>NC_091966.1:23757500-25007500 GCF_036711975.1 Onthophagus taurus
TTTATCTACAACTATTGAATTATCTATTCGTTATACATTTGATTTTTGACGGGTAATGACACGCATTACCCATGACTGACAAAGTGTTGAATAATGAAGCCATTATTCCACAGTTCTGACACGGCCTACTAATCAAAAAATAAAATATTAACAGAAATGACAGCTTTCTTATATGGAGGTTATGTCTGAAATGTCTATTCGCTCGCTCGTGTTGCAACTTCATCTTCGTGGGTAACAGCCGCCATTATACGCTTGTTGAATAATATACTATTATTCTGCTAGTTTAATAAATTTTAAGTAACCTTATTTTTAAAACTTTACTGGTGAAAAAATCAATAACTTTAGAAAAATAGTATATTAAAAAACAAGTTTCGTAAGACACGCTTGAAATGCACGAATTCAAGTTGAAAAACGAGTGGCGAAGCCACTAGTTTTTTAATGAATGAGTGCTTTAAGTCTTATGAAACGTGTTTTTTATGCTATTTTTTGTAATTCGCGTTTTTATACTTTTTTTTAACAAAAATATATAATTTTGGCAATGTAGGGAAATAGGTATGTAGCAGTTGTAACACCGGAACACTTGAAAATAGAAACTTTGAATTGCCAATTAGAAACTGTGAAAACACAAAATATATTCACCCGAAAAAAATGTTTGATGTACACCTCCCAAAATAAGAGAAATTGCTCAGAGTCAATGTCCTCATCATTGTGGACGTTAAAATATCTCGATAATTAATCGCCTTCATTAATAGACTTGTTGGTTAAATAACTATTAAGCATTACATCTAAATATTTTAAAAAATATCTGTCCTTTTTTTATAATAGAGAACCAAAAATTAACTTGCTAATTAAATAAATCAATTAGTACTTTTCTCGGATAGAATAAAAAAAACCAATAATTATTTTCGGTTTAAATTGTAGTAAAAATACAAAAAGTCAATTTTGATTTTTGTTCGTCCTATTGCAGACTTAATTCCAGGCGTGGTAGCGCACTAACAATTTTAGGAGAAACCGTCAAGAGACAAAAAAGTTGCGTAATGAATCCCACTATTTAAATCAAGTTTTTAAATAGAAAAATGTAGACGTATTAAAAAGTTCTAATGCAAACTATTATGGGGTTGATTTGTTCAGCCTCTTGTAATAACATTTTCGGGTTATAGAAATCGTCAAAAAGTGTCATTTTATTAACAACAGTTACCTGCAAAATTTCAATCTTCTAAATTCCTCCATAGTGGATTTGTTAAATAAAAACAATTTTTTCCCCTAACTTTAGAGTGCTGTAACTCGGTGGGGAAGGGGTTTTGAACAAAAAGTTATATGAAAGACTCTCCTTAATTTTTGTTGAAAAATCACTCCTTGATATCGCAATTTAGAAACAGCCTGTGTATTAATGAACTTTTTTAAGGTTGACTTTATTGTGTTGACTGAACATAATGAAAATCATTAATACATAACAACAAAAAACATAACAAATCCTGCTAACTACTTATAATTGCAAATTACAAATTTCTTATGTTGTAAAATAGTAACTTTATTGTTATTTTATTATTAGTAACTTAATAGTAACTAAAATGACTTTTGTTTATGGAGCAGGCAGAGATACTAATTATGCCCAAAATTTATTCGAACAAAGATTTCTAGACAGAAACATCCTATCTTGTGTAAGATCTTCAATAGAGAAAAAGGCGCTACAAGAAATTCAATGTTTAAGCTGCTGTTCGTAATAATCCATATATTTAAAAAAGGACGCGACAAATTTGTAAACTTTACGACAAATTACAACAAATTAAGCGGCAATGAATGACGTCATTAGTTTTTTGTTATCTCCACTCTTTACCATAGATTCCCACTGTCAAATTAGCACTACCCAAAAATGTAATATTTCAAGTATTGTTTATAAAAAAGGAAGCGACAAATTTGTAAACTTTACGACAAATTACAACTAATTAAACGACAATTAATGCAATATTTTTTTTATTGAAATCGCAAGATGTAGTGCCAACTTGACAGACGACTTTGCATCAAGAGCTTTAGGAGAATGATATCCAAAAGCCAATTTCATTTTGTTATTAGATACAAGTATGCTTTATTGGTTACTAGAAAATTTTTATTGGTTACGTGAAATGAATTACTAACGACGTTGGGCAGTTAATATATTGTGTGGGATTATAGGTAACTTTTCAATTGGCCCTTTCTTCGAAAAACCATGCATATCAAAAAACATGTACCCTTTGAAAAGCAAAAAAAAATTGAAAATTATTGATGGTGCTTCTAATATGCAATAAAAATCGTTCAGAATACTTTCCGCCTTTATACGATGAAAATTTTATCTGAAACTTTTTTGATAAAATTGATGTTTTATGAGTTATTAGGTAGTCTCAATTTGAATGCCTTACTCGGTATATAAAATATAGTCTTTTAAACAAACTTCTTAAAAAGATTCAACGCAGTTGGTTTCCTCTCATAAAACCTGTTCATACACCTACTTAAAAAAATTTGGCGTCTACAAATCGGTACCAACCGACGAATAGTCTTTAACAATTCGGTGTTATTCTCGAAGAACACATTATCGATTTTTTTCTATGCAAGAAATACTAAAATATATGCAACTTATTTTACGTTTTTCGTAGTAATACGTTAGGGCGCGTATAGTAAAATTTAAATTTTTATGAATGGCGACACATAAATTACCCTGCCATCTGGGTATCATGTGCACAAACTAACATCGGTTGAATAACTATGTATATCTATAAACAAGGACTATACTCTGTTTTTAAACCAGGAGGAGTAAACGCGAAAGTCAGATTTACATTAGGAAAAATCACCAGAAAATATCACTAGATATTTTGGCGGTAAATTTAAATTAATAATTATTATTATTTATTTATTTACTTATTATTGTGTTTATTTTCGTTTGTTATCGTCAACACTAAACATATAAATTAACATTGAGGTTATGAGTATATTTATTTTAAAATAAAATTTTACAAAAGTAAATAAAATAAAATTTATATAGAACTATAATAATAAAGTATATACATTGTTATAATGTTTTTTTATAGATGCATGAAGAGAAATCGCAAGAGTATATTTGAGGGGTAGCAAAATCTCTACAAGCAGCACATTTTTCGGAGGTGAAATTTGTTGTGAACGACTATTAGGGTCACGATCCATACCTTGCTCTAAAAAGAACAGATTTAATTCAATTAAATTGAAGACGAAAAGGGTTTAGAAAAAATTTACAATAATGACACGAAACTGTCGAATTATCAATAACCTAACCTTCAAATTCAAAATCAAAATTCAAAATTGCCTGTGTGTGAACCTTCCTCGCATTCAACCAATCACGTGCAAGGTCAATCTGGTGACAAATTTAAAATACTCCTCCTGGTTTAAAAACAGAGTATAATAAGTTTAATACAAAGGGCGCCACCTCTGGAGAATATTATCAACTAAAAGCGTGGAGTCAAATAAAAGCATTGGATGAGCCAACTATATACATCCTGTCCTATTCATACGATCTGTCAACTTCAAACATCGATATCTCAACAACCGTTTGGAATTCGAGAAAAGTCAATAGAATCGTTTGTGCTTAACCCTAGAAAGATAACCATATTTTATAGTACGTTAACCCTAGAAAGATAACCTACGTCGAATCGACGTGGTCGATTGGTTATCTTTAAAATTAATTATAGAATTCATATACAAAGTTTCTCGGATACCTCAGCGGACACCTGTATAGTTAACCCAAGTTACACGTTCATACATAACCTCATATTGCCTATAAATTCAGCGCATGCGTATCTTTCAAGGCGTACACGCTTAATAATAACGAACGGCATTCAACCCATTCAACCGTTATGTTTTAACAACAAAAGTAATATACTATATAAAATAATAACATAAAGTATAATGTTTTAACGGTTCCTAAACTCTTAAACAACCAAAACCGTACTTTAAATAACGTGTGTTCCTTATTGAAAAGTGTGTCACAGTAATCGTTAATAACGTGAGTAATCGAATACGAGTTGATTTAAAGTTAAAAGACAACAATAAATTATTAGAAAGAAGTAAATAAAGAAAAATGAACGGAAATGTTCTTAAAACTGTCCGTGAGGATGACTTTGTGGAATACTTTTTGTTTCCTTTGGAAAGTTTCTGTGAGGACGAATGCAAAAGAAAACTTAAAAGTGTAATGGACAATGTAAATAAGCTGATTAAAGAGTACATGTCCGAATATATTTGGCATAGGGATACATTTAATTTAACAATAAAATCTTTTGAAAGTGTTAATAAAGGTTAGATTCCAAATTTTTTTTCCACTTCAATTTATTTTGCTGTTTTTAGATCATCTTCCTCCACATCTTCATGGAGTATTACATTATGGTGATAATATAGAAGATGAATGGTTTGTTGTTTACTTATTGAAGCAAATAACAAAGGAAATAGATGGTTTAGTTGCTCGTATTATCGATACTGATGGTGAATTTTTATTAATTGAAGCAGCAAATTGTTTACCATCTTGGGCAAATCCAGATACATGTGATAACCGTGTCTTTATTTATAAAGGTGTTTTACATATTATACCTCCTGAAACAAAAAACAATGATACATTCAGTATTAATACAGCTCTTGATTTAATAAAATCAAAACCTTCATTAACAGTAGCATCTCAAGATATCCAAAATTGTATTAACAGGAAAACTGAGTGTTATCCAATTAAAATTAAAGAAAATTTGCATCATGTAAATGTTTATTTGCCTATTGGAGTGGCTGCTTTGTTGAATGAAAATCCACAATTAATTGCATCAGCTGTGACAAGTTTTTGCAACAGAGATAGTATTGATGTAAAATATTGCAGAGCAATGAAGTATTTTCCACCAGAAGTTAGAGTTTTGTCACATGTTACTTTTACTAAATGTTTATATGCAATGTTAATTAACAGTAAATATCAACCGGATCGAAAAACGGGTTGGAATTTACCACCAATAAATAGTGAAGAATATAAACAACAATCTTTGGGAGTTAAATTAGCCTGTGGTTTTGAAATATTAGTATCGCAAGCAAGGGGTGGAGAAGTTGAAAATGATAAAGCTTTTGTGAAGTACATAGAAAAACTAAATGAAAAAGGTTACTTTAAAAATTTATTAGAACACTCCAAAGAGTACAATGATCTTTTAAATAAAGCAAAGAATTATTACAAAAATATAAATAAATCTTCATCTGGGAGTAATAACTTAAACAATTTAGGAAAGGAAATTTTAAATTCTTTAAAACAGTTGAATATTAATTATGATTATTTTAAAGAACAGGAAAAAAGTCTTCCACCAAACGACGATGAGTCTTGGTTGAACATCTTACCAGAAGAACTCGATAAAATGCTAGAAGACCAATATGGAAAAAACAGCATTTTCAAGCTTAATAAAGACACTGATCCCACAAAATTCACAGAAACTTTAGACTCTTTCCTAAATCACGTGTCGGATTTGGAAGGTGCTGAATTCCCATTAGGTACGCTTCCAACGCGACCACCTCGAACTAAAAAACCAAACAAAGTCGTTTCATTTTCAAACCAGAATGATCCAACACCAACCAACAACCGAGTCAATTTCGATCCGTCCTCGTTTGCTTGCGCGGTACAAGACATTTTAAATTTTGTTATCCCAGAAGATGATTCTTGGGAATCAAGTTCAGACTCTGATATGAGTGATTATGGTAAAGATGAAGAAAATTTAGTTGGAGGAGGAATGACTGAAATGCGTCGATTAATGGATGAAATGGATAAGGAACTATCTAAGACAACTATTGGAGAAAGTTTTAAAAATAAAGAGGAAAGTTTTGAGGATATTGAAACGTTTAAACCTGTTGATATCGATGTGAATGCTTTGAAGAATATCTTGGAGAGCTATCGGTCCCAAATGGGCGAAGCTGGACCGTCAAGTAATATGTTGGGTCCTATGGGTGTTCAATTAGATGAGGTTGATTAAAGAAATAATAAAGGTGCTTATAGCTTATTTTTAAGTTTACACTTGAGTGTTTTGCGTGTAAATGTTTATCTTTTTTATGAATTTATTATAATTTATGAATAAAATGTGTGCTATTATTTAAACAGATGTATATTAATTTATATTGGTTATCATGATAATCACGTGTTTTATACAGGGTCATCCACGACGACCATCCATTAGAACCAGTGATGGGCGCTGGGTAAATACTCGGCGGGTAGGTACCGTATTTTCTCGAATGTAATCCGCACCTTTTTTACAAACTTTATGTGCTCTAAAATCAAATGCGGATTACAATCGGGTGCGGATTAGATTCGCAGTCGTATAGTTGCAATTTGGAAAATAGTAAAATAAAATCACATTATAACAATAACACTTTATTAAGGGTTTTAGAACGATATTTACATTTTTATGTATCATTTTCTTTCCATATTACGTCATCTTCGGATCAATTCAGATTATACAAAACTTCTTAAATGATGTTATAATATTGTTTTCAGAGATCGTTTTCCATGTCGCCTACACTCACTGAACAAGTTCAGAAGCTTGTTTAATAGCTCCCGGGTTTGAGTTTGTTAATATACATACACAGGTTGTAGTATGGATGTTATTCCACCAGGTATTATTATTATGACAAGAAGTCTAAACCAAGGGCAATCAGTCTATGATTAATTAATATCCTTATTTAATAATCCTCCTGGTCTACGACTCCATACTTGTCTTAACCATTCCATCATCAGCTTTTCCAAGATTTTTCCAACTAGGACGTCATTCGGGAAGTCTTTCAGATTTCAGAATGGTTTTTTCTCAATATTAATAATGACAGCAATTTTTTCCTACTTTTTTTCCGTTACTGCTAGCATCAATGTTATGCGCAATTTTTCCCACACACCTCTTCTTTCCAGTGTGTAATGGGGTGGCATATCCAGATATACTACCATTTCGTTGACATTTACAGTTTGAGACAAATTGAAATTTTCTTGAAAGTCATTAGGAGCTTTTGGGAAATTGTAGTTCTGCGCCTCAACGATAACACCACAAATTGTGATTTTATTTGTGATTGTGATATTGAGTAAAAATAAATTTAATTGAAGATCATTTACTTCTTTCTTTTTAGTATGTGGTATTTAAAATGAGTTCCTATAAACATTTAAGTGGAAGTGAAAAAAGAAAAAAAAAGCAGATCGAGATAAAATGGCTAAACAAATGAAAACATCGTTGGACAAATTTTTAAATGTGGATGGAGAACAATCGTCATCATTATCACAAATTTCACCTGCTCAAACTCCAGAAACATCATTTGTGTCCGAAACTATTCTGCAAAAAGACCAGCAGGAAAAACCAAGCAATTCCGTTTGTGAAGATGAAATAAAAAGAGAAAATATAAATTTAAAATCATCTCAAAGTAATGATGAAACTAAGAGTTTTGTAAACGATATTGCATTATGGCCAGAGCCAGAATACTTAACAGACGCCATGCGAGAGTATTATATAAAAAATCCACCAAAATCAATAAATGGATCTTTGGGATCATCTTCTATTCCATGCAACGAAGGCTCAAAACAAATTACAAGAAAATTAACTATTGCCTCCTTCAGAACAATTAATAGTGGGGAAAAAGTTACGTCTAAAAAAATCTGCAAATTATTTTCCAAGCAAACAACGCTAATGACAAAAAGGACGAATGATTGGAAAAATGTACATAAAAAATTGTCAGAGCATGAAAACTCCAGTGACCACATTAACTCCATTTTTATTTTTATAACAAGATCTAAAATTACCGGACGCATTGAGACTGAACTTGAAAAACAAATTATAAATGAAAAAAAATATTGGAGGGAAATACTTAAATGATGTGTGATAGTGACAATCAAATTTATTTCGTCATACTCTTTAGCGTTTCGTGGTAAAAATGAAGTGTTTTTTAGTGAAAATAATGGTAATTATATAGGTGCTTTGGAATATTTATCCGAGTTCGATCCATTTTTGCTGGAACACATGAAAAAATATGCAAACTGCGGCACCGGTACTATAAACTATTTATCGTCTACAATATGTGATGAATTTATTTCTATTATATCGAAAGATTTACAACTCACAATAGTGAACGAAATAAAGGAAGCCAAATTTTACTCTTTTATTATAGATTCAAGGCCTGATATATCTCACGTAGATCAGCTGATCGTCATTATGCGCTATGTTCTTCCAAATGGTATAAAAGAAAGATTTTTGGGATTTCTACCTATATTTTCTCATACTGGTGAAAACTTGGAGAAAGTTATTTTAACTAATTGTCAGGGACAGAGTTATGATATGATAATGCGTTTAATATGTCAGGTGAATATAAGGGACTCCAATAAAGAATAAAACAACATATTTTATACCATGCGCAAATCATTCATTAAATTTAATTGGAAACGCTGCTGCAGAAAGTTGCATGGAAATGACACTTTTTTCAACACCGTTCAGCAATTGTACGTATTTTTTTCAAGTTCTACACATAGGTGGAATGCATTACAAAAATGTTGTAGCAAACATTGCTGTATCAAACCTATTTGTGACATCAGATGGTCTGCTCTTTCCGATGCTGTGAAACCCTTAAAGGAAAATTATGAAGAAATTAAACATTGTTTACGTCATTTTTCCTCAAACAAAAATTAGAAACCATTAACAAGGTCCGAAGCTGCCGATTTACATAAAAAACTTGATACATTTGAGTATGTATTGTTACTTACTTGTTTATAGGAAAAGATTTTAGAGAGAATAGATGCTTCAAACAAGACTCTTCAACAAAAAGACGAATCCAGCAGTAAATACAAAAGTAAATACAGCAGTTTTAATATATGATTTATTGATAGATTTCATACAAACTGTTAGAGATGATTTTGACAATTTAGAAAGAGACACAGAAAAAGTTAAAGATATTGCAGATACTAATGATAAAAAACGGCAGAAAATACGAAAACTATTTCATGATGAAATTCCAGAACATGAAATAAGATTCAGTGGAAAAGAACATTTAAAGTTAATATTTTTTTTGTTGTATGCGATTCTTTAATTAGCAACATTAAAAAAAGATCTGAGGGATATAAAACTATTGACAATAAATTCAAAACAATTTTTCATGAGAGTGATGTTGGTGACTCTTCAATAGAGGAATTAAAATGTTATGAACAATATTTAAACCTAGCAGAACTGAAAAATGAAGTATTACAATTTAAGACTTTTATAAGTAAAGAAAATATTATTTCGAATGTGTCCATGTGATCATTTATTCAGGAAAATAATATTATTGCAACATTCCCTAATTTAAACATAATTCTGAGAATTTATTTAACCCTTTCAATAAGCAAGCGGTGAAAGATCATTCTCAGTAATGGCCAGAATAAAATATTTTTTAAGAAAGCCGCGATATTATTTCGTTTGAATACCTACTATTTTCCACTTCAAATTACGCAAAATATAAAATATATCAAAATATTTCGTTTACTTTGTGTTCATACATATACTTGCATATATCGTTTTACGTAAAAATTTTCTCTAAATTTAATAAGTGTGTATGACCCCATTCAGGCAACATATTATCAAAATAAAAATTTTTCAATTTTTCTTTCATTTTCTTGTTCAAAAAATCTTTATACCATTTCTATCTCGATACAACGTGGTATCCATACAACAAAATAACACTAATAGCGACGTCTTCCGGTTTATAAATACTTTTTAAAAACGCTTCTTTTTTGGAGGTGTATTTAGCGGGTAACATATCAGGTATCAATTCATCTAAACTGTAATTTTCACCAGCTGCTTACGCTGCTACTATACGTCTCTGGCGGAAAACTTTACATTTAGAAATGCGCCCAGAATTTTTAATTGGGAGTATCTTCGTATCTACACTCCTAAATTATTCCTAGATAATTGTTTAGGATAAAGGTTTTTTAAAAAAAGACCACTTTTCCGCCGTAATTGTTATAAATTAATCAATCTGAGACGTTTCGGGAACACCTCCCATCTTCACTCTACAAATAGTCACTCGTAATATTATCTACAAAAAAACCACAACAAAAGACCATAAAAATCTCAAACCACACAAAAAAATACAAAAATTAATCGGTGTCGAATGTAGATATAGACTGAAGATGGGAGGTGTTCCCGAAACGTCTCAGATTGATTAATTTATAACAATTACGGAGGAAAAGTGGTCTTTTTTTAAAAAACCTTTCATATAACAACACCTCTAGTTCAATTTATTGTTTAGGATACTTTTAATTATAAGTATGGAGGCTTTCACGGCCGGTGTTAATGAAACTAAAACTAGAATTAATACTAGCACTATCACTAGAACTAACACTAGACCTAGAACTAGAAAGTTTCGGGTTAAGATATGCGTTTTTTGAAAAAAATGTTTAACGTGTTTAACGGATGCTATGTTGCAACCTTCTTCAGAAATAAGTTCGAACGTTTCTAGTTTTAGGTCTAGTGTTAGTTGTAGTTATAACGCCAGTGTTAGTTCTAGTTTTAGTTTACTTTTAATTACTTCTCCTTTAGTGTTGTATAATATAGCTGCGACGTTACACCTCAAATTAGAAGGTTAACGAATGAATTGATGTCACATCATATGCAATAATTCCGCAAAAGATGATTAGAGCAAAATTAATAATAATAATGTTTAAGAATAAGGAGTTGAAGTTACTTACTTATTACTTATTAGTTACCTGCTAGTAAGGTAAAAGCACTAGTAATAGACATTGCATATCTAGTTGACACTTTTAGATTTAAACGACAAAAATAAGATTCTTAAATAAATTTTAATACTTTCGTAAATGCCATAGCCTACTAAGTAGTAGCATTTATACGTTTACACCGGACATACAGAATTATTTCATCACGGAACCTCAGATTCTCGCCAATTTTTCATCAGAAGGTAGCGTGTATTTTAAGTGAAGTGATTTTTCTAAGTAAAAGTGGTAAGAAGGTATTTTCTTACAAAAAGTTTTTGTTGATTAAATAGTGCATGATTGTGATTGTGTATATGTCGTTCCATTGTATGGGTATTAAGTTAATATCTTGTTACAGTTATAAATTTATTTTAACCTCCAAAATAAGGTTAAGGGTTGATGTTAAACACTAACACAAAAAAGAAGTTTTTTCAGCACTACATTTATTATATTCATTTTTCTTAACTGCATATCCAATATGATTTCAATATGTCTACTCTATCCAGTAGTTGACACCTTGTCAATTACAAAATTTTTTGGATGTCAACTACTGAAAACTGAATTTTCAGTTTAATTATGCCGGCAATCAAGGAACAAATGTTTAGATACAGTGAAGATACTATGCAAAAAGAAATACAGGAAGTTTTACGAGGACAACTAGTTTCCACGACCGCCAAAAAATATGATATACCAAGAGTCACATTATTATACAAATCAAAAGGCAAAACTCCTCGGAAGAGAAAAATGGGACCACATCCATATACAGGTGAGTCAGAAAGAATGGGAAATCCGAATACCGGAGATACTAGATGCCAAAATATGATGATTTAACATAACATCTCTTATACAAATGTCAGTGGTTTTCGAGGCATATAGGGTGTTGAAAGTTAAATTCTTATTTCGAAATTTCTTGATAATTTTGAAAGTTTTTGTACTATTAACATAAAATTTGGTAGTTTTTGTTTTCGAGCATGAGAAATACGAATTTGAAACTTGTTTTGTTATTGCTCGTAGAGGGCGCTAGATACACGCTGCTCGTTTGATAAATAAAATCACAAGTTTTTTAGCTCGACAGCTACGACCAATCAGAGCTGCAAATCACAAAGAGCATTCAATTTTACATAAAAAAGGTACTCTTATTGAAATTGTCTAAGTCTACCGGTTTCCGAATTATTTACTTTTAAGTGTTTAAATGTATTTTTTCTTCTGAAATATTTATTTTTTAACATAAGCAAAGTGATTGAAGGGTTATTTTTCCGCTTATGTTTCGACAATTGCCTGTTAATTGTCAACACTGATCTAATTTCCGTGTGCAATAATCATTTTTACCAACAATAAAGTTATTACCAATTTGAAAATGCCACGACATAATGAGTTTTTTAATAGTGAGAAATCCAGATTTAAGTCCACTGGATTTTTGAAAATGGTCACAATATTCTATTGTTATTAATTAATTGTTATTGTTATCGATTATTATCGTTACTAATTGCTATAGTTACTGTGTGTTATTGATTTTAAATGTTAACCTTAAAATTACTTTGAAACAATTAAAAGCAGATAACTTGGAAACCAGTAGACTTAGACAATGAATGTAAGAGTACCTTTTTTGTGCAGAATTGAAAACTTCTTCAGATTTCTGGTTCTAATTCACCATACCTCAACTGACAATATAGTCATGACTTGATATCTCAAACATACAGTGTGTATCTAGCGCCCTCTACGAGTAATCACAAAAGAAATATCAAATTCGTATTTCTCATGCTCGAAAACATCTAACTACCAAATTTTATGTTAATAGTACAAAAACCTTCAAAATTATCAAGAAATTTCGAAATAAAAATTTAACTTTCAACACCCTGTGTATTAAAAACCACCTACATTTGTATAAGACATGTTAGGTTAAATCGTCATATTTTGGTGTCTAGTGTCTCCGGTATTCGGATTTCCCATTTTTTCTGACTCACCTGTATAAAAGAAGAATACAAAAAGATTCTTGAGAAAGAATAAGACGTTCAAAATCTGTACATTATTTCAATGTCAATTACTAATACTTTGATCTGTCAACCATTAGAATTTTATGTTTTTTCTGTGTCAACTACTAACTAATTTTCGACATGTTTTGTAAATTCAGACAAAAAAGTTCATAAGTAAATTTTCGGTAGCAGCTTATTTTAGCGCATTTACAAAGGACTAGTCTATTCGAATATATAAAATTTGCTGTGAAAAGTCCAACGAAGTCTATTAAAAAAAAATACTATTTTCAATGGCGGACCTAATTTAGTAGTTATACATTTATTTAGTATTCAGCTTCACCTCTTATATAGTTTTATTTCAAAACAGTCAAAAATATACAGAATTTTTGTACATGTATATTTTTTTTTCCTTTTTTTTTCTTGGAATCCAATAATTAAATAGAACTACATACTCTATGCTTTAAAACCAAACTACCAAACGCAGAGTATGTGTCATGACTGAAAAACCTGAAAAATAGGCCCGGAATTACAATGTTGCCTAGGGCCCACTTTAGCCTTAGCCCGCCACTGCAGCCAGCCAACAAAAGATGGCGCTAGTGCGAAATTAGAAATTTACATTGCACCGATTAATAGTCCGCGCGCAATTATTTATGCAAAGTATTTATTAATTTTAAATAAACGTTATTGAAAAACTGTTTTTGTCTGTCTTAGATAATTAACCTACATTTTTAAATTATTAATATCTATTTAAAAAAATTTATATTACACTATAATTGAGATTCCTTTTTATCAATTATTTACGAATAAAATGTTTCTATATCTCCCTCTTGCTTTAATTTATTCTTTTTTAAAGAGACATACTTAAATAATATTAATAATTAAATCCGAAATTTATGAAGGATATTTTAAGTTGGCAATCCTTCATTTTGACATATTTTGCGTTTTAAGCCGGAAATTCGTATCCGCCATCTTCCTTTTATTTGTATATTTGACAGCGTGTATCACGACTGCTGTTTTTTACTGGAAATATTACCAGTAAAGTAAGTATTAAACTCAAAATCCATCCTAAATAACTCCAAAACCAACAACTCAAAACTTGTAAAAGTTATCAATATTAGATTTTAATTATAAAAGATATTCGTAAACCTAACCTAAAAATTGTTTTTCTTAACAGCATGGTGAAAGCGTATGAAATTTGTGTGGGCCTTAATAAAGGCCACAAAACGACGAAAATCCCATCCAGCGATAAAGTACGCCCTGCTCGGTTGAAGGGGACACAGACGAAACACACCAAATTTGTCAGAGATTTGATTAGGGAAGTTTTGGGTCATGCTCCATATGAAAAACGCGCTATGGAATTGTTGAAGGTATCCAAGGATAAGAGGGCTCTTAAATTCTTAAAACGTCGTTTGGGTACACATATTCGTGCCAAGAGGAAGCGTGAAGAACTCTCCAACATTTTGACTCAAATGCGTAAAGCTCAGGCTCATGCCAAGTAAAGTTGTACGGTTAAGTTCTTAATAAATAATTTGACAAAATTTAGTTTTTTTATTTAAACTGTAAATGTCTAATATAATATTAATAATTAGGTATTTTTTTATTGTACTACACTAAAGGTAAGTTTTTAATTTTTATAGTTTTATTATTCGAAATTATGCAAGTTTACAGTCTTCATCCCAATTCTCAGAAATATATTCTTTCATTCCATTTACAAACTCTTTGAAAGAACAAACTTGATTGCAATAATTAGGATTTTTTTCTTCTAAATCAGCATAAGGGTTGCTCTTATAGAAAATTTTAATGATATCTTTATCATTAATTGAATGATGTTCAATAATAACGGAAGCACCAAATTCTGGTTTAATTAATTCATTAAAGCCCAGGATTCTCATTAGACTTACAACAGTTAAATCATGACCGGAGTAAAGAAATAATTTTCGATTTGGCGATAAAGTTCCATTAATTTTATTCCCAATGTTTAATAAGATCTCTTTAACCAATTCCCCGCCATGCATTTTTTTCATAAAATCTGTTTGTGTGAAAATTGCTAAAGACATAGCTGCCAAGTCTTTCATTTTACCAGGAAAAACTGTTTTTGTCCATTGAGGTAATTCTAAATTATTAAGTTGTTCAATTTGCAGGATATTATACAAAGTTTCTACTTTCAAAATGTTCTCTATTTCACTACCTGAGTTTTCTGATAAATATTTATAAAGATCTTTGTTCTTTTTGTTTAAATTTTTAATTTCAGGTGATACATAAGCTTGTTTTAATGCTTGCTGATATTTTGGGCACTCTTTTTTTAGCGCTAATTTATTATCTTCAGATCTTGGTAAACTACGAAGTGGTATTGGTTGCCATAGAAGATCTGAATTCCAAATTTGATCGTCCATTGGAGGATACAATCCTGCTAGAAATAGTTGTGCACTCATCTGACAACGATCTGCATAACTACTTAATATGGAAACATCATCTGGATAATAATATTTTGGTAGAAATAATGAATAGTTTTTACGAATGTTAACGCCACAATCGTACATTTCTAATTTTCCTCTCTAAAAAACAAAAATTACAATGATTATTATTTATCTTTGTATAAAGGTTTTAACATTATTTACATTAGTTAACTGATTCCAACCACCTGGCCATGAATAATCTTTATGTGGATCAAGTGGATAACTTTTTGAAGGACTTCTTTCTCCATGTCTAAATAGCTATTAATAAATTGGATTTTTTGTGTAATTAAATTACTATTAAATTATTTACTTACGATGTGTAGAGATTTCATAGAACTTTCACATTCTGCATCGCTTATAATTAAAAATATGACCCCAATAAGATTTATCATACTGTATTGAATGTAATTATAAAAAACAGTCACATCAAAGGAGATACTCAGTATCTAATTAGTTACTAAAAGGTTATCAACTATATCGTCCGGTTTACATCAATTTTTATGATGTTAAGTAATTTAAAACATTTTAAATTTCAGTTCATAGATGGAAATAGTAACGTATTCTCTCTTTCTATTTATAGCACTTTAATACTTAATACAACATTGAGATTTTTCTAAAAAGTGATTAATAAGTAAGTTTTTCTTTGAAATTGATCAGTAAAATCTCTCTCGTAAATTACCATCACGCGTTTATATACATAGTGTTCACTTTATTACTGAATTGAATTGTAATAAGTCAGTGTTGCCAAAAGCGTTTGGACACACATAGTGGCGGGCCCTAGGCAACATTGTAATTCCGGGCCTATTTTTCAGGTTTTTCAGTCATGACACATACTTTGCGTTTGGTTTTAAAGCATATAGTATGTAGTTCTATTTAATTATCGGATTCCAAGAAAAAAAAGCAAAAAAAATATACATGCACAAAAATTAAATAAACATAATTTATTAAAACAAACAATAATACTTAAACAAATATACCCAGATTGATTAATTATATTGCCTTTTTTCTCACTTTTAATTCTGCAAACTCGTCAATTAGTTTGTCATAATTAATAGAGTTATTTAATATCTCTTTTTCTATAGAAAGGAATGATAAACTATTTAATTTTTGTTGGCCTAATGTGGATCTTAAAAAATATTTCATTCTGGCCATTACTGAGAATGATCTTTCACCGCTTGCATTGCTTATTGGAACGGTTAAATAAATTCTCAGAATGATGTTTAAATTAGGGAATGTTGTAATAATATTATTTTCCTGAATAAATGACCACATGGACATAGGCGAAATAATATTTTCTTTACTTATAAAAGTCTTAAATTGTAATACTTCATTTTTCAGTTCTGCTAGGTTTAAATCTTGTTCATAACATTTTAATTCCTCTATTGAATAGTCACCAACAATCACTATCATGAAAAATTGTTTTGAATTTATTGTTAATAGTTTTATATCCCTCAGATCTTTTTTAATGTTGCTAATTAAAGAATCGCATACAACAAAAGAAATATTAACTTTAAATGTTCTTTCCCGCTGAATCTTATTTCATGTTCTGGAATTTCATGATGAAATAGTTTTCGTATTTTCTGCCGTTTTTTATCATTAGTATATGCAATATCTTTAACTTTTTCTGTGTCTCTTTCTAAATTGTCAAAATCATCTCTAACAGTTTGTATGAGGTCCGTACAGCTACACCCCCCATTCAAGATATAAGCGTTTTGATACTGCCATAATTATGTACTATTTATGTACTAATTTTGTACTACATTAAAAAATTTTGTACTAATCACTTAGTATTTTTTTTATATATGTCAAAGTGATATCATCAGTGATATCTTTTAAGATATCAGCATTTTGATGGTACCATCGTTTTGTGCTATTTATGTACTAATTTTGTACTAATCATTTAGTATATTTTTTATATATATCAAAGTGGGGGGTATAGCTGGACGTCCAGTTACACCCCCCTTTTAAGATATCAGCATTTTGATAGTGCCATAATTTAGTGCTATTTATGTACTAATTTTGTACTATGTTAAAATTTTTGGTACTAATCATTTAGTATTTTTTTTATACAATTGTCCCAACTTTTTGGTACCCCTTTTTTCTCTTAAACTATAACTACCACATTTAAATGTAGCGATTTTTCATTCCATGGAAAGAGCAAGGAGAAATGCATTTTAAAAAACGCGAATTGTTTAACGCTAAAACAATCTCAAATTGATGGCAGAAATTTTAGTGTATACAACACTTGCCCATTTGATTCTGTCAGTCAGTTGTTTTTAAAGTCATTGAGAAATGAACATACCAGAGGAATTGTTGAAAGTTGGGATAATTGCAATAATTTCAAATACTTGATTAAATTGTATAACAATGGTAAAGAACTTTTCAGTTGACATGAGGTTTGTGCCAACAAGCCAGAAAACCGCTCAAAAACGGTTTTAGAGTTAAATATAATAGCAATTCGGTTTCTGGAACAATTTTTTTCGCATGTTGGGACAAGCCTATAGAGTCTATAGACTAACTCAATGACTTGAGCTAACATGACTACTCTCAATTCAACTACCGTAATAATATAATATTTCTGCAATCTATACTAAATAGTTATTTATCTATTAAAGCCGATAAATAAATAATTAATGACACGTTTGTATAACAATACACGTTTTTTAATACTCACGTGCCTTTATTACAGCTTAAAAAAGACCGGCTTTAAAGCATTGATACATAAATAACTATAAAGATATCACACAATAAAAAATACTGTAATGATTAACTTACTGATTTATATCCGCATATTTAAGGTATTGTGTCCAACACATATTCTACAAGGAAAACAATTTTGAAAGATATAATGCCGGAAATGAATCAGAGTGGTAGGCGAAACGACCATTTTAAAATGTGATTTTTCGGTGGGTGAGCTTGTACCACTTTTGTTCAAGGGAAATCCGCTTCTCATTGAAAAGCAATGTCGCTTTTATGTATGGGCTGCAATTGGTCATAAAACTTTCCAATACAAAGTTTAGCTGTGAACACCGACAGTATAAAATTTTTAGAAAAAACTTGTATGGAAATTTGTGAAGAAAAAAGGTTTCCTTGTGTGCAATGCGGCAAAAATGCTGCAAGTAAAATTGCATATTGCGGTAAGTTTCTTGTTAAAGCAAGGCTCGCAATTTTTGTTTGCTCAATAACCTCTAAAATACAACTGAGACCATTTTGAATTATATCCTTCTAATACATCACATAATATTTTAGGTCCGTACTTAATTATTGACATTTACACAGAGGGGTCCAGCCTTAAACCGACAAATATACACGATATACCCTGTAAGATTTCCACCTGGAGGGATTTGTAAATTATATTTGTGTACCGAGCTGTGATGAAAATATGGATCTGAGTTATGACGTGTGTCATTACACGTCAATTATTTTCCACGACAATGGAGATTACATAGAAATTGACGATTTAATTGCGGAAGAACGTGAAGTTAAATCATAAAATCATTAAACATTTTGTTATATTGTAAAAAAAAAGTTAATAAAAACTGTTAAATATATTATAATTTATAAATCATCTACTTCCGGTCTAACCGGAAGTGATATAGTAACAACACTAACTTCATAAAGTAAAACTTTTTGTCCTGTGCCGATGTGCCAAATATCAAATCTGTGGTAGTTATAGTTTAAAAGAAAAAAGGGGGTACCAAAAAGTTGGGACAATTGTATAAAAAAATACTAAATGATTAGTACCAAAAATTTTAACATAGTACAAAATTAGTACATAAATAGCACTAAATTATGGCACTATCAAAATGTTGATATCTTAAAAGGGGGGTGTAACTGGACGTCCAGCTACACCCCCACTTTGATATATATAAAAAATATACTAAATGATTAGTACAAAAATTTTTAATATCATACAAAATTAGTACATCATATTAGAAAGTATGAAATATGAAAAAAAATCATTTCGCGATCTGTGGGCTACGGAAAATTATCGATTTTTAACAAATAAAGCTGTTATACTTTCTATTAGAAGTTAATTATATAAAGTATCATATAAGCATCATGATGTAATGATATATAAGTATCATATAGAGCAGTAATTATTCAGGAAAGCATTAAAAAGTGGCAAAAACATTCGAATTTTTAGAAATAAAGCTTATGGGAAATTAGGAGGTCTTGGAACGATTGGAAAGTGTAAAAATATGCTCTTAAGTTCGTCTATATCATAAATTAAATAGCACAAAACGATGGCACTATCAAAATGCTGATATCTTGAAAGGGAGGTTGTATATCGAGGGGGGGTGTAACTGAACGTTCAGCTACACTCCCCACTTTGACATATACAGGGTGTATCTGAATGACTGCAACAAACTTCCAGGGGTGATTCTTTAGTGTAATTTTAAGGGTACTTTCATATATGAACCATGGGCGACTTCGGCCCCCCTGGGGAGCTACGCCCCTCCAAAAATGGCGGAAAATTTTGGTTTAATTTTTTTTTCTCAAAAACCTTAAACGCTAGGAAAATGAAATTTGGGGAATATGTTTAACTCATAATAGGGCACGTTTTGACCCTATTTGTACATACTTTCATCCTACCCTTCTAAACTACTAAACGTAACCACCCCCTTTACATTATTGCTAACATTTTTTGTATGCAGATGATAAATACATTAAAAAAATTTTACATAGCTAGATGAAAGTATTCTAAAACTTTTTTGTCTCTCTAAAATTTTCTCAAAAACGACTAATTTTTGAGAAAAAAAATAATAAAGCAAACACTGCCCGTTAAACAACGGGGTTGTCGATCAAAAGTTGGAATGAATTTTTAATGAAAAAATCTTGAAGATTTTCTTACTATTATTATTGTTTTTCAAATTAATTTTTGAATAAAGTTCTATCGCATTTAGGCTCAAAATTTTAAATAAAATAATAATAATAGTAAGAAAACCACTGACATTTAAACGTCAAAAATACATCTGACAAGGATCGCAAGGCCTACTAAGGTTTTTTCATTAAAAATTCATTCCAACTTTCGATTAACAACCCTACAGCTTAAAAGTTTTAGAATAGTTTTACCTATCTAACTGTAATTTTTCCAATGTATTTATCGTCTTCATAAAAAAAATCTAGGCATAAATTGAACGGGGGTGGTTACGTTTAGTAGTTTAGAAGGATAGGTTGAAAGTACAAATAGGGTCAAAACGTGCCCTATTATGAGTTAAACATATTCCCCAAATTTCATTTTCCTAGCGTTCATGGTTTTTGAGAAAAAAAAATAAACCAAAATTTTCCGCTATTGTCGCCCATAGTTCATATATCAAAGTACCCTTAAAATTCACTAAAGAATCACCCCTTGAAGTTTGTTGCAGTCATTCAGATACAAAAAAATACTAAATGATTAGTACAAAATTTTTTAATGTAGTACAAAATTAGTACATAAATAGTACATAATTATGGCAGTATAAAAATGCTGATATCTTGAATGGGGGGTGTAGCTGTACGGACCTGTTTGTATGAAATCTAATATATTAAAACTGCTGTATTTAGGGATTCGTCTTTTTTGAAGCATCTATTCTCTCTAAAATCTTTTCCCATATAGTAAGTAACAGTACATACTCAAATGTATCAAGTTTTTTATTTATATTTACCTGACATATTAAACGCATGATCATAACTCTGTCCCCGACAGTTAGCTAAAATAACTTTCTCCAAGTTTTCACCAGTATGAGAAAATATAGGTAGAAATCCCAAAAATCTTTCTTTTAGACCACTTGCAAGAACATAGCGAATAATGACGGTCAGCTGATTTACGTGAGATGTATCAGGTGTTGAATCTATAATAAAAGAGTAAAATTTCGCTTCCTTTATTTCGTTCACTATTGTAAGTTATAAATCTTTCGATATAATAGAAATAAATTCATCACATATTGTAGACGATAGTTTATAGTACCGGTGCCGCAGTTTGCATATTTTTTCATGTGTTCCCGCAAAAATGGATCGAAATCGGATAAATATTTCAAAGCACCTATATAATTACCATTATTTTCACTAAAAAACACTTCATTTTTTCCACGAAACGCTAAAGAGTATGAACAAATAAATTTGATTGTCGCTATCACACGTTTAAGTATTTCCCTCCAATATTTTTTTCATTTATAATTTGTTTTTCAAGGAGGTAAGGTTCTCCTTTTCAATTCTTCAACCAAGGTGAAAGTGTCTTTAATGTTATACGAAGTATACTATAAATTTAATGTTAACATTAAATATAGTATAACTCTCTTTGAATGCTTCAGTCAGAATACGACCCCCAAAAATTAGACAACTCATACGTGGGTCAGCCAACGAAAGAAATAATAGGTCTATAATAGATCAAGGGACAATCTCGTTTAGGGATCTTTGGAAGGTCGTAGTATTTAGGAATAATACCGCTGTGGCAAATTAACCTGTCGTAAATAGGTTTCTCAATGTAATCTAAGTAAAATAAGTTTTCAGAAAGGTTTTTGTAACACAATAAGCTTTACTAATTAATGGTTTAACTATATTATTTTGATCTTTTTTCTCCTAAAAAAAATTGATTAGAATATTAGTACATCTAGCTCTTTTTACATTCTGTTCATTATGTGGTACAATTCTAATTACATTCTCAATATCAGCTATTAATTTAGGAACTGAGACAGAAGTCGAGTCTGGAATAATCCCAAACTTCGGACCCAAACATAAAAAAGTTGTTGTTACAAATTTTTTATGTCTGAAGACGCACGGCTAAACCCGATACATTCTAGTTCTAGGCAAGGTAGATGAATATAAGGTATGCTCATATACAGGCTGGTTAAGTTTTTAATCGGGAAACTTTACTAGGACGTAGTAGTTGCCAAAATAACACAAGTTTTTTATATAAACATATAAATATGTACAGGATGTCCCGTTAAGCGTACGGAGCGGCTGTATCTCAACAACGGTAATGCCTAGAGGTTTGGGAAAAAAATCCTTATAAGCAAAGTGGGCAATAGAAACAGCTGGAAATTATTTTGAATTTCGTAATTCGACCGCTAGGGGGCGTAACTGCCATAAAGAAACATAAAATTCCCGCTATCTCAGAAAGTTAGACGATGAGCTATAACTTTGACAACATCATTTAGTAGCTTGGATAATACCGCTTTTGTTTTGCGATATTTCTCATATCTGTCATAATAAGGGAGGGGGAGGCTAATGCGTTTTCAAATGTTTACATTTTAATATCTCCTGGACCATTCAACCGATTTGAATATTTTTGGTCTTGTTTGAAAGAGCATTTCATGCTCTTTTAAAAGATACTTTCAGTAAGACCGCTTGGTATAAAACAAATAAGCTAGAGGGCGTTATCTGCAGCGGTTACATATTTTTGTGATTTTTTAAAAAAAGTTAAATGGAGCGGTACTATTTACTTGACAGACCGTTGATCAACATAAAATTTGCTAAATATTAGTGAAAACCGCATCTCGATATCTCCATCCATTCTCGAATTATAAAAGAAAATGTTAAAAATTCGTATATCTTAATCGGATCAAGTTACCTTAGGAAACAAATAAGAGAGAACAAAAATTTTATTATCTAGAACCTTCCTTCACACTTTATCCAAGCTTAGAACTGCTTCAAAACTACTTTTGAGGCGTGTTGAAAAGGCAACGGATCAATGAAACATCAACAATGATAATAAAACAAAATAAACCAAAACACTTAGAATAACTTAAATTTTTGGCAAAAATAACTCAATAATGTGCGAAATGCGTTCCATAAACCTCGATGCATTTATTTAATCTAGTTTCGACGAAAAAAAAAGCGCGGCTTAAGTCTCGGCCATAGATACGTTTCTACTGGTATTTAGTGTTTTGTCATATTTTCCCTGGTTATTGTTTTTTTTTGAAAAGTCAGGTCGTTTAGTCTACCCAATAGATAAAGGGGTGAAAGCAATGTGGGTTTTGCTCGAACCAAGAATGCATATTATGAAAGTTTACATCAGCTTGTAGACAGATGCTTCATGCATCCATAGCATTTGTGATAAAAGGTTTGGATTTGCCCAAATCATATTTAACAGTCAATGGTAATAGTTCAGTCTGTTATCACAATCGGTATCTGTTAAGGCCTGATGAAACAACGTGGTGGAGATATAATTCTCTTGAGAACTTTTGTGGACAATTGTTTTCGGAGTTCCCAGATTATGAGGGATCACATTGCGCACTAATGTGATTTACGAATTCATAGAGATGTCTGAATGGGCTACACGTTGCCAGTTTTCCGTAATCGCTAAGTCAATCTTAAAAACACTTCTAGAGAAAAATGTCTTTCTTTGTCGTAATTGCATTGCACATTTTTGCCATGCAGTTGCATCGTATTCAAAACATTAAAAATAAATCATCATACGCTCTATCATACGCTTCTGCGTTAGTAAATGACATGTTTACAGTTACCATGGTTATGTGATTTATTTTTCTCGATGAGGTAACTGGATCCGATTGATGGCACTCGAGTTTTTAACATTTTCTTCTATAATTCGAGAACGGGTGGCGATATCGAGATGCGGTTTTCACTAAAATTTTGCAAATTTTAAGGTGACTAAAGGTCTGTGAAGTAAATAGTATCGTTCCATTTAACTTTTCTTCAAAAATCACAAAAATATGTAATCGCTGCAGATAACGCCCTCTAGCTCATTTGTTTTAAAGCAAACGGTCTTACTGAAAATATCTTTAAAAAGAGCATAGAATGCTCTTTCAAACAACACCGAAAATATTCAAATCGGTTGAATGGTCTTGGAGATATTAAAATGTAAACATATGAAAACGTATTGGCCTCCCCTTCCCTTATTATAACAGATATGAGAAATATCGCAAAACAAAAGCGATGCGGTATTATCCAAGCTATTAAATGATGTTGTCAAAGTTATAGCTTATCGTCTAAGTTTCTGAGATAGCGGGAACTTTATGTTTCTCAATGGCAGTTACGCCCCCTAGCGGTCGAATTACGAACTTTTAAATAATTTCCAGCTGTTTTTCTTGGTCACTTTGCTTATAAGGATTCTTTTCCCAAACCTCTAGGCCTTACCGTTCTAGAGATATAGCCGCTCCGTACGCTTAACGGGACAACCTGTATATAGAGCATACATATTTTATTTTTTTACGCTAAAACTATTATCTTTAAGGAAAATACTAAAGAGACAAAAAAGTACCACTAAAGAATGAGCTTTACAACCCATATTTTTTTATGTTAATATTCCATAGCGTTAAAAAGTTGTTATAAAAAAATCAAGGGGGTGGTGAATTTCATCCCCTTAGAGGGCGCTGGGGAAGTTTAAGGTATGGTTGGAAATAAGGTCTTAACTAGTAGTACATACGTATAAAGTTTCAAATTCTACGGTTTACTTACAGCCGAAATACAAAACAAAATGTAAATTTTGGCCACCTTAAAAGTTTACTACTTGACGTAAGTCCATAATATATCCAATATTATTAAATAACACTTAAAACTTTATTTTTAATCATACAAATTTGTACTTAATTATAATATGTTTTGTTTATTAATTTTTGTAGGTTCTAATTCTACTGAGGAAGGGCTTCTGCCCGAAACTAGTTTAGAGAAATAAACATTTAAAAATCATCACCAGAGGATAATTTGTTCTTAGATCTTTCATATTATTAGTTTTAGTTGTTCCGCAAATATGTTAAGAAGCAAATGGGTGGCAAATGGGTTAAGTTTTGTTGGTTTAATACAAAAAAGCAAATAATGAAATTCGGATAATAAATTTAATAACTTCTAACTAACGCCACCTTTTGCCCAGCGTTCGTTTCTATTGGCAGGACTCACAGGTAACTACACATGCGACTGAGGAAACGCGTGAATTAGGTTAATTAAATATGTAATTCTTGTGTTTCAGAATACCAACATAAATTTTTGTTACAAAATAGAACAGAATTATATACTAAATAAAGAATTCTAATAATTATTTATTACATATTGAGATACTGAATTTTCAACTCAAAGAGAAAATTAAATAATGATAAATTAAAAGAAATAAAACAAGAAGAAATTATTAATGTGTGCAACCAAATATACAATAACACTGATAACCTTATCAGAAGATATTAAACCAGCGGTAAATTTTAAAACAAATAATAATAACGCTGACGATTTCAAAGTTCACAAGGTTATCGACATCGATCGTTCCATTATATTTGCTTATTGGTATATATAAGCAAAAACACCACTAAACAACAGGAAATTGTTACTGCTGATTGTTATCATGAATTTTTTCACATTTATACCTATTTTTCTGTTTGTAATTGATGATGCTGAGTGTTGGAAGATTTTCCATCGTGGAAGAAGTGTTGGTGGTAACCTAGGATTACCAAGAAGGAATAAAAATGGTCTTTTTAAAGATATTTCACCTGAGAAATGGTTTTTGCAAAACTTGGATCATTTCAACCCAGGAAATAATCAGAAATGGAAACAGGTAATAATAATTTAAATTGTTTTTATTATACATAGAAATAATTAAATTTATACTTTAGAGATATTTTGTAAATAACCAATTTTACAATGGTTCCGTTAATGCTCCAATATTTCTAATGATTGGCGGTGAAGGAGAAGCTTCTGCAGAATGGATGACTCAAGGAACCTGGATTGATTATGCTAGGAGTTTTGGGGCACTATGTTTCCAATTAGAACATAGATATTACGGAAAAAGTCATCCAACAGAGTAATTTTAATATTTTATGTAACTTCCTGGTTTCATAAAAAGTGATTACAGGGATTTAAGCACAAAAAATTTACAGTATTTAACAAGCCAGCAAGCTCTAGCTGATTTAGCTTATTTCATTCAAGCTATGAACATTGAGTATAAATTAAACAAAGATGTAAAATGGATTGTGTTTGGTGGTTCTTACCCTGGTTCATTAGCAGCTTGGATGAGGATGAAATATCCTCATTTGGTTCATGGAGCTATGTCTGCAAGTGGACCTTTATTAGCTGAAGTTGATTTTAAAGGTACAGTAAAAAATTAGTCTAATAATTGTTAATTAAACAGGATTCATTTTCCTGAGCTTCTATAAATATAATAAAAAATTGTTTTTAGTCGTGTTTTAGCTTACACAGTGTGTGGGAAAATGGTTGACACTAGTGGTGGAACAGATATCTGGCAACTATCCGGCCTATCTGGCCTATCCGGTCGTTTTTTAAAATCCGTCTAAACCTAATTAAAACCTATATTAAAAACTCCATCATTCACAGGAATTAGTATCTCTTTTAGGTGTTGGACACTGCAGATAATAATCAAGTACAACACTAATAGGACTTTTTTCATTGTATGCAACTTTATTTATCATTAGCAACCTCATTGTAACAATCCCAATACAATATATCAAAATATATCAAATCCCTTGTTGCAGTTTCGTCTAGATTTCTTCTCTTTGCTTGTGATTCATCATCACATTCATTACTAATAGAACTGTCGCTGTTATCACTTTCGATTATTAATTAAAGTATCCTCTTTTTAATGCAAAAAGCCGTTTTGAGAAATCACTTTTAGTTTTTGAGAAATACATTTTTGAAATAATCGACAATTCTTTCGAATTTTGCAATTTTCGCCGATTAAATTTCAATAATTCGTATAAAATCGATTTTTTGGAATATGAGTATGAAAATTTCCCAAAATGTTAATAAAAGTGTCCTCTTTCCAATGAACCAACAAGTTTTGTAAAATAACTTTTAGTTTTTGAGAAAACAATATTTGAAGTTTCGATAAAATTTTCGAGGTTACAATTTTCATCGATAACTTTCAAAATTCGCTATAAAAATCATTTCTTGAAGGATCTTTGTGGAAATATCACCAATTATTGATTAAAGTATCCTCTTTTTAATGCAAAAAGCCGTTTTGGAAAATCACTTTTAGTTCTTGAGAAATAAATTTTTGAAATGATCGACATTTTTTCGATTTTTGGAATTTTCACCGATTAAATTTTAATAATTCGTATAACATCGATTTCTTGGAATATGAGTATAAAAATTTCCCAAAATGTTAATAAAAGTATCCTCTTTCCATTGAACCAACACGTTTTGAAAAAGAACTTTTAGTTTTTGAGAAAATAATATTTGAAGTTTTGAAAAAATTTTCGATGTTGCAATTTTCATCGATAACTTTCAAAATTCGCTATAAAATTCATTTCTTGAAGGATCCTTGTGGAAATATTGCCAATTATTATAGTATCCTCTTTTTAATGCAAAAAGCTGTTTTGAAAAATCACTTTTAGTTCTTGAGAAATAAATTTTTGAAATAATCGACAATTTTTTTGAATTTTGCAATTTTCGCCTATTAAATTTTAATAATGTGTATAAAATCGATTTCTAGGAATATAAGTATGAAAATTTCTCAAAATGTTAATAGAAGTGTCCTCTTTCCAAAGAACCAACACGTTTTCAAAAATAAGTTTTATTTTTCGAGAAACTAATATTTGAAGTTTTGATAAAATTTTCGATGTTGCAATTTTCATCGATAACTTTCAAAATTCGCTATAAAATTCATTTCTTGAAGGATCCTTGTGGAAATATCACCAATTATTGATTATAGTATCCTCTTTTTAATGCAATAGGGCGTTTTCAAAAATCACTTTTAGTTCTTGAGAAATAAATTTTTGAAATAATCGACAATTTTTTCGAATTTTGCAATTTTCGTCGATTAAATTTTCATAATTCATATAAAATCGATTTCTTGGAATATGAGTATGAATATTACCCAAAATTTTAATAAATGTGTCCTTTTTCAAATAAACCAACACGTTTTGAAAAATAACTTTTAGTTTTTGAGAAAACAATATTTGAAGTTTTGATAAAATTTTCGATGTTGCAAGTTTCATCGATAACTTTCAAAATTCGCTATAAAATTCATTTCTTGAAAGATCCTTGTGGAAATATCACCAATTATTAATTAAAGTATTCTCTTTTTAATGCAACAACCCGTTTTGAAAAATCACTTTTAGTTCTTGAGAAATAAATTTTTGAAATAATCGACAATTTTTCAAATTTTGCAATTTCCGCCGATTAAGTTTTAAACATTCGTATAAAATCCATTTTTTGGAATATGAGTATGAAATTCCCAAAGTGTATAAAAGTGTCATCTTTCCAATGAACCAACCTGTTTGAAAACTAACTTTTAGTTTTTGAGAAAAGAACATTTGAAGTTTCGATAAAATTTTCGATGCTGCAATTTTCATCAATAAGTTGCAAAATTCGCTATAAACTTAATTTCTTGAAGGATCCTTGTGGAAATATCACCAATTATTTATTATAGTATCCTCTTTCTAATACAAAAAGCCGTTTCGAAAAATCACCTTTAGTTCTTGAGAAATAAATTTTTGAAATAATCGTCAATTTTTTCGAATTTTGCAATTTTCGCCGATTAAATTTTAATAATGCGTATAAAATCGATTTCTTGGAATATGAGTATGAAAATTTCCCAAAATGTTAATAAAACTGTCCTTTTTCCAATGAACCAACACGTTTTGAAAAATAACTTTTAGTTTTTGAGAAAGCAATATTTGAAGTTTTGATAAAATTTTCGATGTTGCAAGTTTCAACGATAACTTGCAAAATTCGCTATAAAATTCATTTCTTGAAGGATCCTTGTGGAATTATCGCCAATTATTAATTAAAGTATCCTCTTTTTAGAGTTGCTTCGTTAGTTAAATCAGCATCGAAAAAGTTCATTTTGTATCTTGGGTCCAAATAAGTTGACATATCTTATCAGCTTTCTTATTAATTTCATTTTTATTCAAATATCGCAATAATGTGGCAATGTAGGGTATCACTTTAGAAATGCACCACAAATTGTAACCATAATGGCCGGATAGTTATGCCGGCTAACCGGATATCCGGCCGAAGGGAATGCCGAATATCCAGTATCCGTCTTTTCGCAAAATCACTATCCGTTCCATCACTAGTTGACACACTTCCAGATAGACATCACAAGAATCGAAAGCATATTTTGTGATATGAAATTAAGTCCATTTCACCATTTCACCGCATCGTGTATTTCCAATACTGTTTACTTCAGAATTAATCTAATTTTGAATACTAATTTTTAGAATACTTTAAAGTAGTTGATGAAGCTTTAGAAACTCATAGTGAAGGCTGCGTTTCTGCAGTAAAACAAGGTACCAACCAAATAGAAATTCTCCTTCGTCATATGATCGGTCAAAGGAACATCAATAAATTATTTCAATTATGTGATCCAATAGAACAATCAGTTTCGAATACCAATGATATTGCGAACTTCTTTGAAACACTATCTGGAAATTTCGCCGGAATCGTCCAGTACAATAAAGATAATCGAATAGGAAAATCATCAAAAAACAGCATTACCTTAGACACATTATGTGATATAATGGTAAATGATAGCATTGGTCCTCAAATTGAAAGATTAGCGACTATTAATCATTTATTATTGGACACTTATGATCAAAAATGTTTAGATTATAAATATTCCAAAATGATTGATGAAATGAGAAATATTAGTTGGGAGGCTGAATCGTCTGAAGGAGGTAAGATCTTTGTTTTTATATTCTTGGTGTTTTAAAATTTTTGTAGCAAAACCTTAATCATGGGTGTGAAGTAAGCTATGAATTTCAGCCATAGATTTAAAAATGGAAAATGAGAATGGTCACAGTCTCGAAATTGTTTTAATTTTAAAGCTATTTCTTGTTATTTTTTACACCAAATACGAAAAGCGATTTTCCTCAATAATAATAGTAAGGGTTTTTAACATCGGATCTTTTGAGGCATTGACACAAAATACAAAGATTAGTCTTCTGGAATTTAACTATGCTCAAAAAACCGGTCATCTGCCTTCCATACTTGATCTGAAGTGTAGCCACCATTTATACTAATTAATTTTGTGGGAAACTTTGTAGGTGCCAATTCATCTACAGAGTAATCAGGTAAGGCTATTTTAAAGCTTTCTTTCTGCTTAAGTTTTCGTTTAATACGATTTTTATATCCATTTTCATTTCTTTTTATTTATCAATTGTAGTTTTAAGTTCTCCTACACATCTTCTTCCACCACAGTTGTATCGAGGGCCCGGATGATGAAGGTCTTCTGTCTTGCCATTTTGACGTTTCTAATCCCTATTCTAAAGGACATTTGACCGCTTATGTTTCCAATTCTACTCAATCAACAATTTTTTTCTCCGCACTGTATCCCAATGGTTTCGCTTTCCATTTCCCTAAAATATATAATTCTTATTTTGCCTTATTAAATTAAATCTTATAAATTAAAATAAATCCAACGTACGTTGCGGTTTACACATTTATTTTCAACTAAAAGAGTCTTTTCTGGAAAACACAAGTCGTGGGAATTCGTAAGTAATTGCGTGAACTTACAGAATTTTTCATTCACGCATTGATTATAATTAACAAAAGAAAAATCAATGTTTTGAACACTATAAAACTGATACAATCCTTGTGTAGTTAGAGGTCTATGTTTAAATCTTGTTTTTGGTATGTGAATTTCATTTTGACTTTTAGAATAAAATGAAATTGCCAGATGATGAGACATGCAAGGCTCAATTACGGAGACAGAACAATCAGTAAGATTTGTGAATATATTGTTTAGACACGCGCGATTGTGAGTGGCCTCAAAGTTTACTCGTCTGAGACCGTAGGATTCACAGAGGCTGCATAACCGAACGGAATCCCCAGGAACCACATGAAAATGAACATTAAAATCACCTGCCAGTATTTTATGATATAGTAATTTATCAAGAAACACCTCGAAATTTCCAAGTGGTGAGCGATACACCGTTAATATTTGTGTTTTACACCTATTTATTATGATACCTATCATATTAATAACGAGAAATCCTTTTACTTATCCTCAGGTCACTGTGATAAACGAAGATTGTTCGAAAAACATATTATAAAAACATGCACATAGATATGGTAAGATTTCTAATAATAATAAGCGATATCCATTGTATGATGAAACATAATATGTAATATGGACTTATAGTCGTTAAACTCTGAACCACTACACTATTACTATTGACCAAAATCGATTTCTCTCTTCTGTATTTGGTGTAAAAAAATTATGTGGAAATGTGTTTGAATTAAATCAATTTAACAGCCTAACATCTCAAGTATTTGAAGGAAATCGATTTCTTTCGTATTTGATCTAAAAACAATTACGAATACTTAACTTCGACTCACATTTGTCATTTTTAAATCTACAGCTAACTTCACATCTATGTTATATTGTAATATGAAAGATCAAAGAACAAATTATACTCTGGTGATGACTTTTTTCAATGTTTATTTCTCTAAACTAGTTACGGGCACAAGCCATTCGTCAGTAGAATTAGAATCTACAAAATTAACAAACAAAACACATTATAATTAAGTTACAAGTTTGTATGATTAAAAATAAAGTTTTAAGTGTTATTTAATAATATTGGATATATGGACTTACGTCAAGTAGTAAACTTTTAAGTTACATTTAAACACAAATTTGTACATAAATCAAAGTATAAAAACATTATATTCGACTGAATTTGATTTTACGGGAACAATAACGAAAACTCAAAACTAAATCACATTAAAAAACATTAAAACTGGTTAGCGAAAGCAGGAACAACTACTGAACATCAAGGTTATGACACAAAACGCCAAAAATGACCTGTATTTTCATTTTAAAGTATGGAAAACTAGATGTCGTTATAAGTGTTGTGATCAAATTCAAGTTAATTGAACTACATTAGGTCATCAAATAAAATCTAATATCAATCATAATCAGTTAATCTGATTTGTCTCTTTCTGGGTATGGATTTCTCAAATAGGTGTAGAGCGGTCTTCGTAGGGGGATGATTTGTTCATTAAGATTAATGACTTCCGGATTATTCTTTATAAATCTATTGATCTCGTATGATTCGATTATTTCCATAAGGTTGCTTTTTTGTAGTTATGTAATAACTTAATATCTTTCTTTTCATCAAAATCGTGGTTATTAAATAGGAGATGTCGTCCAAAATTTGACCTATTCGATTCGGCCGGTTTCGCCTATATAGGTGGCTGAACATGTGTTGCACTTTAACTGATAAACTCCGCTTTCTTGTAGTATATCTGTCTTTTCTTTATTATTGCATAATATGTTTTTTATTGTATTTTTAGTCTTGAACGATATTTGAATATCATTACGATGGAAAATTCTTTTTATTTTATGTGATAGATGTCCCGGGAAAGTAATAGTTCTATATGTTATATTATTTTGTTCTGGCTTTTCTTTTAATGTGGTGATATTATTTTTATTGTGTTTCTCCTGTATTATCATAATTAAACTTTCAATTAGTCTTTTTTGGGAAGGAGTTATTTTTGGCCATTTGATGTATTATATGTATTTCTTTCTCTAGGGATTCTTGAGTTAATTTTGAGTTTAAGGCTCTGAATAAATATGACCGAAACGCTGATAATTTGTGGGTGTTATCATTTTATTTTATTTTATTTTTATTTGGGATGTAGACGGGACAAGCCCAGCGAAGCATCCACTAAAAATATACAATATTATAAACTAAAAACAAGAATTTAGCAATAAGTAACAAAAAAAAATATCAAACAGGTTAACAAAAAATAGCAACAGAAATAAAATTTAACAAAAAAGTGAAACTTAAGCAAAACTAATAATCAAAAATATTAAAAAAAAAATCAATCAAAAAAAAATTAACGTCGCAAGTCAAACGGCGCACGAGATGCACATGGGAGGTCATTAACCAATTTCCTAAATGTAGACCGGGTTGCTACTCAAACAAGTCTAAATCAGAACAAAAATTGTTAAAAGAAAACATGAGACGAAGAACCACGGAGTTAGAAAACGCATTTGTATTAGTACAAGACACGGAGAATACTAATAAATCACGGGATGGTCGAACAGGAATCCTAAACTGTAACTGACATAGAATCGCGGAGCAGTCAACAGTGCCGTTACTCACTTTATAAAGCAGCATTAAATCGTTACTAATGCGCCTGGAAGAGAGTTGAGGGACTCCAAATATTAAGCATCGCTGTGCGTAATCACAGTATGGTAAGTAGAGTTTTCGCGATAGGTACCGAAAAAAACGTTTTTGAACTTGTTCTAGTCGATCAATGTATATATGGTATTGAGGGTTCCAAACAGAAGATGCGTAGTTAAGGATAGAAGAAACGAAGGCGAAGTAAAGAGAACGAATACAGGATAAGTTAGTAAAAGGACGGGAGACACGACAAATAAATCCGAACATGCGAGAGGCCTTATTAACAATAAAATCGATATGAGCCGAAAACGCAAGTTTAGAATCAAAGAGAACCCGAAGATCTCGAACACAATCAGATGGTATAAGAGTATTAGGGCCGAGGGAATAATCGAAAACAATGGGATAGCGTTTGCGTGTAAATGTAATTTTGGTGCATTTATCGTGATTGATGAAAAGATTGTTATTTACACAATACGCCTGTAATCGAACCAAGTTCTCCTGCAATTTTTCGCAGTCGTCAGGTGAACAAATCGTGGTAAATATTTTGCTATCGTCAGCGTATAGCGGAAACTTGGAGTAATGAAAACACGCATGAATGTCATTGATATATAGCAGAAACAACAACGGTCCCAAAAAAAGTTATTTCTTTGAAGGAAGAGCGATAGCCATTAATGGTAACAGCTTGTGATCTGCTAGAGATGTAAGAAGATAACCAGTAAATTAAACCAACAGGGATGTCGTAGTTAAAGAGTTTCTTAAAAAGAATTCCGTGATCTATTCTGTCAAAGGCCTTACTGTAGTCTGTATATACAGCATCCACCTGGTAATTTATGTCTAGAGCATTCAGTAAAAAATTAGAAAATATGATTAGGTTAGTTACAAATTTACATACAGTTTGCAAATTTCCTCCCCACCTTCAACCACTCGATCACCATACGACATCTTACTGGGAATACTCATGCTGCCTTTTTTCCTCGATTTAATAAAAGACCGAGACTGTTAGCATTATCGGACAAGCTAGTCTGTGTAGCCTGTAAGTATAGCTTATAATCAGCTGCAATTAAAGTTTTAGACCGAGTACGGAGCAGACGAAAGGTTTCATAGTGAAGGCGATTACCGGTAGTCTTCCATTTTTTGTGAAATTTTAATTTTTCCTTAATGGCCTTGATCGTTGGCAGGGAATACCAATTAGGAAATTTGCATTTAAAAGTAATTTTGTGAGGAATAAATTTATCAACTGCTCCGCGAACAACTGAATATAACACTTCAAGCGCCTCGTCAACTGGTAGGTGAGTAATAGCCGCGCCCCGTCAACAGACGCGAGTGATGTACGGGTACCTGTATAGTTAGTCTTGTGAATAAGATATTTACGCGAGCAGTTTTCGCGGAGTGAATGCAATAAATTAAATTTAATTGAAAAAGTTAAAGCAGGATGATGGGTGTCCGCGTGCAAAAGTGGATCAAGGCTTTGAGAAAAATCAGAGATGTTATAGGAGTTACTAAGAATAATGTCCAATGTTCTGTCGTTAGCATTACGTACGCCGTTGAACTGCTCAAAATTACAATAAGAAAGCGAAGTTAAAAACAATCGTGAACGAGCATCATTGGCACTCGATGGCAATAAACCAAGCGATTGCGACGAATACCATGAAATATGAGGTAGATTAAAATCACCAAAAATCAAAATCTTATGGTCAGGGTAGTGTTCGCAAACGCGATGCAAAGTTACCAGCAATGCGTCAAGCGAGTCAAAGTCCGCGGGTGGGAGATAAACACAACAAAGCAGCAACCGAGTACCACCACACTGCACAAAAAGCCACAGATCTTCAGCGGACGCACTTTCAGCAAGCCTAAAACAGTGGATTGTCGATCTTATAGCGATCAAAATACCGCCACCATCTTTTTTGCTTGACAGTGTAGACTCACGGTCCCGACGGAAAACGGTGTATTGAGCGCCAAATAATTCGCCATCATGAACTGAGCTATTCAAATAAGTTTCAGTGAGACAAACAAGGTCGAATTCAGAGTCACTAGTCTTCAAGAAGAGTGTGTTGGTCTTGGATCTTAAACAGCGTACATTCTGATAATAAACATTCAGTTCCATTAGTTTCCGTTCAGTTCAAGATCAGATAGGGATTTAATTAGAACAGCCTTAGACTTATCGTTGCGCCGAACGAAGATTGACACCTGTGACACCCAATTGTATTTAAAGCCTTTAGAACGGGCCGCGTCCCTAGTAAGTTTCAGCAGTCTCTTATTTTCAGGAGAGAGATGTTCATTGACGAAGATCCGTTCAGAGACTCAAGGAACGTCGAAACCAGGTGCCCTTTGCAGCTTTAGAGGCGGCCAGAAATGAGCGAGAAATAAGGAATTATAGAATCTGTCTGAGTTGTTTTTCTGAATATTTCATATTTTATTAAATTTTTCTCTCTAATTAGTGTGAAGTCAAGGAAATTTAGTCTATTGTTTTCTTCCGATTCTAGCGTAAACTGTATTTTAGGGTGTATTGTGTTTATGTAGTTTTGTAGCTTAGGTATTTGTTGTTCATCTTTGATAAATACCAGGATATCATCCACATATCTGATCCATACAACAATATTTTCTTGAAATGGGTTGGTTTTATTTAGGATGTTATAACATTCTAATTTGTCGATAAATATGTCCGCTAATAAACCGCTAAGTGGGGAACCCATGGGTAGACCATCTTCAAATTGGTAATATTTATCGTTAAATACACAGAAATTTTGATCTAAGCATAATTTGAATAGTTTTTGTAAACTTTCTGCTTCTTTTTTGTCTTTCAATTATTTTTTTATTATGTTTTCCAAGAGTTCTAATGTTTCCAAAATAGGAATATTTGTGTAAAGATTAGTTATATCAAATGATATCATTTTGAAGGAGTTTGGAAGACATAAATTTTCAATTAAATCAGGTAAATGATTTCTGTTTTTGATGGTGTATTTAGGTATAAAATTTACATTCTTATTGAAAAAATTTAATATTGTTTTCGAAAGTTTATGAGTACTTGAATTGATCGAGCTTATTATGGGTCTTATGGGAAAATTGTTCTTATGGATTTTTGGTAACGCGTATAGTCGAGGTATTCAGGGATTCATAGACAGGATTCTGTTGTAATTACCAATCATTCTTGTAATAGTTTCTTTATTTTCTTTGAGTATTTGTTTTGTTATTTTGTGAAAATAAAATTATTAGTTGGATTCTTTTTGATGGTTTTGAATTTGTTCTGCTCCAAAAAATCTTCGGTTCTTTTGATGTAATCCGTTGTGTTCATAATTATTAATTATTTACTAATTCTACTGAGGAAGGGCTTGTGCACGAAACTAGTTTAGAGAAATAAACTTTTAAAAAAATCATCACCAGAGTATAATTATTATTATTATTGTACTTTTAACTTAAATTTGATTTTTTTTAAATACATTAGGAAGACAATGGACTTATCAAACCTGTACAGAATTTGGGTTTTTCCAAACGTCAACATATTCACCACAAATTTTTGGCGATAAATTCCCCGTCGATTTCTTTATACAACAATGCGTAGACATTTTTGGTTCAAAATACAATGCAACGTTTTTAAATGACGCCGTCGATCGAACCAATCTTATATATGGAGCTTTCGACATCGACGTAACCAACGTTGTTTTCGTACATGGTTCAATTGATCCTTGGCACGCTTTGGGGATTATTAAAACACGAAGTCAAGGCGCCCCAGCTATTTACATTAAAGGTACCGCACACTGTGCGAATATGTACCCGAAATCCGATCAAGATTTACCTCAATTAACTAATGCTCGTCAGCAAATTGCCGAACTAATTGATTCTTGGTTACGTTTATGAAAACAAGAAAGTTTTTATTTTGCACCATAGGAAATAATATTTGGAATGAGTCCAAATATAATTACCATAAGTAACATACCGAATTGTGCTGTGCTGTTTTGTATTTTTGTTAAGAATAATAATCTCGTAGTATGTTAAGTGTTAATAAGAAACAAAATTGCTATTAAATGTTCATAAATATATTAATCCAACATATATTACATTTTTGCTTATATAACTTAAAGATAGTACCTTAAGAGATATTTTTTATGGAAAGAACGAGAATAAAAAATAGAAATTGAAAAATTCTGTGCGATAAAAGTAATATTTAAGATGTTGATAAGATGTGGGTTTGCCTTTCTCAAATGGCACTAACGAGTGGTTCTTTCCCATCTAACATATTAGATAATTAGATATCAATAGTTTACGCTATGAATAACTTAAACATGAAATATAAGTGAATTGATAATTAAAAATTAAGTTAAATTTTGGTCTTTATACATCTCCACCAAATAATCAGTCGTTTTTTAATACGAAGTCGCTCTACGTGAATCTCATTAGCCTTACTTTAGACCACCGCATTTGGTAAATTACTTCATTCTTTAAAAGTACATAGTTGAAGTTTAACTCGAGTATATTACATTAAAAGAAAGGCCAAGGGATTCAACTATTATAGTTTTACTTAACTTTTTTAAATATCTTTTAAATAATAATGCAAAAAATTTAAAAAAACTAGCATCAAATTAATAATAATGATAATAATATATACAAAAAATATTTCAAATCATAATCCAGTAAACGCTAAATAGTTGACTAAAAATAAATAGAAAGAAATCCATTTTATTTCAAAATTAGATGTGTAATTCGTTTATTATTATTATTTACTCCTCCTCAAATTGTACTGTAATAATCATGCAAGGTTGTCAATATCTCTTCTGGTCCCTATGTTGTTGTGGCGGCGGCCTAGATTCGCGCCACTCCCTTCCTTCTTTATGCTGTCTTAAATCATGGTGATGGTGATGATGATGATGGCGCTTCTTTTCAGCCGATTTTCCACTGCCGTTAAAAGCCGTGGAATCGGATACGACCAGTTCCGAACCGTCCCGTTGTCGTTCTCCATTTCTATACGGTTCATCGAGGGTTTCCTTCCGTTTTAGCGGTTGATGATTACCATTGGCAGCTACTTTCAGGCCTGTTTTGCTTCCTGCCGATTCGTGCAGATTCTCCCATGCTTGACGATAGTATCGATTTAGGCCGTTTCTCGATTCTGAACTGGACGAATCAAACGATGCCACTGTGTTACAATCTGGGGATGCTCTGTGTCTATAATGTTTTGCACTTCGGTTTCTAAAAAAAAATTAATAAAACTTAGATTATAAAAGAGTGGTTTTAAATTTAAATTTGGGTTTGTGTCGATTTGAATATAATTAATGCTGAGGTGGTTGGTTTTAGCTTTAAAAGCGTTTTGGTGCAATATTAGCATAATATAGCATGATATTGTTGGAATTTTATGAGGAAAATAATTGTTCATTGTCATTGATTTAGACATTTTATAATTTTACGTTATTTTGAATAAGTTTTGTTAGATTGTTGTAATTAAGAAAAGGAAGGAAAAGGAGGTGCTAGGATTGGAGTGGATTGCATTGGGTGAACTGTAGGGCTTCTAACCAAGGATCTAGCAAGTCAGATCGTTTAACCTTGTCATCAGCCAGTAGTGGTCAAAATCATATAAATGTTGGGTACATCTTTATTCTGAGATAGATGGCTGTAATGTTATTATATTCGCATTGATTAAGGAAGATATTCCTTTTTCTAGCCTATTAAGTTGTATAGAAGTATTCTATTAGTTTATTTTAATTTAATGAAGAATAATGAAGAATTTGTGCATCTCTTAGGATTAAGACGAACTCAGATTTTACATTGTATCACTCATACATTTTAACCGTTTGAGTTCCAAGCAGTACGATTACGCTCTTCAAATTGTTTATCGAAAAGTACCAGTATATTTTGAACGCTGTACACAACTGATGGGGGACATTTTTCGTCAGTGATTTTTCAAAACCCTTTGATATCCAAACGGTTAATCAAAAAGAATACATCATCCGATTTCATCATTTATGTTATTTTACTAATTCTTCTTCGTAACTTCAATGTAGTATATTTTATTCCAATGTTTATTTGCCAAGAAGAAGAATTAAGATATAGTTTCTTGGTTTTTATGAACTTCATTACTGCTACAAGTCGTACTTAATCTGAATTGTATATCTTGTTTTATGTTTTGATAGCTGGTGGCTGATGATAAGGTTGAATCTGATTCCAATAACGTAAATTGCTTATTTATATGTCTCAATTTGAATAATATAAAAATTTGTAAGCTGTATCTATCAAAATAATCTATTCAAAATAACCTATGTGCATATACTCTGCCAATGTATACATGTAGGCTGCGTGTACATGTTGTATCTTCAATGATTAATTTCTTTAATTAATTAACATATGTTTAAAAGTACCCAAAAACTATTATAAAATCTCAATAAAAAATACATAACACCGTATAAAATAAAATTATAAAACCGTTTACCGAGACATATGCGGTGTTAAAATTGATTATAACTGCGAGTAACAGTAACCAAATAATTAAGATTGTATAGAAATCAGATTGCTAAACGATTTTAATCTAAAGCATTTCACAAATTAATCTTATTTTTAGACCTAACCATCAAAAAGCTATTCAAGAAGTGTACCTGACATTAAATCTTTAGAATGACGACTGGCTACCGTTAAACTATTTGAGAAAAGCAATTTACATCCAAATGAAGTTACCACTCAATACCGCTTTATAATCTTTAAAGTCAACGGGTAATGGTGTTTACCAAAGTTTTATCCATATCGTAAAGTTAAAGAAGCGATTAGGAATGTCTTTTAAAGTGCACTTTTAACGATGATAATAATAATTTACTGACGGTCCACAAAAGAGAAAATTGTGGTTATCCTTAGAAAGTGTGCGCTCGAGTTCAGGTTCTGTACTATATCTGTGGGTTCACGTATCTTTCAGATAATTACGACACGGGTCGGTACATACCTTTACAACAAAGTTTTTATTGCTTTCTCTCATTAACGGAACCTGTTTTTCTTTAGAAAAGAAGAATACATTTTTTCCTATTTATAACTAGATTTAAAGTTATGAATATAATATTTGTTTGTTTTTGTAATTTGCGTTTGCAATAAAAAGTAATTAAAAACAGTCGTCAATTTATCTGTTCATCGTCACGATTTAAATACATTGGGAAACACGGAGAATCGGGCGTGGAGATGTAAAGGAGGGTAAGAAAAGAAGAAAGCGTGTCAAGGACGAGGAAAGACATCTTTACCAGTTGAAGAAAGGTAAAAAGTAAATAAATACGTAGAAGAAGAGTGTTTAGTATTTGTGTGATATTTCCATTTCCGTTTTTTAAATTCGTAACTATGATCATTGTTGAATCTAGACCATAGCTTATTTAAAATATTAAATCTTAAGACAACTTACAGAATTTTTTTAAGATTTTTATTTACTTGTATAGAGTGGTAAGTTGTGTTAAGATTATTTTTATGCATAATAAAATTAACGGATAGTTAATAATGCGGTGCAGTGCGGACTTTTCATATAACATAAAAAGTACTAAGAAATATTTGTTGACTGATTAGCATCCGTACCTGGCTTATAGTAACTTGTATTCATGGGCGATTTGTTGGGTCGGTAGTTGGAAATGTTTATTGGAATTTGTTAGATAGGGTTTGAAAAGTATCCGGCCCGTTGCGACCTGTAGTGGCGCGTGAACTCCCGCCGTCCGATCTGCTGGTCGGGAAAAGGAAGAGCCAGTAGGGTGTACCATCGTGATGGCATCGCGCTCGGTGATGGCAGGCGACGTTTTGACCGTCTTGCCGAGTCGCCGCCCGCACTGCCACCGCAAGACAATCAGAACGAACCAATTTTTAATTTATTTTTTTCACACATACCCAAACTTAATAAAAAAAGTAAAGATCTGCCTAAAGGCTAAAGATCTAAAGAAATAGTGCTAGTACAAAAGAAGGAATATGTATAAAATCTTAAAAAGGTTTCTAATGTCTCCTAAAGACAATTTTAACTTATTTACATGTATAATTAATGTGCTTAAAATGTGTGTTAAGATTTAGCTTTAATGAAGCAGTAAGTGATCTATAATACATTAGATGAACTACTTTGAACTACCATCCAAAATCCATTAATTGAAATTTACTACACTTAATCATTGTTTATACAGTATTATATATTGCATACATAAATGTCTTCTTTAATGTTGAATATTTTGTGAAAGTTTTATATTATTATTATAGTACTTATTATTTTATACAGGATGTCTCACGTAACTGGTTCGTTAGAACTTTTTCATGTTCCACTATTCGTAGAGATTTGAAATTTTGGCAACCCATGTTCATTCAGAACATTCGATCTAAAATATTTTACTTACATACCGGAAGTAGACCATAACTTCGTAATTTTAAATGGAATGCTATAGTTTTTATTACACTGTTTAATTGTATGTACGTAAAAAATAGGTAGACTTTGATAAAAGTGATTGGTACCTAGCGTTTTTCGTTTTCGAGTTATTTTGGTTTTAAGTTGTTTTTGTCAAATTTCATCATGCTCTTTAAAACCCCCTATGTCGGCTAACGTTTATTCAAAAAAGCTGTAAATTGGCACTATTCTTCAGGTGCTATCACATAGATTCGCTCGTCGTTAAATGTAACTAATGACAACAATAATAATAATGATAAACATGGATCAAAAACTGTCAAAATTCCATGACTTTCTAATAAAAAAAGCTGCAATCCGTGCATGTTTTGATAAATGTCCCTATATGAGGGAAACTACAATAAATAGGTATAGGAATGTTTATACAGTGATACAATAAAGTCTATATACAACCCGGAAAATGATAATATCTCAGCTCCCGAAATGTAATTCAATGAATTTATTATTTCCATATTTTACATAAAAACTATATAAATTATTAATCAAGGGGAACACAAAACATAATCATATCTTTAACTCAAAAAAGTCTACATACAGTCCTAAAAAAAGTCTATCAGTGTCCGTTATAGCTCAATAAAAATACACAACTAGTTAGCGCTGATTAACAAATAAAACTAGACTAACACTAGCACTAGACCTAAAACTAAAAACATTCCGTTTTTCCGACCATCTCTTAAAACGGCTAAACCTGAATGTTTCTACTTTTAGTTCTAACATTAGTTCTGGAGTCAGTGGTAAGTAGCTTACAATTAGTTAGCATAAGATATCATTATATTGCATATTTTTATTGAACTAAAACTAGAACTATCACTAGAACTAACACAAGACCTAGAACTAGAATAATTCGGGTTTAGCCGTCTTGAGAGACGTGCGGCTAAACCCGATTGTTTCTAGTTCTCGGTCTAGTGTTAGTTCTAGTTTTGCATTATCACTAGAACTAACACAAGACCTAGAACTAGAATAATTCGGGTTTAGCAGTCTTGAGAGACGTGCGGCTAAGCCCGAATGTTTCTAGTTCTAGGTCTAATGTTAGTTCTAGAGACAGTGGTAGGTAGCGCTGGTTAGCAGAAGATATGACTATGTTGTATATTTTTATTGAACTGAAACTAGAACTAACACTAGACCTAGAACTAGAAAGTATCGGGTTTGTAATGTAATTGTAATTGTTCCTAATGTTGTAACCTTCACTTCGTAGCACAAGTCGAACTGTTTCGACTTTGTATTTAAATAGTAAAGACTTTTAATATCCTTCGTTTAAAAAATTCATTGAATTACATTTCAGGAGTTGAGATATTATCATTTTCTGGGGTGTATGTAGACTTTATTGTATCACTGTAGATAGTTTATAGAGAATTAAATTCCCTTTCTGATAGGCTAAAACAATATGGGGCGTTCCATTTAAAATTTTCGACTTTCCCGCCATTGAATATAAAGAAACGGTAATTCAATTTTTGACCATTCTGTATAACATACTCTGATATAACAAATGACAATGTATTTGACAGCATCTGAAAAGTAGTAGTGCCAATTTAGAGCTTTTTTGAATGAACGTTGGTTGAGATATGGAGCTTTAAAGAGCATAGTTGAATTTGCCAAAAAAACTTAAAATTAAAATAACTCGAAAACTGAGTACCAATAACTTTGATCAAAGTCAACATATTTTTTTATGTACAATTCAAAAGCTTAATAAAAACTATAGCATTCCATTTAAAATAACGAAGTTATGGTCTACTTCCGGTAGACCGGAAGTGGCAGCCACCTTGAAAATATTTATGATCGAATGTTCCGAATGAACAACCTAACTAAAATTACCAACTATGCTACTAAAATTTCAAAACTGTACGTATAGTGGAACCTAAAAAGGTTCTAACGAACCAGTTACGTGAGGCAGCCGGTATAGGTAATGAATTTTTATAGCATGAAAATAATATAAAATCAAATATAAAATAAGGGCAGGAGACGAAAAAGGGAGAAGTGGGAATGGAAAGAGAATTTACGTACTTATCCAGGAAAAAAAAACCTTTCGAAAGAGTTAGAAAGGCAAATAGATTATTGGGGCAGATATGGAGCTGGGGGAACGAATTTATATTTGGAAAAGATTTGTGCAGGCGGAAAATAATATTTGATGGACTGGTGAGGTGTGTGATAGTGCATGGAGCAGAAATATGGGGGTTGATGGAGTTGAAGATGGAGAAGATGAGGGTGGAAGAAGGCAGAAGGGCGATAATGTACGAGGAATGGCTGGAGTAGAGGAGCAACTTTAAAATGTTGGGAGTGTGTTGGAGGGAGGTTAAGACTGGGCTAAGAGGAGTATGGAAAACAAGCTAGAAGGGTAAATTATATCAAAGTAGGGTATCTAACAGAGGAAATACAAAGAAAGGGAAGGGAAGTGTCAACACTCTGGAAGGAGTAGAGATAGAGATGTGGAAAATCAGGAATGGCGTGCTCAGGTGGAAGAGTGGAGATACAATAATAAGTATAAGGTCATAATAACGGAGGAAGTACTTAATGGAGGAAGGTAGAAGGAAAGAAAAAAGTATAATTACGCGATTTAGGTGCGGTAACGAAGACTAGGTGAATAAATATTGGATGGGGATGAGGAGAAGATGTGCAGATTGTATGCGGATGATTGGGAGACAATACGCTGAGGTGTGACGATTTGAGGGAGGGACGTATGGAGTGGGAGCGTGTATGGCGGTGGTGATGAAGAAGAGGAGGAGGACGAGGGGGCATTAGTGTGATGTTCTATATTATGTATTGCAGTTATTGTGTTTTAATTGTATACAGAAAGTAACAATAAAAGATATTATACAGGCTGTTTCAAAATTACAGGGCACAATTTTATGATGTATTCTTCAGCATAAAATAAACAAAAAAGTTCATATAAACATATGTCCCAAATTAATTTATTATCGAGATATGTATTTAAAGTTGAGGTAAAATATCTGAAAGTATTGCGTTAACCAAGTATCCATGGACAATTATCGCGTAGTGTTTTTTTTTGCTTGACAGATGATTAAATATCTGCTATTAAATGTGTTAATTAGTGCTTAACATTTTTTGTGTAGTGGTTTTTCTAGTGTTGTACGAAAAATTTAATTTTTTATTGTTTATCATGGGAGACACCACAAATTTGTTCACTTTTGCAGAAAAAACAGACATGTTGTTACTTTATGGCGAGGTACATAAAAATGGAGATGCTGCTGTTCGAAGGTACCGTGAAAAATTTCCCACTAGAAGAGCTCTTAGGGAAATTGGCACACTAAAACCCACACGAATAAACGCTGGTCGACAAAGGTTTCGACGAACTGCTATCGTTGAAGAATTGATACTCGTATTAGCACCAGAAGGTTGTCACTTCGTTTCGAATGTTTCGAGTGCAAATGTATGGCGAACATTGCGTGAGCAACAGTTGTATCCATATCACGTTACACATGTGCAAGATTTATTACCAGAAGACTATAACAGGCGCAGAAATTTCTGCCAGTGGTTAATTCCACAATGTACAGGAAACCATAACTTCCTGAGCTGATTCCTAGTTACTGACGAATCTTGTTTCACCAGAAACGGGATTATTAATATTCGAAAAACCCATACTTGGCACGAAGAAAACTCTCATATGACTGCTTCTACTCATTACTAACATACTTTTTCCGTAAATGTCTTCTTGGTGACAATCTCATCGGCCCTTTCTTTTTACCACCCCAGCTTTCCGGAATATCTTACTTGAAGTTTTAGCAAAATATCTTGCACCTTCTCACTTCTCTCATCTTGTCATTGATTATTTAAACAGAATATATGACCATATGATGGTGACCGATGGATTGATCGAAACGAACCTGTGAAATGGTCACCACGGTGTCCTGAGCTAACACCGTTAGAATATTCCGAAGAGCTCGGAAATCGCATCGTGGAAGCCACAGTAATTATCAATGACCGTCCTGATGCTATAAGACTTGCCGGAGAAGCGTGGATTTATCATGCTCAATATTGCATTCAACATTTACTCTGACCACTTCATTGTCAAATTAAAATTATTTTTTTTTCAATATCTCGGTAATAAATTAGTTGGAGACATATGTTTATATGAACTTTTTTGTTTATTTTGTGCCGAAGAATACATCTCTAAAATAGTGCCGTGTAATTCTGAAACACCCTGTATAATAAAATGAAATCTTTCAGGTTGCCATTTTTTCCTATGATGGCCTAAAATATAATACTTTACAAGCAATGCCATTATAATGAATCTCAATATGAAGATTGAGTATCATAATGGAAATTAAACATTATCTTAAACTAAAGGATGGGCAGTTTGTAGTACATTTTATTTCCCAAGATGATGTAATGCATCATCCATCGTTCTATATCTGTTATTACCGTCCATCATTTTAATGTATTTTATTCATTTTACATGAGGACATATGGATTACATCTTAATCCCAAGAATGGTGGAGTACACATTAATTCTTAGGATGGCGTAAAAAAGCCCTCATTTTAGGATAAAAATATAATCCTCATATACCAATGACGAAAGATGGAATACGTCTTAATCATAAATAAGATGGATCTATATTTTAATCTTTAGTAAGCAAAGTACAATGACGAAAGATGGAATATATCTTAATACTGAGTAAGATTTATTATATTTTAATCAAAAAAAAAATAAATTAATATACTTAATTATACTGAAGAATATTATCTAAAACATCTTCCATCATTCGTTGCTCTTCATGGCAAAAAAATAGCAAAACTTCCCATAAACCTGTATAGACTTACCTCCTAACTAAAACAACTATTGTAGTAATAATAGCTGCCAGAAAGATGAAACCTCCAAAAGCTCCTAAAGCAATAATCGCTCCCAAATTTAATTTTGCCCCGTAAGTGTCCCTCCTTTCGCCATCGATAGATAACGGAACATTTATATTCGGCGATTCTCCCTGTTGAATGTTAGAACTTCCCCCGATTTCGTTATCTTGGGGATGTCCCGCTAATATTGAAGGTGGAATGAATGGAGTGGATACGAAAGAAGTTGTATCCGCTTTTTGTGTTACCATCGTAGTTGTTTTTGGGTACGTTGGCCTTTTCGTTCGTTCCGTTATTCTTACGATATCCTCGACGCTAATTATTGTTGTTGGTACAGGTTTTGTTGGTCTACGCGTTCTGATTGTCGTTGGTCGTGCCGAAATTGTTACGATTAATGGTTTTGGGGTGTTGGTTGTTGTTTCAGAAATAATAACTATAAACGTTAAATATGTAGGTATAAAAAAAGTGTTGGGTTAAGGTGAAAATATTTACCTTGACATATTGGAGATGGTTGATCATATTGTCCATTAGCCATACAAGTAATTTTATTATTTCCAACTAATGAATAACCAGGTTTACATAAATATTCAACGGAAGTGCTAAAGATATATTCTTGGTTTTGTAGAGATGGTGAGAAAATACCGTTATCAATGCTTGGTGGAGGTCCACATTCGATAGCTATATCATAATCATATTAACTCTTCGTCATTTTTTATTTAATTATATTACTTACGATCACATTTTGGTGGTGGCCCATTCCATCGTTCATCGATGTCGCAGGTTAATTGAGCCCTTCCAATCATTTTAAAGCCATCGTAACAGGAATAAACAACACGACTCATATACCCAACGCTATCATTTACTAACGCATATTCTCCATTTGCAATATCAGCAGGATAACCGCAATGAATTCGTTTACAAACCGGAGGAAATTCATTATAGAAGCCAGTATCTAAACATGTTCTAACACTTGGACCTACTAATAAATGACCTTCATCGCAGGTGTATTCAACATTAGCACCGACATTAAAGTTTTCTGATACCATTGTGGAATTTGGTGGTTGTTCAGGACGGCCACAAGCTTTTGGTTCTAATTAAAGAAAAAATTATCATTAAAGTTATGATAAATTGGGGATTTTCTGTAATTTATTTTCAGCCAAAGAAAATGTACTCAAAACATAAAACGGAATGAAATCCGGTTTAAAATGACCTTCCTCAGAATTTAAATATGTAGAGTATATTTTGGTTCTGAGGAACATGAATTAGACAAGTTTGCTGCAAAGCAACTGAAGTTTACAATATTTAAAAATGTTTATCTACTTACGATGTTGACAAATATAATTTAAAGGAGTATTACAATCAGTGTCAGACCATAGCCATCCTTTAGCACCATCATATCGCGCACAATTTCCAGATCCTAATTTACCATTCCAAAATGAAACGGATACTTCATCACCACCCAACCATTGCCAACCACCTTGAACGTTATCTTTTACTGCAGCCATCCAATAATGACCCGTAGCATCCGTTCTATGTCTTCTCCATAACTCCCAACTGATGAATCCTTGTAAAGCAGGATTACTTTCGTTCACTAAAGTTCCACCACGACTCTTGCAGAATGCCATAGCGTCTCGGAACATTAAAGGTTGCCTGTTATAAAAAATGTAACATTTTCCATTGTACGTAGCGGTACTTCCAGGTGGTTGGTCCCTAAACTGGGGACATCTTTCGATCGGGAGTGCTTGATCGGTGTAAACGAAAGCTTCGCAAATTGATAATTGGGTCGGAGTTGATGCTTCTAAGTGGACACTAACGAATGCTCCCGGCATGGGTGGATTGCAAGGAAGAAAAAGTGGTTGACCTTCTTCTAGATAACCAGTGAAACGGTTACAAATTGGATTTGTACCAAGATCTGGTCGGTTATTTCCTACTCGAACTACTATTGTTGCTTGTTTATTTAAACCTGAAATAAAATGGAAAATACAATATTAAATGTTTTGATATATGGTAATTTATTACAATATGCCCTAAATTCTAATAATTTAATTTGGAAACCGACGGAAAATGATGCCTATTCTGTTTACATACTATTAGATGAGTAGTAACATGGAAACTGTGTACTATTACTAACATAGAAACTTTTTATATTATTTTTATGGTCGTTAGAAGTACTAGTATTTATTTAAAGTGAAAATCATTTAAGAAAAAGATATTAATACCAGGCATGCTAACAGCGTATAATGTTTGTAAGTTAATAAATAAGTTATAACCGCTATTAAGTTTATAATTAGTGATAAATTGTTTCTAACGGAATTCTTTCGATCGTTAAAATATCTAATATTAACAAAACGTCATAACTTTAATCCACTGTAAAAACAAAAAATAGTAACTAAAAGAAAAAAAAAGTGTTTTGACAAGAAAAAGTGTTTTGAAAAGAGCAAGACTTTCATTTATATTTAAATTAGAGCCCAAAATCGTGGAGGCCAGCACATTGAACATCTTCACATTTTCACTATGGTTCCGTAAGATGGCCCCCGAACAACCTCTCTTTATACATCACAGTCCCGTGCACGTCTTGTTCATCCTCGGACTCCCATCACTCGAAGATCCTCCTCGACGTTATCTTGCCACCGTTTACGGGATCATGCAGTTGAGCCGTCAACTGCTCTGGTCTTTGGCGATATACTTTCTTCACCCCCGGGCTTCTGGCATACGTTCCAGATGGCCCAGCCATTTAATTCGGGCATTTTTAATCTCTGCAACAAGTGATGACTCTTCGTATAGCTGGTATCCTTCATTCCCTTTGCTCACAAATGAGACCGTATATGCGACGTACTACCTTTAGCTCCCAGCGTTCTGCCACCTTTACCGCCTCCGCTATCAAATTACCTTTTCTGTCCTAAACCATTATTGCACTGACATGGAACTCTTCTTTTCATTCTTTATACTGCTATACATTTCTCTGATATTTCACCTTTTAGACTTCCCACACCCCCTTTTTCATGCGGCATACCTGCGATGCCTTCTAATGAGAATCGCCCTGTTTGCTCTCGTCTCAGGCAGCAGCAATTTAGCTCAAACGTGATTTCTGGATTCAACAACCAGCTCATCATTAAACCATTGTTTCCTTCTTAAAAGAATATCCCTATGTTTAAGTGAAACTACACAATGACTTCGACAAGAAACTTTAAAATATTAATATTTAAAAAAGCATAACTCTTCTTTGGTACTCTGTTCAAAATGATTCAAAGATAATTCGTGAAATTAAAACCGGTTGAAGCTAAATTAAGAAACTAATACTATTTAATCGCATTTTAGATTAAACACAAGAGTTTTGCACTTGTTAATCCTAATTAATCTTGTTATTATTAATTATGACAGCATGACACACATTAACTTCTGTTATCTGGTAAACCGTTAACGACAAAACCAGCAACGTTGTGAGCTGATTGCGCAATTTCACAGGTATATTCACTTTACTTTCGGATGGATGCAAAGCGATTATAAATGACTTAATGATTCCGTACGACGTCGAAAAATAAATGGCTTCGCTTAACATCTAACCCGTGTTATGTTGTATGTACATACGTGGTAATCCTTAAAGAAAGGATAAATGACTAACGAGAAGATAAACGACGATTTAATAGAAGGTGTTCTGCGTGTTCCACGTATTAACAGTAAATAGTCGTTAAATGATTTTAACTTTTGCGGTTAGAAATTTTAAGGTTCGTTAGTAATATATAATGTTTTGAATGTCTAAATTGTTGGTAATTTCAGAAAATGTAAAAAAACTATTCCAAAGGGATTTATTCATAAGAAAGGGTCAAAAAAGACATGTGGAAACTATAGAGGAATCTTACTACTCAACACAACAACGGAGTTTGTTGACTTACTACCAACAAAGGAGTTTTCCAGATGTATACAACCGTTTTTAGAATAAAATATAATTTATTCGTGCACTTACAAATTTGTTTTACACCCATCAAGTCAAAAAAAAATCAATACATACGGTACCAATACACTACAATTAACATTCATTACAGCCGATACTACTATGTCTGACAAAATAGGTTATATATCAAAATTTTCCTCTGAGAGGTCGCAGTTCAGAAATTCCGAAGAAGAGTAAAAGCCCGTTGTCAGCAAGAACCGCTTGACTGCCACCTTAAAAGCTCCCACCGAGAGCAGCGTTACCGATGCTGGCAATTTATTATAGAATTTAAGAGCAGCAAAATCGACACTGTTTTGTGACTTAGAGAGTCTGGAATTAACTTGTGACTATTTCGTGTATTATAGCCGTGCACATCACTTATGCATAGAGAATCTTCCTATTTTTTTACGTACGTACAACTCCAGGGCACTCCAGAATATATAATGAGAGAAACGTTAAAATCTGATAACTGATAAGTGAAGCACGGCAAGAATCTCTGTAACTCAGACCACAGACCACCCGCACAGCACGTCGCTGTAATTGCAAAACTCTGTGCAACCTCCCCACGCCAATAACGCGTAAGGCATAACAGACTGGCACAAGGCATGATATGCCGATCTCAGCACAGCCCTCGACACATTATTGCTTAGAATTCGCAACACAAAGATGTTGCTACTCAAACGTCCACACAACCTATCTATGTGGTGTTCCCAGTTTAAGGTAGGGTCGAGACGTACACCCAGGAAATCCACTACTTGTTTTCTGCCTGAGTCCGCACCAGCGTTTCGAAGCGTGAAAACAGATTCCATACTTTTGGTTTTATTTAAATTTAATTTGTTACAGGCAAACCACTGTTCAGCCTCCGATCGCGCGTTCTCAGATAAGGCAAGAGCATCCACCAAATTTGTACTTTTGTTAGTAAGTGTGGTGTCATCTGCGTATAATATTACCGATGCACTAGTGATAGCATTCGGCAAATCATTTACGTAAATAAGAAAAAACACCATTGTCCTAGTATCAAACAAATATAATTTTGATGAAAGTAATAAAATCTTATTTCACTAATAGAAAGCAAGTAGTTTATTGCAATGAAAATTATTCAGAACCCAAAAATATTTCTATAGGGGTTCCTCTTGTCCAATTTTTTTAATAAAAGACCATGGTTAACGCAATCGAAGGCCTTACTGAGATCACAAAAGGTTGTGGATGTAAATTCCCCATTTTCGTAGCTATCCACCACCTGCCGGACAAAATCCACAATTGCATCCCTAGTACTGAGATTCTGTCGAAAACCACACTGACTAGGTGTGAATATGTTGTTTTTTTCAAAATGATTTATAATTCTATCCTTAATGACTCTTTCAAAAACTTTAGAAAATATCGGTAACAGCGAAATGGGACGATAGTTCTTTACTTCTTGAGGATCACCTTTTTTAAAGACCGGAATGACCAATGCCGACTTCAAGACATCAGGAAAAACATTCTCCCTCATGCATAGATTAATCAATCTTGTCAGCGATACTGTTATTACATCTTTTATTAGCTTTATAATTTCAGCATTAAGACCATAAACATCCTTGGAAGGTTTATTCTTCAGGGAGCCAATAGTATCTCGAACCTCATTACATACAACAGGTTCCATACTGAAACGATGTTTAATGACTGGTAAATTCGACAGCAGATCATCAAAATTAGTTGTTTGATTACGAATTGAAATTTCGCTAACGAGGTCTAAGGGGATGCCTACAAAATATTCATTTGGGTTAAACGAAGAACAAGTCCTGAGAGAATATCGACTTGGATCAACAATCTCAATCAATATTCTCCGGATACTCGTGATACCGGAAAAGCTTATCCGACTGGTGAGGATGACGTTGGCAAACACCAGAAGTGTGATAAAGGTGTGTGGAAGCGTCTCGGGAGAGCTTGTAGTGAGCCGCGACCTCAGGCATCCTCATACCTAATTCAACCTGACTGTAGAAAGGGTCATCAGGAGTGTCGGGATACGACAAGGAGGAACATAATTAAATCTAACTTAATGCCTGGCATACGCGAACGATGTGTACTTGTTCTGCAGAGGACAAATGCTCATGTTTACACGAAGGACTGGGATATGGCGACTATTCGCTGTCGGCAAATACTTATTAGAAAACGTGGCAACATTTAAGTTCTGGGATCCTTCTTAATAGAGAACAATGAGAATGGTCTGGAAAACGAGGAAAGAATCAAAGCTAGAAACAAATCATACTTCAGCCTCCGGCACCTGTTCAAGTCACGACTATGCGCTTTTATGGAACACTCTAGCGTCCAGTGCTTATGTACGTTTGCGAGATATGGTTACTAATTAAGAGGGACGAATTACACCTTGACACGTGAGGGATAAAATTTATCAGGCGAATTTATACCCCCATTGGTCGGAGCAGAAGTATACTGCCAGACACCTCGGATTAAGCAAGCTTACAACCTGAGTACGTACTGTACTGTAATCCTAGCGGAAGTATTTGCTATTCACATGGGTGCTAAAATCCTTCTTGAGAGAGGGGTGAAGAACATGACAGTACGATCTTTCTCAGACGATCAAGCCGCTCTCTAGGCGCTGCAGATCGTGAATACGGTGTCGGCTCTGGTTAATGACTCTAAAAAATCAATAAACAAACTGCGTTGTGATAACAGAGTTTCCCTGATCTGGGTCCCAGGTCACTCTGGGGTTGCTGGCAATGAAGCGACAGATGATCTAGCATGAGAGGGCAGCGCTAAAGCTTTTGTGGGACCAGAACCAGCAGTTGGTGTATCATTTGCGATGGCCAAACATAGGTTTGGACTGTGGGCTGAAGAGAGACTTCGCCTACTGTGGACCAGTTCTCCTGGAATTAGACATGCTAAGGTGTTTATTAACATCACCACTGCCAAACCCAAGAATATTTTAAGACTTGCCCGTAGCAGCATTAAAGCTGTAGGATCTTTACTGGGCACTGCCGATTAAAAACACACCTCAACTTGTTGGGTCTAGCCGACGATGTTGAACGCCGACTGTGTGCGGAGGACGAGGAGACGGTTGAGCATGTTTTATGCCACTGCCCTGCTATTAATAGTATCAGATTCTCGATTTTTGGGTCGCAGTTTATCTCCCCAAAGGATCTGAATGAGTTTTCACCGAGCAAAGTATTAATGTTCTTTAAGAGCATTGGACTCAATAGGATACAAATGGATACAATAGATCAAATGCAATAATATATTTGATTTTTATTTTTATTATACATATTTTTATTTTAAATCCTATCCTGTGCTGTGTATAAAATATATATCCACACGTTCATGTCTATATATCTGTAAATAAATAGGCTTAACACAGAAAGAACAGCGATGGATGCATTATTTCCGGAAGGTCTATGTAATCTATGTCCAAATGTCAATCAATTAGTGGACATCTGATAGCTGAAATTATATAGATGATAGAGGTAAAAATAACTATAAGTGGGCGGGAGCGGCAGTTTTCAGTTTTTGCCCCGCTGAACTGAAACTAAAAAACTGTTTACTTTCTAGCAAATAAGAAGTACATAAAGAACGTTTCGTTGTTTCATAAAAAAATATATATTTAAGAAAAATCGTGGATCTATATTAACTTTTAGACAATATCTATCAATCGGAAGTGCCACTTTGTTTGACCGCATTTTAAAACGTATACATATAAATTTTCACATTATAGATAAACTATAAATTAAAAAAAAAAAATAAATTTTAATCATATCGACTAACCGAAGTTATATAAATTAGAATTTAATATGAAGGTAATTCTAGAAAACTTAAAAAAGTATATCTTTTTTAATTACTAAGAACTGTTAAATATCAACTTTCAGGCGAGAAGCATAAGCGGATTAAGTAAAATTGCAATTTTATTTATAAGAGTATTAATTTGCGCTTATATTTAAATATATAAATCTGAATATTTAAAAGTTCTATTCATAGATGGTTTGTGAATAAAAGAAAAGATATCTATGAGATGCAATTTAATAAATTTATTATATAGTAATGTTGGTGTATGCGAATTTTTTGATTTAATAGAATCATCAAACCGAAACAAACTACGTTTCCTCATATGAACTACTCACACAAATTAACGGTAAAACAACCAGATTTAGGTTTAAAAAAATGAAGCAATTAAATCTTATTACCATTCACAAGTAATTACGGAACAGTTTTTGATACGCGACAGGCTTGTATATAAAAAATTCAATTAAGCAATAATTATTAGATGTTCAAAGGCGGAATAAGAAAGATCTTTTATTGCTAGTCACCGTTACCGTTAACGAAGTAACGTGTCTACCGAAGGATATAAACTACTCGTTTTCATTCCACCTCTACCACTTGTTTGTGCAACCGTACCTATTGTACACGTACTTAATTATCACTTCTATAAATCGACTGCAATTTGAAACTATGTTAACGGTTCTTTCAAATATCATATGTATGCCCAATCTCAATTGTAAATTGGTTCTGTTATTATTGCTTTAAGTATATCTCTTTGAAAAGTCTGTACATCTAACATGATAAATTACTGTGCAATAAATTACGGTTTATAGGTTTCTTTGTGAATGCTCAAAATATTTTTGATAATTAAAACTTTTCTTTATTTGATTAAAGTTGAATAATTAAAAGTGACCAAAATTAATCTTCTCGTAATATTTAGTTGTTAATGAAAGTTGCATGTTAAAGCAATTTCTTTATTTCGTTCTAAATCGTATTTATGGTTGATATTCAACAAAATGTGATATTAATTGTTATGATAAAATTATTTTCAATCTTGCCGCAAAGTTCTAAGATTGCCTTAGCCACACCAAAATAATTCTCAACTTTGTGTTAATGTGGTATTTATTGTAATATCTTGGTCTCGGCTTGTTCACGAGATATCAAATTTCACGTCCTTAACTTGATCAATGCACAACACTGGTTTTCAACTTGGTATCGATACAACATTAATTGCAACGACTAGACCGCAATCAAACTCGGCTTAATTAGGCGATGTCACACATCCTTCATTAAAAATTTGACTGACATGCAACAAATTGGTCTACAAGCAAGCGGCCTTTGCTTAATGAGTCGGTGTCATAAATCTCCCATTCTAAATTTGACCGAAACTCAATAATATGATTTCCAATGTTGTGCCTCAGCTGATGCAAGCAGTGATGGGCGGTGGGTAAATACCCAATAGGAAATAGAATAGAAATAGAATTTGGGTATATACCTACAAGGTGTAGGGTATATGCTTATTTGGGGAATATTGTACATATACCAGGTATTTACCATCTGGTCGCCGGGGAATCGTCTTATAAAATTAGGGTATTCCCCTAAATCGCGCCGTCGTCGCGACGTGTTTTCGATAAAATTTAGTGGTTAGTATTCGTTCATTTGTTGAGTTGACTGGTGGTTTTGTAACCTTTTATATATGTTTGATGTTTGATTCTTTAGTGGTTTTGTTGTTGTGGCTGGGGATTCTTTGTGACGCTGCTGATATACATATATGGTATTATAGAGGTAAGTGCTTACTAATTATTTGTTACTAAAAAAGTAAATGTACATTTTTGTTGCAAATACCCCGTATTTGCAAGAAAAATGTACCGTTATTATTAGAGATAAAGCGATGAGAGTTTCGCATTCCATTGTTAATTTCTCATAAAACAAAAATACCACTGAAAAAAAATCATAGCGTTCCTAGTTTTTGAAATACAAGGAAATTTTGAAACTTTTTGGTTTTGGACACCCCCTTTGCTTCGATTTCTATTAGACTTAGCGTAAAGGTAAAAACGGTTATATAAATTTTTTTTATTGTTATCTATTACAGAAATCTATATATAGAGTATGGGAAAGCCAAGACATAAAATTTGAGATTTGTTCGATGAAAAAAAAGCTAAATATAAATTCATCAACGTAAACAAAATGAAGAATCATAAACATAGTTCATTATTATATTGTTAGGAAAACTTGAATAGTAAGCTGGCCACAGCTATTTTTGCATCCGGAACATCCTTCTCCATCGTAGAGCATCCTCTGTGGAAAAGTTTTTTAATACATTAAGACCAGCTTATATATTACCTTCACGAAAGTCTATTTCAACAACGTATCTAGATAATCAGTATGCTTTATTAAAACGTGAATTAGAATTAGAACTACAAAATTCAGATAACCTTAACCTGCAATGTGATGTGTGGAGCAATATTAGGAATGAAGCCATCATCCACTTCATAGTAACAAAACCAGAACCTATTTTTCTGAATTTTGTAAATACTAAGGCACACCGCAGAATATTTGTCTGAAAAATTAAGCGAGGTGATTCAAAAATATGGACCTGAAAAATTTTTTTGTGTGATAGGGCTTACACTTTTCATTTACTTTACCGACATATACTAAAATGTAACTCTATTCAGGAATTTATGGACAATTTAACTGCAATTGCACAAAAAAATAAAAAACCGTGCATGTTTTGAATGCTTTATTCATACAAATTAATAAAAACAGGAAACTGAATATTTCGTTAAAATTGCATGGTGTAACACGTTGGGGTAGTTCTCTGGCCTGTCTCGAGTCTTTTAAAAAATCAAAAATGTCTCTTCAGCATCTGGCTGTAAAAGAAGAATCATAAGAAGTGCTACCAGCAGATATGAAAAGAAACTTATTAGATGATCTAACATTTTGGCCTAAAATTGATACGATTGTTCGAATACTGAAACAAATTGTGGAATGTTTAGAAAAATTTCAAACACAAGACTGTATTGTTCACAAGGTTTATGAATATATGTCAGATGTTGAAGTAACTTTAAGAGAAAATCTTTCCGAAAGTGGCATGAATTTGAATGAAAATGAGATCGCTAATATTTTGCAGTCATTTGATAAGAGAAACGTGCTTTAAAGCCACTCCATTTTGCAGCTGCATTACCAGATCCATTAAATCAGGGTTCAAAACTTACTCCAGAACAACAAATTGATGCAATGGAGTTCATATACAAAGTATCCGCGGATATGAACGTTGATTCTCTGGATAATGTTATGACGGATTTAGCACATTACCGCTCAAAACACAAATTATGGTCTAAAAACTTCCTTTGGAGTTGTACCCACTCTACATCTCCAGTTTCTTGGTGGAGAGGACTGTGTGGTACAATGTCATTATAAAAAGTTGCAATAAGAATTCTAACTGCTCCAGTTTTATCAGCCGAAACTGAAAGATCATTTAAAACTTTTTCGTTCATTCATCATAAAAGAAGAAACAGATTGACAACCGAAAGAGCTGGAAAGATTACGTACATATCTCACAATTGGAAAATCAATTTCGAATCCAATAAATCGGAACAACAACCAAAACCAAGTACTTCATATTCTGCACAACTTCCTTCAACTTCAACTGCTGATATTGTTGACCAAGAGTTTGAAAGTTCCGCTTCTACTTGCAGTAGTTGCAGTACAACTAACGAAGGTGAACGACGAGAAAGTGAAGGTAATGATGTTGTGACGAGTCTTATGGACATGAAATCAGACTCATTGTTAGAAAATTAAAATAAATGTTTTAACATTCGTTTATTATTTTGTGCTTTTTATTTCGATTTATTCAGTCACTTTTACCTTAAATTAACAAAGTAATTTACTTGAGTATATACCGGGTACATGGTATTTACCCAAATTGCAATATACCCGGTATTTACCCATTAGGTACATACCGGGTGCAAACTTTGGGTATATACCCAAATTTCAATATACGGGGATTTGCTCATTGATGGCTGCAAGTGATTAATCATGTCTTGTCACAAATTCCATTAAAAGTTCATCAAGACACAGCAAAATGATCTCTAATTTTATATCAATATGGTAACGTCGCAGCCTTACGGTAGCCAAGAAATGTCACATTTCTCTATTGTAAGTTTGATAGAGTCATAGTAAAATAGTCTACAATGTTGTGTCAATGTGGTATTATTTGTTAGACAAAATTATTTCTAATCCTGTATCGACATGATATTAATTGTAGTGCCTCGGTTGCAAGTGAACTCGGTTTAATCAGGTTATATCACAAATTCTGCGTTCTAAGTTTGCTTCAGACACACCAAAGTGATTCCCAACTTTGTATTTATGTGGTATTAATTGTAATATCTTGGCTTGTCCGTACTGTATTACAAATCCCACGTCCTAAACCTGAGTAAAGGAATGATTTCAACATTCAATGATTTTCAACATCGTATCTTTGAGGTTTAGAGTCTTACATCATGATATTTATCACTATTTTATTTAAGTTGATTTAATTTTTTCGTTTTGTTGCGTACTAATTTTTACATTGCGCTGTGTCTTTCCTTTTGTATTGCAATGATGACCTCTTCCAATATTATTTGATGAACTGTTTTGAATCTTATTTAATATTCAATCTTCAGACAGATCTTATGATATTGTTTACTTTTTTGGTTTAGATTTTTTGTTTCTTCACCAAAGTACTAAGTTATCTACAGTCCATTACTATCACACATTCGAACACGCTTGCACAAATTTGGTACAAAAACGGAAAAAAAAATCAAAATAATTTAGTTGAATAAAAATAATCATATAAGTTTGTAAGAATTTGTATTTCTTCTATTTGAAGCTCTTCTTTAAGAAAAATATTAGTAATTTTAGGATAACGTCGTTTACTGGTTACACTTTGCATATCGACGCTGCCCAGCCAAAACAGTATAAACGCTAAAACTGACACTTTTTACTTAGCTACACCGTTGAACAAGATTTTTAATTCTCCATCCAACAGTTAAAGCAACATAACCGCGAAAAAATTGCAATCGCTACAGTATTGGTTTAAAGTTTCACAACAGTTATGTGCAATAAGCCACAAAAGAACCAGTGGCCCTACTTTTTGGATCTTCTGTGACTTCATAGATGTAGGATATCCGTCAATATAGGAGGCTAGTAAAAAAGACAATATTTGTTGTTAGATAAAAAACGTGTTGTGTAATTATTCAAGAATTCACTATATTTTGTGAAACTTATTGTTGTGTATTGACGTACATTAAAGATTGTTACAAAAAACCACCCGTGATTCGACTATTATCCCACATAGATAACTGTCAATCTATTTACTTGATCCACCCCTCCCATTTACTTCTTGTAATGTTCCTTAATTCTTCTTGTTGTAGAGCTCGAATTTATCATTTGTATCCTTTTTTGTGTACATATTACGAAGATTTTCAAACTTCTATGTCGATTGATATAGTAGACAAACATCAAAATTTGTATCAACGATTTATCGATTTAACGAGATTTCGTACTGCCTATACAAGCTGTGTTTAGTTACTACTTGGTATATTACGTGTAGAATTTTTGTGAGATATAAATTTATTATTAATTTAAAATTTCGCAGATTCTATTTCGTCAATGTGGTTTCCAATAAATACTGTGATTTATTGCACGCACAATTAAGCTAATAAACAATCCTCGTGGTAAGGATTTACTGTTTGTAAAAGAAGTCGTTTGGATGGGAAAAGCTTTATAAGTAATTTTGCGCTTGGTATATTTGCTTAATATTGTAGTATTTGTATTTTCACACAATTTACATCTTCGTGTTTCAGACGTTTCTCCTTCAATAGGCTATATAATAGGCTAAGAAAATTTGCAAAAATCTCGAATAATCATTGGTAAAGTAATTATTTGCTCTTTCAGTTATACATTATGTGCGAATTTATTCCCTTTTCTAGTTATTCGTTGAACGTAATAGTATAGCTTTGACTGCTAACTTTGTTTAATTGTAACTTAAAATTGTTTCAAATTTATGTGATTTCTTCTGCATTGGTAACGCTTTATTTTCTTAGTATATAAAATACGTATGGAACAACTTCCTTTAACCCGAACAAATAGGATTGATTTTTTCCTGGTAAAAATTCCCAAGCCAATTGACGTTTGGTTTTGCATACCGTTTGATGAATATAATTTTCATTTGTAGAAGGTGTCTTGTTAACATTACGCTTCTCCACAGATCCGTTATGTTTACTTGAGACCCTTTCTAATCCTAAAGTTAATAAACCAAACTTATATACGACGTTTCGTACAATAACGGAACACTGTTGGAGATCAAATTCTATAGTATCGTACATATCCTTAGTTGCTCATACAATAAATGGTGATTGAATTTTCGATAGCAAGATTCAATCACTCATTCGATTCAAGGCACAAAATACAATAAACGTAGTTATTCATTAACGGACAAACCCAAAAAAATCTAGTGTGTCTCTGACACGTTAGTAATTTTTACTTAATTCAATCAGCACACTTAAATTATCTAACACTTCATTAGCTGAAGACAAAGAAAACAAATATCGTAACTTAAGTGCTGATTTGAATGACTTCGATTTAGTTCAAGTTTTATTTAAAGCAATAGTACAATATGAAGAACTTTCTGATAATACATCCATTTTATTAAGCTATATTAAGTAAAGATGTTAAGTAAGTTACATCAGAAAAAAACCTGATTGGTTGGCTTATTTAAACTGTTATCCAATATTAGGCGAATATCTTAACAGATCTTTAGCGTGCTCGAGGCACAACAATGCTTCTTAGATAACGCTTCTAACAAACAAAGTAATAATATGGAAAGTTACGAAATACTGAAAAGCATCTTTTTGAATGCAACACTTCTAAAATTGAAATGCATGCTTCTATAAAAAAACATCTGGTTATGAGATTAAGGCTTTTCAATTTATAAAACGGCAATATCTCTGAATTAATTTCGCCTTTTGATTACTACAGCATTGCCGAAGAACTCTTGGGCTTCTGTTGGAGGGATATACAATGATTGGTCTTATATAAAAGACATAACGTTTGTTCTAAACGATTTACTGATGAGTTGTTTGTGTATTACGAAAATAAACATTATAAGTATGACTTACAAATTCTGATAGATGATATAAATATTAACCGAACAGATCTAGAGACTGGTATTCCGAATAACTACTTAAATATACACTGTGGTAAGTGGTTTTGTTGACCTAGATATAAGATTGATTTTGGATATATTTATGCTCACAATTCATGAAACTATCAATGATTTTGTAAGATTTGCTCTCGTTTTTTTTAAATCTTTATTTTCACTTTACATTACAAAAATAGGAAAACAAGAAATAAAATAACAGATATATTTATAATGTCAGTATTATTTTGAAAAATTAGGGTACATCGAAGTAAATAGAGAGGAACATGTTGAAAACATATGTTATATTTCCATAAAACACCTTTTATGAGCTTTTCTTTTATAATTTTTCAGGGGACAATCCTTTTTAAAGACCAGCAGTAATCTGCCATCATGTGACAATCCCATCGACAGTGATACCTTTCCTCCATCACTTTTAGATCCTGGTTGAATCGCTCTCCCTGTTCCCCACTATAATTTCCTAAATTATCCGGAAATTTATAAAGATCTCTCAAAGAAGAAGATTTACTCATATTTGCTCCTAGAGTCTGAAAGTTTGTAAGCATATTTTGTACAATTCCTTCATAATTTGGTGCTTTATGGTTATCTAGGAAATTTTCGACTACCAACACAAAACTTTTCCAAGCTTTACTTTCAGGAACAGTTACAACTTTAATAAAATCTGTGTCTTTCATCAATTGCCGTATTTGAAGACCATCAAATGTTCCACCTTTCAACTTTTCCATACTAAGCTTCGGAAATTTTCTGCAAATGCAAATAAAACAATCTCAATCTCTTCTTTGTCCAACGCTTTTACAAATTGCTTTATCATTCCTAACTTAATATGTAATGGTGGAAGTATGATTTTGTCTCTGCTCACAAACGGCTCCCTTATTACATCTGCTTTACCGACAGTTAAAGAATTTCTTACAGGCCAAACATCTTGTTCCCAATGAAGTTACTTTGCTTTACTGTCCCACATACAAATGAAGCAAGGGTATTTCGTGTATCCACTTTGTTGACCAAGTAAAAAATTAACCATTTTCAAATCCACACAGATCGACTATTGATGCTCCGAGTAATTAATTTTTTTTTTAAACTAATTTTACATTTTCATATTCTTCTTTGAGTTTTGTTGAATGGGCAATTGGAATTGATGCAAATTTATTTCCATTATGCAGTAAGACGCATTTTAAGCTTCTTTTACAACTGTCAATAAAAAGGCGCCACTCACAAGGGAAGTGTCACAACTGTGTCTCACCGATTTCGATGCAATTTGGTACAGTCATAGAATGGGCCAAAATAAGGTTCGTACATTTTTTTATACGTGCGGTAAAAGCCCCTGGGGCGAGTTATAGGGGTTGAAAGTTTGGAGAAAAAGTACGTTTTCACTTATATTTTAAAAATGAAAAGTGCTATCAAAATTTGGTAAATTGTAACTGATATTCATTTTAAAAGAGCTTTCTTTTGATGTATCACACATATACCAGAGGGTTAAGAAGGGCGAACTACCCCTATTTTTTTGGAATTATTTAAAAACCACCCTATCGATTTTGGCGGCATTAAGTATACTTCCAGCACGTTCAAAAATATTAGTTAAGGGTTTTTTCCCATTCGCTCTAGATCATCCCCAGCGAAGTTACGGGGGTTAACATGTAACCACTTTTCGTAAGAATGATGTGATAAAATTGTCAGGTATTTTGAAAATACTTTAACAAAACCGTAAATTAGTCGCACAATAAAATGTTTAATGTAAAATAAGGCATAATACACCATTTAGGGGTGGTTGGGGTTAACCACCCCCTTAAAAATTAATTCTATCCCGGGCATTACTTGTTGATTACGGCGAAATTTGGTACTGTGTTTGTTTTATATAGTTTATTAGTTTATTTTTATTCTACATAATGTTGCCAAAAATACACCTACCAAAAAAATTTTGGCACAATATTTGTTTTTTTAGTGCCGCTTGCTAAAGGTCATTTCTCAAAATAGTTTTTTCTAGTATAAAAGAACGTGTGCCCAGTGGGTAGATTTTAGTTTCAGAGCAACTGACAGAAGCAATGGTTACAATAAACCCAATAAACGTTTTAAATTTGCTAATGACAGTTTTTACTGTTATGAATATTCCCCAGACTCCTGTAAATGAAGCAGAAGTTAGTTTAAAAGAAAATATACAGCGTATTTTAATGGAAAGTATGGAAGACTACAATATGCAAATTGAAGACGAAACTGTATTAATTTTCGATTCATCCAATGGCATCAATGACGGTCAGCAAATTATTGAAGACCAGGATACAACTGACAGGTTTGTAGAAGATACTGATGCTCATTGTCCATTGAAGGATGACATCGACTACGAGTACAAATTAGAGGCGGTAAATTACTGGACAAGTGGGAAGAAAGGTTATTTGAAACTAGAAACCGTAAAAAACAAATACCGAAAAGTAACGTCAAAGACCCAATTGCACAGATGGTCTAAATATATTGAAGAAAGAGGGACATACAAAGAAAAATTAGCAGAAATTACCGAATTTGTAATTAATCAAGCGAGAGCCGCCGTAGATAATAAATTGCCACTACATGATATTGATATACGCAGATGGGCTATACAAGCTAGAAATGAAAAGAATTTATCTCCTCAACTGTTCAAAGCATCTCATAGCTGGGTGCAACGTTTTAAGAAAGCAAATCGGTTAGTAAGCCGAAAAATAACAAAATTTCTATCCCAAAAACAAATTGGAAATGTTGATCGAGTAAAAACTTTAGCAAAAGATTTCGTTAAAGAGGCAAAGCTACAAATCCAAATATATGGACCTGAAAACACCTACAATTCGGATCAGAGCGGTTTTAACTTGGAATTCCATTCGGGAAGAACATTAAGCGATTTAGGAGTTAAAACCGTAGAAAGTGTGGTCCAGTCGGTGTCATCTACAACGCACAGTTACACAATTCAACCCGTAATATCTGCTGATGGGAAACTTCTTTCTCCACTTTTTATTGTTTTAAAAGAACCCTCTGGCAGCTTTGGACCGAGGGTAGCAAATACAATGTTTAAAGCAGACAATATATACGTTTTGGCATCAAAATCTGGAAAGTTAACTTCAGAACACATGAAAAATTGGCTTCAAAATGTATATTTTCCAAATACTGGTTCTAAATCATTATTATTATTAGATTCTTGGAGTGGCCATTGTCCTGAAGTTATTAGTGAAATAACTCCATCAGGTACTAATTTTAAACATTTATCTATACCTGCAGGGACAACAGGTCAAATACAGCCCCTAGATGTATTTGGTTTCAGAATATGGAAAAATTTTATTAGAAGATTCTCTGATCAGATTATTCTTTACCAGTATGATGTCAATTTACATCAGAGGGATAACATATTAAAATTGCAATCGTTGACGCATAACCAGTTGGCTTCCCCTCGGTTTATAAATGTTTTTAAATACGCATGGTTTGCAAGTGGCTATATAGAGGAGAGACCAGACCATTTTGAAAATCCCGTGGAAGTTTGCTTTTCGAGTGAGAAGCCAACGTGTGATATCTGTGGGGATATAGCGGTCATAACATGTGCATGGTGTAAAAAATCCTTATGTTTAAAACATTTTTTCCACGACTTTCATTTTTGCCAACACTACGTAGAATAAAAATAAATTTAATATTGAAAATTAATATAATACATAAAAAACGTCAATTAGTAATGTAGAATAAACTTCTTTGGTATATTGAACTATTTTTTTTGTCAGTTGCTTTTTAACTCATAAATAAATAAAATATCTTATTTATCTAGTAGTTTTATATTTATTATTTAAAGAAAATGAGGGTAGTTTACCTCGTGGAACATCGATAGATAGATTTTTAAAAAACAATACCACAGTTACGATGGCAGTTTTCATCTTCGAGGTATAAACAAAAAACTACCCCTAATTTGTAACCCTTATAACCATTTTCAAAAATTTTTACTTCAAATATAAAACAAACACAGTACCAAATTTCGCCGTAATCGACAAATAACGCCCGGGATAGAATTAATTTTTAAGGGGGTGGATAACCCCAACAACCCCTATATGGTGTATTATGCCTTATTTTACACTAAACATTTTATTGTGCGACTAATTTACGGTTTTGTTTAAAGTATTTTCAAAATACCTGACAATTTTATCACATCATTCTTACGAAAAGTGCTTACATGTTAACCCCCGTAACTTCGCTGGGGTTGATCTAGGGCGAATGGGAAAAAACCCTTAACTAATATTTTTGAACGCACTAGAAGTATACTTAATGCCGCCAAAATCGATAGGGTGGTTTTTAAATAATTCCAAAAAAATAGGGGTAGTTCGCCCTTTTTAACCCTCTGCTATATGTGTGACACATCAAAAGAAAGCTCTTTTAAAATGAATATCAGTTACAATTTACCAAATTTTGATAGCACTTTTCGTTTTCAAAATATAAGTGAAAACGTACTTTTTCTCCAAACTTTCAACCCCTATAACTCGCCCCAGGGGCTTTTACCGCACGTATAAAAAAATGTGCGAACCTTATTTTGGCCCATTCTATGACTGTACCAAATTGCATCGAAATCGGTGAGACACAGTTGTGACACTTCCCTTGTCAGTAGGTTTGTATTCTTTTAAACCCATGTCTAGAAGCAGCTTCGCGATATCATTACAGTACACCAGTCCTTCATTTTCACTAAAAAATTGTAATAACTCACTTTCTCGCGTTTTCTATGTTGTAATTGTTACTGTTGGAGCCAATAAATTTTTTTCTTTCAATCTTGAGGCTAACAGTTCTGATCCTTGTTTTGATAAATTGAGATCACGTATTAAATCACTGAGTTCATTTTGAGAATTCATTTCCACTGGTTGACTGTCCCGATTTCTGTGAATTTGGCAACATTATTGTTTCTGAGGGCATACGAATTACTTTTGAAACGTAAATAGGCCGAGGGAGATTTTCACTGTGTAGAACAGGACATTTTGTAGACTGTAAGTCTGGATATCTTCACGTTTGATTTCGATTAAAACCTTTAGCATCTACTACGCAAAACTAACAATCATCGAAATGATTTTTAGGCTCCTTCCAGATCATAGGACTACCAAAGTCTAATACAGAACGTTCTCCTTTTTTCCACAACCGTAAAGACTCAACACAGGACTTACAAACTTTATGAGGAACTCATGATTTATCTAGTTTGTTCATTTTAAAACCGAAATATTCAGCATAAGCCTCCTCGACAAAGTCTGTGATAGTTCTTTTTTGTTTTTTTGTTATATAAACACCGCAAATATGACAAAATAAATCACTACTATATCTACACTTTCTTCGTGACGAACTCATGTTTTAAAAGATAAGACAAATATATTAGAATGGACTTTCAGTAATTGAAACAAAATATTAACACACGACACTTATCTAGATTCACGTGTAAGTACTTCAATATTGTCAAATAACTGAGATCTCAGCTGTTCTGCGGAGCAAGGGGTCTGAGAGCGGGGATCACGTGATATTTGTAAGCGCGAAAAAGTTGCGCAGAAGCCTAATCATGACTGGGGAAAATAAATTTTATTACTAACAAGTCGATAATTGTTCAAAATATAAGATATGTAAAAATCATAAAAAAACAAGAGCACATTCAGCACTTTCATGAATATACTCGTAATTTAGACACTTGAAAACATAAAAATTTGAAAAGATATCCAGGGCAACAAAAAAAAATTTGTTTGTTGTAGAGCTGTGTTATCGTTAATTATCTTAATATGTAGTGGTAGCTTTGATAATTTGTTGACAGCTGATAACACACTGTTATAATCCCATTTATAATGACTTCTTATACTGACATAACAGATGTTACTCAATTGCTGCACAGCCGAGATTTCTATCATGAGGTCTCTAGTATAGAGATGGCAAATAAGACAATGATATAATTTGTTAACAATCGTGCCAAATTTACTGGTAATAACTAAGTAGCAAGGGAACTTTATACTTTACTGCAGTTGGAATTTGAATAGTCAGAAATTGAATCAGAAGAAATGTAACGAGAACAGTTGCATAGTCACTAAGTTTATAAGACTAACATCTGAATCTGAGGGTAAACACCCTAACAAATTTAAAGTCAATAAACTTTCCACGGATTTATGGGTTCAGTGCGAGTTCTGTTTTCATCAAATTAAATAGAGACGAATCGAGCAACTACAGGCCAATATCCCTCTTATAAAATCTTGATAAATCTTTGAACATGTAATTGAGCAACAAAACGACTTCTTAGAGAAGAGCAAACTTCTCAGTAACAATTAATGAAAGTTCCATAGTACTTGTGGGCAAGGCTTATCTTACTATACTTTCGTAATGCGGTAATACTCTTTTTACATATTAACGACCTATGTGAAGTTAAATCCCAGACAAGTGTGGTTGCTGATATTTGTGTGGTTACACTTATAACACCATCATACTGTAAATATTATACTGAAAATAAATTAAGATTCCACAGTTTCAAGATTCAAGAACCGTCAAAAAGAACTCTAGCTATAGTTCTTTATAACGGTTCTCTTCCAATCATATAAAACAAAATCAAAGGGGAACTGCTTTTTCCATAGGCCACCAATGATAACAGTGATCCGTTTATTAAACCTACAGAAAACTAGAAAGTAGTATAAAAGTAACGAAATTAATAAAGTAGTAATAAAATTAAAGAAATTTGTACTGCAATCGTCAACACTGATCCAAGGAAGAAATCACAGAACATTCTACAATGCTTTTTTTTTCAATTGTCAATGTTATAGATACAAAAAATTATTGCTCACTCAAGTTTAAATGCGTTAAATGTGCTGAAGAACTAAATCATGGCCAATGCAAAAAGACAAAAAATCTTTTTAAATATGCAACTAACGGAGAAGCACATCCCACCAACTACAAAGGATATAAAGTCCATACAGATATTTAACAGAAAAATCAACAATCAACGGCAACTCTCACCGTTTCATTTAATCAATCTGCCCAAAGCAAGAATAACCTGCAAACACAAACAAATCCTCGATTGAAACTCCATTAATTGTAACAAAAAATGTGAAATGTGTAAAAATTGTCAGCCAAAAATCAAATTATACATTGTACTTTCTCAATGAAATACTCCCTACAAATCTCGATGTCCCTAAAAACTCCTTTAATTTATCACATATAACATAATATAATAACTTCAATGCCAATGGTATTAAAACGCCAAGACAACTAATAGCGTTTATGTCTTCTTACAAGTTCTTACAATGTCGATATTACTTGTATATCAGAAACTCATTTCGCAATTACTAGTCTGGAAACAGTGACAGTTCACTTATATCTATTCTTAGGCATCAACAATGGAATTACTATTATATGCGGATACTGTTAACATTAATCTCATTAAAAACGATATTAGAAAATTATTTAATAATGCCTATAGGAGAGTTAAACAGCAAAGAGAAAATTTCCCCTTTCATCAATTAGTAATACCCGAGATGGATTTCAATTCTAATATCATTTCACCAAAAAGTAGCTAGAAATCCCAAAAACTACTAGTGATTTATGACGTTATAAAATTACTATTCAAACTCATACTAATCACGTAACAGTAATTAACATGAATGTTTAATAATTTACAATACTATTATAGCATTTATTTTAATTACTTAAGCAAAACAATAAAAAAATACCTATATTACGTATAAAAAATTAAATCACTATGATAAATTTGTTATAATCATTTAGTGGTTAAAAGAAAGTGACTTCGCCCGCATTTTCACATCGAGTAATTGATAAAAGTTGTAATTACACCGGTATTAATTTAAATGCAGGTACACTGACAGTTAGATTGAAAATTTATTACTGCTGGTCACGTTAATAAGTACACTTTCACGAATTATACAACAAACCGTAAAGTTGTTTCTAATATAATTTGATTATTTTCGTTTTAATATCTCCTTTCTTTAATTCAGCTGATATGATTTTCTCTATTGTTGCTAGATTTAATATTATAACAGGAAAGTATAGGATTAACCAGGTTGACAAACTTGCTAAATAATCTTTTCTAAAATAACATTAATTAATTTTATTTTATGAAATCGTTTTTAATATTTTAAATTTTTAATATTTTTATGCACAATAAATACAGTCACAGTTTTTAAATTGAATATAATAATATAATAATAGGTCTAATATTAAAACATAAAATTTGGGTAATCTTTGGTATTTCAAGCTTGTAAGTTCGGTAATAACGATCGATGGGATAAATCTGTTTACCACTAACGTTTTTATAGATCATTGCAAACAATTTCTTTTTAATAAATATTTTTCTTTCATTTTTAATTTGTCGTTATTACGAGAAAAATATAAAAAAAAGGTTTTTTTGTACTTTTATATGGTCTTTAATTAAAATATAAATTAGTCCAACTAGTTTCGGCTGTTTACCATCTTCAGAGACTATCAAAAATTCAAAAAGGAGATTAAAATATCAATTTCTCATTTTACATTATAACTGTGTACGTAATTTAAAATAATTTATTTTAATCTTATTGCATTTATTTATTATTAATAATCATCAAGATCTCGATAATTGAATTTTTGATAGTCTCTGAAGATGGCAAATAGCCATCTAGTCGCACTAATTTATATTTTAATCAAAGCACAGCTAAAAGGTACATAAGCACCTTTTTTTATATCTTTCTCCTAACTATACTACTGGTGAAATGGATTTCAATTATAATTCTTTATTATTATTATGTTTTTATGAAGTTAGTAAAATATGTAAATCTAGTATGTAAGTTGTTATTATAGATTGAAATATGGAAAAATCGAAAAAACAGCTATCGTTGTCATGACACATTCAGAATCTTTAATCTAAATATTGCCCGTGTCATTCCGGTCATATTTACTTTCTGCACTCAAACCACCAATATACCAAATACTTATTCAACAAGATACGTTGATATTCTTTTGCATCTTCTAAAAAAGGAACCAGAAATCTATAAAAGATGGTAAGAAAATCTTAATTTTACTTCGTGTCACTTTACATTTATTTTCTGTTTAGCGTGAATGTATCTCAGTTCATGTTGGACAAGCAGGCGTACAAATTGGTAACGCTTGCTGGGAATTGTACTGTTTAGAACATGGCATTCAACCCGATGGTCAAATGCCATCTGACAAAACTATTGGCGGAGGAGACGATAGCTTCAATACTTTCTTCAGTGAAACCGGTGCTGGAAAACATGTTCCACGAGCAGTTTTCATCGATCTCGAACCAACTGTGGTCGATGAAGTACGAACGGGAACCTATCGGCAGCTTTTCCATCCAGAACAATTATTAACCGGTAAAGAAGATGCGGCTAATAATTATGCTCGTGGACATTACACAATTGGAAAAGAAATTGTGGATTTGGTGTTGGATCGCATTCGTAAATTAGCTGATCAATGTACCGGATTACAGGGCTTTTTGATTTTCCACTCATTCGGTGGAGGAACTGGGTCCGGATTTACTTCTCTTTTAATGGAACGACTATCCGTTGATTATGGAAAAAAATCAAAATTGGAATTTGCTATTTATCCGGCTCCCCAAATTGCAACTGCCGTTGTGGAACCTTATAATTCAATTTTAACTACCCATACTACATTAGAACACTCGGACTGCGCATTTATGGTAGATAATGAAGCTATCTATGATATTTGTCGGCGTAATTTGGATATAGAACGACCAACCTACACCAATCTAAACAGATTGATCGCTCAAATCGTTTCTTCGATTACAGCATCTTTAAGATTCGATGGCGCTCTTAACGTGGATATTACAGAGTTTCAAACAAATTTAGTGCCTTATCCGCGCATCCATTTTCCTTTAGCAACATACGCTCCAGTTGTTTCAGCCGAAAAAGCCTATCACGAACAACTGTCAGTGGCCGAAATTACTAATGCTTGTTTTGAACCAGCAAATCAAATGGTTAAATGCGACCCAAGACACGGAAAATATATGGCATGTTGCATGTTGTTTCGTGGTGATGTGGTTCCGAAAGATGTCAATGCCGCCATTGCATCTATTAAAACTAAAAGAACAATTCAGTTTGTCGATTGGTGCCCAACTGGATTTAAGGTTGGTATTAATTACCAACCGCCAACGGTTGTTCCAGGTGGTGATTTAGCTAAAGTTCAACGTGCGGTGTGCATGTTGTCTAATACCACGGCTATTGCTGAAGCTTGGGCTCGTTTAGATCATAAATTTGACTTGATGTATGCTAAACGAGCTTTTGTTCATTGGTACGTGGGTGAAGGCATGGAAGAAGGTGAATTTTCTGAAGCCCGCGAAGATATGGCGGCTTTAGAAAAAGATTTCGAAGAGATTGGTGTGGATTCCGCCGATGGTGAAGAAGAAGGAGGTGATGAATATTAAAATAATGTTAGAGTTTAATTTCCATTCTATTTGATCCTTGATCTTGTAGTTATTTATTAATAGTTTCATTGTTAATAATAAGCAAATGATATCGTTTATGTTTAAATTATAAATTTGTTATAATAAACGCTGAAATTTAATTTATCCTTTATTTATTATGCGTTTTCATAATTTAATTTTTTAATAAACCCACTAGTCAAGCCGTAACCGTGGTAAGAATCCCTTAGATAGCTTAACTAGAAGATGGTAGTAACGAGCTTTAAAATCAGGAAACTGATGAGTTGTTTATGTATTACGAAAATAAACATAAGTATGACTTACAAATTCTGATAGATGATATATTAGTATTGAGAAATTGATTCCTAATAACTACTTAAATATATGTATATAAACCCTTTTATAATGATTTTTTATACTGACATAACAGACCGTTACTCAATGCAGTACAGCCGAAGTTTCATGAGGTCTCTGGTATAGAGACGGCAAGTAAGACATGAATTATAACTTGTTAACAACCTTATCAAATTTACTGATAATAACTAAGTAGCAAGGGAACTTCATAGTTTACTGGAATTTGAATAGTCAGAAAGTGAATCAGAAGAAATGTAATCAGAACAGTTGCACTGCCACTATGTCTATGAGACCTCTGAAAATCTGATAGTAAACACCCTAACAAATTTAAAGTCAAAAAGTTTGCACGGCTTTATGGGTTTAGTACGAGTTCTGTTTTCATCTCGAGTTACTGCAGACCAATATCCCTCTTATAAAATTTGGATAAATCTTAGAGACGAGCAGACTTCTCAATAACAATTTTATTAATGAAAGTTTAATAGTACTTGTGAGCAAAGTTGAGGGTTGTTCGGATATTCGGTAATAACTTATTTTACTAGATTTAGCAATGGTAGAATCCAGGTTCATCGTAAGTTTCATAAAGTAAATAAAAATCTTAAATACGATAAAAATGTTTGTTTTTATTTATATATCGGTGCTACAAATTGTTTCGGAAACCAACAGTTTCCTTCTTCAGGCACGACGTCAAGTGTTTATGTTGGTTTCCGAAACAATTTGTAGCACCGATATAGATATAAATAAAAACAAACATTTTCATCGTATTTAAGATTTTTATTTACTTTATCTTACCAGACTTTCGTAATGAAGATATATGATATAGTATAAAAGTGAAGAAATTAATAAGTAGTAATAAAATTAAAGAAATTTGACATGCAATCGTCACCATTGAACCAAGGAAAAAATAGCAGAACATTCTACAGTGTGTTAATAGTCAACGTTACAGACACACAAAACACCTATGAACACAATCACGCCCAATAGAAAAAGAAGAAAAGCGATTACGTAAATATGCAAATAATGGAGAAGCACATCCGACCAACTACAAAGGACGTAAAGTCCATGCAGATATTTTACGAGTGTGGGAGCTGATGGAGTTGGTTCAAACTTCTTCTTCCTATATTGGATATTGTTCTTACTCCTATTACCCACATTTTTAACTTCTTCTTTGAACGATCCTCATTCCCTTCAATCTGGAAGGTTGCTCATGTTGTCCCTATACCTATATCCAAGAGTCCCTCAAGTTTAAATGATTTTTGCCCAATCTCCATTTTATCTGTTCTATCCAAAGCTCTCGAGCGCCTTGTTTATCTACAAGTTCAAGAGTATTTACAAGAATTTAAGTTGCACAACGAGTTTCAATCGGGTTTTCGTAAGGATTATAGCACGACAACAGCGCTTATTAAGATTACAGATAACATTAGGTATGCTTGTTGTGTTACCATCCTTGTACTACTTGATGTCAGCAAGGCGTTCGATTCGGTTGATCACGATCTTTTGTTAGCGTCACTAGCTGCCCTTGGATTTACTTCTTCATAAGTTGGAAAGTTGGGATTCAATTTGCATCGAGATGTGTGAAATCAAAAAGGTATGAGTCAACGGTGTTAAATAGTTTATTAGACTAACTTTTCAGTGCTACAGCTGTTTCGGCAAAATTGCCTTCCTCAGGCACGACGTCAACGAGGTTAAGTACTAAGGATACAAACTTTCACACATTTCTTACCTCTTCATGTTTATCTTGGTTTCAATCTTACTTTTCCTATCGTTCCTTGTGTGTGCGTGCTGATTCTGCTCTCTCGTCTGCTTGTGATATTATATGTGGTGTACCCCTGGGTAGTGTGTTGGGTCCGTTGCTCTTTTCGATTTTTATTAATGCCGTCTCCCACTGCATTTCTTGTAATTATCATGTGTATGCCGATGACCTCCAAATTTACACTACGACAACTATTGATGATTTTCCGGAAGCAATTGCACGTCTTAATCATGATCTTTCCAATATTTTGGATTGGTCCAAACGTTATGGCCTTAAATTGAATACTGCTAAAAGTCAAGCAATTGCGTTTGGCAGTCGACCTTTACTGGCAAAGCTGATTGATTTTTCATCCATTCACTTAAGCTTGACGGAGACATTATTCAGCTGTCAGACACGGTTAGAAACCTTGGGGTGGTTATGGATTCTACAATGTCCTGGAAACCTCAAATTCAATCCGTCTGCAGAAAGGTCTATGATTGTTTCCACTTACTGAAAAGTCTCCGTTGCTTCCTTCCTCCCATGATCCGTCGTAATCTTTGTTTTTCCCTGATTTTCCCCCATATAGATTATGCTGACACGGTATATCCTGATCTTTTGGTAACACTATGAAACAAACTGCAAAGACTTCAAAACAACTGCATACGGTATATCTTTGATCTCGAAAGATCTCAACACATAACTCCATACCGTAATTATTTACAGATATTAAACTGTCAGAACCGTAGATCGTTTCGTACATTAACTATGTTATATACTGTTCTTCACAATCAAACACCAAGGTATCTGTATTGTATATTTCAACGCTTGTCGTCGCATGGTTTACCCACTAGATCTCAGTTAGATTCTGTGCTTATGTTTCCCACCCATAATACCGAGATTTACCATAAATCGTTTGCTGTGCAAGCAATAACCCTTTGGAATAGTCTGCCTACTGAGATCCGTAATATTCCTCACCTTGTGACATTTAAAAACCATCTAAAACGTCATTTATTTGCTCTCCAAGTATCTTCCTGAGAACTTTTTCTTCTCCCTCTTCTTCCTTTTCTTCTCTTCTTCTTTTATTCCAGCAACTATCATTATGCACCGTTTTAGTGACCATATGTCTAGCACAGTTTTTCTTATATAACTTAGTATACGGCTGATTGATTGGGTTGTTTGGAAGATATCGCTTACGCGATAAATCGACCCTTTGGCCGTATTTATGCATTAAGTTAAAAGTATACATTTTCTTTAATTTGTATTTTTTGTTTCTTATTATGGCAATAAATTTATTTATTATTATTATTACTATATTTTATAGAAAACTCCAAGACAAGTAAGAAGAAACGCCTACAATTAACGGAAACCCTCACCATCTCATTTAATCAACCTGCTCAAAGCAAGAACAACCTGCAAACACAAACAAATCCTGCATTGAAACTCCTCCAATTGTAACAAAAAATGTGTAAAAATTGTCAGCCCTTTAATAACAAAAATCAAAGCATACTTTCTCAATGTGATACTCCCATCAATTCTCCATGTCCCTAAAAAGTCCTTTAATTTATCATATATAACATTAATATCCTTAACTTTAATGCCAGTGGTATTAAAAAGCAAGTTGTCTTTGCTTTGTATATCAGAAACCCATTTCGAAACTACTAGTCTGAAAATAGTGGCAGTTCACTTATATTTTTTGTTAGACATCAACAATGAAATTACTATTATATGCAGATACTGTTAACCTAACATTTATCTCATAAAAACGACATTAAAAAATTATTTAATTATGCTGATAGGAGACTTAAACAGTAAAACAAAAATTTCCTCTTTCATCAATTAGTAATAGCAGAGATGGATTCCAACCACCTTCCAATCCTAATGTCATTTATCCAAAAAGTAGCTACAAACCCCAATAAGTACTAGTGGTTTTTGACGTCATAAAAATTATTATTCAAAATCTCGAAAAAAAGAAATCGATGTGAACTTCGAACCAGTTTCTGAAGAAGGTTGCAACATGGCATCCGAAACGTTAAACCTTTTCTTAAAAGACGCACGGCAAAACCTGAAAGTTTCTAGTGTCACTTATAATTCTTTGTTATTGTTATGTTTTTATGAAGTAAGTAGAATCTAACAGGATTGCTACATCCATTGTTATTTTGTAACCCACTACGGGTTGGTTACCCGCACTCAACGTCACACTATTTGCCACGCCCAGTTAACTGTCATTGAGTTCTATTCGTTTGCTGTGTGGTTTAGAGGTTATATGATAGACATTAATACGATTATTATTATTAAAACTTCAATACGATATATGAATACAATGAATGTATATGAATGTTATATATCTACGATATACGATATAACCTCTAAAAATACACAGCAAACACATAGAACACAATAACAGCTAACTGGGCGTGGCAAATGGTGTGACGTAGTGTGCGTTGTCACAACAATGGATGCAGCAGTCCTGTTAGATTCTACTGTCGAAGTAAATAAAATATGTAAATCTAGTATGTAAATTGTTATTGTAGATTGAAATATGGAAAAATCGAACAAAAGAGCTATCGTTGTTATGACACATTCAGAATCTATAATCTAAATATTGCCCGTGTCATTCCGGTCATATTTACTTTCTGCATTCAAACAACCAATATACCACATACTTATTCAATAAGTTACATTGTGTATTCTTTTGCATCTTCTAGAAACGGAACCAGAAATCTATAAAAGATGGTAAGAAAATCTTAATTTTACTTTGTGTTATTTTACATTTATTTTATGTTTAGCGTGAATGTATCTCAATTCATATTGGACAAGCTGGCGTACAAATGGGTAACGCCTGCTGGGAATTGTACTGTTTAGAACATGGCATTCAACCCGATGGTCAAATGCCATCTGACAAAACTATTGGCGGAGGAGACGATAGCTTCAACACTTTCTTCAATGAAACCGGTGCTGGAAAACATGTTCCACGAGCAGTTTTCATTGATCTCGAACCAACTGTGGTCGATGAAATACGAACGGGAACCTATCGACAGCTTTTCCATCCAGAACAATTATTAACCGGTAAAGAAGATGCGGCTAATAATTATGCTCGTGGACATTACACAATTGGAAAAGAAATTGTGGATTTGGTGTTGGATCGCATTCGTAAATTAGCTGATCAATGTACCGGATTACAGGGCTTTTTAATTTTCCACTCATTCGGTGGAGGAACGGGGTCCGGATTTACTTCTCTTTTAATGGAGCGACTATCCGTTGATTATGGAAAAAAATCAAAATTGGAATTTGCTATTTATCCGGCTCCCCAAATAGCAACTGCTGTTGTGGAACCTTATAACTCAATTTTAACTACCCATACTACATTAGAACACTCAGACTGCGCATTTATGGTAGATAATGAAGCTATTTATGATATTTGTCGGCGGAATTTGGATATAGAACGACCAACCTACACGAATCTAAACAGATTGATCGCTCAAATCGTGTCTTCAATTACAGCATCTTTAAGATTCGATGGCGCTCTTAACGTGGATATTACAGAATTTCAAACAAATTTGGTGCCCTATCCGCGTATCCATTTTCCTTTAGCAACATACGCTCCTGTTGTTTCAGCCGAAAAAGCCTATCACGAGGAACTGTCAGTTGCCGTAATCACCAATGCTTGTTTTGAACCAGCAAATCAAATGGTTAAATGCGACCCAAGACACGGAAAATATATGGCATGTTGTATGTTGTTCCGTGGTGATGTGGTTCCTAAAGATGTCAATGCCGCCATTGCATCTATTAAAACTAAAAGAACAATTCAGTTTGTCGATTGGTGTCCAACTGGATTTAAGGTTGGTATCAATTACCAACCACCAACGGTTGTTCCAGGTGGTGATTTAGCTAAAGTTCAACGTGCGGTGTGCATGTTGTCTAATACCACGGCTATTGCTGAAGCTTGGGCTCGTTTAGATCATAAATTCGACTTGATGTATGCTAAACGAGCTTTTGTTCATTGGTACGTGGGTGAAGGCATGGAAGAAGGTGAATTTTCTGAAGCCCGCGAAGATATGGCGGCTTTAGAAAAAGATTTTGAAGAGATTGGTGTGGATTCCGCCGATGGTGAAGAAGAAGGAGGTGATGAATATTAAAATAGTTTTAAAGTTTAATTTTCATTCTATTTGATCCTTGATCTTGTAGTTATTTGTTAATAGTTTTATTGTTAATTATAAGCAAATGATATCGTTTATGCTTAAATTATGAATTTTTTATAATAAAAGTTGAAAAATGATTTATCCTCTCTATCATTTGTTGTGCGTTTTTATATTATAGGTTCATTTTTAAGTAGTTCAATATTTTCAAGTTTTCGAGACAAAATTCCAAATAAAAAAAATAAGAACTTAGTCAAGAATATCAAAACTTATTTTACACGAGTTTGAAATTTTCAAACAAATCATTTTTTTGTTTTATTTCTTATCTAATACTACAATATCTTATACTATAATATTTTCCGAAAGTTTTAAGTTAATCTCAGTAAAACTTTAAAGCCGACGTTACACGTATCGACTGCTATGGGATAACTATTGAGAGGCGTGGTTTGACTTTTAGCGTCAAATTTGCGTGTAAACCGTCAAATTTACGTATAACGCTACTGCTATACCAAAAGTAGTAGGTTTTGTAGCAATGACAGTAGCTTTGGTAGCAGTTCATTACTATGGCAATGACATGTTACACGTAAATGACGCTAACAGTCAAACTACGCCCCTCTGTACTTACCGCCATAGTAATCGACTGCTACGTGTAACCTCAGCTTAAGAGAGAGCTTTAAGAGAGCCTAAGAGAGAGATTTTGAATTATTTTTTTGTGAAATGCCTGAAGTTAGTAGAGTTGACCGAGCAAAAGGTGCTAGTCCTTTAATCCTAAAACTACAGAAATCAAGGATACATGTTTCGCTAGCCCAAGAAAAGAAGAAGCAAGTGCCGGAGGACGCTACTCTTTACTATGCAATTATAAACTTTTATTTTGTTTTTACACAACTTTTGTGAAGAGCTCCAACATTCTAAATCAAACTGAAGAAGAAAGAGTGTGGAATGGGACGGTTGAAACAATATGCCAAATTAGGTCTTGGTTTTAAAATTATGTTGGAGTGTGAAAAGTATCATCATCTATCAACGATTCTATGTAAGTTAAAAAACTTTTTTTAACTTTAGTTAAACGGTAACTATTCGCCTGATTTGTATTCTTCTGTATTTCTTAGTTTTTTATATAAAGTAATACTTCTTTATATCATTGCTTACAGTCATACCTGATGATGACCTACGATTAGGTCGATACAATTATTGTGTCGAATTAATATAATAAGTACTGTCATTGTTTTTACACATATATTGCACTTAAAATCGCACATAGCTAAACGTTGTGTGCATATTTCAGTCGATTATCATATTTAAAATATCGTATGAAGTAAAATTAGTCCTTATCATTGTTTACGAAGTTATTGATTATCAAATCAATATATTTTTCACCGATAGTTAATTTTTACAGTTTTTGCTCAAACCTACAGGGCACCCCACCCTTTAACAGTAATTATCTCGAAGACAACAAACTTTGATATGTGAGAAGTAAATTTACATAAACAAACAAATAAATTGATTTTGATTATGCAATTTATCAATATTCAAACGATAAAAAAAAGATAGAACTACTTTAATAGAATTACTTTCATGTATATTCAATTCTCTAAAGACTAGATACAGCTTAGTAAATTTATCTGGCAGAAGAAGGAGTGCGAGAGTAAATCGTTGAAGTGAGTTGACTTACCAGAAATTTAGCTTAACATTAATGTTTATATTGTTTGATGATGTCATTAAGTTACACAAAATAAACCATCCAATAAGACCCATAATAGCCTCTACTGACGCCAGTACATACAAAATCTCAAAATTTTTAGTACAGTTTTTTAAAAATAACATAGACTTTAAACCCAAATATACAATAATTAATGATAGAAAGCAGATGATACAAAAACTTACAGACATCAACTTACCAATTAACAACACCATATTGTCCTTTGACGTAGTAAACTTATACACCAACATTCTTACCAAACAAACGTTAAAAATTGTCGAAAACATTTTAAATTCACAACTAGAAAACAAGAATGATAGCAAAAACATACTTAACCTATTCCAAATCTGCTTACAACAAAACTTCTGTAAATTTCAAAATGAAACATATACATATCAAGAGCGACTCCCCATGGGCTCTCCTTTAAGCGGATTATTGGCTGACATCTTTATGAATGAGTTGGAAACCAATCTCATAATGAGTGAAAAAAACCCCTATCTCAGAAATATATTAATATGGCAACGCTATGTCGATGACATTTTGGTCATTATTAACACCGAAAAGAAAGAAACTGTTGACGGTTTACACCAATACATTAACACACTACACACAGAAATCCAATTTACAATAGAACTTGAAAACAACAATAAATTAAATTTTCTTGATATCACAATAGACAAAACCAAACATGACATACAATTCGAAATATACAGAAAACCGACTTAGACAGACGCTACTATCCCATACGATTCTTTTCATAACATAACCCATAAAATGGCAGTATTCAGATCATACATACATAGAGCCTATAATTCAAATTTGAATACAGAAAATTTTAACAAAGAGAAATAATTCTTTTCCAGAAGAAGTAATAGACAGAATGATCCATAAATATCAAACTAGACAGAACTTAAATACCACTACACAACTACAAAATCAACAGACACAAAAAATCAAGAACTACAGATCCATCACACACCAAGGAAACATAAACAACAAAATAAAACAAACCATGAAACAGTATGACATTATAATTACAGATAAACCAAGTAAAACCATAGGCAATCTGCTCATAAACAACAAAGACAAAATAAACAAATTAAATGATAATGGAGTGTACGAACTTCAATGTGATACCTGTCATGCAACCTACATCGGAGAGACAGGCAGAGCCCTTAAACTACGAATTAAGGAACACAAAATAAAACATAATTCAAATTTTGGCAAACACATAACCTTTAATCTTAACCACGAGTTCGATGAAGATAAAAATACAATAATACTACATCACATTAACAAAGGATCTCTCACGGAAATCCTCGAAGGATATGAAATCAAAAAATTCATCAATAATAACCCTGACTTAACATGTCTTAATGACCAAATTCAGACAACAAACAAACCACTCTACTCTTTTCTAAAACAGCCCTACATCCCACCCCGTAAACCCCCAGATAGACGAGGACTTCAAAACACGATGTCATTTTGAAGTCGCACTAAGCTGGGTCCCATGGACATCACCTCCCCTCCCCCCATCCTTCCCACCCTATCCTGATCCCATAACAATCACTAAAAGTTAGTACAGAATCTATAATTTACCTCTACCCAATAAATACCCCCCAGAGAGACGAGGATTTCAGAATAAGATGTCGCTCTGAAATCGCACTACTCTGGATCCCATGGACATCACCCCTATCCCTTCTTCAACCTATCCTTTAATATCCCTTTATTCCTTTAACAACCCCTACCTTAATAATCTATAGAATCTGTATTACAACCTACCCTAATAATACCCCCCAATTTAAACGAGTGGTTTTAATAATTAGTTCAGAGATTTTTTGATTTTGTTTGATTTTTTATGTTGTCTTTTCAAATTTATAAACATTTATAAACGAAACGACAACGACTTTTACTAAATTACCAAACAAGAAAAATGAAAAATCCCCAAATAAATAAAGATATAACCTCAAATTAGTTTTGACAACAACTCGCATGACACATCAAATCTTAATACAATTTTAATCCTCATCAATCAGAGTTCAACAAAATTTTCTGTGTGGTTCAATAATACAAATATAAAAAGAAATACCAAATGACTCATTTTATAGGACACTTTTGTAACAAAATGACGTAAGTTTTTTAAATATTAGTATAATGGTTCAAATAATGTAACAAGATATTTTAAGTTTTATATAAGAATATTTGTATCAATGTAAGTAATCTCCTGTAGATGAATTTTATTTATTAATGTTTATGGTTATGCAAGGTGAATTCAAAAATTCTTAAATCTGAAATTAGAAGATTTGAAAAAAACCGTCTTCAAAATATTAAATACTAAGTAAATTTGTTTTTAATTGCTTTTTATTTCATGACGATATCTCAATGCGTTCTTGAGATAAGATTTTTAAAAATTTATATTTTATATCTATAACAATCAAACGCGCGGAATTGATTCGATAAATTATAACGACGATGTTTATGGAAAATTAGAAATTATTTATTGTGTATTAAATCTTCATTAAAATTGCTTTAAAATGTCTTTTATTTCACGACTCCATTTGTTCTTAAAATACCATTTTTAAAATTTATATTTCAGATCTATAACATCAGACAGCAGAGTTGTATTTACAAAATCATAACAACGATATTTATGGAAACTAAGAAATTATTTATGGTGCATTAAAGCTTTACCAAATTTGCTTTAAAACGTTCTTTATACGATATTTTAATTTCTATTCTTAAAATCTACGATAATCAAATATGCCTATTTATCTCCATTCCGCCATAGAAGAAATCATACTGACCAAAGCAGCTCAATTAAAATATTCAATAATAATTGGTGACTTCAATCTAACCCCCAAGAAAAGCAAGCGTTTACATTTTCTTCTATCTAATTCTCAATTCATAAAACACCATACAAAACCTACCTTCATCATGCCGGCTAACAACGACACGACGTCCGAAATATTATTGTGTACTGCAAAACTCATATAAACATAACAGAAGTTGACGTGACGGGAGACCTATGCTCAGATCGTCTCAGCATATCCCTCAAATTCCAAACAAACATAATTCCAGACCAACCTAAAAATAAAACTAAATACGACCTAAATAAGAAAAAATTGAAAGAGTGAATAATGACTTGATGATGTTTATCACAAACAACACAACGACACCAATTAACGGTGAATCCATTAATAAGTTTCAGCAACAGTTCACGCAATCCACCATGAAACACTTTCCAACAGTAACATATAACCATTTTGTGTACAAATTTCCAAAAATATATTGAATCTAATACATGCTAAGAGGACAACATGCAGACAATATCAGAAGACGAAGGACATAAATTTAAAGACAGCACCGACTCAATAAGCAAATATATAAAGAAGTAAAAGTATACCAAACTAACCAATGGTTACAAGTTTGTTCAGAAATCAAGGAGGACAAAGGGCGCTCATACTGGAACAAGATTCACCAAATATAAGACATCCTGGTCGATCCCAACACTAATGTACAACAATATCGAATGGGTATCTGACGTACAGAAATGCAACGTTATGGCAAAACATTTTCTAGAACATTCACATCGAGAGAAAACCCACGATTCGACAAAGACCACCAGAATTTTATCGATAACTGGTACGCAAGGTATCTAACAGTACCAATACACAATAAGTGTATCCCAGATAATAGCGGAGACAAATACATATACATGGCCTGATAACAAAACTTACTTTAAGAAAACTAGATCCAGAGGTTCACAACTATATACGTAGACTCTTTAACTACTACCTACAGGCACAAATATTCCCTTCCGATTGGAAATCTGGAACCATCATTACAATAAACAAGCCTAATACCGACCACTCAAATCCCAAAAACTACCGCCCTATTACCCTTCTTCTCGTAATCATAAAGATATACGAAAGTATAATCAACGCAAGAATCCTAAACATCGTTGATTCAACAATCCCTACATACCAACTTAGATTCAAACCGCAAAACTCTACCTCCCTTCCTGTTTCAATCATATTAACAACATCGAGACGCACAGCAGTGGTCTTTTTGGACTTCAACAAAGCTTTTGACAGCGTGTGGCATAAGGGAATAATTTACAAAATGAATCTTCTAAATGTAAACCCATATCTGATCAGAATCACAACTGACTTTCTAAATGAACGACAATTATGTCTAAAAATCAATAATACATATTTTAACCCGTTTTGTCCTTTACAAAGCGTTCCTCAAGGCTCTCCTCTATCACCGACTCTATAATACAATATTTACTGTTTCGACATCTTTTCTCCAAACCATTCCCTATTCGACCCAAATCGATATACCCTACAATACGCGAACGACACGACATTGGTCACCCACGCAAAAACTCTAATTAAAACAACAAAAGAAATGCAGACATTCTACAACCAGACACTTGCCTGGCTGTTTAAATGGAGACTATAACCCAACCTTTCCAAATTCCAGCTCCTACTACCTTACCACAACATTAAAGAGGACTCTCGCTACATCCAAACAGAACATGGTAAATTAAGACCTTTGAAAAACATCAAATATCTGGGTATGAGCCTCTTGTCTAAGAACTACGTCTTAAAAAACTAGCTACACCCCTTCAAAAATGGCGGAAAATTTAAACCAAAATTAATATTATCAATAATTAATTATAATTATTAATGAAAATAAAGATATTTTTTTCGTACTTATATTGGTTATTTTATTTCAATTATGTAGCTTTACATGTAGCCAAAAAATCAAAGTGATGAACATTCCAAAATGAAAATTGTTACAAAATCAAGATATCTAATTGAAATAATGTCGTTGGCATGACATGACATTTTAAATTCTTTCTAGTTTGGGTTGGGATGGGTGTAGAATAATTCCCTTTTGTGCGATTTTTTGAACAAAATTTTTTTTGTTGCACTTCAAGCCCGGGTACACCTCCTTTTCCAGATTTAGTTGTATTTCTAATAAAAGAAGCAAAATTTTCGAAATATGGTAAGGAACCCAACTTATCTATAATTAACCTCATATATTCGGTGTTCAGTTGTAACGGACAGTTTGTGCACAGAGACTCACTGTATTCCTGTACAGTTTTCATTATATCTGAGAAACTTCTTACTAAATTAAAAATATTGACATTTTTTTTCTGTCAAAATTTGAATAATATTCATTTTTGTAAGCTACATTCTTTTCTAGCGTGAATGTATTTCTTGTCATCTTGGACAAGCCGGCGTCCAAATTGGTAATGCTTGTTGGGAGTTGTACTGTTTAGAACATGGAATTCAACCAGATGGTCAAATGCCATGTGACAAAACGGTTGGGGGAGGAGACGACAGCTTCAATACTTTCTTTAGTGAAACCGGTGCTGGAAAGCACGTCCCTCGAGCAGTTTTTGTTGATTTAGAACCAACTGTGGTAGATGAAGTACGATCAGGAACCTATCGACAGCTTTTCCATCCAGAACAGTTAATAACTGGCAAAGAAGATGCAGCCAATAACTATGCTCGTGGGCATTATACGGTTGGTAAAGAAATGGTTGATTTAGTGCTAGATCGTATTCGTAAGCTATCCGATCAGTGTTCAGGATTACAAGGCTTTTTGATTTTTCACTCATTCGGAGGAGGAACTGGATCAGGATTTACTTCTCTTTTAATGGAGCGACTATCTGTAGATTATGGAAAAAAATCAAAATTGGAATTTGCTATTTATCCAGCTCCTCAGATTGCAACAGCAGTTGTGGAACCGTACAACTCAGTTTTAACCACACACACTACTTTAGAACACTCAGATGCTGCTTTTATGGTGGACAACGAAGCAATTTACGATATTTGTCGACGGAACTTGGATATAGAACGACCAACTTACACTAACCTAAATCGTTTAATCGGTCAAATTGTTTCTTCAATTACAGCTTCTTTAAGATTTGATGGCGCCCTTAACGTGGACTTAACTGAATTTCAAACTAACTTGGTACCATATCCTCGTATCCATTTCCCTTTAGTTACATACGCTCCCGTTATTTCGTCTGAAAAAGCTTATCACGAACAACTATCTGTTAATCAGATTACTAATGCTTGCTTCGAACCAGCTAATCAAATGGTAAAATGCGATCCACGACGTGGAAAATATATGGCATGTTGCATGCTGTACCGTGGAGACGTGGTTCCTAAAGATGTTAATGCTGCTATTGGTTGCATTAAAACCAAAAGAGCAATTCAATTTGTTGATTGGTGTCCTACTGGATTTAAAGTTGGTATAAATTACCAACCACCAACGGTTGTTCCAGGTGGTGATTTAGCTAAAGTTCAACGTGCGGTGTGCATGTTGTCTAATACCACAGCTATCGCTGAAGCTTGGGCCCGTTTAGATCGTAAATTTGACTTGATGTATGCTAAACGAGCTTTTGTTCATTGGTATGTAGGGGAAGGTATGGAAGAAGGTGAATTTGCAGAAGCTCGTGAAGATATGGCAGCTTTGGAAAAAGATTTTGAAGAAGTTGGTATGGATTCCGTTGAATGTGATGGAGAAGGAGGTGAATGTTATTAGATGGATATTATTTTAAATTGATATCGCTTTGTGTTTTATGTTTTGTTCATGGGTGGATGTAAAACTTTTGTTTGTGACAATAAATATTTTTGATATACTTTCACTTTTACTCTCTCGTGTTTATTCTACATTTAGAGTTATAAATTAACAACTACCAATAAGAAGGTATTAAATCGGTATTTAATAGGAGATTAGTCAGCTAAATGATCGTACCGTCATTAACGATCTGTTTTCATTTCATTTCTGTTAGTACATATGGCATTGAATTACGATGATGATGCGGATAAATGTATGTACGATCTCCAAGAAATGAGCATAAGACTTTCACTAAAATATAGGCAAAAGTTAAAGCTTATACTAAATAGAACTATCATATCCCAATCATCTGGTGTTCCGTAAGAGTCGTTTGCTCTGTTTTTTAACGCCGCAATTTAATGCCTACTTTCACCGAGAAAATTGCAGTAAAAATAGAAGTAAAGAAACTTATTAAAGAGAAAATGTTTTGAACGCTCCAATCATTTTCATCCTTGAGTCGGTAACTTGAGGAAGTTGTTAAGTACACTAAATAATTCCATAGAGTCTGTACACACGTGTTGAAATTAAAGCGCTATACGGAGACGTTACGCTCGACTGGAAGTCTTCGCGCAATGATCTCTAATGATATAAAATGGGATTGTGTTTTTTAATCGGGTGAACTATCTAACTGTTAATGGTATTTGAACAAGTTCGTATAAGGATAATGATCTCTACATGTGGTATATTAAACTTAGAAAAAAAAAATACTTACCACAACAAGGTTTTCCAAAATCAAGTCTGACCAACTGTACCATGTAAGGTTCCAATAAGTTCACGTACCACCAAGGAGTTCGTTCAGATTTTGTTAACGTACATGTTTCCGCATTGAAGAAAGCACTTGTGCTTCCATCAATAGCTTTCTGTGGGATTCCTCCGTTCTCTGTGCTAATTTGCATTGGCGCCTTTCCAGCAGCGACATTCAACACTGAAACAATAAAAGAATTTCTATGTGAGCACGACATAAAACCGTTAGTTGTTAAACTAAAAAGAACTAAAAAAAAGGGGGAAACTTGCGGAGAAATTTTAGGAAGCATTCTTAATGGGGTTTTTGTGTAAAAGAAACGTTGCGGATGTAGGTCTTTATGTCAGGATGAGTTAGCAAAAAATATTTTATTGAAAATTGAAGCATAGTTGCAACAAAAACTATCTGATATAAATAATACAATAATAAACAGAATAAACTTCATTAATCAGTTATTAAAAATACGTTCGTAGTAGTTGATGAAGATAGGAATCTTACCGGAAAGCACAATGGGTGTGAGGATTCTAGGCAATTAAACAGCTAAATAAAGACACAGGTAAAAGAAAACAATTCCCATTATGTTACTATATTGCACTTGAAAATGTTACAAGTAGGTTTTACATCGTTGACCTATTAATTCAGATCAAAGGTATACCCTTGATTCCTTCTAATTCCTTAAGTATATCTGTACCAAACCGTAAAAGAACTATTAAACTGTTAAAATCATTTTTTAGTTTGGTTACAAAACTACAAAGTAAGCACAATTTTACGACCTAGTTGTTCAAAATTTTTGGAAAAGTGTCAGTTGTAATGTTCTTCTAATCGCTGTAATTACATCGTCTGGCGGATACCAGTGTTAAAGTATGACAGATTCACGCTTGACCTACATCCTTCATATTTGGATTCTGAGTCATGTCGATGATCAGTGTCAAGGATTTTAAAATGGGATAATCAGGATTAAAGAGGAGATATATAAATTACTTTCTGAGTCTGAGTAGAAAACGTCGTGGTAATACATTTGTAGTACTTAATGAGAAAGTAATAGATGTATTATTTTTTTAAATATGATAGTGCAACTAATTTTATCAGGAATCCTACGAGTATACACTGCTTCACGAATAAGGTAGAAACTTTTGCGTCTGATATATCAATATATTATGGGTTTTCCAAATAAATCTGTTTCACAATCTTCCTATCAGCGATAGTATAAATTCTGTTCAAGTTGAATTAAGCTTAAATTGAGATTCAAAGTTTTTCATCTGGTTGGTAGCATCTGTGAACTTGAATCTCAACTCGTTTTCCTGTCTACATAAGATATTTAGGAATACCGCTTTATTTATAGAATCGTTTGGACTTAGAGATAGAACCATTTTATTTCTCCAGTATCGTGAACTAAGTATCTACAATCTACGGATTCTTTCAGCGATAACAACATTTGCAAATATAGACAATCTCGCAATATGCTTATATGTCAAAAATGATCGAGAAAACCAGATAAAACAATGTTTCAATATTTAAGGCATCTATAGAACTAAATGTCATTCCACTACTTTTTAAAACACTAATACGCTGTAACTTATTATTTTCCTTACACCACCAAAAATCGTGGAGGCGAATTAATGAGAAGGGATGCAAAACATAAATCAATGTGTTTTCGTTAAGTTGATTTGTCGCTATCAAGCTTCATCTCCAACATATCTAAATTTGTTAAATCGTGGGCACTTATCAAGTCCAAAAATTTCACCATACTTATTATAGGAGAGTACCAATTTCGTTTCTGAAACTGTAACCTATCCAACTAATTGTACATTTTCTTACTAAATTGTATATCATAAGCTAGATTTGCGGTAGATGTTGGTGGTAGCCATGACTATGGTACTCATTTCCTGTATTGAAATTAAAAACCTTTCAATTATTAGTAGGAAACGTTCAAGGATCTTAACTATCATATCTAGGAGAAATTGATTTGCGATAACACAACGATTCGAAAGTGTAAAAAGAGATATCCTTCGAACCGTACCTGCGCGCCACTTTCGAACGGCTGGCTATTGAGGATCACTACAAACCTTCACCTGTGAGAGAATGCTCAGATCTCATATGATAAATCAAATGATCCGCTTATCAAAATGGCGTTGCTTAACCGACTGCTGATGAACCGTGTTCTACTGGTATCTGAGTAAATTGTACATAACCACTCCTGAACTTTATATCATCTGATATTATGCTGAGTAAACTGTAGTACATGCTACTTATTTTATTGTTAATACCGTAAAATGGAGTGAAATTGTGCCTCCTATGGTGAGAATGTGCCACACGGTTTTTTAATGTTCCGAAGTAACATTACTTTCGTAGTAAATCGAAACATAGATCTGACAGCCGATACATTTGACAATATCATGTCCGAGGCGCCACATTCAAAGATATGTAAAAAAACCATGTGGCACATTCTCACTATAGAAAGCACAATTTCACCCCATTTTACGATACGCAAACTTTTATAATGGTAATTATGTTGTCTAATTATGAACACTTAATTGATGTCATAAGGAATTTTGTATTAACCTTTTGAAATTATTATTACTAACTACAATGAACAGAGGATTGTGGCGGTCAAATGAATATGATATAAAACTTGTTCAAAAAGTTTGAGCAAATATCTTTGCGAAACATCTATAAAATGTCTTTCAACCCCATCTAGAATTACCCCAGCACAAGAAATTAATTGAAACTACACTGAAGGTTTCTTATGAAACTGCTCCCTAATAAAGAAATTTAAATTGTCTGAGCCAAGGACAGTAGAATCTAACAGGACTGCTACATCCATATTTTGTAGCCCACTACGGGTTGGTTGCCCGCGGGGTTATAGATGACAGAGGTTATATGATAGACATTAATACGTCTAAAAACATAAAACTTCAAAAATAATATGAATACTGTGATGAATACGTCCACGATATAACCTCTAAAAATACAGTGTGTTAATTACTTATCGTACCTGACCTCATCATTGCAAGTATGCAACCAATATCACAGTATTGGTATGCAATACGCGATCGAGCTGGGCGTGGAAAATGGTGTGACGTAATTTGCGGGCAGGTTGTCATAACCAGAGCCCGGACAGTTTAGGAAAGTGATCCTAAAACGCCTCCCACTCCAGTCTCAATATTCTGGTCATAACAATGGATGTACCAGTCCTGTTAGATTCTATTATCCTTGGTCTGAGCTTAAAACAATCATTGCCTCCTTAAAACCTAAGTAATTGCCTGGTTATGAACTCATAACCGGATCGGTTCTTAAATATATTCCCGAGCAAGGACTAAACAACTACAAATCTCCAAAGCAATATTAAGAATTGAAATTTTGTGAATACATTGGAAGTTATCCCAAATAACCATGGTGTTAAAACCAAACCAAAATATCGGAGACGTGACATCTTACCACTAGTCCACTAAATCTACTATTATTGCTTTCAAAACTATTTGTAAACCTCTTATTGAAGAGACTTCAAAACATAATAATAGATAAAAGATTACTAATTCTCCCTAGTTATCAAATTTGGATTTAGAAAACAGCATGGTATGATAGAACAAGTGCATAGAGTAGTCAGATCAGCTAGAGATACTTTGAAAGCCAAAAAAAGTATTATACAGCTGCTTTCTTAGACGCATCACAGGCTTTTGACATTTTACACTGTATGTACACTATTGGAATCATATCTCACGGAGAGATATTTTTATGTAAAATATAATGACGCATATTCGACTCTGCTACTGCTACACGCTGGAGGGTCTCAAGATAGTATTTTGGAATCGTCCTTATACCTTTTATATAAAACCAATTTGCCGACGACAAAAAAACGCCATAATTGCTGCTTATGCAGACGACATAGTAGCTATAGCTACTCATGCATCTCTTGAAGTGGGGTCTCAATACCTGCAATGTTATTTACTATTGATGGAAGAGTGGTTAGAACAGACTTGGAAAAAACATACAGTGAAATTCCCCTAACTCGAACTTCTATATCTCGAATTATCCTCTAAGTCGAATAATTTTCGTAAACTCAAGAGTTTGACTAGGCTTAAAATGTGTTTCGCTAACTCGAATTTTCCATAACTCGAAGTTTTCTTCCGCTCCCTTAGTGATTCGAGTTAGTTTCACTGTATATGGACCAAACGGCTTCAACTGCCAAAGAACCAAGTGGTTTCTGAATAGTAACTCACAACTCAGTCTAGAGAATAAGTAAATTATTAAGTTTGGGAATACGGAATTCAGTTATGGGGCACCACCAGCGAATCAAACATCTTATAGCTGCGAAGTTCCAAGTGCCTGCTTAGGCTTGAAGTCCACCCAAACGGACTTGCAAAAAGCTTTTTGTGTTCATTGTCTTGAAAACTCAAAGAGATATATCGCTTGGATGGGTCTTTCTCTTTTAATCTTTTTAACTCTCCCGAAAAATCAAAAATCTATTTAAAAAATACAACATTGAAACATCCTTTACAAGCAAAAACACTATAAAACTGTTCAACGCTAAAAGAATACAAACATACTACAAAAGAACGGGGTCTACAAATTGAAATGTTCCACTTGCAACGAATATTACATAGGCGAAACAGGAAGAGCCTTAGAAAAAAGAGTCAAAGAACATCTCACTAAAGACAATTCTAACTTCGGACGACACCTAAAAAAAAATAATCACGAGTTGAGAGAAGACGATTGCATAAGGCTGTTGCACTGTCAGAGAAAAGGGTTTCAATTAGAATTTTTGAAACAGTACGAAATTGAACCTGAATATTGGGTTAATTCAGGTTCGCAACAGAGAGGGGGGATAACAACTCAACCCATGTTTAACGAAATTTCTGAAAACACGTTTTACTCGAATAAAGAACCTTAAGAACGGAATTTTGTGATTTTTGCCGTTTTTTGGTGAACATTTGTTAAAAGATAGAAAAATCGAAGTATTTGTTTATTGTATACCTGTTTCATGTAATATTTTTACTCGAAATCTCAAAGAAGTTCTTGAGAAACAAAGAACCCATGTTCTTTTAATATCACACTTTCATTTTATATTTTATTTTGTTAATAATTGTAGGTATGTGGTTTAATTGTAGACGCTCCTGAATGATGACTGTGGCTGAAACCGGTAGAGCATAAATAAAATAGAATTAAAACATCAGAAGTACAAAAAAAAAAAGTTATTGGTCTTAATTATAAAGCTGATGAATATGGACAAAAAAAACCCTAAATCTAAACAAATAAGACAGGTTGCTATAAAAATTACAAAACTCATGAAAAACAGTAAACAGACAGATTACGAAAGTTCTCCCCCATGGTATATAATATGTTCTTACGTACTTTGGTTTTGAAGGAAATATTATATTTCTGTGGAAATATCCAAAGAATAAAGACTATCAGATGTCTCTCGACTATTATTTTACAGCTATTTGTTTATCTAGCCAGTTTTATGTATTGTACAGAATTTTAGAAATCTAAATGATGTATGGCGTGAATCAATAAATCGTAATGTATTATAATAATAATTATAGAATAATAAGGTTACTGTCCTACTTCTTAACAAGATCAACAGCTCCTCCTATCTTATGTATAATTGCAATTTAATGCTATTAATCACGTAATTAACTACTGGTCCTTGCCTATTTACTAATAGTCCGTATCTACTCTAGCGACTACAGTTACACACATGTCTTTGCATCATTAAATAGTCAGAGAAACGAGTCCTTGACACTTCTTGCCGGTTGGTTTGGTAGATTTACAAACGGAATTGCTTCTTAGTTAAATGACGTCGACAACGGTCGTGACCGGCTCTCCGGTAGGTCAAGAAGTAGGTCGGTCGGTCTCCGGTGCTGTGGTGTCCCAACTTAGAAGGATGCCCACGCACACGTACTTACCAGACGCACATTCTTCACACCGAAGAAGCACGCCGAGCACGAGAGTTGAACGACTCCACCTCACGCTAACAATAATTGCTCAGTCAAGGATGAATGAATATTGTCGTATGAATGTCTCGGTCAATTTTGTTTATATTTACGTATTTATGTTATATTTTTAGAAGTAGGGGGCTTACTTCTGGTTAAATTAATTTCATTATTAAATCCTGTAATAGTGTTTATATATCAAATAAAAACAAGAAAATGACATTAACATACCTAATGCGATATGTCATAATTTACCCATCGCCAAGGTTAGCTTTTACTTCTTAGGTCCACTTTTACCACCTCCTGATAAATTTATCCGATAGATAAATCCAGTTCTTAGCCAATGAGAGCGCTTAAAACCACCGTAACCATGGCAACTATCCTCTAGATAGTTTATCAGGAGGATGGTAAAAGTGGGCCTTAGTCTATCATAACGTGAAATAAATAAAAAAAGTAATGTTGTTTCTTTACGATTTAATTATATTGCACATCCCTGAAGTTGTGTTTAAGTTATCGTTTAGGTGCTTCATATACTGATTGATATGAACTGTATATTGACTTAAGTAGATAGTAAAATTCTTATATACATTTTGTGAAAGTGTTACTAAAGTCCATAACAAATCGTAAATAACAAAATTAAAACTAAAAGCCTTAATAAAAGAGTTATCGTCAAATGTGACCAATTAATTATAATCGAATTAATCCATTTCATTACGTTGACCATTTCGATTCTCAGAATAACTTGAAACTGAATGCGACGGCGATCGTGAAGTTCCGTTCTCTTAGTTAATCTTCTTGCATCATAATTGCCGAGTGCGGAATAATTTATTTGCAGTTGACGCATGCCTTGTCTCGTTAATGTACCGTAATATGAACCGAAATGGCCGAAAATGAAAAAACTAAAGTCTTAAATAAAACCAAAGAAACTTCTGTATGGTTATTTCACGGTTACCGTTCACGAGATTTACATCCCATGTTTTTAGTAGTTTTACGTTAATAATAATTAATGTTCTAAACGCAACAGGGAGTTATTTGATACAGTTAGTTTATAAAGGAAACAGTTTTCGATTAAATAATAATTTTGCTTGTAGGCATTTTATAACATCAATTCGAATACAACGTGAAAGGTTGCTAAAGCGAAAATCAAGTTATTTAGTTGAAGTAGGCATGGGTTGGAAAATACATTTTCTGTTCATTAAGCTGATTAAGACAAGGAGAGCTTTGACGTGGTATTTATGCGCCTAAACATAAGCTATCTGTTGCCAGAGTTTATGGATACAAACCTTTCGTCAATTAGCATACGCTTAATAACTATTAATCGCAAAGAAATAAAGATCATTTTGGCATTCGTTTACCTCCCAATTGAGGATTAGCTTCCTGTCGTTAGAATGGTGCTACTCGTTGCAGCTATATAAAATCGTTTCATCTGATACAATTCAAACGACCTCTTAGCCTCCTTAGCGGCTTGGAATACTGCGAAGGATAACCTAATTGCATGGTCATCGTAGATTTTATACATAGTAGTAATTTAGACATACTTAATTAAGGCATAGAACCGATCTTTGTAATTGTAAAATGTTAATCTCATAAACAATCCACAACTAAGGTGTTTCCGACATCCTGTCAATGGCAGACTAAGATAAATAATTTCCATCTTGAGAACATTTATCCATATAAATCCAATTCAATGTTATTTGGGTTATTGATTAAATTTAGTTCACGATAACTAGTTAATAGCTGTGAAGTAGAGTAATTATGCTAAACATTTGGTGGTCCACACTGCTTTTGATGTAAGTTAATACCTATAAAGATTGGGACTGGAATCTCTATAAGAATAAGTGGTGGGAATTGAAAAACATTTGTCAAAATAAGCGGGAAGGGTGGAATGATTTCAGACACTCTTCAGCTTGTAACGATTATTTATTTCGAAGATTTGAGGGTACTCTAAGACAAAAAACTGTTATCACAGGCTATCTGGACGGGGAAGTAATATATTCTTGGGAGTTTTACACTTCCAAGAAATGTAACCTATAATTGAATGTAACGGAATGTTCATCTAGAAAATAAAGTAAGTAAAACTTATGTCGTTTTCAGGCAGTGTTAGAGGGTTATCACAAGAACTTGGGATTTGTTCTTCAATGTAAATCTCTGGATCTATACAATCGTAATTCTATCAAAGTTAACATAAGCTAAGATGGTTTGATAAACCACAACGTCAAACTCTTTCGCCCCGTAAACCTACAAACTCAAGAAGTAGCATTGGTAAGCATGTTAAAACTTCATACTATTATTATTAGAGCTCGGATTTTTATGCAGTCAAATTATAAGAAATATGCGCATAAATATGCAAGCTTTTTATCCGAAATATACAAAAATATGTGGAAATACGTAAAAATATACCTTTCTTATAGTTGTAATCGATCTATTTCTATCACATTTTTGTATGTTTTGCAATTTTCACATGTTGTTCTATTTGGGACTTCTCTCACACGTTATGTTAAAAAAGAATAATTAAAAAAGTTAGCCATAGACACTCAACAGATTAAAAATTTAAAGCTGAGACTATAAAACAGATTCGTACCTATTTTTCATTGTCGATCCATAAACATATCCTAAGAAAATGGGACATCAAATTTAATATAGTTTTAATTTAACAGTTTTCCGTTTTTTTTAACTCGTGTTAAAACTAGTGTAAAAGTCTATAAGAAATACAATTTCGTTGTCATCAAACCATTGGTAACTCCGCTGAAAACTCTAATTTTTAACTTAAATCTTTGGCTAAAACGTTACGACATAATTCAAAAAAAAATACTTACAACTTTGGCACAAGCTTTACAAAATAATTCCTCATTATTTAAATTTAGTTCGGGATAACTTTTTATCCACTGGGACACAAGACAGGATTTCAGTTTAGGCAATGTTGTTACAGATTGGTAGATTATTGTTCCCTCACACTGAACACAGCCACAGTAACTATGGTTGGGGATTTTTTTAAACTTAAACTCAACAGCGCTAGGGATTCCCCGCATGTTTCTGTGAAATTTTGTCAAAAAATATCCTGTATTGTGCTTGAAACTAAAAGGTATGTTCGCATATTTAAAAATCTCGCAGTCATTACATTTGTTTTATTAAGAACCAAGAAACAAATCTAGTAAAATGACAAAATATGCGAAAATATGCTGTAAAAAGCCAATTTATGCAACAACCAAAAATATTGTAAAAATATGCAAAATATGCAATTTTTTTATTGTACCATCTCCATTATTTTTCTGTAATTCGCCAAGAAACCAATTTTGAAAGAAATATTCCAGATAATAAACAAGATGCATTTTGCATAAAATCCGAGCCCTAATTATTATTATTATTATTAATTTCAGTGCGACATTCTGGATAGGAGCGTTGGCTGATTCACAATTACTCGTGTGTAAAAGGGACTACATCTATATTAGACTTACAGCAGCAAATGTACATGAAAAAATGTACTGGCGCTGGATTTATGTGCCAGTACCTTCAGATTCGAATTTTTGCACTCTTATGGACAGACTCTACACCAAAACAAAACAACACTTGAAGAGGTCACGAAATAATATAAATAAATATAAAATATAAAATCGCGTCGTAATCTAACGGGCTAAGGTGCATTCTGGATGTTGAGGTAACAATGACGTTAATATATATTTACCAAACAAGTCGTCATGTGTATATGATCTGATAAACACTCCCTTTTTAACTACTATATACAGCCACGTGTTACCTTGCCAAGGAATTGTTTAAATATCAATTGTTAGAAGTAGTATCAATACTATCGATTGTAGTATTTGGTAAAAGTGTCCTTCACGTAGTATAGATGTCCTTACGGGAACCAAGCAAGGTAAACAAGTGCCTTCATAGCTACCCGTATTTGATTACTCTCTTTGTCAAGTCTACGAGCAAGAAGATAACACGGTAAAACATATTTTGTGTGACTATTCGTCTCTGAACTACCTCAGAATAAGAATCCTCAGCAAGCATTATGAAATCCCTGGTCAGGTTGATGTGTTTAAAGTGAGAGTGGGGTGGATGCATAAGGGGCAGTGACAAAGTCACTTCTTATATTAATGGAGTCATTAATAACCCCAATTAAGTCATTTTGATATTGTACTTGCAATACTGGTGTAAACGGTTCTTTTCCGAAAGGGGGTTAATTGATTCGTATGTGATGCCAAAGTGCTTCTCAGAATCCATAATTTTTCTATTTCTCCGTCTACTCAGCACTTTACCTAATTCGATCTAAATGTTGAGAGTTCTGCGTTCATACGATTCTTAAAGCTTCTCTATAATCGTTCGGTAATCATGATCGGAAAAAGAGTCGTTCGGCTAATCATTATTTATCTACAGTGGCTTGATGGTGAATGTGATCACTGTGTTATTACCAATTCACATAACAGTGGTGGAGACCATCTGAAGAATACAACATTGAAAACGCATCTGATTCACAATCTAAAAGCATTCCTGCTGATAGTGTTGATCAACAGTACAATTTTATCTGTAAGTTTTTACTTTTCATTTTCTAATTTTATATATTAGCCTCCAATTAGCTAATTGAGGTCAGGTCTTTTCTGGCAGCACTAGACGCAGCTAGAATAGATTCGCGATCATCAAAAATATCTATGAACACGCGACCTTTCACAAATGTATTCAAACAATAGGATTGGGAAAATATGGGTCGGAATGTGGATGATGTACGCTTGAATCACTTAAGGTTCACAGACGATGTGCTACTGGTCAGTTCAGATATAGAGGAACGTGAAAAACAGAAATAAATGAAGTCATTTGGAAGAGGCCTATGTCTAACAGAGGATGAATATAGGCTGAGGAAGAATAAGAAGAGATGTTATACATATTTACATGGTACTGCACAGTATGGACACAACAAAAGGTGATGTATATAGTAAGAAGATCACAAAACAAGCTAAGCAAAACATGGACTTAATTTGCAATACTTACCACCTATCATTTAGATATGATATTGTCAACCACGTTCTACTATATGGACGCTGTATTTTTAACAAGACTGTGGCTAGAAACAGGTTCACAAGAACTTACCGATCTTTATGTTTTGATAATGTAAAATCACGAAAATATAATCAAGATTTAGACAAATTACCACCGATTGGAGATTTCTTTAAGATATGACTCCCACATTACAAGATCACCGATATCGGTCGAAAATATAACGTCTGATCCTAGAAAGTATTGGATAAAGATTTGGATAACTGGTGACAATATGTATAACTTCGGGTGCATATAATTGCCAAATATACAGGGTATTAATGAACGATGTGCAGATATTTCAGGGGGCGGTAGTACTCGACAAAGTAGGAAAAATGCTATTAAACATATGGTCAAAAATTCGTCTCCACAAGTTTAGTAGTTTAAATTTTTTTTTAATGTACTTTTTTCTCCGGTGTTTTTTTGAATAATTATTTCAAATTTGCTATACACCTAATGTTAATCCCTATAACAACTTTGAATCCCTACTGGTGTCCTGTTTTTTCGGGTTCCTGATTCTTATATCATTCGTAAGTTTTTGTTTGAACACCCTGTATAAATTTTGATATCGTATTTAAACTCCCTATGCTTTTCTTCAACTTTTTCTTCTGATGCGTTATTTTCGTATCTGCCACCAATTTTAAGATACCTTAGGAAAATTGCCATAAATGTACAAGTAAACCACCCTGTAATGACGTATTTTTGACTAGATGATTATTAACATTTTCTCCTATTTTATCGAGTACTATCGCCCCCTGAAATGTGCACGTGGTTCATTAACACCCTGTACATCGGGAAAATAGAAGATCATCGTGAACTCGACCGGCAAGCTTGTTATCTTGAATATAAATAGTATATCTTGAATAAATGATTGCAAAAATCAGGGACAAATTTGGCAATCCTTGACTTGGCTAGAAGATTGGAAACTGCATCGAGAATTGGTCATATCGCGGGAGAGGAATGTGTATTCAAGAAAATTTATTTACCAATATAAAGTCATGTTAGCCTCCTACTGTCTTAAAAAAGGGAAGATCTTTACCTTGCAGGTGATAGCAGGATATGTACAATAAGGATACTTGAAGAGTTCTGAAGATAAAAACAAGAAGCTACAAATAATTAACACTACATTAGGTGACGGCCTCAGGCGACACAATCACACAGTATATGTTCGGCCGTTTCTGACTTGTCGTTGCAAAATCGACAAATTTGATCCTCAGCTTGTCCAATGTGGAAGAGGTGGTATTTTAGGCGCGTATGGCCGGTCAATAAACCTGAGAGTGTCCTTAGATCCCCCTTGTTGAGGCATAAAACCTCTTTGATTTAGTTTTGCGACGGAGGTATCATTATTTTCGATTGTTTGTGACCAGGAAGTACTTTCCAGCGTAAGGCTACATTTGATGCTCCCCAACTGTTGATTATTTGCTTTAGGTGGCTTTTTTTGTAATTCACAACCGGGTTAGGGTCCAATGAAGGGCGTTTTTGTTGCCTCTATGGCCAGCCTTCTCGTTGCCCGCAATGTTTTTGTGACCTGGAACCCATCATAGAGTAACATCATTGCCCCTAGCGAGTTCTCTCAGGTTGCTGATAGACTTTCTCATCAGTGCGAAGTCACACGTGTAGGCCTGAATTGCCTTTAGGGATGCCCGACTATCTGTGAAAATGTTTATGGATGCACCATTCTGTTCCTTTTGTAGGTTCAAAGCGGTGCAGAAGTTTATAGCAAGAACTTTTGCTTGAAAATGGTTGTGTCTGAGCTGAGGAGCAATTTAATGTGGCTATTTAATGGCCACTGATGCCCATACCTACTACGGATCTAGTTGTCTTTGAAGCATCGGTGTAACAGGCTAGGGCTCCTCTTTTTAGTTGAGGCCCACCCTTCGTCCAATCATCCCTGCTTCTAAATATCCATGCACCTTTCTGCTCCTTTTGTAGGTTGAAAGCGGTGCAGAAGTTTATAGCAAGAACTTCTGCTTGAAAAATGGTTGTGTCTGAGCTGAGGGGCAATTTAATGTGGCTATTTAATGGCCACTGATGCCCATACCTACTCCCGATCTAGTTGTCTTTGAAGCATCGGTGTAACAGGCTCCTCTTTTTAGTTGAGGCTCACTCTTCGTCCAATCATCCCTTCTTCTAAATATGACCTTATACGGCTGGTCGAAATAGTTTGTTTAGCTTACTTATTAATCAATATAATTTATCTTCAAAACACTACTTATAGTGGATAAAATGGTTACATTAACAACTCCCAATTAGCCTTTTCAGAATTTAATCCCATAATCACATTTTTTTCACTTTCATTTCTTACTAATTACTTCCCGTAAAGATGTTTCGTGTCGCCTTAAACACGTTGCTTGATCTTCCACCTTAGCACCGTTTCCACCACACCCACTCTGATTGCTTACACGTACCTTGGGCTCAATAAATCGCCGGCGATCGTGAATATTCAGTCCGTAATCTATGAAACCGGTTAAAAAGTAGTAACTGGCAATAAATTTACGTAGAATAGATACCGGAGACCGGTAATTAAACGCCACGAAACTACTCTTGGGCGCGTGTTAATCCGAGTGCTATGGCGCAGATGACCGCACGATGATGACGGCAATGTCCATTCACTTTCTTATTATAACATCCCACGTAGGAATGATTTTCTTATTCAAAACTGCCGAATGATTAATCTTCAAAATACCGTTATTATTACTATAATAGATAGGTTTATGGGTAATTGTGATGAGTAATGTTTATAGAAGTTTGAATTAATTTATATCATATGTGAATTTTAAAGATATATAAAGACCTATAGGTTGTTAGAATTTGCTACAGAAAATTCAAATATGAGTCAGATGTGGAATAAAAAAAGATATCATCTAGATCAGGGATGGCGAACCTTTACGTATCAACGTGCCATTTTTTCTAAAAAATGTTTAATGTGGTCATAGACGTGCCATAAAAAATTTTGACTTTGTGATTATTGGGAATATAATAGTAATAAATACTATCAACTCAAAACTCTTTATTTACTTCGAAAAATTTAAATTAAAGTAAAATTAGTGTGACTTCTGTTGTTGCAGATTAGATGACTTGTAAGTTTCTTGTGATAATATCGTTCCTGAAAATTTGCAGTTTAGTCTCAAAAGCGAGAATGAGATCTACCATGACGATAATTGTTGTATTTATGCCTTGAAGCTTCATGTTTAACTCATTTAAATGTTGGCATATGTCTGTAAAAAATATCAATTTTGAAAGTCACATAACATCCAACAACTGTGGGTATTCTTCAACTTTTCCCACTTTTTTTGGAGTGAGAACACGATTCTCAAAAATTTTAAGATGTACAATGTTCATCAAACATATGAGCGTTAAACAAAAATAAATTTAATTTGTAAAGAATCTCTAAATTTCTTACTCGAAATAAACAATATAAAAGCAATTAAAAGACTAAAATAGCATATCATTGGAGAAATTTAAGGTGTTATTAGGGTTGGAACCTTGTAAGTTGCGTGAATTATTATGGTTAAACCTATCTAAGGCAAACAAATAAGCATAAATGTTGCTAAGGTTCTGAGTATCTGTGTTAAAATTTAAAGCATTCTGTGTATAATTGATGTGTACCATCTCCAACAGCCTATTATGATAATTTCTTTCTGAATCCAATATTTTTACATCCTTAAAATCAAACTCATGTCTGCACTCCAAAACGTGTTGGGATAAAGCATTACTGGACTTTTTTAGTCTACAGTCACTTGCATGTTTTGAGATTCTACATTTCAGCTACTGACTGGTCTGACCAACGTACTTTCCATCACAACCCTTGCATGAAACACAGCAAATCAAGTTGGATCTAAAATTATCATCAGTCTTATCCTTAAGTTTAGTAAAATGGTTTCCTAATTTGTTATTATAACAATCAATGATCTTTATGTTATCAATACATTTCAACGTTTTCTTTAACTGGTTGCTTAACCTGCCTATGTATGGAAGCTTTCTGTACGTGAAGCGTTCTGTATTAATTAAATCTGGATTAGTTAAACTGATCTGGTTGATATTATTATGTGAATACGTAGAAAACAAAAGTCTGTTAACCAATTTAAGAGGATAACCATTATTCACAAAATTTGTTCTAAGGAAGTTAAGATTTTCTTGTAAAAACTGATCATCACAAATATTCGAAACTCTATGCTTCATGCTGAGAATGGTGGAAATTTTATGTTTTAAACTGTGACTAGAAAAATAATTCAAATAGCGTCCCAAGTATGTTGGCTTGACGTACCAGTTAAATTGAATGACGTTATTTTCATTTCTTATCATTTTTGTAAATAGGAAAGAAATGTAGAGTTGTCTTTTTCGATCTCAATTGTGAACTGAATGCTCGGATGAAAACCGTTAAACAAATTCAACGTTGAATCTATATCATCTTTATGTATTCCAATGATCAAATCATCAACATACTTCTTGATAAAACTGATGCGAAAACCCGAGTTGTTATTAACCAAAATCTCATCCAACGCGAAATCCATCATCATCAGAGCTAGAACCGGAATATTCACTATTATGTTATGCATAAACAAACTATGCGTCATTAGCAATAAAAACTTGTGATGTAGATTGTAGGGATCACTAGCGTTCGCTCGTCATATAATACCTACTAACCCGTGCGACGATAGCAACAAACCTCCCAGCAACAAACTTTTACCCGTAATTTCCTATCTACTTTCTTAGCTGATATCTTCCTTATTATTAGAGATAGCGAAAAACTAAATGCACCACATGAAAGCTTGAATCTTTCTCTATCTAAAACCGGTCTGCTTTCGTCTGCCGATCAGTTGATATTAAGATCAATAAAAAATGAAGAACACCGCGCTGTACTTAAAATAGCTCAAAATTACCAAACTTCAAGGCCTTGTGCAATTGTTATGAAACCGAATTTTAAAAAACTGTTATCACAGTCAGAAAGAGCGCTCCTTCAGCTATCTTAATCCGGGTTTTCGTTTCAATATCTATCGGTGTCATGCTTAAATCACCCTTAAGTCCATCCCTACACGCAGAAACGCTTAAATACTCTTCCTCTAAAAACTTTCTTATTTGATAGGGAGAAAACTATAGAAACATATCAATCTTATCGAAAATTTCCTGCTCTTTCTAGTGGTGTATAACACGCGGCGATCACGCGCTTGCACACATACATTTTTGGTCAAAAACTGCTAAATTTATACGTTTTAGTCATTTTTAAACCTTGTTCGGGTCGATAACTTTCTTATATGACCAGGAGAAAACTCTAGAACCATATCTATCTTATCGAAAATTTCCTGCTCTTTCTAGTGGTGTATAACACGACGATCACGCGCTTGCACAAGTACGTTTTTGGCCAAAAACTACTAACATTGTGGATTTTTCTGTTTCTAGTTAACTCCCATTTGTGACAGAGTCTGTCACGACGACCTTAGTCAAAATAATTTTTTGGTGTATATTTCAAATTTGTTCCCCCATTTTTAACCCTTTAACGGTTAGTGGCTTTTATAGAGACCACTTGTCAATAAGGTCAAATAGTTGCATTACCATAACTAAATCGTTTCTAAAAACGAAAAAATAATTTACCCGTTAAACGGTTTAAAGAGTTATGACGCAATCGATGTTTTTTTCAAATGGCAATCCCCCATTTTTATTACGGAATACGAAAGAAGACTTTTTTCTGAATCTAGTACATTCAATATTAATGTTGGTTGCATAAGAAAATTTTCGAGAAAAATTACTTTAAAGTTTAATTACTTCAAATTTATACAGGATGTATCTGAATGACTGTAACAAACTTCAAGGGGTGATTCTTCGGTGAATTTTAAGGGTACTTTGATATATATATAGGGCACTTTGATAAGTTTAGTTTAAATTTTTTTTCTCAAAAACCATAGACGCTATGAAAATGAAATTTGGGGAATATTTTTAACTTATAATAGGGCATGTTTTGACCCTATTTGTACTTTCAACCTACCCTTCTGAATTACTAAACTACTACTGTACTAGATTCAAAAAAAAATCTTCTTTCATATACCGTAATAAAAATGGGATTGCCATTTGAAAAAAATATGAATGACGTCATAACTCGTTTAAAAATAGCGGAAAAAATTTAAAGTCTACTACTATGTCTACTAGTAACTCTACTAGTATGGAATGTAATCACAAGGTGAGGGAAAAAAGTGGAGTTGCCATTTAAAAAAATATACTTTTCGATATACGGAAATTTGACGCACATTTCTGACCATCTTGTATAATATAGAATTAAATAAAACAAAATATGTTAACTTTGCACTTGCATAAATATTTTAACCGGGACCGGTTTCGAAGTTTACAAAACATAAACTTGTTCAAAAAGAAACAAACAAAATACTCACTGTCAATAAGCGAAGCTAACTGATGTAATCATTTTAAAAAACATTTTGAAATGTTGAAAAATTTTTTGAAAAAGTGAACAAATTTAAATTTTATACAATAACCAGAAAAATCGTTAAATTCGCAAAAAATCAAAATGGAGGAGACATGAGACGTGACGTGATGCGTAAAAAATTATAATGTAATCTAAAAAACAATGAAACAAATTAATTAAAGCCAAAATATCATGAAACAACTTACAAAATAAGAACTTTAGTTGAGTATAAATAAAATTCTTCGTGAAAATTAAACAAATGAAATATTACGACACAGGTATGACCATCTTGGCGGAGCGAGAAGAAGAGACTGGCGACCAGAAATATAAGAACGTAATAAAACCGGAAACAACAAAAAATTTTTTAAAAAATATTAAAATTAAATCTTTAAATTGAAATTAATTAAATATGAAAAAATAGGTTTACGAAAGAGTTGAAGTTGTTCATTCAGGAGTTGAAAATTATTATTATTTTTATGTTTAGTAATTTCTAAGATTTCAAGAAAATCTAGTTTAGTGCCTTTATTACATGAATGTAAAAGTTCAACTCCTTCATAATCTATATTATGACCAGTTTCTATGTGGTGTTTGAAGACATTAGAATTTGTTTTGACTTTATGTTCCCGGATTCTAGTCTCCAGCCTCCTCCCCGTTTGTCCGATATATATACTTTTACAATTAAAGCATCTGACCAAGTATACACCGCTCTCATCAAATATATTGAAAACTTTTTTAGTGTGATTAGTTAATAAATTTAGAATAGTATTACGATTTGAAAAAGCTATTTTAATATTGTAATTAGAAAATATCTTGTGAAATTTGGCTGTTAAAGCATTAAATTGTAGAGGTTTATAAATGAATGAATCAGTATTATGTTTTGTAAATAAAGGATCTCTTTGTATACGTATCCTATTAATCAAATGATTGATCTTACCAATGTCAAGGGCTAAGTTAAAAATGAAATCAAATTCTTTAATTCTGTTATTTTCAGAGAGAGGGTAATCGAAAATTCTATTGATAAGAAAACGAAAGTTAGCAAACTTATGCTGATTAGGATGTGATGAAGTGTATGGAATGGTGGCAGAAATAGTGGAAGGTTTTCTGTAGATATCATATTCAATGTACCCATTATCATTTTTAATTAAGGTAAGATCTAAAAAGTTGATAGTATTGTTTTTTTTCAATCTCTATAGTAAATTTAAGGTTATTATGTAAATTATTATGTAATATCACCATTCCACACGCAAAAAACATCATCAACATATCTATTCCAAGTAATAATATGTCTATAAAAAGGATTAATTTGGTTAATGATATGGTTATTTCAATATTATCTAGAAAAATTTCGGCCAAGAAGCCCGACAATGGCTAAAATTCATTATTAAAGCAGCAGTAACTTTGTGAAACAATGTGTTTTATGATAGTATTAAAATCTGTAATATTAACTTTGTTATCAAAGTATATAAGTATAAGTATATAAGTATCAAAGTATATATCCTGTACAACTTTAAAAAAAAATTTTCAAAAATTATGTAAGCTATCGATTATTAATAATTGTTGTTAAATTAAAGTGTATAATTGTTATTAAAAAACACCATTAGAAAGAGCAGAAAACTTTCAATAAGATAGATATGGTTCTAGAGTTTTGTCCTGGTCATATAAGAAAGTTATCAACCCGAACAAGGTTTAAAAATCGCTAAAACGTATAAATTTAGCAGTTTTTGGCCAAAAATGTACGTGTGCAAGCACGTGATCGCCGCGTATTATACACCACTAGAAAGAGCAGAAAATTTTCGATAAGATAGATAATATATGTTTCTATAGTTTTCTCCCTATCAAATAAGAAAGTTGTTTAGAGGAAGATTATTTAAGCGTTTCTGCGTGTAGGGATGGACATTAAGGGTGATTTAAGCATGATGCCGATAGATATTGACCGACGAAAACCCGGATTAAGATAGCTGAAGGAGCGCCCTTTCTGACTGTGATAACAGTCAGATAGAAAATACGGAAATTACGGGTAAAAGTTTATTGCTGGGAGGTTTGTTGCTATCGTCGCACGGGTTACCTACTTCACACTTTTTTCGTAGTGCATCATAATGAATTTTGTGATCAGTGACAGTTCGCCATCCCTGATCTAGATTATTGTAGATCTTTGTAAAACTAAGTGTAGTAATATTTCGTGAAAAATCTTATGAAGATTTCTCTTAAAATTTATCTAATATAAGTAACGTTTGTATGTACCTATAATTACTGATGTAATAAGAGGATAAATAATGGCAAACAAGGTACGACTGAAGAAACAAACTGCATTACCGTTCTTCGTACTTCGCGTGTATATTTTATATTTATCGCATCCTCTAATAACCTGAAGGTTAATCGAAGATGATCGCGAGTAGCCGATCGTCGGCAAGTCATAAGGGGAAGAGGAGATGGGGCGATTTGTGCTCTCTTCTATTACGACCGACCGCGATAATTGCCGCGTTCGTACGGTCAGTGACATCCCGCTGCGATGCTGACTGGAATGTAGGAACTGTTTACCTCAACCTATAACGCTTATAGGAGCTAATAATTACGATCGACTAATGACATTATCGGAGAAAAGATCCTATTCTAACTACAGCAGATTTTAAAGGATGTTTTAAGGTGTTAAATGTGTCTACTGCATTTTTTTTTGTTTTCGTACTTATATTCTGGTAATCATAGTTAAGCTCTAACTTTTACACACACACAGTTGCAAGGAAGTGCTTTTAGAAAGGTAATCATTCCTAGAGCTTTTAAGAACAAAACCAACAATAAAATTTAATATTTTATCCAGTATATCGACGTGAAGTGTTGAGAAGATTGAAAGCTGTAAAATTCATTAGGTGATGAAACAAATAGGCAGATACAAATTGCTTGGATATCGGCGATCTCGCACAAGACATTTCTTGACGACAACCACACGTAGTCTTGTAACAAGCCTTGAAGCCGTGGAAAAACCGTTCGGACATTTCAAATATGGAAGTGCCGTTCGCAACTCGTTTGATGTGAAGGAACAAGCCCCGGGACTTTTCCCGGTGCTGTCAACCCATGAAAATCAATTAAATCCCCGTATACGTCGACTTATTAGACCTGTTCCGAGTCAGAGCACATGTGATGTTACAGTTAACCGAGAAGCGATCGCATCAACAACAAAGTGATAGAGAACGAATCGGCAGCGAGAAATGCACTCTCGTGGTTGGAAAAGTAAACCCAATCGTTTGCTGTTTCAGACAAATTGCGAGATAAGACGGGTGGACGTTGAACACGATGAATGTTAAGTGGATAAGAAGAGGATAACGAAGTTTTCTCTACAGATTAGTCGGTTGGATATGTTAATTGAACTCGGGTTCCTTGAATTAAAGGAATTTGTTGTTGGGATGGCGACTTAATTCTTAGAGAATTTCAATAGAAACGTTTATTTAGCAATTCTAATAATTTTCAAAAAAAAATCGTTTATGTCTATAACATTAAAACTTTAACTCTAAAGTTATCTTAGAAATAAATAGAAAAATAAGGATGGATTTTCTAGTGGTAAATAGGTTAGATATTATCTTAAGTAGAATAGGGCATCATTAATTGCAATCATTAATTGCATCATTGTTGGATCATGACTTAATTCCCAGGCCATTTAAATAGAAACTTCTATTAGCTGGAATTACTAAATAACCACAATTCTTTAGTTTTATATCCAATGTTAAATTTTCAGGATTTTGATTCCACATCTGTTGTGATAATATTATTATCGGCGTTCCAACAATCTGATCGCGAATGCCTATATGATTGAACTTGCGCTGAAATTAGGTTCATATTCATAGAAAGCATCACTCTCCTCAATACCACTATTAAATCATTTATATCAATAATTCATTAATATCTGCAAGGGATAATGGTAATCCGATAGGATTTCGAAAAAACAACAGACGCAATCTTCATTATTAAGCAGATTACAGAAAAATCAATAGAATTCATTTCTCTGTTTCGTCGACTTAAGTAAAGCCTTTGATCGAGAAGACACAAGACATTATTAACATCCACATATTGACAATTCCTCCACATAGCAGCCACAGGATTCAGCCGCTTGACCGCTGTTACTTCAAATCGCTTAAAACATTTTATTCAGAGGAATGTGACAAATGGCTTCTATACAATCCAGGACGATGCATAACCCATTTTCAAATCGCCAAAATTCTCGGAAAAGCTTACGAACGTTGTTCCACTATGAAGAAGGGTGTGAACTCATTTGAGGTCTGTGGAATTTACCCAATTAATAAAAACGTATTTTCCGAGGAAGATTTCTTGCCCTCCTGTGTAACTGACGTAAATAATGCGGAAGTGAATATGAACACATCCAAAGAGCAACAAAAACGATACCATGTCGAAGTGGACTCCAGTTCTGACGACGATCCTGAAAGCACAGTTCCTCTTAGTGTTTTACGGAATCAATTAAGCGACCAATTCCTGACCCTTAACAAGCTTAACACAAATAAAGTTTTCAAGCAATACGAAGCGTCCGAGCAGACTGTTGAAGATCTCTACCACAACTTTTCGTAACGATTCAAGCTTTGGTTCCATTCCATCAACTTCACATGCAATCGTAAAGAAGCACTCTGTCACTCCAAAAGATATTGTTCCTCTTCCTAAAAGAAGAGAGGAGCAAAAAAGGAGAAGATTAGGAAAGAAGTCAGAAATATTATCCAGCACACCGTTCAAGAAAAAACTGGAAGCAGACAGAGATGAAAAGGCTAGAAAGGAGGCAGGAAAGAAATGTGTTTCTTCACAATAAGCGTGCTCAGACCAAGAAAAGAAAGCTTGAAACAAGCGCTGTTGAAAAATTTAGACAAGAGACAGCTAAAAGCCACAAAGTTTTTACTAAAAAGAGGAGTAAATTGTCTAGTCGCCAGGAGAAATATGTTTGCCCGCGTTGCAAACGAGAATATCAAGAGCCACCCGAAGAGGATTGGATCGAATGCTGCCATTCCAAGAAGTGGTGGCATGAGATATGCACTTCTTATAAAAATATAGGCCCATTTGTATGCGACAAATATGTTTGAAGTGTTTATATACGATGGGACTCTTGCCCCCATATTATTGGGACTCTTGCCCCACTGTTGGGGCAAAATTCCGATTTTGAGTTTCTAAGAATGTTATTTTATGTTTGATGTTTTATGTACTCTACATTGAAAAATATATTTATTTTGTTAAGAGTAATGTTCATTGCATCATATACCACCAAATTCGCATCAATATTATTAGTTACGCGAAGAAAAAAAAGTTAAACTGTTAGGTGCGTCGTCTTGCCTCATGTTACTCTATGCATGTTACTAGATGACATATACACTAATACTACCACTAAATTAAAAACCGCCCAAAGCATAACTGAAGACATACCTCGAAGCGAAGGAGTTAGACAAGTGGATTCACTAAGTCCTTTCAAGCCATTAAACCCCAATAAAGATACCAAAATATTAACATCGTTAGCTATCCAGATGACGCCGTTTTAATTGTAAGTAATCAAGATGACCTACAAAGGCTAATGTATCAATTTAATATAACAACCAAGACTAAAGTAATATCCAAAGAACCAAGATGCTTCCAGCTGCAATTTCAAAACTCGATAATAGAACAGATCATGCATTTTAAATATGTAGGTCTATGTAGAAAAACACAAGGACAAGTGACAAACGCGATTGTAATTCTATCGACCTTAACTATGGGCAAAATGGTTTGGTAAACCACAACTTTAAACACTTATTATTACAACCACAGTATTTAATAGAATACAAAGAATTTATATGACTTTACGTATTTGTATTTGGTGCCATGAGAGTCATGCTAAATCTACCACCACTAAACCTGCTAACTCACGAAGTAGCATTGATAAGCATATTTGAACTATAATCAATAGGAATTATGAAGATTGAGGACTCTAATTCCAGTTTGACACTCTGGATAGGAACGTGGACTGATATACAATTACTCGGGTGTATTTAGACTATAGGCCAGCTAAATACGTTCCTACAGAGAATATACACAAGTCATATAAATAGTCTATAATCTAATCTACACTAGTTTTATAGCAGTAAACGTACATGAAAAAATGTACTGGCAATGGATTCATGTCCCAATACCTTCAGATTCGATTTTCTGAACCCTTATGGACAACCCTACACCAAAACAAAACATGAGAGATAAAAGTTTTTTTTTTTTTTACTGTCAATAAAGAACCTGTTTTAGCATGAACCATTTTAATGATAACCTAGGGACACTTGAAGAGGTCACTGGATGATCGAGGCATTCTGGATATTCGAGTAACAATCATGCTAATATATTTGCCAAACAAGTCGTCATGTATACACGAGTCGATTACCACCCCTGACTACTTATATTGAATCGATTAAACGTATCACCAACAAAAAATTCTTGAACTAGTGGGATACAGCCACGGGTGTCACATTGCCAAGGATTTGTGAAAACAGTATTTAAAAATGGCTTATACTCTTATAGTATTGGGTAAATGTGCTCTTCGCGTAGTATAGCTATCCTTATGGGAAACTGCAAGGTAGTGCCTTTATAATGATCGCCTTTTGATTTCTCTCTTCGTCAAGTCCACAATTGTGTCCTCAGAATAACAGAATACCTCAGAATAAATATTGTCGGCAAGCATTATGAAATCCCTGGTCAGGTTGCATGTCTAAAGTGAGATAGATAAAGTCATATGTAATATCAATGGAGTCGCTAATAACTCCAATTACGTCATTTTGATATTTTACTTGCAATATTGGTGTAAACGTTTCTCTCTTGAACGAGGCATTACCTAATTCAATGTAAATGTTGAGAATGCTACGTTTGTACGATTTCTAGTGCTTTTCCGTAACCGTTCTGGAAAAACATCGGTTCGGCGAACCGATAGATATGTAAAGATGTTTAACGACAGTAGCTTGAAGAAGAAAGTGAGTATGATGGTGAAGGTGGTCAAGAATACAGCCTTGAAAACTCATCTAACTCAGAATCTCAAAGCAGTGATGCTACTAGTGTTGTTGATTAACACAATTTTTATCTGTAAGTTTTTATTTTTCATTTTCTAATGTTTTCTAAACTTAAAAAGTGATTTAAGGAACCATAAAAAGAGACGTGTGAGAAATCACAACAAAGCGCTATGCATGGTCTATGCAGAGAACCACAAGCACAAGTCATAAAGTCACAAAAGTAACAGGGGTTGCAGGTTGTCTAAGGGATAAAGTAGGGCGAGATAAATACATGCCTGTAGAAGAGAAAACGGAAAAACGAAATTATATAAAGCCATGATACTACCCATACTAACATATGGTACCGAGACGACAGCCGAGACAAAGAAGGCTAAGTTGCCATTTCGACCAAAGATTTGGAAAATTAATTCTTTTGTTTAAGGTAAATTGAATAAATATTACTTTCTATTTTACTGTTAATCGATGTATTAATTTAAATATTTCCTTTACATGTTTCGGCTTATTAGGCCATCATCAGAAGGTTTAACGTTAATATGGTTGGGGAAGAATCGGAACATTAATTTAACTCTACATTACTAATAACATCAAGGGGACGATGTTCATTTAATTGGGACGAGATTTTGAAAATCTCGTCCCAATTAAATCGTTCCAATTAACAGTAAAATAGAAAGTAATATTTATTCAATTTACCTTAAATAATATCGATGAAAATGGATTTATATAATAATTTTAATTCTTTTGTTGTCGCTGCGTGTGAAAATTTTTATTAATTCCACGTGGTTTCTCAAGACAGCGCTCTTTACTTTAAAATTAATTTTTATTTGTAACTGTATTACAGTTTATTTCGATTTTTTAAGCTTTTTGGTTCGGATAATTACATTTACACGTGTCATTCGTCGTTATTGAATAACCGCCGCTATAATTTTAACTACATTCAATCCCTGAATGTAGTTTGGTTTGTTGATTCAAAATTTAAAGAATTCATTACAATTACCGAAGACACCGCCGTTCAGGTCAGATAATTCTTTCTTCTTTACTTTTCGTCATCAAAAACTAGCGAATCTCGCTCGTCATCGGAAATTAGTTTATTTTATTTTTTTGTTATCGTCACAGAATTCAATTTTTTTTGTTAAAAAAAAATAATTTTTTTACTTTACTTATTTTTATTTATATTATTGTCATTATTTTAATTATTATGTTTTTTGTGCGATCATCGTCATTGCTTAATTCATTTTGATTTTGGTTTTTTTAATATATTTTTTGTTATCATTTTAATTTATATCTATTTATTTTATCTTTTGTGCTCTACATCAAACATTATTATATGGTATTTTTTTTTATTTACGCGTTTTTTTTTCGACACACCAACCGTCAAGATGGATTCTGATGTAGTTGAAAATTTTAAGGGACTCTTACAAATCCAGTGGCGTCCTTTATTAGTAATAAATCGACCCCTTCTGCTCTAAGATTGCACTTTATTATATTGTGGCGTTCGATCGAATCATTTTTTTTCTTTTTGCTGATTCCCATCTGCCGAGATAAATACCGTTAAATGTATAAATTATCTTTTTTGATAAAATTATCCCGAATTTAAAGTAATAACCAGTTCCGCTTAGAGAATTATAATTTACATAAGTTTGATCGAAATTTACATATTGTACAAGGTTTCTCTTCGCATTCTTATTTTAGTATTTTTAAACATTTATATTTGTGCCATTAATAGAACAATAAATTTCTATAAATTATCATTCATTATATTTGATTTTGAAAAATGAATTTATCTGTAAAGTATTAACTGTAATAAATAATACTTTCCAAGATTTATATTAATATAAACAGATCTACACCATCATACATTAGAATAAAAATTACCATACTTTATTTATGGTTTTCTATTCGACATATCACCATCAATAACCGTTATAATACCAGGTTTTCAAGCATTCTACTAAAAATGCACTATTAAAAAAAACGTACTTTTGATTTAAAAGTGCAATCCAAAGTTCATTAACCCATAATACTCGGTTATTTGTAATACATAACCGCATGTATTATTTAATAAGTAGTTTTCAACCCGTTGATATTTTTAGTTCCTCGAATCAACCATATTGTTTTTGTAACTCAAGATATTTCAATAAGTTTTCTTTATTTACATTGTTCTTACATGCAATTGTAGATGTTTAAACACATTTGGGTGTTGAATTATGTTATGCAGCGTCAAAATATTGTCAAGTTAGTTACACATTATGTACACGGCTATACACGTGGTTGCTTTTATTCCGAGTGCAATAGGCAACGGTACTGAAAGGTGTTTCTGGATAATCGTGACGACCAAATGCATATCTATTGTCAGGTGAGAGAACGAAGAAAATCGAACAGATGGCAAACGAAACTCGAAAAAGTCGGTTCTAGAAGCAATTGCTGTTGTACTGGTAAGTAATGAAACAACAGTAACAAGATTTTATTATGTAAAATAAAGTAATGTAAGAATCTGCCATGTAACATTACATTAAATGTATGGAGATGTAGTACAACGCTTCAAAAAGCAAAGTTTTTGTACTTTTAAATTACTTTTAGAAATAATCTTGACGAAAACAGATCAGATATGTGAATATCTATTAGTATCTTCCTATACATTTTTATAAATTTATTTTCTTCCAACCCTTTAATTTAGAAGGAAACTCAGCAAAAACAATAAAGTTGAAGAGGGACGATGACTCATAATTAGAACGTTAAGGACCGATCTGAGTAATCTCACTTAAGAGAGAATCGTCAATAATAACAGAAGTATGATGACTATTTTCAAGATACATAATATTTTTGCGTCTATAGTTTTGCGTCTATAGAGCAACACTACGTATTAAAAACGTGATATCCTATAGATACCAGGGAGTGCAAATTACAGTCAAAGGGGATAGTAATGGGGAATGAGCATAAATTATACACAAAAGACATAAAATACGAATGTATACAACATTAGTTGATGTCAGGCAAGAAGTTGGAATTGACATAACTACATTAGAGACATTCGAGGTAAAGAGACTTAAATGGTATGGACGTGCCAAGAGAATGCCGACAGACCGATAGCCTAAAAGAGTCATAGAATGGTCCAAGAAACTGTGGAGAAATGATGTGACAGAGGCAAGAAACTCTAGGGGATTGGCATAACCGGGAAATTAATTTCTTTTGTTCTGTCGTTTGTTCTTTGTTAAATTGTAAAATTTGCACGAAATTCCTTCGCAATTTAGGCACTACTACCGAACATGTTATGATACGAGGAAATGTTTAAAGGTTTCAGTGAAGAAGTTCAACGACGCTGAGTGACTTGTTCCTGTAATGATTGTTGTGTCGTGTCACTGTTTGTAATGTTTGTCTACAAATGAGTGATTACTTTCATCGGAAGATTCACAATAATTAGAATATATTTTGACCATATTTCAGGTAAAACTGAAGAAATATACGTAATGTACGTATTAACAACCTAGACGCTAATGTAACTTTACATTTTAAAAGAAACAAGGAAATAAGCTATTATCAATATTTGAATAAACCACCATTTAATATTTTCCAAAAGTTAGTATTGGTTGTTAATTGTGGTTTATGCAGTTTTATACACACAAATATGTGGTTTACACTCGACAATGATGGTGATCCTCTTAACTTGTATGGTATTAATTAAGAAATTATCTCTTTACGTTAAAGGAATAAAAAAACCTTTTTAGTTCTACCATATGAATACACTAGAGAGACGAATGAATGAATATGAAGACCAGTATTTTATTCCAAGGAAAAATACGAGGAAACGAAAACTACAAGAAGAGAGAGATGGTCAACAGATCGAAACAACTACAGTTGCACTCTGATGACTTGTGACTTGTGGTAAGAGGAGTCTTGAAATAAGTTCGCAAAATATGATTATTATTGCAAAACTTGTTCCAAGTGTATGGTGATTTTTTATAATTTTTTTTTCAATTATTTGTTCCAACATTGGAAAAGTGTAGAAAATTTTGTTTCTGCTGAAAATTTAACTTGGCATGATTGATTTTGGACTATTATACCATACAATCATTGGTTGATATAATGAAATATACCAACATTACCAACCAATAATACATACTTCATATTAATTTCTTTGAGTTCTTTAAAAATAAAACAGTCATGTCATCCACTATAAAACCAGTGGAATTTCCTTTGAAGTCCTAATGGTACATGTAGGTATAATAATCTTCGAAAACTACTTTCTGATATTAAAAAGCGGACGATATAGCATCATTGCTGCAGGAAAAATTAGTTAAGAATGAAAGGAAAACAGTATTGTTGAGTTATTATCAAAGAATAAGAAGGATACGGTGGCTCCAAAACCACAAGACAAGTTTGTTACAAAGAAGAGGTGAACGAATATAAGTCCACCTTGGCAAATCTATCTTGGCCAGTAAAGCTCAAATGCGCCGTAGCAAACGATAGGCGGTACCTACGTAGCTTATTTCTCTGATATTTCACGGAGAGCCCGGTTTCAGGTTGATATAATATTAATCACTGAGCCTTGGCCGCAAGCAACCTCGGCTTAATTAGTTAAAAGATCTATAACTACATTTGATAAAGCCAAGGCTGCTTGTGAACAAGGCACCACAATATCCAATAAGTAACCTCGGCTTAATTAGTGGTCTACAACTTTGCCTGATATGTATTTCTGAGAAGCTGTAAAATTACGATGTATATATGTTACAGTTAAAGCATTCATTCCGTAAATGTACACATGGTCTAGTCAATGCATACATTAACTAATTTATCTCTAGTTAATGTGTATATAAAATATGAAATGTAAATTTTGACTAGTTGATGTATACAATTACTAATAACGCCCAGTTAAAGCTTAAAGTACGTTTACTAGTATATTACATAACGAAACCCAACCCAACCCAAAAAGTGGTTATTACTATACTTACTACTTGCATCACATGCAATCCCTTCCATTAAAAAAATTATACCGTAAATTTCTTTCTTATAATTTTTACTAACATCTGTTAGCAAATGCATACACTGCCTAGTTTATGTACACATTAACTAGTAAATGTATACATTTATGATTACATTTACAATACCTGTGACATATAGGTACAAAGTTCTATACTTAATACGGTCGTCGATGTCACGACAACAATTTGCTATCGCACTCCTTGTTCTGCGCAACTGACCAGCTATGATAGATTTGCCAAGCTGTAAAGGCAGTGCTGAACCAGATCCAATATACCCTCAGTCGAATAAACAAAGACGTTATGGTAGTTCCGATTTCGCTTTTAAGGGCTGATTTCATAATCAAACTAAAATTAACATTAAATTTAATTAATTAATTAAACAAAAAATCTGTGAATTATTTCCAAAAAGTAAACATCGATAATTTCACATATTATGCCACATATAATGATTTTGAAAACACTGTATAGTACAAAGAACCTTTAAGAATGTTACTGTAATTAAACTCACCAATGACCTTCAGACTTATTGAAGGTTCTGCATATCAATTCTAAACGTAGATATTGCTTATACAGGCAACCTTTGTTAAATTGATAATCGATAGATTAATTGCAATCAACTTTGCTTTATCAAATCGCATATTGTTCGGGGGTTGCTTAACCAAAATTTTCTTTTTCTTGTGTGCAGAAATGAATGCTACCAAACAGTAAACTACAAATAGATTTTTTATGTTGTGGTGTGATGAAATGCAGCTTTGTGGTACTTGTCATCGAGGTTGAACCATTTTTATCAAGGATACTTCATTTTTGGATGCATCGAAACGTTCAGAATGTAAAATTTGATTTCACGTTAAAAACTTAAATAAGTCAATGGCCGATCGGGAAAATGTGAACTTGACAGATGTTGTTAAGGCTATCAAGCTGGGTAATGAGAAGATGACCCACACAGGATTTTGCGCTGACGTCGCGAAACAAAAAAGCTCTGAGCTTTAGGCTCGTTACACGCCTCGTTATACGTCTCGTTAGTTGAGCCTTTCTTCTATTTAGACATTAATCCCACCTCTGCAGGCTGTCATACTAGTGAAAACGCATTGGATGTAAAAGAAAGTTACGTCGATTTTTCAGCGGTGGGCTAACCTTGACAGCAATTTTATGTTTTTTAATGCCCGATTTTTTGCCAATTTAATTCGAAATGTGGAATAATTATCCGAATTCTTGTTTGCATAGAAGTTATTGACAAAAGTTATAAGTGTGGGCAACAATGACGACATTCACCTACGTTCATGTACGTGAAGTTAATAAATCCAATTCTCGAAAAGGAAGTATTCTCGCGTATAATACCTTATGATCTTCGTTCAATCATGAATATATTAATCACATCATTAGATGTCTACTAAATCACCAATTATTACACAAATTGAATTCTTTATAATATTTCGTATGCAAATTTACACAAAACGGTATGTAATCGTTTTCAAACATTGTGTTTCCCTCACAAAAGTAGGTGTACTAGTTCTTTATTACAAGTTAGAATCAAAACTTTTATAAATTTGTCAAACATTACTATCATAATAACAAACAGTAGCAAAATTATGTCATTTAATATTCATTATACATTAAATATTCACAGTATAGGCAGTTTAATAATGTGTTTAGCCATATAAGTAATATATTTGGGTTTGAAATGAGTTTTGAGATGGTCTAAACCCGTTAGAAAACATAAAATCATCGAGATGAAACATTAAATATAGAAATAAGCGGATTCATTTAACCGCATTTATGAGTTATAAATACCGCATGCTATAGAGAAAACATCAGTAACCTTGACATGGTATGGACTTCTAATAAATACTAGCTACATAATTTACTTTGGACCGTTTATAGCACTAAAATACGGATTCAATCTTTACTGCTTCGGGTCGTAAGGTTACGAAACAGCAATTATTTCAAAGAAGCCGGAAGTCAAATTGGAGCTAGATAACTTTGATTCCTTGAATTACACATTTATTTTATTTTGATATTACTCAAAATAAAGCAAATCGGACCATAAACTGATCAAATTGCATTTGAATTTTATTTTTTTTTCCTAGGTAAGAAAATAAATAAAGATTTATTATTTAATTTATTTCGGCTATTTTTTATTATTACCCGATATTTCGCATGGTTTCTATTTAACGCTTCGTAATTCAATCTTACATTGCAATTAATAATAGCTAATTGCCTCGGTCGATCATTAACAGTTGCCCATAATCGTATATCCATAGTCATATCGTCAAAGTCTAAGCGTTGAGGCAATTAGTTATGATTAACGTCAGCATTGATTTTCAAAGACCCGTCAATTATAATTACACCGGCATAATGAATCTCAATCATAAACTAATAGATCACCGTACGAGTAAATTATTTTATGTAACCAATTTAACTAAACTAACACTTTAAATTCATAGACGACCATTATTATGTTGCACTGTCTGCACGTTTAGGCAATCAAAATAGTTCCTCTTGGTAAGAACTTCCTCATTGCCAACAGTGAATATTCAATAGCCGACAGGTGAGCATAATCTGTGCTAATAACTTTAAAGAGCAAGAAGTAAAAGTTTTTCGATGGCACATTTTTAATTTGACTTATTTGTTTACATGAATAATTTTAGGTTTCCTTGATTTTTTTACCTTAGACGAATATTTCAGGATTTTAGCATAAAAACGATTAAATTAAAAGAAAAAGAATTTAAGGAATCCAACCAACAAGAATTCGCTGTTTAATTACTCATGCGTAACGGTTTTTTAACAAACTGTGAAATAAATATAAGTGCGAAAAAAAAGTGCGAATTAATATTGATTTATTGACTTCATAAAATAAATAAAACCGTATTTTTTGAAAAATTATTTGCTATTTATTATACTGTTTCGGTCGTTACACGTTGATGCTATACATATGTATAATCGTGATGTATATGATATAAAGGATTAACTATCTAACAACCCAAAGGCTTTTGAATTCCTGGTTGTTCGTTAGTAGGAGCGTCGTTCGTGCGGCGTTGCGTAGGTAGAATAGATTCTGGACACATTTGTCACAATTATTTACTACTACCACTTGCTGCCGCACCACCACCAATGCTATTGATTAACAAGTACCGCGCTTCCGGCAATCGCTTTATCGTTGCCTTGCACGCTCTCCAGAGGTGGGTATTAAATTTAAGAGCACCGTGCAATAAGATACATATGCTCAAATTTATTATGCGATTTGCTATAGTAAGGTTTAATAATTGTCCATAATTTAATCTGGCAAATTTGTAGTACACAGGAAAGTAAAAGTGTTTGCATCCATAATGGTATTTCTAGTGAGTAGAATTTCTGTTTTTTTTTCTTTATTTCACTAATGTAGTGATTTTTAAATAGATAGAGTCGTGTATACATATAAATAGTATAAACAATGCATTACAGAACAATCATAGCAACAATAATAATAATAATTACAAGCTCTATAAACAAACATCGATATTATACATTCAATTGATTCTTTTGTCGCAGCTAAGAAAACGGATGTGTTTGTACTTGTCAATTTGGGGAGGATATTTATCCCACATAAAGAGTTCGTTCAGGGGGAAGAAAAGCAGCCCAAGGTTTTAATGAACGTTAATATAGAACAGAAGGGGATGAATCATGGCCCAACCTTGGCCAATTAGGGGTCAAGTCACAAACAATATGACTTACTGTCTCGTGTTCAGTCTTAAGTTACTTTTTGATTTTTCCAGGAACTGAGTAGATTTCTTACGGTCAGGGTAGAGCAGAGTTTTCTTTGCAAAGACACCTAATACAGTCTCATCCCATCTATTGCAAAAAGCTCGATGGGAGATGGAGTTGATCAGCTCTTTGATGCTGTATTAAAAGTTAGAGGTACAAACGGTTCAGGGGAGACCGGTGACTTCTTAGCCGCCTGTTTCGCCAACCTGTCCGCATGAGAGCGTCAATTATTTCCGGTATGTCCTTTCCGCCACTTTATCGTGACGTTGTTATAAACGTTAACCTCTTCAAGTGTACTAACCGCCAGCATAGCCTGTCTGCCAACATTTTTGGAGTCGATGATCACATTAGCTGCTATATTTATAGCAGTGCTGGAGATCGTGTGAGAAAATTCCCGCTCCGGAGCCTCCAACCTTCTTTGATCCATCAGTGCAGATGGTCAGCGTTTTGCCCGTGCTTAAGTTGCTCCGGGGTATCTGTTGTCCAGATTAATCTTGGTTGGTCGAAAATCTCTGGTTTGCTTGTAACACTAGCACACTCTGGTTGGGTTGCTGCACTTTTCTCAAAATCTTCTCTCCAGCGCTAAATTATGTTGAAGTTATTTTCCATTAGCATTTTTGTAGTTTTTAGAGAGGGCTAAACCTCTATACTTATGCCCCTGTCGCCAATTCTAACGTAGAAGAGGAGTACTGAGACGTGGTCTACTGGGCGCTACCAATCATAGAGCCTATAGTGTGGCAACATATGTACGCAAAGTCAGAATATGTATCCTTACTTTCTATCAATAACTTATTTCGTTACTTCCTACTTCTAACAAGAACAACATCCTCGAGCTAACTGTGAGAATCGGCGATAACTACGAGGCGCTACCTATCATATAGCCTGTGGTGTGGCAACATATGTACGCAAAAACAGAAAATGCATCCTTACTTTCTATGAACAATTTACTTCATACTTCTAGCAAGAACAACATCCACGAGGTAACTGTGAGAATCGGCGAACAATAGCTAACGTTTACCAACCTTCTGCTCTCACTTGGCCTGCGCATGTGCATCCCTGCCCCATTCTTAACCATTACGTTAACCATTACGAACATCCAGCAATATACGTAGGGGATTTCAACAGCCGCGATGAGATGTGAAAGTACTCTATAAATGACAAGAAATGCACGGTAATCAAGTGGTCAGAGAAACATGGTACTTCCTATTTCACGTCTAAAACATTTTTCAATCTGCAGCCCAGAAGAGGGAATGTAACATCTTTGCTTTGCCCATCTTTGCTTTGTAACTACAGTTGTGTCCACCAGCATTAAGAAGGGTTACTAGCATCCCAGCTATAAACTGTACAAAAAAAAATGTACACGTTCCAAATGGAAGTTCAGGAAAGCTAACTGACCTGCTTTTTCTAGTCATCTTGATAGATACTTAGGCTGGATCCCACCAAACACTAGCCTAAACTACGGGAGATTGATGGGGAGCAATAGTGGCTGCAGTAAAGGTTGCAATCCCTAGAGAGTATGGCAGAGAGTATTTTCCTGGATGGTCCAAAAAGAACGAAAAATTGTGCGAAGAATTTTGGGAAGATGGAACACAGGAAATTGCAGATGAATTGCTCCACAGCACTCAGCACGAGAAATGGATTAAGACAATTGAAAACCTAGATTTTTAGAAATCGACCTACTACCACCAAACGAAGTGACGTCCCACATAGTGTCAACCTTAAGACCACCTTAAAACCGCTTACAAACAATTAAAGTTAAAAAAGACTTTAAAATTCTGCTGTGCACTTGAAACAAAAACACCAAGACCTTTACCTGTGAAGAAATCACGGAAACCAAGGATGATATAAAAACGGAAGATGCCCCCGGCTTTGATGCCATCCATGCTAAGTTTATGAAGCGCAATAGCAGATTTACTAAGTAATAGCTTGCAAAGTTCTTCTCGGACATTCTTCAGAGGGGAAGAGAGAACACTTCTCCTCTGAAAAATGTCTAATCAACTCAAGAGGATAATAATCGTCGATTCTAAAACCACGGAAAGGTAACGAAAAACTATCGCCTAATTACACTTATAAGCATGATCTACAAACTTTTGGAAAGACTACTATATAATAGTATCGCCCAAACTGTACTGCAATATATACCTATGAGCTTTTTCTACAGGTATTCCGAGCAAGCCGCAGCTGCACAGACCAAGTAGAAAAACTTTAGAAAACAACTAAATACATCTAGTGTTTTTATTGACTTATTAGATGCATACAATACCATGCCCACTACAATAGTGGCGACAAGGACTAATATATAAATTAATGCGAATTATACCATGCAGAAAGATCACTGATGTTATCAATACCATGCTATCTAGATCAGTGGTTCTCAAACTATGGTACGCGTACCACTGATGGTACGCGAGAAGTTCTCAAGTGGTACGCAAAACAGTTTATATTTGCATTATCATTATTGTTTTTTTTTTGTTCAGTGGTATTACCTGATTTTTAAAATAGCCTTAGTGGTACGCAAGGATATAAGTTTGAGAACCGCTGATCTAGATTATACAAGACTAGTACCCAAATAAAACTGAACAATGGCCTTCAACAACGATAGGTGCCGGGTCTTCTACTCTTTAGTCTTTACATAGCAAACATGGCCGAAACCACATCAAAGAAGCTCGTATACGCAGACGGCTGAGCGCTTACTACAAATCACAAGCTATTGAAGAGTACTGATGAATTCTAATAAATAACCTGGCTAACCTGGGGAGATATTGCCGCCACTACAAATTGTAGCCCAATGGCGCTAAGACGGAAGCAACGTGCTTCCATTTAAACAACAAAATGGTCCAACTACCAGCTTAAAAACTACCTTGAAGGCTAGCTTATAAATAGCCTTTAAGAACACCTTACTAAGACAATTGCAAAACTCAGAACCAGAAATAACATCTTGCAAAAGCTGAGGGGCACCATATGGGGCTCCTCAGCATCCACACTGACGTAGACCGACACCATTGGGTCTGTTGAATAATAAATTAATAATGTCTTGAATAAACAACAAGAGAAAGTGTAAGATTTGGACAATTTTAATTCTGAAGATTTCTTGTTTTTTTCTCATTAACGTCTATTCAAATTGCATAAAAACAATACTTTATATTTAAGTTAAATCTAGAACTAACAGTAGTATCACTAGAACTCACACTAGACCTAGATCTAGAAACTTTCGGGTTAAGCCGTGCGTCTTTTGAAAAAGTGTTTAACGTTTCGGATGCCATGTTGCAACTTTCTTCAAAAACAAGTTCGATGTGTACTTCGAAGTTACTTTAATTTAACACCGACCGTGCAAGCCTTCGTACTTGTAATACATTATATTTATAATAAAAATTTAACACAATATAACCCAACGATTACAAAAACCATTGTACAACATGAAGCTAACATTCAATCCATTGATTTCGATTAATTATAGAACGTTTAAATCTTGTACCACAGTCTATTGGTTGCGCATAAAGTATAAATAGCGTGCGTGCGTTCCTAGTTGCAGTTATTATCTTCTGGGCACCGGAATGAGTAATAACCCAATGGTCCGTAAAACGCTCGGCGTCGTGGTTTTTACATTTTGCATCACGCTTCCTCGATCGAGTTATGCGTGGTACTCCCGCGACAGGTAGAATAAAAATTAAGCTTGAAAATATTACGCTCCTGTATACCTAGCTTGGTACGGGTTCCTCTCTACTTCCTGATCGGAATTTCTTTTTTCTTGTATGCGAGTATACAAGGACCTGTGGCCAGCCGAAGGAATGTATTATCGAGATATTAACTGCAGCTGGTCGCTATACGGAATCGCTCGATTCGATGGACGGCGGGAAATCGTAAAGAATCGCTTGGTCGGCCTCGGAAAATCGTAATAAAATATGCTTTTATGCTATCAGAAACTGGTTGATGATGAAACTAATTAGTATAAATAGTGTTATTACTTTTTGATTATACATAGTTCAAATGGTGAAATTGTTACGACTAGATTTCTGGATGTGAATATTACTTTAATTTTCTTGTTATACTTAATACTTTAACGACAAGATCTCTGTCTATTTGCATTAAAATGACTAAGGTATAAAAACTTTTTAGAACAATGTCCTGTTTTGTGTCCCTACTTTTCTAATGTGCCTCTATTATTTAAGAGATGTCTCACAAAGTCTATCATGGCATTGGTAGCAACATTATTTGTTGGTCTGGTCGACTTTCCACCATATAACATCAGTCTGTTCCACAATCTAAACATTTCTAATCGATTAAGTCGTTTATTGGAAATATGTTTATAAAATTCAAGTCTGAAATGATATCATAGACTGGTCGACATACACATTTCTTTGGAAACTACACCATTTTTGATTTTTTTAACACATTTTACTAATTTATGGTTCTTCTAATGATTTTCATTGATTGCATTTTCGGTCATATCGTATTGTGTGCTGTTTCATGAAAAAATGAAGCAATTTTTTACATTACTAGTATTTGATAATAAGTATTCTAGAGAAAAACGATGCAGTATAAATAAACTTACTACATTTTTGTAGGAAATTGCAAGGAATTAAAATAATAATGAATCCCGACCCTCTCCAAAAATCTGTTCCATTCTGCCCGGTCTCTAGCATCCTCTCACCATCTGGACACCTTTCTGGTGACCTTACGTTCAATATCTAGTGCTCGATCATCGTTTTGACTCAATGTCCACGTCTCCGCTTCGTATACATTTATTGGTAGTGTTAACGAGACATTCAAGGTACACAAAACTATCAACTTGTTTGAAGAACTATTCGCCAAACTGAGTTGTTGGCAAAGGGTTTCTTGATGGGTCTCTAGTGGCAACCATGTAGGTACTTTGTCTTCTCGTGATTAACAGTCAGGCCAACTCTCTTTGCAGCTTCCTACATTTCTCTTTTACTGCGACCCACAATATCAACATCATCAGCGAATCCCAACAGTTGTTTCTCTCTATAAAAGATCGTGTCGCCCCTTCTTATTCCAATTTCTCGGATTGCCTTTTCCAGTACGAGATTAAAGAGTAAGCATAGTTGAGACCTTGTTTCATTAGAAAGCTCTTGGACAATTTTGTTCGTATCCTAACAGATGATGTTATGTGTGTTATTGTCATTTGAGTTAGACGTATGAGTTTCTCTGTTATCCCAATTTCCATAATAGCGTGAAGGATCTATTAATACTGTCGTACGTCGCTCTAAAGGCAACAAACAGATGGTGCGTGTTGATGTTATGTTCAAGGGTCTTCTCCAGAATTTGCCACAATGAGTGAATTTGGTCGATGACCTTCCGGGAGTGAATCCATACTGGTACTCGTCGACCACTTCCTCAGCATTTGGTATGCTGTACAATATATTGACCTGTATTTTGTACGCTGCTATTACGAGAGTTATTCCTCTGTAGTTATCATACTTGAGGGAGTCGCTCTATTTGTATAGTGGACATATTATTCCGCATCACCATTCTTGAGGCATTTCTTTCTTCTCCCGTATCGATCTGATCAATATAGTTTCAACCATCTTATCTCCGCCTTTCTTATATAGTTCGCTACTCAGATTTATTATTTTTTAGCTTTCTTATGGCGCTAATAACTTCTTGTTCGGTAGGGGGTCCTGTTCTAATTGGTTGTAGTGTTGGGTCTAGATAGGTCTTGCTGTCATCTCTTGATTGGTGTTAAGTTTCTTCTTAGAGTGTTGTGTCCATCTATTCAGAAATGAGACCTTGTTATTCATTATATTTCCCTCTTTGTCTCTACAGTTTTTAATTCTGGGTTTAAATACTTTCCGTGTCTCATTGAGTTGTTTAAAGAACCTTCCTCATTTCATGTTGGTTGTTCAATGCCTCAAGGTTCTCGATCTGTTGCCGGCTGAATTGTCTCTTTCTTCTCCAATGTATATTCTTTTCTCCCTCTTTAGGGCCCTGTACTCTTCTTTGGCTTTCCTGGTATGGATTGTTTTTAAATAAACCTCATTATTTCTTTTTATTGCTGCCTGGCATTCTTCATCAAACCACTTGCCGTTTTTGTCTCGCTTCATTACTCCCAGCACCTCTGTCGCCTGTGTATTTATCTCTTTGGATCTTACTCACAGGTGGTTAATATATTCTAGACTGTTGATATTTTCTTTCATCAATGCAGTCTCCATTTGATTCCGATATTGCTCCGACTTATGTTCGTCTTTTGACGCCTCAATGTTCAAACGGTTTTTAAAAAACTATATAATGTAGTCAAAATGTGGAGTTGCTAGTTTGTTCGGGCCAAAATGAAAAGTGTTTATAAAAATATCTTGCCTTATTTTGGGAATCTAAGTATGGAGCTAGGTCAACAAGTCTTTGTCAACTATAACACTTTTGCTTCAACAAGAACCTAGTACTTGACGGGAGTAATGACGTTTAGTTCTTTTCAACAGTAACAAAGCTAAAATTTTTGCAAGTAAAAAAAACAATAATTTATGTCAATAAAATGTTACATCTCCACGATTGTTTATGCACTGTCTAACTCTGCGAGGCATGCTCTGGATGAGATGATCAATGATATCTTGTGGAATCTCGTCCCAAGCTTGCTGTCGATGACGACGAAGTTCCTGCAAAGTGTTTGCTGCTCGTGATAAACGCCTTATATAGCGATCCATCATATCCCACATACGCTCGATCGAATTTAAATCAAAATAGCGAGCAGTCCAGGAAAAGTTCTATCAGTTTTTTGTATAGGTTCTTTGTATCCTGCTGGAACATGATGTCAAGACGTTCATTTAGCCTGGGTATTACAACGGGCTGTAAAACCTCGTAGATATATCGATGTACATTTAATATGCCAGGGATGACAACTAGAGGTGACTTATACTCCAACGATATGGCACCCCATACCATCATACCAGGTGTTTGGCCGCCGTGACCTCGGGGGTAAAATCTAAACTGCGACGCTCGAAACGGAATCTTCTTACCATTACCTGTCCATTATTTTTCCACAAACAGAGCCGGTATTCGTCGCTAAACATTATGTGATCCCATTCATTTATCCAACGTTGTCTTTCTTGGCACCATAGAAGTCTGGCTGTTTTGTGAAGTTGCGTCAAAATAAGACGTAACTATCCGCCTCAGATTTCTCATCCAGTCAACACCAATTGCAGCCAAAGATCGAAATATGTCTCTAAGACTCATTTGTTTGACTCATGTTTTTCAGATCAGACAATCCATGCTCGAAGCACTGTTGAAGGGTTTCAATTCAATCTTTGACCAATTTCACGAAACGGAATACCTGCTTCTTGCAGGCCAACAGTTCGCCCTTTCTCAAAGTCAGACAATTGGTTAAAAAAAGAAACAACGTTCACTCACCAATACCCTTTACTTTGTCATGCAGTTTTTAACTTTCCTGTTACAGATTATCTTCACAATTTTTTGTGTATCGATATGATGTTTTTATTACCAACGTTTTATCCAGTTGTTTTGTTAAGATTCCAGCTTGGACTCATCTTTTTCGGGGTATTGCAATATTTTTTGGCACGTAGTATATAGAAGGCAACATCATATTTCAGCTTCCTGGTTCGATTGATTTTAAAATTATTTTTATAAATATAATAATGGGTTAAGCTTTCCGGTATGAATACAGATAGAAGAATGTTATTGCGGTAAGAATCCGTACGAATAAAGAAATTTATGATTTTTAATTTTTGTTCAATGCTTATATACTAAACGTTGAAACGGTAATTGGAAAAACTACCCATCCTTCTGTACTTATATGTGCAGTAGAAAGTAGGAAATGTGAATGTGTTGAGGGCATATGGAAATTATTGCCATACGAAAGTTGCTTCAAAGAGTTCCCCACAAATAATTTTTTTTCTTTGTTATATAAATAAAAAATGAATCGTCCCTTACAGAAGTAAAAAAGCCATGTATCTAATTCTTAATTTATTCTACAATTCTTAAAATGTTTTACCTATATGAATCAACTTTAATTTTAATGTCTTCCATCAAAATTACTAACAGTAATTTAATGTACTTTTAACTGAACAAATACAGTTACTTACATCTTTCAAAACAAGATTGGTTGTGTACGTAGCATAAAACCAAACATAATAGTGTATAAATAACGATCAGTAAAGTTCAAGCTATAAAACCCACAAATCAGTCTACATTTTTTTTTTCTTATTTTTGGAGCACTGACACATATTTACAGTTTCAAAATGCCCCGTTATTCGTATTGCGTACTATGTATTTGTTTTTATACTTCTTTCATGCTTCATCAACACGATCAAATTGTATAAAAATATTCAAATCAAGCTTTCAACCATTTGATTACTTTTTAAAACGAACCTTTTGTATTTCTTTATTTATAAATAAATATCCAGTAGACCGTTTAATTACTACTTCTCAATGAATATACGTGTTGATTAAGAAAGTGTGTATATTTGCACCAAGAAACACGACAAAAAAGAAGGTAGAAAAATTAAACTTGACTTTCTACGAAGTTGATTCGTTTTATGTTTTCTGAGAACGCAAAGAAAGTCTCGAATGGCGAAATGATAACATGAAACAATCCGTAGTTATTTTTGCAGTGACGAAACGATTTATTTGATTTGTAGTGAAAGCTTATCAAACTAGTTAACTGAATAATCAGCCTTAAAAGAATTTGAACACTATTTTGTGTAACATTTTCTCGGACAACTAAGTTTTAGTCATACAAAGAAATATATTAAAATAATCCTGGTAGATTTCGTTTAGAGCACAGAATAGTTATTCGAAATTCAATTCAAATGAAGCATGACAAAACCGGCATCGATTAAGTAGTGGAAGGTTAAGGTCTGCGCGGTTCGTCGGTCATCAGAAGAAACTTTCTTCTCTCTTTGAAACTGTGTCATATGACGTCAATTTCTTGTGTCATTGAGGTCCTGTTATGTCGGGTTGAATTATTTTATGTGCCAAGTAAATACAATCAACATTCCCGGCAATCTTGACATGGATTAATAACAACCAAAATAATGCTTTTTATGTCACAGACGAATTTTAACAAATACTTTCACTTTTCAGACACAATTTTGTAATTTTAAAAGCAATTAATGCTTTTAATTTATTAATTGAATATAAAAACGAGTTGTTTCATGCAGATTCAATTCGGTCGTCTTTAAAAATTTTAACCACGAAACTAATAGTTTTCTACGTTACCGTAACGGATTACGCTTTACGTTATCTGGGTCAAGTGTAAACGGCGTAAGACGGAGGAAGAAGAAATTGACCTAAATTCTTCAGTCGTTCCGGTGCGGCGCAAGAAAAATTATAGTATCAACATTATGTACATTTTTGTAACAGTCTTTTATTCTATCCTATAACAATCATAACTCCCTATAAATTTACGATAAAGTTCGGTTTTTTAATTGTTTTTTTTTAAATGTAGGTGCTTACCACAAAACGGTATTCCCTCGGGATACCAGACCCCATTGTCGCATTGTCTTCTAGAAGGACCAAGAAGTTCAAATCCTCGTTCACAAGTGTAAGTTGCTATTGTACCTGGTCCTAGGGTTTCATTTGAAAATCTAACACTGGAATGTGCCGGAGCACCTGGAAATCTACAGTTTTGTTCTTCGCCATTTACACCTATAAGAAAAATAAAATAAAAAATTAATTTTTTCAGTTATATTATTTAAAATGATTAAAGTGAATGGAAAATAGAAAAATAAGTAAATTACTCTGTCAATATAAAGAGCTTTTAGTTGTAGATTTTAGTAAAAGGGAAATTTAACATTTACTTTCACCATAAAATGTTACTTTATTCAGATTTAGTTATATTTGTTTATTTTAAGTTTCACGATCATTAAATTTTGTATTTATTAATTTCTAGCAAGAAATCAAGAAACATAAAAATCAATAGAATTTTAGTTTGAATGATATGAATGTAATTAAATCACTTAATAGTTATGTCCGAATAAGACTGGGCACACTGTTTGCTTATTACTGATAAAATATACACGTACATACTGTTTGTTCCTCCTATATGTATACAACATATTCTATTTTAAATGTAGCCAGTTTTATGTAGTTGTTTTATAAAGTAAATATAAAAGTATTTTTTTGAAATTATCTGATAATGTACACAGAGTTCGTTGAAACACCGATGCTTTCAAGCTTTCCTACTTCCGGTGCTTTCATACATACATTGTTATGACGATATAAGCAATAATTTTAAAATACAGGGTCCTCCACTGAAACTTCTTTTTTCAGCGGTAAAAAATTAAAGAATTTATTTTACATTTTAAAATTTTCTTTTATTAGCATTATGCGCTAACATGGAAACTTTGATATCAAACTGTTTAAAAAGAATATTTGAAAAGCAACCGGTGTGTTGTCTATTTCATGAGGAATATTGTTGCTCCCAGAGTTACAGGACGGCTGTTAAAGATCGATTTGAGGTAGTCCCATAAACAATCACATGGGACTAAATCTGGCTGATAAGTCGCTCTGAATTCGCCCCATCTTGCTGAAAATATATTTCATCAACAGCAAAATTTTCAAGAAGTGGCAGAAAAAAGTTGCCAAGCATGGTCACAACGCTCCGAATTTGCTGTTACCGTGATATTATCCTCTTCGAAAAAGTATGGCCATTAATCCCAAACTATGACCTGATCCGAATGGAGTTAGTTACCTTTTATTGATACCGCTCCAATATGGCATATTTTATTTGTTAACACAACCTGACATATGGAAATGAGACTCATAACTGAACCACACAACTGCGTCAGCAGGCAAAATCTCAAGGAACGTTTGGCATAGCGCTTATCGTGAAACCAATTGACGTTCAGAAAGTTGTTGTGCGACTACCATTTCGCATGGGTGAACGTGTAGGTCATCATTAAGAATTTGGCGAGTTGAACGATCTCACAACACCAGAGCAACTGTGTGTTTTGAAGCAGAGCATCGTGGAGATCATAAAAATGAAGCTCGGACTGCGTCGATGTTTGCAAGTGTTCCAATAGTCAGTGCTGCTCCTTGTCTCTTGCGGGACACATTTCCAACTGCCCTAAAAGCTTCCACCCACAATAACTAACATTTTGACAACTGACGATGTTTGACAAACAAATTCCCTCACCAACGTTTTTGACTAAAAACACTACCGCGCTACAACTAGCTCCAATCATGCCACCACGTTTGATTGAAGAAAGAGAGTTTCAATGCCGGGCCCTGTATTTGAAGTATTTTTGGAGTATGGAGATAATGCAGGATTACTACGAAAGATTTTTTAAAACGCTATATTTTCAAAACTATTATACCTACAAACATGAAAAAAAAAAAAAAAAAAATTGGAAACTCTTCAAGTTTTTTTTTTTGCACACTCACAAATGTTTTATGTGCCCCCCCTGGCTCACACGACGTATATCTAGCCGATAATTCAATTCGATCCACACATTTTGTAGCTTCCAAAGAAAGAAATCACAGGTCATTAAATCACTATCACGTACAATCCGGTGATGCGGAAATTCGTCGCTTATCTTTTGCAGCATATGAATAATATCTCTATTTGCTTGATTAAATATTTAAACATGGTAAGTTACTTGTACCTAAGAATCCATATGATGTCATTCTTGGAACATGCTTTGGACATAGAATTATCTCTGAAATCCGGTTTTACTTTTGGTAGCTATGTGATTTGCAATTTAAGAAGAGCTGGTTTCTAGTAACTGCACCAGCATGTGTAATTGATATGCTATTGAGTTGCTTTATTACTCTCCATATACAGGGTGTGCCACGACGTGACTGCCACAGTTTGGGAGTATGTTGCTATGTTGCTTTCAACCCGTGGATTGGAAGAGGTTAAGCAGTTTCTTGGCCAGCAAGGTCACCAGACTTTAATCCCTTAGATTACTTTTTATGGGGAAGACTAATTTAGACTTCTATTTTAGACTAGTAGCTAGAATTATGGATGCCGCAGAAACTATTCGTGTTCATCCTGAGACTGTTAGCTGAGCTACCTATAGCAACGGGGTGGACATTTTGAGCAACTAATTCAATAAAGCTGTTTCTTTTTAAATGGTCTACTACTACTTATTTAAATTTTCAAATGCTTGTAGCTCGGTTACGATAGCGTCTTGTGTGTATGTTCATTAGACATTTTTGACTTGAAATCACCTCAGCAACACACTCCCAAGCTATGGCAGTCACGTCGTGAGACATCCTGTATATTATAACATTTTCTGATAGTACTAAAATATACGAATCCAATGATACCTCGCATACAAATATTGGTTAATTAGTTTTTATGATAATACTTAATAAAAATTCAAGAAAAATGAAGCGCGCAACTTTTAAAGGATGCCCCTCCCCTTAGATTTTTCGCAAGACAGGCAATCGATATGGATAGATCCGTATTTATGATGGAATATTTTAATACTAGCTTCTTGAGATTTCTTCCTCTTAGGATTCTCGGACTGATTTCGTGTACTGTTTACGTCTAAAGCAGGGCAAACTCTCGGGGAACTAGAGAGTATCAGAGTGCCGCAAGGTCTGAATTTAGGTTGACTTCTTTTCATGATTTTCATTAATTGAGTTGCCTGATCTCCTTTTAACTTAAGCGGGTAGTTGTCTTTTCACTCGAATGTGGAACGCAAATTGTGCTGAAACTGAAGACAACTCTGGAATCCAGAGTTATCCAGAATCTGGATAGGGTAGCGATGTATTAGATTTGAACATCTGTTGTCTCAATGTGGAATTCCCATACCGTGCCTGCATACTGACACGCGGTTTCATTAACATTGAATAAATTCCACAATGATTCTTAAATACGATTTTGTATCGTTGCAACTACGACGGTAAGAACACTAAATTTGCGGCTGGTTTGTTTGTTCTTTTGGCAACTTTACCAATAAATAGTCCATGACCAAGATCATAATATGAAATATTAACCGGTTGACACGTAATCTTTTCTGATTTGTCTATTTGCTTATTTTATTGTTGATATTGTATTTAGTCTAAATCGTTGAACAGTGATTCCCCAGTTTTTATGCGTCGTCCCTGATAAAGTGTAGTCACATAGTTCTCTATGTTTGGACCTTATGTATTCGCAAAAGTTTTCCGTAAAGAACTTCAGTTATACGTGGACGACCTTCTTCCATGGTTGGTACGGCTTCCATTAGGTATGGCTAACTAACAAACACACGGAATATATGATGATGTCCCAATTCGTATGATCATATGATTTCAAAAATTCGATTTGATAAAAATGATATTAGCACCTAAATGCAGTTAAATGATGAACAAGAATTGAAATTTTACCAGTTTTCAGGGTGTTCGGTTGTCGCTATCAAAAATAGTAAACTAAATATTTATGGTGTTTTTAATTATTTTATTAAATATATTTCTAACAATTATTATCTTGTTTCCTATAGAACATTCTGTCACTCTTAAGCACGTCGATATCTTAAAAATTATTTCCTTTTATTTTTTTTCTATTAAATATCTGTTAGTATCTGTAAAGTGATAACAACCTATTAGTATGTATAAACCAATGTTTATTTACTTCCTATTATATTTTAAAAACAATCTAGAAGGCATCAACCTCTTTCATTAACATTCTTTAATAATTTCTTTGGAACACCTTTAAATCATTAACTAATAATTAACATTCTATCACTAAATATTTTATGACAATGCTATTTATTTCCAGCACAAAATAAATTTTTAACTTTTGTGTTAACTTTCATTCAATTTCTCTCTGTGATAGAAAATCTTACAAAAAAGTAAGCAGGTTTTTAACCCATTCTGAAATCATTATTTTATTTAACTCCCGTTAGCTTCTTTAAACATACAAGATTTTTTACCCCTTTCTTTTTCTTAATAAGAAGTGTATCAAATCCACTTTCAATATAACTCGTGACACTTTCCCGTTCCCAATTTCAATTCCATTGTGTCCCGTATCCGGTCACACTTGCACTTTGTCGGTAGCCCTATTTTTCCCCTCTACTATTCACTTCTTCCGTACAGCTCAAACAAACCTACATGGAACGTTGAATTTCCGGTTTACACGCCAGACAAAAGGTCTGTTCAGTTGATGTCTGGCCTCTCCACGTTATTCTCATAACACACCTTTAATGACCTTCTGCCGCACATTTCCTCTCCTTCTAGCCGTTTCGTTTTATTGGTGTGGCCACACTCTTCTTCTTCATCACGTTCGTGTGTGCACTTGACTCTCTTCTCTACTCTTCGACCACGGAAAAGCTCTTTGTAGGTCACCGGGACATGTGTGTAGTTAATGTTATTTAAAATCTACTTAATAGTGGTACCTAGTTCTTATATGGATTTTTATGTTTCATTTAATGCTTTAAATTTAAGAATTGCATGAAAAGTATAATATAATTAAAGGATGTTGCGATATGTTACAAACTACATCCGGATTATATTACTTTTTTGTTGCAATAAAAATGTAACATGGGAAAGCCTACCATTATTACAATTACTTTGTTTAATTGGGCAATTTATAATTTTCTTCTAAAACTTCTTATCAAACTTCTTTCTTGGACAAAAACAAAAGACCTTAGTTATTATTTTGATATTTAAATTCCACTATTTCAACTCCGCTTAAATATCATTTGAAATAATCAACTTAAAGATAAGATCGCTTAGCGCTACATGCCGTAGCGTTATAATATGTTATTAATAAAGAGTATTATCCCGTTGTGAAGTCTTAAACATTTATACTGTTATATCTCGGTTATTTCTATGATTTTCGCATCACGCGTGACCGTATTTAATTATAGTTACCTACCAGCGGATAGCCGTACCATTTTCTTTCTTGCTCAAAATCGAACATTTCTCACGCAAACCTATAACAATCGATGATGTTCATATTGTTCCGAGTATGTTAAAGGGCCGTGTTCGAACCGTATATATAAACCTGTTATGAAATGAAATTTGTAACGGTTTCTGTCTTTTTTATTTGCAACCCAACAATGAAATAATGTATAGATGAATTGATTTGTAATGTATTAATTTCAGTAACAGTGTGAAATAATGCTGAAGAGAATAACTATGATTAACATTACTGCTCATATTTCACGTTCCACGATTATTCCTAATAAATTTCATATAATTTAGGTAACGGTAACGTGTAAGATGCGAATAAAATTCATTACAGATGCTTTCTCATAATAAATCAAACGAAAAAAGGTTCAATAATAAAATTGACACGAAAAAGATTCGATTGCCAATTACTGAAGCATGCAAAAGCCAATTATGCATTGATATTAATCGTCTTGAAAGCACATTATGAGGACATTTTCATGAATTCCGATTATTATGCACTTAAAGGAAGTTAGCCCCCAATTACATAGTGTAGATTTGATTATAACAAGAGAAAATCTTAACCGATTTCAATGAACAATAGCTCATTCGAAAGCTTAATCAACGGTCAATACGAAAGTATTGACCGATGATTAAGCTTTACGCTGAAACGAGAAAATATTGCACGAGGTACACGAAAATAACACAAAAATGACCTTTTTAGGAGCATAACTTGTAAACGATGGACGTCATCCGATTCGCCATATTTTCTGCTATCGAAGTCACAAAATGCCCGATCTCAATTCCTTTCCGCTAACCTTGTACAGCCCACAGTGCTCAGAATGAAACCAGAATGAAATTCTAGCACACAACAAGAAAACGTTAATTTAGTTAATTACAGCACGGAATTCGGCACATTTTACAAACAAATTTTAGTATAAAAATTGTAACAATTTTATTCTTAATAATATTGCACTTTTACTTTTACTGTTGGTAGAGCATGGAATTCGGACATTTCAGAAAAAAAGTTTTAGCAAACTTTATTCTTAACCATATTGCTCTTTTACACTTTTGCTTTAACACAACTGTAGCTCCCCGATTTCGATGAAATTTGGTACAACCATAGAATGTACTAAAATAAGGTTTACCTATTTTTTTATACATGCGGTAAAAGCCCCTGAGCCGAGTTTTAGGGGTTGAAAGTTTAGGGAAATAGTACATTTTTGCCTATATTTCGAAAACGAAAAGTGCTATCAAAACTTTGGTAAATTCATCGTCGCAACCTTTCGAGAGGCGACACGTGTGCATCATAGTGTTCGGTGATTAAAGGAAAGTTCTTAAATTATCGTGTGTACGATAAAGGTAGCGACATGACCGCAAAGTCAATCACTTATACTACTTCCGATCAGGAAGAAGAAGAAGAAGATGACGATGATGAATGTACTCCATCAGGGAGAAAAAGACCACAAGAAAGACCTAAAAAGTCACCAAGGAAACAACCACCAACAAACTCACCAATCGAATGTGAAGGTAATCTCTCACAAAAATTTAAAATACCAACAACAACAAATTCTAAATCAACAAATGATTTACATCAAAATCAACAAACGAAGTCTACCAAAATAACTCCAATAACTGCGTTCAATAAACGGATCCCGAGCCAGAAGAACCACAATGCTGTCTTTTACGTCATCATAGATAACGAACTGTAACAACTTTAACCCCAGAAATGAAATAATAAAAACAAAAACTGGATTTCTCGTAAAGTCAGAATGCGCTAAAAATCAACTAAAATTAAATTTATCAAAACTACAAGAACAAAAAATTATTTCAAGCTTTAAAGAATCAAATTCAAATAACATCGAAAAGAACTACCAGCGGCATCATACTCAGCAGTAATTACTACTGCTGACCTCGAAATTACAGACAGTGATATAAGCGAACTGCTAATTTAATTACAAATTAATCATAGATTCTGCAAGAGAATTATATCCAAAATAACTCAAAGTCCAACCTATAAAATGAGAATAATTACCGGATGTGAATCGTCATATCAAAGAATACTAAAAGAAGGATTGTTCTATAAAAACAAGCATTTTTCAGTCGTTGAAAGTTTGGCTCCTACTCCAATCCCAGTTGCATGCTCTAAATGTAACTCTTTTCTGCAAACTACAGGCAATTGTAAGCAACCAAGAAAATGTGAAGGCACGCATAACACCTCATTATGCACATCAACATTGCCAGAGAAATGTAACTCCTGTGGTCAGGAGGGCCACAGTGCGTGGTCTCTAAAATGTAAAAATAGGTCAAAAGCCTCAATAGCTGGAATTCCAAACGTAAAAATTAAAATCTCAAATAAAAAAAGCTCAGACATCGATCCCGCGGTAAGAAATAAATCCAGAATACAACAACCACTTACTATTCATGATTATACAGCGTGTCCCGTATCTTCCGCATCAGAGCATTATACGGTTGTAGGATACATTATTCTGAAGCGATCTTTCTAATAAAATTTTTTCGAAATGTTTACAATAACCGCACGGGAACTGTTTAAAGGAACTGTTTTTCGTCCAATCAGCAGATCGCAAATCAGACTCAGGTAATCGGTGCCACCCTCGGCCGGTTCGCTACGCCGATGATAACTCGTTTCCCACGTGTACTCACCAATAGATTCGTCATGGAAAGAGAAATAAACTTTTTCGATGAATCAAAGTCGTCCGTTATTGGTCGTCGTTAAACAGTTCCCGTGCGGTTATTATAAACATTTCGAAAAAATTTTATTAGAAAGATCGCTTCAGAATAATGTATTCTACAACCGTATAATGCTCTGATGCGGAAGATACGGGACACGCTGTATAGTGGAAGCCTATAATAATAAAATAAACTAGCAAAAAAATCACAATAGACAAGGTGATCAACCAATTAAGACGAAGATTTATAGAAGCATATAATGTCGATACAATTCTTTCATTCTCGGGAAGCTACGTGTACATTATTATACTTGATTTGGAGAACCCTAACGCAATTTCACCCACGAAACCAATCAATGGAAAACAAGCAACAATACCACAACCTTCCAATGGATAATATCAGATTCCTATACTCCAACATCAATAGCTACCATCGGAAAGCTTATTTAATAAGTAACTATTTGGATACTCATCCTATACAGTGTGCTTTATTTGTAGAAACAAAATCCAAAGAACATATCAAATTTCAAAACTGGTCTGTAGTGGAAAAAATATCTGAAATCGGCAATGTTAATATCAGGGGAGGCTCTGTAGCGCTAATTCACCCATCTCTAGCAGTCAAACATAAAAATAGCCCAAGAATAACTAACAGATTAAACGAATGCACACATTATTCATTACCATTTGGGAAAGAAAAACTACACATTTTCCTGGTATATATTCACCCACATAATGGAATAGATGATACTATATTTATAAAAGCTTCACTAATAATCGATAACGCCATAATAATCGGAGATTTTAATATAAATAAGTCGAAAAACAAACATCTAACAAACTTCCTCAATCAAACTGGATACAAGAAAATAGCTACACCACCTACATTTATCATGCAGGCCAATACCAACACCATGCCTGATTTAGTAATAGGCTCACCAAGCATATATCTATGCTCTAGAATTAATAACAGATCTTAGTTCAGACAACCTCAGCATAGATTTTCAATTAAACACCCCACCATACTCCCCAATAGTAATAATAATGTCTATAACAATAACAATATCGAAAACCTAAACAATGACAAGGCAAATTACATCCATAACAATCCTGCTATTCACCCAGAGAACATATCATCGTTTATCAAACATCTAACGAAATCACTAGTATATCACTCCCCAAAAAGGAAAAAGTCCTATTACTTTTTCCCACTCCCTCCTTTTATCCTAACGTTAATTAAACGTAAAAGATGCATGTACCGAGAGTTCAAAAGAAATGAAGATGCTGACACCAAGAAGAGAATTAATGAGCTTAGTAAAAGTATTCATAAGTTAATATGGCAATTCAGATCTTCCAGATTTATTGAAGCTTGTAATAATATCAACAGAAGTAAGGGAAAATCTTTCTGGAATAATGTCAAAAAACTATCAAAACACAAAAAAAAACATCCAGCCCGTTTATCTTATAGATCCATCTGATGGCTCCAACTGTAACACTGATTTCGAAAAGGCATAAGTACATGCTAAATATCTCGAATTGATTCTCTTCCTTAGGAATGGAAATCTGGGACAGTATACATCTCGAAAAAAGACTCGAACCTACAAACGCCTTCTGGTTATCGTCCTATAACGTTGCTTCCTGTCATCGGGAAAATGTTTGAAAATCTTATTAAAAAACGACTGCTAATGTATGTTGAAGATAAGATTCCACATCATCAGTTTGGATTTAGATCAGGGAAATCCACAATACATCCACTAGATATTCTTACTTCAAATCTACACAGTTGTTGCTTGCAGCAAATAAAATCAGCAGCTCTTTTTCTAGACATACAAAAAGCGTTTGACTCAGTGTGGCATAATGGTCTGATTTACAAATTACACAAATTAAACGTTCCACCTGAGTTACTCAAATTACTGTCAAATTTTTTAAAAGATCATTCTTTTCGAGTAAAAACAAATGAAACCTTCTCAGATGAATTCCAAATTAAACAAGGCGTACCAATTTTCGCACTATCTACCGATTTATATATGCTGCAATATGCCTACGACACTGCACTAATTAATAGCGCATGGGAAGAAACTTGAAACAGCTATAGTAACATTAGAAGAAGCAACTAACAAAATAACTAAATGGTGCTCTTCCTGAAGAATTAACAAAACGCTTCAAAAACACAATTTCTAATACCATTCCGTAGGATAACAGATAATTCTCCTAATACATCAGACAGATGCAAATCAGTCCTTCAGCGAACATCAAATACCTGGGTATAATCTTTGACAGCAAAGTGAAGTTCCACATACACACAAAAAAGGCTAAAATGAAAGCAATCACCAGAGCAAAGCTGTTTAGAAGTTTAAGCTACAAAAAAGAAGACATTAACATCAAATGCGCTGCGCATATTTATAAGACTATTTGTAGACCAATTTTAGAGTATGCAAGCTTATTGACCTATGATAGCAAGCGATGCACACTAAGGAGTTTGGAAGTTGCGCTCTGAGGCTATGCATGGTGTTCGGTATGCACTTATGTGGGCGATGGTGACACTAAAACTCATAAAAGTATTGTAGATGCCAAACCATACGGTGATTTTACTGTCAAGAAAAAAGAATGCATCACTCATGTACAAAAAAGATTTGGACCGCGACTGAGAAACCTGAAAATAGGGGCTAAAAATCTTGACGATAGATGTTGACCGGAAAGCTGATCGACCAAGTCAGCATTTATTACGGCTTGGCCATTCGTCGAAACACGGATTCCATTGTGAAAATGCGGAATGAAATTTGGGCGACTTTATACCACACAATTTCGACGAATGAGAAGCCGCAGCACGACAGATGTCCTGTAGGCAAAGATTCTTGATGCTCTTGGTAGAGAGCTGCGGCTTTTCAAACTGTTGAAATTTATTCCCACAAGCCGGTGATGCAATGAAAGTTTTTAACGTCATTACGAAAATCTACGAAGATCTCACAAGGGATGATCTTCTTTCTCGTTGCCTAGGAAGATATACACAAAATGCAAATAAGAGCTTAAACGGAATCGTTTGATCGATAGCTTCGAAAACGATATCTAGCGGTAAAGTTATTGTTGATATAGCAACTGAGATCACCGTAATAACATTCAACGATGGTTTTCAAGGATTATTAGGGATAATGAACGTATTAGAATTAAAAATCGGTTATAAATGTTACCATTTTTGCGCGGAGACAAATGAACGCAGAGTCAAAACCGCTAACCGCTCAACATCTAAAACATTAAAGGACGCCAGAAAAGAACATTACTCAGAAAGAAGACAGTGCAGCATTGCCAAAAAATGGCAATTTCGTTTTACCTCATTCCACATCGCCACTTTGTGAATTAAATCAAAGAAAATAATAAGTGTTGTATACCTTTAGATGATGTATATGTCACAGGCAAATGGTTGTTTCAGGTAAATAGCTTTTTCCTAGTAAGATACTATCTGCCTAGGCAAATACTTTTATTCCATTTATTTCAGTCTAAATACTACTTTCCTAAGCAAATAGCATATGGCTAAAATATTTTCAAGCAAATAGCTCTTTAAACCAACCCAACCCCAGGAATGCTTTATTTCTTTAAGAGAGGCTGCAGGCTGCTTCACAGTCACTGTTTTCTGGGCAAGAAATGTCAAAATGCCAGTGCCAGCATTCGAAATTTCAATGCAGTACAAAAAGGTGTACTTCCTTCAAAAATAAGATGATGTGCAATAGTACAGTGTGTTAATTAATTATCGTACCCGACATCATCATTTCAAGTATGCAACCAATATCACAGTATTTATTTTATAACACGCGATTTGCGTACTGCAATACCTATAGTGTGATATTGGTTGCATACTTGCAATGATGACGTCGGGTACGATAATTAATTAACACACTGTAGATGCCATTCCAGTAACAATTGTCAAAACAAGTAAATTTTTGTATTTAGTATTTAAGTCTTCAAGAAATAAATTTGTTTTTTTTGTATTTTTATTAAACTTAATAAAAGTATATGAAACTGTTATGCATTTTTTGAAAATGATACGCAAATAATTTGACTCGTTTGACACTCATTAGTAGTGGTGCGTACGAGAGTCTCGTGCATGAAGTCTTGCGTCTCGTAGCAGAGTCTCGTATTTCCGCAAATAATATCTGCAATATTTCTGTAAATATTTTCGTATCTACACGCTGGAATTCCAGTAATGATATGTTAAAAGTACCTCTTGAAGGTAGACATGGACTTAGTGCATTGTGTCAAAATGTTGTTGATTTAAAACCATATGCCCTTGAGGACAAAGAATGGATACTGCTAGAAAAAGTGCATAAATGACTAGTCAACTTTCAAATACATTCCAAGAAACTCGGAGGAGAGAAGTACATCAAATTACCTATGGTGGTTGTATGTATCAATATTGAGAGCAAAATATTTGCATGGGACCGAAACGCAGATCGAAACGCTGACGAAGAGCAGCTTATTGTTACTTTTCAGGCTACGAGAAACAAAATATTAAAGCATTATCGTAAAACTAATTAGATTTATGCTGAAGTTTTAATTCTCGATTCGCGGCATAAGATAGAAGTTTTTGATATGACAAGATGGAGCCAAGAAATAAAAGAGACTTCGATTCAAAAATTTGAAGATGTATACAGGGCTGTAATTCCCCAAGTACCTATTTAAGTATTCCTTATTGCACTGAAACAGTAAGATTATGCATGATGCACTACTCATTAGTGACTTTTATTTAAGAAAAGTAGGTTGATAACTATAGGAACTACTTTATTTTATTGTGAACAGGTACCTACTCTATATTGCATTGTTGTATCGAAAAAATGGTATTTGCCTACAACAAGCTTGCACAGATACTATTTGTCTTGTCCAATAGTATTTGCCTAGACATTTAATGATAAAACTGTAACGAAGTGCTGTTTGCCTAGGCAGACAGTATTTGACTAGGAAAAAGCTATCTACCTGAAATAACCATTTGCCTGCGACATTTATAAAATGAAGTATCAAAACCTAAATAGTTAGAATCAAATTTTGATACCCGCATTCAGCCAGACATAAGCTTTCAATTGAGATATCAAACAATATATGATAAAGCCTTCTTTAGTAGTCGATTTAATGTAAATTATTTTTTTTCTGATTGGAGTCGACTAACTTCGCATAGATTTATTATGCGACCAAGCTATAAGACAAAATCAGCATTCCTCGAACATAACATCTCTCAGATTATCTCGCTTATATAATCCAATAACTCGATAAGACTTTATAAAGTGATCGCAACAAAATAATAAAAATTATATTTTTAAACTAGAAAATTTCAACCCAACTCAACGAACACACACTGTTAAGAGTGCGATCCATACACTCTTTTCTTTTTAAAACACCGTTAAAACGTTCTGTTCAACTAAGCGGAGCCTTCGACATCATCATCAGTGCGTTCGGTTGGTCGATAAAAGGAACGGTTCTTCCCTCTCAGAAAGACCGATGAGAAGTGCTCGCGAAGAAGAAATGCGTAACCGTAGCATATGATGGTTCAAAAAGCAGCGCACACAACACACCTGATGCGATAATCTTCGAGCCGTGTCACTTGCCTTTTTTAAAAACCCGTTCGCTGATTCTTCGACCATCACCGACTCTGTGTCAAGATCGTTCAACATTCGATTCTTCGAACTTACTTCGAATGAATAACTGTTTTTTGATTTGAAATACGATTCTCATTGTGTCTCATTTGTCAGGTGATTAACCACGATTCTACGTAGAGCTACAAATAACTGTTTTAAAATATATTACGAGTTAAATGTTCCATGAAAATCTAAGGTAAACAAAAGTTTTCTAAACTTAACTAAGCTGCAAAATGTCTTTATGTATTTAAGCTTATCTTTATGCTTATCAAATAAACCGATAAGCTTTTTATTATAAACAATTTACATAATTTCTTTAAATTTTCATACAATTACCATCCCGTTAAGATCGTTCATAAAAAAGTCTTTTGGATTGACATGCAAGAATTTCATTCTTTGGACGACAATAACTTTGATGAGTAAGTACGAATCACTCTTTATGATGTAGTACCGTTACGAATCTGCTAAATAGCGCGCAAAAGTGCCGTTGGTAATTTAGCTTAAATACTAGTGGTGAAGAGGACATAAATAAGTAACTCGTTAAAGTCGAAACGGAACCAATCACGGATATATTAACTATATATATGCACATAATACGCAGTGTGCATAAAAAATCACGTACTGGTCGTGTAGTTTCTTCTAACCCAGTTTTAGTTTTTACGGTTCTATGATTTTAAAATGATAACCATTATTTCAAAATGGATATAGTTACGAAATTGTTCTATTTGACTTATATCTAAGTAAACACGACAAAAAGTTGGATTTTCCTGATTTATTTATGATGTTGTTGTTAAACTCAATTGACCTTTAAATTGCGCTATAATTAAATGTAATGAATTTTGTGTTGTTATGGCAAATCGATTATAAGATAAAAGATGAGCCACAATAGCAACGACCAATCCCACCGATGAACTTTGGTCTTGTATAGTTAAGTAAATAAAGAAGAAAACGGCGAACACGCCCACGTTTGTGAATGACAATAGCTTACGGTTAACAAGATATTTACAAGTTTTAATTGCTTTTGTCAACAAACCCCAATACAATTTGCGACAAACGGTTTAATACCTATTTATATCAATAGACAGTTATCTATTATAGACAATGAACATTATGAATTCCAATGATAGAAGTCTGATTGAAAATGTTAATAAACGAAAATTCTACGTAATAACTTTAAACTATTACAAAGGGAAAAGAACTATTTAGACTTTTTACATGAACAATTTCAACATAGAAATTGTATAAGTACATAAGCAATTTTCTCTTCGCGTAACTCATATGAGGTTTCGTGGAAGTGACCTCACATTTTCACATCCTGCAAATGAGTCAATCTTTGTCCAGACGTATAGTTTACACTGGTGTAACTTCCTACGACAAATCTGTTTACGCAAACTTAACTATTGCTGCAATAAAATGTGTTTTTCCTTTTTAGTTCTCAGTTTTTTTATGTATTTAGCTTATTTACATATATATTTCATTTATCTTCCAACAAGGTTAACGCACATAAATATGATTAGTGGTTGTAATATAGAATTAAATTAATTAATTCTCTTCTTTTAAGCTTACGACTTTATCTTGAAACCATTTCAGAAGTAGTAGATAAATTCCAATAATATTTAGTTCTTTTGACCATTCAAGTTATTTAACACTTGTAGATGTGGGAAGTTATGTTCTCGCACTATCCGCGTCGAAACTATCTATATATATTTAAGATAGAACAATAGCGATCCATGTCAACAAAACGCATAGTTTCCATCTGAACAATGGGATTAAGGAATAATTATACCGTTTCTGTATCAACACACAATGGTCGAATAAGAAATAACTGCGTTAAAGTGCCACTTAAGTTACATTTACGAGTACATGAGGTATAATAAAAACAAATAAGTAAACAAAAATCAATGTTACTAAAATGTTTATGATTTATTTTGAATTAATATCTATCAGTCATGTTGGTTGCACAATTAACATTAGATTAACAAAGTAAATTTATTATGTTCAAGTGAAAGTGAAAAACCAAGTTCAAGACTTTCTTCTAAAATCTATCATTACATATACAAACTGCTTGAAAGCAGTATACTTAAAACAGTTAAACTGGGTTTTAACCACGATTAACGTTTCTACGCTTTCTCCTACACTTTATTGTTTATTTTTAAATAAATCTTACACAAATCTTATTCATAAAAAAGAGAAATTCAAAAGAATTAATTCCAACAGTTTTAAATCATCACTAGAAAATTAATGTTTTGAAGAAGTAGAATGCAATATTTTAAAAGAAAACATGTTTATGCTAACGATTTCATTGGACACATATTGTAAAGTTTTATCAAAATTTAAAAAAAGTAATAATAAATAATAAAACTAGTAAAATCCTAGTTTTTCAGTACGGTTATAAAAATTTCGAATATTATGGCAACCTAGTTATACAAAATCTTACTTAAGTACCTAATTATTTACTAATTAATGTTCTAATTAGTGTTGTCGAACTCTATTTTGTGATTATTTACATGCCTGGCAGTGTTCTTTGATGGATCAATTATTTCTAGTTTTTTATACACATTCACTTCATTTTTAAGATTCGGAAGTCAGATCTTAAGTTGACTAACGGTCTAATTGTTTTATCGCAATCTCAATCATCTTCAGTTGCCCAGATATGCATACTGGTATATACTCCATATTGTTAAATGGGTTCGGCAGAGACAACGAGAATAGAATGAACATGTATCAAAACTGGATCAGTCGTGCCTGGAAAAATGTACAAGAGATTGCAAAACATACATAAAAACTGGATCTCAATATCACAGGAGCAGCTCACTAGATACTGCATTGCTCAAGATCAACAATGATCTTTCTGTTCTTTGGTAGCTACCTGGATGTTTATTTTCTTGTAATAAACATGTTCGGGAACCTTTATTGTTGGTCCTTGTTCCTGTTACGTCAAAGAATGGTAGTTGTTACCTTGTTGTCCGTTGTCCGCCATGATATCAAATTACTCGTACTCGTCCGTCAAATTACTCGTAGCTTTAACACCGGTTACTAGGAACTATCCGTTAAAACTGCTTCTTTGTGCTGGCCATATGTCCCGACTTTCCAGCTAAAATGAGTCGTTGAGAAACAATACTCTCAAAGATTGTAATATCAAAATTTACATTAAAATTCTGTTAAAATGTAATGGCATTATTTGCTATAATATTTGATTCAATAGAAACTACGTATTCTCCTTAAAATTTTGATTTTGAAGTTAATTAAATTCGTTCCGAAAGTCCTTTTTTCTCTATAACGTCTTAATCGTTTAACCAGAAAACTGCAAATTTCACATTACTCTATTTCTACTCCACTAAATTGTACAAGTAGGAGTGAATGTTACGTTCCTTGAAAAAAAGAAGTTTATAAATCAATAAATACGGTGTAGCAACTTGGAGAGAGCGGGGGCGAAATTAATTTAAAATCAAATAATCTTGAGTACTACTTTAACACCTGCAACAGTCTAGAATGTAGACTTGATCTAGACTCTATCAAGGATGCTCAAAGAGAGAACACTAGAAGTTTTAGAGGCGATCCCAAAAATATGTAAAATAATATGTTGAACCAGCTCCACACATTCGGCGAGACATATCGAGGGTTACCGAGATAGTCGAGATTTCATAGCTTCGTGAATGAATGCTTCAATGAAACGTATTTCTGCGAATATTAATTCTCCTTTTTGGTATTTTTTGAAAACAACACGAATAAAATAATAGACAACAGCACACGTAGCTGCAGCAGCTGATGATTGGTAGTCTCTGCAAGCTGCCCGTTCGGTTTGGTTAGTTATACAAGAGATGAGAGTGTGGAAACCAATTGAATACTGCCTTGAAGAGTCTTGGCGAGTATTCATGTCGAGAGTATGCGGCAGACTATAGAGACGATGAAATAAGTCTCTTTATACTATACATGTCACAGAGTCGTATAAATACATTAACAAACATGGACTATAATCACGCTGTGTTTAGCGGTTTGCTGGTCTTTGCGATTTTTGGATTATACTTCACGTATATATGTATTTTCCATGATCAAAAATGATTAACCCTGGAAACAAAACATACTTCGAGGGATCACATCACAGAATTCTTTGATCATATATTCTTGGAGCCCCTTATATGTATATTAAATAGCCAGACTAACCTATCTGGGTTTTCATGGTGTGTGTTGCAACACGTTATAGCATACAGTCACACATTCTATCGCATGGGTTAATGGGATAATTCCAGATCAAAGTAATATCAAACGAATTTACTTCGTTTTACTATATGTTAACTGACTCTACCTAATTGTCCCATACCGCTTATGTTAATTCCTTAAATTGCATCAGGTAGTATCAGCTAGTACTTATTTCCCTTCGAAGAACTATCCATTGAAAATGGTCCATAGAAATTATAAATGCTGTTAAGACTTTCTGGCGTTTTCACAAACTTTCTGAGGAAAAACTATTTGTACCAGAGAAGGGAAATCCAAGAGGTCATTTTAGATTACGAAGTCGCTTATTTCCCACAAGACAAAGGATTTGCGTTTTTATCATTAAATGTAAAATAAATGCACCGAAAAGTATTCGATCCTTCTAATCTACATTTACTAAGGAAGGACAAATCTGAAACAGACATTACACCTATTCTCATAAAATACATCGCACAACACCACTTATGCCAGCTGACTTTCAAAAAAATGCTCAAACACTCCACATAACAACCCCATAACATAGTGCCCTGAAGAAAAGGAAAAGTTGGCAGTCCAACAAACGTACACTCACACGATGTTACGAGGCATAATCCAAAAATCTCGATGACCAGCTATCCTCTAAACTCTAAACACAGCGAGGAACTGCAAATCTACACATCAGAAAATTAACCAACAAAAACATTCCAATCAAGCCTACAAATCAACACTTAAGTATTGTTACTATAAAAATCATCTGGAAATAAAATCGAAATCTTAGAAATAACTTTGCTGGCCTACTTAAACGCAACACAGCTGGGGAAACCAACAGCCTAAAGCATCTGAAAGAAAGGTCGACGGAATTCGCTACGAAGCACCAACTGGACGTAATCCTCATTAGCAAGACCCACTTGCGACGATGACTATTCTGAGTCAAACCGCACAGATAGATCGTCTAAAAGACCATGCAGGATTGGTGAAAATGATCCAAAAATTCAATGATCATCACTTGAACCGCAGCTCTCCTCTATCTTTTGCTGTAGGTCTGCGTAGATGGCAGTCTGAATACTCCTGGTCTAAAGTCCCTAGATTACTAAAGTACCGCGATTTGCCGATTTCGGCTCGAAAATCAAGTGGAAAATTTAAAACAGTAATAAGGGGTTATAATAAATTGCGAAAAAGGTATTTTTTCTCGCTATATTTTCCTTTTTTTCTGCTTCTTCAATTCATAATATAATCTATAGACAAAATTTTTTAACAACGAAGTTGTCCTTCACAATTTCATTTTACTCCAATTTACTTGATGGGTTGTTTTTTCACTATTCTTCTACACGACGATTTCATCAAGCTTTTTGATCTTTTATTAACAATAATTTAACCTCACAAAGGACACTTCTGTTATCAGGATCCCTTTGTTAAGTCCGTTGATAAAATAACGCCAAATTTCCCTTCTTTTCTTTTCTCGTGGTACTCTGAAAAGTTGAAAGCCCTTAAGCACTTAATTGTTATGGCTTTTTAAATTCAACTCTTCCCGCTTCATTTTATTATTCTATATCTTCTATATTTCTCTATATGTCCAAGATCCGCAACATGTTAAATACTAAGTAAATAAAAAAAAAGCTTAAATTTAAAGTTAAAAAGCTTTAATTGCTTTTCATTTCATAGCAATATCACAATTAGTTGTTGAGATAAATAAAGATTAATTACCTAACATTTATGTGTAAGGTTATGCGGTTATGTTCAAAAATTCGTAAATCTGATATTTGAAGATTTGGAGAACTGATGTTCAATATGTTGAATGCTAAATAAATTTGCTTTTTATTTAATAGCAATATTTCAATTAGTTGCTGAGATATCTGAAGATTAATTAGGTACTTAACATTTCAATACAAACTTTGGCAATCATTGGATACATTATTTTCCATCATAGTATACATTAGATAAAACATACATTAGATAAAATAAAAAGATTTTTTGTTAATTATTCAATAACCTATACCCAACAAACTATCTCGAAATTGGAAGATGTGAAAAAATGATACCTACGCCACTGAACTCTTCGTAAAAAGTACGAAGGCTTTCACGGCCGGTGTTAATTAAACTAAAACTAGAACTAACACTAGCACTATTACTAGAACTAACACTAGATCTAGAACTAGAAACTTTCGGGTTGAACCGTGCGTTTTTTGAAAAAATGTTTGACGTTTCGGATGCCATGTTGCAACCTTCTTCAGAAACAAGTTCGAAGTCACTTCAAACTTGTTTCTAGTGATTGAGTTCTAGTAGTCTTCTTGAGTTGTAGTGATAGTGCTAGTGTTAGTTCTAATTTTTGTTTAATCTTCGTAAAAAGTTGCCCATATAATGTTTTATTAGCAAAAGATCCCTGATTCGTATATAGCCTTTACAAGTAAGCTCGGATCCTCGTAGCTTCTGGAATTATGTTAGGCATAAAACTATGACTACACGACTCCGTGTTGAAATGGCTTTGGACGGGTGCATCTATGATACTCCCCATAATATAGTTCATGCTTTTGCCCATTACTTTTCGGGGTTTTTTGGTGGTGACTCTACCTACAAGTTGGTTGATTCGCACTCTATGTATCCATCTATCATTTTAAAGAGTGTCACTGTGGAACAGGTTCTTGATCTTCTTAAGAAGTTGCCGACCAAATTTACGGCTGGTGATGATAACCTTCCAGCGTTTTTTATTTGCGCCGTTTTTGCCGCTCCACTATGCGTGATCATAAACTTGTGTCTAAAGACATGTGAGTTTCCTAAGATTTGGAAGCGATCGCGGATAATTCCCGTTTTCAAGCGTGGTGATCATAACAACATTGCTGATTATCGTCCCATCTCGATAATATCTAACTTCGCTAAACTATTTCAGCAAATCATCTATGGGGCTATTTATCCGCAAGTTCAATCGTTTGTGCGCCGCACCAGAATGGGTTTATTAACCAACGTTCAACGGTTACTACTCTTGCGATGATTACAGATGTAGTATGTGAATCCCTGGATGGGGGTGGTGAAGTGGATGTAGTGAATACTGACTTTTCCAAGGCGTTTCATGCGATCCATCACAATCTTCTCCTCCAGAAGCTCAGAATATTTGATTTTTTCCCTAGGCTTATATGTCTTATTTCATCGTATTTATCAAACAGGGCCAATTATGTATTTTATAATGGCTTTACTTCGGTGCAGTTTATTGCACGATCTGGCTGTAACTTGTGTCCATTACTGTTTGTAATATCTATTAACGACTTATTAAACAGATTTAAGTCTGATGTATTGGCCTATGCTGATGATCATAAGATATTTCGTCCTATGACTTCGGATGAAGACGTGGTTCGATGCAGTCAGATCTTGACATCTTGGTGGAATGGTGCGATCGTAATCAGCTCAAGATTAATATGGAGAAATGTAGTGCTGTCACTTTTACACGTAGATCTACTCCTATCCATTCATCCTACTGTATAGGTGGAATCTCCCTGCTTAAGTTGACCTCTATCAGAGATCTGGGAGTAACTTTTGATAGCAGACTATCGTTTTTACCGCACGTAGAGGATGTCGCTTCCGGTGCTGTGAGGATGCTTGGTTTTGTGCTCCGTACTTCACGTTTATTCACGAATTCTGCTGTATACACATCGCTTTTTCGAGCGCTTGTTCTGCCGAAACTGGAGTATGGTTCTGTTGTATGGTCACCGCATTATATCTGGAATTCAAAAAACGTTTTTAACCCTAGGATAGTTAACCAATAAAATAACTAGGGTTAAAGTAGCTTTCCTTTCGCGTGGATGGACCTTATCCTGTTCGTGGCACTGACTATCAATCTCTGTTGCAACGTCATTATTTTTCTTCGCATAACACTGGAAGGGATGATCAGCTATGTCTTCTATTTGAAGAATAGTAGAACCAACGTGCAGGCTAGCGCTCCGCTACAAAGAATGTGCAGGCTTGTAAACCGGAGAGACGAGTGCAATGTTTTCGCTTAGTGTTTGATTGATTCTTGTGTTTGTTTTTCTGTATAGTAGTCCTTTGTTGGGCAATAAAAAAATAAACTTCACATATTGGACCAATACGCTTTACGGACCTTGGCTTTATTTATAATACTCCATCTTTGGTATAGTTTCCGATATTTCTGGTGGTTTTTATGACTTAATTTCAGTCATATAACGACGGGTTGTATACAGGTAGTTTACGAACCCCAAACTTTGGCCTGAGTTGTTTAGGTCCACATTAATGGAAATTACAAAAACATCGTTCGCTAGGAGGACCTATCATAAATCACGTCCAGGTACTTTTTCGGGGTGATAATTACTGCCACTAGTGTTTCTGAGGGTCATAAAAACCACCAGAAATATCGGAAACTATAATAAGTCAGATATTCGCGTTTGTCGTTTTCTCAAATTTTCCAGCTTTTGCCGATAGGGCGAATTTGGGACACCCTGTACTGAAGGGTTAATTAAAATATTATAGCGCATTCTTTTGGGTGCATTTCACCGTGGTGATGTACAATTTTACAATCGTACACGAATAGAATGGAGTATTAGAACAAGAAAAATCAGCCGTCGTATTCTTAAACGGCTTCAGGACCCCCAATTTTCCTGCTCCATTTACCGTGCCCAAAAGTAAAAGACTGCTATAAATAAATCAAAATAAGATTTATTTGGTGCAAAAAGAAATGTTACAACATTTTATTTAAACAATAAGTTTTAAATTGTGGTATATTTTCCTGAATTTTTATCAATATTTTATTAACCATCTGCTTCACATCCCATCCTGGATTATAAGGATACGAAAGAAGCATAAAAGTTATGGGAATTCCAGAAATTTGATGATAAATTGAACGAAAAGTTATTGAGGGTTTTGTAGTTGGAAAGTTATCACCTAAAATATATCAAAACAAGTTTAAAAAGAAACTATTTTTCTGAATACTAACTAAATCTGAATTTTACGAAACAAGCAAACGAATCGACTTCGAAGAAAAATGTTGCTTCTGTAAATGAAATACTATCATATTCAATGATATTATCCCCCAATGCAGATAATAATAAAGAAATATAGTTTTCTTTCTTCTTAAAAATTGTTTCAATCTCTTTTATCTTATCTACTAAAGTTGTTTGAACTAATTCAAAATATTCTGGAAGTGTCTTAGTTCTGTTATATTTTGGTACATCTAACGGAGCAAAATTAGAAAAAAAACGATCAATTAATGGTGAAAGTTGTAAGCTAACACTTGTTCTATAACCAAAATTAATTTTTAAAATTGATTGATCTTTACCAGGATTTTCTAAATTTTCATCATCAAAACACTTCCTAAAAATTAAAACAATTAGCAGAAAATTTACACGTTAAAGCAACAATTACTTATAAATATATTTTGGAAATGTTGTAAAATCTAAATTGAGAGGAATCAAAATGTGTTGTGTACCATTTTCGATGAGCAATTCCATATCATTATCATTTAGTTTACATTGACTTTTCAATAAATTATAATCGTCAGGTTGAAAGGAGTACTTTGGACCCTGCAAAAACTTCTCGATTTGATGTTTTTTATACAAATCACGCAATTGAATAATAAAATTTAATAGTGATTTGGGATTTTGCAAAGACCAATCAGTAAGTGAAGGCAAATGCTTTTCAATCAAATCAACATCCGGATCATCCAAAAATGTATCATTCAAAATATCAAAATCGGGAGGAAACGTTAAATCTTCATCAACGAAAATAATTTCTACCGAAAGGTATCTTTCCGCATAAGGTAAATCCAATATTATTGAGTTATCGCAATTTATATCATAGTTATCCAACAATTTATGGAATGGAAGTTTCATTTGAATCAAAGATTTTGTTAAACCTACAAAAGTTTTAATCAAATATTTTATAGCATGATGAATACGTTCTTACCAATTCCATTTGTAACAAGTTCTTTTAGATTACTTCTAATACATTCAGGATATCTAATCAACATTTCATCAAGTGTTAATTGAGACATTTTTGATAAATTACAAGATATTTCTTTGGTAATGAACCTAACCCATACAAAGCAAGGCGTGCAAGTACTTTCCCACACTTTCCAATAAAAATAATAATTTTTTGTACAGTTGTTGAGGATTTTTGGTGGTCTAACCAGCTGGGGTTAAAATATGAAAATAATTTAAAATTAACTTACGTTAATATATCAAATTTTGAATTTAACCAACCTGGTACGAAAATGAACACATTAATTTTGAAGACCTATGCGACGGAATGTTTAAATAAAACCTGTGCCGGAGATTCAACTTATGAACATCCGTCCTGAACGTAATTTTACGACTGAAATAAGGCGGCTTGCCGGATGTAATAAGACCGTAGATGAAAGAGAAGTAGTGAACCACAACCCTCTGTCGCATATTCAGCCAGTCACTAGATAATAAAACTTGTGATACATGATCATATCTTCGAAGATTATACATAAAACGAAGACACGAATTCTGCACAACCTGAACCCTTCTTCAACTCTTCCTGAATAAATATGAACCAAATACAACATCAGAATAATTAAAATGAGACAAAAACAAGGGAGTCTGCAAGAGATTCACAAAGAAGTCGTTTCAAACCCTTGCGATAAAAACATCTTACTACAGTAGAGCCTTCTTAGGGAACCATAAGCAGGCCTATATAATAAATTAATATGCTCACCAACGCAAGCTGATCATCAATAATAAGACCTAAACTCTTAACCGAATTCGTTAGTCCTAACTGTACTCCAAGCATCTTAATATTAATATCATCCTTATTAACAAATAAACTACCCTTCTTAGTAAATAAAATACATTGAGTCTTGTCAGGGTTGACTAAAAGAGCATGTCTCATAATTTCCATACATAAGTCATTTAAATCTTCCGTTACTTTATCACAAAATCACCAGACAGGAAATCTAGATACAGTTGGGAATCATCAGCATAAAGATTATAAGAACACCAGCAACCAGTTCAATAGAATCAGAACACTGTGACCCCACTTTAACCGTATAGTTAATAAAAGGTCGTGATTCAAGATATCAAATGCCTTACTAAAGTCAAGCAACGCAAGCACAGTAGATCTATCAGCATCAAGAGCTCTATATATATCATCAGTCAAGTCAAGGAGCGCTGTGGCACAGCTATACTGACTCCTAAAAGCAGATTGTTTATCAGGTAGTATATTATAAGTATCTAAAAAGGATCTTATTTGCTCGGCCATCATTTTTTCTAACACTTTAGTCAAAACCGGGAAGATGGTAATACGCCTCAAATCTTTAAACTCTTTAACTGGTTTCGTTTTAGGAACAGGAGTCACCGGAGCACATTTCCATGCCTTAGGATAAACCGACATTATCAGACAAAAGTTGAAAATATGATAGAGAACATTCAAAATACGAGGACAACACAACCTAACCATATCTAGAGAAATATCATCCGAGTCAACACTAGTAGACTTCAACAAAAGCAGGTAGCGCTCAATAGAATCCACGCACACTTTCTTGAAAGTAAAAGGAGTACAGTCAGGATTTAATTGATTGGTATGATAGAAAGTCAATAAATTCAAGTCAGGCTTAATAACAACATCGGCAACAGATTTAGAAAAAAAGAAGTTGACACTATCAGGGTCAGCCAGGTGGGGAGGTAAATCAGTGATATTAGACCTAACAAAATTAAATTTTCTCAAAGTCTTCTACATCAAACTAGGACTTTCCATCATATAGCTCCGTTCAATAAAAGCTCTTTTCTCACGACGAATAGCACCCGTAACAAAATTACGCAACTGCTTATAATACTGAAAATGTGCAGGTTTTCTCGTGCTCCTATAACGCCTTAGAGCTGACTATAAGAGCCATCATCTCCTTTATATTGGCAGTAATCCATGGCAAAGAGTTTCTCTTTCAAGTCCTAATAACGAGGGGTGCATGGACATCAAACAAGGAAATCATAACTTCGTTAAAATAATTAACCGTGTCATCAATAGAAGAATACACCGCCTCCCAGTTCATAATATCTAAATCTCTGTTAAACTCGTCCATGACCATACCTCGCAAATTGCGGAATCTTAGATACAACCTCGGATACAAACCCAACCCAACCCTACTCAACTCCCGCCCTTTGTAATGATAGCTCACAAAAAATCAAGAGAGGGTCAGAAAAGCCAAGATCAATTGTACTATAATTAGCAACAAGCAGACTACCAGATAAAAAGATCAAATCAAGAAGGGATACAGAAGTGCCCGAGATCCTCGTGGGTACCTCAACTACCTGACGCAAGTCAAACATCTCAAATGTACTTCTAAGAGATACAGAAGATGGACTCTCAGAGTCCTATAATTGAATTATTATTTTATGTACCTACAGTTAGTCACAAAAGTCTACATACATCAAGTAAATTCATTCCAGTTAAATAATACGTCATATTATTGAACATTTTGTTTTAAAAATATTTATTACTAACTGAATGTAGACAATTTTGAAACATCATAATATTTTTATCATAATACAATCTTAAGAAAAAAATTAATGTAAAATTAACAGCTCACAAAAGTCTGCATACACATGTATAAAACTTGAAATTATTAAATTAATCATAGTCAAATACAAAAATTTTAATATTTTTTAGGTTCACCTTGCAAATCCAGAACTGCCTAGAGTTGTCTTGGCATAGAAACAAACAAGATTCTCTGTTACACTGACTGATGTTTCAGCCCAAGCTTTGTTTAGTGCATAGGATGCTTAGGGTCGTTGTCTTGTTGAAAGATCCACTAATTTCCAAGCCCTAACCGCTCTTTTGATTTTTTCAAATTGCCTTGCAATATTTCCGAATACCGTCTATGGTCCATGAGTTCATTAATAAAAATCAAGTTTTCTAGCCCAGAAGCCGTGATCGAGCTCCAAACCATTACGGAACCTCTACAACATGTTTAACGGTTAGGAGCAAATTTTTTGCTTTCAGTTCTTGGTTTGCCTTCCGCCAAATTGTTCCTCTACTTATTTTCGTCAGTAAACAGAACTGTTTTCCAAAATAAGTTACAAGATATATTTTAGCAAATGCAATGCTTTTCTGCTTGTTTTGTTGGGAAATCAAAGGTTTTCTTCGGGGAACTCGTCCATACTACATACAGTTTCTGGATGCACGACTTTATGGGTAGCTTGTTGAAATTCTTCTGCCAGTTGCCAAATTTGCCAAATTGTACAAATATCACGTTGATTTAAAACTCTTGGAATGCGTGGTTTATCTAATACACTTTCATTTGCATTAAAATTTTTTATACAAATTGTCATTTAATTGTTTGGATTGTTGCTCGACTTTTGACAACAGTTTCAGCAATTTATTGGTTTACTAGTTTATCTGTCAGTATTCAATTTTTTACTCTGTCCATGGAGCACTTGGTTTAGTTTTTGTTTTATGTGGTATGCTCGTCAAAAAACACAAGGTATCGCTATTTTAGGTAGTATATGTAGACTTTTGTGACTAACTGTATATTAGAAGCAATATACAATTTGCCTGTACATCTTTTCTCACTAAGTGATTATGTTATATATAAATGCAATCAATGAAGTAGATTCCTTCGTAGCGCTGCTCTACATTCTCATGACATTTCCGCTGATGATCTGGAGAAATTTTTGGCTAAATCGAATTTATTTTATTGTATGGTTATGTTGTTTTCATGCGGTATTTTAAGCTTCCGATTTTCATTTTCACGTAGTTTTCACGTTCTCCAAGGTGAACTATACACCTTCAATAATCAAACTATGGCGTTTCATGATGAAAATCCTTTTATGATAGTGGATGCACACTATTCGTCTCGTAGTATGACCTTTGATTTGCCATATAAGACTCATCTCAGAATTCTTCTTCGTCTAAACTTTGTCCTGAATAACTTGATAGAGTGATCTTAATTTGTAAATATTTTAAATGTAAATGAGACTAGTCAAGGACTTTATAGCAAATTCTCTGTGTTTGGAAAATTGAATTATAAGGAATAAAGTAAATGTTTTAAGATAGATGTGTAAAAATCTTCTAAGATAGTTGGCACAACAAATACAATTTCTATAATCTGAAACTGTATCGGAAAAATTTGATTAAATGAATTTCTATAAACAAAATTCCACGATTTCAGAAAAAATATAACATAGGCCATGGTGGGAAAGCCATTTCTTTAATATTCGATGTTTCCCGCATTCATTAAAAAATTTATAAATAAGATTAAAGTACAGCGGGGACAGTCTATAGACATACAACATATTTATTATATATTACAACGGTTGCACGCTATTTCGCGGTTGCACTACTTAATTGGTTGAGTTTGTGGTATCGTCTTTACCGGTTGTAGAATTAATGAACCACAACCAATCGATCCAAGCTTACCAAGCGTGACTGAATAATACTCACACCCTCACCACACTTGTTTATACATTTTTATTGTAAAAGCTAACCAGCCAATTTAATTATTTACAAAGCTGCTAATTATTTCCTAAAACACGAAAGACACTTACATATGTAATTAATAAAAAATAACATTTAGAAAAGTAACATTTTCGTGGATTCTTATTGTGACAAATATTATTTTATATAGATATCGTTAAATACTTTAAAAGAACTGCATACCGTTCGAGATAAATGAATAAAGGCTTCATCAATTTCTCTTTAGTCGTTTACAGTTAGAGTACAATTGGCATGTTTCATGCTGGTTCATAGTTTTCGAAACGGATGTCTGCTCGTAATGATTGCATAGGATTTGACACACTTAAAGCTAATCCAATAGTTAATTGAATGAAGATCTTTAAGCCACTCAATAGTGATACACCCAAAATGTAGGTTTTGAATACAACGAGATATTCTTTAACGAGCACAACAATTTTTATCGATTTCTATGACTATATTCAATCTTAAGTAGGTAGTGTTAACTTTTTATATAATTACCACTTAAAGAAATATGCAAATTTGGAAATATTTTAGGAAAACATTCTTGTTACCAAAATTTGTATTATGATCACAACAAATTTTATCATAATTTTTGTCACTCAAAAAGATATCGATCTTTAAATTGAAAAGAATTGGTTAAATGTAGTAACTGTAACCACTCCCAAAACTATTAACCACAATTATTGTAGTGTCTCTTGAATTTTGGGGTCAACAAATAAGCAAGGCAACATTAATTATTGGTGAGAACGTGTATAACGGTACTTTTATGCGAGTTTTGTACGCAACATATGCGAATTATAAACGCGTAGATGAGAAATTATTAATATTTTGACTGGGTGATGATAAGCACTAATTGTTTATGGTGTATTATTAAGCAGGTAATTACTTTAAAAAATTGAGTTAATACGCAAAATATTTAGAATAAAACATTTTTTTCAAGAAATTGTCCAGAGTAAAATCAGAATATATGATTCCTTTTCTGCTATGCTAATTTATAATTATATCATGAAAAGCAATTATAGATTTTAACCGATTTTAGTTTCAGTTTGAACAATTTTAGTTACAATTTAAATAATTTAGATTTTTGCATTCAACTTTAATCTTTTATTTTCAATGTTTTTCGAATCATTTTTATATTACTCATAATATTATTGCGACAAATTATGTAAAAATTCTTCTAACTATCTAATAAAGAACTTTGATAAAAAAAAGTTAAATCTACGTTTATCCCTTAAGTTAAATCCGTTAGAAATAAATAAATTCGTTCATCAAATAAAACGATGTTTCTCATGCGTCATAAATCCGAAGAAAATATAGCATAAATATCGTGGCAGCAACGAGCCTTAGCGCAGAAGTAGCCTAATCACGTCAGTTCACCAACTATGTATATTCGTAACAGATATCTAACAGTGCGAGGGAACTCACCGTTAACGAAAGCAGAAGTAACCACAAGTCCGAGAAACACGATTAGGGACCGTCTACGGACCTTGGAAAAGCACTCACACCACAACATCGTTTCTGTTCCGTAAACAAACTTAAGCCGAATCTCGCGATTCTCAAGTCTGTATTTTAAATTTTTTTTTATAATTTTTTGTTTAATTTTGGAAAACTTTTAAATTTTAAGTCACAATGTAAGAGTTTTATCGTTCGCCTAATATCTGGCAGTGCACCTGTCGCGGAACGAACCACTACTGACGGCTAAGCAAAGAAGCCAACTGTCTCGGGCACGGAAACCAGGCCATCCGAGGAGACCACCGTTCGACGGGGCCTTCCTACTCCTTCCAAACCGCCTGCCGAAGATGGTAGTAGAGTGGCCGTGGAAGCGGCACTTGACGGCCAAAGCTCATATTAAGCTTTTACGCAAATCACTTCCAGCTTCAACGAATAAGAACTGTTGAAAGTTCAAATATGGTAATCCAACCTATACGAAGTTAGCCCCCCAATTAGATACGATTTACATGTATGTATAGTATTTGATTATAACCTCTCAACCAATTTTGATGAACAATATCTCATTCGAAAACTTAATCCTTGGTCAATACGAAAATGGAAATGGCTGAGTGGAAATCTCTTTCAACTTTCGCTAAACCGCCAAAATATACGAAAATAATACAAAAATAACCTTTCCTAGGTAGTCATAATTCATAAACGATGTATTCATTTATCAAGATCTATACATCATTTAACTCGTCATATTTTTTTCTTCTATCGAAATCTCAAAATCTCAATTCTTTCCCATTAACCTTATTACCATTAATACACGTATGGACGCCTGAAAGTCTAATCCACAATAATAAAAAATTAGGCAATCTAACACGGGATTCGAAACATTTTAGAAAAAAGTTTTAGCATAAAAGTTGTGGCAAACTTTATTCTTAACAATATTGCTCTTTTACACTTTTGCTCTCAGATGCATAAATATCGGTAAAGTTCGAAGAGGTGATAATTTATTCTTGTTAGAGCACAAGATTTGGAACGTTTTAGAAAAAAAGTTTTAGCGTAAAAGTTATAGCAAACTTTATTTTTATCAATATTGTTCTTTTACACTTTTGCTCTCAGATGCATAAATATCGGAAAAGTTCGAAAAGGTGAAAATTATATGAAATCGTGATTTTACATCTTACTGTTGGTAGAGCACAGGATTTGGAACGTTTTAGAAAAAAGTTTTAGTATAAAAGTGGTAGCAAACTTTATTCTTAACAATATTGTTCTTTAAAATTTTGCTCTCAGATGCATTAATATCGAGAAAAGTTAGAATAAGTGAAAATTAGATGAAATCGTGGTTTTAATCTTGTTGTTGGTAGAGCTCGGGATTTAGAACGTTTTACAAAAAAAGTTTTAGCATAAAACTTGTAGAAAACTTTATTCTCAACAATATTGCTCTTTTACACTTTTGCTCTCAGATGCATAAATATCAGTAAAGTTCGAAGAGGTTATAATTAGATGAAATCGTGGTTTAACATCTTATTCTTGTTAGAGCACAAGATTTGGAACGTTTTAGAAAAAAAGTTTTAGTATAAAAGTAGTAGCAAACTTTATTCTTAAGAGGATAACCTATTAGCAAAAACAACGAATACCATTTTATTCAGCCATCGTTTAAAATTTTTATATGTTTGTTACATCAAAATTTCTATTTTTTTATATAGTTTTTAGTGATGCATTTAGTTTTTTCAAAAAATGTCGCGTAACGTTTCTAAAATCACGTTTTAAAAAATTTTTAAAAACGGAATGCATCACGAGGTAGTGGAATGTAAAGTAAATCATATTTAAAGAGTTCAATTTTTTTATTAAATGCAGCAAATTTAAATAAAATGGGTTTAAAACGTGTAGTCCGTTTTGATTGCTTGTGGAGTATAAATACGGCAACATCGCAAATATTGCTCCGTCCCAAACATTGCCCGAGACATAGTGGAGCTCGGTATTCTCAGTAACCGAGACGTCGGCGTAGTGTCTCCCAAGAAAAACAAACCTGAAGCGATTAATATTTTCGGATAGATCAAAAAATTTGTATATCATTAATTTAAATTTAAACATTTAATTTACGTAGAATGCAAAACAATGTCTAAATGTGGCAATACATTTTTAATAATGAGAATATTTGCACAATTATCTGATCATCTACTATTAGATTAATTATTAAAATAAATACAAAATAAAAATATAAAGAAGCACCAAAGGTATATTTTAAAATAAATAATACAATATAAATAATAAAAAAATATATTCACTTATAAAAAACTAAAAATTTTCTTAATAACAATTTTTAAATATTTTCAAATATTTTCTGATATAAGGGTACTAAAATTTTACGTTATCGTAAAGAGAAAAACAATCTCTATCAAATGAGCCTAACGAAAGGGTACATTGCCATTTAAGAAAATTCAAGTGTTATTCATTGCTCATTTGTTTTCTGAAATATAAACAATTGAATGCTGTCTTATTATGGCAAATAAAATATTAAACAACTTTTGTATAAAATGTTTTTTTATAAAGTCAACATTTACCGAGATATATACTATATTCCATAAATAATGGGCACCCTATATAAAATATATGGTGTTTCTGTAAGTGGTGGCATAATTTCAACCACATATACTGCTAGAGCAAAAATTATGACAGCTAGTCTAAACATTTTTAATCTTTAAATACAGGTTGATTTATTAGCTCACCATCAAACTTTGACATATGATAGCTAATCCAATTACCAAAAAAAAAATGTTAATGAACATATATCCTATTTCAATTATTTACGAAATTATAACACTTTAAAGTTTTCTGCAGCGAATTTATTAATAGTCAGTAAAATCAAACATTCAACAAAAACAAAGTTGTCATTGTAACATATCAGTTTGCTGTAAGGTTTAATTATTACATACAAGAAGAAACTCAAAATGTACGCTTATAACACTGAAGAGTATGCTGATATAATTTTCGTGTATTTTTTTTTGCGATTGAAACGGTCGACAATCAGTATCAGAATATCAAGAAAGATTTCCACAGCGTTATTTGCCATATTAGAGAAACAGGTAATCCTATTCGACCGCATGTAGTTAATGTAGCGGACGAAGAAGCTGTAATTAATGCTGTCATTGATAATCCTTCCATCAGCACTCGAAGAATAGCACACAACATACATGTAAGTCAACATTTTGCATGGCACGTATTGAATCGACAAGTCCTTCATCCGTATCGTAAACAGAACGTTCAAGCTCTACAGCCAGGAGATAATCAGCAACGGTTAGCATTTTGTGAATGGTTATTGTAGTAATATGCCCAAAATAATGACTTCATTTCAAATGATCGCTGGACAGGTGAATCATGTTTTACACGAGATGGTATAAATAATTACCATAATGAACATATCGGGGCATTACAAAATCTGCATGCGATTAGACCAAGGAAATTTCAACAACGTTTCAGCATCAACGTTTGGGGTGGATTATTTAACAAAAATTTACTAGATTTGCATGTACTTGATGGACGTTTGAACGCTGTAAACTACAGATTTTTTTGAACAACACACTTTTTGATTTACTTGAAGATATACCTCTTAATGTATGTAATTCAAAATATGTGGTACCAGCACGATGATGCCCCCCTAATCGCGGAAGAATAGTTGTCGAGTGGTTAAATCAATATTTTCCAAACAAGTGGATTGGTAATGGTCCATTTGCTTGGCCACCTAGATCCCCCGACTTTAATCCATTGGATTTCTACTTATTGGGTCATATGATACAAATTGTGTATCAAGTGGAAATTAACACACGAAAACAGTCATTAAACAGAATACAAATGGCTGCTACTGGAACAAGAAATCAACCAGACATTTTAATTCGGCTGAAGAACTCTTTAATTCGTCATTGTGAAGCATGTATTCCTTCTTCAGAAGGAGTCTATTTTGAACAATATTTGTAATATTTATGTGTTTTAAAAATAATGTAGCAGTTAATTATGATATAAAAATGAAAACTTTAAAGTGTTATAATTTCGTAATTAATTAAAATAGGACATATGTTCATTAACATTTTTTTTTGTAATTGGATTAGCTATCATATGTCAAAGTTTGATGGTGAGCTGATAAATCACCCTGTATAAATCAATAAATGGCTAAGGTATAGATTATCTGTAATAATTTCAATGATTTGTCATATACTGATAAAATTTGGTATACTGTGCAATTTTATAATGAGGAATCTGATAAGATCGGCATCCACCAACATCCCTTTTTGTGAAAATATATAATTTTAACTAACAATCGATAATAATAAAATACTAGCAATAACAGCTATGTTCCAAAAAGCGGCCCCGACTCGTATTCAAATGCATTCAACTAAGAATAAAATCAACGTCGCTGATTGTCGGGGAATTACCCGACAATCGGACAGTCCTAGTCGCCATCGGCCTGGCGCGCCAGCCCGATCGAGTACACATGGAGCGGTGTTGCCGCATTAAGCGTGTTCACGAGGGAATCTCGTTTCGAATTTTTCGCCAGCTAGGTAGGCCTCTTAACAACATTGCTCTTTTACACTTTTGCTCTCAGATGCATAAATATCGCGAAAAACTCGAATAAATGAAAATTAGATGAAATCGAGGTTTTAATCTTTTTGTTGGTAGAACTCGGGATTTAGAACGTTTTATAAAAAAAGTTTTAGCATAAAACTTGTAGAAGACTTTATTCTTAACAATATTGCTCTTTTACACTTTTGCTCTCAGATGCATAAATATCGGTAAAGTTCGAAGGGGTGATAATTAGATGAAATCGTGATTTTGCATCTTGTTGTTGGCAGAGCACAAGATTTAGAACGTTTTAGAAAAAACGTTTTAACATAAAAGTTGTAGCACACTTTATTTTGAACAATATTGCACTTTTACAATTTTACTTTCAGATGTATAAATATTTTGCTAAAAATTATTTTTTGTATAACAGGCTACCAGACTTTCAGTCGGTACACTCACTGAGTCGTTTAAACAACCATATGCAGTTAATTAGCGAATTTTCAGATCGGGCATTTCCACCTTCGCATTCATTGTGGATCAATCTTTCGATCAAGCTCTTAATCAAATAAGATAAACGAAAGTTAATCAATAAAATTAACTTTGTAGTATCATACTCTAGTTTGCAACAAAACATTCAATTATATAGAAAATCAGAATTAAAAATAATTGTAATGATTCTACTAATGGAGTCTATTTAAATGAATTAACAGTTAATTTTTATAATTTCTTACTTCAACCTAACATTACATTATACAGTGTGTCCGTAAAGTAATGGATATATTCGATAAAATTATTATAAACGGTTTATGGAAAGATCCCTGAAACGGGTTTAAAGATTTAAATTTGTTGCAATTGTTTGGTGTAGATTTTAAATTTCTTCCGCCATTTTTAAGCGAGTTATGACGTCATCGGTATTTTTTAAATGGCAATCCCCCTTTTTTATTACGGAATATGAAAGAAGATTTTTTTCTGAATCTAATACAGCCAATATTAATATTGATTACATAAGAAAATTTTCGTGAAAAATTACTTTAAAGTTTATTTACATCAGATTTGTTGACATGATGAAAATAGCAGTAGCCATGAGTAACTATGGTAACCAATTATTTTAAACAATTTCCTAAGTGTCAAAAACTGATTTAGTAAGTAGTTGACCTCTTTAATACAACATATCCTGATCGCCAACTCATTAGCCAAAGTATGGTGAGTCTAGCTGTGACTAAATTTGAACAGCATGGCCATCTCTCCAAGCATTTCCCGAAGTCTAGGCTACTAAAAGTTGCAAGGGAAGTTTAACCAATCGTGGTTTTGGCTAGGCAAGAAAACCCTCATGTTACTGTAAGGAGTATTAGGTCTAATTTCGACATTAGTAAATCAACGGTTTGATTCCCGAGCAATGAATCGTAGTTTTTGCAACAACAATTTTGCAACAATGACGAAGACTGTCAAAAACATAATTTTTTCGAGGAAGGGACATTTACATTGAGTGGACAACTAAAAAACAAAGTTGTCGATATTGTGCTACCCAAAATCCAAATTAGCCAAGAAAGTCGCACACCCAATATCCGCAAAAGATTTGAGGAAACCTTAAGTGGAAAGAGATGTTTAAATTTTTTCAAAACGATGTCATTCCTTCCATCCCGATAATGTTCACACAACTCAATTCAAGAAGCTTTACTAAATCAGTTTTTGACACTCAGGGAATTGTTTAGAATACTTGGTGACCATAGTTACTAATGGCTGCTGCTATTTTTATCATTATACAAATTTGAAGTAATTAAACTTTAAAGTAATTTTTCTCGAAAGTTTTCTTATGTAACCAATATTTAGACCCGTTTCAGGAATTTTTGCATAAACCGTTTTTTTATCGCCTATATCCGTTACTTTACACTGACACTGTATAAAACTATTAAATAATAATTATTTAAAATTAATATGTTTGCAGTGTCCGTATTAATAAAGTTAAACCACAGTATATATAACAGACAGTACTCTCACTCAGTGGCGGCACGTTTGATGTGGCGAATTGATTTTCAATGACCTCGAAGCCATTATTCTGGCATAAAACACAACAGGTCCGCATTAAAAATATTTAAAACGTCGAAAATATTAAATTAAAAAAGTTATTCGCAATTAAATTTCTGAACTGATAAAAACATTAGTTATTGAGTTATATATTATATAAGTAATAACGTCATTATTTATAATATTTGATATTTTATTTTAATCTTTACACTTGTCGTTACGGCTCTGCACAAAAACAAACCTCACAGACACACTGGCGATTAGCAAGATTTAAACCAGCGTAATGGCCGCTCGCCTGCGTAATGAGGGCTGCGCATATCTTCCCGCCAAACCGAGTGAGAGTACTGTCTGTTATTTATACTGTGGTTAAACTATACGAGTAACCCGATAACATTTTAAAATATCTCAAACAAGTCGAGTTGAAATTTTACGCCACCTACATTTTAACCTATATACCACAAAATACATCGGGAGAAAGTAAGATATCCTTTTCATGAATCACATTGACGACTCTCTCTCCGACCAGTATTAATACAAAAACATAATTTCAAATCAAAATAGAAGAGAGAAAATCGGTGACGGGACTTTGTCTTTGAAAAAACAATTAAAACCATGACTTATCGTGAAATTCCCCGCACGAATCACAAAGAAATTTTCACCCGCTCGGTAGCGTACCACTATCCTAGAACTCTCCGTGATCGTTCGAGAAAGATACGCATGAAAACATTAAATTGTTGAAAGATAATCGTTTCGATGGAAATTCTGGAAACGTTTGAAGCGCTAAATTCTAGAAATGTATCGAAGAAGATTAGAAAATTTCTAACATAAAATAACAAAAAAAAAATAATGGTCTTGATTTCTAATGTGATCTAATAGTAACTAAATAGCTGTAATTTAAACGTATACTAATAAATAAAATATTGATATCTATAAGTTTATGTAATAAGGAAACATATTAAAAATAAATTAGTCAGATAAGGTTGTATTTCCGCGTTACGAATTGATTAGTTCGCCGGAAATAAAATTTTAAAATTGCTATTAGAATTTTTAACAATTTGGAAAGTGTAATAAAATGATAATTTGCATACTTTCTCCGAAAATTATCTTAAAATATTACTACGTAAAATGTTAATCAGCAAAATTAATCGGTTTCAATTTGTTACATTTTACATTACTCTAAAACTTTATGATCAAAGTTTGATTATATATTGGATTTTTATATTGAATGACAAGGAATCATAACGAATATGTAAATCCAATCTTCGATACTATTCACTATAAATTGAACATAATGAAAGAGCAGCTGCTTAGTATTAATTCGTCTTTATTACGTAGAGTTAAGAATCTACGACGTAACTCGATTTTTTGTTTTACCAAACACACTAATTATTACATTCGTATTTATTATATTTGTAGATGGTAAGTGGAACTGGTGAAATTAAAAGAATATATTTAAGAAAAGTACTTAATTTAAGGTAAATTCTTTATTCAATAAAAAGAAAACTAAATATTACGTACCGGTTCTGGGAATGTGTACAAGTAGACTTAAATCTAAACTCAACAAATTATTATCCCAGCATAGACAATTAAACAATTAAATATAATTAAATAAATTACAATTAAATCTTGTATTATGTAGCATAGAAACATAACAGTGTTTATACAACACCAGAATCATCCGCTCTCTATCGATGGGGTGTCGGCAGTGGAAACCATCCAGGACAACGTAGCTCTGTAATATATGATGTTAGGAAAGATCTTCATTTCCTATCTGAAATGTCAACCTAGATGCATAAAAAATTACGAAATGTTGGTCCCGCTTTCTGTGATCAGCTTTTCTGCGGTAACTGGATTAGAAATACAGGAGGCTATTTTTCAGACTTTCGTATCACTTTCTGTCCAAAATGATAAAACCGCCATTTCGATTTGGCTACACTCTGTGTTCTCGCATTTTTATGTAACACTGATAGACTAGTAATATTTATAAGACGTCCATGGATAGATGATGCAATAATTAAAAAGCGTAGTAACTTCAGAATATGTGTGAATTTCCGCATAAAGTACGACTTCCTATTATGCAATTTGATTTAATGCAATTTATCAATTATTTAATTTTAATTTAAAACGCCAGTTTGCCTAAGAAAACTGGCTATGTGCAAGATGAAGTACCACCTCCTGCAAGAAAGTAATCATCTAGGAATTCATTTCTTTCTTTTTTGGCAAAAGTCTCATTTAGAAGTTTAAAGTGTTACAAAAGGAGAAACCGCAACATCTGCTTGATACTTCTTTCTTCTAGCGTCACAGCCATAACAAGGCTCTGTTATATATTAATAAGAAAAATTTTCAATCTTCTATGTAGGACTTCATTAAATTGATACTTTTCTGGCTTTTCCTAAAGCACCTCCGCAATAACTTTACTACTTGTGGTGTAATTGAAAATATTTGTCAATTTAATGGTCTATTACATTTGAAGGTACGTCGATGTTGCCAGAATATTCCCCTAGCTTGAATTACTGTTGGGTTGGGAATTGTATTGGTTCCTGGTAGCCGTTCATATAATTTTACATGTAGATATGGTGTTGATGAAATTTTTGTGATTACTACCCAAAGTTATGACGGCGATGATAGCTTTCATAGGGTTTTTACGTTACGGAATGCTCGCCTTAGAAGATCTTGTCATTGTAAGCTAGGATAAACCTTTGCGTTTTAGTCTTTCAGCACACGACCCTTCAGTTTTAGAAATGACTCCGCCAATACTTCATCTTCCTGCCACGTGGATAAGTATTGCCGGTTTGTTTTGGCCACGATCTGAGGGCTATTGAACTTTTCTGTGAACAACTTTCTTATTTCGTAGAATGAAAACCATTTTTCTGCATGTACTTCAACTACATCAATCTTTTTAAGCAACGATTAGCATCCCTTTTTTCTGAACTCAATGTTCTTACTTTATTAAGTAGAGAAAGTTTTAAGATCGAATAGAAGGTGTCCATTTTATAGACCCTCTCTGATAAAAGTCTGTCACATCGAGATGATTAAGTATAATAAATGTTTTCGTTTAACAAGTAGTATTACATTTGAACTAAAATTAGAACTAATACTAGAAACTTTCGGGTTTTGCCGTGCATCTTTTAAGAAAAGGTTTGACGTTTCGGATGCCATGTTGCAACCTTCTTCAGAAACTGGTTCGAAGTGGTTCACCCCGCCTGGTTCGGATGACACGCAACATGGCATCCGAAATGTCAAACCTTTTCTTAAAAGACGCACAGCAAAACCCGAAAGTTTCTAGGGTTAGTTCTAATTTTAGTTCAATTAACTCCGGCCGTGAAAGCCTTCGTATTTAAAGTATTACATTTTTTGTGGTTTAGTTTGCCTTACCTTTTTGCTTCTTGCTACCATTAGAAAACCTTCTTTGACACGATTTTTAAGCAATCTAAAGTTTATCACTTGTAATACTAAGCAACCGTTTAATCGTTCTTCCATTATAGTCTTAGAAATTCGTATCTTCTGCCTCTGTAAATGTGACACATGTAACTTGTTTTTCGTCTTTTGACAATTGTAAGAATTTCTTCATCTACATTTATTCTACTTAGTACCGTCTCATTGGTAATGTATTCCATGCACGATATTTTAAGCATAATACGTTTATCCACACCGAAAAGGCGTCCAGTCGTCGCAATGAACGGACTCCCAGCGTCCAAAATTCAGTTCTATACAGCAGGATTGAATAAATACATGATTTTACAAATCTGTATCTGATGCTTAACGATAGTGTGGGGTTTAATCCTTCGCTATAACAGTATCGTCCACATATCTTATATTAATCACAAGTCTTCAATAGCATTCAATTTTATTGCTGTTCTATTGGTCTATCAAAAGCTTTTTCATAATTAATAAAATATAGGTGGTATATCCTGTAATTTATTTTTACATTTCTGAAACAGCTCATTTAGCCCAAATATTGCCTCTCTAGTACCATAACGCAGCCGGAAACCAAATAGTTCTTCTTCCACATATTGATCGCATTTTGTGTATATTAGCTGGTATATGATAATGATTAAGGCTATGTTCAGAGAATGACTAATCAAGCTAATCAGTCGATATTGTGAACACTTGTTTGTTCCAATTTTTAGGTAGCGAAATAAACAGATCGAGTAAAATTGCATGGCAAAATTTCGGATTAGTATATCTTACATCTCGATAATTAAGCCTCACCAGGTTAAAAGAAAAAATCATATACACCAGTGAGCTGGTCGGTTAGTTTATTACCCAACCGACAACAAATTGGCAGCTCCTAGTACGGGTAGTTTCGGTTCACGGTACCATAAATTTAACTGTCATTTCGTTTTTCTTAATTTTTATCTTAAATAATGAATAAATCGCAATTTTTTTGCTGTGAATTTACTTTACTATGACTCCCACATCATATGGTATAAGAATCGTTAATAAATAAAACCATAAATTTCGTCATTTTTAACATTTTTGCAAATTATTCGCAAACCGTGCATTAAAACATTTATTTGACATGATCACCAGCTGGTCAAGTAGGGTGGCTTAATACATATTGAATTTGGAGTTTCTATCTTGAAATTTAGATGTCACAAAAGCCTATACCACAACCGATGAGACACCCGGTATATTGAGATTATCCTTACCGGGGCTCTCATTGTCTTGACAGTTTTATTGCGTGTTCCTATTATAATCTATTATCATCCAAGAATTCCTGTATATAATGTCTCCATATTGTTTCTATTTCTGCTAGAATCGTTGTTTGTTTGTTATTATCTGAAGCTAACATGCTAGTGAATGTTTGTTTTATTTCCAATTATTTTTTATATTCTTTTGTGCATGTTGAAAAGATCATTCATCATAATATAACTCATCCAAGTTAGAATTTCTTCTGTCATCCATTTTGGTTTTGCTTTCCGCAACTTACTTCATATATTACTCTTTTAAATACCTACCACTAGTCCTCTATTTTTTCTATTATACCCAGTTGTTTAGCTTCCTTAAATTTATTATTCAGTAATAATGTTATTTTTTTTTTGTTTCTGACTCTTTCAGTTTCAAAGTTAGGTCTCCAACTTTCCAACCACGGGGTTATAACCAAAACCGATGTCTACACCAGGACAGGTCTCATATCTTTAATTCCATTTCAAGGGCGTTTTAACAAGGACCTCGCATTCTATGTTCCAATTTTTAATAAGTTATTTAATAGTAATTTATATCACAAGTGGGCTAGAAACATAATTACTGTACGAGTGTGTAGAATTGCACGACGTGGTCGTAGACCGAGTCGTGTAATCACACGAGTACTGTAATTATGCTCTAGCCCACGTGTGATATACAGCATTTTATCTACGACTGCTAAAAATTACTAAAAAATCAATTTCTTTAAAAAAGTCTATTTGACATTTATAAAAATATTTTGAAATGTTTGTTAACAATTTTGAATTGTCAGTTTCAACAACATGTTTACTCATCTGGAATAAGTGTTTAGAACTGTAAAACATAACAATTAATGTTTATAATAAATAGTATTGTTTCTCTGTAAGTAGATAGCACTTTTTTTTGTATTGTTGCTCGTTTCAATAAATTAAGTCTGTTCTGATTAAGCTAAAATGCGTTACGTAATGAAACCAGTGCGGTAATGAACTTCATTACGTAACTCAAATCACCTCATATGAGTGCGGTAATGATGACTTATCCAAGCAGTCGTAGATAAACGTTCTTTATTTTGATTTTCCAACTCACACCATGTTTGTTTAAACAATTATCCGCAACCGAAATCGATTCAAACGGTACGATTTTTTTAATGGTTTATTAACAATGTTAAGTGATAAATTAATTTCGGATGAAAGTCTTTAACCAAAAATTTCAGTTTTGTTAAATATACCTACAATATTAATAGTTGTACGTTTACTTTCTTTATACTTAAGCACCAATTCAACAAAAAAAAAAACATAAAATCACTTTCAATTGCATGCTATTGAAACTTTCTTTTCGAAAAATTCTTGTTTTTTTAACCATTTAACAATATATTGCAATCGGCATTAATTACATTCAATCATCGTTACAGTTATTTATCTAAACAAGTTCGTGCACATACCAAGGGAGAAAACCAAAACGTTTGTACTATATGTTGTAGTTGAGATCTCTCAATTAGTGCAAGTAAGCGGCGGGTAAACGTAAAATAACTGGATGGAAAGTGCTTTGAAGTCACAGTTCGTCCGTCCTCAAACACCTTTTTCCACTATGCGCTTTTACTCGTAATGTTACGCAAATAATATGGCTGATTTCCGATTTCAGGTAAAATCGCGACGCAATTACGAAAGACGGTCGTTCTTTAATAGCTTACGTTTGTTCCGGATTAATTTGTATTCACTTACTACTTAGAAAGAAGAAACGGGGAAAAAAGCGTTTCTGGATTAATAATGGGTGTCCGATGTGATGGTGGAATGGGCTTGAAGGAATTATAATGCTATTGTGTTATTAACGGAGATTTGATTATGGCGATTTTAATCCTCAAGACGTGACTGACACGCCTCGATAATGTACCTTAAAATTAACTTCAATAAGCTTTATACGCTTTGTGTAAAAGTAAAATAATCGCTTTTACTTTCAAATTGACGATTTCCTTGTAATCATTAATTATTTTGTAAAAGGAGCTTCTATTAAATCTTACGCAACTTTTTAATAAAGTATTTAAATTATAACTTTGCATTAAAATCGATTAAGATTATTGAAAAAATATACGGTGTAGTAACAGGTTTATACTTTGTAAGTTTTTATATAAATATGGAGTATGTTAGGTTATTAAAACAAGAATATACGGTGACACTAAAAGACTCCATTGACCCAAATCGACAATGTCATGTAGTTTATCTACTAAAACCTCAACCAGGTCGTTTTGTCTCATATCTTTAAGATTTTTACCCATTTTACAAATGTCTACATTCTTGATGAAAGTTTCACTTTGCTAACAGGTTTCTGGTTATCACAAACTCGCTCTTTTTCTTGATAAATAATGACGAATTTGTTCGTATTTGACGAAAATATTTCTAAATATAGTTGAAGATTATACGAGCAATACTTGAGATCGGTCATTTTATGATATCTAGAAATTATGTGTAAATCGTAGAAAATGAATTGTTTCTGAGTAATGATCACTTTGAAATGATTGGGGGATTCAGAATTTTATGTTCGCCATTGAAGATATAATTTATTTAAATTTATAACAAGAGATAATCGAATTAGTATAGAATTCCCATCTAATAAGAGACAGCAGATAATATAAGCAGATTGGTGAAATTTTTAACAAATATATTTTAAAAATTTCTTAATTTATCAACAAACATGATTTAGGATTACAAAAGGTGTCTTTAGTGATCGTTTGGCATTACATATTATTATAAATGATGTCAAGTATAATCAAATATAGGAAATCAGTTCTTAGTAACCGTAACCAAATTCTTTAACCAATTACGGCATCGCAAAATTGGTAGCAGCATAATGAGGAAGCAGCACGGAAATGTTAAAAGTATGTTACGACGTAGTGTGTTAAGTTCGATGATCGAAACGCGTCACCCATCGTCGGGGACAAACCCGCACCGTTTTGCAGATTAGTGAAAGCTGTTTGCGATGCCGCAGTCCGTCGTTACTTGGAATCTCGATGATGTACTTAACATAACATCCTGCTTTTAGTATTCGTTTAGCCCCATTAATTAATTTTTCTTCCCCATGGAAACAAAGAAATCTTTATTTGCGGTGAATTTGTGGTGAATAAAATTGTGGTTTTTTTCTACGTACGGATTATTAAAAGGTCTGGTTTTTTATAGGAGTATGTATGAAGTAGAATTTACGTCGTGCGTTATACTTTCTTAAGATGTATGTCAATTGTCGGTTATACACAACTTTCAAGTTTTTCGGTACAGATAAAGTAACACAATACAAAAAAAAAGATCGTTGTGATTGTTATAATTTGTTTTGTTTGTTAACAAAATGGTTAGATGAAAAGATTGTCCTCTTTTTTAATTGTTCATTCTTATTTTTAATTTTATACTTTTAAAACACCATATTTTATAAATATATAGTATTTCTAGTTTGTTTACATGTACAAAAAATCATAAAATTTATTAATTAATTTATATTTATTTATATTTATATTAATTTATATTTACTATCATGATATAAAAAGCCACAATGTCACTCACAAATTAGTTGAGCTTTTAGGTCTTCCTTCCTTCCTAACATACGATACTTTTTTATTACCTTATAAGTTTTAAGTAAACGACTTTTTATACTAACCCAGCCAAGATAATGTTTAATATCAATTATCTCTCGATAAAATAGTACTTTGTAAATACTTTATTGTGTATCAAATATGTATCAAAATATAGGTAATAATTTTACATAATTAGTGAAACAAAAAACTTGAAAATGACATAGATATATAACTCTATTATGGCCCACTTTGAAAAGTGAATATAAGGTTATCAAAAATTAATATCTTTTTACAAGCTCTAGTCAAATGAATTGAAATTTAACAAAATTTAGAAAATAGATATGGCAAAGAACAATGTTAACTAGTAATGTCAACTAGCAGAATAATGAAAAAAAATAAACTAAAGTTAAAACTAACACTTGCACTATCACTGGAATTAACAGTAGACCTAGAACTAAAAACTTTAGGGTGAAGCCGTGCTTCTTTTGAAAAGTGTTTGTCGTTTCGGATACCATGTTGCAACCTTATTCAGAAACAAGTGGCTTTTCTATAGCAAAAGACAAAACAACCCCATTCTAAGGCGAGTCTATCGGCTATCATGCAGTTGTGGGAAATATTACGTTGGCCAAACTGGACGTAACATCGAGTGACGCATGACGCATGAGAGGGATGTCCGATTGAATCAGATCCAGAAGTCGGCACTCCCAAAGCATTGCACACAAAAGGGACACACCATAGATTTCGATAAGACCTTGCCCAGATAGAAATTATTATTATTTCCAAAAGATTATTAGAGAACAAAATGACTTTGCGCATACAAAATGCTTGTTTAGCTACTAGACGAAGACATCTCCACCCGGATTTGACAAAAACAACTTAATTAAGTTAAGTTCATTAATTAGTGTTAATTCATTATTTTTGCATGTATATTTTGTCAAACTCTTACCGATTTTCCTCACTTCGAACTTGTTTCTGAACAAGGTTGCAACATGGCATACGATACGTCAGTCACTTTTTCAATAGACACACGGCTTAACCCGAAAGTTAGTTCTAATAGTGTTATATGTAGTTTTAGTTCAATTAACATCAGCCGTGAAAGACTCCGTACTCGCAATTGATGCAACATGGAGCATCAATGAATATGAAATTATGTAAATCTGCTACCTCTGCTTCATACTGGCAGGATGGGATGATAATATTTCTATTTTATAAAGATGGGATAAACAGCTACCGAGTTCAATCTTCAGTTTAACGAAAGTGGCACAGAATTTACGTGGCATATCTATTCGCATGAGTCTTGTTGAAATAAAATAATTAGATATATCTACTGTTATATCTCGTAAATACTCGTTAGTCAGAACATCAACTTCTTCATTATGTCTTATATTGATCGAAGAATGACCGTTCATCAATGATTAACGATTAGCCGACAAAGCAAAAATAGTAGGAATATCTAGTATACAAGGGTAATGTTATCTCGCATAATGCTCTCTATGCCGTTAAGCTAACAATACACTTCTAGAGTCAGATCTACAAGATGTGACAAAGGTAAATATGGAATATTTTAAGGTTGATAAAACTGCAATTGTTGCTACTAGATACAAGGACAACATACCGACAATCCTGAAATATCCGTCTTAGATTAGTGTATACGAAAGTTTCTAGTTCTAAATTTAGTGTTAGTTCTAGTGATAGTGTTAGTTCTAGTTTTGGTTTAAATGACTTAATACCTCTTTCAAAAATAATGAATTCATTAAATATTGTTTTTGGTAAGGAAACCAAATGATACGCTGAAAAAATGGACAAGCATCGAATTATTCGACAGAAGCATCACAACGAATTTCTTTCTAGATCTTTGGAAAGCACGGAAATAATAGTTAGCACTGGAAAGTGAATTTTAGGAAAAACAAAAGCTTTATTACATGGCCCTGGAATTGCAGATTAGATGATAAGTCATTGGAAATTGAAAAGAATCAGTTTTTATTGTTCGAAAATTTAAATGCGATTTTCTCAAAACTACGTTTCAACTCTTGTACGCGACATCTCAAAAACTCACCGACCGATCTTTCTGAAATTTGTTACACATATAAATAGTAATGTCGTTTTCTATTTGAACCTAAAAGATTGTATAAATCATCATGGAAGACATCCTCGAAATCCTAGTACAAAGTACTATAAAGTATCAATGATTCAGTATAATATAATTGTCGGTCCTTAATATTCTCAAACACATAGTTCTTCATCTTTATTTAATGGTGTACAATTAACGGTGACAATCTAAATTAAATTAGACGGATTAGTAACGTTTCCACGTTCGAAAATTGTTTAATTTTCGCAATAATTAATGTAAAAGTTTAAAATTCCTCACCCCGACTCCAGATGATGTTTTAAGTAAGAAGAAAGAAATCACAGAAGTTACGTTCTCTCCTGTTTTTTTCTGTTTTCTTCTAGCGCATAAGATTCGTAGCATTGTCTTTCTCTAGGAATTTTATTGATTTTTATACGCTCCAATCGTATGCTCAAATATGAATGACGTACTTTGGAGTACGAATTAAGCTTCAGAATCAAAATTACAAAAATGTAGGGTCAATCAATTTTAAAAAACTTTCGAATAAGCGAATAAAAAAAATACTTAACGGCCGTATTAACATATTTAGTCTCAACTAACTCTATTAATGAAAAAACTCGTATTTTCTCAAAAATTTATATAAAAAAGCTATACTGAAACGTTTCAACCGTTCCTTACCAAAGCTTAAACTTCTAAAAATTAAATACATGTAGGAAAATATATACTTAAAGAGAACACTTGCTGAAATGGCAGAAGAGGTGCTGGGACAAAGGACAAAGGAACGACAACACGATTGGTTCGACGAAGAATGTAAGAGAGCAACGGAGGAGAAAAACAGAACCTACTTGAAGATGACAGGAAGAAGAACTAGAGCTACCATTCAAGAATATGAAAATCGAAGAAGAGAGGAGAAACGGTTACATAAACGGAAGAAGAGAACACAAAACAATAGAGTGCTTGAAAATGATAGAAGTCCTCAACAGGGAACAAGAGTACAGGAAGTTCTATAAAAGGGTCAACATGAAAAGAAACCCTTTTAGCCCACAAATAAAAAAGATTAAAGACGCTGATGGAACACTGATTACTGAGAAGTGTGAGATAATGAGAGGATGGCGGGAGCACTTCAACACACTGCTACGCTCTGACAGTGGGCAACAAGAATATGCTCAGCCAAATACAAATCAAGGCACTCACCCACCCTCAGTTGAAGAAGTTTCGCCAAACATTTCGTCTATATGACAGATCCTTTAAAAGACATATGAATTTGATATTAACTGCCATTATATTTTCCTAGACTTCAAAAAAGCCTACGACACGGTTGATAGAGTAACGTTATACTCGGCAATGACAGAATTCGAGATACCAGGCTCTCTGATAGAGATGGTCAAAAGTAACCGTGAAAAATGTCGAAAGTATAATCAGAGCCCAAGAACAGCTGTCGAAACCTTTCAACATGAGCGGAAGATTAAGACAAGGAGATGCCTTGTCTTGTAATCTATTTATTTTGACGTGGTTATCAAAATCAACCGTTTGAGATGGGTAGGTCATGTGATAAGAATGAAGGAAGATGAACCGACAAGAATTGCAATATTGAACAGACCGGTCGGAACCAGAAGACAAAGGAGACCGAAACTGAGATACGATGTAGAAGAGGATCTAAAACTACCCAATGAGAATAAGAGCATTGCGAAGAAGGGCGAGAGACAGGGAAGACTGGAAGGATATTCTGAGGCAGGCCAGGGCTCATCCAGGGCTGTAGAGCCAAAGAAGACGAAGAAGGAAAATACATATGAAAATAACATTATTTTGTATTAAAATTTTGTTATAAACTAATAAATCTACAAAATCTAAGTACATATAACTGAGAGCTATGAACATTAAGGAGAATACAGTACAAACATTGGAATTTGGATGCTTAACTAAACCTTCTTTGGAAACAAGTTTTGTAACAAAAATGATAAAATGTTCACAATATTGATCAATTGTTGACAATTGTGCAGTAGAGGATATTTTTCACTCCATAAAGTGGCTTTTAATATTAATCTTATAGTGATAAAACCCAGGCTGTTCCTGGTTATTATTTTTTAATATTTACTGCCAATAATTGCACGATAGTGTATAATATTTTGAACTAGCAACATACCTTGTTAAGGTTCTGTCGCTCAAATGGGTCTAATATACAGTGTGTTAATTAATTATCGTACCCGACGTCATCATTGCAAGTATGTAACCAAATACGCAAATCGCGTATTGCAATAGCAATACTGTGGTATTGGTTGTGTGTAGGGCTTGTAATACCGGACCAAAATCTCAATACCGGTATTCGGTATTGAAAATTTTTAAAACCGGGATACCGGTATTATTGCCTGTATTACTATAAAAAAGTTTACTCACTAAATTACAATCACTAGATATATGTAATTGTAAGATCTCTTTCCCCTCTGCGACGTCACCTCTACTAACAACAGGTTAATTCCTACTATATTTTTAGATTGGCAACAAAGCATAAGATACAGAATCTGAGAAGATAATCAAAAAATGGAAATATATTAGCAATCTGTACAAAGTACCAATAAACTTAAAGGTCTGGATACCATTATTGTTTTGTTGTCTTTCACTTGGTCCAAAGGTTCAACTTCATTGCCGCGTCAAAAAATGAAATTATACTTTATCATCTGAAGCTCTGTGAATTCTTTCAAATTCCTGCTATGGAATTTTCTGGAAAGGTGCAAATTCAAGAAAGAAACTTTAACATAATGGCTCTTGGTAGTTTGTCAGACTTATCATACTACTGTTATACTTGGTGGGACACTACACGAATCAAACTGACCTGAAACACCATTATGGAGCAAAAACTCCAAAAATAGTTGTATGCAGAGAGTATTTTATTGTTGGTTAGGTATGACTAATTTATTGAACACGAACATTAAGTTGTCATCATCAAAGGTTGAGTCTTCGTTATCTTCAACATTCTGTTAGAGTGCAAAATGATATTTCTTGTAGATGGTATTCACACTGATCAAAAAATGTCACTTGAAAAGATGAGGTTAGTACGGACATAAGATAGATAACAAATTTCTATTTGGTCAACATCATTTTCCAGCACAGCTTTAAACAAACACGGCCGTTTTCGATCGGTCGCCTCCGGCTAGCATTTTTTTAATGAAACATCAAAAAATGGCACTTGAAAATGTAAACTTAGAACGGGCAGAAGATAGATAACAAACAAGAATCCTCTACGTCATTTTCCACCACAACTTCAAACTAGCACGGCCGTTTTGGAAGACATCGGCCGCCCCCGGCCATCGAGGGCACTAAATAAAAATAATACCGAAATACCGGTATTTTGCCATCAATACCGGTTTTTAATACCGGACAAAAATTGTCCGGGATCCCGGTATTGCAAGCTCTAGTTGTGTGGTGTACACAGTGTACTGTGTATATTCTAGAACGACCAACAAATGTAGACAGTTTGCTAAACAATGTCTATACATTTGTAGGTACAGTACTGCTTCTCAATAACATATTTCAGTTGAAAAGGGTAGCTTTATAATAATTCACCAGACAATAATCGAGTCCCAAAACGATACTTATACATTATTTTTTGAAAATCAATACTTTATGTGTCAAAATTTTTTGCAGAAACACCTATATCAAGCTAGTAATAGAGATTATAATTACAACAGTGAATTACAAATACATTACAGCAGTTGGAGTGCGAATTTTTAACTAGTTCACTTCGAGCTTGTATATTGAGGTGATGAATGGCATCCAGGCTAAAACCGAACATTTCTAGTTTAATTTTTAATAATGCCAAAACTATGGATTGTGAACTTCTAACCAAGAAACACTTCTGAAAAGCTGACTGAAAATATTAAACATTTCTGTATAATAAAAAATTATGATAAATAAAAATGTAGCAGCTTGCAAAATCAAGCAGAATATAGTTTACTTTACAAGTTTAAATATTAAAATTTTTACTTAGCTCACTTACCTTAAACTAAAGAAAATTTGTAAAATTATTGAAAACAAGTATGTATCAAGATACAGCTGAGAACTCCCATAAACTTAAAACGTAATATATCAACAAAGCAGAAAACAAACTATAGGTTAATATAAGTAAAAATTAATGAAATAGGTTATCAAAATCGAGTTGAAATCAAATGATAGTAAAAACGCATTGACACAAAATTATATCTATAGTACAACAAAAAGGTGATGAAGTTTGTTGATCGATACATGAAAGCTTATGACTAGGGCTCGGATTTTATACAAAATGCATCTTGTTTATTTTCTGGAATATTTCTTTCAAAATTGGTTTCTGGGCGAATTACAGAAAAATAAGGCAGATGGTACAATAAAAAATTGCATATTTTGCATATTTTTACAATCTTTTGGTTGTTGCATAAATTGGCTTTTTACTGCATATTTTCGCATATTTTGTCATTTTACAAGATTTGTTTCTTAGTACTTAATAAAATAAATATAATGACTGCGAGATTTTTAAATATGCGAACATACCTTTTAGTTTCAAGCACAATACAGGATATTATTTGACAAAATTTCACAGAAACATGCGGGGAATCCCTAGCGCTGTTGAGTTTAAGTTTCAGTTTCAGTGTGAGTGAACATTAATCTACCAATGTGTAACAACATTGCCTAAACTGAAATCGTGTCTTGTGTCCCAGTGGATAAAAAGTTATCCCGAACTAAATTTAAATAATGAGGAATTATTTTGTAAAGCTTGTGCCAAAGTTGTAAGTATTTTTTTAAAAATTATGTCGTAACGTTTTAGCTAAAAATTTAAGTTAAAAATTAGAGTTTTCAGCGGAGTTACCAATGGTTTGATGACAACGAAATTGTATTTCTCATAGACTTTTACACTAGTTTTAACACGAGTTAAAAAAAATGGAAAACTGTTAAATTAAAACTATATTAAATTTGATGTCCCATTTTCTTAGGATATGTTTTTACATATGATCGACAATGAAAAATAGGTACGAATCTGTTTTATAGTCCCAGATTTAAATTTTTAATCTGTTGAGTGTCTATGGCTAACTTTTTTAATTATTCTTTTTTAACATAACGTGTAAGAGAAAGTCCCAACATGTGAAAATTGCAAAACATATACAAAAATGTGATAGAAATAGATCGATTACAACTATAAGAAAGGTATATTTTTACGTATTTCCACATATTTTTGCATATTTCGGATAAAAAGCTTGCATATTTATGCGCATATTTCTTATAATTTGACTGCATAAAAATCCGAGCTCTACTTATGACATATAACAAAATATAGTTTTTTAAAATCTTAGCAATTTTCTATAAAAATTTTGAAAGTTTATTAACCGCAATAAAATTACGAACTGAAAAAAAGTAGAACGGCTCCCAACGATCCATAATACACGAAAATATGTAGATTAATTGAAGTCGATACGCGTGACGCATACCGAATCGCGAACAGTTATAAATTTCCTCATTGTCCTGAGGCTCCGTCTATGTATGGAAGACGGATTCGCCATATGCGCACATCAACCTGCGGTTACTTACTAATAACAATGGTACATGACCCGAAAAATATTTCTTATTGTAAACTCGTTTTAGTAGTGACAAAAATTAGGACGCGGTGTATTATTTCCTTCTTTTTTTAATTGTTATTAACGGACCAAACCAATCAGAATTGATTCGTCACCTTTAACATGGTATAAGTAAAAGCTATTCACAATAAATCCATTAAAACCGATTACAGTAATTGAATGTTAAATGACTAAAGTATTTCATTTAATTTAATAGCCAGAAACATAAAGTATTGTTTAAAAAATTAAAGTTGCAAAACTTAATGTATTTTTTATTGCAAAATTTAAAAACACTTATCATACTTGTTAATCGACAAATTTTTACCTTCAAAAATTATGTAAACATGTTTAATCAGTTAAACATCTCATCAAAATCATTAAAATTGTTGCTTTATTTCCTGCCATTTTTTAAACGATCACCTTGTATTTACTTTGTTAAACGCTTTATCTTTTTTGATGGTGTAGAGGATTCTATTCAAGCCGATTCGTTAAAAAAAAATTTCTTGAATTAAAATGAATTTAGTTTACTTTTTATTATAAAAAGAAAAACAAAGTTTACCAGTTATACCGAAACAGACTTTTACCGATTATACATTTAAATAAATTTACTTTCTAATTGATTTATATATCATTCTTTTAATTTTATTTATTTTCTAATTAAAATAATTGCGTGTGGGTAGCACGAAAGAAACTCTTTGAAGACAAAATAGGATTAAGTTTATTTTGAATTGTAACTTTCACTTAAAGATTTAACAAAAAGAACTAGAGTGGTATACCCTCAACTTTCTCGCATTTTAATACAGTAATAATCTTAATATACTTATTAGCTAGATCGGTTAATAGCTATTATTAGATGAACAATGTTCATCAATTTATCAATGTATACGTACTATATACCTACGTTATGGTCAACTATTATTTACTTCACCATTATTGTTTTGTTGACCACATGATTAAACCAAGCGTAGTGTAATCAACAGCTATATCATTACATCCTGCTTCTTATTATCATTCTCTTCATTACTACTTTGTCGTCCCATATTGTGTTAAATAAATAAGTGAGCACGTGTCACTTAGATCATTAGTACTTATTATTAATAGTACTAATGATGATTTATTAATAGTCTTTCATGTGAGATCTAAAGGAATTCATTTGAATAATAAAATCTTCCATTGTTTAACATTCTTTCTCCCTAAATCACAACGTTTTGCGTGTTGAAAATCTAAAGTAGCTTGTCACCTAAGACTAGAAGTGTGACGGTATATGTAATTTCAACATAGCAGATGCTCTACAGATTATTTGGCTGTACCACATGAAGTACTTAATCACATATCATTTATCACTTTATCACATAAATGATTCAAAATAACATAGCTATGTTTGCAGATGATACACTCTGATTTACAAAAGATAAAAATCTATCCACAGCTATAAGTAAATTACAAACTATTACGACCAAGATAAAGAAATGGCTCAACCTATGGAATTCACATTAAGTCGTATAAGAAACCCTCAACGACAAACAGATAGAGTGGAAAAACAACGAAGAAGAAGTAAAATATCTGGGGATTCATTTGGATACAACACTCACTTAGAAATATCATATCAACTTAAAGCTAAATAAAGTTTATGGGAGCCTAGCTAAATTATACAAGGTGATTCAAAAAACCGCTGACAGACTTCTGGAGTAGATAAAACAAGAAAAACTAAGATGAATAGTCTTAATATACATCGGGTCGCAAATGCCTCCTTACCGAGCTATAGCGGATCAAAGTTTCTTTAAAATTAAACATTATCTGCAATAAAAAGCTCTTTTTTTAAAATATTGTCTATGCCATTGCTAATTTTGCAAACAGGCACTATTTTCGTGTAAAATGATCAATTATCTATGATCAATTGGTTTCTTACAAAATTTTGATCAAAGCAATAGTTACACGAAACTACTGCCCGTTTGACAAAATTAGCAGTGGCGTTGAAAATATTTTTAAAAAAGGGCTTTTTATTGCAGATAATGTTTAATTTTAAAGAAACTTTGGCCCGCTATATCTCGTTAAGGAGGCATTTGCGACCCCATGTATATTAAAACTTTTCATCTTAGCGGTTTTGTCAGCGGTTTTCTGAATCACCCTGTATAGTATCATAAACAGGAAATCTTCCCTTAAACCTGAATGTGCTATTCTAATTTATACCTTGTTAATTTGCCCAAGGGTGATGTCCGCTTGTGAGATATGGGGAAATGTGGCAGAATCAAATCGTAAAAAGTCGTGTGCATTTCAAAATAAGATACTTAGAATAGCTGTGGACGCCGAATTGTTTCTCACAAACAAGCAACTACACAACGAATTGAGCATTAAAACGATTCAAGAGTTTATGTCAACGAAAACCAAAAAGTTCCACGAACAACTACACATGTGTGATTACACTTTATGAAATTACAAACAAATCCACTTAAAAAAGTATATAATTGAGGTTACATACCTCTTCGGCATACGCATATTAGGACTTCACCAAGCAAATTATTTGATAATTGTCGAGATAATTGTCCTTGAGGTTTTATAAAACGTACTTCTCAACTTTAAAAAACGAAGGAATAGATCCTTACATAAAATGTTTTCCGAAATTCATAACTCAATCTCCATAGATGACCTATTACTTTACACTCATGCTTCCTGCTCAAAAACAATGGAAAGGCCCTAATAGCAATTTGCACAATACTGGCTTGCTGGGAAAGGAAGTGTTTCCTCTTGTGTGATACCTTTAACATACGCTGTAACTCATATACAAATGATAACGCTTCGCAAACGAATTCTTATACATACCTCAACTACTTTACTTTACTTTACGAAATGGCAGTCGAAACATTTCATTAACACTCTAGAAGAGATTTTTCAACCAAAATACGAAGGGTTTCACGGCCGGTGTTAATTAAACTAGAACTAATAGTAGCACTATCACTAGAACTAACACTAGACGTAGAAACTTTCGGATTAAGCCGTGCATCTTTTGAAAAAGTGTTTGACGTTTCGGATGCCTTGTTGCAACTTTCTTCAGAAACAAGTTCGAAGTGAGAAGTTCACTAGGTTCCTAAGTTTCTACGTCTAGTGATAGTTTTAGTTTTAGTTTAATTTTTCAACCTCTCAAAAAACGTTCTTTTATTCCAAGCATTATCACAATAATGCAAAAAGCCGGCCATTGCAAAGTAATCTATGTCTGGCTTTCATATAAACGCCACGCCCACACGATACTATAGCATTTATTGGTAACCCTGAACCAAGATGATTACCGATTTTTTACTCCAAAAACAGCCACTACAACTACAATAAATCAATTTTTCACCTTCTAACGAATATGTTTTCTTGATGATTTCTTGTTCCAAGGCATCTATTGAAGTTAACTTTATTGCCCCTATACGTAAAGCGTTATTTTACTCAATTACTACTATAGATAGTACTTAGATGGAAATATAACCTGTAATCATAAAGACATCTTCAAATTCTGAAAGTTTACTGTTTGCTGTAGTTAAAGCGTTAGGGTAGGCACACACGGTCGATTATTCATCGACGAAACAGTTTAGTTGGATTGGTTTGAAATCGCGATGCATTATCAATTTATAACCGACTAAACTGTTTAGTTGTTCATAATCGTGTTGTTTGCACACACATATCGATTTCGAAAGAACTTGTATTTATATTGTATTGAATATTGAATAATACCGGGAAATAATTCAAATTTTTAAAATAATGTAATTGAACTACTTTAATATACAGTGTGGTAATTAATTATCGTACCCGACGTCATCATTGCAAGTATACAACCAATATCACAATATTGGTATTGCAATACACGATATGCGTATGATGCGTATTGCACTGTGATTTTGGTTGCATACTTGCAATGATGACGTCGGGTACGATAATTAATTAACACACTGTATTTAGTGTAGTATATAATTAACTGCGGTAGTAAAACGGAAAATAATTTAACTTAATTTTTGATACAAATTCACTTATTCTTATTCTTATTCTTATTCATAAAATAATTGAGAGAAACTAAAGTAGTAATCGATTTATGTTATACTAGAGAAGACACTTCAACGCTCACTAAAGTTGCGCGCGCAACCTAAATTTCTAAAAAGCTCAACTAAACTATCGACCGTGTGATTGCAGTTGTACGATAGTTGCACAACTTTTTAATCATAAGTGCACATCGACTCCTTTTGATTAAAAAATCGAGTTGATCTGCAGTTGTATTGTGTGCGCACCTACATTAAGCTTAGTACATTTATGTCCATCGACTAAACTATCGGCCGACTAAAAACAAGATTTAGGAAACTCCGGGAATACATAAACAGAATTTCATCAATGATGGTGAACCTAAGAGGTTAATGAAACATGACTCTATTCCAAAATCAGATAGACTATAATTTATCAACAAAAGATTTAGGAACTCTATCACAAAGTTACAATATACCTTGGTGCGGATATTGGATCTGACCATAATCCTTTAGTCACCGACGTAAGAGTCAAGCTAAAATGGATAGAGAAGAAACACCGGTAAAAGAAACCCACTATATCGGATGTTAAAAAAAACAAAATTAAAAAGGATGTAAATACTTACAAGAAAAAAATGAGAGTAACTGAAAGTGTCGAGAAAACATGAAAATCGTTCCGTAAACATATTGAACCCAACATATTGGAAAAACATAGAGTGTCTGATAGGCAAAGAAAACAACAATGGATATCGAAAGAAATACTAGACCTGATGGAACAAAGAAGACCGTGCAACGATAACAGAGGAATGCAGAAGAAAAGAAAGAGAAATAAAACAAAAAATACGAGCGGCTAAGGAGAACTGGATGGCAGATAGATGTTGGCAAATGGAAGAGTTCGAAAGAAATCATGACATGTTCAACATGTACAAGAATGTTCCCGAACATGTTGTTGGCTTGAACAATAAGAGGATCATTAATAACCACCTCCACAATTGAATTATTATTTCTCTTGTTTTAGAATACCTCATTCTATAACAGACGATCAAGGAAGACAATTCGAATACAATCTATTCAAAAAAATTTAATAAATTCTTTTGGACATTCCAAATGCATGCATCAACATACCATCCTCAAAGTAATGCCTGAAAGATTCCACAAAACTTTGAAAATCTCCTTAGTAGCTAGAAGAAACACAATAAATTGGAAATATGGACTACCTATCGCACTTCTTAGTTTAATGAGTAAATGTTATCCATTTTATCACTTATTAATATTCAAATAAATAGAAACAATTGTACTTAGTGATAATATTATTTATTCGATCTTTACCGGTTTCGGCTCACATTAAAGAGCCGTCCTCAGAAGATATCTCGTCAGTATGGAAAATAATTGAATGGTAATTGATAAAATCTTGATAAAATTTGCATATGTCAGCAGATTAAAATTTCTTGTATAATAAACGTCACAGAAAATACGAAATCACAGTTAAAACACACAACAAAATCGACAATGATTGTCTCAATTTACTTCAAATTTTATTATCTGTTAATATAATAATTTTAAAATTATTTTAAATTATGATAACCACATCAAACTCGTTAGATTAGCCGAAAACCGCAAACAACTCGCCGATGTGATTGTCAACGTTGGGGTTCCTGATATAACACCGAGAGAAGAAGATATAAGGAAGGTTAGCAAATTTGTCAATAACAATTTTTGATGATTTATGCGATAGCTCGAATTGTTATCTGTAAAAAATGTATTACAATTTAGAATGTACTAAAGTCATATAAATCACGCCAAAATTATTTATTTGTTTGCCACCTAGATACAGTATTGAAACTTTGTAATACGTTTACAATAGAAAGTGTAAAGAAAACCACAAAGTAATCATGTACTTGTAGTCATATAACCACTATTAAACTAATATTTCCTGTAAGCAGACATTCCTATTTACCACCAAATCGTTTATTTGGTCTAACAGAAAAATGAATAGGAATAAAAATATCTAATAAACGACTGATGTTTCGTTATTGAGAACTCTACAGCAAATAATATATTTTATATTTGCAAAGTGTACGTACTCAGCAATTTTTGTTTCAGACGTATGTTATTATATTCTTTCAAATCAGTATATTAAAACACTAAACTTTAACACAACTTTAAATGTGTTGAATCGAAGAAAAACGCATCGAAGTAAATGTCGGGAATTAATTCCGTTACAGCCTAAGGTACCATATTTTCTAGTCATATTTGTGGGTTCTATTATTTATAGCTTATCGAAGTACTCAACAACAAGTTGAATTTATACCCATACCTAGGCTATTTTAAATTGGTCAGTTTTATTTATACAGGGAAAGTCTTAGACATAATAAAAATTCATTGTAATCTCGAGTAATTAATTTATTAAGCTTCGTTTGTGTGTCTTTAGTCACAGAAAACTCCGGTAAAGAAGAAAAATCCTAAATTCACGAGAAAGTAAAAATAAACATCCCAATTCTAACAAAAATTATAAACTGTTAAATTACTTTTAAATCTCTTTTCAGAGCACAAAATTCTAGATTACTTGTGTTAACGTGAAAAAAAAACAGCAGACCTTAACAAAATAGGTCTACCTGAAATAAACGTTGGTCGTTCACAAACAATTATTATTGTGTTTTTATGTTACTTTCAAAGAACTACTTCCGATACGCATCTTGTAAAGATATCTTTTTTAACTATCAATATTTACCTTGAAAGAAGTATTTTTCTTAAAAAAAAAAGACTTCAGAACAAATTGGTATATACCTTTGTCCTTGTATTTATTAATAAATTTTACACTATTTAAAGCTGATTATCTGGACGTTGATTAACAGAAGTAATAGTTTGGATCGTTAAAACGTTAGGTGAAATAACACTGTAAGCTTATTTCTGTGCAATACAATGTAATTTAAGATGACATTTTATAAATTTTTATTTTTATTAACTTATTACTCTTAATTAATACTATAATTTTAATATTATAATAATTATTAATTTACATTGACATCTTCCATTCACGGCACTCGCACTCAATGCTAATCATTAATGACCTACCAAATAACTGTTGTGAAAAGAGTAATTAGCGGCGCTTATTTCTTTCAGTATAATACACATTGTCATCATTCCGAGTCTACATTACATGTAGACTCCGTTTATAACCAGTGGCGTAGCTAGCCATGAAGGGGCCCTGTATCAATAAAATATCGGCGGCCCTTTTTGGGGTAATAAAGAATACATATACAAAACAAAAACAACAATAAGTACTTATAAACTACACTTATGTGTATGATATAAACTATATGTGCAAATAACTAAAAATAATACGTTTTTAAATAATTACTTTTCTGGCCTTCATTTCGGCAAAAGCATTTATGTATCATCCATTGTTGATGACGATTTCAATTTTTCAAGTTCCTCTTTTTCTATGGATAGTATTGATAAATCCGCTAGTCGATCTTGTTCCATAGATGTCGTTAGGTATGTTTTAATGAGCTTCAATTTAGAAAAGCTTCTTTCAGCAGTTGCGGTTGTAACTAGAAGCGTCAAAAATATAAAACATGCTGTTATAACCTCTGGGAAGCTACATGTGAGGCTATTGAAGTTTATAACAAGCAATTCTACAAGATCTTTAACTGTGTGGATTTTTTGAATTTCGGATTTTAAGCAACTTTTGAAAGTAATTAGCTGATCATATAAATCAACTATTATATCCTTTTGATATTTTCTGGCCAACTTTGCTGTCTTATTTTGTATTTCTTCATTTGAAAATGAAAGTAATTTATCCGGTTGTAAAACGTCAAATATATTATTCACATTATGCAATGCCTGAAATCGTTATTTTGTTTTAGCAATCAATATATCAGTACAGCAATAAAATATGTTGACTCTGAAATACGATTCTGGATCGTTTTGGGAAGCTCCTTTTGAAAGTTGTAATGTAGAGGCCCTCGAAGGTCGGGGCCCTCCAACCTCGGGGGCCCTGTATTATTGATATAGCTGATACAGCACTAGCTACACCCCTGGTTACATATTCTCACGGGATCAAAACGTGTGTATGTTATGTCAGGGAGTATGTTATATGTAATAAAATATTATTTATGTAGGTATGGTTAATCAAATGAATAGGTAAATTCGTGTTCAAAAATTTTCATGTTCAAGGCTTTAATTCAAAAACAAGCTAAAGATTTTTTCTAAAGCTAGTTTCAGTAATGGCGGACTTCCGCTTCTACTGGAAATGGATATCAACTTTGTTATTTTAAATGGAACAGCCTGTATATTATTGCATTTTTGGATTCTTTGTGAAATTTCAATGGTACTTTGTTAAGGATATCTTAGGTCTAAATGGTATCGTTTTTGAATTATATGACGATTTTCGAAAAAAATGACGCTTTGCAATACTATTAAAAGTTTAAGTAGGCTTGGATAACAAACTAGGTAAACTGTCATTAGTGTTCCACGCATTAGAACTGGTTTTCAAAGTATTATTTGTTAACATAATAATTAAAAATGTCATTTACGCGGAAAGACTTAGTAGATATGGTTTTCGTCCTCGGCGAATGTAACAAGAATGGTTTATTAGCGTCAAGAGTTTACGCGCAACAATATCCAGATAGGAGGCATCCAAATAGGAGTGCATTTTTGTCCTTAATGGAAAGATTTACAAATACTGGATCCGTAAAACGTACTAAGCGCAACAGTAATAAAGCCGTACTTACGGTTGAAAACCAGCTGCACGTATTGTTAGTTGTGCAAGAAAATGAAGAATCTAGTGTGCGTGAAATAAGTAGGAGGACAAACATCAGTAAATCTTCGGTACACAGGAGTTTAAGAAAACATAATTATCATCCGTATCGAATCATGTGTCATTGGAACGCATATCATAGGATCTTTCTTTCATAATCAACGTTTGACGGGTAGGATATATTGAAAATTTGTAGAAAATAATTTGGGCGTTCCGTTCCAACACGATGGTGCTCCACCGCATAATAGTGGTGCGTACGAGAGAGTCTTGTTTTCGAGACGATACTCGGACAAAACAAGACGAGACTTTCATTGGTCTCGTCTCGAGTCTCGTGCATGAGGTCTTGCGTCTCGTACGAGAGTCTCGCAGGTAAGTATTTCTGCAAATAATATTTGCAATATTTCTGTAAATATTTTCGTATCTACACGCTGGAATTCCAGTAATGATATGTTGAAAGTACCTCTTGAAGGTAGACATGGACTTGGTGCATTGTGTCAAAATGTTGTTGATTTAAAACCATATGCTCTAGAGGACAAAGAATGGATACTGCTAGAAGAAGTGCATAAATTACTAGTCAACTTTCAAATACTTTCCAAGAAACTCGGGGGAGGAAAGTACGTCCAATTACCTATGGTGGTTGTATGTATCAATACACTAATAGATAATATTGAGCAAAATATTTACATGGGACCGAAAGGCAGATCGAAACGCTGTCGAAGAGCACTTTATTGTTAGTTTTCAGGCTGAGAGAGACAAAATATTAAAGCATTATCGTAAAACAAATTAGATTTATGCTGCAGTTTTAATTCGATTCGCGGCATAAGATAGAAGTTTTTGATATGACAAGATGGAGCCAAGAATTAAGAGAGACTTCGATTCAGAAATTCGAAGATGTATACAAAGTCTATTTCCATCAATGAGGAGGCCAACGTTCGAAAGTAACGGCATTGGAGGAACGAGAAGATTCTAGAGCGGAAAAGTCGGATTTTATAATTAATTTTGATGTTTTGTATGCAGTAAATCCTACGCCTTCCGAATGAGAATGGATGCAGGAGTTTCAAAAATATTATTCTATGCCTCAGTGTAATAAAGACACAGATATATTACGATGGTGGAAAATTCATGCTTCTGAATTTCCTATTTTAAGTTTAATGGCACGAGATCTCTTAAGCATACCGGCTACTTCAGTCTCGGCGAAAAGATTATTCTCACGTGCTGGATTAACTATAAGAAAACATCGAAATCGCCTTAATAATAAATCTGCACGATGTTTGTTATGCCTAAACGATTGGGTGAAAAACAAATTTATAAGACGCTGCAAATGTCATTTTTTTCGAAAATATATAATTCAAAAGCGATACCAGTTAGACCTAAGGAATCCAAAAATGCAATAATATACAGGCTGTTCCATTTAAAATAACAAAGTTGATATCCATTTCCGGTAGAAGCGGAAGTCCGCCATTACTGAAACTAATTTTAAAATATGTACAATATGATTCGATTCAACTTTTATCTGAAACATTTTTTGAAAAACTCAATCATAATTCGGCTATGGACCGAGGCAACTTAGGTGGGACACCTGTATATAGACATGGAATTGTCATTATATTGTGACTTACAAAAAAATCCCTCACATCATTTCTATACTGCAATTACATGATAATACGTATAGTCCATCGCTTCAGTTTAAAGATTCTGTGCATGTGGTAAGAATGACCCCTGATATCAGCAACATCAGTTTTGTACTGATTCTATTAAATAGATTTCTTAGGAGATAAATGGTCTTGCACAATTGTCCCGAAATATGTTCCATATGTTTGTCCCAAACTAATGTGGAATCATGATAAACTCCTAGGAACTTCACTTCAGTTTTATAAATGCTTTCAGATACTGGTAGATTTATCAATGTAAATATGAGTTTCTCTGTCTTTTCTGCATTTAATTTTAATTTATTTGTGCACAACCATTCAGATAAAAGCGTTTGAGTAAATTCAAGCTTTAAAATTGATTCTTTAAATTCTTTTTCTTGAATAATAACCGTTGAATCGTTAGCATAAATGACACATTTAGATCGTTGCATATATTGGGGTAGATCATTTATATAAATCAAAAACAAAGGAGGACCCAGGACCGACCCCTGAGGGACACCACAGCTCAGACTTGCCACAATCGAATCGAGTCTTCCCCGTCGTATGTAACATATTGCATTCTATTGTTCAGATAGCCTTGAATCAAATCTATGGTTTTACTAGAAAATTGATAACATTCTAATTTTTTCAGTTAAGATGTCGAACGAAACCGTGTCAAACGCCTTACTAAGATCACAAAATAAAGCTCCCGCATATGCTCCGTCGTGAAAGGCACCTGCAGCAGCATCGGACAACTCAAGTATAGCAGCCGACGTTGACAATCACGTTCTATATCCAAATTGGCTGTCTATAAACATCTTGTTGTCCTCAAAATGTTGATATACCATTCACCAACAGAGACTCAAACACCTTTGATAACAATGGTACGAGAGAAATAGTATCGATAATTACCAACATCCCTTTTTTGTATACGGAGGGATTCTTTCAGAAGACTTCGAGAAACAGGTAATCTTGCTCCAGCGAAAGCTATTCGACCGCATGTAGTTAATGTAGAGGATGAAGAAGCTGTAATTAATGGTGTAAGTGAAAATTTTGCATGGCGTGTATTGAACCGCGAAGTCCTTCATCCGTATGGTAAACAGAATGTTCAAGCTCTCCACCCAGGAAATAATCAGCAACGGTTAGCATTTTGAGAATGGTTATTGCAGCAACATGCCCAAAACAATGACTTTATTTCAAATGTTCTCTAGACAGATGAATCATGTTTTACACGAGATGATATAAATAATTACCATAATGAACATATCTGGGCATTACAAAATCCGCATGCGATAGGACCAAGGAAATTTCAACAACGTTTCAGCATCAACATTTGGGGTGAAATATTTAACAACAATTTACTAGGTTTCCATGTACTTCATGTCTTTAAAAAAAAAGTAGCAGGTAATTATGATATAAAAAATAAAACTTTAAGGTGTTATAATTTCGTAAATAATTGAAATAGGACATATGTTCATTAGCTTTTTTTTTTTGGTAATTGGATTAGCTATCATATGTCAAAGTTTGATGGTGAGCTAATAAATCACTCTGTATAGTGGAAGGGGGTCGACATTAAGTAAAGTAGCGTTATTAAGTATGCCTACGTCGAATGCAGCAACAGAAAGAAGCTTTAGCACCTACAGCTCTATTCACACTGCGAAAAGAAATCGGCTACGGCTGAACGGGCTGATAAAATAACTTTCATTGCTCATAATTTAAAATTGTTAGTTTCTGCCACCAATGTTGAGGTTAATAGAGGCAATGAAGACCTTTCTGATATTGAAGTGATTGAATGCGGTGATTTGGAAACTTTGAGAGCTATCTGAAAATTCATTAGATTCGAACTAATAATTGTTAAATTATTAGTTCAGTCTATTCTACAAATCTAGAATATTCTCCTATTTTGTTTTCTCGAGAATTGTTCATCTCTAGTTTCGCTACGATATTTATCGAAAATGATATTGCAGAAAATCTTTATTTCTCTACCGTAATTAAAGAATTTTCCAATAGAAAAGCTAAAAAAGTTAAGTTTTATTGACTGGTAATCATCTCGGTATAGATATTGATTTTTAAATTTAATAAATTAAATTTAATATTTTAATTTCCATTCTTTGACATCAGCAAAATGTGAATCCCTGACATATTTTTTTCGTTTGTATAAAAACTGTGTTTGGAATTCAAACTTTAAATAAGATTTGCATGCATCTACTTATTGTTAGTAGTATTAGTAGCAGTACCTATTAGTCGTAAAGAAAAGTGAAGTACAACAGTAAGAAATAAAGGGCGCCAAAAAATATCTTGCCCTCGGTGCTCCGGTGTCTTAAGACTGCGACAAAGCGAAAATAGAGTGTAGACCACTCCAGTCATTTTAAAATTAATTTGTGTTTTAGTGTTAATTGAAAGTTAATTTCTGGCATAAACTGTTAGTAAATAAAAATGAAATTGTTTAACAAATTAGTCTTTCATTAATTTATTTGATTTCTATAGACAACCAAGCCAAAAGACAAAAGTTGACAAAAGTCAAGGTCCCTTGAGTATTGCTTATAAGGTTATCCAACTCGAACAAACTGACGTTGACGGGGTGAGGTAGGAAACGTGACGTCATTGGAGGAAAAGTATAATATAATATACATGATGCCCATTATGTATGGAATATAGTATACAGTATGTCCCCGGATCGAGTTACAAAGAGGAAAACAATTTTTGTTATCTTGGTAAGTATCAACTTTATAAAAAAACAATTTATACAAAAGTTGTTTAATATTTTGTTTGTCATAATAAGGCATTCAATTATTTTTATTTGGGAAAACAAATGAGCAACGAATAACACTTGAAGTTTTTTAAATGGCAATGTATCCTTTCGTTAGGCTTATTTGATAGAGATTTGTTTTCTCTTTACGATGACGTAAAATTTTAGTACTTTTATATCAGAAAATTTTTGAAAAAAATTCAAAAATTGTTTATTAAGAAAATTTAACTAATAACATGAATCTAGATATCCGAGATCTAATGTTAGTTCTATTTCAGTAAAAATAGACAACAATTTAACGCTTAGTAACAATTAAAACTAGACCTAGAACTAGAAAGTTCTAATTTTCTAATTCTAGGTCTAGTGTTAGTTCTAGTTTTAGTGCAACAAAAATATACAACATAGCAACATCATGTTTGGATTCATTTTAATGTTTTTTTAATAAAGAATACATTATAAAAGAACACCATGAAGTTGTCCATTTGTCTATTATATGATAACTAACTTCAGATTTAAAATGTCAACCTCAATTTTGACATATTTGTAATCTTCATTAAAAATCCTTTAAAATGAGTACAAACACGACATATTTATCTTCAATATTAATGAAGTTATGGTCAACTCCCGGTTAGAAATGTCAACGTGAATTTAGACATATTTGTAATTGTCGTGAAAAATCCTGTAAAATGAGCCCAAACATGAGCCGTTTAATTCCAATATTAGTCGAGATATAAGCAACTTCCGGTTTGAAATGTCAATGTCATTTTGACAAATTCTTAATTTCCATAAAATGTCTTAAAATTTATCACAAAAACAAAAATACAATAAAACAAAATTAAAAATTAAGGTTGGTATTAATATTTAATAATTGAATTGCTATCTTTATTGTAGCTAACTTCGGATTTAACGTTTTTTTATTCAAACTTTTTTTTTGAGATAAGTGCGTGATGTTTGGACTCATTTTAAGGGTTCTTTTTTTAATAAAGAATACATCATGAAAGAACACCATGAAGTTGTCCATTTGTCTATTATATGATAACTGATAACTAACCAGATTTAAAACGTCAACCTCAATTTTGACATATTTGTAATCTTCATTAAAAATCCTTTAAAATGAGTACAAACACGACATATTTATCTTCACTCTTAATGAAGTTATGGTCAACTCCCGTTTAGAAATGTCAACGTCAATTTTGACATATTTGTAATTGTCGTGAAAAATCCTGTAAAATGAGCCAAAACATGATCCATTTAATTCCAATATTAGTCGAGATATAAGCAACTTCCGGTTTGAAATGTCAATGTCATTTTGACAAATTCTTAATTTTTATAAAATGTCTTAAAATTTATCACAAAAACAAAAATACAATAAAACAAAATTAAAAATTAAGGTTGGTATTAATATTTAATAATTGAATTGCTATCTTCATTGTAGCTAACTTCGGGTTTAACGTTTTTTTATTCAAATTTTTTTTTTTTTGAGATAAGTGCGTCATGTTTGGACTCATTTTAAAGGTTCTTTTTTTAATAAAGAATACATCATGAAAGAACACCATGAAGTTGTCCATTTGTCTATTATATGATAACTAACTTCAGATTTAAAACGTCAACCTCAATTTTGACATATTTGTAATCTTCATTAAAAATCCTTTAAAATGAGTACAAACACGACATATTTATCTTCACTATTAATGAAGTTATGGTCAACTTCCGGTTAGAAATGTCAACGTCAATTTTGACATATTTGTAATTGTCGTGAAAAATCCCGTAAAATGAGCCCAAACATGATCCGTTTAATTCCAATATTAGTCGAGATATAAGCAACTTCAGGTTTGAAATGTCAATGTCATTTTGACAATTTCTTAATTTCCATAAAATGTCTTCAAATTTATCACAAAAACAAAAATACAATAAAACAAAATTAAAAATTAAGGTTGGTATTAATATTTAATAATTGAATTCTATCTTCATTGTAGCTAACTTCGGGTTTAACGTTTTTTTATTCAAACTTTTTTGGTTTTTGAGATAAGTGCGTCATGTTTGGACTCATTTTAAAGGTTTTTTTAATGAAGATGACAAATATGTCAAAATTGTCGTTGCCGTTTCAAACCGGAAGTGATTGTATTTCCATTAATATTAAAATCAAATATGTCGAGTTTGGACTCATTTTAAAGGATTTTTTATGAACTTGACAAATATGTCAAAATTAAAATTTAATTGTTATTTAACCCTAAATTCTTGTACTTTTTTTTGATCTAAAAATATTTTTTTTTATTTAATCCACTTACCTTGCTTATAATTTCATCCATTTACTCCTTTTGAATTAAATACAACCTTTAAATCTAATTAATTATGTGTTTTTCATTAAAAAAACTTAAATTCAACGTCAATTTTGATAAGCACCTGCAATATTTGGATGTTAATCACCATGGTAACCGAGTCAAGTTGGATAACCTAACAATAATAAAATTATAACCATTAATATTTCGCTTTATATTTTAATTTTTTTAATTTTATTTTATATCTTTTTTTTATATTTTTGTGTATTGCTTCTTAAGTGAAGTACAATGTATAAATAAAAATAGAAATGTCAATTCTTCCAATGACGTCACAATAAGGCCTTTGCGGGGGATACGTTCATAACAACAGCGTTCATAGGGAGTTGGATAACCTTATACAGTTTGTTTACTCAACGGACCTTGGACAAAAGTAACTATATGCGCCATCTAAAGTTTAACTGTTGAACTTCTAATTAACACGAAGTTAGTTGGATTACCCGATTTTTTTCTTCAAGTTATGTTACATAGAAAAATATAGATTTCTGTTGAAAATTATCTCCTCGATCTCTATAATTAATTAATTTATTACATTAATAAATATGGAATTAAACATCTCGTTTACAGATCAAATTTTGTAAATTAATTTTCTATTATTATCATCCAGGAGGTGTCAACAAATTGTTCTGAATTACCGAAAATTCATTCCTGGTGGTGCCATCTATCGGATTCGTCGCAACAATATTTATAGAAACCTGTGGTAATTTAACAAATTTTATTGTTGCTGATTATTTAATTCTTAAATTTAATTTAGTTTTGAATTAAGAAATATCATTTTTTTTTGTCAATTTTGACAAATTTAAAACGACACCTGTCATTTTTAGATTAACAATATTTACGAACGTTATGTATAGGCGAATGGATTATTATTTATCATCAAAAGTGAGTAAAAAAAATAGTATTATTAAAATTTATTAGAAGAGATCTTACAAATTAAGCGTAACAACAATATTTATTGATAAAAACACATCGAAATCGTTTTCGCGCCTTACGATTTGAACATGACGCTTCTTCTTACCTGCGTTTTGGCGGGGCGGTTATTTGTGAGAAAGAACCTCACTATAACAGCCGCCATGTTTCCGATCCCCATGCAGTGAAAGTGTCAATGAGATGTTTAGTTTTATAAGTGTTACGTTTTTAATAGTTTCAACGTTTTAACCGTTTTAAACGCGAAATGGCCACCGAGAACGATCTTAGTTTCGGCAATGAAAGTGTTTCGCCGGAGGAATCCGCATCTAATAAGGTAATTAAGAGTGTGCTCAGTATTCGCGCGTTACTTTTCTCTAAAAATAGCAACGTTCGTTTTAAAAAGATCCTTTTTTACAGTTCACAGAGAAAGTACACACACCGTACAAATTGTATTTACTTATTATTAAACGTAAATAACATTATTGGGTCATATTTGAAGAAATTGAGTTTCTTCCTTTTTATTGGAATATACATGATTTTACCGAAATTCATCATGATATCCCACATTATGTTTCTTGTTTAAGGTTAATCACATTGGTTTATATTTTAATATGTTAAAGCATTGGAAGTGTATATTTTTATTAAAAATAGTTTGTGTCTATGTAGGTTATGTTCAACATGGTTAAGTATTTCAGTAAGTTTTTCTTTATTATCTAAAAACACATCAAATTGAGGTTTTATTTTAGTTGTAATGAGTGTTTGGACCTTTTTATGTTCATTGAGAATAAATTCATCAATATTTTAAAAATTACATAACTATTGTAAGTCAACGTTATGAACAAATGAGATTTGTTTATATGATTAGGAGGGTTTTATAGTGTATAATTTCATTTTTTATATACTAATAACGTTTCAGGGTATATAGTGGCCTTTACAAATAATAATAGGGATATTACATTAAAGAAATAAATGAAGATTATTAAGAAAATAATTCCGGTAATAGCATCTTCTAGAGAACTATCATAAATTGTATAAAATTCTGTTAAATATGCTAATTTCGGTAGGAATCTTATTTAAAAACTTTCAGATTTAATTAACCCACATTTTTTAAATATAGAGGGCTGGTTTTACAATAAATACACTTACATTGAGAACAGCTAATAAAACAATAATGTTTGTAGCATACAAACCTAATTTCCAGTTGAAAAAAACATTTATTTTGTGATCAATTATATAAAATGTGTATATATATTCTGATTACTAAGTTTTTCATTAATTCACAAAGCCTTAGTAATAAGCCTTAATAGTTTAAAGTGAAGTGTGTAGTGAAATTTTTCTACTGTGATATTGTAGGTTCTTATATCATTGGTAGCACCTCATATGGGAATTAAAGATGTAAAGAAATTTTACAAATTACATGTTCAATGTGTAAAAAATGGTGCTGTTACCAATCTCCTTAAAGGAATTAGGTGGAACTCTTTCATAAAATCCCAAGAAGAACAATACAACATCTGGGAATTTTGTAAAGCTGTGAGGTTCATAAAGAATAAAATGTGGAAATGTAAGAGTTGTAATAGGGAAAGGCGTTACCAAAGATGTGTCTAACTAAGGGACTTTGAAGAGCAAAGAAATAATATACTACTTTGAAATATTTTGTTTTGCCCTATAAACCCATAAAATTACAAAAATTATAAATAGTGTAAACAACAGAACTAGAAAGAAACAGCATTCGAACACACTGAATAGAATAGTCCTTATTCAACTAAAAGTTGTCCTGTAACATTTCTTAAATTTAATATTTTTTAGGAGTACAGTACATCTTGAAATCCAAGACATTTAAAGTCAAAAAGAAAGATTCTGATCAAAAGGAAATACCAAGAAAGAACATCAGAATGAATTTTATGTGATTTTTAAAGAAATTAATTGAATAATTACTAAAACCAAACTTACTTCTTACTCTTCGTCATTATCATTGATCTCTTCATATATAAGATGGTCTCCACTGCCATTGAGAGCGTTACTTAAGTCGCACTTCTTGAAAGATTTAACAATAATGTCGTCTTTCACTCTAGAATACTACTGTTTTGACCACTGACACACTTGTTTACATTATTTTCAAGCTCCCATCATCTATTTGTTGCGTTTCTCTCTCATAAACACTTTAAATGGTTTCTTTACCAAGACATGTTAAGGTTTCAATTGTGAAGTATGTCCTCCTGGAATAACTGCAAGCTCTGTATTTCCCTGTCTCACTTTCTCCTTCACAGAATTTTTCAAATCATTACTAAACTGATCTAGCACAAGAAAAGAACTCTTCTTCAATAAAGCACCTTTCGTTTTCTCCCACACTCTGTTAATTCATAATTTCATACCAGCCTCGTCCATCCAAGCCTTGTCATATATGTGAGCAACTATCTGGCAGTATTTCAGAAAGTTTTGGCATTGTTTTGCGCTTGTTCATTGAGCATCATTGGCATCTCTTGAAATCTGGCCTACCAAATGTTTCAGGGGAGGTTCAGCAAAACATTGTTTTGGCTGGGCAAGAAACCGTCATGCTATTGTAAAGTTTACAAAGTCTTAGCAGGAAGCCTTGATTGTTTAAAGTGAAGTGTGTAGTGAAATTTTTCCATTGTGGCATTGTAGGTTCTTATATCATTGGCAGCACTTCACATAGGTATTAAAGATGTAAAGAAATTTAACTTGCTGGTTTAATTGATGATTTTACAAATTACATGTTCAGAGTGTAAAAAATGGTGCTGTTACTAATCTTCTTAGAGGAAAGGTGTATTCAGGTACATTTTGGAGCTGAAAATCACAGGAATTGGGTGGAACTCTTTCATAAAATCCCAATAAGAACAATACAACATCTGGGAATTTTGTAAAGCTATGAGGTTCATAAAGAATAAAATGTGTAAATGTAAGGGTTGTAACAGGGAAAGGCATTATCAAAGATGTGTCTAACTAAGGGACTTTGAAGAACAAAGAAATAATATACTACTTTGAAATATTTTATTTTGCCCTATAAATCCATAAAATTACAAAATTATAAATAATGTAAACAAGAGCAATAAAAAGAAACAGCATTCAAACGCACTGAATAGAATAATAGATAATCCTTGTTCAACTAAAAGTTGTCATGTAAAATTCCTTAAATTTAATATTTTTTAGGAGTACAGTACATCTTGAAATCCCAAGATATTTATAGTCAAAAAGAAAGATTTTGATCAAAAGAAAAATACCAAGAAAGAACATCAGAATGAATTTGATGTGGTTTTTTAAGAAATTAATTGAATAAACCAACAATTACTAAAACCAAACTTACTTCTTACTCTTCGTCATTATCATGTTCTTTTCATATATAAGATGGTCTCCACTGCCATTGAGAGTGTGACTTAAGTCACACTTCTTGAAAGATTTAACAATAATGTCGTCTCTCACTCTAGAATACTACTGTTTTGTCCACTGACACACTTGTTTACATTGTTTTCAAGCTCCCATCATCTATTTGTTGCGTTTCCCTCTCATAAACACTTTAAATGGTTTCTTTACCAAGACATGTTAAGGTTTCAATTGTGCAGTATGTCCTGGAATAACAGCAAGCTCCGTATTTGCCTGTCTCAATTTCTCTTTCACAGAATTTTTCAAATGATTACTAAACTGATCTAGCACAAGAAGAGAACTCTTCTTCAATAAAGCACCTTTCCTTCTCTCCCACACTCTCTTAATTCATAATTTCATACTAGCCTTGTCCATATATTGTCATATATGTGAACAACAATCTGGCAGTATTTCAGAAAGTTTTATCATTGTTTTACGCTTGATCATTGAGCATCATTGGCATCTCTCAAAATCAGGCCTACCAAATGTTTCAGAGGAGGTTCAACAAAACGTGGTTTTGGCTGGGCAAGAAACCGTCATGTTATTATAAAGTGTATTCTGTCGAATTTGGACATTAGTGAATCAACGGTTCACAAAATTTTAAAACCCGCAAAATATCATTCCTATAAGGTGATTACCAAGTTTCTCATTAATTTACAAAGTCTTAGCAAGAAGCCTTGATTGTTTAAAGTGAAGTGTGTAGTGAAACTTTTCCACTGTGGCATTGTAGGTTCTTATATCATTGGTAGCACCTCACATAGGTATTAAAGATGTAAAGAAATTTAACTTGCGGGATTAATTGATGATTTTACAAATTACATGTTCAGAGTGTAAGAAATGGTGCTGTTACCAATCTTCTTAAAGGAAAGGTGTATTCAGGTACATTTTGGAGCTGAAAATCACAGGAATTGGGTGGAACTCTTTCATAAAATCCCAATAAGAACAATACAACATCTGAGAATTTTGTAAAGCTATGAGGTTCATAAAGAATAAAATGTGGAAATGTATGGGTTGTAATAGGGAAAGGTATTACCAAAGATGTAACTAACGTCGTCTCTCACTCTAGACCACTACTGTTTTGTTCACTTACACGCTTGTTTTATTGTTTTCAAGTTCCCATCATCCATTTGTTGCATTTCTCTCTCATATACTCTTTAAATAGTTTATTTATCGAGACATCATGAGGTTTGAATTGTGAAGTATGTCCTCCCGGAATAACAGCAAGCTTTGTATTTCCCTGTCTCAATTTCTCTTTCACAGAATTTTTCAAATGATTACTAAACTGATCTAGCACAAGAAGAGAACTCTTCTCCAATAAAGCAGCTTTCCTTCTCCCCTATACTCTGTTAATTTATAATTTCATACCAGCCTCGTCCATCCAACCCTTGTCATTTTGGTATTGTTTTGCGCTTGAAAATGATCATTGGCATCTCTCGAAGTCTGGCTCACCAAATGTTTCAGGGGAGGTTCAACAAAACGTGGTTTTGGCTGGGCAAGAAACCCTCATGTTATGGTTCACAAAATTTGAAAACCTATAACAATTCCTATAAAGTGAACCTCATTCACGACCAATGGAGTCGTTGTTTTTGTAACACCAATTTTGCAACGACAACGAAGATTTTGTCAAAAGCATAATTTTTACCGACTAGGGAATATTTACAGTGGACAAGTAAATAGACAAAATTGTCTGTATGGGGCTACCCAAAATCCAAATTAGCCAAGAAAGTCGCACAGCCAATATCCGCAAAAGATTTGAGGAAACCTTAAGTGGTGTGAGATGTTTGGATTTTTTCGAAACGATCATATGCATATATGCGCTACTTTACGGACACTCTATAATTTTGGTCGGCTCTTTTCGGAATGTTGGTTATTATACTCTTTATGTGTTTCTAATGCATTCTTGTTGATATAACGAATGTTTAAAAATATTGCATATCGATAAACAACAGTTCGCAATATCCTATATGGAGATTGTGATGCCATATGAACAAAATTGAGATGATTGGTACTACCTAATCCTTCCGAGAGACTTGGACAAAAGTGAACAGGATTTCTAAAGAATATAGAATTTTGTAATCTTTGTAGCTGCCATTGGTGAAAAACATGTAGTTACGGACAAACCAGAAACGCCCGACAAATTATACCTGAGTAGCTTGATGAAATTGTACTTGCTACATGTACTTACTATTGCACTGAAAGTGACGATGACAACCTGTAGAAGGATTCAGAGATGTATCAGAAATAGCTGGATCTGAAGCCGGTTCAGAGTAAACGTAATTTTTAGGAAAGGCAATATATATCAAATAAATAATCTTCTTTATACAGATCTCCAACATGATCGCTGACTTCTTAATAAAAAGAGCGACGCGCCCACTTATTAATTATAGACCCTATCTAGAGAATATAAAAATTAAAAATTGTTCAATATATGCGGGAAGCTACAGTTATTACTTATTACTTTTTTTTGTTTTAGTGTTAATTGTCTCTAACCTGTTGCTTGTTCTATTTAATAAATTATCGTGACACATATATTACACAGTCAATCTTGTTTATGAAGCAGTCTTCTGCAACAATGGTCCTATTTATCGTAATAGTTGTAGAACTTTAAGGGTGAACAAATATTATTACTTAAATACTTTAAATAAGATCAACAACTAAGAAAATGTTTCCGTGTCCTCTTGCACCTTTATGTTATAACTACTGCCACTATTGTACTATGACTATTTGCATACTCTACAGGCTTAGTAAATATTGTAAATCCTGTATTTTAACAACCATGTATAGAGATCAATTCTGGCTACTATAATATTGTCCTTCTTATGTATTTAGTTGGAAGGTATAGTATTCTTAAATCATGTAAAATGTACATTTTGCTTTCTACACAAAAATGGTTAATAGTAATTGCATTGTGATACTATGTTTCAATTCCTTCACATCATATACTAAATTATTGCTAATATTTTTCAATAGACAGAAGGATATTTTGTGCACAATTTTCTTGACTTGTTCTTGTAATTTTTATTTTTCTAAGTAGTAGGTGTCAACTACTATTTCATGGTTTTAAAATTTTACTCAAGTTTGTCAAAAAGGAATATATGATCGTACTTTAAATATTATGTCGTTTCTATTAATGTGTCTTTTTGCTATTATACTATATTAACGATGTAACAGCATAGAGATTGCTGTCAATACATGTAGGAATTTTTTATAACCACTAAATAATAAAACTTCTATAAAATACCAAAGTATTTTTTATGCAAACAATTTGCTTTGCTCTAATTATGATAAATAATGTTTTGATAGAGAGCAGAGACTTATTATTTTCTGATATCATTACACTATAGGTACACGATTTATTTCTTTGTCCACTTTAGCCTTTTTGTAAACTTTTTCATAAATAACAAACTTTTTGTAGTTTCAATTCACAATAAATGGTACAAATATAGATTTTTTTCAAATTATTGTTAAATTTTAGAACGCTTTTTAAATTTTTTTTCCATATTTTTAGTAATTAGAATACTAGTCATTAATTGAATCACTTATTGCTGAAACAACCTAAGTTATTTTTTGGCCATTTTGAGTTATCCATGTAAACATACAGTTTTGACCATTCCCCATTGTTTGGTGCTGAAAGAACTTATGTGCTGATAACTGTTACCGAATTACAGCCTTGTCGCCACTGCCGTTTACTGCTGAAACAGCATAAGTCGTCAACTTAGGTTGTGTCTGTTACAAACGATGGTCTGGCGTGCCACGCCGTGCTCAAACTTAACCTCAAAATAAGTTCGCACTGATTATCGTTTTTCAAATTTAATTATTATGAACGGTAATAAAGCAAGTTGTTCTCGTGACAAAGACAATATACCTATAGAACCTGCAAAAAAGCGTCGTAAAGGTGTTAGAAATTATAATAATTATCAAAGAAATTTTATAAGGAATGCTCGTGTCTCCGGAATAGAATACATTAATTACAAGAAGAAAGTTGTGAAGGCAAAGTGTATTGGAGCTAGATGCTAGTAAGTACTATTTGAGATATATTTGGATTGCTATTTTAGCGTTAACACATTCGGTACATTCTTATTATTTTTAGTTGTCAAATGAAATTCTTTGACATTATAAGTGATGCACAGAAGAAGTTAATTTTTACAACATTTTATAGTGTGAAATCAAAAACTGAGCAAAACATTTATCTGCAAAGGCTGCTACAAGCTACAACTGTAGCCAAAAGTCGAAAACGCAAGGAAAATAAGAAGAATAGAAATAGATCGTTTCTACATTTTGTTAATATCGAAGAAAAAAGAATAAAGGTTGTCAAGGAGCCAGTATTCATGGTATTAGCTTGGAACGAATTAAAAAAATTAAGCGTTTACTTGTGATAAACGGGTACAAATATTAAAGGAAATACCATTAAAGAAAGTGTAAGAGAACTTGTTAGAATTCATATCTTGTCATTCCCAGTTAAAGAATCTCATTATTCTGGAAAGGCTTAATATAAAAACAATTTTCATTAAGTTCTTTCATGACAATTTTAGTTTGGATTTTGGCCGTCCCCAAGTAGACGCATGCAACAAGTGTGAGGAATTAGCCCTCAAAATCAAGAGTCCATCTCTAGGAGATAATGTAAAAAGAGCCGCTGTTGCTGAAAATGTTATTCATGACGAGCGAAGAAGTTCTACAATGCTTTAAAAACGACTGCAGAAGAATGTAAAGAACGACGAGATCTTGCTGCTATTGCATTTGATTACATGCAGAATCTACAACTGCCACAGATCCCTGTACAAGATCTGTTTTACCTACTCCAATTAAGTGTAAGTGTGTAAAGACAAACAAATTCTTTTTTTATATTTACCATGAGGGTGTAGCTGCAAAAGGCCCTAATGAAGTCATTCATAATGGAGTATATAGTAAAGTACGTTTCTTTTGATGTAAAAGAACTCCAATTGTTTTCTGATAATTGTCCAGGGCAAAACTAGAATCATTGCATAATAAGAGCATGCATGGCGTTAACTGAAAGTGGAAGGTTTCAAAAAGTGCAGCAGTATTACCCCTTGCGAGGCCCTGTGACAGAGATTTTGGAGTCATTAAAAAGGCTTACGGAATGTTGACCGAGTTTATGATGTCCATGTATTCACTGAACTTATTATAACTTTTAGTGCTAAAAACGCTTTTATTGTAAAGGAAGTTGCAACAGAATATATAGATTATACAAACTGGTGGCCAAAATACTACAAGGCTAAATGTGCTTTTGATGAAACTGAAAAACATTCTAGAAATGAAAGAATTCCATTTTCATTGACAAAATTTCACCATTTTGTTCATGAAGCAACAAATCCTGGCATTGTTTAGGAGGTCAGTGAATATATTAATGGATTCATTTGGAACACCTTTAAGCTGACTCATCCCAAAAGAGCAAAGAATATCTAGATACAATTGCTAAAACAAAAAGCTTACAATGATAACTTACCAATCTTAGAAACAAAACTTTAAAATATCAAAACATTGCTTCAATGGGTAGAAGACGATTATAAATAATTTTACGAAGAAATTCTTGAAAATACCAAGATCAAGGAGCCCAAACAGAACAAAACTAAGTAATTATGCTAATGTGAACTTTTGTTCTTTCGTCTGAAATAAAATTTTGAATACATAAAAAAAGAATTTTTAGTCTATTAAAACAAATGAAATATCGTTATTTTGCTTCTATATTACCTAAAGTACCAACCCGGTTTTGTAAAGTATTAAAATTTTCTAAAAAGTGACTTAAGTAGTTTCAGTAATCAGCGATTCGATATGTTTTTACTTATTCATAACAGATTTTGTTTTGTTAACTTAATTACAATGTCTCTAATTTCGTGTTTTGTTTCTTTACAATTATGAACGATTGTAGAGACGTAGATTTGGTTGCAACCCAATCTAGAATATTGCAGTTTGCATTCCAACACGTATTTAGGTATTCAAACATGTTCTAATATTTAGTATTTTTATCTGTGTACCTTGTGAAAAGAACTGATAAATTAAACTTACTGCACGTAGCGATTGAAAAAATAATTTACTCTTAGTCTTTTTCTTTAAAGAACTCGAGAATTTTCATAAAACTTATAATTGTTCAATAATTTAAATTTAAGTTTGTTTTTTGCCAGTTTAGTGGAAGTGATCAACAAATTTTGAATTATTCCAAATGTTTTTGGATAATAAATACTTTTAATTTAGAATTAAATACAATTCTTTTTTCAAAATATACAAAATCTTATTCGTCGTATTTTCAACTAAATAGTTCTGTATAACTCTTTATAAAATATTTCACATTTTATAAAAGTTTAACTTTAACTCATAATTTAATAATATTTTATCTATCAATAACAAATTTTATACATTTTAGACACTTATTTTTAACCACTAATTCATTTATGCTTTTTTTTTATATTAATTTATAAAAATTCTTAAACGAATTTCTTTTTCAGTCTTTCGTTAAGAAAGTAACATCGCGAGTTTCGGGCTTTTTACCATCATCTCTAAGCAAGTGGTTTGCCGGTACAGAATCTACAGTAGTAAGACCACGCGATGAAACGGACGATGACGACGAAACCCTCCGCATTCAACCACCTACGAAAAAAGCGAAAACCAACGAGCCAGCTATGTCTTCAATGGCAACGTCTCTTTACATGAACAACCATCGCAACGCCCGACATTTATTCGTAGCGCCTAGAGCTGAAATCGATCGCACTAAGAACAACAATAACAATAATAATGCGAATTGCATAAAGTTTCCCGAACCCGTTGCCGGTCCTTCAGGGTATTCCATGGCTAAGACGAATACACCGACGGCGACTAAAGCCTCCTTGAACATGAGTACAATAAAAACAACTTCTGGCGAGGTGCGGAACTATGACTATAATTCGGATAGTGGCGAGTCTACTAGTGGATATTCGTCTATGAGGGTGGGTAGTAAGGAAATGGTTGCTGAGAGCAGTGAATATGTTAAGAAGAAAACTATGATATCACCAGAAAAGTGTAAAACGTTATTTAATACACGTGAGTTGATTAATTTTTGCTTATTTTAATGTGTAATTTTGTATTATAATGTGAGATTATTTTAATATGTAACTTTATAATAATTTAATTATTATTCTGTTCACCTCTACTGAGATTTGGATGTATTTTGGTCTTTACATGTTTTTTTCTGAAGAAGCCTTATCAAAGATTAACACTAAAAGTTTTCTTAAATTAACAAAAGCTGTTCAAATATTTATTTTATTGGGAAACTATTAAGTATGACCTAATCATTTATTTATCTTTACTGCACATACATCTGTCGCTTTTACACAGCTCCTTTTAGCAATTTGACTATATCCCTTGGCCTCCACAAACCTCCAAACTTCAGACATGAACTCCAAACTCTCTATTCAATGAGACTTATTTTAGTTATAAAATAATTTGATCTTTATCTATTGCATTTTGTTTGTCAGTTTTTGTTTCAATTTACCAAAAGGTAAATCTCATATTTTACTCAATTTCCGGTTTTTCATTGTTGTTTGTTATGACTCGTTTCAGATAACATAACCAAACAATTAGTACCTAAACTGTTGGACGTGACGTGTTCTTATTACTACGTCTTCAATCAAGAGAACTTTGTTTATCAAGAGACCGACTTTGTTCTAAACGATATGAATTATTATCGATTACAATTTGTTGCAGTATGACCCCAGATTTGTCAATTATCAGTTGAATGGAACGACCTTCCATTTGTGGGTGTTATCTTTATCTTCAAAGTATACATCTTTTTGTACTTTTTCCTGTATCATTTTCAATTTCGATTGTGTGTTACAAATGTCTGAATACTGAAAGGTTGTAAATATTTCTAAAAGTAAATTTGATACTTCTTCTTCTATTTTGTTCCTAAGCTGTCCATATTGATAGAATCTAATAAGATGATCTTGATAAGCAACCATAAATTTATATTACACCGAGTCCTATCACATTGTGAACGTCATGGAGTATATAAAGTATTTCCTCAGGAATTGAAGAATGTTTAATAACATTACTCTTTTTAATAAGCTAATCAGCTTTTCTAAGTATCTCCTATTAACTACATTGATCTTCCTTGATAATCTTCCAGTATTGTTCAGTTTACTTTTAGATGGTTTTACGTTTTGTATAATTTTAAAATATGCACACTTTCTATCATCAACAACATCGTGAACAGTGGTTGACTAATACAAGTCATATGTGCCTATGTGTCATGCACACAAATTTATTAAATTGCCTGATCCTTTTAATTATTAATCATAATGACTGAACAATTTAAATATTTCCTTAAGTCAAATATTCATATAACGACGATTCATATAACGATAAATTTAAATTTAAAGTTCAGTTTTACCACCTCTTGATAAATGAGAGCGCTTAAAACCGCCGTAACCATGGTAATTATCCCCTCTATACTTTATAAGGAGGATGGTAAAAGTGGGCCTAAGTAAGTTTGTGAAATAAATCAGTATACTGCTGTTACAAACCTTAGTTTATACCATTAAAGTTTTAGATTATAGATAGGTGTACACTCAAATGTTCGCTGTAAAGACTTAATAGTTTGTGACATTAACAACTAAAAGCGCATGATTAGTGTTTATGATTTGTGTCTTGGCAAGGATGTTTTAATTAATATGTTTTAGAAGATTGCACAGCATCACATTTCAAGAATGAATCATATAAAAAAGAACAAAGTTTGTACCAGTAATTAACATACGAAATGAATGTTTTTGAGCTGTGAAGTATACCTTTATTGTATAAAACGAATCTTAGGAATTCATCACTAGATCAATTAACCGGCCATTATTTATCAATTTTTATATTATTTGATGAAAGATGGTAACGCAAAAAGCCATTGTTTTTGTATCATATTTAGAAATAAAGTGTCAGAGGTGTTAACGATTGACATTTCTTTTTACATATGGAAAATGAGTCTTGACTGAGTTACTAGGGTAGAGACTTGGAGTAAAAAGTATATCTTCAATTATATCAAAAACGAAAAATGTTGCTCAAAGAAGACCTTCATATTGATATAGCATACATAAGCCAGGAGTTTAAACTACCCCTACTCTTTTATTAACTTAAAACTACTCGTCGATTTTCTTAACGTTTAGTACACATTTTTTAGCACAATTGAAAATGTCGCAATGTGTACCATACCAATATAGAAAGGGTATTTGTTTTTTATAAGCTTAATAGTTTTCATACATTTTTCCACTTATCATCATAAATTACATTTGATACTTCAATGCACTAATTCTGTGACTGTTCAAACAAATCACTTTCATCAGCCAAAATTATTTGTGTCGAATCGATGTTGGAAGGAATATTTACACCCTGAGCATATTTCTTAGTGATATCTGTTAATAACATTTTAGTAAACCAAGCAATGATTAATATCGTTAGAAGCATTTTCATTTGTAGCCAATTTTCTTCCAAATTCGTGTTCTTCGCGGATAATTTTAGCCGTAAATGTAATTGATTCAAATTATTCATCCAGATCATTGCTACAATTACTACCTTTAACAGCCATTAATTCGGCATTATCTCTTTCAATAAAATTGTTGAAACCCGCCCCACTTAAGGAATGCACCTATTGTACTACCTGAGAATATCCATTGCTTCCAAAAGTCATTGTGCTTCTTTTATTGCTTAATTGCGTGTATGATACAGTAATATGTATCATATTATATAGTAATATGTAACATTTTTGCAAGTATTAATAACTGTTAAATATTGTTTATTTTCTATTTGTTGTAAAATGTGCATGAAGGGTCTTTTTATATACATAGATATAGACGGCCTTATAGTAAAAATATGTCATTGTTCACAATCAAAGGTCGCATGATAATGCCACTTATAATGCCATAAATATCATATACTTTTTAATTCAGGTAGAATGTTACATAGCGTTAAAAATTGTTCCTTTTGATCATAACCAGTATGTTTTCAAAATTTATTATTTTTGTATGTATCTATGTAGGAAAGGGTCTAGGTCGCAACGGGCCCCAAATTATTATTTAATACTTTGTTTAAACCTTATGAGAGCAAAAACGTGTAAGAAAAGTGCTGCGTAATAACACGTGAGAAAACTTTTATCCCGGCATATTGAAATAGCATTTGCGCAAACTTTAAACCAATATTGTAGCGATTTCGGTGTGACCATTTTGGCGTTTATGCCGTTTTGGCTTGACAGTGACGACTTGTTGAGACGAAAAGTAATTTAACAACACATTCGCTACCACATTGTTCTTATGGGGCCAACACAAAGGTTACCTTCAATTACTAACTAATTGTCAATTAAGTTTTTTCGTCAACTCCGGATGGAGAACGCTTCGTCGAGTTAACTAAAGCGGACCATACACGACGACTCTTGCGGCGTCGAATGCAGCGACGCCAAGAGTCGAACCACATGAAGCATTCTGTGTAGGGAAGCGTCAGGACTCGTGCGACGGCATCGGCAGCAACGACGGATTCTAGACCGTGGCAGGCTCCGGTGCCTTGCAAGAGTCAACATATATGGGATTGCGACGTGCATACGACACCAAAAGTATTGCTTTAGTTTGTTTGCAATTTATAGGTTTATATAGAATGTACCCATGTTTATGGGACTCAAAATCAAAAAATTATATCAACAAAAACTTAAAAACTACCGCCATAAATGAGCTTGTAAAATTGTCTAGCAGTATTTAGCTTTCTGCTAGCAATATTTAATCTTCTACAAGCAGTATTAGTATTCTGGAACCAATTTGTAGTCTATTGGTAGCAGTACCTATCCTTGTATAAACAATATCTATCTTTTTAAGCAATTTGTAGTATTGTATAGGTAGTATTTATCTTCCGCAAGGAATTTTTAGTCCTCTATAGGAAGTATTTAGTCTTCTGCAAGCAGTATTAGTATTTTGGAACTAATTCGTTGGGTATTGGTAACAGTACCTAGCCTTCCATAGATAATCTTCTGCAAACAATTTCTAGTATTGTATAGCTAGTATTTGTCTTCCGCAAGGAGTTTTTAGTCTTCTGTCGGCAGTATTTAGTCTTCTACAAGTAGTATTGGTGTTCTGCAACCAATTTGTAGTCTATTGGTAGCAGTGCTTAGGTAGTACTCATCTTGCGCAAGGAATTTTTGCTCCTCTATAGGAAGTATTTAGTCTTCTACAAGTAGTATTGGTATTCTGCACCCAATTTCTTGGCTATTGTCTGGCCAGGTATGCATTGGTATAGGTCCGTCGATAGCGGTTAACAAAGTGCGGCACGACGCCACAAGAGACTACGTGTGTAGGCAGTTAAGCTCTGCCGCATGCGACGACTTTGGCGGCACCGCCGCAAGAGTCATCGTGTATGGGTTGCTTAACACTCGGCTAAGTTCCCAGCCGTCTTCATCCTCGCATTTCTTGTCATCCTTCGGAAACAATTTCCAACTCTGGCTAGCATGTTGGTCTTATCGTAATCTATACAGTGTCCCTTTTTGTGACAAAGCTCTGCGACTGCTGATTGTTGGATATTACGTCCAGTTTGGCTAATATAATACTTCCCACAACTGTAGCTAAAACCGGTAGACTCCCGCTTCCTTTAATAGGGATAGTTTGTCTTTAGCTGTCGGAAGAGCGTTCCGAATTTTGCTCTTCTTCAGACACCTTGCGCAATCTGCTCCGCTACATGTGAAACATAAGTGTAGCAGATAAAACTGGCTGGTGTAGTACTTATCGTGTCTTTCCTGTACTTGTTTTGTTTGGTGGCTCGCTGAATATCCCTCAGAGTGTAGCCGTTCTTCTGGAGCACATCTTCTAGAAATCCTTCTTTCTTTAAGCCGTTTTCATTGCATATCCTTTCTGCCCACCGGAACAAGGCTTGGCTCACTGATTTCTTTTGTTGTGGATAGTGACGGGACGAAGCCTGTAGATACTTGTTCGTGTGTGTCTTCTTCCGATACACTTCCAGTTCCATACCCCTATCTGTCTTCCAAATGACCAAAACATCCAAGAAAGGTAACTATTTCACAGCTTCCGTTCTACGGTAAATTTCATCGCCGGATGTTCGAGTTCAGAAGGTAGCTTTTGCTTGCTACCAAAGCTTTGGACTCTTCCTTAATGCTTCTATTTCAAACATCTCCATGTAGATGATAACAGTATGAAGTATTAAGAAACTACAAATAATTGTGCTCAAGTGGCATTTTGTGTCTCCTATATAGTTTATGAATCATCTTCTGATAAAAGTGGGTGAGAATATTAATTAATTGTTTCGTCCTTTGATCTATGACTCTCCACGCATTTAATTTGTAAGTAATACCTGATTGTTTTCCGGTCCAATTCGAAATTAATTTCAATGAAATGATATATACCATAGCGATAAAGTCTTTTTTAATAGCATGTGGTATTTATGCAACTATCCCAGAAACGAAACTGCCAAGTATTTCTAAAAAAAAAGAATGGTTTAACACCTCAGTGCATAAAAAGCTGTTTTGCGGATAATTTTTATCTTATGTTAACATAAGTGCATATTTATTATTTAAAATTAAATTGAAGTTCATTAATTAAAATAAATTTTGTTATTGTTTCAGCATCAAAATCAGATAGATCACTATTTGGTGATCGAACAATCAGCCCAGATATGAATACATCTTTAAGTACGAGACAACCGACTTTTAATAGTACCGCGTTTGCCGGTACAGCGAATTTCGTCGATCGCACACTTTCTAGCAAGCGGATTTTGGATTCGCCATTTTATAGCGGACGCACAACTTACGGAGGAGCCTCAGCGTATGGACGGCGGATGGCCGATAGATCTCACGATAGTAGCAGTGCAATAGTTAGAAACAGCATTCAAATTAAACCGGTTAATGAGAAAAAATCGGAAAGTACATCTCTTAGTAAAACCGCTAAAAGGATATTAGACACTCTAGAACAGTACACGGCGCCGGCAGAAGATGCGAAAAAAATACCAAATCCGCCGAAAAATCCTGCGAGGTATACGAATATGAATCATCCTTACGCGATTCGAGAAACAAAGGTCCCGTCCAATAGAGAATTGCAAGTTCCTACAGTTCCTGACTTACTAAAAATGAAACTAAAGGAAAAAATGCAAAACACTACGGTATCAGTTAGGAAAATAGCTAATTCATCAAAGTGTTCATTAAACACTGAAGAATATAAAATTGTGACATTAGACGAGGATAATACCTCGAAACATATGAATAAAATGAAAAACAAAATTAGTTCCGTACGAGAATCGAAACCGGAATTAAATGAAACGGTTAAAGAAGTAAAGTTACCCGATGTAAAATTACCTATTACAACTTTACCAGTCTTTAATTTTTCAATTCCCGCACCACCATCTGCTTCTAGTAGCATTATTTCTAAACCTACTGAAACAATTTCTTCCACTACTATAACAGTAAAAACCACCAAGAAGATTACTGATAAAAGTATAGAAATTAAGAAAATTGAAGAGGTTGTTAAAGAGACTGCAAAAAAGGACAATAACAGAACGGAACAAAACACATCGAAAAGTGATAAAAAAGAATTCATTAAACAGACAGAATATGTATTTTCCAATCCTAGGGTATTATCAGAAAAAGATGGTGAATGCAAAGTGTGCTTGGTTAGAAATAAAAGTGGAGAACCAAAATGTAATTCTTGTACAATTCCTTTTACCACAACCATAAATGGTACAAACGAACACACACAAAAGTATACTTACACATTTGCTGATCCTGTACCAGTTGAAGATAATAATAAAACTACTTCTAAACCTATGTTCAAAAGTGACTTATCACAATTTAAAATGAGTGTAGATAAATGGGAATGTGGAACCTGTTTGGTACGAAATAATAATAGTGAAAATACATGCATAGCCTGTGCAACACCAAAAGTTACAAATGGTTCCATTATATCTTCAACTCCAGCAACAAAAGCTTTACCAAAAATTACTTTTGGTCAATTCCAACCGCCTTCAGGTACTTGGGAATGTTCAGTGTGTATGATACGCAATAAAAATGATCGTAAAACATGTGAAGCATGTACTTCGCCAAAGCCAGTACCTAAACAAGAAAATGGTATCCAAGGAAGTCATGACACAAAATCTGTTGATAAATTTAAATTACCTATAGAACCACCTAAATATCCAGGACTTAATAACTCCGTATTTAAATCAGATTTATTGGAAAAGTTTAAACCAGCTAGTGATACTTGGGAATGTTCAGTGTGTATGGTACGTAATAAAAATGCAGTATCATCCTGTGTTGCTTGTACCACGCCTAAAAAAGAAAACGGTTTTGGCGATCAATTTAAGAAGAAAGATGATCAATGGGAGTGTGGTAGCTGTATGGTAAGAAATTCTGCTGAAAAATTGAAATGCATTTGTTGCGATGCTCCAAAACCAGGTTCGAATTCGTTAAAGAATGTTCCAAAAGAGACAACGTCGGCGGCCAGTTTTAATTTTGGAATTGTAAATAATGAAGCAGTAGGAAAAATGTTTACCTTCAATAAACCATTTGAAAATACACAACCTAAACCTCCATCACTGACTGGTTCTATTTTCGGGCAACAATCTGAATCAAAAACAGAAACACCGAAATTTATTTTTGGTATAAACCCAACAGAAACAAAAAAAGAAGTTATTGAACCTTCAAATAAAGTTGAAAAATCTGAAGAAAAAGTAGTTACTTTAACGGAAGTAATCAAACCAATCGTGACATCTCCCGAAATTACTACAAAATCGGCACCAATTATAAAACCAACATTAAATGGTGATATGAACAAAACTCCACTTTTATTCGGAAATGTTTCGAAACCTGCTGAAACTAAACCGACGTTTTCATTTGGGATATCTCCAAAACCAACTGAAACGACAGAATCGAAATCAAATCTACCAGTGGTGTCACAACCATTTGTATTTGGTAACGTAACATCAACACCATCTACAAGTTTAATAAATTTATCTTCATCCATGCCATCAATCATGTCAACAGCATCTACTTCTGCAATAGCGACCCCGACACCGCATTTTGTATTTGAAAAATCAGCTGAGAAATCAACGTTTCGAATACAACAAACTGATAAGCCATCATTTCTTTCTGTTGACTCACCTGGAAAACCGACGTTTGGTGTAACACAGCCAGTAGAGAAACCAACGTTTGGTGCAACACAACCAGTAGAGAAACCAACTTTTGGCGCAACACAACCAATAGAGAAACCAACGTTTGGCGCAACACAACCAGTAGAGAAACCAACGTTTGGTACACCATCAACAGAAAAATTAACGTTTGGAGTACCACAAACAACCGGAAAACCACCTGTATTTGGTATGCAGACGGGAAATCCAAACTTTGGCGTACAATCAGCTGGAAAACCAACGTTTGGTGTGCAGCCAACCGAAAAACCGGGTTTGTTTGGGAACGCTTCAATTAAAGCTACAACTGGATCAACTAAATTTGGATCATCTGGGGTTACCCCCCAATCGGGGATAGGCGGCTTTAATTTCGGAAGTACACCCGTTAATCAGACAGCACCGGCTCAAAATGGAACTTTTTCGTTTGGAAAACCTGCAGCTAATACGTCGACAACGACGTTTAATTTCGGGAGTCAACAGAAACCATTGCCGGGTGTTTTTAATTTTGGAAGTACTCCATCTACTTCAACGGTAAGTAGTGTTCATTTTTTTTAAATTAATTTTACGTAAAAAAATTCAAAATTTATTGCAATTGTGAGAAAACAATATAAGGGAGATACAGATTGTTTTAGGAATGTCACATACTTTAAGTATTGGTTGAAAATGTGGTTTGTCAGGGTACACAAAAAATATTCATCACGTCGGTCGTAAACTTTAAACCAATATTGTAGTAATAGAAGTTTGTTTGCGGTAATGTCGCATTTAAAAAATCTTGTTCAACTATGTAGCCAAGGTAGATGAATATAAGGTATGCTTACGCGCAGAAAGTGATGACGCGCGAGAGCCAATTACTGCCGCGATTTATAAAACGCTTATAAGAAATAAGCAACCCAATATGAATTACTGAATTTAATTACAATTGTACGTTATTCACAAACAAATTAAAAACATTCAAAGAAGACAAAATAACACTCGTTTTTCAATCATTTCCACACATAAAATAAAATCTTATTTTTAACACCTATATCATAAGTAACTATTCTATAGGTAGAAAGGTAAAATAAAGCCAGCTTATTATGTTAAAAATTTCTTAATTTAATTTTGTCGTTTTACGTTATTAATACTAATTTATTCGTTTAAATCACGAAGTCTTATATCGAACATGACTCTTACCATTTGTCTGATCACTTCTTTTTTGCATACACCAGGCTTATTTGGAAATTTAAAATAGTGTATATCTTTGCCTTTTGTTGTAAACCTGTGATTCTTGCAGTCCAATACTGAACACTTCGGCATTTTTAAAACTATTCTAAGGAATGTTAACTATACAGTATGTCCCCGGATCGAGTTACAAAGAGGAAAAAAAATTTTATCACTGAATTTTCAAACTTATCTCAACATAAATAATGCGTCGGATATGTTCAAACCACTAAATCGCACGAATTTTATACTCTAACTATAGAAGTTAACTAACTATTCCCATTTTTATGTAAAAATTTGACCTTTTTTCTTTTTTTTATTTATGATATGTAACCATAGAAGAGTGATGTAAATCCAAATTCTACACTCTCTAGACGAAGTCAACATTTCAAAAAAGTAAATGTGTGCTATAACATATCACGGGGTATAATTGGGCTATATTTCTTCGACAGAAATGTAAATCAACAGAAATATTTGGATATGTTACAAAATTATTTTAATGAACAACTTGATGAATTACCCGTAAATTTTATACGGTCAATGTACTTTCAGCGAGACGGTTGCCTAGCTCACCATCACACATTGTGACCGAATGGTCCTATTTTATGACCAGCACATAGTCCTGATCTTACAATTATGGATTTTTATTTTTGGGGACGATTGAAACAAATTGTTTACAGTGAACCATTACAAGGAGATGCAGAACTATTAAAACTAAGAATAATTAATGCGATAGAATCTCTACCACTGACGGAAATTCGTAATTCTCGCAAAGAATTTAGAACTTGTCTTCAAATGTGTGCCGAATAGTTGTTTTGTTCACAAACTTACATATGCCCGGTTTCTCGTACATTATAATATCGAATAGATATCGGAGCAATAGTTATCGGATCGATATCTTTTGACGGCTTGGCCGGTTTCTCGTACGAAAATGCATGTAGATATCGAACCGATATTGCGCTGTTGATCGATAACTATGGCGATATCGGTCATTTGGGTTTCTGAAAGGGTCGATAGGAGATATCGGACCGATATCGGATCGATAACTATATCGCATGCAACAAGCACCGATATCGACTCGATAAATGTGATTAATGACAGTGATGTGTGTTAAAAGATTGCAAATTTTGATTAAACTGTTCATCCAATGCTTGTTTCTTTACCATATTTGTAGATATTTTATTTCGTTTGAGTTTCTATTACTGATTTTCGTTCCATAACTAATTCCACTAACAATTTTTTATCGAAAGAAGTAAAATTCTTCGTTCGTTTCGACATAGCGCGCGTATTATCAAACTAATCGTTTTCGAAAAAAGGGATAGCCCAAATTTTAACAGATATCTTTTATTGTACGTTAGTATAGTCCTTTGTAAATTATTTACTTATTTAAAAAAGGAAATAATTTAACTTAAATAATTAAGTTTTTAGTTTCTCTTTTTTGTTAATTGTTTTTTTTTACTAATCATTTTTGTTATTATTTGATGATTTTTGTTTGTTAATTTTTATTATTATTATCAATTCGTTATCAATTCCTTGTCTTAGCAACTTTTTATTTTTGTTTATGTACTGTGTGTTTTATTAGTGGATGCTTCGCTGGGCTTGTCCCGTTTGAATCCCAAGTGTAATAAACAAATAAATAAATTATTTTACGAACTATTTGTTCAAAATTTTCACCGCCACCTATCTACGGGAATAAACAAGTAACCGATTTTTTGACAAAATCGTTCGATAACTATTGTATGCAATATCTGTCGATCAGTTCGTACCAGAACACCAACAGCCGATATCGACCTGTCAAAAGATATCGATCCGATAACTATTGTTCCGATATCCATGGTTATCGAACGATTTTGTCAAAAAATCGGTTACTTGTTTATTTCCGCCGATAGGTGCCGATAAAAATTTTGAACAAACAGTTCGTAAAATTATTTATTTATTTAGTTATTACACTTGGGATGCAAACGGGACAAGCCCAGCGAAGCATCCACTACATTGTTTTGGTAATCCAAAAAAGAGAAACTAAAATTTTAATTATTCAAGTTAAATTATTTCTTTTTTTTTAATAATTAAATAATTTAGAAAAGAAAAATAACGTTACTAACGTATAATAAAAGACATCTGTTGAAATTTGGGCTCTTCCTTTTTTCGAAAACGGTTAGTTTGATAATACGTGCGCTATGGAGAAACGATCGAAGAATTTTATTTCTTGCGATAAAAAATTGTTAGTGGAATTAGTTATGGAACGAAAATCAGTAATAGAAAATCAAACGAAATAAAATATCCACAAACATGGTAAAGAAACAAGCATGGGATGAACAGTTTAATCAAAATTCGCAATCTTTTAACACACATCACTGTCATTAATCACACTTATCGAGTCGATATCGGCTTGTTGCATGCGATATAGTTATCGATCCGATATCTCCTATCGATCCTTTCAGAAACCCAAATGACCGATATCGCCATAGTTATCGATCAACAGCGCGATATCGGTTCGATATCGACATGCATTTTCGTACGAGAAACCGGCCAATGTGTGTTATTAGTTATTACATACATTTACATTTAATAGTATATTATTCAACAAGCGTATAATGGCGGCTGTTACCCACGAAGATGAAGTTGCAACACGAGCGAGCGAAGCGAGCGAGTGTTGTAATCTGAGTATTATTATACGCAAGTTGAATACTATACTTTATCTACAACTATTTAATTTTGAAAAAAAATCAAAGAAAAGGAAAAAAAATAAACTTGATAGACATTTCAGACATAACCTCAATATAAGAAAGCTGTAATTTCTGTTATTATTTTAATTTTTGATTAGTAGGCCGTGTCAGAACTGTGGAATAATGGCTTCATTATTCAACACTTTGTCAGTCATGGGTAATATGGGTACCATAGTTAAAATGCGACAAAACCAGGGCACATAACATTATACGATTGGCTTAATCGAGAACTGATCACGTTATGTCTTTAAACTTAGTTGTGTTATAAGATAATTTTCTATCAACATATCTTTTACTCTCTCTCCCACTGTCACTGCATTCATGAAAATGATCAGTTACTAAATCTGCCAGCTTTAAGTTTTTCAGTTCAAAATCTTGTGACTCACGTTGCTCTTCAATATCTGCATTTTACGCAAAACAAGTAAAATAATGAAGATTAGCAAACAAATCAGCATCGAGGAAGAAGACATAAATATCATATGTGACCAAAATAGATTAGTGGCCGGTTTCTCGTACGAAAATGCATGTCGATATCGAACCGATATCGCGCTGTTGATCGATAACTATGGCGATATCGGTCATTTGGGTTTCTGAAAGGATCGATAGGAGATATCGGATCGATAACTATATCGCATGCAACAAGCCGATATCGACTCGATAAGTGTGATTAATGACAGTGATGTGTGTTAAAAGATTGCGAATTTTGATTAAACTGTTCATCCCATGCTTGTTTCTACCATGTTTGTGGATATTTTATTTCGTTTGATTTTCTATTACTGATTTTCGTTCCATAACTAATTCCACTAACAATTTTTTATCGCAAGAAATAAAATTCTTCGATCGTTTCTCCATAGCGCACGTATTATCAAACTAACCGTTTTCGAAAAAAGGAAGAGCCCAAATTTCAACAGATGTCTTTTTATATTTATTTAATTATTAAAAAAAAGAAATAATTTAACTTAAATAATTAAAATTTTAGTTTCTCTTTTTTGGATTACCAAAACAATGTAGTGGATGCTTCGCTGGGCTTGTCCCGTTTGCATCCCAAGTGTAATAACTAAATAAATAAATAATTTTACGAACTGTTTGTTCAAAATTTTTACCGGCACCTATCAGCGGAAATAAACAAGTAACCGATTTTTTGACAAAATCGTTCGATAACCATGGATACCGGAACAATAGTTATCGGATCGATATCTTTTGACAGGTCGATATCGGCTGTTGGTGTTCTGGTACGAACTGATCGACAGATATTGCATACAATAGTTATCGAACGATTTTGTCAAAAAATCGGTTACTTGTTTATTCCCGTAGATAGATGGCGGTGAAAATTTTGAACAAATATTTCGTAAAATAATTTATTTATTTGTTTATTACACTTGGGATTCAAACGGGACAAGCCCAGCGAAGCATCCACTAATAAAACACACAGTACATAAACAAAAATAAAAAGTTGCTAAGACAAGGAATTGATAACGAGGATTGATAGGAATAATAAAAATTAACAAACAAAAATCATCAAATAATAACAAAAATGATTAGTAAAAAAAAACAATTAACAAAAAAGAGAAACTAAAAACTTAATTATTTAAGTTAAATTATTTCCTTTTTTAAATAAGTAAATAATTTACAAAGGACTATACTAACGTACAATAAAAGATATCTGTTAAAATTTGGACTATCCCTTTTTTCGAAAACGATTAGTTTGATAATACGCGCGCTATGTCGAAACGAACGAAGAATTTTACTTCTTTCGATAAAAAATTGTTAGTGGAATTAGTTATGGAACGAAAATCAGTAATAGAAAATCAAACGAAATAAAATATCTACAAATATGGTAAAGAAACAAGCATTGGATGAACAGTTTAATCAAAATTTGCAATCTTTTAACACACATCACTGTCATTAATCACACTTATCGAGTCGATATCGGTGCTTGTTGCATGCGATATAGTTATCGATCCGATATCGGTCCGATATCTCCTATCGACCCTTTCAGAAACCCAAATGACCGATATCGCCATAGTTATCGATCAACAGCGCAATATCGGTTCGATATCTACATGCATTTTCGTACGAGAAACCGGCCAAGCCGTTAAAAGATATCGATCCGATAACTATTGCTCCGATATCTATTCGATATTATAATGTACGAGAAACCGGGCATAGATGGGGTAAATCACTACGAATTTCTGGGGTTAGTGGTGTGTACTGACGGGACAATAGATCAGGAAATAAGAAATAGAACGTCCAAGGCAACAAAAGTGTGTTATCAGATTAATACAACATTGATAAATAACAAACAGCTGAGTAAAGAAACAAAGAAGCACCTGTATAAAGCAGTATATGTGTCAACATTGATATATGGAGCAAAAGCAAAGTAACAGCTACAGAAATGAGGTACCTAAGGCGAATACCAGTACCAGAAGAGATAATGTCAGGAATACAACCACAAAAGATGAACTAGGGATAGATCCTTTAGTGAATATTATACAGAACAGACAGTTGTAGTGCACGTGAATCGGATAACAAGAGGCTCCTAAAGAGGATGATGAAGGAAAAGGGGGAAGGGGAGACCCAGAACGAAGTGGCTGGACAACATCAAGAGTGTGATTCACCAGAGGGGAAGGAACATTGAAGAAGTACAGAGGATGGTGCTGAATAGAACAGTACCAAAAATGGATCGAGGACCCGATCCCGTATCTTTCAAGCTATCCATAGAGTACATGTGCAGACAACAAACTGTACTTTCTTTGAACCTGTATAATCTGTCTTTCTCCACAACCGTGATTTTGCACCAATTGCAATAACTTTTTGCTAGACAAACTTCATATAATACTTAGGAACCTTCAACAAACAATGCGTCATCAAGCAACTTCTAATATCAATTATTCATTTAGTGCAATTGAGCCTTCTGCAACAGATTCATGTGTTAAGTCGTTTTGAACAAGAGAGAGAGATTAACCCGTGCATATGTTGAGTGGTTTTAGAAAGATGGATAAAAGTGTCATTTTATTGACTCATAAAATAAACATATCATCGGAATTTTTAACTTTTATTTTTTCCAGCATTTTAATTTAACCTTTATTATTAAATGATAGGTTCTCACAACGATTGTATTTATGTTATAAGTGATAATAAAATGTAAAATTATAAGTGAAATAATTGAAAAGTTGTGAAAATAGCAATATTTACCAATACTATAATTAATGGATAACAACGAATTATTTTTATTAGAAACTGCTGAGATGATTCTTAAGAGGTTAAAGTACTAAACATGTGAACAATGGTTTCGATAATTGGTAACCCTTCTAGTAAATGGTTTAGTTTTTCTATTTGAGCAAAACCCGTATCGTTTTGACTTCTGAATTCTTTGACTTTTTATCAAACTTTATATTTCACTCACTTTTTAAAGTCAAAAGTGTTATTTATCAAATTTCATTAACATGTAAACTACATTTCAGGCACCGTCAACTTCCGGTGGTTTCAACTTTTCTGCAGCTCCAGAATTCCAACCAAACTTCAATTTTACAACTGGAGCCCCACCATCGGCATTCAAGTAAGTAACTTATTGCTTCATATGCATATTAGTTTTTTTGGAGTGTGAGAACGATATTTTAATTAGATTAATAATTACTTGCAGTTCTCCATCTACCGGTGGAAATTCAGTTCAAGAAAGACGCGTAATTAGACGAGCACTAAGAAGGACGCAGCGATAGTTGATCCATGGAAACCATTAAAAGTGCATTGTCTTATCGCTCCTATTATTAATGTACTATAATGTACCGTAAGAGATTTCTGCTGTTGGTGCAACAAGTAGCCTTATTTACTCACTAGTGTACTAATATTACTCCTCTCTCTCCCATTATTTTTTTATCGCAGAAAACACGTCAAATTCCGTTTCGTTTTCGTTTGTTCCCCCTTTCTGCGCAAAAAAATGGGAAAAATTAAAAATATTTAAATAAATAATAGTAAGTAAAATGAAATGTGGATACGTTGAGAGTGAGTATAATATACACACATACACGTTCGTCCGACTGTGAGTATTTGTGGCCGCAGCACTCGCCGTTTCGACCTGATGACCTGTAATATAATGTTGACCACTGTTTTAGAATTTATATTTATAATACGAGTAATGCAGAGTGCGTGCCCAGGCCTAATAAACAAAAAGTGTTATTTAAAAAATGTTCACCGTCGTGTCGGTCGGCAGAAAAAAAAATGGAGAAAAACGTCGCCCTCTATCCCTATCGATTAATAACTTTATAAAATCGTCGAAGGGGGGCGTCGTTCCTACAATTATTTAATTTTAAGTGTAGGTAATAAAAATAAAAACTAAAGAAGGTCTGATCCATGGAATGTAGAATTTTTTTACTGAACGATGAATGCTGTGCGACCCAACGTAAACGTATAGTTTAAAAAATAAAAAAAACGTTGGGACGTTCGAGATGAGAGGAACCCAATGAATGCATAAATGTAACGTTTGTAATTGCGACTGCCTATTTGGCTATCTTCACTGTGATATTCTTATGGGTCAGGCCCCCTCCCAAGTTGTATATAAATGTATAATAAGTTTACTGGTTAACACAGGCAAAACTGATGTTACAGATTACACAGTACATACTTTTTTATCCATTATAATTTTCACTCTTTCTTTTAATTATACCGGTTATTTAAATTCTAGATATTATAAAAAAACGTTCTATTCCTGGTAAAATGTAATTATAATTAAGCATATACTTACAGGGCGATTTACCATGAAATCTCGCAATTGGAGGTATTGGACACCAAAATATCACATTTTAACACACCTTAAAAAGTTTAGGATATGGAGACGTTCGAAAATTTGATTATTTTTTAGAAATGATGATTTCCTTTTTTACGCTTCAATCAAGCAATTAGTTTTTGAAATAAAATAAAAAAGAAAAGTAAAATAAAAAATTGTCGTTTGTTATGATATGCATTATAATATAATATGTATAAACGGAAATATCTCGAATTACATAGTTAACCGTTTTTACATTGCAGTTTTAATTATTTCACATCCAAATGATGTTAATATAATGGATTGAAAAGATACCTGTAGTTTCTTCTCCTTGCATTCTAGGCTGAAGCGTAAATCCTAGGCCTTTTCCGACTCCTATGTTTTCAATTAAAAAATTTGATGGGGTAGCGCACCATAACACTTTATAAACAATGATATTTATCATGTTAAGTTATTTACATAGATATGTTTAGAGGTGGGACACCTCGTATGTGTACCCAACGTTTTTGTTAAATGGCGTATTTTGTGGTTTAGTACACCTCCAATTGTTGGGAAATGCCATTTCTTACTCATTTTGTGTTATAAGTTCTCATTCTTAAATTTGCCACGCAAGAACAGTCATTTCAGAAAAGTAGAATAAACTGATTTAACATTTTTAAATTAATTATTTGAAAGCTTGTTAAAGATTTTGTCTGTGTCCAGTGATACTTTTCTTTTATTCTTTTTTAAGTAGGCTCACTCCTTATGTTTTTAGGGAATAAAACAACCCAAGAGAAAAAAGAAAATAATGTAAATAATTGTACACGGTTGGGAATAAGTGTAATTACATTAATTACCGCTTATTTTTTTACTTGTATCGTCCAAAATACCCCGCAATTTTTTTTGTAATTGTCAATATGTTGTGCCAGTTGTTCCTTCAAATGGAAAGGAGTTAGACTGCTTGTTTAATTAATGTATATATAGTTTATTTACTACTAAAAAAGTAACTCAATCAACGCTAAAGAATTCCATCGCGTTTGAGTGAAAATTAATATAAAATTAACGAGAAAAAATAATTTTTTGTGTGTTAGTGACTGATGGTGACTCGATGGAATTTCAGGCGATAAACATTAATAATTTATGTTTTGTCAGTAATAGAATGGATTTTTAGAATTGGCCTAGTCTATATACGCGCCTTATTATGTATGATATAAAAAACAACATGCAATTTTTTTTTCAAATCAACCATTCCTCCTTTTCTTTTATCAAATAAAAATGGCGTATTTCTGTACATACTTTTTTCTGATTGCCCATATACATTTTTCTTTTTGTTAATTTTGTTATGGTTAAGTTAATAAAAGTAAATTAGTGCGTAAAAAAATTCTTTTACTTAATTTCCTCTCATTATCAAGAAGTACCAGTGTTAAACTAGAACATGATTAAATAATTAATTTTTTTTGTCAAATTCAGGTGAAGAAGTAGGGGCGGACTAAGGCCTGAGGCCCGAAAATTAGGTTTTTAATTTTTATTTAACAGAAAAACGTGAAATGAAATTCCTAAAATAAAGACGTAAGTTTTTATAAACGTATTACATTATTTAATTAAAATAATATATAATATAAAATACCACAAATTGTGATTTTGTTTGTGATTGTGATATTGAGTAAAAATAAATTTAATTGAAGATTATTTTCTTCTTTCTTTTTAGTATGTGGTCTTTAAAATGAGTTCCTATAAACGTTTAAGTGGAAGTGAAAAAAGAAAACGAAAAGCAGATCGAGATAAAGTAGCTAAATAAATGAAAAGATCGTTGGACAAATTTTTAACTGTAGATGGAGAACAATTACAACAATCGTCATCATTTTCACAAATTTCACCTGCTCAAACTCTAGAAACATCATTTGTGTCCGAAACTATTCTGCAAAATGACCAGCAGGAAAAAGAGGATTCCGTTTGTGAAGATGAAATAAAAAGAGAAAATATAAATTTAAAATCATCTCAAAGTAATGATGAAACTAAGAGTTTTGTAAAAGATATTGCATTATGGCCAGAGGCAGAATACTTAACAGACGCCATGCGAGAGTATTATATAAAAAATCCACCAAAATCAATAAATGGATCTTTGAAATCATCTTCTATTCCATGTAACGAAGGGTCGAAACAAATTACAAGAAAATTAACTATTGCCTCCTTCTTCAGAACAATTAATAGCGGGGAAAAAGTTACGTCTAAGAAGTCTGTAATTATTTTCCAAGCAAACAACGCTAATGACAAAAGGGACGAATGATTGGAAAAATGTACATAAAAAATTAACTCAATTTTAATTTTTATAACAAGATCTAAAATTACCGGACGCATTGACACTGAACTTAAAAAACAAATTATAAATGAAAAAAAATATTGGAGGGAAATACTTAAACGTGTCATAGCGACAATCAAATTTATTTCTTCATACTCTTTAGCGTTTCGTGGTAAAAATGAAGTGTTTTTAGTGAAAATAATGGTAATTATATACATGCTTTGGAATATTTATCCGAGTTCGATACATTTTTGCGGGAACACATGAAAAAATATGCAAACTGTAGCACCGGTACAATAAACTATTTATCGTCTACAATATGTGCTGAATTTATTTCTATTATATCGAAAGATTTACAACTCACAATAGTGAACGAAATAAAGGAAGCCAAATTGTAATCTCTTATTATAGATTCAACACCTGATATATCTCGCGTAGATCAGCTGACCGTCATTATTCGCTATGTTCTTCCAACTGGTATAAAAGAAAGATTTTTGGGATTTCTACCTATATTTTCTCATACTGCTGAAAATTTGGAGAAAGTTATTTTAACTAACTGTCAGGGACAGAGTTATGATAATGCGTTTAATATGTCAGGTAAATATAAGGGATTCCAATCCAGAATAAAACAACATATTTTTTCTGTCCATTTTATACCATGCGCAAATCATTCATTAAATTTAATTGGAAACGCTGCTGCAGAAAGTTGCATGGAAATGACCACTTTTTTCAATACGGTTCAGCAATTGTACGTACTTTTTTCAAGTTCTACACATAGGTGGAATGCATTACAAAAATGTTGTAAGAGCAAACACTAGTGTATCAAACCTATTTGTGACACCAGGTGGTCTGCTCGTTCCGATGCTGTGAAATCCTTAAAGGAAAATTATGAAGAAATTAAACATTGTTTACGTCATTTTTCCTCAAACAAAGATGAGAAACCATTAACAAGGTCCGAAGCTGCCGATTTACATAAAAAACTTGATACATTTGAGTATGTACTGTTACTTACTGTATGGGAAAAGATTTTAGAGAGAATAAATGCTTCAAACAAGACTCTTCAACAAAAAGACGAATCCCTAAATACAACAGTTTTAATATATGATTCATTGATAGATTTTATACAAACTGTTAGAGATGATTTTGACAATTTAGCAAGAGACACAGAAAAAGTTAAAGATATTGCATATACTAATGATAAAAAACGGCAGAAAATACGAAAACTATTTCATGATGAAATTCCAGAACATGAAATAAGATTCAGTGGGAAAGAACATTTTAAAGTTAATATTTTTTGTTGTTGTATGCGATTCTTTAATTAGCAACATTAAAAAAAGATCTGAGGGATATAAAAGTATTAACAATAAATTCAAAACAATTTTTCATGATAGTGATGTTGGTAACTCTTCAATAGGGACATTAAAATGTTATGAACAAGATTTATACCTAGCAGAACTGAAAAGTGAAGTATTACAATTTAAGACTTTTATAAGTAAACAAAATATTTCGCCTGTGTCCATGTGGTCATTTATTCAGGAAAATAATATTATTGCAACATTCCCTAATTTAAACATAATTCTGAAAATTTATTTAACCCTTCCAATAAGCAATGCAAGCGGTGAAAGATCATTCTCAGTAATGGCCAGAATAAAATATTTTTTAAGATCCACATTAGGCCAACAAAAATTAAATAGTTTATCATTACTTTATATAGAAAAAGAGATATTAAATAACTCTATTAATTATGACAAACTAATTGACGAGTTTGCAGAATTAAAAGTGAGAAAAAAAGCAATATAACTAATCAATCTGGGTATATTTGTCTAAGTATTATTGTTTGTTTTAATAAATTATGTTTATTTAATTTTTGTACATGTATATTTTTTTTTTCCTTTTTTTTTCTTGGAATCCGATAATTAAATAGAACTACATACTATATGCTCTAAAACCAAACTACCAAACGCAAAGTATGTGTCATGACTGAAAAACTTGTTGCCTAGGGCCCGCTTTAGCCTTAGTCCGCCACTGTGAAGAAGGCTTCGTTGAGTTAACTAACATTTTCCATGTGCGGCTAAGTTCGCAGTCTTCTCTATTCATATTATTCCAATATCAATGGAGGCGTCTATTTGCAAACGCGGCTACATCCATTCTACTAAATTTTTCAGAACGGACAAATATAAATTACAGCTTTTAATAAAAAGTTGATTTGTTTTTAATTATTTGGATTCTACTACTGTGATAGGATTTAATTTCAAGCAAATTGTTATTGATATTTGAAGTTATGATGAAGCCGGTTCTGCAACTAAGAAAGGTGATGTGGATGGTTTTGACATAAAGTACACAGATAAAAATAGTACTAATAATGAAAAAGCAAAAATGGAGTTATACCGTATATTCATTTAATCAGTACAAAGATTACCAAAGAGTAAACAACAGAACTAAAAAACTAAGTTTCCACATGCACGGATTACTGGTGCCAGTACGAAGCCAGTTTAGTGGCGCCAGAAGTTGTTTCCACATAAATGTTATAATTGTGTAGTGGCACAGTAATAAAAATGGCATCAAGTGATGTACTTCGCGCTGGCATCAATGTGGTAATCCAAATGTGCTCTTTGGAACTGCGCATGTCATTAACAAAAAAAAGCGAAAACAGTTGCTCGTGGATTGCACGTAGAAATAACCTAGGTGCGTCTAGTAGTTTAATTAGAGAATTATACCATGAAGATCAGGAAGCATTTTTTAATCATTTAAGAATGACTGAAGAGAGTTTCATGTTTTTGTTGAAGCAAGTATCCTCTAAAATACAAAAACAATATACGCATATGAAAGATGCCATTCCAGCTCACGTTTACATCAGATTCTTTTACAACTTTGCAATATGTGTATCGTTTGCCAAAAAGCACACTTTCCAAATTTATATGTCAAGTACTTCATGCTATTTACGAAGCTTTAAAGCAGCGATGCACAGACTTATTAAGACTAGGGGCCACTCGGGCAAATCATGAACTGATGGCGGGCCGCCAGAAGTATAGGTAATTAAAGACAATAAAGAATTGATAATAATGTATTAAAATTGAAAAAGAATTTATTAATTTGAAGCGTGGCACTGCATTTTTTATATTTGGCTCAAATTTACTTGTAGTAACACGTAAAACTGCTTCCAAACTATCATTTGCAAGGCGGTTTCGATTTTTTGTTTTATTATTATTTAGTATTGAAAAAGTTTGTTCACATATATAGGCAGAACCAAATAAGCTGGCACATTTCAGAGCGTTTATGCGCAACTCTTTGTACATATTTTTATCAATACAGCGGTAAAAGTTCTGCAAGTCTCCTTCGTTGAATTTGTTGCGTAAATCTTGGTCGTTTTGAATGTCGATAATTTCTAACTGCATTGACTCTGGCGCATTTTCAACTGAAATAGTGAAAGGATTGCTGAATATGTCCAACAGAGGTTTCACTTTTTTAAACTCTGAAAATCTGTCTTGAAAAAATTGAATCAAAATATCTAGCTTTTCTACATAACTGAAATTAATTGCAGTTTTGTTGAATTTTTTAGCCATTTTCTTATAATTCGGAAAATGATTGTAATTTCCAGAATTCAATTGCGATCTGAAAAGTGTCAGCTTGCTTTGAAAGGATGATACATGAGCGTAGAGCTGGGATATCAGTTGATTTTTGCCTTGAAGCCGTGTGTTCAAGACATTCAAATGATTTGTAATGTCAACTAAAAAAGCCAAATCACACAACCAATCAGGATTGTTAAGTTCCGGACATCCTTTTGCTTTTCCGCCAGAAATATTCCAATTTCTTCTATTAAATTTAGAAATCGTTCCAGTGTCAATCCACGACTTAGCCACCTTACTTCTGTATAATACAGTAAATCTCCATATTCGCTTTCGATGTCATCAAGGAATTGTTTGAATTGCCTGTGATTGAGTCCTCGTGATTTTATGAAATTTACAGTCGAAACTACCACTTTCATGACATTTTGAAATTCAATTTTTTTAGAACAGAGCGCTTCTTGGTGTATAATGCAGTGAAACTGCATGAGATCTTCAGCGTTTATGTTTTTTTCTTGCAGATGCTTTTTCAGCAAAGTAACTAGCCCGGAATTGACACCAATCATCGAAGGAGCACCGTCAGTCGCAACTCCCGATAATTTTGATAAGTCCAAATCAGTTTTTGAACACTCATCCAAAAGTACATTGAGTATATCAACTCCTTTGGTTTGACCTTTCAATGAACACATTCCTAATAACTCTTCTAAGACTTCAAAATCTTGAGTAACACCTCGTATGAATATGAGAAGTTGAGCTGTGGAACTAATATCAGTGCATTCGTCGAGTGCTAATGAAAAAAATTCAATGATCTTAGTTTTTTCAGTTAATTGTTCCACAATATTACCTGACAAAGACATAATTCGTCTTTGGATAGTCATACGATTCAGTTGAATTTTCTCAAACTTTTCTGCTGCTTCTGGACACATTTTCTTAGCGGCAATTTCTATGCATTCTTTTACAAAATCCCCATCATTGAAGGGGCGACTTCGCTTTGCTATCATTCGAGAAATTTCATAACTTACTTCTGTAGCTGTTTCTGAATTTTGAATAGGTTTTATAAACATAGCTTGCTGACCAATAAGCTCCCGTTTTAAAGACAACATTTTTTGCTTTCTTAATTCGCCTGTAAACTTGGTAAAAGTAATCTGTAAAAATACCATTATACACGGCACTTGGCGGGTTAACACTGCAACAGGTAATCTACGTTGAATGTGGATCAAAATATATGACACCGGCTAGTCGAGTTAAAATCTACACTAGAACTGTTGCCTTCCAAAAACACTATTAAACTGCACTTATTCTCAATCACTTGTAACTTCGCTTTGTATTTTCGCGCTTATTTCTTTCTGTTGACACTTCACTCAAATTTAAACCGAACTGTCGGTCGCTGCGGTTAGCGTGGCTTTTATACCGCGCGTATAGAGTCAAAAACTGTCTGGAGAAATCTCGAAACCGACTCTGGAAGCTTCGTGTATCTACGCGAGCAATCGGGAATTCGGGACTATTGCTATCGACTTAAGTCGATGTTACTTGACTTAGTATTTTTGGGCGCTTGAGGCGGCGCGGCCGCGGCGTCGTTTCATTTATGAACTGGCGCGGTATTTGAATGATTTTCATGTTTTATGGACGTCGCTCACAATATCAAAAGAAACAAAGTACTTTAATATTTATTATTTTTCGAATGTACGAGAATATTATTTTTGCTGTCGGCGGGCCACCAGTATTCGACCGGCGGGCCGCGGTCTGTGCATCTCTGCTTTAAAGGATTATTTAAATGTAAGTTTGATTTTTGATTAATACTTCTGATAATTAATAAGAAAAACATTTTTATTGACTACTACTTTATTCCAACTTTTCTTCATGATTTAGATAGATCTTTTTATAAATTTAAGTCTGCTTCATTAAATGAATCATAAATTCATTGCTTCCCGTATTAGTCGTCCAGTGTTATAATTGTCATGATAAGTTGTGCCTTCTGTTCCTAACCCAAAAGCGGTAGATGAATCTTCCATCAAAAACGAACAGCTATTTGAATTTTGAAGCTGAAGGGATACTGATAGTGAACTTGGCTGATTTAGTCTTTGTTTTACTAAATAATTAAGAATTTCATCCTGACTTTCCAAGGCTTTGTTTAATGGAAGTTGTCGTAGGTGGGCAGCAACTGTTTTCTCAAATGCTTCAAAGTCATCGCGGGTAGGTTGAGGTGTATTGACTTGCTACGACATTTCTTTATTATTCTTTATTATTACTAACATTTTTCTTTCTAATAGGAGACTGACTGGTATCCTGTCAGGGTCTATATGGATCTCTGATTCTTGATTAGGGATATTTTCACAAACTATTAAACTGTTATCCGGTTCTTCAGCTTTTTTGGCATCTTTTTCAATATTTTGTGATTTCTAAATATAAACATGACATTTTATAATAATTAATATGTTACTTGAGTATAACAGAGTGAAATAAAAAAATATGTTTTAATATTGAATTATTTTCAGACACCATCTACAGAGGATGAATGGAGAAGTGTAAAAAACGGTTTTGCAATAAGATGGAATTTTCCTGGATGTATAGGAACGATAGACGGAAAACATGTTATAATAGAATGTCCTGCTAAAAGTGTGTTAACTGTGTCAGTGTTATCATGCTTGCTTTAGTTGATAGCAATTATTGTTTTACTTATGTAAAGGTTGGTGCTGCCGGAAGAGAGTCGGATGGTGGTGTATTTACTCGGTCTAGTCTCAAAAGGGCTATTGATGAAAAGACCATTAATATTCCGGAACATTTTGTCATTGTAGGAGATGACGCATTTCCTCTAAAAAATGATCTCATGAAACCGTACTCAAGATGTGCCAAACTGCCTTTTAAGAATTCAGCGTTCTAATGACAAAATTTCGAATATTTGAGAAGCCTATATCTTTAGCACCACAAAAGGTCGATAAAGTAGTGATGGCATGTTGTGTGTTACATAACTGGTTATGAAAAACTTCATCTTCGTATTTAATGTCGGGCTTAACAGACTTTGAAAATTTAGAGACTGGGAGATGATCCTTGGTATATGGTATGAATGACAGTCATCTGATCTACGTCAGATTCAGAACATTGGTAGTAATAACCGCTCAAGAGAAGCAACACTAATATGAGATAGATACTATTTTATAAATTCCGGAAAAGTACCGTGGCAAAATGATATGATTTGAATATTGCTAAGATAATTAAAATTAAACATTTAAATATATGTTTGTATGTAAATTTTATACACAAATAGAATAATAATTAATAAATATGTTTCTCTTATTTCCACAACTGAGTGTAGAAACCGATTAATCACAGAATACCATGGTACTGTGGGTTTATACACATCGTCAGCTGATGTTCCAATTCTGCATGAATTTGAAAGTTTATGGTATTCAATTGTATATACTTGGTATTTTTGCTTTTGCCGAGGTTTCGTCAAAATTAGGAACCGTTTTCTTCATAATTTCAACTATCCTTCCGACAGCTTCATTTCATGTTAGTCGGTCCTTATATTGTGGAATTTTCTGATTCCACAAACAAGGATATTGTTCATACGTTTCTAGAAATAGTACTGTTTATTGAACTGACGCCAGCCGACTGGCGCCAGTAATCCGTGCATGTGGAAACTTAGCTTAAAACAGGGTTGGTAATGAAGTACGTAGTAACTAACTAAAAACATAATAATATTTCAGTAAAACAATACAAGTTAGAAATTTTGTATTTAGATATTGGCTTGTGGTATTTCTTCAGGTGTTTCGCAAATGGACTCAAAATAGTTCGTTATCGCGTATTATATTTTTGTAATGTTCTAAGCAATCAATATCACGAAATTTAAGTCAATAATGTTTTTTTAGTATTATGTCTACATTTTGGAGCTTCTGATCTTTAATCGTCTAATCTTCCCTCGTGATATCTCCATTAACTTTGCGTTTGTAATTTGCTTTCCTCGTTTCATCACACCTTTTGGAACTCCAACTTCTAAATTATAAGCAACTTTGCCTTGTATCAGAATCTCATGTTTTTTGGACGAGATGTATCAAAACCTATGTTAAATCTTGTGTTAAATATTTCTCTAAAATAAGCACATTTGATTTTAATAATAATAATAATCTTTATTGTGTTGTAGACAAATCAAAAAATTACAACAAACGTCATTTTTAAGATTTTACATTTTAAAATCTAAATATTCAGCAACATTATAGGGTTCTACATCGATTAGAAAATTGAACAAATCCTGTTTAAACGTACTAATTCTGGTAATATGTTTTATCGAGTTAGGTAATTTATTATATAATTTTAGGGCCGCATAACCAGTTGAAGTTTCACTAGCAGCTAGGCGATGTCTTCGGTAGCAATAATCGCGCCTATTTCGAGTTTCGTAATGGTGATTAAATGAGTTTTGTGAAAAAAGACTTTTGTTATTAAACAGAAAAACTAAAATCTCATAAATATATATTGCAGACGCAGTTAACAACCTATTTTTCCTAAAATTGCCTCTACACGATTGTCCGTAACTTAAACCGAGCATGGTGCGTATTAGTCTCTTCTGCAACACAAATACGCGACGTAATTCGCTGTTGCCTCCCCAGACTATGATACCAAACCGTATTTGCGAATAGCAACAACCGTAGTAGCATAAATGTATAACGCGATCATTCACCAACTTTTTCATTTGACGTAGAGCGTAGTAAAAACTGCTCAATTTTTTAGAGAGTGCATCAATATGCGATTTCCATTTAAGAGTGTCGTCGATAACCATTCCAAGCAAACGTACCCGTTCTTCAGTTGTATGTAAACGTTGATTGAAAGTTATAGTATTGGGATAAAAGCTATTTGTAGTTTTAAACAGAATAACGTTAGCCTTGTCATGGTTTATAATGAGGTCCTTGGTGGTTAACCAATTTTCTACAGTATTTAACAACTCTGAACCACCAGTAACAATAGATTCAAATGTATCACCATATAATAGAAAGCTGGTATCGTCAGCGTAGTTAATAGCGGAGAAGTTTGCATTTACGTGTTCGGTAGCACTTTGTATATCATTTATGTATATCAGGAACGATATAGGACCCAGTATACTGCCCTGCGGTACACCTCTCGACATAGTGGTCTCCCTTGAATTAATTGGAACGCCATTTTCCGTAATTCGCACATTTTGTTTTCTATTACATAGGTACGAAGCAAACCAGTCAAGAGCGATTCCCCTCATCCCACACGAGTCCAATTTCGAGATCAGTATTTTGTGATTAATCGTGTCGAACGCCTTCGATCCAGAAGTCCAGGAGTACACCGCAAGCCATAACTCCTCTCTCCAAAGCCTCATAAATGTCGCACGTGTACGTGAATAATGCAGTTTCCACACTTCTCCGTTTCAGAAAACCATTTTGGCACTCGCTCAGTAATTTGTGCTTTTCTAAATAATTATACAGTTTTTCTAATAATTTCAGACTACTTTTTCAAAGATCTTAGAGAAGCCAGTTAGCAAACTGATTGGTCGGTAATTGGAAATATCGTTTGAATCGCCTTTCTTATATAGTGGTATAAGCATTGCCTTTTTTAGGTATTCAGGGAATATCCCGCACTGCAGGGATTGGTTTATTATGTGGCATATCGGATCCATAAAAGTTTGTGGACATTTTCTTAGGAAGTTGATTGGTATTCCATCGATACCATATGCCTGTGAGTAACTCAGCGTTTTTACAATCGAAACCAGTTCGTCTTTGCAAACTGGGAAAAAATAAAACGTATGTGGACAACTATTGTAACTTGTGTTTAAATCTTTTCCAACTATATCAGGCAAACCACCGGCAATGCTAGAGAACATGTTATTAAAATCATCAGCCAGAGATTGAAGGTCATCCGTGAAGGGGAGATTGGATGACTTTTGCTTCCCTGTATGTTCATTAATTATTTTCCACATACTTTTGTTCTTATTAGTTGACCGTTCAAGTATATAATCATTCCGTTTGCGTTTAAGCTGGTTAATTTCGGTGTCATAAAGATTTTTGTATAAATTATAGGTTGATTTAAAGTCACAGTCGAATGTAGCAACCGTCTGTACAGCCGAAACCAAGTTCCGTAATTTTAGAAGATGAGTAGGTAAGGTTTGTGCGCTGTCTTTATGTATCCGTACTCGTTTTACTGGAAAGAATCTATTAAAGTAATTCACATAGGTCTTTAAAAAATTAGAAAATTTGTCATTAATATCGTGATCATCATCGTACACATCAGCCCAGGTTTCACAAGATACTGCGCTTACAAAATTATTTATTGAATACTTATTAATTACCCTTATTTCCTTAAATAACGGTTTCGGCTTTATATCATATTTCTGCGTATGGTGGGAATAAGCACATAAGTCAAAATATCGCATTTGGTATTAAGTCAAATTCAGCCTTTGTAACCGAAAATGCACCACTGTATAAAATCATATAAGTCAATAACGAAGCGTAGAGGGGTTAAATATGAATGTGTATATACACATTAGTCGAAGTGCGACAATATGCGGTGGGTATAATAACATAAGTCAGACTTATGTGGTTTTACACTCCGTATTTACAGGGAAAAGTAACATAAGTCAGACTTGAGTGATTATGCGCTAAACGTTTGTAGCGAATAACAACGCAGGACTTGATATACTTGATAGACTTGAAGTTGATTAATACAAAAATGCGATATTTTGAGATATTTTTAGGAATTAAAAAAAAAGTGTCATTGAAGAATATAATAGTTATTTATGGTTAAACGCCACATTCAAGCAAAGTAATTAATTAAATCGTACTTTTATTTACCTAGTTTGTACACACATACTCCACGACTATTATTATTACTATTATTGTTTATTACCACTATTTATTTCTCGCTGTCAAATATTTGCAAAAGAATAAGATTTAAAAACTTTAAAAACCAAATTTTCTACGTTAATTTGATGTATTTTGAATTCGAACACTCAAAGAAACGAACATCACTAAATACAAACACTTCACGACATCAAACCTGCGTAAACTACTTAATCCGGTTAACTTAATAAAAGAGGACGCCAATACGAAATTATAAAAGTCAAACTTGCGGACTGACAGTTCTAACGCGTGTACCGAAAGGTTAATTGAATTAAAAATTTTAATCAAGGTGTGCGAATGTTGCGGCCTGATATCGACGAAAATCTATTGTTTTGTACTTGACAATTAGCCAAACGGTTTGCTGGTTTTTGACAGTGGTTTTAATTACGCCGATATTTACGTGTATTATTTATCATTTTTTGAAAGTGAAAGAAGTTTGTAAGTGGAAAAGCAGGAAAATGAATTCTAGAAGTAAACAAGTTGTGGAATCACTCCGCAAACGAAGTGATATATTGAATGATGGTAATCCGTTTTTTTTTAACTGGAAAATTATTGTCAAGGATGAGTTGATCCATATTTTCAAATGGTTTGTCGTTACTAGGAGAATAACAGATTATTCTTTCAGAACATGAAGAGTTGAATGAATGGACAGCAAATGATGATTCTGATTGCGACCCCACATATGACCCTAATAGTGAAACCACGAAACGTGGTTTCCGAATAGTTGATTTTAATTGTGAGGCAGGGCCGTCTTCAGAAATTGACGATGTAACAGAGAAACGTGAAAATACGTTCATTACACAAAATGATAAGAATACTGGATCTCTTGACCGAATTTACCCTCAAGGTGAGGCAGGATCGTTTTTTAACATAAACCTTCCAATTAGAAACGCGGAATGAAAAATGAGTCTAGAAAAATTCGTCGCGAAAGGACCGAAAGACGAAACGCTGGGTTGTCTTACAGCACTTGTAGTGGAAAACTACGTAGCGAAAGAACTATGTTGCCTTTACCACGATGCAGACGAAAATGCCGAGTTAAAATTTCTGGAGAAAAAAGACTTGTTTGTCGTATGAAAAGTTGTTCAGTATGTGGATTTATTGATAATGATGGGAGGGGACGTAAATCTCCTCCATCCAAATTTTCCAAACAAACAATGGATAATGTTCGTACACATTTATTGTCATTTCCCACCCATGAAAGCCATTATACGAGACGACAAAATGACAAAAGATATTTACCATCCCACTTCACAATAAAAATGATGTACGACGTTTACCGAGAAAAATATCCACATGGAGTGTCATATCGCTATTACAGTGAAACATTTCACGCTTTGAAATTAGCCATTAAACCAAGAAAATTAGATACCTGTGATGAATGTGATAAATTTAAGCTCAAATTGGATCTTGCTACAAATTTTAATGATGAGGCAAAGCGTAAACTTATTATTGAACGAGAGTACCATTTATTCGTTGCAGATGAAACATACAAACAAAAAGCAAGAGATAAACAACTAGCAAATGAAAATCTAAGTATCCGATGGTTGACGATTGATTTACAACAATGCCTGCCTACACCATTCTTATCGAATGCCATCGCGTTTTACAAACGCCAGCTTTGGACGTACAATTTGACAATTCACGATAATGAAAGTAATCAAGCATTTTGCTACATGTGGCATGAGGCTACTGCGGCTCGTGGAGCCAATGAAATCGCTTCGTGTATTTATAAACATCTTCAAAATCTACCTGCTGGTATTAAAAAAGTTATACTATATTCGGACACGTGCGGAGGACAGAACGAAAACACCTACGTAGCGGCAATGTTAACCTTAGTTTTGCAAATGTGTCCACACATTTCTACAATAGAACATAAATTCATGTTGCCCGGACACTCTCATATGGAAGTGGATGGCGATCATGCTGTGATGAGAGGAAAAAAAAAGTAGTACATTGATAAGCCACCCCCATGATTGGTATCAGCTGGTGCGATCGTGCGGTCCTAGATTTTCCGTTATTGAGATGACGCAGGACGACTTTTTAGAATTCTCACATATATTGAAAGGTCCCCTGGTTAAAAGAAAAAAAGATGTTGCACAAAACATTTTTAAGTGGCAACCGGTACGCTGTTTAAAGTACAGCAAACAGTTTGGTATCATCCAATTCAAAACCAGCTTAGACGATTATGAACCATACCAAGAGGTGTCCTTCTTGCGGCAGAAAATATCCGCAAAATGGCTAGATGATGGCGGCAACGTCCCACAAATTAGAAACACCTTATTGCCGATATCCAAAGAAAAGAAGGGGGATCTGTTGTCCCTACTACAGTTTATTCCCCATGTATTTCATAATTTTTACAGAGGCTTGCCTTCATCTGGCTCAACTGTGTCGATAGATCCTGATGTAGGTGAGATTGATTCAAATTCTGACAACCCCAACTTTTGACAATCTGAAGTATAGATGTGCGATTTTTGTTATTTTAGCTTAAAGATTTGATTGTTCTAGTTCTTCTTACTATGTATACATAAATAATTTTGAGGTTAATTTAATTTAAGTAGAAAACGTTTATGTTTTCAGTATGTGGCCGATCACATAAGTCAATATTATGTATTTGTTTCACGTGGCAGATGCAACAAGTCGCTCAAAACTCGTTACACCCAGTGCGTATTCAATTAAAATTGAATGCACTGGGTGTGAAATGGTGAGAGATATCACTTTATTAAAAGATATTACTACTATGTTGTTTTATTTTAAAATGAATAAGTTTTTACCCTCTCCTGAAAAGTGACTGATTTTGACTTATTCCCACCATACGCAGATTTTATAGTAGCTGTTAAAACATTATGATCGGAGTAGGTGCTACGTTGTGAGGTCGTAGCTACAATGGTAGGGCTTTTAGCATGCGATGGGTTTATAAGAATTACATTGTCTAAACAAGTTTGAGCTGTTTTAGCTATCCTGGTAAGTACACGAAACAATATTTCGGCATCAAAGCTAGCTAATAAATTTAGAAATACATTACATTCTTGAGTATCACAACAGAGATCTACATTAAAATCCCTTGCTATGACCGTTTGATGACCACGAGCGAATATACTATTTAACATATTTTCAAAATTGTCGCAAAAAACATTAAAGTTACTAGTCGGTGTACGATACAAGCATACTACCGTAAAAAGGTTTTTATTTATAATGATATCGACACTACAGCACTAGAAGACACTTTCAGTTGCCATATTGTTTATGAAAAGGTTTTTGGACGCATCTTGAGTATCCTTTGATATGTATATAGCTGATCCTCCTTTTTGTAATTGCTGTCTACAGTAGTGCGCTGACAGCTTGAAACCCGGTATACTAACACGTTTCAGGTTATCTAAATTTATAAAATGTTCCGTAATACAGATTATTTTGCAGTTTTGCGATAAACTTATTTCTACTTGGAGGCCTAATACTGCGGTGGTTAAACCCTGAACGTTTTGACAACAAATAGTAAATACGTCGTCAGCCGCTAGGTCACTAATGATGGGCTCTTGGTCTTCCAGAAAAAATTGTTTATGTATGCGCCCACAGGCCAATACGTCGGTTTTTTTATCTCTTCCAGAAGGTGGGAAGGTATTCCCACTCTAAAGGATGAGTATACATCTGGCCGTTTCGAGGTGATTTGGTCACAAATTACGTCTTTAAAACTCTTGCCATGCAAGTAATTAACAAGATTATCTTTAGTTACTTCTTTATCTAATCTAGTAACGTAAATATAAGAATATTTTGTTATCGCTTTTATATCAGAGTTGGTTGCTGAACCTCGGATGGTTTTGTTATTAAATTTTCTACGTTTTTTGACTATTTGAAAATCGCTATCCTGTGTTATTGTTTTTAAGTCTGTTTTTATTATTAAATGTTCTTATACAAACATTCGACAATGGTGTGATTCGATGCATTGAAATGTTTTAATGAAGTTTATAATCGAGGTCCTGTTATCGTCATATAATTTCGTGCCACGATGTTCTTTTGAAAGAACTCCAGTAGAAAGAAACCTTTGGGCAACACCCTGTACACAATGCTTTTTAGATTTGATATTTCTAAAAATGCATTTCTACAGACACGTACTGATTTGGAGTGCACTTTGACAAAATATTTTAAAGTAGTTATAGGATTTTCACGAACAGTGCTAACAGATTTATACCTTTTTGCAGCAACACTCGAAATACATTTTAAAATAAATCCGTCCTGCTCAGATTTTGTTGTATCTGCATAAAATTATCAATTTTTTTACTTCGATGTCTGTCAGTTCCGTATGATTTATTCTTTGTGCCATATCTACATTTAGGTATTACAGGTCCCAAAGCCGGCATATATCTATGACGAATCAAAATAACATTAAATTACTATTCAAGATAAATTAAGAAAAATACTAATTAAGTTATAACTAAGCACACCTACGCTTTTTTTCTTGACTTCTTTTCCATTCGTTAAGATTACTAAGTCTTACCGTGTTTTGCCTGGAAGAACTGTTTTCAATGAACAATACCAACACTTTTAATTATTTTAACAGCCACAACGAGCAATTAGCTGTTCCTACCGAAAATTTAGATATCACGCGGTACACAGCATGTGCAAAGCCAAATTATGGATTTGTTGTTTTTGCAACAAACTCAGTCATGGATGTTGCTGTCTTTGCAACATACTAGCATACTCAAATGCACTTCCAAGTGGGATGTAGCAGTTTTTGAAAGAACTGACTTTACCATATCACGAAGCTTTACAGTGTACTTTTCCACTCTTAGTAGAATTTTGATATAATGGATGTTGCCGCTTTTGCAAATAGACGCCTCAATGGATCTCTATCGCTCTTCTTGTCATCCTTTCGAAATAATTTCCGGCTCTAGCTAGCGCCTTGGTCTTAACGAAACTTGTCTTATTTAGTCGGACGTAACATCAAGAGGGATGCCTCTCGTGCTGCTTTATGCGCCACTCGATGTTACGCCCAGTCTGGCTAACGTAGTATTTTCCACAACTGGATTATAGCCGATCCATTCCCGCTTGAATGGAGTTAGTTTGTCTTTAGCTATCGGAAGACCGTACCACGATTCCGTACCACCATTCACCTTTTGTAAATTTACATCTAGATGCACATAGGATCTTAAATCCTTTTCTTATAAACAAAAGAGCACTTATTGCAGGTATTCAGAAATTCCTTAGGTACCTCAATCGACACCCAAATTCCCCTCAAATCGAGAGATGATATAGAAATAGCGATCACAAATTTAACCCTACATATTCCGAAAGCTGCATGGGCTGCAGCACCGGTCCCTATATACAAGAACTTATCCAAATCATATATTACAGCAAAAGCGAGAAAAACGAAAGTTATACAAAAAATAGCAAAACACCCGCGCGAGCACTCATCTCTAACAAATTCAGCTGAGACAAACTACTTCTTACGGTAATTAAACTAATACAAAACCCAACGTGATATGAATCCCTTGATCAGGATGTAAAATGGCCAATGGACAAGAAGCGATGAAGACATGGTTCGCACGTTTGCGAAAGATCTAATTTCAGTCTTCCAACCTCACAAGAGAAAAAATTTCATCCACTGAAGAAGAACACTGGACACTCTAGAGATCCCAGATAGATAAACCAGATAAACCAGACGTGTTTAACGACGGAAAAGTTCAAAAAGACAGACCTTCTCGTTGTAATTACAAGTTTCAAACCTAGAAAAGCTCCTGGTTATGACTTCATGACAGGGCTAATGTTGAAGCAAGTACCTGATAAGATAATCAAGCTCATTACCTACATTTTTAATGCCATGTTTCCCAGTACAATGGAAAATTGCTGAGGTTAAAATGATAGTCAAACCTCATAAAGACAAAACCGAAGCGGCATCTTACCGCTCTATCAGTTTGCTTCCGGTGCTTGGTAAGGTACATGAAAAATGCTGCTAATCAAACTCCATCCTTATCTGAAATATTAAATTTTTCAGAGAAGGAATGCGATAATACGGAACTATTGAACAGGTACAGTCGTGATCTTGGGAAACGCACGCTCAAGGTCAAGCGCTGTTGTGAGATCCGACATGCCGCTGGCTAAAAGGGCTGAGCCGAGCGCCCACGAGTCAAGAGCTGTGTGTGAGTGTGCATTTCCCAAGATCACGACTGTACATGGAATCCTCAAAACAGTAAGACAGGTGTTTGAAGAAAAAAGCTACTGTACAGCGGCATTTTTGGATATCTCGCAGCGCATTATAGCTTATTCACTAAATTTAAAAAGGAACTGCTTCATCTATACTATTTTCTACTGCAATCATATTTAGAGGAGAGGTTCTTCTTTGTTCCGCAGGAAGGTCAACCCAATCTTCTACCCATACAAGCTGGAGTCCTACAGAACAACGTTTTGGGTCCGACATTATACCTCAAACATACTGCAAATATGGCAACCAGCATTTACACCATATAGCCACCCACGCTGACGATACTGTTATCTTAGCCTCACATAGGGATCGCCAAATAGCTTCTTACCATCTTCAAAAGCACTTACTCAAAAGAGGTAAATAGACTACTAGACGATGACGAATCAAAGTAAACTGCAAAAAGTCTGCACAGGTCACCTTCATACTAAACCGAGGGAAGTGTCCACAAGTAAGACTAGAATAATGTTCTTCTCCCAATTTAAACTGAAATTAAATACTTGGGAATCCGTTTAGACAACAATTTAACTTGGGGATAACACATTTCGACCATGAGGCTTCAGTTATCCTCTTCAATAAACTTACCCATCTGATAGATTACTGAAGAGGTTAGGAACAGAGTGGACAAGGCTATCAAGGCTTACTATGCCCTGAGTCGGTGTGTGTTTGAAAAGTATGAAGTAAACGGGCAGGCCAAGACAAGGTCATAGAGCCTATACTTACCTATGGCAGTGAAAGCTGGACCGCAAATAGACCGGACATCAATAGATATAATGAGATTCAAATGAAATGCCTTCAGAGAGATGCAGAAAAGACACGACGGGATAAAGTGTTCGATTAGAGGTTAATATGCAGCCGGTCGAGAGGATCATTGAGGATAGACAGCTGTCTTGGTTTGATTACGTAAACGAATGGGACAGGTGAAGAAACCACAAACGTACATAGAGGTCAGAGTGCAGGGTAGGCGACCCATAAGGAGAACGAGAATGAAATGAACAGACAATGGCGTAGATTGCGACCAGCCGAGGGAAAATTATGCAGCAGCTAGCTCAAGGATCTTGCTGGGGAGAGGGAAAATCTGGTTTCCAACGCCACGATAAAGGTACGTTGGGGAACAGGAAGAAGAAGTCTTTAGTTGGGATTCATTCCTTAGTGTAGAAAATAAATTGCTTCTGTATCGCTCCTTTCTAAAGCCTATATTGACGTATGGTGTGCAGATCTAGGGGACTGCTATAAGAGTCATATACAAAAAATACTATTTTTTTAATCTACAGTGCATGGTACGTAACCAACAAAATGATTGGCTCCTTACGCTAGATGATCGTCTAAAAAGTCATCCAAACGTAGTAGCTCGAAATCTGACAGAACAGCCCTTCAGCAACTTGAGACGTATAAAAAGGTCATTCCTGTGGACATTATACAACAATTCTTCTTCAACACATCGACGCTGCTTAGCCAAAACGGCATAAACGACATTTACATGATTTCTCAGGAAATCAAAAAATCTTTTATCACGTCGTATTGAAATAAGCATTTGCGCAAACGTTAAACGTAGTAATTGTAGTTTGTTTGCGGTTGTCGCTTTAACTGTTGGATACAGATTTAAAAATCCTGTTCAACGGTGTAACTAAATAAAATGTGACCATTTTGTTTCGTTTATGCCGTTTTGGCTTGGCAGCGTTGACATCATGTTTATCATAACATGATGATACACCATTTGGTGTACTATTACTGTTACCTTTGTTATAATATTTTGTTAACAGAGGCATCAATAAAAATAATTAAAAAAAATTCTCTTACCGATTTCGGCACTTCGAACTTGTTTCCGAAGAAGGTTGCAACATAGCATCCGAAAGGACAAACAGTTTTTCAAATGAGTCATGGCTGAAAGTTCCCGAAAGTATCTAGATCTAGTTCTGCTATTAGTTCTAATGTTTGTTCAATTAATACCGGCCGTGAAAGCGTTTGTACTTATAAGTACCATTGCAATCATACAGTGTGTTAATTAATTATCGTCCCCGACGTCATCATTGCAAGTATGCAGCCAATATGACAGTATTGGTATTGCAATACACGATGTGCGTATTGCACTGTGATATTGGTTGTATACTATCAATGATGACGTCGGGTACGATAATTAATTAACACACTACATGTTTCTACATCACATCTGATATCTTTTGTAATCTTCTTGAATATAAATGAATATTAAAAAACAAAATTAAATAGATTAAAAAGTTTTTAATATTACCGTTTGGAACATTTTATGATTTTTATAAGACTATATTATAACAGTGACATGCACGCAAATACACTGAGACAACTATACAACTTAAACGTCTTGAAAAAAAAATTCTATAGAATTATAAAAAAAAAATATTCCTATTATATCGAAATGTGCAAAACGTAAGCTAAAGATACACGGTGAATATCGAAGAAGGATTAATTCACATCTTCAAAATTTTCAAAAACACGTCGAGTGATGATAAGTTTTGCCTCTTTTTTTTGGTTTAAATAAAGAACAACAATAAATTACAATAAAAACTATACGTTGATCGGTCGCAGAAGGTGCTATAAAAATTATAAGTAATGGAAATTTACAAAATTATATGTAAATAGAGATGTATACGGACAACACCCTTCGTTAGTATCACATGTTAAGTTTTCATTTTAATTATTCTTATATTAACCCTTTAACGCATACCAATGAAATGCTTTTCTAAGAAAAATAAACGTCGGTAACATCCTGTTCAATTTTGATCGTTTAGATCGAATAAAAGGTTTATTTTATGTAGATTAAAAATGCTTTAAACTGAAAAAATTAAAAATACACTGGAGATTCACTAATTAGAACAAAATTGAAAAATTGCTTTAACATTGGATATATACAATCAGATCATGTTGGTATGTTCTTACCAAAGTATGATGACTAAACGAGCGTATAAAACGCTAACACTTAGTGAAAAGCTTAGTGAAAAGGAAATTTTGAAATAAACTTTGGTGCAAGTGCACACTGCGCAAATCTGATTACCATCTAATTGAAACAGAAGTTTATAAATGGTTTTTGTCAAAATGAGAAAGAGATGCGAACATAACCACTATTGTTCTAATGGAAAGGCTATGCAGATTTATGCCAAACATTACAATAATAACAAATTTAATGCTGGTGAGTGTTGGATTAACCGATTTAAACAAACGCAATCTTACAGTGGTATAACCGCTTCTGAAAATATTTACGGAGAAAATGAACGAGTTTAAGCTATTACCTAGCCAGATATAAAATGCTGATGAATCAGCACTATTTTGGAAGCTGCTACAAGATCATACCTTAGAACACATCAAAGAAATCTCTCAAAGAGAGAGTAACTCTTTTCACTTGTGCCAATGGCAATAGTACTCATAAACTCAAAATGGTGGTTATTGGCAAAGCTAAAAAATCTCAAGCTTCTAAAAACGCTAATTTCCAGTTGAGTACCATTCGACCAACAATGCATGGATGACATCCGCTCTATTCGTTGACATCTTTTGTCAAAAAAGTAAGATTAAATCAAAAAAAAGAACAATTGAACCCTATTACTTTAGCCAATGGATCACAATACCAAATAGAATACCCAACACCATATGATTAAAAAAACTTTATTAACACATTATGGCTGCTGAGGACGACATTTTAAATGCCCAAAAATATTAACTTGATGGATGTAGTTTTGCTTATCTCGCGCTTTTGAGAAAACGTGTCAACTGATACAATAAATAAATGCTGGTAAAAAATATTTTCTGATGCTAATGACATCTCCATTACTGCCGTAAAGAAAAAGTTACTTTCTGAAGACAATCATCAGTATACCGAAACTGGACTTAACGAATGGATTGGAAATGATGATTTTTTACCTCTACATAGCGACGAGAGTGTTTTAGATGATGAAACAGTTATACAGTACACTTGATGATGCGAACATTCCGCAATGGGAACCTCTCGGTGGTGTGAACACGAAATTATTTGCATTAAACGCCGTATAGTGTGAACAGCTTGGATTTTCGTTGGGGCGAAAAAGTGGATTATGCGTTTCTATCAGGGATTTTAATTATTTACCGCTCGGGAAAGTCCCTTATTAAAAGCACATTCTACATATCATGCGTAGTTGTGAATGTGCCTCCGATGTAAATACATTGAGTTTAAGAGAAAAAGCTAATATAATCGAAGAAAGTAAAAAGGACTGTTAGTCACGACCTCATCTAAACATACAGAATTTGAAAATCAACAATTTGCTGAATAAAAAAATTAAAATCTTATTATCTATACGATAACTCACAATCAGAAGCTAAAGCTATCGAAAAAATGCATCTTGAAAAGTTTGCATTTCCACTTTTAGAAGAGAAATTGTACAATTTTTTAAACAAAGAAAAAATAATTCACGAATTTCGAGGAATGTGCTGAAACAGAACGTTATCACTATCAAAATAATTGGATATTGATACTTTCACAGCCAGTGATGGTTGGCTGTAAAGATTTAAACACCGTCGTGGCTTAAAATTTTTGAAAATCATAGGAGAGAATTTATTAGCCAATCCAGATGAAGTAGACCCTTTTAAAAAGGATCTAAAACGTATTATTCAAGACCTAAAGCGGCATCAAATCTATAATGCTGATGAGACAAGATTGTATTAGCGCTTAAAAACTTATGTCTAATTAGCTGAAAAAATTGCTCCTGGATTAAAGCAACAACTGATGTTTATGGGTTGCGTAAATGCTGCAAATTTATATAAGCTCAAACTCCTATTGATAGGGAAATCAAAAAATTCAAGATGTTTTAAGAATTTTAACAACCCATTGCTGAATGGTTTTTTCAACATTTTGTAAATGAGGTAAGAGTTAAAATTATCTACCATTTGTTTCATACGGCTGAAACACGCTTAAGTGTACTATAGGAACAGTTTGCTCAGTTTTGTTGTATCAACAGAAGAAGGAATAGCTGCAGAACTCAGTAAGATTTCATCATACATTAGTCTGCGGCCTGCGAGAAACTTAGCTCAACAGTAATCGAGAAGACTTGATAAAACATCCTGTCAGATTTTAAGGAACATAATGAGGATGCAGACCAAGATAGCATTCCACTAAGTACATTATGGGAAAAATTAATATGTGAAAAAGCTTTGGTCCCTGCTGCTATTATGGATGATAGAATAAATTCACTATAGAAACTACTTCCAGTAAGTTAATGATTTTAATGAGTGATTTTGGAAGTCAATAGCATAATCATATATAATATTAATTTGGTTATTTCTTTCCATCTCAATTTTAATATAATTGAAATAAAACTATGTGTATTTATAGATGGATGGTTTTTTTAATTGTCGGCTCTACCGGTTTCGATTGTTACATTCAATCATCTTCAGGAGCTAGCCACGTCATTAAACATATTTTTAAGAAACATATCTTGTTTATTGTTTTAACTGTTATCTTCTTGATTCTGATTATTATTTACTTCTTCTCTTTGTTAATTTAATCAAAACGATTTCTTTGCACCACTACAAGCCATGTGTTTCTTTTCGTTTGTAAAAACGAAAAAGAGAAGAAGAAGTAAATAATAATCAGAATCAAGAAGATAACAGCTAAAAACAATAAACAAGATATGTTTCTTAAAAATATGTTTAATGACGTGGCTAGCTCCTGAAGATGATTGAATGTAACAATCGAAACCGGTAGAGCCGACAATTAAAAAAACCATCCATCTATAAATACACATAGTTTTATTTCAATTATATTATAATCATATATGTACAGCAAATTTAAAATAAAATTAAAATTACGCTGCTGCAGGGGTGGAAGATTTAGATAAGGATGAGGCAGCAGATGATGACTCAGATCAACCTTCTTCAAATGAAGATGAAAATGAGTGCATTGACATTTGCCATTTCGAAGCAATTAAACTAATTAATGCAGCTGTTGAATACCTTGAAAGAAATTCAAGAAAACGCAGATATGGCCAAAATTGCCCAAAAAATCTTAAGGAATAAAAAAAATTTCCACGTATACATAATCGAATTAGATATAACCAATAATTAAATTTAATTACACCCTCGTTGGTATAAACGTATGGTATTTTTGTGTTCATACTATCGCGAGTGTATTGTAGAGTGTAAATGAACCAAAAGTGACACATGAAGAGGTAATCAGCAGTTTTAACACTTGTATAAAATGGGCTGAAGAAAATGGAACCAAATTAGGAACACTGCATACACTTAGGCTGATGCGAGAACGAGCAATGGAAGCTAAAAAATTGTAGTGTCGATTAGCAAAAATTACCGACTTTTTAACTAAATTATGTACCTATGTATATGTTTTACAATCTCTTTTCTTATTAGTGATGCTTTAAGACAGGATTTCCCAACCGGGGGGGCACGCCTTCCTAGAAGGGCATAGAGAGATGTCAAGGAGGCCAAATAAGTTTCCATTTTCGAAAGAAAAATTAATTTAACGCAGAAATTTAATAATAATCTTAATAATTTTATTAAATTTCATTATTAGTAGACTTAGAAACGCTTAAACCGAAAGATTCTAATTTTAGTTTAAAACGAACGACTTCGAAGACGTCGACCGCCATAAGTATGGTTGATACTTGGGGTTTCGATGTCGAGCAAAATAAACTCTTATATCAAAACAAAAAGTAAAGGGGCGCATAAAAATATTAGTTATAATCCAGGGAGGCTCGACGAAAAAAGGTTTGGAAACCGTGCTTTAAGATGTCATACTGAATTACAACTTATGTATTATGTACAGTCATGTTCACGGGAAATGCTCAAGGTCAAGCACTGTTGTGAGATTCGACATGCGGCTGGCTAAACGGGCTGAGCCGAGCGCACACGAAGCTCGAGGCTCGTGGGCGTTCGGCTCAACCTGTTTAGCCAGCCGAACCAACGGCATGTCGGATCTCACAACAGCGCTTAACCTTGAGTGTGCATTTCCCGTGAACATGACTGTACTTTTTTTTCTTGGAAATCTGTGTTATTTTTTGGTGTTAATAGACGCAACAATTTTTTAAATTATTTTAACGATGAGTAATCGAAATTTTTCGATAATCCAAACCGTCCGTGTGGATTAGCGAGTCTCCACTGTATTTTCTTTCAAAATAATAGTTCACTATAGGAAAGCACTCAATAAAAATGCGGAAATTGTGTCAATAAATATCACTGAAACTTGATGCGTTAAAGGGTAAACACAATTATTAGTTTAAAAAAATGTGAAAAACTTTAATAAATTCGTCAAAATGTTTAATTTTAACGTGGTTACAGATACATCTGTAGTTTTATTTAAAATAAAAAAGGAAGCAAACAAACAAAAAAAAAATAGTTTTAGATTGAGACCAAAATAATAATGTCTTCAAAAAATGTTGGTTATAAAAAATGATTCTCAATATAATTATAACAAAACGTTTATTTTTTCACCAGTTAATTCAATATATAAACAACTACAAATTTATAAATAATTTTTACGGACTATACACGAAAATTAAATCGCGTAAAAATTGATGGATTTTCACAAATTTGTTTCAGACGAACAAAATGTTAATAGTTATTAAAGTTTTTCACAATTAAATAATAAACTTTTAGAATTAGCTAATAGAAAAGGCTATTGTCCTGTTAATAATTCAACGTTGTAACCCAATGTACATTTTCATACTGCCTCAAGTTCGACTGAAATATTTTATTGTGAAAGATTTTTAATGCAGTACTACATTTACAAAACAAAAAGGACAGAAATAATAAATACTTATACTTGTATAAATATTAATTAAATAAATACATTTTCAATCAAAATTATTACATCTAAGATACAAAAAAAGCAAATCACTTTTTAATATTTTAAATGATACAATAAAAAGTTTCCAATAACCAAATTACCGCTTAATTTTTAAATCGCCTTTAGAGAATAATTTGTACTTTAAAGAAAAGTCAGACTATATTCTTAAATGGTTAAAAATTTATTGTGAACCGCTTACATAAATACATATTTATTCTAAAAAAAAAACAAGTATAATATATATGTACAAATGATAGAAGAAACGAATTATTACATAACTGCTCACAGTAAGCAAATGAAAATGTACATCTAGGTGAGGAGAGAATGGGAAATAAACTATGCCTAGAAGAATTATCTCGTTTCTCGCTACATCTAAAACATAAAACCGTTATAATACAAATACAAATTCACATATCTTCTTTTTAATAAATTCTACCTATCGAGATAGTCTTTAGATATCTAAATAATTTTTTAAAGTGCCAAATAGGCCCTAAAGTCCTGTCGTTTGCGACAGGTCTGAAAACTCATTTGGGTTGAATTTTAGTTTGCGAAAATCCGTAAATGTACACCGTGTTTGTTAAACAACGTCAAAAAACCAATGTACGCATACCATTCCTTTCACTTAAATAAAAAAAAGAATGAAAAACAAAATAACGATTAGCCATTAACACTAGAGTTTTGTGAATACTTTTGCACTAAGAATCATCGGACATAAATGAATTCTGGGACTTTAATTCCTCCAACGTTTTTATTTGCTGACGAAGAAAAAGAATCCTGAAACAAATACAATTCAAAAAATCATTTCAAATTTAATTTTTAATCATTAGTAACATATATCTCATAAACAATTGGTAACAGTTGAAAATATTTCTGCGATTGCACTGTGTCATTTTCGCTCTATGAAGTGAGTGTTATACAAACGCAGAAGAAACCAACTGTTTTCATTCGTTTTTTTAAATTAATAAAACAATTTCAACAATTCTTAATAGGCCACTCTTCAGGCCGATTTAGCAATGACTTATTAATTAAATCTATTAGGATAACAATCGGACCTGTACGCTTCTATAACAATGGAAATGTCATAACTATCCCTCGCCAATTAAGTGCAATTTGGTAGTGATAGTATAGGCCAAAATAAGGTTTACGTAACAATAATATTAATAGTTTATTGTGTTACTTAAGCTGCTGCTATTACACTCGTCCAAATAAATACATTTTCTTATTTAATAAATATACTAGCATAAACAAAAACCAAAATGGTGGTTACAATCCGATCTCCGTATTTAGGAACTCCTACACAGAATAAAATGTTTTCTGACACAAAACCTTTTTTAAGCTACCTTTAAAAATCATTCTATTAGACTCTCCTATTAATTCACTCGGCAGCTTGTTAAGTACCACTCGAGATAAGTACTCTGGCCCAAGCTGTGTTTTGGATAAACGGCAGTAATCGTTATAAATTTTATTCTTATTCCTAGTATCGTGCTCATGAATATCGGCATGTATCGCAAAATGTCCCCTGTTATCAAAAGCATACAGAGCGCATTCGAGAATAAAAAGTGAGGGTAGAGTTAAAATCTTTAATCTATTAAAAACATCTCGGCAGTCTTCTGTGTACCCAAGACCCCCCACTACTCTCACCGCTCTCCGTTGCAGTGCAAAGATATATGCACTACTTGGACTGCTGTGGGTAAGTATTGAATATGACAACAATTTACAATATATACAATATTTTTTTATACGTGTTAATAAAGCCCCTGGGGCGAGTTACATGGATTGGAGGTCGTGACAAACGATAAATATTCACTTATAGTTTGACGACAAAAACATGTGGTAAATGTAAACTGATATCCAAAAAAGATTGAATATTCTGCTTCTCTTGGATGACGCTCCCGGACATCCCACCAATATATGGGACGAAAATTGAATATCTGCCTAAAAATACTGACCTGATTCAGGCAATAGATCAGGGAGTAATATGATAATTTATTCGATAAGATAATTCGAAAACCGGTTCGAAAACTTGTTAATGAAACCGATAGCAAATTGTCAATTAATAAGTTTTGGAAACAATTCAATATAAAAGATGCTGTAGACAATATTGGCGAATCATGGGATGACCTCAAATCAACAACATTAAACAGCGCATGCAAAAAAATTTTGCCCGATTGTATTAGTCCTGCAACAAACAACAGTAGCCCTGTTCTCCTCCTTGCAGAAATTAGACAAAACATATTAAATTTAGCAAAAGAAGTTGGTTTTGAAGATTTGGAAGAAAATGATGTCGTGAATTTGTTGGATGCCGATCGCCAGTCACTTTCGAATGGCGAGTTAATTGAACTTGCAGAGAACGAAATACTTCAGGCTGAAGAAGAAATAGTTAAATTCAAATTATTTTGTCTACAAATGTAGTACAATTCGTTACAAAAGAAAAGAACATAGACCAACACAATCTCTAAAACGCAAAATCTCTAAACTACAGAGTCAACCAATTTTTCGCCAGTTAGAAATTCGTCAATCGAATAAAAACATTGCTTAATGAACTCATGCTTAATATCTTTATAGAATTTTACACAATTCAACGACTTTATACAATTTGGTAACTTGTTATAAAATTTCGTGCCGTGATTATCAACACCTTATTGTGTTGTTTTAAGGCGATGGGACAGTACTTCAAAAAGTAATCTATTATGTGTATCATAGTCATGCAAATGATTTTTATGCACAAAATTCAAGGATGCTAACACATACAAACACGGAATTGTTAAAATGATATGTCTTTTGAAAGACGGCTTACAACCTTCCATCTGTCCGAGACCATGAAGCGCACGCACACACCTCTTTTGATGCAAAAATATTCTCTGCATTGCCGAGGCCGATCCCCACACTGCAACACCATACCCGGCGATGACATGACAACACGCGAAATAAGCCGTTTTGGCGACTTCTAGCGTAGCACAATGTATCAATCTGCGTACCACTTATATGTTCCCCCCAATTTAATTAATAAATTAAACATCAGGCCTAGAAGCTTTACAGTATTCTTATCTTGTTTGTGGAAGAAGTCTAGTATTTGAGTCTTTTTCTTATTTATTATTAACCTATTTGCACATAACCAGTCACCAGCAGAGACGAGTGTATCATTACTACTATTCTTAATATCCTCGGCAGCATGCCTTCGAACTACAAAGGAGGCATCATCCGCATAGAGACATGACATAGCACTTTCTACATTTTTTGAGAGATCATTTATACAGGGTCATCCACGACGACCATCCATTAGAACTATACTATAGAACTATACTACTTCCGGTTATACCGGAAGTCGCCACCTACTTTATTTTTTTAAATGGAACAGCCTGTATATTTTTACAGGGTGTTATCACAAGTCTGCAAATTTTCAAACCCCCAGTTCGTTTGGTTATTCATTAAGTCACACTAGGTTAAATATTGTTATGATATGTGTGCATTTTTCAAACAACCCTAATTATCTTCCAAATTATAAATGTTAGGTATAGGACATATGTGATATAAAAGATGTAAAATGAGACATCGAAGACGACTAAGTAATAAAATATGGGGGGTGCCATTCAAAAAAATAAAGTTATGGTACTTCCAAGTTTCGAAAAGTTAACGTGCCATAGTAAAGTGACCAAACGTTCTAGACAGCCGTACTCGGCACCAAAACATACTCCATCATGTTGCTTAAGCATGTTCTGAATCCTAAAGTGATATCCCAAAAATCGAGCGATCTCTGATTTTTTGAACAAATGTCTGCTGCAGCAGATTTTTCTAGAAAAATTCAAATAACTCGAGAACGGTCGAATAAAATTGCAAAACGTAAAGTTATTCATAAACAGACAAATGCAAATATGTAAAAATATATAGGGTGTTCCATTTAGAAAAATAAAGTAGGTGGCGACTTCCGGTGTAATCGGAAATGTTAGAAATCTGAAAATATTTTAGTCAAAGAGAACTCAATTGATAATACTAAAATCTTTATTCTCAAATTTTTATTTTGGCCAGAACCCTGTATAGTTCTAATGGACGGTCGTCGTGGATGACCCTGTATAAACTATAAATAGAAGGGGGGCAAGTATTGATCCCTGGGGAACACCCCATTTGCATTCTGTCATTTCTGAGAGATCCGAGTTCCACCTGACACACTGATATCGTCCGGATAAATACGATTCTAGCAATATATTTGCTTTTCCCCTGATGCCATAATAATCAAGTTTAGACAACATGATGATCTACCGTATCAAAAGCCCGACTAAGATCACAACAGTTTATTCTGACCCTATCATAATCATCGTGTGGTTCCGTGATGTGACTAATAAGTTCGATAATAGCCGATGTTGTTGATTTGCCCGTTCTATAGCCTCTAGAAAGTTTTTTTTTTTTTTTTTTGATAATTTGTTCAAATACCTTAGAAAAGGCTGGCAAGAGTGCAATCGGGCGATAATTGCCGTAATTGCTTTTGTCCCCTTTCTTATAGACCGGAGTTATTTTGGCAATTTTGAGTTTTTCCGGAAACACTCCATCGTCCATACATTTATTGAAAATTATAGCCAGGGGCTGCGCAAATATCCCAGCTACTTCCTTGATCATAATAGCGGTAAAGTCATACATGTTTTGACTATGGCTTCGTTTCATATTTTTAATTATACTTAAAATCTGTTCAGCATCTGTAGGTCTGAAGAAGCAAGAATTGAGAATTCTGAGGATTACTTTCTTAAGTAATCCTCAGAATGAGTCGAGGACATTGTGATCGTGTTGAGCAGTGACTGCACTTCCGTTGAAAAATGCTCACTGATACCAGGAACGTCTAAATCATTATTAGCTTGTGATTTATTTTCCTTAGTGCCTTTTTCTGTGCTTACTATCTCCCACATTTTCTTATTTTTGTTGGCAGCTCTTTGAATAGCTTCAGATTTTTTTTCTTTTTTTCATTATTCACCAGTAGTAGATATTCCCGCTTACAGGTATTATAAATTTCGTAAGATTCAGCATCTCTCTTACTCGCAGCCATCATACCCAGCGAATTCAACAAAAGCTTTTTCTCCAGAACAGATTGCGATAATCTACACCTGCTTCTCACGTTTATTTTAACCCTTTTATTATGTACTGGGAAAAATGTGCTATATTTGGGAAAAAAAACGTTCATGGAATAGATTGTAACGATCATTACCAGAGCTCCTCTGAAAAAGCAGACTCCATCGCAACCCCGCCAACTTTTCTCTGAAACCATTCAAGATTCGCTCATTTCGCACTCTGGTCTTTATGCTTTTGTATTGCTCAGGAAGACTGCCCCTATCACCCATAATCCGCAATAACTGGCCACGGTGGTTGGAGATATGCAGTTCCATGGTTGAAGCCGCCAGTATAGAAGAGCATACATTACTAAAAATATTGTCAATGCAACTTTAGTTAATATCACAATCCCACAATTGACTTTAAAAAAGTTATCCAATGCACTTACGCATTTTGATCCATCCTCACAATGATCCCAACAAAGAGCACAGCGTCAACATTTCTCGTGATATTACCGCAGTTGTAAGTTGCTACTAGGAGTTGAAAAGACAAAAGGAAAGGGATGCAAAACAAAAAACTTTGGACACGTTTTTCAATGTTGGTCTACAAACAACAACGAAACCTAAGAAACTACGCAATTCTTTTTTGCGTAGTTTTGCAAAATATATATTGCAAGATATATCGCACGCGTGATGTATTTGCAGAAAATAGGCGTCATTTTTCAATTCTAAAATATTAAAGATTAATGTTCAACATTTTGTTTCTGTGCCCTCTATTGAAGCTGAAGAACAAATAACACATAAAAATTATTTTAAAATCAGAAGAAGTTTCTCAATACTAGGAAGGTTCTTTTGTGAAATCCACCACTATAACTTCCTTGCAGAAAATGGTTCCATTTTCGCCTCTAGCTTAATTATTAGTGGTAGTAATCCAGTATTAGCGTATGTATCCCTAAGTGTGCTCATAGCTTCGTCTTTCGAAAGTGTGTCTTTTAGAAGCACCATTTTTGCAATTTGTCAAGTCCCCGGGATATTGGCTTTAAGATATTTAAGTAATCTGCAGAGCTTTTGCGATCAATATTAGATACTTTTTGGTATACATATATTGTAGGATCAACTTCCTTTTAATTTTCTTCGCATATATTCTTCCACTTCACATCGTTTAAAACTTTTCCATCAGTATATTCAAGCCATATACTTAGATCTAGCTAGGTGATCGTTTCTAAAATATTTCACAATTTGGATCACATGCTCTTTGACTTTAGTTACTTCAAAGTCTTTACAAAGCAAATTTAGAAAATGAGTGAGCATCTGTAAGTTATAACAGAACCACTAAAGCTTAAGCTTCTGATCTATGTCTTCTCATACTTGTTATATTCGCAGCATATCCGTCACAAATGACGTTACATTACAATTATATTTCGCTTTACAAGATGAAATTATTCCATAAGCAGTTTTTGTTAAGTAATCGTTTGTATGGGGGTTACTAGATGTATCTATTGTTTCATATAAGAATGCGTTTCCATCTTTAGTAGTTATTGTGGTACACAGTATAGGGTCATTACGTACGTTAGACAAACCTTCAACTGATATGTTTACGTTACATCCAGAAAAACTTCCAAAACATTTTATTTTTTCTTCCTCATAAACGACCGTAAATGATGCGTTCGTATTTACGTAAAAAGATCAAAACCAAGGTTAAAGAATAAAAGATACGTACCAAAATTAAATTGAGATATTTGAAAAAATCAAAAAAATCTTGATTTAAAAAAAAATCAATGGTATTTGATTAAAATAAAGAAATCGTGATTTTTTCCCACCCCGGTTATATACAAATTGAAGACGAAACTGTGTTTGTCTTCGACTTATCCACCACTATCAACGATGGTGAGCATACAAAGCTTTCCTAGTAAAGAATAATATCGATTATGAATATAAATTATAAGCGGTAAATTTTTGGACAAGTGGTAACTAAGGCTACTTGAAACTAGAAACCATGCAAAATAGATACAGAAAAGTAACATCAAAGAAACAATTGCAAAGATGGGCAAAATATAATGAGGAGAAAGGAACATACAAAGGAAAATTATCAGAAATTAACGAATTTGTTACCAACCAAAGCCAGAACCACCATAGATTATAAATTGTTAAACAAGCTGTTATAACTTGTGCATGATGTAAACAATATTTGTGTTTAAAACATTTGTCCAATGATTTTCACCATTGCCAACAATACATTGAATAAAAATAAGTAAAGAAAAAATTGAACTATTAATATAGAATACAATTTGTGATAATACAGGGTGATAATACTGTCACAACGTGATCACGTTCAGGGGTGCATCACTAGTATTATTTATTTTGTGTGTTGTATTTTTTTATTCTTCCTTTTCCTGTTTACGCTAAGATCTTGATGGCATGCCGAGCGGGTCCAACCTTTTCGTGATGCGTCGGTAACTGAATTTATTGGCGACAATATTTGAATGGTTTTTAAAACGTGTTACGTATTTAGAATTCCGGTGTGCAATTAATTCTTTCACGGTTGGTATTTGGAGATCTATATGGATTACATTATGTACATATTTCCCATGGAGCCTGAGAGAAATGACAGAGTATCTTGGATTGAAATTGTTGTAGTCGCAAGATTGATACCCCATGATTGTAGACCATATTGATTTGAATCGCCTTGTAAACTCTAAGTTTATTTTCACGACTTAGACATGATTTTTTGTTCATAAATCTAATAAGTATAATTTAAAAATGTAATGTATAAAATGTATTTAATAATTTTTGTTTATAAGATTTCCAGCTGCAACCTTCTCAAAGTACTGATGAATTGATAGACTCCTTCTAAGAGTGAACGTAATGTGCGTGGATATCGCAGTATTGACATTTATCCATCACTGACGACAGTCATTCCTGAAGCAAGTTCAGATTGTACTGAGACGTTGGATACTGATGTATCATCAGCAAAAGTACCAATAATCGTTGAATTGAAGTGCATTTCTTTCCAGGACTAAAGATCCAATTTGGAATAAGGTTGAGTACTGATCATCCTATCACACTAAGAATAATCTATTTTTTAGGTATGAGTTTAAAACAATAGACATTTAATGCAGAAGCCACTTTTTCATTTTTATAATCAGTCTATCATGTCATACAGTGCAGTATATTTCCAACCCTTATAACTCGCCCCAGGGACTCTATTTGCACGTATAAAAAAATAAAACGTTAAAAAAACAAGTAAACCATATTTTGGCCCATACTACGAGTATATTACTACACTGAGTTGCAACAAAATCGGTGAGGGACAGTTCCCTTGTAAGTTAAGGTTTACACACACTAATCAATAGTCAAAACTTTTCAGTAACCTTTTGACACAATTTTACTGATATGTCCAGGACAAATAAATGTTGCAGTTAGGCGATTCTCAACCTATACGCATAAACTTGGGGATTTACTCCTCACGACGAATAATGACCAATAGGCGAACAAATTTGTAGTAAAAGATTTTCTGTTTCATAGATATCCGTGATATTTACTTTCAAATCAAGAATACAAATAACATTTTAAAATAACATCACAGCAAGTGTTCGAAGTCATTTCACATTTTTGTTATCAAGTAACCTCCCGCAATCCACGATCCTCCATTAGCGCGGTCTAAACTAGGGTGTTGGCGAATTGTTTGAGCAGCAGCATGTATCTGATTTTGCAATATTTGTTCAGTATTAACTCCCGTGACGTACACTATGCTTTTTAAGTCTTTGATGAATGAAAATAGTATTCTTTCTAAGAATCAATATGGCTTCACTGAGGGTAAATCAACAAGTGATGCCATTGCGGAACTTACAACAAAAGTTAAAAATAGTTTTGAGAAATCAAGGGCTTGCCTAGCCGTTCTTTTGGATCTAGTTTTTTGTTGCGTAAGCTCGATATTTATGGGGTGAAAGGTATACCTTTGAAATTAATGTGGGACTATCTGCACGAGAGATCTCGATATGTGAGAATTGGTCAAAGTCACAGCTGTTCGGTGTCGATGAATATCGGAGTACCACAGGGAACGGTTTTGGGTCCGCTTTTGTTTTTAATTTATTTAAATGACTTGCTTTCATTAACACTCAATGAAGACTTAATCTCTTATGCCGTTCTTGAGCGGATGTTGAAAAGAGAAATATAGCAGATTTGAGATTAATAAATAATTGGCTAAATAGCAGTAAACTTATTTTAAATGATAGCAAATAAAGGTTTACCATCAGAAAGGATACCACTAATACCTTTTCTAGCCTTCCAATTCATGAAAATGATTGTTGTGTGGACGGTTGCAATTGTAAAAGGATTACATCTGTGTAAGTTGCTACTTATTTAGGTGTACTAATTGACAATCATTTGAGATGGAATGCTCATATTGCAAGGATAGTTGACAAGATTCGGCGTAGTACTTACATGTTCAAAAGATTACGTCATGTATGCGATTTCAAAACTATTAAGATATTTTACTTTGGAGTTATACAATCAATCCTGCAGTATGGCATTTTGGCATGGGGCTCTGCAGCTGATTCTTACCTTCAGAAATTAATTACGTCTCAAAAATGTGTTATAAAAATAATGATGCATAGGCCCCGTACTTTCCCAGCTGCGTTGTTGTTTGCTGAGTGTGACTTATTTATTATTAAACAGTTATACACCTTAGCAATTATGAATAACATTTTAAAATCACCGTTTGGCGACTGTCTCACATTGTTACTCTACTCGGATTGCATCCCAGAATCGTGCTGTTATACCGAAATCTAGGTGGAAATACTTTTCAAGAAGATCGGATATCTAGGAAACTAAAAAACTTTTACTACAATTTTATTCATCTATTAGTCACTATTAGTCAAGAGGAATCAATTCTCAAGTTTATGCGTATAGGTTGAGAATCACACTGTATTAATAAAAATAATTTCCATTAATTAATTTCGAGTTTGGTTTTTTTTATTTATATTATTTCAATTATGTATGTACTACATACTTCTAATCCCTGATTCTTAATAAAATTTCCCTAACTTATAGTTTAATACATTTTTATATTAGTACCTCTGGTAGATAAATTACATGATATTAATCTGTTGTTAACATGACACAGGTTTTTTTTTTAGAAAATTAAGAAACGTTTCAATCAACGTCTCCTATATTGGTAAACCGGCCTTTAACAAATTGCTCCCTATACTATACTCAATGTATCAATATGAAAAATCCCAGAAAAAACTTACCTTTGCTCCTGTAATGTAGCTTGTATTTCGGTAAGTCGAACTAAAGATCGTGCGGATTTAAGTTCCGCCGATACCTTTGAACATTGTATACTGCCCATAATGTGTGCTTCCTCTGATAACTTTTGCGCCTGTAACACATATTTAAAGAATATTCACTGTAATAATATAATTATAAAAAGGAAATGTGCATAATAATAGTAAAGATTTAATTGAAATAATTTCAATGGAGATATTACTTGTTTTTCCAGAATATCGGCGGGCCAGCCCTTCACATGATTCGTAAGGTCATCCCTGTAATGATTGGCCAATGAAGGTGTGATCGTGGGCCCCTGTGGTCTCAGGGCGTGTAATGAACTCTGTACAGCGGGTATGGTGGGTAGACTATTCCCTGGTGGACTGGCAGCCGGTATTGCCACTAAATTAATTAATTGTAGATATTAATTTCACGTTTTCAACACATTCAACAAGTTAAAGTCTAATATATTTGTATACAATTATTATAGTTGTAATATATAATACAATTACTTTTATTGTGCAATTAACCGTTTGAGTCCTAAGCAGCGCGATCGCCCTGTTCAGATTTTATGTCGAGAAAAACCACCACATTTCGAGCATTGTGGATAACTGATGGTGCGTCACCGACTGTCGAAGTCGCGCATAGATTTACTGACGTAAGTACATCACAGAGCTCCTTTTAATGTTAATAATACATTTTTCAATAGGTAGAGTAATGCTATAATAGTGCAATCATACGTTAGAAAATAAAATTTTTTATTTCATTGTTATCGCGCCGCTTGGTATTTCTCGACATAAAATAAAATAAACACTATCGCGTTCTCAGGGGGGTCTTTTCATACTCAATTATAAAAAGTGCGGTTGCGCTGTTTGAGATTCTTCGACAGTGTTTTTTCAATACTCCCTGGGACTCAAACGGTTAAATCTGTAATAAAATTAGCAGGTATGGCAAAGCTGTAAAATTTTCCATAAATTAATTGAAGTGGATTACACTCTGCTTTCTACCTATCTTATGTGGCACTAATAGATAACAACATTTACAGAATGTCCATTGGTAAAATAGAACATCCAATTTCAACAAAGTGTTGTAAGTTCAAAATACTTCTGAATCTTCAAGATAATGTATAACTTCTGGTTTCGCACTTAGATTGCAATGTTATAATTGAATGTTTTTCACAATTATAACGACTTATGCAAAAATATGTGATTAATTTAGCATAATTTTCACGAAAATACCAAGTATGTAATCAGATAAAGTAGCGCTTCCGATTATGTATCGGGTATCTTTATTTAAAGTGAAAGATTATACATATAAAAAGTTCGATATGTGAACAGGAAAAACATAATTAATACTGCTATTGTGTTTTCGAGTTTTCTTGTTTACACACACTCATAAACATATATACACATAATGCTAAAAATAGTCGACAATGATTCGAGTCTTCTAAAGGCATCGTTATCATTAGATTGCCCATAAACGTCAAATTACAGCACATTTGTTTGCATTATTTGATATTTACGAATGGAATAATTATCTTCCTACCAGTCAGAAATCGATAAACCACTACAACTACCTTCGTTGTATCTTACTTTACCATGCGCTCGTAATACTTTTTGGTTAGAGAAAAAGCTTATAGTTTATTTATTTTAGCTTTAAATAGAGCATTTGAATTTTAGTTGGTTGTTTCCCACTTCTCTGTTATGAGCATTAAGTTCAGATATTAGACGTGACAGACATTTGCGTATATATTTTTTTAGCATTGAGAATGTAACATTAGAGGTCTGCATAACGACTAGGCAATTGCAGAATAATTCTGCAGCAAAATCGATTGAGTAGTTTTCGTGCAATTTGTCTCATCCTACAAAATTTTAACCCCCAAGAAATGTGGTCAAAGTTTCACTAAACAAAAAATCAAATTTTATTTAAGCTCACAGCTCTTTTGTGTTAGCCGACGATTCCAGACCAATACAATAAATTTTTATCTTCCATCTCTTGGGTGCATTGTAGGACGAATGTATTGAGATTATCGAATATATTAGTCACTAAATAGGTGAATGTTTAAATTACTTTTAAAGCCGCAATAGAAGTGTTTAGGAACCAAATGCCATATCGTATCGTTGACGCAGTCATTATGCCATTAACAATGTAAGAAGGACCGAAACACCAGTCTAGGAGATCGTCTCGAAATAAATCTTCATATATTAGCAAAGTGGTGATCGGAATGCTGCTCCAAATGCGTAGTACCTATGTAGTACTATTAAGTAGTTATGACGTTGTAGAACATCATTAGTTTGTGAAAACTGATACAACATTCTATCACAACACAGCGTTTTTCCAGCACATATCCCGCACACACCTTCCTTTGAATTTTACGATACGTGCAAATCGGTTCAACATCTAATAGTCTTAATGTTTTCATTCTCGTAAATACTATAACAGACGCAATCATTTGTAGGTACACAACAACATTTCTTCGTCAGAGACTGCCTTCACTTTTCCCAATGATCTGGTGTGATTTCTTTATCTTTGTCCAACAAGTAATTATTTATTCCTATCACCGTTATGGTATACGCAATTTGACAATAACTTCCATTCAGCATTGTCAACGACTTTTCCATTACAACGATAAGCCCTCACATGGCAGTTCCGTATTGTGGCAGTATATATGGCCAATCAATAGGTGAAAATCCATTCTTGAAAAAAGACACAATGTCGAGAATCTCTTTGTTAAAGACTATAGGATTGAGAGGATAATTTAATTTTTAATTTTATTAAAAAGAAACTTGAATGAAGCAAGTTTATATTGATATGAAGTGAAGGAATTTTTGGAATAGAAGTATCAGTTGAAGTAGGATTTCTGTATTTAGTAGAAACACTGTAGTACTGAATTAAACCAATAAATAATAATCGTGGATCGACCTGTGTCCTTTTTCAATTAACTTCCACCATGATGAACCTGGAGACATTAATTGCTAAATCCATTCTGACTCAATATACAACCCAATTCATACCACAGAACAAATTTATACCCTGACGTACAACACCGAGTAGACGATTTATATCTTAAACATTGTTGACAAGTGATCGAGAATTTATCAAAGCAATTCCACTCAAGCACTTTATAGACATTCACCGAACGTTTGTTTACATTTTTGGCTTACTGAAATGTTAAATATCGCAGAAATTCAACAGACATTTAAAATTAAAAATGCAATAATTCCACAAAAATGTGAGATCGTTGTCAGCATTTTAAATTTTGGAAAATTTATACCATAGCACGCAGTTGACAACATGTTGCTGATTTCCTTTGATTTTAAACAGTATTAAATAAGTTATGTCGGTTTCTCGTGCTATCTGATACTTCATGATATCGATGATATTCCAGAACACTAAAACAAATCATTTCAACTAATTTTTCTATATTTTACGGAAAATTGAAATTTGAGAAAATATGATGCTCATAACAAACTTGTATTTATTCAAATTAACTTATAAAATAACTGTAATGTATTTGTTACGGGTAGTAGGCACCGCAGATTTTATAAAACATCGAGTTATTTAAAAAATTTTCATATGTTGCTTGAATTGGTAGTCATTATGTTCTATAAAATTATGCACAAATGCTTCCCTTCTGGCCTTGCAGGTGGCATTTGTCACCACAACATTTACATGGCTATACTTATAGCTCTGCATGTATTTATGAGTATAATTCGCTCTCCCAGATTGAGATTTTATTGCACACTTGCCACAAGAATACAATTCACAGATATAACTTACATAACTTACACATTGTGGATGTAAATGGGGAACAAAACGATAACGATTAACTCTGAAAGGTACGTCGAATCATCAATTCTTTCGAAAAGCGGGGTGAAAAGTTGTTAATAACTTAAATATTAACGAATCAATATTTCCATTCAAACGACAACTTGTGGTGAAGTATCTAAAAGCAAAGACAAATCCGTGAGAAGTAAAAGTGTTCATGTTTTGTGGTTCTTTTGTTAATTCATCTAACAAGTAGAATTCCACAGCATAAAGGACACAAACTGTTTTGTGATTATTTTACATCACTATTATTACTGCAAGAACTGTTAAAACAAGGTGTTTTCGTAGCAGGAACCATTCGCTGTAATAGACTTGAAAGATGTCCCCTGAAGTCTAAAAATGAACTAAAGGAAAGTCGACGTGGTAGCAACGCTTCATTTGCTTTAGACGATTGGAAAACAATAGCAGTTCGATGGTATGACAATAAAAGCGTAAACATGGCATCGCATTTCGTAAGCAATGAAGTTGAAGATGAGGTAAGAAGATGGGACAGAAAGGAGCCATACAAGAGGATACGATTGTTAATATTTCGATGGGAGGGGCAGATAAAAGTGATTTAAAAGTGACTTTTATTAGTTCACGAAAATGGACTTTGAGGGTAATTATCCATTTCTTCAATCTAGCCGTTTGTAACGCTTGGTTAGAATATCAGTCAGAAATGGAAAGGGAAGGAGTAATAAAACAGGACAAGATGGATTTGATAGTGTTCACTACGTCAATAGCAAAATGGTTGGCATTTTCTCATAATTAATACACCGAAACGAGATAGACCACTAATGACGAGTATTTGTCGGATAAATATACAGCCCGATATTTTAAAATGAAAAGACCGATTGAAGAATTAGTTTATACATCATTTATATAATATTAAAATTGCGATAGTGAGCCTTGATATCATTAGCGCTGATTTCCTTTAGAAATTTCCTTTAGACATTGCCCTTATTGCACCATTTCCCTTATCATCATTACATTATGTTATATAATATGTATCACCAGATTACTGGTACGCATATAAATCTGGGGTTAATACAATTTTCTGCAAAATCTTATTGTTATGGCATGGCATATAAAATCCATGATATTAAATAGTACTAAAATCCCACTAAATTTCACTTTTAAAGTGTATAACATTCATTTAATTTGCAAATGGGGTTACGATGAAACTTTGGGACAGAGTATTACATATATTATGTAGAAAAAATGTAGTGATAATGAAGAAATATGCCAATCATGCTTTTACGTCACTTGTTGCATTGTAACTGATTTCCAAAGTTGAAGATACTAGGACAAAAATTTAGTTTAAAAATTGGATACCATCATTTTGCACGAAAATACGGAGACAACTATCGAACGCAGTCTGTTCAATACTTCAGAGCAAGCAATACCTTTTTACTTCATAATAGATGAAAAATAAATGTAAATTTCTGAAGACTTCTTAAGAACTCAAAGTATGTAACGCGTGTGTAAGTGTGTAAAACAACAGTAAAATACTTTAATGACATCAATGCGACATTACATCCATTCACATGGATTAAAAGAATATTAAAATGTTGCTTGCATCTATCCTGTAAATAAGAAATAAAAAATAGCAAGTCCGAAATAAAAAATATAACTAGAAAATAGAAAGCATATAATCTAAAAAACATTCTGTTATCAATTACATAAGACTTATACATGAACCTAGCCTGGATATGGTACACAAAAGACAAAAACACTTCAAGGAGTTTTTGAAAATTCGTGGGTTTCTGTGTAACGAGCGTTGAGAGTGGTCCGACTAGATGATTTCATGTATTATGTATTATAAAGCCATATCTAGCGATCATAAAGTAAGTGAATTTGTAGCGTGATACTAGATGGCGTTACGTGTATAAACAATTAGAACAAAACCAGTTCGTAACTGGTGCGAGTAAGAACAAGTCGCTAGATGACCTCGGTGTGGTGCGCGTCTTTCGTAGTGGTTCCATTAAAAGAGAAAACCGAATTATTATATTTTTCTTAAGTATTGTCTGTAACCGTATAATACGAAATATCTGACGTTGAACCTAAATTAATATAACATTAAAAAGAAACTGTGACGTGAGTTTTTGGTTAGCCCCTCAACGACCGTTACAATTTGGCGCCCAAACGTGCGGCGTTGGTGTCGTGTTTGCGGTCTTGGACAATATTGTGAAATAACTGTCTATAGCGAAGTTTTGAAAACTGCTTTAGTGGTTGTGTTTTACTGACGTTCTTGAGTGTCTTATACATCGGTGGATGTTCCCTAAAAAGACTACGTCGTACAATTTACGCAGCTCAAAGCCAGTTACCGACGAATCTCTTAAAACTTGTAAGCGTTTATCGATTTCAAGATCAACGATGCCACGGTCTACGGTTTCGGACATGTCTAGTGACGTCCCTTCTCCAACCGTTATGATGACTAATGAACATCTGAAGGATCTAATTGCTGGTATGCAAATACAACAAATGGAATCTCAAAAACAATTTTTAGAAAAGTTTGTTGAACTTTCACGTGTATCATCCACAAGTGGAAATTTCGCGAATTGTACATCCCGGTTCGATAATAGCTCCAATGCGAATGTAGAAGCTTTTATTGATGCCATCTTAGTCTACAAGGATTGTAGCAATGTTTCCGATGAAAATGCGTTACGTGGGTTACCACTTTTGTTAACAGATCATGCTGCCACCTATTGGCAAGGCATTAAACAAACAATTAAGACGTGGAAAGATGCAATTGATGCGTTACGTTCCGCGTACAGCAAAGTTTTACCGCCATATCGAGTATATTGTGAACTATTTTCGAAAGAACAATCGGAAAATGAACAAACTGAACATTTTATATGTAATGCTCGTGCATTACTCGCGCAAGTGACGTATACAATCTCGGAAGAAATGCAAATCGATATGATTTACGGATTGTTGCGTAGGAAAATTCGAAAACGTGTTAGCCGCGAATCGGTAAAAAGTTTCACTGACTTAATCGAGTATTCGCGTAGTGCAGAACAATCTTTAGCGTGCAAAGATGATTTGAAAGATAAAATGAACGGAAAAGACAAAGACAATAGTGCGCGTAAGAAAGTAAAGTGTGCGTATTGCAAAACCTACGGACATTTGATTGCCGACTGCGAGAGCCTTAAACGGAAAACAGAAAAGAAAGGACCTATGAGCCCCAGCGCAACGAATGCTGCTTCAAACTCTTCCAAACCAACGATTTCTTGTTATGGTTGTGGTGCCGAAGGGGTAATTCGTTCGAAATGTGGAAAATGTAATCCAAAGATAACAACGACACGGTTGCTTCCGTAGAAACAGTAGAGTTTTATTCGCTTGATGAGGTATGTCGTAAGTCAAGGCCAACCGTTAAGGTAGGAATATTGGGTATGAATGGTCAGGCATGCTTGGATACTGGTGCAGTAAGAAGCATTATTGGTAGAACACTTTACGAAAAGATTAAAGACAAAGTAACTTTTACGAAAGAAAACATTGTTGTAAAGTTGGCAGATGGTAGTATGAATGGAGATGACGTATACAGTTGTATTTTGGATGTAACCCTAAACGATAAAATCATAACGAACAAGTTTCTAGCGTTAACGACATGTCACGACAATTGTACATTGCTAGGAATGGATTTTATTCGCCAAGCCCAACTTGTATTAGATTTATGTAAGGACCAATGGTATTTCAGCGAGCATCCGGAAGAGAGATACAGTTTCGTAAATGGGAATCATCAACCTGCCACATCACCTGTCATAAGTTCTATAGAACACAGACCAGATGAGGCTAAGAATTTAACTCGAGGTCAACGTGAGGATTTGAGGAATCTTCTTGCAAATACCCCGGTGTTCAAACGAGGGGGAGGCTTTACCCCTTATGCCGAACATTGCATTGTCATTGAGAAGAACCAAATTCCTATCTCCGTCCCTCCATATCGAATGCCTGCTCCAAAAAAAGAATTGTTGAAGAGAGAACTGGACAAACTTCTAGATGAAGGTATCATCGAAGAATGTGAGAGTCCTTGGACTGCTCCTGTGGTTCTAGTCCCAAAGAAAGACGGAAATGTACGATTATGCGTAGATTACCGACGCTTAAACGCAATAACAATCAGTGACAAGTATCCTATGCCCAGGATTGAAGACTTATTACATCAAGCGAAGAACACAAAATAAATGACAACATTGGACATGCGTGCGGGATATCACCAGGTGAAGGTACGTGAGTGCGATAGAGACAAAACAGCTTTTACAACCCCGTTCGGTATTTTTCGGTACATCGGTATGAGTTTTGGACTTAAAAACGCGCCCGCGACTTTTCAGAGACTGATCGATAGTTTTCGCGCAGGTTTACCGCATGTGACAATGTTAGCTTATTTGGACGATTTAATAATTCTTTCAGAAACATTCGAACAACATATGTCAGATTTATGCGATGTATTTAAAAGACTTGAAATGTACAATTTGAAACTCAATCGGGAGAAGAGTGTTTTCGCGTGTGCTACTGTCAAATATTTGGGTCATTGGATTACTTCGAATGGTATTTCTGTCAATCCTGGAAAGGTTAATGCCATCACTCAGATGCCCGAGCCAAGAAATTTGAAGCACCTAGTTTCTTTCGTACAGACTTGTGCATGGTATCGAAGGTTTATACCTGAATTTGCAAACGTCGCAAAACCTTTAACGAATTTGATGAAAAAGAACGCTGCTTGGACGTGGGGTGATTCTCAGAGGAAAGCTTTTGAAACACTGAAGAGTTTGCTCACCTCAGCACCGGTACTACGTCAAGCGGATGAAAGCAAATCATTCATATTAAATACAGATGCAAGTGATTATGCGATTGGAGCCGTGTTACTCCAAGGAGAAGGCAATGATGAACGACCAGTTGAATATGCCAGTCGATTGTTGACAGCTGCCGAAAGAAACTACACCACAACAGAACGAGAAGCTTTAGCTGTAGTCTGGGCAGTAAATCGTTTTCGAGAGTACATCGAATGTTCGGAAATACATGTGAAGACTGACCATCAACCTCTTCGATGGCTTATGGGATTGAAATCGCCAAGTGGACGCCTAGCCAGGTGAGCCCTTCAATTACAATCATTCAATCTTAAAATATCCTATATTCCCGGAAAGGCAAATCAGATTGCTGATACTCTTTCGAGACCTAGCTGTACAGATGAAAATTTCACTACATGTAGTGTATGTACAATAACTGTTGATCTAAAAGGGTATAGTTTAGAAAAATTACGGTCTGATCAATTAGCAGATCCAGAGTTGGATAAGATTATCAAGTCCTTTGAAACTGTTCCTACGAATGAAGACTACGTTCACTGGACTGGAAAAGGTTATTTAATGAACAATGGAGTTCTATATCGTTATTCTCCAGAATCGGACGAAGAAGAAGCACAATACGTAGTGCCACCACAATGCAGAGTCGAAATCATGAGGGAATACCATGATGATGCGACCGCAGGACACTATGGATCTGAGAAAACCAATGAAAGAGTAGCGAAAAGGTACTATTGGCCTGGAATGAGACGATACATCCAGAACTATATAAAGGCATGTGTTCCCTGCCAAAAGTACAAACCAACCAATTTAAAACCAGCAGGATTACTGCAAACTCCTACTTACAACCGAAGATTTGAAGTATTGTCTATTGACCTATTTGGACCATTACCCGAAACAGCGAAAGAAAATCGATGGATTTTTATTATCGAGGATACTTCTACAAAATGGATTGAACTTTTCCCAATGAAAGAAGCAACAGCCGTCTCGTGTGCTCGACTTTTGGTGGAAGAAGTATTTCTGAGATATGGCTTACCAACACGAGTTCTTAGTGATAATGGTGTGCAATTTGTTTCCGAGGTAATGCAGCAAACAATGTATATACTAGATGTCAGGCAGACTTTGAATCCTGTGTATCATCCTGAAGCAAACCCAGTAGAAAGAAAAAACCGTGATTTAAAACCACAATTGGCTATCTTAGTGGGAAATGATCACACAACATGGGATGAGAGACTCCCACAGATTCGATTTGCGATGAATACAGCAACATGTTCCACAACAAAATATTCTGCAGCCTATTTGACGTTTGGACGAGAATTGCGGACTTTGGATGATCTCAGACATGATGCTAGAGAGGTATTGGAGACCGATAATTTCATTCCGCAGATGACTCCATATTTGAAACGATTCGTATCCAGACTGGTAGATGTTGCGGAAAATGTACAAAAGGAACAGGAACGTCGAAAACAATACGCAGATATACACAGACGTCCTGCTCCAGACTATCAACCTGGACAATTGGTTTTGATACGGTCTCATGAATTGAGTAAAGGGTCGAAAGGGTTCACTAGCAAATTAGCGCCGAAACGAGATGGACCATACGCAATAAGAAAAGTGGTTTCCGCAACAACTTATGAACTAGAAGAACCTAAAACAAACAGAATAATTGGAAAATTTCATGCATCGGAATTGACTCCTTTCGTTGGAGCAGCACCTGTGCCACCAACTTTACCGAGGAGGAAGAGAGGCCGTCCACCTAAGATGCTGAACCATAATGGAGGACCAAATCATGGTTCAGAGGGGGAGAGTGTAGCGTGATACTAGATGGCGTTACGTGTATAAACAATTAGAACAAAACCAGTTCGTAACTGGTGCGAGTAAGAACAAGTCGCTAGATGACCTCGGTGTGGTGCGCGTCTTTCGTAGTGGTTCCATTAAAAGAGGAAGCCGAATTATTATATTTTTCTTAAGTATTCTCTGTAACCGTATAATACGAAATATCTGACGTTGAACCTAAATTAATATAACATTAAAAAGAAACTGTGACGTGAGTTTTTGGTTAGCCCCTCAACGACCGTTACAAATTTAAATTTAAGATCTACGTCTTGGAAACAACTTTTAAATTTATGAATTATATCCATAGAATTATAGGGCTGTATACAAATGTTTAGTTTAAAACAAAATCAGAAAGTTGTACCAGAAAAATGTTGCTCGAAAATATAATAGGACAACAACATTGCAACATATTTTTCACGGTTCTTGGTGGCACCTGAACATCTTTTTAAAGAAATGTCAGATTCCTTATCAACACTTTCAAAAACACCTGACATAAAATTTCGCCTAAAGAACTGAATCGCTTCTTAATGAATTGGCGTGTCCTAATTTGTCCATTCATTTTTATTAACTTTGCGTTTAAATATGTAAGAGCAACATAATTCGACAGTCTTGAGCATATAGTTAAAGCGTTCTATTCTTTCTTTTTCACCTCCTCTATGTTGATATAGAATAAACTTACTTAATGTTTTGTCACATCTTCCCACTCAATAACCAAAATAATTGTTCAGAACGCGTAATGATTATTTAATCTCATTTAATTAACTAAGTGTGGACTGCGACTAAATAGATCTACATGCCACTTGTTGATTGTAAACCGGGTGGCTATTCTACGACATAGGAGTTAAGAATGAGATCATTATCTGGGCACGAAAATAAATTTGAGCGGCTCAGAACAACAAGAATGTTCAGAATTCCTTGAACTGTGTATCGCATTAACGTATCCATTGCTACCTACAATCTAGCGTCGCATACTTAAATTCTAAAGGACGATATGGAAAAACTCATGATAAAAGAGAAGGTATATGGCAATAGCCAAGAGGCACGTCACTTGTGAGATCTATAGACCAAATAAAGGATCTGGAACAGATGTCGATTTCTCAAGCTGACTATGTCAAGCCTACTAGAATAAATAATTGTATTGACAACATATTTGTGAATTTTTCTACGAATAATTTCATTACTACCGTGATTGAATCAAATTTATCAATGTGATGACGGCCTCAATTGGTTTAACAGTGATTTGAAACACATAAGAGAAATGTATAACTCTTCTTGCGAGCTTTATAGAAAATGTAACACGGATGATTTACTTTATGCTAGAAATAAACTTAGAATTCAATATAGAAAGGCGATTTCTGAAGGCTTCGAGTGAAGTTATTAAGCAATGCAAGAATAAACCAAAAGCAAGTGGAATCTTATTAATAATACTAGGTGTAGTGGTATGAATGGTAACACTTCTCATTTAAACCCTAATGAATTAAATAATTTTTTTGGCATATCTGACGAGGTGGTTCCAGGTTTGCCAGGTTCAAGTGTTTGCGCTATGGTCGTTTGTCATACGCTGCCTCCAGAAAGCGTGTACTTTTCGTGTTCTGAAGTTACGCTGATTGAAGTTCGTGATTTGCTTTGCAGTTTAAAATCTAGTAACTCTAAAGACATTTATGGCGTTTCTACAAATTTGTGAGAAGTAACACCGGTCTATATGTGGCGCCCATTACCAGATTGGTAAACCTTTCCTTTTCATCCGGCCTATTTCCTGGCTTATTAAAAGTAGCTAATGTAATTCCAATATATAAAGGTGGTGATAAAAACAACAATGCTAATTTTCGTCCTATAAGTATTCTGTTCACCTTTTCCAAAATATTTGAAAGAATCAATTCAACAGAATCATCGCATACTTGGACCAAAATAATTTATTGCTTCCTCATTAGTTTGGCTTTCGAAGGGGTAGGTGCACCTCTGACGGGGTAGTTAAATATATGAATATCTGTCTTGACAGCTTTGAAAAGCGTGAATACTGTATGTCATTGTTTTTGGACTTGTCTCTTGCATTCGATACTTATCTCATCCAATTCTTATTGATAAACTTCGCAATGTTTATAATTTTGACGACAGAAGTGTTGGTCAAATCCAATCTTATTTGTGCGGCAGAACGCAACAGGTGACTTGACCAGAAGTCACCTGTTGCATCGGAAAAAGTCACTTTGACTCAGGGTGTTCCACAGGGTTCTACCGTTGGTCCTCTTTAATTGTTGATGTTTTTCAATGACTTTCCGTACTATTTTAGGAACACTAACTGTTTATTACATGCTGACTATGTCACTTTGATTATCCGAAGCAATGAAGCTGAAGAAGTCATTCAAAGATCAGAATTGGTTCTACATAGAACATAATACAAAGACTTTGGAAGGTTTGAATAATACGAAGACAGTCAGAATGATATTAAGTCAGAGAAATTTTAATTTTACTAATTTTGGTAATCCAAAACAAACATCTTTTTGCTACGAAACCTTATTGTCAAGGTGGAACTAGAAGGTAAACTGACACATTTCTTAGCTTCGAATGCGTTTTATTTCATTGATGAATTTTTAAAGTGTAATATTGATACAGTGAAATTCCCCTAACTCCAACTTCTATATCTCGAATTATCCTCTAAGTCGAATAATTTTCGTAAGCTCAAGCGTTTGAGTAGGTTTCAAATGTTTTTATCACTCTAAGGCCCACTTTTAGCATCTCTTGATAAATTTATTCGATAGATAATTACCATGGTTACAGCGGTTTTAGGCGCTCTCATTGGCTACGAGCGCCAATTTATCTATCGGTTAACTTTATCAAGAGGTGGTAAAAGAGGGCCTAAGGTTCATTACTAAATCCCTTATTACCACGGTTACGGCTATTTTACGCGCTCTGATTGACTAGTAGATGGGTTTATCTATAAGATAAATTTAACTAAAAGATGGTAGTAATGGACCTAAGTTGAATTTCACTAACTCGAATTTCTCTTTAACTCGAACTGACTACTATGGAATTTCTTCAACTTTTATTTCTATAAATCGAATTTACCAAAGAATAAAATATTCGAATCCGTTCTTTTATCAGCAATCGTAGATTCAATATGAATAGAACTAGATATGTATATAAAGCTTCATCGTTAACCTTGATTAAAACTCAAATTAAAAAAACTAATGAATTGTCCTACCTCTGATTTTTGTTAATCTCAAATTTTTTAATCTAATTGCGAATGTGATTTACGAATTTCTACTTCTTTGATTTGACGGTAACTTAACAATATATTTTTCCGTTTAATTAATTGTTTACACAATGTACTTTCAGTCGTGCCTGATGAAGGAATAAGTTATTCCGAAACTTGTAGCACCGAAATAAATTTTAATAATAAAATATAAAGTTTCATCGTTAACCTTAAGTTTTAATAGTTCTATTCATAAATGAAAAAGACTTAAAACTTGTGTTTATGACGATATCGACAAAGTTATGCTTAAATGGGTTACTGCCGCGATCAATACAAATCGCCCAATTTCTGGTTCACTAACTCGTGAAAAAGCAAAAGAATTTGCTGTTGCTATGGGTAGTGAAGACTTTGTAGCTAGCGTAGGGTGGTTGAATAAATCTGTGGATTTAGAATGCTGTGAGAATTGGCAAAAAAATGTGTTGCCTGATTTGATGAAAGAATACAATGAAAATGGTATTTTCAATGCCGATGAGACGGGTTTATTTTATAAATGTTTACCTAATCGAAGGTTAGCATTTAAAAATCAACCATGCTTTGGTGGAAAAAAGAGCAAAGAAAGAATTACTGTTATGGTCGGCAGTAATATGAAGTTAAAATTACTAGTCATGGGAAAATCAAAAAATCTGCGTTGTTTTCATGGCATAAAGTCGCTTCATGTGGATTATGAACATAACAGAAAGGCCTAGATGACGAGTGATATTTTTTAAAAATGGCGCTTGGGATTAGATATAAAATTTGGTGCTCAAAAGAGAAGCATTATACTGTTTGTGGACAATTGTCCCGCTCATCCACGGACTATACAATCTAAATTTAAACATATTAAACTGGCATAGTTTTCCCCTAATACGACCTCTGTACTACAACTGAAGGATTTGGGATTTATACAAAATGTTAAACAGTTGTATAGAAAACGAATTTTAATGAAACTGTTAAGCAATATGGATGCAGTTACTTCTACAACAATAACATTACTTGATGCAATTAAAGACTTAAACAAAACATGGCGGGTAAATATAAAACCCTCCAAAAAAAGATATGCACTGTTCATTTGATGATTATATAAATATCAATGATGGTATCCATACAATGGATTTTCCAACAGCCAAAGATATTTTAGACAGCGTTATGACAACTTCAATTTTCAGATAAAAACCGTATGTGTATGTAACTTTTAGGCAATCCATTAGCATAATCTGTTACAAATGTTCCAATAATAATAGGCTTGCTTTAGTTCTGTAGTTCCGCACGGTTCTGAACTCTTCCGCGCATACATATTGTATAAAATACGTATGCAGAATCAAACCACATAGACTCAGGCTCAGAAACTACAGACTCTTGAACCAAAACAAACCTAATGTTCTTATTGTTTCAGAATTCGATGAGGGTGATTATAATCTTGAAAATGAAATACTTATCGCTGTGCCTACATTTGATGAAGCTTATTCCTCTCTTAGAAAGCTTGAAACCTTTGTATTAACAAGAGAGAATGTTAAAGATAATATTCATAATTCTTTACATTTAATAGAAGATTTCTTCGACAAAGGGTGGATGTCCACTTTAAGCCAAAAGAAAATTACGGATTTCTTTAAAAAACTTGATTAGTTTCCTACTTACAATAGTATTAAGGTTTCTGTTTTAAATATACGACTTAGAAAAGTACATTTCTAACTTTTAATCTCCATAACGCAAAGTTTTCTTCCGCTCCCTCAGTGATTCGAGTTAGGGGAATTTCACTGTATTTCTCAACAAATGTGAACCTGTAAATTCTAATGACGAACTAAGAGAACTATCTTATAGCACAATAAAGAGTATAATTATTATTATTATAGAAGACAGAGATGCATGGCGAAACCTCATCACACAACCTCCACTCATCCATAGTCGCGACGTCCGAAATCCGATGACTGAAGAGAGTTAATTAACATTGTGTATTGTATATGGTGACCGTTGTCAGCTTTCTTTAACATACATATTTTTAATTATTAAAAGCTACAGTACACAACTGGTATACAGTAATATCTGAAAATTTTGCTTTTCTCCAAAATAATTAATTATAAATAAGTACATGTTATTAATAGTGATTCATCACCAATCATAAAGAAAATCCAATTCTTAATAAAATGTAATCAAAAAATAATTTGCAGATTTGTAAAGCTAAACACTATGAAAATTTTGTAAGTGTAGATTTTCCCAAGTGCTCATAAGTTATCATTGCCTTGTATTTCATTGTATGTTGATTATTTTTGGTCTGTTGATTTAGATATTGTCGGCTTAAGATGCAAACGGCCTTATTTTTTAAAAAACTTTATCGTTTTTATAAAAAGCTCAAATAACTAAAGACATGTATTTCGTTAATGTTGTTTAATATCAGCGAAAGTTACGTTTAAGGTTTTGATGAAAACGACAAAGTTTTTTTAAAAAATAATATGTGAAGATCGATACCGCTAAGAGAGAGAAAGAGATGAAGAAGAGAGAGAGTAGGGAGTGGGAAGGACGGTTAAGGGCATTAGTTTAGTAAGAGAGTCAGAGTTGAGTTAGAGAGCCGAATGTGTGAGGCGTTGGAAGTTATTTCGATTGTTATAAATTGATGACTTGTAGTTTATTGAGAATATTGTTAATAAAGTGATATCTAACAGAGCAGCGGTGCGATAAATAAATCAAACCAGTTAGTAAAAAGAAAAACAATAAAAACGTGGACGATTCTGGAAACAAGTGTGGACGCTACTTTAACGGATTGTGGTGACGTCATAGTATATTCGAGAAAGATTACAGGTGTTGCGTCGGTTAAATACTTTATACGTGGTGTTTAAAAAAAAAAGAGAACAAATGAGTGAATACGGAGAAACGGTGGACGTGACAGGCGAATTTGGTTGTTCAACAGTACGAGATTTCAATGTTGAAGATGAAACGTCTATCGATAGAGAAAGAAGATTGCTGCAACAAGAACGAGAATTGTTAAAGAGGGAACGAGATTTGATGGAAAGAGAAAGAAAATTAAACGATTCCGGACGAAGCGTAAATTACTTTTATAATGCTGGAAATCAAGTTTTACCTGAGTTTGACCCTGGAAAATTACATTCACTGACGGCGAAACAATGGATTAAAAAAGTAGAAAATATGGCACAGGTGTTTCATTGGGAAGATGATACCTTACTGTTTAACGCTGTGTCTAAACTAAAAGGCGCTGCACAATTATGGTTTAATGGAGCACAAGACCGGATATCAAGTTGGGTTGAGTTAAAAAAATTGGTCGTTGCTGATTTTCCTACTGCCGTTGATGACGTTAATATTCATTTTGAATTATCAAGAAAGAAAAAGAAACCTGATGAATCATACGAGAATTATGTATATTTCATGAAAGCTATTGGAAATAAGGGTATTAGTACACCATGTGATACTCAAGATTTATTATCAAAAATAAAAGATTATGAAGCAACCATGAAAAATATGTCCGATCGAAGGGGAAATACTCAACGAGATACATTCCATGATCCACAAGGTGATAAGTCAGTCAGTGCTTCTCGGAATGAAAGAAGGTGTTACAATTGTGGTGAAACTGGTCATATGGCGACAAATTGCAGCAAACCAAAACAAAGAAAATGTTTCAAATGCAATAGAGACGGGCATATTGCGAAGGATTGTACTACACCAAGGCGAGTAAATAAAGTAGAACAATATACATGTAGAGATGAATATCATAAAATTGTACAGATTAATAAAACCGACATTGTAGCATTTATCGATCTTGGTAGTGATGTAGTTACAATACGCCAACAGGAAGCAGATGAATTAAAATTACATTATAAACCCTCTATTGTAAGACTGACAGGATTTGGGGGAGAAAAATGTCGACCAATAGGAGAATCCAATGTTGAAATAGTAATAGATGGAATAGAGATGACATCTCAAGTACTTGTTGTACCTGATTCGACCCAGAATGAACCAATAATAATTGGAAGAAGTGTTTTAGATAAACCTAATATCCGTGTTATAAAGGAATATAATACTTTGACGATAAGTCAGATTGAAGAAGAGAAAACTAAAGAAATTGAATATGTAGAAGTCGATTTAGATAATGAAGATTTCAATAAAGGTTGTAACCAAGCTGTAGCAGAACAAGAAGTAGTAGATATAGCAAGAACTCAGATGAAAGTACAAAAGCAAAAAGTTAATGTAAATGCAGAAATACAAGAAAGTGACAAAATGGAGTTAGTTAAATTATTAGAAGAACATGACCAAATGTTTGCGGATAAATATTCTGATTTGGGATGCACGGATTTGTTTGAGATGAAGATTGAAGTTACAAATACAAAACCAATATCAAGTCGTCCATATAGGCTAGCATATAGTCAGCGAGATATAGTCAACGATCAAGTCGGTGAATTATTGAAAGCTGGTATTATTAGTCCTTCAACATCTGAGTATGCGAGTCCCGTTGTGCTGGTGAGTAAGAAAACAGGAGGAGAGCGTTTATGTATTGATTACAGGCGACTAAACGAGGTGACCCGAAAAGAGCATACACAAATGCCGTTGATAGATGAACAACTAGATAAACTTGCTGGTAAGAAATATTTTACTACTCTTGACCTAGCTAATGGATATTACCAAGTACCGATTAGTGAAGAAAGCAGGCATTTGACAGCTTTTGTAACAACAGATGGCTTGTATGAGTTTAACAGGATGCCATTTGGACTTGTTAACGCCCCAAGTGTTTTCAACCGTTTAATGAGTAAAGTCTTGAGAAGGGTAGGACCAAATATTGCTCTTGTGTACATGGATGATATATTGATTGCAAGCGAAACTGTCGTGGAAGGTCTTGAGAAATTGAAAATCGTACTTAAAGTGTTGAAAGAAGCTAGACTCACATTAAGAATGAGCAAATGTAAATTTTTGTATAATAAGATTGACTACCTTGGGTTCGAGATTAGCAAAGAGGGACTGAGACCAGGAATTAGGAAAATTGAAGCTGTTTCTTATTTTCGGAGACCGACAACAGTGCAGGAAGTACGACAATTTATTGGGTTAACTAGTTTTTTTAGAAGATTCATTAAGAACTTTTCCATTGTTATTAAACCGTTGACAATATTAACCAGAAAAGATGAGAAGTTTGTTTGGGGAAGTGCACAAGAAAACGCTTTTGAAGTACTAAAGAGGAGGTTATGTGAAAGACCGGTTTTGGCATTATACAATCCTGGTTCTGAACTGGAAGTACATACTGATGCTAGTAAGATAGGTGTTGCTGGAATATTAATGCAGAAAACTGAAGGTATGTGGAAACCAATATGTTTTTATAGTAGACAAACATCTGAGATCGAAGCTAAATACCATAGTTACGAATTGGAAATGCTTGCTATAGTAGAGAGTCTAGAGAGATTTAGAATGTATGTGCTAGGAAAACAAATTAGAATAACAACAGATTGCAATTCAATTAAACAAACAGTAAAAAAACAATATATGTCACCGAGAATTGCTAGATGGTGTTTGAAATTGTTGGAATATAATTATGTGGTTGAGCATCGAAAAGCCGAACAAATGAAACATGTTGACGCATTGAGTAGATGTCCTCAAGAAGAGGCTAGTGAACCAGAGATAGCTGGTTTGAACATTTTAATGATTAACGAAGAAGATTGGCTTATAACAATGCAAATGCAAGATGTAAAATTAATGACAATAACGCAAATATTGCAAAGACCCCCGAATAATAACGATGAGAAACAAATACATCACGATTATGAATTAATTAAGAACAGATTATATAGAAAATTGGGAGATGATAAACGTTGGGTTGTACCCAAAGGGATTATATGGAAGGTCATTCAAAATAGTCATGATCGTATGGGTCATTATGGTGTGGACAAAACGATAAGTCACCTTAAACAATATTTATGGTTCCCTAAAATGAGGAAAAGAGTCACAAATTATATACGAGCCTGTGTAGAATGTGCATATAGGAAAATATCTGGAGGTAAAAAGGAAGGAGAATTGCATAATATAGAGAGACAACCAATACCTTTCCATACAGTTAATATCGACCATTTAGGACCGTTTCCTAAGAGTACGAAGGGTAACACACATCTTCTGGTATATATAGACAACTTTACAAAATATCTAATAGTAAGAGCAGTGAAAAATACAAAAAGTGAACCAGTCGTGAGGATTATGAAAGAAATACATAATACTTTTGGACCACCAACTAGACTTGTATCCGACAGAGGCACGGCGTTCAGCTCAAAGAAATTTACGGAATATTGTAAAATGAATCATACATATTCAAAATGCAACTGCGACACCACGTGCAAATGGACAGGTGGAACGTTACAACAGAACACTAATGACAGACAGCAATATCTACAAGAAGTGAGAATGAGGATGGACGAGATTGGGATAAACGACTGTGTGAAATCCAATTCGCTTTAAATTCCTTACCAAATAGTGTCACGAAGAAAACACCTCATGAATTATTATTCGCTTACAGGCCTAGAAATGCTTTACAAAATCATTTGTTATTGGCGCTTAATTCTAAAGTTTTAGAATTAAATTCCACATGAAATGAAGTAGTAATATATTAAATCCGCCAAAAGGTTAAAAAATCTGTCAAAATTTAGGGTACCATCACCCTTAATCAACCCTTTGAAATGCCTCAATTGAGTTCAATTTCCTACCAGTCAGTTGCGTTAAATCATCTTAATTTATACTCCTCTACATGTCCCTGCTCTGTGTCGGTTCTTATGTGAATCACCCTGTATTTAGTGTGGTATATTATTAACAGCGGTAGTAAAACGGAAAATAATTCAACTTAATTTTTGATATAAATTCACTTATCATAAAATAATTGAGGGAAACTAAAGTAGTAATTGATTTATGTTATCACTAGAGAAGACACTTCAACTCTCACTAAACATGACCTTGAGGTTGCTCGCGCAATCCGTGATTACTTACGTCACAAAATACTCCTGCTTTTGCCCTTCGCCCACAAACTAAAATCAAAGTATTGCAGCATAGGAACTTAGATAACCTTTAATATACAGGGTGTTTCGGTGACTTGGGGAATAAATGTAACCACATGTACTGGAGTGAAAATGATGACGATTCATGTAAAAAAAAAATAAGTAAAAGTCCTCAAATTGCAAAGATACAGGCCATCAAATTTAAAAAATTTTAACACATTTTTCTAAACATCTTAAACACTATTTATGGTAAAGCGTTGAAATTTGGTACAGTGTAAACTAATATCACGTAAAATCATTAGGCAATTTTTGAGTTGGATCGGTACGCGGGAACAATGCTATACCGGCTATTCCTAAAGTTTGTTTGCTCAGAACTTTTTTATTCTATCATAACCCTACATTTATTTTTGCAGTTTCTAATAGTAAATTTAGTTTAGAAACTTTTATCACTCTTAGAGAATATTCATAAAATCCACCGTTTTCGAATTAAATGCAAAAATTTTAGGCTCCGAATTCAATAACAGTAAAAAAAAAAAATAAATAAATAATCTGAATTGGCAATGACCAGTGAAAATCGAACTGAGCTGTCATAACTAGTATGTATGCAACATGTCCAAGTGTAGGTTTAGCTAAATCACATTTTTAATTTGTTTTAGTTGGTTTAATAAAAGAATCCAAAGACAATAAATTAAAAATCAACAAAAAGTAAACAAAAAAACGACCACACTTACAGCAATAATAAAAAAAGTACATAAAATAACAAGACAAGTAATAAAAAATACTAAATGTTCAAAAACTAAGATTTCTTTTTTTTTAGTGCTATTATTGAAATCGGAACCCAACATTTTTGCATTTAACACGAAAACGGTGATTTCTATCAATAATATCTAAGAGTAATAGAAGTTTCTAAACTAAATTTTCTATTAGAAACTGCAAAAATAAATGTAGGGTTATGATAGAATAAAAAAGTTCTGAGCAAACAAACTTTAGGAACAGCCGGTATAGCATTGTTCCCGCGGACCGATTCAACTCCTAAATTGCCTAACGATTTTATGCAAAACTTTATTGCTCTATGCAAAACTTTTCGATAATCAGACATTAATTATTAATCAGCGTCAGAATCTGAGTGTGATGGGCGATCAGGTCAGATGGTGAGTCAAGTTCGGTTGTTGTTTACCGGTCTGGCAGTTATAACTACTTTATTGTTTTTGTATGAACCCGGAATTTAATTTTCTTAATTTTGTAATTTTTAATTTTTACTTTCCTAATTTGTTTTTTTTTTCCCTAACTTTTTTTGTTTTAAAATTGTTTTTCTTTTTTTTTTTCGAGGTGACAATGGAAGATCAGGTGTTGTTCCTGAATTGTCACCTCGCGGTTGTGCAAAGAAGAGAAGTTATTTTCTATTTTTTGCTGTAGTTGAGATGTGTTCTTTTTTTTTTTTTTTTTTTTTCTCTCTTTATTTTTGTTATAACTTTTTTCGTTTCTATGATTATATTTTGATTTTGTTTATATATATATTGTTTTTTTTTTCTTTATACTTCTTTGTACAATAAATGATTATTTATTTATTTATTTATTTATTTTACATCACATTGATTTATACTGTACCAAATTTGAACGTTTTACTGTAAATAGTGTTTAACATATTTGGAAAAATGTGTTAAAATTTCCTAACTTTTATGGCCTGTATGTTTGAAATTTGAAGACTTTTACTAATTTTTTTTACATGAATCGTCATCATTTTCACTCTAGTATATGTGGTTAAATTTGTTCCCCGCGTCACCGAAACACCCTGTATAAATCTTGCTTCGCGCTGGCATCAATATGGTAGTCCAAATGTGCTCCTTGGAACTGCACACGTTATTAACAAAAAATTGCACGTAATAAATAACCTAGGTGCGTCTAGTACTTTAATTAAAGAATTATGCCTTTTTCAATCATTTAAGAATGACTGGAGAGAGTTTCATGTTTTTGCTGAGGCAAGTATCCTCTAAAATACAAAAATAACATACACATATGAGAGATGCTATTCCAGCTCACATGAAACTGCAAGCAACTTTAAGATTTTTGGTTTCTGGAGATTCTTCTACATCCTTGCAATATATGTATCATTTGGCAAAAAGCATAATTTCTAAATTTATATGTGAAGTATTTTATGGTGAAGTACTTTATGGTATTCAATTGTATACATATTACAATTCAACATATACTTCGTATTTTTGCTTTTGCCAAGGTTTCGTCAAAATTAGGAACTGTTTTCTTCGTAATTTCAACTATCCTTCTGATAGCTTCATTTCGTGCTAGTCGGTCCTTATATTGTGGAATTTTCTGATTCCACAAAGAAGGATATTATTCGTACGTTTCTGGAAATAGTACTGTTTGTTCTGATGTCCATTTGTTGGATGGTTTATTAGCAGATTTATTCATTTTAGTTGGACGAACACGTTAATAGTTACACGTTTTCTTTATAAATACTGTTACTGGCGCCAAAAAGTAGAAATAGCGTCAACTTTATTGGTGCTATGATTACATGCATCAATCTATGGGCGCCAGTGGTTTTTTGCTATTTCTACATGCAAATAATCTGGCGCCAGTAATGTGGAAACTTAGCTTTAAGCCAGTTGCATTTTAAACCGACGATATACTGACTTAAATCAAGCCAATTTCTGTAATTGAAAAATAATTTTTATGCTGCACTGTCAAAAAAAAAATCAAAAATTAAACGTCTATCACATTAACTCTATTCACAACCTGTTGCCTAAAAAATATTGTGTATAACTTGCTCATAATTTATTATTTCTATTTGCTAGAGTCTTTCTATCACAAATCACAACTATTATAATTTTGTCTATTATTTTTTATATTATTGTCTTAACCAAAATAGTTAAATAATGTTAAACTTACCCTTTGCACAATCAGAAGATTCCGAATGTGTCGGCGTCGGAGGACCTTCAATAACAGGACCACTATGATTAGTGTCAACAGTAAGAAGCTGTGTATGTACACTATTATCACCCGCAACCACTTGTCTATTCATAATTATGTTACTGTGTATAGTCTGAATTTTCGGGTCACTTTGGGATTCTTGCATAGCCGTTGGAGGTCCTGGCGTGTTTGCTGTAGTTACACTTGACGACGTCGTCGGCATCATAGAGGGGGTACTCTGTGGATTCCCCAGTGGGGACGATTCCGGCCGCGTAGTGGTCGGTGTCGACGGCAGGTGAATTGGGTGAGAGATGAGACGGGGAAGTGCGTTTGCCAACAGCACTGGTCCATGAGAATTCTGGTCGACCGGTATCTGATGGGAACCTCCTGATCCTTGGCAATAGGACACTTCCGAAGTTGGTGTACTGTCACCAGGCGAAATATCCATATCCTGTGTTGCCTGGGCGTTATCGTCTGAATGCTTTCGAGAGGATGACCTAGACGTTTCTTTTGGCGGCGGATCGATGTCGTCACCTCTACTACTGCTCCAATGTCGACTACCTGTTGCTCCATCTCTTGATATATCTTTACTAGAACTACTGTTGCTTCCTCGTGAATTGGAATGTTTATCATGTCCTAGAAATAATAGATTGAAGATGTTTATAAAAACAAATTAGAAATAATAACCACAGCTTACCTGATCTACTGGAACTGGAATATCTATCAGAATCTCTATCTCTGTCCCTAGTTCTGAATCTATCTCGTTCACGTTCAATCCATTCACGGGGTTTCTCCCACTGTGATACTTCCGTTTTACAGTTGTAATAATACTTCTTGCCCGATGAGCTGATGTGTTCTGACCAATCTCCAATTCTGGTCACTCTCTCCCTTTCATCCCTCTTCAATATCAAAACAAAAAATAATGAATATAAAGATGTATAAAGTAAAAATAATAATTTAATAGATTACCTTATCAATACAGTTGTTGTGCACAGGTTTTCTGTCTCTGGATGACAGATTTGAAGAGGACTTTATGGGATGCAAGATGTTCTTATCATCACTCCTGTCATGATTAGTTCGATGTTCTGATTCACGACTTCTTTTATCCTTTGGTGATCTGGCACAATCTATACATCATAAAAACCAAATGGTTAAAATCAAACAAAAACTAATATTTCACAAGGTAAGTAATACCTATGTACTGGAAATTAATCAAACAAAAAAAAATAAAAATAAACCTTTTGGGTACATTTACAAACAACAAAGATAAGAACATAGGTGAAGTTTTTAAAACCACATCAACCAGCAGACATGAATTTCTTTTCAGGGAAAGCATAACACATTACACAATACTCGCAACAGAGGAAAACAACTAATAGCGTAGTAAGTAGTTTTATAACTGTTTATCAAGGTTAATTGCTTTCTGATTAGCTAGAGCACCAATGTTAGTGGTGAGTGAAAATGTGACGCTAATCACATTTTATAAAAGTGGTGTTAAAGTACTATCAAATTGTTTGCAAAATAATTATAATTATTACTAAAAATTATTCTAATTCTAATTTACAGTTAAAAAAAGTTCATATTTTAATGTTTTAAATTCATTCTATGATATGTGTAATATTAATGTTAACTGATATCATAATATATTTAATTAAAATTTGTTCCTATTTGTTTATCCCTAGTTAACCTTAATTTATTTCTTATTTCTCTTAGGGCCGGTTTATCAATATCTAGTTAAGACAATTTATTGTCAGTTAAAATTCTAACTGATAGTTAACATCGACGAATCGTTTATCCACCCGTAGTTTAGGGTTATCTTATAGGTAAATATGACCAAATCTACCAGTTTGAAGTACTAGGTAAGGGTTTATCTATTAGATATTGTTGGAAACATATGTGCGCGCAAGTTTGGATGCTTGGTGAAAGGAAATTACAACAAAATCAAAATATAACCTAAAATAAAGCTTATAACTGTGGTGATACCTAATTCAAACATTTCTTATACTTGAAATTCTCATCTGGTGTCAATTTTAACCAAGATTGACAAAATTATGTCCTTTTTTAACCTAAAACAGGACATAATAACGAAATCTAACAAAAATATCGTGGTCGTCCAACTCCTCAAAGTGATTTTGTCTTTCTTTTATAATATATGGTCGTCGTTTATAATTTAAGAGTTGGACAATATCCTCATCTTCATCGCTGTCTAATAAATATTCATGTAGGAATTCCATTATAAAAGAGATTTTCGAAAACAACGCACAATACCGAAAGCACACGGGAATGATAATGTCAATTATTCAAATTTGACCAATCACGTTTCATTTCCGTTTCTAAAATTAAGACTCAGGGGTATCATCTATTTTCTATCTTGCAGTTTGCTATCTGTCGCGTAGAAAGTTGTTGGATAAATGCTTCATTGAGGTTAACTGTTAGGCAAGTTGCGTACCTAACAGGTTTAACTCGACATTGATAAATCGGCCCTAAGGCCTACTTTTACCAACTCTTAATAAATTTATCAAATAGATAAATCGAGCTCTTAGCTAATAAGAGCGCTTAAAACCGCTGTAACCATAGCAACTAACCCCTAGATAATTTATCAAGAAGTTGGTAATAGTGAGCACAGAACTTGGCAAATGCCAGTTAACCAATATTAATAAATTAATAAAAATACGTAGTCGCGAGTTCTATCCTGTTTACGATATACTCGATCATGCTCAGTTGGGACAGATACAGCAACAGGGTACCCATGTATAATACCAATTACAACACGATTTTTGAAGAGTTTGCTGTGCAGTTTCCACGAGATAAATGGTGTACAAGCTGCACACGAAATTCTTGCAGTTGGGGTTGGTTTTCAATGCGCCACAGTCACAGAAGATAATATGTAACTTGTTGCTGAAGCGTTCGTCAAGGCACCATCCAAATCTACACGTCGTATGTCTCTTGAATTACAAATACGATAATCCACGATTGTTACACGCCTTAACGAAAGATAACCTGGTTGTAGACTTGACTTTTACGAATGGTACACTGGCTGCGCTGAAGACGACGTCAATTTTCACAAATCCACTCTTTGAAGCGAAGAAGCGCAGTTCAAACTGAAAAGGCGAATTAACCTGCACAATTGTGTGTACTGGACATGTTCCAGTAAATCCATTAAATGTTCCTGGTATAATAGTATGGGTTGGAGTTCATCATGGGCTTGTTTTTCTTTGTTGGAACAGTGAATGCGAAAAAGTATTTGGAACTGTTCATGAAGTTAAAGGGAGAACTTGCAAATAATCCGCAATTAGAAGGTGTTTCCAACAAGACGACGCTCCACCACACTATAGACTAGGAGTTTCTTCTTTCTTCTATAATGAGTTTGGTGATTGGATATGGGGAAAATGGGGAGAAATGGCACAGTCACAAGACATAACGTCCAAAAGGATAAATAGTCTTGAAGAATAAAGCGTTTGTCACCCTACTATATGATATTAACACTTGAGTGGTCACCCACAGTTCTTTTGCAAAACCTGAAGGTCCATGGTCAACCAATTATGTATGGATGAAGGTTGTATACAGTTTGAACACAAGATAAACTAAAGTTTTGTTCAAATATAAATTACGTTTTTCATCCAGTCCTTGTTTTTATTAATTTATTAATATTGCTTAACTGACTTTTGCAGTACCTGTATATAAAGAAACCATTTGTTAGCTTGGTTTATTGTTTTATCATAAAAGTAAACATTGTTAAACATATTGGAATTTTTTTTTGAAAATGAAGATATAATTTGTATCCAAAATGAATTCTAGGAATATTAACAATGTTATCAACATGCTTCCAAAAATACATAGCACTCCAATTATCCATAATGACTTATAGTTTAATCCTTAGATTTGTTACTATAAAAGACATAACTATGATTTAAAAAATATTCTTATTTATTAGAGAATAACATCACACAACAATTATGTATTGTAGTAGCATCTTACTTGGGTTGTTTACAGTTTAATAGATTCTTTTTTGACCTAAGCACATTATCATCATTAATGAGATTAAAAGAGATATATTGATATAGTAATCATTAATTAAGATACACTTTTCTGATGAATTATATCTATCATCATGCATAATAAACCTTAGTGTTAATAGCTGTTTTTAATAAAAGAAATGAAATTACCTGGATACTTGTCCCGTGACATTTTGTAGTCTCTATTTTCTCTCTCCTTCTCACGTATTTTCTGTAGATAAGATTTCGACTGGTAGGGTCTGTCTCGGTCGCGCGGCGATTGACTGTCCGGGCTGTCCGATCTGTAGTTCCCGTTGGGTGAGTCCCGTATCCTCTCATAGCGTTCACCACCGGACCCGTAACTCTTTGACGAGCTATATTTGGAATTCTGCGCAAAAACCAACCAGGATGTACCAACAAACACTTATTCGGCCATAGATCTGGGTTATTTTGCTATAGGAGCCAATAAATCGCATATAAATGGAAAATAGGTTATGTCAAAAAACTATACAAGGTAGACATGTTTGTTTTCATGTTTAATCCAGAAATTTTCTATTAATACCAATAAAGAACGTAGTTATTAAAGTAAACGATTTAGTTTCCTTGTATGTTTATATTAGTTGCATTGAAGCAACCAATTTGTTGTTACTAATGATATGAAAAATGTTTATAAGTTTGATGGCTTTCATATGACAAGTTGAAGGTTTTTTGACAAAGTAATTTACCCAACAACAGATAATTGTTTAATGGAGCCCCGTAAAATACACATAAATGGAATTTAATAATAAATAAACAGTTACCAAATTTGTTTACCTGATAGGGATGGGTCTGGTGCTTTTCGAAGTACCTAAACAGAAAAAGAAAATGTTTTTTAGTATTTTGCGATGATTGCGCCGCCTTTTTAAGGCGATTTATTGACCGACCGTGGGGCCCGTTTACTTTCAATCGTAAACTCGGCCCCTCGATTGTGTCAATAAGGGCAAAATGCCTACCCATCGTTCATCCGCTGTGTTTTCCTTGCATGCATTACCATCAATGCAAGTCTCTAGAAAACGTTTGTGGCTTGTATGGTAAGCCGCTTCTTCATAAAATGTCATAAAATCGAATTTATAACGTTTGTACCCGTTTACGAACTAACTTTCCTCTCAGACGCCATGTCACATAAGGGAACAATTCGCAGCTGAAGGTAAATGCTCGTAATTTCTTCCGTTGCCTCATTGGTTGACGTAAGAAAACGTAGTGGTTGCCAACTGCAAAACATCAAAAGTACTATACATCAATAAGAACTCCCATAGAATATATCGACAATACAGTACTTGTATAGAATTATTAAATTAATAAATAATTATTTTGATGCAATTCTAAATTTCACTTCAATTAAAATCTTTAATTTTTGATTTTTTTACGAATATCACATCTTTTTATAAATATTATTTAACACATCCAAGATTTATAGAACGTACCGGTATATGACCTTAAGTACAACCACATATTTTATGGTCATTTAAAACGGGGTTTTTAAAATAACAATAAATATCAATTCAAATCTTTAAAAAATAATTTGATCCGTAAATTTACCTGCAACATAATTGTTTTTATGAAAAACGCGAAAATGAATTTAGAGAATTAGCACATTAGAGTAAACGACATTTGACGACATATTTAGGTTGGTAGTAAAAAGACATTTCTCCGTCTCCAACAAAAACATGATAGGGAATAGTCGTGCGACTTTGTTAACAAATTGCAATATTTTGTTGAGTTTGAGATCGTTTGATCGTGAAAATTCGTGCCCAAAATTGAATCTGAGTGCCGTGCAACGTATTAAGTAAGTAATCCCACAAGGCGTACTCGTCCATACAAGGCGTGATTCATTTAGCATGGCCCAGTATTTTGGCGTAGTTGATTATCTACGATAAGTAGGTGCGTTCTCGTATTCTTATCGTGCAAATACGTTTATTTGTTGTAAATAATTATTTACCATATTGACAATTCGTCAATTGTTACAAGTTTATACTAACAATTGTGGCTGTTAAAATAGTTTTGGACTGATGACCTTTACTTAAGTGGATTATAAATTTTTAGCGCTAAAGCATGACTTTGGAAGTGAACGGTGGTAAAGAGCCTGGACTTCAGGTTATGAATGATGCACCGTCCCTTCAGAAGCTGAATCAAGGTATGTTTGTTGTAATGGGATACATTTTTGTTCTTTTTAACTCAGTTGTTGTGTTGTTTGTTTTTGGTTTTAGGATATTTAGGGAGAACTGATTTGGCTAAGGATTCGCTATTGGAACTTCAAGCAGAGTGTCGAATCAAAAATTCAAAGAAAATTGCAGAAATTCTGTTTAGGTATGATTTGAAACTATGCACATAATATTGACTTAACATTAAGATTACATGTTGTTGTTATTGTTGCTTATACATGGGGAAAATTACACTAACTGTTGATATACAGTAATTCATTCATTTACACAATTTGTTTCAAGCAAATACATGTAAACAAAACCAAATAATAATAAAATTTTCGATATTTAACACTACCAAGCTAAAACTTTTTGGTTATTTGTTAATCGCATCAAACTGTAATGTGATGCAATTAAATTAATAATGTGATGTGGTATCATTAATTATTTTGTTTATGTATCAATTTTTATTATTTATAAATTTAGTGTTATATATTTAACTGTTTGGGTACCAAAGGTGTTAAAAATTCGCTATCAAAAATCCCGCGCTTTCTTTAAATGTGCGATGGCGCTTCCCTTAAGCCAGTGACAGCACTATTAGTTGTCTACAGTGCTTGAAATATGCTGGAATTTTTCAATACAAAATTTAGGCGTCAAACAGTTAATAGTAATGTAATTAAAAGCTGTTAAGTTTTGCCATTCCTTTATCAATGTATACCTAAGGAATTAATTAATCATTAACTAATTACTATTTGCTGCGTCTGGTGTAGTATGTAAAGAATTCTTTGGGTAAACTCTGAACCATCTTCAGTGATAGTATTCTTGTGCTAATAAGCATGAATTGCTTCTCTGATCATCCACTTTTTTTTTTGTTGCTGCGAAGCTGAAGGAACCCCTCGTCACCGCGACCTATAAGATCTACTGTAACTTACTTCCTCCAAAGGTTTAGGGCAAATCCTTAGTGTCCTTGATGAACCTTTGTATTGCTCTGAGTTCTCTTGTTCCTTTATGTTAGTACGTGTCAGGCAAACCTTTCCGAGATTTTGTGTCTTAGGCGATGTCTGGCGACGCAACTACACAGAATATGTTCAGAAGTCTCTGACTTGTCGTTGCAAGTTAAAAAGTCAACAAGTTTGATCCTCATCTTGTCCAATGTTGAAAAGAAAGTCATCCTGTGGTATACTCAATTTTTTAATTCGTTGGAGTAAAATGAAAAGTCACGTTTACACAGCGTAATTTTTCAAAGATATTTTTTGGCGGGAGTTTTAAAACCAGAGAGGATTTTAAGTAAACTCCAGTTACCAATTTAATTACTTATTTGTTTTAAAAAATATATACTTTTAATCTGTAGTAACAAGGGCTGATCATTATAGGTGAAATATTTACTCACATATTCTTCTTTCATAACATGTTCAACACATTTTTTCCGATTGTCCAGAGTGACATTCTGGATAGCCTGTACTAACAGTACCTTTACACCTACTAATTTGAATGAAGTATTCTTACTTGCCACCTCATTTTTTATTTGAGCCCACACCAACTCAATTAGGTTGAGTTTGCAGTGATAAGGTGGTAACCTCAAAACAGTTTTGTTGAAATTTTTGGCCATCTCATCTGTTACGTGAGTATTATATTGGTCTTTATTAAATCGGATTAGGTGAATAAGCTCAGACCGAGCCATCTTTTGATTGTACTGAATATTTTGGGATCAACCAAGCTATGCATATGGAGCTTTTTAGATGTTGTTGTGGGAATTTTTTCAACTTTACGGCTGTGATATAAAGCATTATCCATGATAATAACAGCATCGTCTGGTAGCACTGTTAATATTTGATCAAACCATCTTTCAAACACTTCAGCATTCATTTCGTCATGGTAATTGGTTGCTCTGTAATAATTGGTCCTTCTGTAAACGCTTGTCGTCGACTTTTTATACTGTCATCCATCCAAATTTTTTGTTTGTCTTTCGTTTCATCCAAATAATATATTGGCCGATTCTGGCGACGACAATCTTTAATTATCATCAAATACCTTCTTCTCCATCTAATTATATCATCACGCTCTATCATACGATCTTTCTTCATATACCTACAATAATTAATATATCATTTTTAATCATATCAGAGTACCTACAGCATAAATTTACTCGAAATTTTTTATATTGAATAGAACATTGGCACTGACCTGAAGTTTATGGTTTTCATACATTTTTACAATGTTAAACGACTCATCTGTGGCAAATCATCACACTGTTTCATTTCAGTCAATACTTTATATCCTTTTTATCAAGGATAAGAAGTTTGTTTTTATAAAAAATCTGTGAATTAATTGTCTTATGGAATTTTTACAGTTTCATCATAATCAGCAATTAATGAGTGTCTTCCAGAACTTTACTTAGGTGGAGTAACTTGACCCTTCTCCTTATATTCTTTTATTGTGCGATAAATAGTAGACTGCGCCTAAAAATAAAATAACATATGTATTCCTATTGATGGTGATGTCTTTTAATACCAACCTATCATACTCGATATTCTTGCGACAATAGCATTGATTCTCATTGTGGGGTTGTCTGCTCAAAGTTTTTTGAATATATTTTGCATCTCAATCACAGATAAATGTCCTAATCTGAGAAATTTTCGCCTTCTTGGCGGAGGTATTTGCAATCTAGAAGTACTTGGTACTTCGTCCATATTGAAGAAAAACGACGTGAAAATGTTTCACACGAAGAGTATGTCTGCCGATTAGTTCTTAAATGAACTATTTTACTATTACAACGCAAGTTTAAGGAGAAAAATTAAACACACAACTTAAAATACACAATTTATACGGCAACAGCTCGAATTTTCCTAGTGTAATTTTTGCTTAAAACTGACTAATACCAACCCTTCTTTTTGGCACTTCAATTTGAAAACACTCCTCCGAATTAAAAAATAGAGTATAGTTGTAGCTGTTTTTGGAAAGCTGACACTTATTTTGTGGTGTTTTGTATGGTAATATTATGTGATTTCCTAGTTTATTTTCTCATTTGGTCTACATAATATCATTTACCACAAATACATTATGGTCTATAGACCAAAGATAATTTTTTGGCTGTTAGGAGTACATCACACAAATACTTCTAGATTTGCTGACGGACTATTAATTGTTGTTTCCTATCTTTGTTGGTTTGCTAGATGTCCCTTGACTCAGGTTCATTTTTGGAATCCTTTAACCCTCACGATACTTGTTTTTGGCGACTTTTTTTGGATATTAGCTGGATCAATATCGAGCACAATCTTGTATGGAGAACAAGTTAATAGTTAATAAAATTGCTTAATATTGTACACAAAAATTAACAAAAGTGTCGGCTTTAGCATCGGAGAACCGCGGGCAAGATATTTTTTGGTGCCCTTTATTTCTTACTGTTGTATTTTACTTTCCTTTACGACCAATAGGCACTACTACTAATACTACTAACAATAAGTAGTGTGAGACCTGCACCAGTTGTATCATCAATTTCCACAAATGTAATGAAATATTCGTTAATGCTTACTGGGTCCTCAGTTATGTCAGTGCACCTTAATTTTAGGGAGAATTGCTCTTTATGGCTTATATCAGGAGTTACCGTTAACAGCTATAATTGCAAAATACTTTGATTTCTTTACGTGGGATAATATTGTTGTGTTTACTTTCGATACCATTGGTTCTATCAATTCATTTTGTATATTTTTGCCACAATAATGGTAAGGGTACATACTCTTCCATGACAGGTTAACTTTGCCAATAATTGTACGAGTCCTAAAAATTTCCCATTATTGGAGGTAAATAACTTAACAGAAGGTCCTCTGAATGCCATATTGTTTTCAGCTAAAATAATGTAATGTGCATCAGTCGTTGGAGCATATTTTTTCATTGTAAACTTTCCTTAGAAAGTAATTTTTGTGTTTCTTTGTTACTTGATCCAGTTTATTATTAGAAGCTGAAGTAATGTAAAATAATCGAAATAAAAGCAAAAGACACTATTGACCAATAAATTAACCATCGACGTTGGATAGTTTCTTTTCATTTCAAAGTTTTCTTGAGTAAGAATTTACTGAAAAATGACGTCCTACATGAATTTGTAAAGGCCCTACGTTATAATGTGATCTGTCATGCTTCTAGTCAGTACTTTTAGCCATGTAGATATATTGTAATTCTGGACTTGAGAGTCAAGTCCAGAATTACAATATTCAGAAACAGAAAAGAAAAGAATATTCAGAAAGCAGCACTGTTTTTCGTTAACGCATTCTTTCAATTGCTCATTTCAAAACTGTCACGTGTCTCTCTGGTGTCGTTAGTACTCTTTCCTCCTAGAATGCGGGTTGACGTGTTGTTAACGGCAACACGTTGGGAAAGGACAGATCGTTATGAGATCTCTAGAGATTTCTAGAGGAGGCCAAGATCTATGTCGGGTTGTGGTGCCAATGATGATGATGATGATTCAGTGCAAATAGCTGTGAATTGCAATAATACATTATTATGTTAATTATAAACAAATCGTGAAAAATGGTTAAGCAGAAAGCAAAAACCAGTAAAATTGACACAAAGTGTTGAATTAGAATTGGAGAAGATAGTAAACAATCATTGGTGAATGCAACAAATCGAAGTAGAAGGTTAGAATTTACGTGAATATAGAGAAATAGAGACAGTGTTTTGTAATAAGATATTATTCACCGATGACACAAACGACCCAACACCAACAGCTAAACACAGCGGACTGTCAATTTCACCTTAGAGTTGTATGTCAACGAATGACGTGGGGTTGGGTTGGGTTTAAGGATGACATTATGGAAATATAAACAAATAATTTGAAAAATTATTTACAATAACACTATATATATGTGTAATATAATATGTATAATGTCCCAAACAACTTTCCACGGTTGCGAGATTTAAACATGAAAGCGCATTAGTGGGCTTATTTAAAACATAGGTTGAAAAAGCGACATATCAATGGATGTGACTGTTTAACGTGGATTCCATGCCTCAATGGATTATGGCCCTTAGATAAGCCAAAGAAGGTGTCAATAAATGTCAATGAATTGTTCATTACTGAAAATAACATCATACTTACACTGTATGTAAACTTTTGTAAGTTCATAATATATGTGGCATTGAAGACTTCTTTCTCTTTATTCAAGTTTTTGTTATTTCAAAAAGGGCCATCTTCTGGCATTACTAAGGCTGGCTTCGGTACATTGCTTCATACATGACTTAAAAATGTAGATTGATCAGTAGTCACGTGTTTCTCAGCAATAATCTGATTCATAATCTAATTCCTATGTGTGTGCTCCCTCTATAGAAATGTATGGAAAGACGTGCGTTCTGAATATAGCCTTAAATTTTTCGATATAATTTTCAGTTTTTACTTATTTACAGCCATCTAAGTATATATTATAACAATATATGTCATATCAAAATATAAGCTATGATCTACTGTATGTATTAAGGACAAAATTATAAAATATAGGCATATGAGAGCAAATACATCTCAATTCGAAGCGGATAGGTGACCTTTGTGGCCAAGGTACATACTGTGCCACATTTTATTTGTTGATTTTAAAATGATAATAAAGATGATATTTATAATTTGATTCATGTCGAATAATGTCAAAAATTTGGTTCTTCACAATTGATTGTCGATTTCCTAGTAACCTTATTTTTTCTACTCTAAAGTGCAAGTTTGTCCTTAAAGGACAATGCTATTTGCTGTTTTTATGGATAACGAAATGACGAGTAGATTATATATTTGCTGTGTAAATGTTGAACTATACTTATGAATTATATGATTAAGGCCCACTTTTACCACCTCTTGATAAATTTAACCGATAGATAATTACCATGGATACAGCGGTTTTAAGCGCTCTCATTGGCTAAGAGCGCCAATTTATCTATCGGTTAAATTTATCAAGAGGTGGTAAAAGTGGGCCTAAGGGTGTATTTACGTTTGGACAGTCAAAAAATCGATCATTTTCACGATTTTTTTTACTGTGAAGAAATTATTTAAGGTAGATTTCAAAAATATTTCGAATAGAAACTAACTACTAATTTCTTGGATAAAAATCGTAACAAAAAAAATTGCGGCTTGTCAAAAATTACGTTTTTTTACTTAACTTTACAAAAAAAAAGAACTTTTCAGGAGAAGCGTTTGAAATTGAAGTACTGTTATGAGGGTGATAAAATGAAAAATCGTGATTTACCTTTAGTCAGCAATTCCAATGCCGTATAATAGTCCTTCTTTTGCTTCATAGAAGGCCTTCTGCATCTAATTTCTTTTTTTTTTTCTGTTCTCGCTTGTTTAGTAGCGTTTGATGCTCGCCGATCGGATCGTTCCAGCCTTTCCGCATTTCTGGCTTCCATATATTCAAAAATATCGGTACTCAAAGTAATACCCATACTTTGCATCATTGTTAACAACGGTGTGTAAGCTTCATAAAAAATGCAAATTGCTAGATACATCGCAAACTGAGCTATCTTTGGACCAGAATGCAGTTGTTTTGGAGTAAACGTCCAAATGAGCGAATTGAGGTTTTCGTTGCTATTCTGGGTGTTTCCTCCTAAACAGCGTTCCAATAAACCCTCTGGTGTTAACTCTTGGTAAATAGGTTGAATAGCTTTTTAAAATTCTACAGAAAGTGGAATTGGAACAAAAAATGGAACAAGTGGTCCCTTGTGTGTAAGACTGTCTAAATTCAGCTATCTTTACCAGGGCGACTTTACCATAATGGCGTTGAGGACTGTTATCTGATACTCTGTTATAGTAAAATGCAGCCGATATTTCATTTTTTATTTCTGACACAGATGCAATGTTTCTTCGGATTGCTAAGCCACAATAAGTGAGTTTTCCTACACTTTTCCGCTAATACATTGCGCATTCTCGCACCCATCCGTTTTCAACGTGCCTTATTAAATTTTTTTTTCTTATTATTATCAACCGGCATATGCACGGTAAAAACGGTCATATCTTTCAGATTTTTCAAGTTATTCCAAAAACTAAAACTTCTGCTTATTCTCCATGAATTATAAAAGTAAAATAACGATTTAAAAAATTTATTTTTTTCGATTTCAAACGTAAATACCCCCTTAAGTAATAATGTAGTAACGTTTCAAGTAATGTAATAGAACAAATTAGTAATTATTAAATTAGAAATATAAGATATATTTTATACATATAATGATATGTATTTTATTATTTATGTCTAGTTGTTTATGATTCCTATCGGTATTTTTGTTCTATTTAATTGTTCAATAAATCTAGGTGTCTACGAGTTTCTACATACCTTGGCCAGATTACATGAAGATGGAATAACTCAGGATACCAAATAAAATTGTTTTAATGTTCAAAATTTCATGCACGCGGAAAGAAATAGTAACAATTTTAAACTTAAATTAATTTTTTGTTCATAAATGTTCAATAAGTTGATGTTGAAATTCAAAATGTAATATGTATTTTAAATTTTGCTATTGTTAATAATCAGTTTATTTTAAAATGGAACAAGAATCCTATGTACTAATCCTACCAACGCAAATTTGGATAATCCAATCACCGGTTATGAAGCTTTTCGTCATAATGAAGAATGAAGATCTACCATCATCAAAACTGTTGTTCAACAAATTATTTTTTTTATATTTTTGATTTTTTTATGATATTTCATTTCAATTTAATAATTGAATCAAATTAATGCATGTCATACATTTCTCTTTTTCTTTTTTAAAAATGATTCATTCAATTTATTCAATTCAAATTCACTTCCTTCTCATATGAGTTAATTTAAAGAATGAAAAAGAGTTACCTCCATTTCTGGTAATATCCCCATAACAAATAAATACTTTAATTTAAATTGATATTATCATTATATTTTTATAGAGAAATTAAAACAGCAAGCGTTAAGAAACGTAAATCACAAACTTTCGTGAAAGACATCTATAAAAAATTACTGTTTCTTCATGAATTCCATCAAGAGATTAAAGAGGTAAATATTAATGATTTAAAACAGAATTGTTGTATTAGCTTTGTTAATTTAAACAGAAAAAGAAGCGATTTCCGTTTTCAAAAATCCTGGTCAAGCTTGTGGTGGAGTATATACAGCTCGAGCATAATGCCCTGTACTCTGCAGAAGGTAATCATTTGGAGTTTGAGAAAGAAGTGGAAAACCGTGTCATCAATCTGCTTGAAAACATGTTCCTACTTTACGATAAGAAGCCGGCACCCGCAAGATGCGTCTATCCAAATTCACTGTTCGTATTGAAAGTCTTGTATGCAGTTTCTAGTGAATATCGATGTGATAACAATGTATTTGGCAATTTAGTAAGGTAAGGTTAAAAATTTTATTGGTCACATAAAAAAGATTATAAAAGTTGTTATTAAAACGTTACGAACTTAAATACAGTTTAATACGTTTTCTTAACTTTCAACGATTGAGATAAATCCGAATAGTCCAATAACTTCTTTCAGGTTCTAGTTTAGATTCACCATCGTTATTTACACTTAACTCTACTGTAACAGTTATTCTTCTTTTTAGTTTATATTTTCTTCTTATTCTTATTTTTCTGCCAACTTTAAGGCTACATTTATTACTTAAACGTTTTCGAATTTCAATAATAATGTTTAAAACTATCACTTGGTTCATATTTGATACTGCAAAAGAAAAAAAAATCAATACACAATATGTAACATATGGATTTTAATTTATTTTTGTGATTAGGGAAAACAAAATATGCGTCACCTGTCTCGGAATTTGTACCAATGCGTTGTAGTTTTCAAGAAAATAATTCTGAAAGTTTTGATTTTTTGAGTACGCGTGCATCAAAGAATCGGTAAACTTAGTTCCGCGCAAGTCGTTTTGCAAATTTGTATTGTTTTTTGAATTTTAATGAAAGTAAGTACAATTAATGTAGATTTGTTGAAGAATTACTTTTACAGTGGGGACTCGCTATTTCGGAATACTGAGTCATCATTAAAATAATTTAAAATTTACTAGATCTGCATTATGCCAAAATAATATATATATATATATATATATATATATATATATATATATATATATAAATACATTTACAAAAAAAAGAACATATATAATACAGAAGTTCTAATTCAGTATCACACACTTTTTCTTTTCTTGCATCAGCCTAAGGGTGTGCAGTGTTCCTAATTCGGCTGTATTTTCATCAGCCCATTTTAGACCATGTTATACAAGTCTTAAAACTGCTGATTGTATCTTCATGTTTCACTTTTGGTTCAGCTATATCTTTTCATCATTCGAAACACTAATATCGCTATGTAGAAGGTTAAAAGGTCGGTTAAGGGATAAAAGTCGACATCACCTACAATCCATCCGTTAAGTTTAGTTTTGTTATGCTGATGATTATCACACGAAATTTATTGCAATCTAAATACGAAGGCTTTCACGGCCGGTGTGAATTAAACTAAAATTAGAACTAAAACTAGAACTGGTTCGAAGTCACTTCGTACCAGTTTCTGAAGAAGGTTGCAACATGGCATCCGAAACGTCAAACCTTTTCATAAAAGACGCACGGCAAAACCCGAAAGTTTCTAGTGTTAGTTCTAGTTTTAGTTCTAATTTTAGTTTATTGCAATCTGTTTCTGATTTCAGTAAATTCCTTCTGCTTGTCTTCACAAAGTTTTCCTTTGCGGAATTAATGAAAGATCATTATTAGTAGAATAACAAAATATTTTTTCCAGCATTTACTTATTGTATAAGTTGACATGTTCCGCCAAGAACGCGAACTGCATCCATCAAGTTAATATTTTTAAGGACGTTTGAAATGTCGTCCTGGACAGCCAGAATGATCCACATTCTGTCTATCAGGCAAAACGATAAAAGATTTTTTCGACAGTAAAGCTTTATTAGCCATATGGCATTCTGAATTCTGATCTATTGGCTGAAGTGGCGGGGTGTAATTAGGCGGCAAAAATATGGTTACAATTTCACCATCATTGCTTCACTCATGCTTAAGAGGCGCAGTTACCTCTTAACCATGAGTGAGCATTGCTGATTAATAACAGCGTCTTCCAATTCAGATTGTTCCCTTTTTGAAATCCTTACATGTTTGACAAAGGATGTATAAAACCATTCAACGAATATAGCGGATATCATCCAGACATTCTTTGTTGAATAGTACCCAACTGGAATATTAGGGTTGTTAAAAGATCTGTGATTTTTAGCTTTGCCAATAGCCATCATTTTGAGTTTATCACTACCATCGCTATTGGCACATGCGAGAAGTTGTCTCTCTTTGGAACTTTTTCGCCTTGGCACTGGGGTTTCTTTGACGTATAGTAATGTATGATTTGGTAGCAGCTTACAAAGTATTACTGATTCATCAGCATTGCATATCTGCTGGTATCTAAGGTAATAGCTTAACTCGTTCATTTTTTTCAGAAACGGCTGGATCACTGTAGAATCGCTTGACAGCTTTTCCCCATTCACTTTTAATCTGTGAATGCCATGCCTTTCTTTAAATCGGTTAATGTTTGGCATAAATCTGCATAATCTTTTTTCTTAGAACAGTGGTGGGGTTACGTTTTCATGTCTTTCTCTTTGTGACAAGAACCATTTATAAACTTCTGTTTCCATTAGGGTGTAATCTGAATTACACAGAGTTTCTTTTACGTTTTGCTGTCGAAATACGATCCCCAATGTACCTACTCGAAATTTAATTACGGCAATAACTTGTAGCATAATTACTATTATTTAATCCTTGTTGCTTTTAATGTTCGAAATTGTTGTCGCACTACCAATACTTTGCGGCCGACGCCGACGATTTTCCACTTGTACCACTGTTTAATAGTTTCAAAATTTCCTGTTTGTCGTGTAGCCTTAGATTTTATTAGCCATAATATATAGGTTAAACCGTTCCGGTGATTCCCCGACATATGCAGCTTTGATAAGAACACATCAACGAATACACGACCGACTGTGGCCGATTGTATGGTTGCGATTACAAGGGAGTTAGGATTACTAAAAGCTCGGATTAAGCCATGCGTCTTTTGAAAAAAATTTTGGACGTGTCGGATGACATGTTGCAATCTTCTTGAGAAAGAAGTTCGAAGACTTCGAACAGAAAACGTATCCATTGAATTTTGACGCATTTGATGTTCAATTTCCCTGTCACTGTCCTTCAATGAACGTTTTTTTAGTGCTGGAACGCTTCATTGTTAAATAATAATATGTTAAATGGCTATGCTATGCGTACAAACACTTGCTTCTGAAGATTGGTAACTGTATTGACAATTCTAATCCAAATGATGTTGAGTAATTTACAACCCACACATGTATTCCCTCTTTTGGTGGCTACAATTTAAATCGTCATGTTTTATTTTTGTTGCACATTCATAATTTGCGCAAAAAACTTTGCTCATGTAACTATAAAAGATAAACTGATTTTGGCAGTCAAAATATACATAAATTTTTGATAATCATACAGTAAAAAATTCGATTTTACGGGTATACAATCGATTTCGTCACTTCGAAGTTTGTTTCTGAAGAAGGTTGCAACATGGCAACATAGCTTAACCCGAAAGTTTCTAGTTATAGGTCTAGTGTTTTAGATTTAGTTCAATTAACACCGCCTGTGAAAACCTTCGTACTTATAATTCTGGATTTGTCTTCATATAAATCCTATGTATCTATGCGTAGCAAAAAATGCCAAGTGCAGTAAATAGCTACATTTCCACCTAATCCAACGCATTGCTAGCGTACGCCAAGACAGGTATCAAATATATTGGCCTCCCATTCACTAAAATAAATTCATTAAAATCGTTAGGTCATAGTATTTTTTTGTAACCTTACCTTCTTATTAACTTATAATATTAAATTCAACAGAAAATTATTGAAGAAGTTAAAATTGTGGGACGCTGTGCAAAGGAGCACAATGGGTATTTGTAACATCACTACCTCAAATCCAGCAGTTAGAATGCTATCACTTTATGACATCAATGAAATACCCGAAGAGTATGATACAGATGATGAAGAAGCACAGGTAAGATCACATAAAGAATATTTTATGGATTAAAATTTCATATAAGTTTTGTATTTTTCAGACTATAAATTGCGAACTTAGTAGGCTATCACTTCTAACTCCCACTGAAAAGTGCACAGCGACACCCTCAAACAAACCAGACTATACCTCATTGGAAGAAAAGTCTTCACAAGATGCCAGCATCAGAAGTGCGGATACCGTCGTGAATAGTGCTATTGACACCATCTGTTTGGATGATAGTGACGAGGACGCTGTTTTATTGGAACACAATGACTATAAAAGTGCTAAAACTTGTAATAGTGATCTCAACAAAAGTGTGAAAAGCGATGTACAAATAAATGTGAAATCTAGTGTTAAATTGGAAGCCATGCAGAGTACAAAAACAAAACCTAGTGATTATTTAAGTAAGGCTAGAGGCAATAAGGTGAAAAATAGATGTTCAAAAGGTTTGGTAAAGGACTGCCGAAAGACAACATCACGACAATTCGACTTGATGGATTTACCGCCATCGACGAGTCAATGTAGTAATATCACGTTGAAGAACGGGACAGTTGTGAAAATAAAAAGTGAGCATCAAATACAAATTGTGATTGAAGAGGACGAAGATTCAATATTAAATAAGTACGCAGATGAAGAGCCAAAGATTGACACAGTTCCAATACCACCGGAACCACCACAGATCGCGCGATCCAACACTAAAAGATCGCGTGCCAGACAAACGAAGAAGCCAGTCGTTTCGGACAATCAAGTCAATGAAATTTCATCTTCGCAAATATTCGATATTGATAACAACTGTGAATCAGTGAGTCGTGATTTGGATTTTTCACTGCACAGCGTTGAAATTACCTCTACCAGTACTACTTATCCAAGTTATCAGAAGCATGAGAATAGTAGTTCTTCTATAAGGATATCGAAAGCTTTTTTAACTCCCGATTGTAATTCAATTGATCAAGTTTATACTAGTTCACACGACAGATATTACAACAATGCTGATAGCTGTTTAACGCCGTCTTATGTCACCAGTAATTATGAAGAAAAAGATAACAACGTGGAAAATGTTATACCAAATTTAAAAGACGTAGAGAGAAATGATAATTTTGTTAGTGATTCCCATACAGATACATTTCAAGCGAAAATATGTGACGTAAATAAAGAAGTTGGTGAAGTATTAGTGGAAAATCGATTAGATTCATTGCTCAAAATACCTTCAGAATTAGAAGATTTAAATCCTAATGATGATTCTCAAATAATAATAATTGACCTTTTGAATACCATGATCAGAATGGTTGAAAATGATACATTAGATAATTTAAAAGCATCAGGGGATCCTATGATTACAGAACCTTATTTTGTATGTAATACATCAAACCATCAAACCTCAAATGTAGATAATTCAGAAAAAAGACATACAGCAAATAATCTTGCTGAAACCGACAATTTTGAGCACATTTCTAGTAATTTATCGAGTGAGAAAGATAACTCTGAAATTATCCATAAAGATAGAGTTGTTGATATTGATAACCAATTAGAAAGCTGCCTGTCATCTTTGAATAAACCTGATAATATCAATATTAAAAATACAGAAGAAAAGGATATTGACCAAAATGAAGGTGATGTTTTATTTGGAGACATCAATGAAAAAACTGCAGATAATGAACAAGAAGTATTAGAAAATATATTGAAAGACACAAACAATAAAGTTGCAATTGTGAAAACTAATGAAGCTGTAACAGAAATTAGTAAAGAAAACTGTGACATTCAAATTGAATTAAATAATTCACTGGATAAAGGAGAGTTAAAACATGCTAAAAGTAATGAAGGTGTAGTAAAATTGCCCACTATGGAAAATCCAAGTTTTGAAATTTATTCTTGTGAAGAAGACATTGACAATGAAAACAATACTAAATATTTATGTCAACCTTCCCATAATATCAATGATCAAAATCATGAAATGCAATTAGAAACTATTGTTGATGTTGTCCAAAAAGAAGGTGATGAAAAAATTAATGAAATAGAAATACAAGATACAGAAAAAGCTGATTCGATAAACCTATTAGCTACTAAAAATGTTGAACATTTAAGTCATGAATCTTTTACACCCACTGTTGATAATAGGATATCACCAAGTATTCTACCAATGGATGTCCCAATTCACATAGAGGGTAAAGATTATTTAGCTAAAAATATTGAAAAACAAGACCATAAAACACAAAAAACATTATCTGATCTACAAGATAAAATTGACGAAGATGACTCAGACACTTGCAGTGAAACCTCGGAATCGTCTGTGTTAACCAATGAAAAATTAGTGATTCATGAAGAATCCAATGATGATCTTGATCTTGAAAATAGCAATGAGGAAATTTCTGAATCTGCATTACTACCTTCTAATGATATACACAAGGTGGCTCTTAAAGAAGATGTAAATATTGATCAAGAAGATGCTATAAAAGATGAGAAATTATTAGAGGATAAACCCATTACAGAACTGTTTAAAAATAATTCCTCAACAACAAATTCGCTAATCGAAGAACATATTAATTCGGTTGCGAACTTTGTTTATTACCATTCAAACAAAGAATATCAAAATACAAGTTCTGATTCACCTAAAACGGATAAACCACCTCAATCCTTGAAAACTTCGGATTTATCTATTGATAATAAAGTCACAACTACAATAGAAGAAGCTAAATCAGAATTGGAAGAATTATACAACAGCAATGCACATAAACATAGCTGTTCGATCACATATAGTATTCCAAATAGTGATGGTGACCTTGAACGACCTGTTGAAATTCGCATCGAAGAACTGCCAGAAAAAGAAATTTTTCCTCACCATGAATTAACGTCGCTTCCAGAGTCTCCAAAAGTCTCCCGATCAGATGTTCTGCATGAAAATCGGCTTTCGGTACTTGCTGAACTCGCAGATAAATGCCAACACTTGCCCGTTACTCCTGAAAGCAAAAAAAATAAAAAATTAAATCTCAATAAACGAGCTAGAAGTAGATTGATAATTCCGAACGCGAAATTTCAACGAAAACGTAAAGATAATCCAGTAATCGATGAAGATAGTATTGAAAATGATCTTTCGTACACAGCCGATGAAAAAAGCTCAATAGTAGAAAAAGATTTAAAAGGTAAAAAATCAATAAACCATCTAAAAACCACCAAAAATCAACGGTTAAAATGTATTAATCCTAAAAAAGAGAACAACTTAAAAAATCGTAAAGTAGATGAGGAAGTTGTGACTGTAGGTAGATGTACAAGAAGTAAAAGTATGTTGCTTTTTAATGAACCTTTACCTTTTAATGGGCGTTCTGTTAAAAATAAATCCAAACATGACGATGTTTCCGAAGTTAAATCTAAACGAAAAGCTAACAAATCAAAGGTCAATAAGAATTTGAGTGAAAATCTAAATGAAAATAAAACATCAACAGATTACTCAATTGAAAATTTATTGAACATCCCTTACACAATAAGGAATGGTCTAACAATCGCAAGAATAGATGTTCCTACACCTCCGGACGATGTTCCTTTAAATCTGTCGAAAAAAGTTATGTTAAATCCAGAAGTATCAATTGAAATAATTGGGGATAAATCTGAGAAGATATGTGACAGGAATTCGCAAGAAACAACTATGCCATTAAAAACAACAAAGTCATCAAAGAGTAAACGAAAAGATAATCAAATAAATCAAAAAAATATTGAAGATATTAATCAGCAAGAGACGGCGAATAATGAGGATGAAATAGAAGGCAAAAATAAACCACAAAATAATAAGGAGAAATCATTACTTTCATCTGTGTCAAATAAAGATAAAATTGGTCAAGATAAAGTTAAAATTTGGCAACCTTTTGAAGATCTTATGAACAAAAATGCAGAAAATTCTTCATCAGCTTCAAATAATAAACATCACAATGAAATTAATTCTACAAAAAATGAAGAAAAAGAACCTGTTTTTAATTTGAATGAAGTTGGAAAAATCAATACAAAACGAAGAAAAAGTACAAGAGAAAAGAAAGAAAAGAAAAGCAATCATTTAAATTTACAAGATTTGAAGCATATTGGTGAAGAAGATCTACTTGATCGATACTTAAATGAGCAAAAACCTATTTCTTACTGCAATGATGAAGAAACTCAATGGTTTCCTGAAAAAAGATTAACAAGAAAAAATGGGAGGACTAAAGATACAGTTGAAGATTTAATTGAAAAGAAAATCAATAAAAAAAATAAAAAATTTGACATACAATCACAAAAAAATATTGAAAGAGAACTTGATGACCCAAGTATTAATGAAGAAAACAATATCAGTAAGAAACCTACACGAAGAAATAAGAAAACAAATTCTATTTTAACGAGTGTTGTAGAAAAACAGCGTTGCGACATTGTCACAAACGGTAATGTAAATGGACCATTTAATTTACATGACATGGAAAATGAAGCTCAAGCGAAGGAATTATTTTTAAAAAATTATGATTTGATGGAAAAAATTCCTAGACTAAATAAAAGACCAAGCAGGAAAAGAGGGAAGGAAAGTTATAAAACCGACATTGTTGCCTGCGAAATTGTGGAAGAAACTTTGTCCAAATCACGTAGTACTCGACAAAACACTAGACTTCGTAACAAAGAAACTAAAGTTAAATTAAAAAATAAGAAAACTTCGAGTTCAGAACGAACCTTAAATGTATTGAACGAAACAGAATCGGAATTAAACGTTGATTCCAAATTACAAGATTTAGAGAGTGACCCAACAGTTATATGCAAAACAGAAATAAATCCAGAAACTGTGTTGACCAAAGAAAGTGTTTCGTCAGAATCACTACTAGACAAAGGAGCTATTGAATCAACTCCAAATTCAATAGGCGAAACGAAAGAAATAGAATCTTGTTCTAAATCAGATGAAACAGAAAAAAATGGTACAGAAAATAATTTGAATACAAATATATGTCGGGTTGATGTTGAAGTTGCTTTAGTAGTTGAAAGTCTAAAGGAATCGATTGAATTACAAGAAGAGCAACCTAAAATAGATAAAGTTGTATCAGAAGAATTAATCGAAAGAGTTCAACACGCTTCTGAAGAGATAATTCATTCTGATTATGTTGATCATGTAGAAGAACTCGAAATTGACGCCGAATTTTACAATGCAAACGAAATATACATAGAGGATGAAATAACCAATGTAATTGAAGCTGTAATTGATCCACCTATGATTGGTGAAGATCAACATCAAATTGTGGAAGAACAAGTAAACGAAGTAATTGATACCTCAATTCTAAAAGAAGAGGTAAATAAGGTTGAAGTAACAATAAAAAATGATTTAGTGATCGATTCTTCCGAGAATCAGGCTGAGATTTTGTCTAAGTATGATCAAAATTTTGAAGAAGGAGAAAGGAATAGTTCTTCTGAAAAAGATAATTTTGTATCATGTGAAGAAGCGGAAGATTCAATACATGATCTTTCTGTGAATGAAAAGGACAATGAAAATGAAGAAATTGAAGTAACAGATTCAACTTCACAAGAAAAATCAAGTTTCCTTGAAGAATCTGTTATAAGTTTACCAAACACTTCATTAGATCTTCAAAATTTTACACAGGTTAGCGCTGAGGAAAATAATTTTTCAAATTCAGATGTACAAAAAGCAAACTCAGAAATTATAAATGCACTTGCCCAAGAAAGTGAACCCGAATCATCTTATAACGAAAAAGTCTTAACTGAATCAATAGAAAGTACACAGGAAACATTAAGTGCATCAGTAGTTGAAAATTCTGAAAATAACGCTGAATCCAATGTGCTAAAACGAAAAAGGTTAATATCAGAACTTGATGCAGAGGAACAAGATGAAGAAAGCAGAGAAAAGGCGACGCCAATGAGTTATGATCATATTATAGAAAATTTGCCAGAAGATATTTCTTGTTTATTCAAGCGTAAACCAGTAGTGAAAATAAGAAATATAAGCAATATGGAGGCGTTTCGAACTCAGTATATAAATTCTTTAAGAAAACCCACTTTGAATACGACTAAAAGAAGAATTAAACCATGTAGGTCTAAAGGTTTAGATGCGATTGTTGTAAAACTGGCGACGTCTTTGAAAAAGAACGATTTGTGGCAAATTAACAAACAGAAAAAGATTCAATTAGATGAACTTTTCCCAATAAGTAACGTTAGTAACGATAATACCATCAAAGAAGATGCGGAAAAACAAAGTCCTCAATTTAATGATGTTACAGAGGAAACAAAGGAACAAGAACATTCTAATAATCATGGACTAGATAATATGCTGTGTCAACAAATTCAGGAAGAAATAACCAATACACAACAAATCCAATCTAATGAAGAAGTTCATAACGAAATAGTACTTGAAAATCTTGATTGTGTTATACCAGCCGTTGAAACGCTTGAAAAACAGGAAACATACGAAATAATTAAAGATCAAAATATTAGCTCCGATTTAACAACTGTTTTAAGTACTCAAATGCAACAAAGTGAAAATATGAATGTTCCCCAAATGAGTGATAGTGAAGCACAACTTATTCAAGAAAAGATAGATCAATCTGAAACTGAGTTATGTCATGAGGAAGGTTCTGGAGATGGGAGTAACATTGAAGTTGATGAAATGAAAAGTAACCATGAAGATGAAGAGATGGCAGTTGAAGAAATAAGACCTTCTGTAGAAAATAAAGATTTAGTTGAAGTTCTACATGAATCACATTCTGGAGTAGAAGTTGTTAATAGTTCAGTAATTTCAGAAGAAAATGTTCAGAAACCTAATGATGCTGTTATTGGTGACATCTTTGAAGACAACCAACAAGAAACGGAAGATAATGAAATTGATATGATATGTCCTGATGATGACAAAATGGAAAGGGACAAAATTGATGAAGAAAATAAACAAATTATTGCAGATATTCCCTTGGAACAGATAGGAACCTCAGAAGTTGTTAATAATGAAGCAGATTTAGAGTTGCAAACATCTGTAGTCGAAGAACCCATGGTTCAAGAACATACTGAAAGTAATTCACCTGATAATCATAATCAACAGGACAAAAACTTAGATTTTGAATATTCGATTTCGCAACAGAATGAGCAAATAATTGAAACATCACAAAAAATTGAAACACCATTACAAGATACTAGTGAAGAAATATTTCCTACAAATAATTTTATGGAAGAAACTCAACCGACTGAGACATCTTATCATGAAGGTACCAAAGAGAATGATAACGATAATATTCCAGTTGAGTTTGAAATGTTAACGGAAACTGATTGCGATAAGAAAGAAAATCACATTGAAAAAGAGAAATTACAGGAAAAAGTAAATGAAGCTGCAACCGAGTCTTTTGTTAACGATAATTCTATAAGTCAATTACCTAAACCACAGGTTACTGAAGCATTTGACTGTGATGCAGTGGTTGAATGTAGTAAAGATGGACAATTCGAGGTTGATATTTCATTGGAGCCTATACATTCATCAGAGAACTTAAATATCGATACATTGTCGAAAAATATTGAAAATGTTAATGAAACAGAAACACCATTAACTTCTGGATTAATAGTTGCTGACTCAAGAGAATCCACTTCATCGATTCCTTTACCAACTATTCAAGATGAACCTAAATATGATAACGAATATAAAGAGATCTTACAAAACCCAGAAATTAATGTACCGAATAATACTTCACAAATTTCGCATATTGAACCAAAAACACTTGTTAGGTTTCCTACTGCAATGAATGAAGATGATTTTGTAATTACCAGCAACAACAGTTTTATAAATGACTGTACATTAAAAGTTCGCCCTGCCAAAGAATTATTGGAGAAATATAAATTTATGCAAGATGAATCTTATGATACTTCAAGTAGCGATTATGATTTACAAACGAGTCCTAATTATCCAGTTTTTAATGAAGTTAACGCTAACAAAATTGAACCTCGGGTGGACGAAAACAATCAATTAATCGCGGCATCAACTGAAAATTCGCAATCGTGTGTTATAGAACCAACAGTAACCATTGCTGAGGATGGTAGTTATGTGCATCGCAATGGAAAATATGAAGACACTAACTCTAATAAGCAATATGTGGCTGAAAATATCTCTAACGAAATATTTACAAATCCAGAAATTATTGAAGGAATTCACGAAAAGATTACTAGTTCAGAAACCATCAACAAAAACGAAGTTATTACAAATTCGGAAAGTATTTCTAACCATGAAACCATTCCCAAAATTGTCTCTAGTCCCAATATTGTTCCTACACCTGACCTAATCATTCCTGTTCAAACAATCCACGAATTTAATAATTCGAACATGTTAACAACAAATTTACCACAGTTCAATACACAATTTCCGCAAAAGATGCACCAAAGCACCATCTTGGATTATAATACTCAACCAATATCAAATAGCATTTTAAATGTTTCATTTGATGCCGATCAATTTTTGTCTGATGTTATGTTAGATAAGAGACTACCGTATTTGGACTCGTGTAGCGATTTATTAGGAAATACTAATATTTTGAACCAGCAAATGAACAACTCAAATATGAAAGTTATGCCACCTTTGAACCAAGAACAATTAATTCCAAACACTAATAATGAAATGATTAACGTCGAGAAAAATCCTAACTTAGAAGTTTCTGGATCCAGCTCTAATGTAAACATCATGAATGCCGCGACGGATTTTAATGGTAGATTGGCTTGTAATGAAACTATTGATGTTGATGATCCACAATTAGCAGAAAAAGTTAAGTCGATGGGTTTCGTTAAAATTGGTTCAGAATCGTCAGATCATGATTATATAAATTATGGTAAGTTTTTTATTAATTATTTAAATTAATATTTATAAATAGAAAAATATTCAATTTACCAGCTCAAATATATTACATTTAACTGCTTGATAAAATTCTGAAAATATTTTATTTAGTGTCCGATCGAAACCAAAATTCAGCAAATGAAAGATAAAATCTAGGGATTTTAATAATATTGTATTCATCATAAAGTAAAAGACATGACTAATCTTAATAATTATAATTCAATACCCCTATTAAATTATTGTGTCGATTAGCAAATGGTAATCCAGCAGCGCTAAAGACTTTGAATGTGGGAAGAAGCACAACTGATTTAATCTTTTTTTTGTAACATATGAACGTATACTTATGTTGTTGCTAAAACCGTAAATTTAGAACTGCTCTTTCTCTGGGATTCGAAAGTTTGGCTGGTTCAAATGTACGTATTTTGTTTACTGTGCTCAATATTGACAAATTGTATCCTTACATCAAAGTAGAAGCCAAATTATAACTTGTAAAAAAGTCGTCACATACTATGTTTTGTCCACTTCCACGAAACATTACCTTGTAACACAAATATTTAACCTTGATTTCTTCCTTTTTCTCCAGAGGGGTGCCATATCAGTTTGATATGTCCTTTGTTTGAATAAGAAGTAATAGCAGTACATACCCGCCAAATCTTAAATCCTTGGTTTCAGCTATACAGGTGTTTCTGTAAGTGGTGGCATAATTTTAATCACAAATAGAGTCATAATGATGACGATCCGTGTAAAAATTTTTGGTCTAAACCCAAAATGGATAAGATATAGGAATATATAGACATCAAAGTTAAGAAATTTTTAAAAATTTTCTTAAATATTTTCAATATAGTTTGTCTTGGAAAGGCAAACAGTGTAATGTTATCATGAACAATCGTTTAAGATGACTTTTGAAAATATGCAAACACGGAATCAATGCTATACAGGATGTTCACAAAGGTTATTCCCATAAAACATTAAATTTTCTAACTGATTCTAAAAGCCTATTTCATTTTGAAATTATTTTTACTCTTAAAAATTTTTGTTTAGACACATCGTTTTCGAGTTATTCACAAAAAGACTTAAGTTCGTTTAAGAGAAAGCTGTCAAATTATTTCTCAACCTAGCATGAAATCAGAATTTTTTTCAGTACAATTATTCTTAAGCATTTCTCAAATTAATGGTTATCTGTAAAAAGTACTTTTTTCTAAAAACGCAGCATCAATAGTACATTTTTCCATGATAGTATGACAACACTGTATTTGCAACGGATGATCAACAATTTTAAATTCTTGTACTCTCGACAAATAGATGGATACAATTGCTGTTCATGTAGGACGTGCCAAGACGTACCTTTGGATATTCTGAAATGTCTAAACTGTTGCTATCAACAGTACTGGCGGTACTACGATCTGCCACAAAATCCATAATGTTTTCTTTTAGTTGGGGTGTACTAACTGATCTCAGAATCCCGTTATTTACATACTTCTATCTTAAATTTCCTGTCTCACATAAATGTGTTTCAGTTTTTAGAAATGCTTTTCTATCAGGTGGATTTTACTTACAGTTTGTTTCCGTAGGCACTTGCGATTAATGAATACATTCCAAAATCGAGGTTGTATTTTTTCACAAATATCTCGAAAACGATGCGTCTAATCAAAAATTTCAAAAAGTGAAAATAGTTTTAAAATGGAATAGGCTTTTAGAATCAAAAATTCTTTGGAAAATTTAAGGGTTTATGGCATAATAAGAAACTTTTAAAGAAATAAATATAGCATTGATCTCGTGGTTCGATATTTTTAATAGTGATCTTAAACGATTTGTTATGATAACATTGCATTGTTTGCTAAATTTACTCTTTCTAAGACAAACTATATTGAAAATATTTAAAAAAGTTTTTGAATATTTCTTAATTTTGAAGGCCCATATCTTAGTCATTTATTGGGTTTAGGGCAAAATTTTTTACACAAATCGTCATCATTTTCACTCTAGTATTTGTGATTAAAATTATGCCACGACTTACAGAAACACCCTGTATGGTCGTTAGATGTCCTGAAGGTTTCTATTCAATATAAGGAAAATGTCAGATATTAGGTATTACATATTAGGTATTTCCAAACCTAATTTCATTGAAACACGATACAGCGAATGTGAATTAGTTTTCAATAGATCAGCTATGTGTACATGTCTAGAATCTATGACGCCGGCTAACAAAAGTATTCCCAGATAAGTGTCAAATTTAGATGTAGTAGTGAGTTTCTATATATACGAAGTGGTTTTGTTGGTTTTTCTGTAGGTTCATGTACGTAAAAGCAACCCGGTGTGTTGCTTTTGTATTACTTTCGCGAATTATTATATCACATGTTACTACTGACATTAACTTTTTGAATGCATGTTGAATATTAACACCGTATGTGTCTATATGATGGTCTAGCAGAATTGTCCAAATCGTGAAAATTCCATAAACCCCGTTCCTCTGTTTTCTGGTTAGCCAAACATTGAGGTGATCAGTTATTTACCGTGGTTTGCTTTATTTTGGTCTCCATTTAATAAATTCATTATTTCCTTTGTAACAGTGTTTACTTCATCGAGTGTAAGATATTTTGTTAAATCGGGGATCGAGTAAAGTTAATGTAATATATATTATGCATTTGTTTCGTCATGTTTCTCACTCCTTCGTTGTCTTAGACTTAATCTTGGTTCTTAGACTTAGAGTCTCTAAGAACCCGATTTGAAGCCTCCAACTTAGAGGGCTATAACTTCTTTAATCTTCTTAGTTAAAAGAAATATATGCAAAAACAGTCTAACGAGTATTAATTATAAACAATGAATTAGAAAACAGAAGTGATATTTGACATTACGCATAAGATATCAATAACGCCATACGGTTTGTTTGTTGATAACATTTGAAACTAATTTAGCATAGAGTAACTTGTTTCATCTTGCTTGAAACAAGATAACGAGAATAGGCACCAGCCAAGCGTTCGATTTATGGTCGAACCTGGTCGAAATCAAGACCGAATCTTCGATTGGACACTAATTGTATTACTTTCCGGAGATTTACCCTGATTTATAAAAGAAACAAAATTAAAAATTATAAAATAAAAAAGAATTGAATATTTTTGCCGAATTATGTCATATGTTTGTGGTTACTTGATCCATTTTTACAAATATGTTTAAAATTATAATTATTATTTAAATAGGTGGGCCGCTTTTGGTTGGTAAATACGAACAACCACATAACAATGAATCACCAGAGATGAGTCCATCGAGACAAGTAAGCAAAAGAGAAACTTGTAAAGACTTAGATGATCTTATGTTCTCTTTTGTCGAACAGGTTTCGATGGGGGCTCATAATGAGAACCCAATGATTCCAGTCTCAAATCATGGTTCCCTCGTCAATAACATGACAGAACAGTACAATTCATTGCCATACAATTTCATCGATACCCAGGATTTCATGAACAAAATGATGGGAAACGTTATGCAGCATCATCAAACCTCGATTGCTGATACAAGCGGTCAATTTGAAAATACAATGACATTCACTAACGATAATTTACTTTCATCAACGCGAATCGATGATTCAAACGCAACCGATTTCACTATAAATTCATTTCCGTTATCAGATCTTGCTTTATGTGATATTGAGGATTTCTATCCATCTGAAAGTATTTCTCCAGATAAAATGATTGTTAATCCATTAAAAACTTTGCATACGATACCAAAAAATGTTGCAATGGAGGTTCCACAAAAAGTAACTGTTAAAGTTAATGAGTACGAATACGCGTCAACAGATAACTTGTTTAAAGATGAGACATTTACGTGTCCAGGTACTCCGAAACTAAACACAAACGATTCGCTTATTGAATATGCAAAGAGAATGAAGGAGAAAGAATTGAAGAAAGAAAAAGTTAGAACAAAAGCCGAGAAGAAATTGATGGAATGGGCCGATGCATTTCCAATAAGAAGAAATACTAGAACTCCTGTATCCGCACCGAGAATATCATCAAAGAAAAAAGATGATAAAGGCCAAGGTAGTAGTAGTAGTGATGATAGTAATGAAACATCTCCAGATAATAACCAAAAGGGATTAAATTGGAAATATCAAAATGAAAAACCACTTCCAAAATTACCACCAGAAATGTCCATTTCTAAACAAGCGTTTATTGAAAATATTTTGTCAGCTAATTTAGAATCGCAAGAAGAATTAGAAATGAAACCGGACAAATTGGCTAAATTAATTTTTGCAACTTTTGATGATACAGATTTATTAAATGTTGATGCACCTAATATTTTAGAATCGCCAACTCGTGTTACCGTTAAAATTAACAAACACGAATTCGCGTCAACTGATGATTTGTATACTGCGTTTACTAAAGCGAAAGATAGAGCTAAAAAGATTGAAAGAGATAAGCCAAAACCAGTGGGGAAGAAACTTGAATTTTCCGTATCAAAGAAAGCTGACGCGTCAAGTAGTTTGAATGTGAACGAATCGAGACAGTCATCCAGGCCAGACCCAACAGTCTCAGAAAATATGCCTCAATTAGACCAAAAAGATACTTCTTTGGATAAAGATATACAGAAAAAAGATGTAAAGAACGTCATCAAAGAAAATCTTCAAGGTAAAATTAATGATAATGAGCAAACTAAACCGAAAACTGAAGTACATATGAAAGTAGTACAAAAAGAGAAGAAATTCAAAGAAGAATATAAATTACAGAAAATTGACGATTCGAAAGAAATTGAAAAGAAACGCGAAAGAAGCAGATCTAATGAAAAAAAGGAAAGTAGAAGTCTAGATTCATCTAGAGAAAATACCCAAAGAAATGTTTCTGATTCACGTGAAAAACCGGGATTAATTTCAACTGCTATGCCAATTCAAAAATATCAGAGTGAAATTCAAAAATGGAGACCAGAAACTTCTAGCCAGCACAACCATCAAAAATCAAAATCTAGTTCCAGTAGTCAATATTCATCCAGTAAACCACCATCCAATACATCACAAAGAGATCAAAGAGATAATACAAGATCCGAAAGTAGAAGTAACATACGATCATCATCAACATATCTTCGTAAAGAAGATAATCTTAAACCAATCGACAAATCAAATTACAACTCTAATAAAAATTATTATCCCTCGACATCAAGCAATTACCAACAACAACCCTATTACCAAAGGCAACAAGATTTTTGGAAATATGATCGACCACCATCACGAAATGAGCAAAGAAAACCATCTTATAATCGACCAGAACGTCCTGGTAATCCAGATTCATCATCAAAAACGAATCCAAGAAATCCTCAATCTAACGAGAAAATGTATTGGGATCATAAAAACAATTTAAATAGAATTCATCAATCGAGATCTGAACGCGTCCCCGGAAATGATTATCTAAAACAAAATGATCAACGCAATAATACGAGTTACAATAGAATACCTCAATCGAGATCCGAAAGAAATAGTATGGAAACTCATCAATATTCTCAATTAGATAGCGCGATGTTTTCGCGAAATAAGTATGATGAAATTAAGAGGCGATCATACGAGAAATCGTTAAGAAATCAAATGAACAATACGCATGAAAGGTATTATCAATTATCTAGACAGAGTGGTGGGAGTAAAGTGCAGGAAAGACCTTCGAAGAGGAAAAGTCCTTCGATGGAACGGAGTGATTCGGCGAAAATAAGGAAATTTGAAGATGAGAGGAAAGAGGTGTCGAATCAAAGGAAAAGGACTAATAGCCCTGTTGAAGAACCATCGCGGAAACGGCAGAAAGATTATGATGAAATATTTTCCAAGTTGCGTGAAGAAGGGAATATTAATAAGAATTTTAAGTTGAAGTTTTCAAATTCTAATAAGTAAGTAAACTTTTTTTATACCTAAATAAGTTGATTGATTTTATTTAAATACATAGTTGTAATAAATAATATTGCAAAAGTGATTATGACACTGTGCTATATTGTATCTGCTAACCAGTGCAACTAATTTCCTGGTAAATTCTGATTCGATTTCTTTCCCGTTTATTAAATAGTAAACGATTTTTTCTTTTTCAAATAAGTTACCAATACAAATATGATTTATTCTGCCAGATTTGTTGGTAATAACTTATTTGTGTTTGATAAAACTGTGTGGTCTTCAGCAATGACAGGATTAATTGTAAACCCAAGCCCTAAACAAAAATGGAAGAGACATTATCGACCGTGTAGACTAAGAAATCATTTTAAAATGTATAAGAAATTATTAGTTTTGTAACCAAATTGATGTATCATCGAAATTCAAATATCATAGCTCAATATTGGCGATTTTATTCACTAACAAAATATGAATTTCTGTTATAATAATTTTCAGTTTAGACCCAGATACTTAGTTGTTTTTTTAAAGAAGTTCTTAAAGAAATAAAGTAATAAAAATACAACTGCTCCCTAATTATACAGAAAAATGATAGGTAACTTATATAGACCGGATATTTCCTTTTTGAAAAGTTGTTGTTGACATTTACATATGAAATTTATCTTACCTTTCATAGTGAGATGATAAAATATGAAAAATATTAATAATATTTAAAAATGGCAGTAAATGGTACACGTATTTTAATTAGAAGTCTAATCTTTAGCATTTCAAAAACTTGATGTTATAGTTTGGCAGTAAGATAAGTTTGAAGATAAGTTAATTCTAGTAAACCAGAAGCCGAGATTATAATAAAAAAATTACAACATGATCATTCCCTGGCAGTATAAAATGTTCTATACTTTTAACATTAAACGTGTTCTGTACTTATTGTATTTATTTAATTCAATTTTGTAACTTTAACTTTTTGTAACTATGTAAAAATTATTCATACAACAAGTTTGATATCTTAATCGTTTTCACGATATTTTTGGCATAGTTTCTGAAGATGGCACATAGCCGAAACTAGTAAGACTTATAAATTGTTATAAGATTAAAAGTATAAAAAATATTTTTTTTTTCCTTTTGCAAATACTGGTAGATGGATTTCGATTATAATTCTTCTAATATTTATGATAATGTCAGCTTACGTAACTACCATGGAAATATGGTGGAAGAAAATGAAAACATAATTTTTAAACATGAGACATTTTAAAGAAAGTAAGCTTATTCATACAAACGGTTGTATAGTTTCCGATTGATTAAACACTCAAAGTTTCATTTACATATCTTAAATAATGTAAATAAATTTGCTGTAACTTGAAGGGACTGTTTAATACGAAGGGATCTCAAAACAATTTCCAACCAGCCATATACGTTTCTGCGAACAAAGCTGTTGACTTGGGCAATAAAAACCCCTAAAGATAAAACAACAGTTTAAGTAGGAAAATCAATTTCTAATTCAGTATGAAAAAATGTATTGAAAAAAATGTGAAAATTGTTTATGAAGAAAATTTAACTAATACCATTAATCTAGATTAATGTTATTGATTAATTTTTATTAATAAACAATATTTACAAAAATTTTTTTATGTAAGGGTACAAAAATTTTACGTTATCATAAAGAGAAAAAAAAACTTTATCAAATGAGCCTAACGAAAGGGTACATTGCCATTTAAAAAACTTAAAGTGCTATTTATTGCTCATTTGTTTTCTGAAATAAAAACAATTGAATGCTGAATTGAATTATTATGTTAAATAAAATATTAAACAACTTTTGTATAAAATGTTTTTTTATAAAGTTGATAGTTACCAAGATATATACTATATTCCATACATAATGGGCACCCCTGTATGTATTTTGAATCATCGTTAAACAAACGCCATTTTTTTCGATCATACGATGTATTCATAGCATCAAATACCGTTGATGTCATTGTAGAAACACACGTTTCGTTCTTTCTTGAAGAATTGTTGAATCGTTTCATTTCTTTTCCTGTATACAATGACTCGTGTTCCACTGACAAGATATTTCCATTCCTGCAATCGTGATACAAGCTCTGCCGTTTGTTTCCAAAACCTCATATCATGGAATTAATCACTTGGTTCATTTTGCGTCATTAAATGGTTTCCTTCCATGATCAAATCACTACTGTCACTGGTTGATGGAGATATTTTGCTGGGCCTTTTCACTTACACCTGGACACACTGATAATGGGTCACTACTTGTGATATACATCATGATATTTGTATTGTACTAGTTCTCTTACATTATACCGATGACGTTCATATATCTACATGATTTTTCAGCAAGTGACTTGTAGAGCTTTGTTCTGCACACATTACAAAACAACTTAGGCACTCACGGCTTCTCAATATCTGATATAGAAAATCCAAAGTAATGCAAATACGCGTGTATTGTTATTATCTTCCGCAAACGGTACAAAAACATTTTGAATCCACTTTGCAAAGCTGTTTCTGCATTTTTACGAATTTCTAAACACAATCACAACGTTTTGAATACAATTAAAGTGATGAACTTTTTTCCAAATTCATCTTTACTTAAACTGAAAGTAGAACTAACACTAGCATTATCACGTGCGTTTTTTGAAAAAATGTTTGACGTTTCGGATGCCATGTTGCAACCTTCTTCAGAAACAAGTTCGAAGTTGTTTCAGTCACTTCGAACTTGTTTCTGAAGAAGGTTTGTGTTAGTTCTAGTTTAATTAACACTGGCCGTGAAAGCCTTCGTACTTATATCATCTTTACCTTTTGGCGGAATGTCGGTTTAAAACTATTTAAAATACTGAAAATTCAAGACAAATCTTGACAAACGGATGGAAGATCCGGATTGAGCACATCGAATTACGTTGAGAATGGTTCTCATCTGGTTGGGTCCGAAAGTTTATCGGAATTTGTAAATTTCTGTAATAGTTCATAATTTCACAAATTTTGACTTACGTTTGAACGATGGATATTATTCTTTGTCACACGGTGGATCTGTAATTTTTTGACTACAAAAATATTGCCTAATATCGTTCCCAATTTGTTCGTTATATTAGATTTTCGTTGGCGGTTTTCGCTGTACTTGCACCCATTTTGAGCTGAGGTTTGCTGCATGACGTGTACACTTAGTCACGAAGGTTTTCGTACAGGCTAGAAATTCGTATTTATGAACAAAATAATTATTTATTTATAACTGTTATGAAACATTTTACATCTTTTCAACGATTAATAATGATTTAAAATTAAAGTATATGCTTCTAAGTGTTCGTACAACGAATTATTAACAAAATAACTGAAGAAAAATCCTATTAAATAAATAACTAGTATCGTGTCGGTCCACCTTTCTGCTCTAAAACAGTTTTTAAACGATTTTGCATCGACGATATTAAGTTTCTAGTAACATCGGGCGTAATATTCTCCCATTCTTTCAAAATCGCTTCTTTAAGGGAGGCTTTGCCCATTATCCTATTTTTCTCACTCTTCTTTCAATTTCGTCCCATAAATGTTCTATGAATGTGATGTGATGCAATTGTTGCGCTGAACATGTCTTAACAAGTCAAAGTTTACGATATACCAAAGTTAAACGAAGTGAACCGAAAATTAACAATCGGCAAATTATCATAATGAAGTAAGATCAGTGATATCCCCGTTTTAAAGCAATTACAGCATTCATTGAAATTTTTGTAGTGTGACTTGTTGCCCCGTCTTGTTGAAAAGTGTGTCTTCATTCCTTGGAAGGCCTTCAAGTTGTGTGAGATAATTCTGAATCATTGCAACGTATCGTACAGAATTAACGGTAACGGCATTTCAACCTCATTTTCAAAAAAATATGAACCGATGGTTTGCCCATTTGCCGAAATCTCACCGTTTTGAAAATAGACTTTAACTGCGTAACCGCGATGCTCACCCTTACAACGCTCCATTGTAAACTAAATAGCAAATTATGCAGGTCTTGGCAAGTTGGCTACTTTCTTCCCTATCACTTCGCGGAGCGCTGCAAACCCTACATTAAATCTTTCCTTGTCACTGCCGGACCCTGTGCTTTATTTTATCCATAAAACGTTATTAACTGTTTTATATTATACATTTCGATAACGAAATGTAGCAAAATTTATAAATAATCGGTTATTTTGTTGTTTTTTCACCTGTACGAAGACTTTTGTGACTAAGTGTACTGTTAAGGTGCGTTTAAATTAGAGCGAGAACATTCGCGATCGTCGAGGATCCATCCATTTGTTCTCGATGTTGGATACGGATAAAGATATTTTAATTAGCGCCGCTAGTTTTATAGTTACTGCAGGACTTTCGACAAAAAAGAGAAAAGAAGTGTTTTCTCGTTTATCTATTCCATTATTACGAAAAGGCAAATAATTTCTCTACTATTTGCTGCAAATTCGTTCGTTTCTAAAACAACACTGCTCACATTGAGCACCGACTTCCTTTGATGATTCGCAGATTTACCGACAAGCGTTGGAACCTGCACGAACACGAACGAGTTCGTTCGATCTTGTTTGGTTCCCCATGCAAATTATCCTACCGTAAACGAACTTCTGTCCGCTCTAATATAAATACACTTTTAGAGTACAAGACGTTAGCCGCTATATACAGAAGATGTTATTTATTGTCCAAGTACGTCGCAGCTTTGTTAATGTTTTTCAGTTGGATTATATTGTACTAACTAGTGTTGGACGATACTTATGCAACAATCGATTTATTGCAAAGCCATGATACCATTTGCTGCTGTTCTGCAGGTTACTTCTAACCTAAACTTCTAAATATGATATACAAATTCTTTTGTCCACGACTACCTTATAATATATACCTTATGAATGAGTTTTCTAAAACAAAATGGTAGCCATTTTTCACGGAGTGAATAATAGCGGTGAATAATAATCATTATTCACGGGTAGCCATCTTGACCAGACTAATAATAATTATTTGAAACGTTAAAAGTTCAAAAAACGTCAATTTAATTCAATTTTTTAGGAGTTTCTAAATGTTTGACATTAAAAAAACCTAAACAAATTCCTTTTTTCGTATGATTTAAGCATAAATTAATTAATTTTCATAAAGAAAACGACGTTTTATAAAACTGACACTTAATTTTGACAAATTGTTGTGAAGGTTTTTACAGTTAGTAACATTGAATTTGTGTCACATTGACGTTTAACCTTTATTCAAAAATGTATTTAAAAAATAAATTTATGGAATCAATTTCAATAGTCGTGGACAAAGTATAGTATTCTACTCGCATATAATGAGCTATTATTCACTCAGGTTAATTATGACACTCGCTACGCTCGTGACATAAACTTAACCTTCGTGAATAATAGCCCTCATTATATGCTCATATAATAATATACTATTACATTCACTGTAGATAATTTTGTATCCCCTATTTATTTGGCATGATGTTTCACGAAATGGTAGTTGTTTTTCATTCGGTATGACGTATTCATCCACGCTGTAATATTTTCTACAGACTTAATTACATTTCTGGAATATGTTTCTTATGGAAGCGTGAGTATCTAGTTCTCGTCGTTTATCTTTTATTGCTATTGCCGAAATGTAAAGACTTCATTAGAGAAATAATCCTAGTTGAGATGTACTAGCAGGAAACAAAAGTCGTTTAATTTTTCTGTTCCTTAGGAGCGAATAAACGCCTAAATTTCTGTTTAAAAATATCGTGGAAGTAATTACGAGATCAGAACATACCTGAAGAACATTTTGGCCATATAAATATAATTTTTTAACATATATGAATACAAGAAAGAATAGTAATAACTAAATGACAGAGCATAAATTAAGAAATAAAATAAAACAGTGTTCCAAAAGGTAGAATGAAATAAAATTGGAGGGTTTAAAAAGAAAATTAACTTACCTACGGGAAGAATCCAAAGATGATTTTTTTTCACTCTAAAGTAAATTTTTACTTTTTTGTATTGTTTTTTTTTTCAAATGATGCCGATGATATCATATTGCGCTACTTGTACCACATTTCTAGAAAGATCTAAATATTATATCTTATATAAATCTCAACTATACGAATTATTGGCTATTATTTATTTCAAAAATGGCAACCAAGGAATGATTTAATTTCGTGATTTAGCAATTAAATCTAATTTTATCTTCCTTTTTGTGGGATAATTATAATTAATACCAGAGAATTAAAGCTTACCCAAAAAACAATGTAAAACATTTGTGGGCGTTATGAATTTGTCGCAGCAATTTCATCGCTCCGCAACGGTGACTATAGAAATAACGTGAATATCAAACCAAAATATCACTATGCATTCCGAATTGCACCGAATTATTTGCGTTCGCTATGTGCAGATTGTGAGTCATCGTAGCCAACTTTGTCATAATGACAAAGTAAATTCTAAATTAATAGAAAATTTTACCTATATTTTTAATGTAAATATAATAATTTGGTGAGAAATAATTAACATTATGCGATTTATCCCACGAAGATCACAATATAAGAATAAAAAAAAGTTTCCCATTGCTTTATGGAATTAACAACACAGAAAGGATAGTTAGGGTGAAAACCGCACCGTTAAAAAATGACCTTTTTCCCGTAAAAATTAAAAGTGACAAATTTTTTATAATATTGTTTTAATAAAAAATATAAAAACGGTGATTAACTATTTAACAATATTTTGATACGTTTAAACTATTACTCTTTGGGATTCCTTTCGTCTTTGTATTATTTTTTAAGAACTTCCTTCTTATTCATCACAAGTGGTACGAACTTTCAGATTGTTTTCGATGTCGCGAATTTAAGAAAGAATTATAAGAGCAGAAATAAAATAATTTCATGTTAACGTCAAACCAGATTGAAATAATGAAGATTGGTACTTAAAAAAACTATTGAAGGTCGTACTTAAAAAATGGTTAATAGAGTATCAAATTTATTTAATATTTTTTCAGTTTCGTAATTTAGTATTGAGTGGCTAAAGAGTTTCGAGCAAGCAAAACAGTATGGCCATTCAACGTTGACATTAACATTGTAAATGTTACTTTATGTTCTTCGTCTATGATATTTCACAAACATCTACAGCTTTGCTCCGCATGACATTGGGATACAGAATTTATTAATTTTGTTTGCATATTTGCAGTCGCCAATAAAAGAGCATCTGTACTGTGGTTGTTATCAAACTTTTGTTTGTCTATACTAAATGAGTAATTTATTTTTGAAACATTAATTTAATTAATTGCTATAAGCCGACATCAACAATACATTCGGTTATAGAAATACTCTTAGGTACCATTGTAGCTTTATATTGTGGGCGGTCAGAACCATTTACAATAGATTTAAGAGTAGCATATTTTCTTTTACATGAACTTAAATCCAAATGTAATGCTAAGGATTGTTCTATCTATAGAGACTGTTTGGATGAACCAGATGTTACCGACATTCAAGAGAACATTTCAGTGCATACTAACGTGTGCGAATTTCTACGCCAAGTAAATCTTGAACGTGAGCGTCGTTTTTGTTCTGTCAGACGCCGTTGAACGTCGTTTCCCATCTTAATTTCATTCTCAAATAATATAATCTTAATAGTCGATTTATTCTTCTTGAACATACATCAAGAAGATCATATTCATACTTTATCAGCTACAATTGTTATCTTGTCTTCTTTGTTAGTTGAAGCCAAGTATCAATTATACAGGGTGCGGCAACATAACTTAATTTTTTCAAAACTTAATAAAACCTATTGTATGAATCAGAAAATTTTTATTTGCTTTTTATAATGTAGGCACATACATAAAGTTTTGTACACAGTTTTGAAGATCAAATCAGGTAGGTGACATCCCCCATAACTCTTCCCAGTATAACAGGGGTTATGTTGGCAATTTGTTCCTGGATGTTGGTCAAATCTTGTAGGGTCCTTGGACGGTTCACATAAACACGGGATTTCAAAACACTCCATAAAAAAAATCACAAGGGTCCAAATCGGGAGACCGGGTCGGCCATTCCAAATCGCCCCTAATTGAGATTAGGCGTTTTGGGAAGTGTTCCCTCAAAACAGCCATCCTGCTCTTGAAGTGTGAGCCGTTGCACTGTCTTGTTGGAACCAAATGTCCTCTAAATCCAACTCATCTAGCCGTGGTGATCGCAACACTAAAGCTCTTACTGCCTCAATGTTCTCAAGTGTTCTAATGGGCCGAGAGGCTCCAGTTCTTCGTCTTGTCACACTTGCAGTTTATTTGAACGTAGTGACCCACGTAACAATTGATTTCCGATCCGGGACAAGGGCCAACGGGGCTAAATTAAAGCGATTCCGAAAGGCACACTGGGTTGCGATCACAGAACATCCGCTCGAAAAGTAGGGCTCAACGGGAAACGCACGCTCCTCACTGTTACAACCAGAGGCGGCGCTACCGGGGGGTGCAAGGGGTGCATTGCACCCGGGCGCCGCCTACAAGGGGGCGCCGGCGCCTTTTTAATGTTTTCTCCAACAATATCTTATCTTTCTTTTGCAGTATTTAGACCTGTCAGCAGTAACTAGTCTTCAGAAAGCAGTATTTAGTCTCCACAAAGCAATTTTCGTCTTTAGAAAGCAGTATTTAGTGTTCCAGACGCTGTATTTAGACCTGTCGGCAGTATTTAGTCTTCTAGAAGCAGTATCTAGTCTTCTAGAAGCAGTATCTAGTCTTTTGCCAAAGTTATGTATGTTTTCTCTAAAACATTTTATCTTTCTTTTGCAGTATTTAGACCTGTTAGCAGTATCTAGTCTTCAGAAAGTAGTATTTAGTCTCCCCAAAGCAATTTTAGTCTTTAGAAGGCAGTATTTAGTGTTCCAGACGCGGTATTTAGACCTGTCGGAAGTGTCTAGTCTTCAGAAAGCAGTATTTAGTCTTCTAGAAGCAGTATCTAGTCTTCTGCCAACGTTATGTATGTTTTCTACAACAATATCTTATCTTTCTTTTGCTGTACTTAGACCTGTCAGCAGTATCTAGTCTTCAGAAAGCAGTATTTAGTCTCCACAAAGCAATTTTAGTCTTTAGAAACCAGTATTTAGTGTTCCAGACGCTGTATTTAGACCTGTCGGCAGTATCTAGTCTTCAGAAAGCAGTATTTAACCTTCCAGAGCAGTATCTAGTCTTCAGAAAGCAGTATTTGGTTTTTTAGAAGCAGTATCTAGTCTTCTGCTAACGTTATGTATGTTTTCGCATTCCGTCCAAAATGCTTGGGAGGGGCGCCACTCCGGTTCCCGCACCCTGGCGCTTCATTTGCTAGCGCCGGCACTGGTTACAACGCATGGTGGCGCCTGAACTTTGTCGGAACAAAACTTTATAGTCCACCCTTTCGAACGAGACCACTGGCGCTCCGCTACGACATCAACCGACTTAATGAAGCACATTTCAAAAAAGGAAGTTATGTTGCCGCACCCTGTATATTGAAATCACAAAAATTAAATATGCACACATTAACTTTTCAGCTATTCAGTGATATTTGATATTTACATTATAGCAATAATTTTAGTACCTTACATAAATATATTTTGACTGTCTATCATTACCATCAATTCTAAAAAAAAACTCTGTAAATAGAAATGTTTGGGTTATTATTTTTGTGTTAATAGAATGTTGTTTTCATATTTTCTAAGAACTTAAATTATTGTTCATATCACATCACATTGAATATTGAGCAAAAGAACCTAACCTAATTTTTACATAAAATATGATAATATAAGTAAATATACCAAGATAACTTTTTCTGCATGAGAGCACGTTATTTCTGATTACAATATTACAAATCACAATTTTACATAACAAATTACATAGCACGCCCTGTTTGATAATTTAATTACAGGCACGGCATTTTATTAAATGCGTCAATTCGCTTCCAATGGTTTACAACAATTTAACACGAGTAAATAAGAGGACCTGGCGTTACTCAATGCGAATAGTAACATATTTATATATCATTAAAAGTAATACTAGCAAAATTTGTTTAAAGCTTATATTTATTAATTTTCATGGTATTTGAGCATAGCAGATATTTAGCATGAAATTAATTGTCCAAAAGTTGTGAGTTCATGAATGATACAATTTTTTAAATACAAAAATGTTGAAAAAAATAAGACATTCTAATTAATAAGCAAATAATGCTTATTGATTTTTTATAAACTATGTTTAATTATAATAATCAAGTTACTATAAAATATAATTGCAAAAAAAATCTATAAAATTTTATTTATTTTAACAATTCAAAGTAACAAACGTTTTTTATTGGTCACACAGTTTTAGTTTTTTATACAATTATTTAAATAAAACCTGTTTTTTTTTCACTCGGATCGAGGACAGCAGCTTTATTTTTACATTAATTTGTTTAATTATAGTTTTTATAATAAAAATCCATGTAGTTGTGGAGTTTGTGTTCAATTTTCATTGTATAGATACTGCCTTCAAAAATAAGGAACATTTACTTGAAATTATAGTAAACGTAAAAGAATGTTAGTAAGTTGGATACTATAGTAATAAAGTTTCTCTTAAAAATACATCCATTTTGATGCCCTGCAACTACAATAATATACCTGTCACTGTAGCATTTTATGCTTCGTATTGACTTATTTACTCAAATGTATTCTTCTATTCGGGGTATTACTCACTATCATTCGAGAGGATGTCATATTTTGATTTCCAGTTCTTTTGGATCATTTGCTATGAGTACTACATCATTTTTTCTTGTTTCGGCAATATGGAATTTTCTTGTCTTATGCTTCTTTCCAGTTTAATTCTTTACCTTTCTGTGTAGAGGTTGATTGTATTGGTTGCTCTGTTATAGTTGTTTGTTAATGCGTTAAGTACATTTTGAATTAATTCTACAGTTTTCCTGTGCAGTTACTATCGCTCATATTTTAATTGAATCAAAAGCCTTATTATAAATAAACCCCAAGTATAGATCTTTGTTATATTCTAGAGATTTTTGTATGATATTGCGTAGTGACAGGATATGATCCAAAGTGCTATAGTGTTTCCTGAAATTTACTTGCTCAGTATTATGGTACAGGTCAAATTTGTTCGTTTAACGTGAATTTATTATTTTCATGAGCACTATATACTTGGCACAAGACACTTATTGGTCGGCAGTTCTTCATTTCTGACTGGTCGCCAATGCGATACTGATATTGTTACACAAGAAAGTAACAATATCAGTATCGCATTGTCATAAGCTTGTGGTATTATCCGATTGTCGCAGTATTTTATCAACTCGGGTGTTGTATTGTCGTCCCCTGATGCTTTATTTAGCTTCATTTCATTAATAGGTTTCTGTATTTCATATTTTTCTATGCCAGGTATTTTTCGTTATCCGATTCTTTTTCAATCTGTAGTACCCTTTTGTTATTTGTAATAGTTGTTTTCTCTATTAGATCTTCTGCGATTTTTCTGATGATATTCTTGCTTAATTCTATATATTTTTTATTTGTTGTTCTTTTGCCATCATTTGCTGATTTTTGTCTTCTTGTAATTAGTTGTTGTGTTTTGTTATTATTTGTTTTAAATGTCTGGTGTGTTCCTAATTATTCCTCATAATACCATACCCTCCTTTCCAGTTCTTTTTAATATTCATTCGTTGGTTCCTTAAGTAGATCTCGGTCGATGTCGTGCTTTTTTGCTGTCATTTTTTGAGTCGTATTAGCCTTGTTCGTACTATTCTATGATCACTACCTGTGGGAAATTGGTTTATGACTGTTGTCTGTCTGTAGATATTACAAAATCTATTCTGTTTTGACCCCTGCCATTTGGAGCTCTCCACGTCCATTTTCTGATTCATTCATAATATATAGTCCTCTACTTTCAGCATATTTACCCAGTATCTTGTTTATATGCCACACGGGCTGACGCCCGTTACGTTGTCTTCTCTTTTTCCTATTTCTGCGTATCAAACTCTTATTGTTAGGGAGTGTTGGGTTTTATTTGATGTTATGGCCCTAGGTACGTTTTCGTAGAATTATTCTATTTCATTTTCTTCGGCTGCAGGTGTTGATGCACACACCTGAATTATGTTCAGTCGATATCTTTGGAATATTTGCAATGTAAGGTAGGCTACTCTTGGAGAGATACTACTTATTTCTGATATATTATTCTCCAGTTTTGTATATATTAGAAACTACTCCTGCTATGTTACTATTATTGGTTGTGATACTTGTGATATATGGTACAAAGTATTTTCAGGTGTTAATTTGGTGCATATTTCTTACTTCCTTCTGACTCCGCTCAAGTGCAGTACATCTCAATTTTTGTCATTGATTTCCTCTTCTAACTCAATGAAGCGTTCGTCCGTTCTCGGGGTTTGCACGTTTAATGTTCCGAGGGTCCTTAGACAGCCTTATCTGACGCGGAGATTTTTAGCACCCTCTAACCGTCTACAGGATTCGTCGCTATCCTAACGAGCTGCTTCTAGTCTGCCGGAGATTGAGGGCTTTTTCTTTCTGATATACTCCATGTGGGGATTTTTGGTCACGCCACACTGACCAATTGGGTTGGCAAGTAGTTAGGAATAAGTAAGAGTGATTTTTGGTTAGGTTGGATATAGGAATGGGTTGGCAGGAACTGGGTTTGGCCAAAAAATATTAAAGATGTAAAACAGCATCTCGTGAAGTAAATTTACTTCAGGTTTACAGAAGAATTTCGTTTGGAATTTTTTTAGTAATAATCAAAGTCTCGTAATTGATTGTTGTTTGACTATAGGATCAAATATTTTTGAGTGGTTTAGTGATGTAATTTACGTTTTTCTAAAAAAACAATATAATACGCAGCGCGATGAGAAAGCAATTTTTTTTAATACTAACGTGTCTTTATTAATCAAATTCGTGCTATAAACATAGGAAATTATTAGTATTTTCTTATCTCTCATCGGTATCAATATAAATTCTCAGTCTAAAATTCTTAATTTTTTCACGTGTTCTAAAACATGACAACTTCTAAAAATGCAGACCTATTACACGGTTGCGATTAAACGCGAGTTTTGAGATTAAACAGTTTGACGCAGAAAATTAAAATGTTAACTAGAACTAGCTAATTTGATGAACTACGAAGCGAATCGTTGTCGTGATTTATTCATAACACAAGCATGCAGTGAACAACTTTAAATATCACGTTGGGATTTAAAATACCAAAAAATGTGTGAGACCTTTTAAAGTGCATATTCAAAATATAAAGTAAACAGCGGTTAAAATCGTAGGTCCGATGAAACGCGAAGTTATGCTATTAATTTGTAGTCTTTAAGCTATTTTAAAAAATATTATATAATAACACAGTTGCGATTAAACGCAAACGAGTTTTGAGATTAAACAGTTGTATTGCTTCTATGGCAAGCGTCCTCGATTATATTCTTTCCTTCTGTAGAACATATATGTTGAAAATAAACTTTCCAGTCTTGATTTTCTACTTTTGCCATTTGAAACTTTTTCTTATTTATTACTTTTCTTATATTTATTTATTTTTTTTAAATCGTAGCGGTTCAAGTTCACAATCGTCTAACGATAATTGGTTTGAAAAACTTCCCGAACATGTCTTTTTGAAAGAAGCCAGATACGTCACTTTTGGAAGTGGTAAGCATTAATTTTCTATAAAATCAATTTATTCATTATGTCATGAATTTTATTAAATATTTCTTTTTGTTTTACAGTAATTCAGAGGAGCAGTGATAAACACAGTTAAAGTTTTTGTAAATTGTCCTAAAAAATGATTGTAACATAATGTGAATACGTAAATTTTAGAATATGTACATATTAATATTATTAATAATTGTAAGCATTAATGTTTGTAATTATTGACATAGAGTTTGCGACTATTGTTGTATATATTACGCTGATTTTCTTTGACTTTATTTTTTATAAACTAATTTTATTTCTATTTTGTGATCGAAATTGTTAGAATTAATTATTTATTTAGACAATAGGTGCAAAGTCGTTCTTATAATTCTTGCAAAGATTAAAGATTTTTTTAATGTGATTTTCAATTTATTTTCTGTTTAACCCTTTAACAACTATTACATATCAGAGTATATACAAAAAATACATACATTTATTTTTCTGTATTATTGTTTGATTGAAGGTTTTCAATTTTTTCCAATGCCATATAAATATCCGCAGCTAATGTTTTTGGTACTTCCATTGCTGCAAAGTGTCCACCCTCATAAGTTTTCGAATGTATTAAATTTTTAAATCTTGTTGTAAGAAAACTATCTGGCATGTGCATATCGTTGAGAAATTTGGCACAGGCATATGGAACAGTTACAGGCGTTCTAAAAAAAGTAAGTGATATAGGCGGGGTTTTATAAAGTGATTAGTCATGATAAACCTACTAACTGCATAAATGTTTATAAAATCGGACCCTAAGTTTTTATTAAAATGGTTAAAAACTGGAAGCATAAACTGAAACTCTGTGTAGACCCTAAGAAAACTCCTATAATCTCTTAAAACTGTATACTAGGACAGAAGATGATAATTGAAAAAACTTAAATAATGCCTAAGGTTGCTACGGTAAAGTACTTTTTTAATAGTAAAAAGAAAATCCTATAATCCGTGAAAAACGTCGATATTTTCGCAACCGCTTGATGAAAAAAATAGCGGTAAACTTTGTTGTAATCAATGAATATTTCTACGTAAGATGTGTGAATTTGAAAGTTTTCGGCTCTGCAGAATTTCATTGCGAATTAAATGGAAAAAGTACCTGCAACTTTGTCCACTTTGCCATTTAATTTCTCAAAACCTATTGGACGAAAAAATTTCAATTTTGAACAGGTGGTAGCCTGATATGTTTCTAATGAAAGACGTGTTTTATTCTGTCTTTGTAATCTTTATATTTTCGCAGTTTAATAGGATACGGTGGGGTTGTGTTACGCGAATTGTAAATTAAAAAAGAAATAGAAATAAGCAATGCGAGGAAAGGGGTGTTCTGTCCAATCGGAAAAATGGTGCTAGTGTGTGTTCTAGACTGGACATCGCGCGTCCAATTTAAAATATCGTTACTAATATTTTCAGAATATTCCTGGTATTGAAGAACGATTTTAATACCTTACATAGCTTCCAAATAAGTAAAATGCATTTCCCAATTCGTCGTCCGATTCAGAGATATCTTCAGCTCGATCGATTTAATTCGTTCGCCCGTATACCGGTTTGAAGCCAACGCAAGAGCATTTGTTTGCAAACAAAATAGACCTTGGTCCTAGCGACAGTGGCGTGTACGAATTAGATGAAATTGGTCAGACTTTATCCAGTGGCGTATCCAAAGAGCATCCTAATTTCATATATAAAATTACAATCACTCATTAATTGTTAAACTAACTACCAATTGAAAAACTATTGCCGTAATAATTTTATAAATTGTAGAATGAATTTTTTTCTATATCTTTGTCAAGTTTTAATAAGATTTTGAAGTATTAAAGACAATAAATATAATCTTGTAATCTTTTAAATTAATCAGAGGACCTAGAAACAATATACATACTTGGTAAACGATACAAGTATGTACTATTTTGATTGATAAGTTCTATTTCTAACTAAAAGTAATGGTATACTAAATGTATAAATAAATATAAATAAAAATGAAGAAAAACGAATCGAAAGAAGAACGACTTTGAAGATTTATTGATTCGCAAATAGGATTCGTTATTGTAGTGTATGTCTTATTCTAGGGGCTAAAATAATATTCGGGAGTGTTCGGCGATAATCGGCCGATGGTCCGATCTGTGCACGCTCATTGTTTCAACTGGTTTCGACAAAGGTTGTTAGTAAACAAACCGCATGTTTCGTTGGCTTCAAGTTTTAATGTTTACAACTACTTCTATATATACAATTTCTTTGGTCAAATCATCTTTAACAATTTCAAATTTTTATAACTGAAGCCTTAATGTTTGAAGCAATTTCTAATTACTTCTTCACTAATTGTATTGCAAACTTGCGCCACAATTCCAATAGAGTCCGACAAAGACCATGCAAATTTTTCCCCATCATCCAACGCTTTAATCAATTTTATTAATAGATTTTTAAGGTATTGTGTTTTGAAACATCAAATTACACCTGGATCCATAAGTTGTAATATGGAGGAACAACTTGGTGGATAAAAATCAAGATTGTTATTGTCCATTGTTTTTGTCTCAGCACTTCATCCCATAACAAAAGTTCTCTTTGAAAAATAGTCGCTGTCATCCATGAACTCGTATTAGTAGCATATGTGATCAGCAGCTTTTTAATTTTCATACATCGGGGATTTTCCAAAAACAAGAAGTTACGTTTTTCAGTGTTACTTAAGCTTTTTGAAGTTTAAGTCTTAAGAAGGATCTGGTCCTGGTATTTTAACAAGGAAACGCGTGCGTAAATCGTTCCGATAATTTTTATTTGTTTTCTGGGTAAATAACAAACAGTAGCCATTTGAATCATTAGTGATAGATAGTGATAGTGAGGAAAAGTCGATTTCTAGTGGAATCTTTGGTAAACAGGGTATATTTTCATAAAACAACGACTAAAATAATCAGGTTGGGGACGGTTAACTGATAAGAGTACCAATTCCGATCGGTTGATGAGGCGAATTCAGGGCGCATAAACAGGGCCGTCATAGGAATTTTGGAGTTCATAAATAAAATCTAAAGATTTAATTTTAAAAATCGAATTTGATAGAACGGGTAGACGAAGGATGTCAGATATGGAAAAAATTGAAAATATGTTCAGAAACATAAAGGCTGATCGACATCAGAAGGGAGATGAGTGGATACAAAAGGGAAAATGAGGAACTTAAGGGGAAGATTGTGGAACAGGAGAAACGTATAGATATGGTGGAAAGAGAGTTAAGACGTAAAAATGTGGTAATAAAGGGAATTAAAGAAGAGAGATTTGAAAGTTTCGAAAAGAGAGAGAATGAGGTGATTAACTTGATGAAGAATATCGGAGTAAATTTAACAAAGGAAGGCAGAAGGATAGATATCCTAAAAAACGCTAAAGGGTCGAAAGGAACAAACATATGGATAGATGAGGATTAGTCTAAGAAAATTCAAAAAGAGATATATGACTTGTTGACTGAACTAAGAGAACGCAGGAGAAAATTAGTTAAAGCTCATTTACAATACAAGCTGCCAGGAATAATAAACCTACAGTTTCGGAAAGATCATCGGACAATATAGAAAAGAAAAAAAGAGACGCCCTATAAATTCAAAAAACTATGTGTGGGAAGAAGAGGAGTTTACTGAGGATGAAAATGGCAGGAATATGGATAAACGCAAGAAAAAGCAAGAAGAAAATAGGAAAGTTATAAAGATAGGGACGTGGAATATTACAATTTTAACGGGAAAGGAAAGGGAAATAATAGATGGAGAGATTTGGGATAGAAATAATGGGAATTAGTGAAGACAAAAAGAAGAAAAGGGGAAGCATACAATTATCAAACAATTATAGTCTATACTTCTCAGGAGTCCAAGAAAATACATGGAGCAAATAAAGAAGCAAATAATTATAACAGAGGAACTAAACAAAAGAGTAAATAAGTATGCACCAGTAAATTCAAGAATTCTGGAATTGGGAATTAACCTAAATGGAAAGGTGAATATAATTCAAATCTACGCTTCAACGGAAGGAACAGAAGAAGAAGAAATACGAGATTTTTACTCAAGTCTGCACTTTCGATAAATCCAGAGAACAAGGAGAAGAAGTAATTATAATAAGAGACTGGAATGCAAGAATAGGTAATGATACACACAAGGGGGAGGCGGTATAGGAGAATCAGAAAGAGGCAGTGATGAATAGAAATGGGCAAAGAATGCTGGAATTTTGTCAAATAAACGACTTATTGATTGGAAACACTCTGTGGAGTATTATTGGAACGCTAAGAGTATTATTGATTACATCACATACTCCCGGAATCTCCAAAATAGATTCCAGGAGGTAAAGACTGAAGCAGAAGAAGAAATGGAAACCAAGCACAGACTAGTCATGACAACTATTAATAATATAGAAATCGAAAGAGAAGAGATGAAAACCTACACGAAAATAAACATCCATAAACTAAGGCAGGAGGAAGAAAGACTAAAATACCAAGAAAAAACAACGAATTTCAAAAACTAGAACAAAAATTTAACACTGGAAGAAAGGTGGAGAATTTTTAAAGAGATAATGCGAAATAAAGCTATGGAGGTATGTGGAATGAGAAAATATAATAATCAGACAAATAGAAAACACTGGTGGAATGAAGAGACAGTCCGACAGACAATCAAGAAGAAGAAAAAGTCATGGAAGAGATACATAAGAACCAATTCGGAAGAGGATAGAGCAAACTATAGAACGAACAGAGATGTAGCTAAGAATATGATAAGGGAGGCGAAAAAGAAATGTTGGGAAGAGTTCGGAACAAGCTTAAGTGAACAGGAAATAACAGGAAATTCTCGAATCAAATAAGAAAACTGAAGGGAGATCAACGGAAACAACTAAAAGCCGTCAAAGATAAAAACAACGAGATAAACACAACTACAAGGGAAATTCTGGACATATGGGCAGAATTTTATATAAAAAATTTTAAGGATGGAAAACGGACACAAACAATGGAGGAGGGACGAGAAAATGAGATAAGGGAAGACACTACAGACATAGCAACTGAAGAGATAACAAAAGAAGAATTAGGAGAGGCAATGATGAAGGAGAATGATGAACCCGGAGATGATAAAATATTTGGGAATAAAAGGGAAGGAGTGGCTTCCCAGTATATATAAAGCGCATGGGAGTAGGAAACAATCCCGAAAGATTGGGATGATAATATCATCTTACCAATACATAAAATAGGAAGCTACTCGAACTGTGAAAATTATAGAGCCATATGCCTATCATCTACAAGTTACAAATTATACACAAAGATAATAGAAAAAAGGTTACGAAGAGTAGTGGAAAATAAACTAAAACATGAACAAACAGCATACAGAGCAAACAAACAAACGAACGATAACATACATGTACTATTCAAGGAAGTTGGTTGAAATATGGACAGAAGAAATTGAAAAGATGGGCCTAGAATTGATCGTAAATAAATGTAAAATTGTGATAATAAATAAAAAGGCAATAAGAAATAAACCGAAAGAAATATTTATTAAGGAACAAAAGATAGAAGAAGTATCATCATATGAGTACTTGGGCAGTATAATATCATAAGATGGAAGGATAAATTTAAACATAAATGGAAGAATAAGGAAACAAACAACGTAAATCATACTTTAAACAGACCAATTTTTGGGAAGAAGAAGATAGATAAAAAGATAAAATTGAAAGTGTACAACGCGGTGGCAGTCCCAATATTAACATATGCCAGTGAATCATGGACACTCCAATATAAACAAGAAGGAAAGAGCACAGCAATTGAAATGAAATTTTTACGGAAAATAGTAGGAAAGACGAAGTGGGATAGGATAAGGAATGAGATCTAACCCTTTCCAATAAATATAATAAAATAGATTTTCAAATTTTTAAGAAACTCTCTTTTGTAACCACTATTATACCTTTTGACTCAGCCCATCTCCTTTCACAAAAATTGGCTAGTTTTCGTTTCTATATAAATAGAACTTTACAATATCCTATTTCAAATCATAAAAAAACAAAAGAATTTAATGAACTTTTCAAGATAGCAAAACAAAATAATTTACCACTAAAAGTTCTTAACAATCTTATAAGACGGATCCGTAACGCAAATGATCCTCTACACACAAAAATCCAGGAACGCAGGGTCTACAGTGTGTCCCCGGATTGTGTCTCCGTAAGGTATAATTGACGATAAATTTTTGAATTCAAATTCCATCTTTTACAATTAAAGTCTGGATGTCATAAAACGAAATATAACCAAATTTTACGTTAAATGTTCTCAAAGTACCAAAGTTAACGCAAGAAGTTTGTTAACCGTTGCAAGTAAAGTGGTCTTTCTGAGCAATGTACAGCAAAAGTTGATTAAAATAAAATGTTTGTTATGTTAAATTATAGCGATATGTCGAATTTTATTAATTTAGGATATAAAAGCAAAATGCAGATTTTTAAATCATAAGATTAACAAAACATTTTCGATCTAAACTAAATTAATATAAAAGCTTATTCAATGATACCACCACCAACACTAACACATAATTCAGCCCTTTTCCGACATTGTTTATAACTTTTTCAAATATGGTCCAACGGAATTTCTCTAATAACAGTTTCAATTTTTTGTTTGAAACGGACTAAATTGTTATTAAAATTTTCAGTGTACACTTTTTGTTTTACATAACCCCAAAAATAAAAATTCATAATAGTTAAATCCGAACTTCTTGGCAGCCATGGTTGCGGACCACATCTACCAATCAATTTTTTCCAAATAACGTATTTAAATAATCTCTAATTAAAATAGTCGAATGTGGGCCGCAACCATCTTGTTGAAAATATAATTTATTGCGTTTTTCTAAATCCACGCCGTGAAGATAATTAAATAAGCAATTTTCTAGTATTTCCAAATATCGGTGTTGATTCAAATTCCCGTTTATGACGGAAGGTTCAATAACTCCGTCTCAAGAAACAGCACACCACACATTCACTTTCTGGGAATACTGGCGTTTACAAGCTATGCGATAATGTGGATTAGTCTTTGACCAGAATCGACAATTTTGTGATGTAACCACTCCATTAGTGGTGAACGATGCTTCGTCCGAAAATATTATGCTTTTTAAAAAAGTTCTGTCTTTCAAAATTTTGTACCCAAGCCACAAACAATAATCTAAACGTTTTGCTTCATCACCTAATTCGATAGTGTGGTTAAATTTTGGTTTATACGGCAATATTTTATTTTCTCGATAAATTCTTTGTTCATGGGATTTACTTATACCGACTTGAACTGCCCTTTTTCTTAACGATACTTTACCGTAATCCATTGCGTTTGTTACTGCAATAAGCGACCCCGCATCATGTTCATCTAAAAGCTATTTTTCCTTCCTTTTATTTTCCACATTGCCTGTTTCTGAATTTTTTTTAACAACTCTCTTAATTGTTTTTGTAGTACTAAAAATCCAAATTTTTCCTCAAATTGCCTTAAAACTGCATTGTAACTAATGTTCCCCAATCCATAGCTCTGCACTATAAATATTTTATGTTGTAATGTAAACATGATCAATTAATCTAACAATAGGCACAATAGACAATAGGCTAAAGCTAAGCTATCAAATAATAATTGTTAGTTCACTCAGATCATTTGTTTTTATTGTAAAACGGGATATTAGAAAAAAATTTTCAAGAAAAAACTCATTTTTTCTTTTATGCGCTAAATTAATAAAATTCCGCATATGGCTATAATATAACATAACAAACATTTTATCTTAATCAACTTTTGTTGTACATTGCTCAGAAAGACCACTTTACCTGCAACGGTTAACAAACTTCTTGCGTTAACTTTGGTAGTTTGAGGACATTTAACGTAAAACTTGGTTATATTTCGTTTTGTGACATCCAGACTTTAATTGTAAAAGATGGAATTTGAATTCAAAAATTTATCGTCAATTATACCTTACGGGGACACAATCCGGGGACACACTGTATAAACCTATCCCCTTCAACATTGTCACTCAATACACTAAAAAAAATTTTTCAAAATATAATTCCTCCTTTGCTTTTTCTAATAAGAATAGTATTAACAATCTATTATCTAATTATCATTTTGGAAATAATAACATCTTAAATGAAAGCGGAGTATATTCTATCGGTTGTTCTAAATGCAACGCTATTTACGTAGGACAGACTGGGCGTAAATTACAAATTAGACTAGCGGAACATAAGAATAATCCAAAATCTACAAACAAGATTATTACATAAATGTAAGAAAGGTTTTAAGTTGGATCTTTTGGAATCTCTTGAAATTAGTAGAGCAACAAATAACAATGAATATATGACACTAAATGACCAATTGGATATCAATTATATTCCACTTTACACTTGCCTTTCTGAAATTTAGTTAATGTTTTTAATTAATGTAAGAAACGGAGGAGATTTAATAGGGATGGAATATTGGGAATTAATTCTATAATTTTGTTTGTTAATTTTTGTATTTTTCCATCTCTGTTTGTCATTTCCTTCGTTTTTGATTTTAAATTTCCTTCATTTGTGTGCTTTGTTAAGTCTTTTTCTATTAAGTCTTTTTGATAAGTTTTTATCAGCTAATGTTCTTCTTAATGTTTCGTTTAACATGACTGTAAGTTTGGTTTTATTATTCTTTTTTATTTTTAAATGATTTTCTTTTGTCTCCATTATATGTAGATTCAGCTGAAGATGAAACTTTTTAAGTTTTGAAACCGGTTCTGAATAAATAAATTATTTTAGGGAGTCAGAAGTTGTTCATTTTATTAATTTTTTATTAATAATTTTAAAATTTTAATTTTGATTGTTTACTTCCTGCACATTTTCACCCTTACACTTTTGGATGCGACCCGATGTAAGTTTTGTCAGTAAGGTGCTGTTTCATCCCCATTGAAAACATCGTCATCGCTTAATTTAGGCCAAATATGCTTCAACCAAGTAGAAACAACCGACGTCTTTATTAATTTTACTGCTCCAGAATGCTTACCGGTAACAATATTATGTCATGCTTATCTTTCCAACTATCCTGTGGTACACTGAAAATCTTATCAATCTAGTAATTTTCCAAACTCTTCAGCTTTCATCTTTAAATATAAATCAGGTTTCAGGTTTTGGCGTAATGGTTTTCTTATTTTCTTAAATTATCTTATAAGCTTCTATAAAATCTATAAAAAATCTGAGTATACCAATAGGTTACGCAGTTTGTAATATTGTATATTTTATGTCATTTTGATGCCATTTTTTGCCATGGATAAAAAACACTTTATTTTTAATATAGCTGCAATAGTAGTAGATAAAAGCCGATTCTAGAACCTCCTCTCAGAACCTCAGGTCAAGGTCAAGGCCAAGGTCACTCAACGTGACCTTGGCCTTAGTTTAGATCGAAAATGTTTTGTTAATCTTATGATTTAAAAATCTGCATTTTGCTTTTATATCCTAAATTAATAAAATTCGACATATCGCTATAATTTAACATAACAAACATTTTATTTTAATCAACTTTTGCTGTACATTGCTCAGAAAGACCACTTTACCTGCAACGGTTAACAAACTTCTTGCGTTAACTTTGGTAGTTTGAGGACATTTAACGTAAAACTTGGTTATATTTCGTTTTGTGACATCCAGACTTTAATTGTAAAAGATGGAATTTGAATTCAAAAATTTATCGTCAATTATACCTTACGGGGACACAATCCGGGGACACACTGTATAAACCTATCCCCTTCAACATTGTCACTCAATACACTAAAAAAAATTTTTCAAAATATAATTCCTCCTTTGCTTTTTCTAATAAGAATAGTATTAACAATCTATTATCTAATTATCATTTTGGAAATAATAACATCTTAAATGAAAGCGGAGTATATTCTATCGGTTGTTCTAAATGCAACGCTATTTACGTAGGACAGACTGGGCGTAAATTACAAATTAGACTAGCGGAACATAAGAATAATCCAAAATCTACAAACAAGATTATTACATAAATGTAAGAAAGGTTTTAAGTTGGATCTTTTGGAATCTCTTGAAATTAGTAGAGCAACAAATAACAATGAATATATGACACTAAATGACCAATTGGATATCAATTATATTCCACTTTACACTTGCCTTTCTGAAATTTAGTTAATGTTTTTAATTAATGTAAGAAACGGAGGAGATTTAATAGGGATGGAATATTGGGAATTAATTCTATAATTTTGTTTGTTAATTTTTGTATTTTTCCATCTCTGTTTGTCATTTCCTTCGTTTTTGATTTTAAATTTCCTTCATTTGTGTGCTTTGTTAAGTCTTTTTCTATTAAGTCTTTTTGATAAGTTTTTATCAGCTAATGTTCTTCTTAATGTTTCGTTTAACATGACTGTAAGTTTGGTTTTATTATTCTTTTTTATTTTTAAATGATTTTCTTTTGTCTCCATTATATGTAGATTCAGCTGAAGATGAAACTTTTTAAGTTTTGAAACCGGTTCTGAATAAATAAATTATTTTAGGGAGTCAGAAGTTGTTCATTTTATTAATTTTTTATTAATAATTTTAAAATTTTAATTTTGATTGTTTACTTCCTGCACATTTTCACCCTTACACTTTTGGATGCGACCCGATGTAAGTTTTGTCAGTAAGGTGCTGTTTCATCCCCATTGAAAACATCGTCATCGCTTAATTTAGGCCAAATATGCTTCAACCAAGTAGAAACAACCGACGTCTTTATTAATTTTACTGCTCCAGAATGCTTACCGGTAACAATATTATGTCATGCTTATCTTTCCAACTATCCTGTGGTACACTGAAAATCTTATCAATCTAGTAATTTTCCAAACTCTTCAGCTTTCATCTTTAAATATAAATCAGGTTTCAGGTTTTGGCGTAATGGTTTTCTTATTTTCTTAAATTATCTTATAAGCTTCTATAAAATCTATAAAAAATCTGAGTATACCAATAGGTTACGCAGTTTGTAATATTGTATATTTTATGTCATTTTGATGCCATTTTTTGCCATGGATAAAAAACACTTTATTTTTAATATAGCTGCAATAGTAGTAGATAAAAGCCGATTCTAGAACCTCCTCTCAGAACCTCAGGTCAAGGTCAAGGCCAAGGTCACGTTGAGTGACCTTGACCTTGACCTTGCCCTGAGGTTCTGGGAGGAGGTTCCAGAATCGGCTATTGCAAAGGGGGTCGTTGACCAGTAACCTAGACCTAAACAATGACCTTTACTTTGAGCTCACCTCAGGTCAAGATCACGTTTAGTGACCATGACCTTGATCAGTAACCTTGACCTGAACAATGACCTTTACTTTGACCTCAACGGAGACCTTGAAGTCAACCTTAATTGTGACCATGACATTGACCTTGTACGTGACCTGAAATGAAGGTTACACGACGTGAGTTCATTGAAAACCCCACTTCGGAGGAGGTATGCTTTAAATAGCAGATAGAAAATCGTGTTCAACAGTATTGAAGTAAGAGTGTTGTGAACATGTTGACCTGCGACGTGTGTTACAAAGAGTTTACTAGACCAGATAATCTTGTGAGACATCAACGCACAGCATGTATTGGGAAACGTCGAAAGGTGGAAGAGGATCAACAAGGAGATGTTATAGTGTGTGAAATATGTGATGAACACGTAACCAGACAATGTTATTCCTCACATCTGCGCAGCAACAAACATAAACAGAAAGCCTTCGTAATAATAGATGATGGTGTAGAAAAAATAGATTCGATATTTGGAGATAAAATATGTAGTTTTAGAGTGAGCGATCATGAACGGAAGTACGTAGACATGAAGGAATTCAGTAACCGAATTAGAGAAAAAGTTATCAGTTTGATACAGTCCGTGAGGAATGTAAATGGTAGTTTAAAAGTGAATACGGAAATTTTTGGATTGTATTTCATAAATACGAAGGAAGAAGTGGAAATCAAATCATTCAACACAAAAAATAAAATTATAACAGTAGCCGTAGACTTGTACCAAACATACGAGGACTTTATGGACGAGATTATGGTGAAAATGTCGGAATTCCAAGAACGGGACTCAGGTAAGAGTATAAGAATAGAAAAGTAGTAAAATGCGAAACTAAAGGCGTTAATACTGCAGGTTGGACCTTGTTGGAAATATTATATCTTGAAGTGAACTGTAACAAGTTTAATCCTACAAGAGCATCGAGCTACATCGACTTACCGACATCCATAAAAGGGAAGAGAGCGGTAATAAATGTGCAAAATAACGATAATAAGTGCTTTGCTTGGGCACTGATGTCCGCGCTGTACCAACCCACAGGTTTACCGCAAAGAATATCATCATACCCAGATTATAGGGAAACAGAATTAAAGTTTGACTGCGTAACATTCCCAGTACCCATCAGAGACATACCAAAATTTGAGGAAGAAAATAACATTTCAATTAACGTCTATGGTATAAATTCTTGGTATAATGGAGAGAAAATGGTAGATGATATTGTAACTGTATGTATATGTAAACAGAAACGGGAGCGTCATGTAAACTTATTAGTAGTCAGCGACAATTTCGGGAATAACCACTATTGTTGGATAAAAAACTTATCTCGACTGATAAATACACAATCATCGACTCATGAACATCAAAGATATATTTGTGAGGGTTGTTTGCAATACTTTTCAACTGAAGACAAGTTGGTACGACATCAGATGGATGACTGTAAAAAAGTGAAAGCAACAGTACCAAGCGAACAAATAAAAGTGAATAAGTTCGGACATCTAGAAAAGGAAAATGTTTTACAATTTGAAGGATTTGAAAAAAAAATGAAAGTTCCGTTTGTGGTGTACGCCGATTTCGAGGCGATTCTGAAACCCTTAACGCCCGAAGAAGGAAAAGTTTACGATGATAATAAACCATATACGGCCCGATGTTTTGAACACGAACCATACGCGTTTGCGTACTACATTAAGTGTGCTTACGATGATAACTTATCGAAATTCCGAATATACCGAGGGCGAAACGCTGCTCTGGAATTTATTATAAGATTGGAGAAGGATGTAATAGAGATCTATAAACAACATTTGAGGCAAACAAAGGATATGATACCGCTAAGCTGTCTGGACCAATTTGTACATGAACTGAGTTCCGTATGTCACATTTGTGATAAACCAATAAACAAAGAAGAGAAAGTGTGTGATCACGATCACTTGACAGGATTGTATAGGGGTCCTGCGCATTCCGTCTGCAATATAAATTATAAATTACCGATGTTTATCCCTGTGTTTTTCCACAACCTGTCGAATTACGATGCCCACATGTTTGTGAAAAGTATTGCCCTAAACAAGGAGGAAGTAGAGGTGATAGCACAAAACAAAGAAAAATATATTTCTTTTTCCAAAAAAATAGTTGTCGGAGAAACAACCGATAACAAGGGAAAGAAACGCAAAGTGTTTATGAAAATAAGATTCGTCGACTCGTTTAGATTTATGGCGAGTTCTTTGGAAAAGTTGGTTTCATATTTGGATGATAAGGATTGTGTGGAAGTGAAAAAAAAATTCAAAGACTCTGAAGAATTTAGATTGATGCGCCAGAAAGGTGTATTTCCATATTCGTTCGTAGATTCGTTTGAAAAGTTGGAGTATAGTAAATTGCCTGATCATACACAGTTTTACGACATATTGAGTTCAAGTAATATTTCAAAGGAACAATACTCTAGAGCACAGACTGTATGGAATAAATTTAAGTGTACAACGTTGGGAGAATACAGTGACCTGTATTTGACGTCAGATGTGTTAATGTTGACTGACGTCTTTGAAAATTTCAGGACAATATCTTTGGAGAATTACAATCTGGATCCTTGCCATTATTATACTGCGCCCGGGTTTGGGTGGGATGCTCTGTTAAAAATGACAGGTGTAAAATTAGAATTGTTATCAGACATTGACATGTTACACTTTTTTAAGAAAGGAATTAGAGGCGGTCTCTGTATGTGTGTAAAACGATCTGCAATAGCAAACAACAAGTTCCTTGACGATTTTAACCCGGAAAAACCATCATCATATATTCTATACTTGGACGCTACCAATTTGTATGGGTATGCAATGAGTTGTAAATTACCAACAGGCGGTTTTCGATGGTTGTCGAACCAAGAAATAGCAGATATAGATGTGGAGTGTTTAGATGATGAACACCTTGGTTATGTCTTTGAAGTGGATTTGGAGTATCCCGAAAGGTTACACAACCAGCATGATGATCTACCGTTTTGTCCCGAAAACATAATCGCTCCCGGATCGAAGCATCCTAAGTTGATTGCGAACTTACAAAATAAATCGAAATACATAATTCACTATGTAAACCTACGTGAATGTGTGAAAAAAGGTCTTAAGCTAACCAAAATACACCGTGCATTGCAATTTCAACAATCGCCGTGGATGAAACCATATATCGATTTTAACTCTGAGAAACGAATGAATGCTACGAATGAATTTGGGAAAAATCATTATAAACAAATGAATAATATCGTGTATGGGAAAACGATGGAAAATGTTGAAAATAGAGTCGATATACGATTAGTGTCACATTGGGAGAATCGTTACAGGAGACCCGGTGCAGAAGCTCTTATCGCAAAGCCGACTTTCAAGTCATCGAAAATTTTCTGCCATAATTTGGCAGCCATTGAAATGCAGAAGGTGGAGGTCAAATATAACAAACCTCTGTATGTAGGGTTTAGCGTACTGGAATTGTCGAAAGCGGTCATTTATAACTTTTTTTATAATTTTTTAAAAGAGAAATATGGTGAAAACGTATTATTGTTATATACAGATACGGATTCGTTAATTCTCGAAATATTTACTGAGAATGTATACCAGGATATCAAAGAAAATATAGAGATGTTCGATACCTCTAATTACAAGTTAAACAACAGACATAATATTCCTCCAGGGCCGCCGATAGTTGGAAAAATGAAAGATGAGTACCCAAATACGATATTAACATCGTTTTATGGTACAGGAGCTAAAGCTTATTGTATTAACACTTTGGAAGGAGTTGTCAAGCGTGCCAAGGGTGTGAAAAAGTATGTTATCGATAAAAACTTAAGTGTTTCAGAATATAAACGGATTATCGAAGATGGAGGTTCTGTGCGAAAAAAGATGTATGTCTTTCGCTCCTCCTATCACACGATGTATACAGAACTAAAGAATAAAGTGGCGCTCTCTGCACATGACGATAAACGTTACGTGATGGAGGATGGATGTCATACGTTAGCTTGGGGAAACTATCTTATTGAAGATCTACGCAGGGAAGATCTTTTGGACAACTTATTGGAGTTGTTAAACGTAAACATGTATGGCTAGTTAAATTGCGATCAGTTAATTTGTAAAAAAAAAAAATACTTGCTTGTATCACAAAACTTGTATATAAAGTAGAAAGTAGGTTGTTAAAAAGGTTACTTGAAATAAAATCAACGAAATTAAAAAAAAAGTTTTTTATTTTCTTAGTGTAAAAATTATAATACATCCTTTTTTGCAATCCAAGAATTATGAGAGCTATCCATTCCCAACCATTTCACTCGGACTTTATTTCCTTTTCGACGAAGAACTTTTTCAATTAAAAATACATCCGGGTGTTTCACACGTTGTAATTCTTCGTCGTAAAATGCTCCAAGAATGGGTTCTCCTCTACCATCTTTAATAAGGTAAGTCCTGGGATTAGTATTTTGAACTGTCGCTATGGTGAAAATTTCATTGGACCAAGTTGGTTGGTAACCTTTAGCAAAAGCGTGTCTGTACTTGCTAATTCGCACGTGTTCCCCCACATTAAATTTATGGTGGTTGGGGTCGACAACTTTAATGGAATTGTATACAGTATTTAACAGAGCAGATTCATTTCGTCGATTAACAGCTGAAGGTTTCATGTGAATGGTGCGATGTATTGTGTTGTTGTAAGATTTTAGTAATTTGGGTAGTAAGTCTAACCAGCGATAATTTCCTTGCATACTAAATTCTTTCCACATTTTATTTTTTAGGGTTCTATTAAACCGTTCGATAATCGAGCTTTTTAAAGTGGAATAGGTGCTGTAATGATTAATGTTAAGTTGTTCCATTAATTTTTGAAAATCGCTATTGTAAAACTCTTTCCCATTATCGGTTTGTAAGTTGCTCGGAGTAATATTCTTTTTACTATGCAAAATGTCCTTCATAGCTTGAGTAACCTCTTTCCCAGTTTTGGTTTTGAGTGGTAAGGCCCATGCGTATTTTGAAAAAGCGTTGATAACAGTCAGTATATACTTGTAACCTTTATTGACCGACGCATATGGGATCATTTCAACCAAATCAGCTTGATAAAGATCCAATAGTCCGTGAAGCAGAACGCGGCGTCGCCGATAATGTCGTCTCGCAGGTGCATGTAGTTCGTTAACGAGATCTCGCTTAACACTAACCATTACTCTACAACCCCTTCAATCAACAACTCTACAAGAAAAGGTAGTCCTCCTATCGGTGCATTATTTTTACACTTAATGGTATCTCCGCGTTTGAGTTGGACTCCCTGGAGCGACTTAATAACGATATCGTTAACAAGTAACTGAACATGAGCGGACTTTACAACATCTTTTATCATACCTTCGTAGAAAGAATTGATGTAATCCGTAATTCCACTTTTGTTTGTGATTTTATAAAGTTTTGTTTTTGGATCAACATCTCCATCACCACGTAAAGTTAAAATAAATGTTGATGAAGGTTGTAGAACTTCGGATCTTGCTATGTGGTTCTGTATAACATGGTGGTGAACATGCTTACCAAATTTATCGATAGATGTAGAACCATGTTCACCAAAACGGTTTAAAGGCATATTGGCTTCTGAAGCGTCACAGAAACAGAAAAAAGTTTATATACCCTTAACGAATGACTTGCGCTTCCCGTAATTCCTCTATGAGGGATATAATTTCGTTATGATGAGCAGTATGACCTGCTGCTTCGGAAGCAAGTAGTAAACGCAACCGATCAACTAATTCGTTCACGTCGTCCCAGTATTCGTACTCTTTAATTGCAGCAGGTACTAACAACTTATTTAAGTGACCTGATCCAGTTTTAGGTTTTGGCCAATATCGAGCCCAGTACACATTTGGTCTTTGACCCAAGGAAATTGGTTTGATTATGTTCACAAACTTTTCATTTTCATCATCAGTTATGATACTTTTTGAAGCGTCATAATCTCTTTTATGTACATTCGAACGTTGTAAGATATCTTTGTAATTTCTCGCATCTGGTAAAGTAAATTTACCCGGTTTATTTTTGAATAACAACTCGTATAACCCCGGTGTTCCTGTATAAGTAAATTCACCCACCAAAATGTTTTTCCCGTCAAACGTTATTGGTTGATTTGCGATATACAATCCATCGGTAAGTGCACGAACACCGTAAGTTTGATCGAACTCGTTATTTACATCTACTGTTAAACCCGTAACATAGGTACGTGGTAAGGGGTCCAGCTGCCCTAAAGCTTCTCTAATAACTGTCTGTTCCATCATTCCCTCCATATTCTCTTTCATGCGCGCCAACTGCTCCCTAGCGTCCCGCTCGTAGACATCTAAAGATGTGTCTGACTCACGAACAGAAACCTCAGGTGTAGTATCTCGACCCTCGAACACCTCTTCGTCGCTGAGAAATTGCGGACTCCGTGCGAGTTCCGGTGAAACATCCATGCTAGCTCCCGGTTTAATGGGTGTTGACGTAACTCTACGTTTAGGTTTCACTCTAGGAGTTTCCAGTTTAAGTCCTTTAGAAGGTTTCTGCAAGTCAGCCAGTAAGGCTGAGATATCTGGTGACTGCTCCTTTTTCGGGGTAAATAAATCACGTTTTATCCCGAATTTATTGTCGAGCGCTAATAAATTGACAGTTTGTAATTTTTTGGAAATATCTGTCAGAGGTTCTTTCAGTGGAGCGAGTTGAGCTTCGGCAATGGACTGCTTCTGTTTTATATCTCCTTTCAAAGTGCGTATTTTATGTTTAACATCTTCTCGCGCAGCTATTAACTGTTGTGCAACATTACGATTCATAGTTCAACGTGATAGTGTAATGATCGCACAGAGACTGAGCATGCAGTCGTAAAGTCAATGGTTTTACAGTATAATGTACTCATCGAAACCTTTCCGATAGCGTCCGTTATTTTTATCGCAATCTAAATCAATAACTAATATACCGTGCGGTGTATCCCAACAAGTTCGACAAATTCTGACAAAATCATCCCACGTAATGTCCCCTAGCAAATGATCGTTGTAAATATGTTTCAAGTTAGTGAGATCTTGTTTAAATAAAACTAAAAGGTTGCAATTGTCACGTAAAAGCTGCTTGGAAATGGCGCTATAACTTTGAGCGAGTAAAAAAGTATCAACGTTTCTATGACGACCGTATGAAAAATATTCCTTGATAATCTGTTGCTCTGTAGGAGCAATATCATCAAAAATAATAATTGAATATTCTTTCACCTTTGACGGTGGTAGAAATCGTCCGACATCTGAGTATTCATAATAGCCGCAAGAGCGGATAGGTTTAAGTAATTGTCGTAGAAATTCGTATTTGATTTGGTAGAGTGAATTAGAGCACAAATATACATTCAAAAAGCGCAACCCGTTGAGAGCTGTCAATAAAGTTAACATTACGTTTGTTTTTCCGGCACCCGAAGAACCAATTATCAAACCACGTTTACATTCCCCACCAAATAATTCGCTATGTCGTTTAAATTTATTTGCAGCGAAGTCGTTATGAAGATTACAGATTGGTAGTGTTAAAGGTTGGCTAACAAACTTAACGTCTTCAACCATGCTGACGGGTGATACTTGAACGGGAGATTAACAAGAAATGAAGTCGTAGTAGAAAACAATGTTTATTTTATCATAAAATGTAGCATACAAAAAATTTCAGCAGATTATTTATTATCATTGTTTCAAAATAATGGTTTACAACACTTTAACTATATAAACTGTTAACATTGAGTTTGAAAGTTATTTAAAGCGTGCGTAATATTACACAATATTTATTTTACAATAAGACGTGGTATACATAAATTTACAAAATTATTTATTATCATGATTTCAAAAGTATCTGTATGGTTGATGTAGTAGAACCACCAGTGGGTTATTCACATACAGATGTTATGTGATTAAACAAAATAAAGCAGTGTAAGTCACAGTACAATTTACACTACTTAGTATTAAATTAACAATAAGTAGATACGGTAAATATTCAAATAAGTAATTAATAATACATATTAACAAAAGCATGGGAGCGGTAACAATAAGTAGATACGGTAAATATTCAAATAAATAATTAATAATACATATAAACAAAAGCATGGGAGCGGAAAAGGTGAAAAGGAAGCGAACTTGTTGTCATATCATCAATTCGAACGATTTTCAGTATCATACAAGGATGGTGTACAAATTTGAAAAAACCACCTACAACATATTAGTTGCTGAGACATCCCTCCGACAATTCCTCAGTACTTTGATCCTCCTCAAGTTGTGGTTTAAAACAGACTCGAAACAAAGACACACGACAACACATCGCACACCAATATTTTTTATTTAAAATAATAGTCTGCAATCGTTCAGAAGATGCATACTTTATTTTCGAGCGCAATTTCACACGACAATCCAGTTGTAAAACGTTCGTTATACTAATATGGTGTAGGCGGCGTCGACAACGATAGCAAAGGTTGCCCAAATGTGATTCATAAAAAACATACCTTGCTTGATACTGAAGACCCACTCCGAAAGTTGAACTCCAATCAACCGGAGAACCGTGGAACAACTTATGTACGGTGCCTTGCGACATTTTCTTTCCAAAGCGTTCCACGGTGGGGAAGCAAACCTCCCCAAGATTGATTCGATCGCCCTTTCGGGATATTCGACGCCAGAAGCATATGTCCCAGCTGTACATTACGTTTAGTAGTAGAGTCTTTGGTAAAACATCTACTAACCGCAACGTACGGTCTTTACGGGAAATCGTCGAATTAACGCTCTCCATAGCCAACTCCTGCAACGTTAACACTGCAAGAGACAAAAAAACTGAACGAGCTTCAAAAAAAAAACGCTATTAACCGTTGTCAGGCAGCAGCCTGAGAAGGGACTTATACAGGTTAATTTTGGTGTTGTACATGTTAAGGATGTTTGAAGAAGCAGCAAAGCAGACGGTGGGATTCTGGTTTACTGCATTCAACGCGTTCACGAAGTGGCGCTTATGATGTTCCAAAGTCGTCACTTTGGTTTGCAATTGAGGTTTCAAGCCCAAGATGAAAAAATCCTCTTGGGACAAAAGACTGCTTGCCAAGTTGGTTGTTGAATGCAGAAACGCATCAACCCATGGGTCGGGATGTGCGGTATTTACAGCTGGAAGATTTTGCCTCTGCGGGATAGTAGGGATAGGTAAAGGTGGTGGGAACACCACATTTTGTGGTGGGATAGTTGTGATAGTTGGCGGGCTGTCACGGATGTCGATGGTCACCTCTGGTGGAGATGTAACCACCGTTGCAGGTCTGGTTACTGTAGCGAGTGTAGGTACTCTTCGTGTGTTACGGGGAGGTTTGGCTAATGCGTTTCGCAGCAATCTACAGGAGTCTTGTGAAGCAGGAGAAGGGTTTGGGCGGGTAGTTTGTTTCACGCAACCCCTTGACAACAAGTTGACGCGTTTTTTTATACGGCGGGATGTGTACCGTATGGGTCCACTCGAGAAGACAGGCGAAACACATATCCTATCGGAGGGTTGGGATACGTCTTCCGTCGCTGGTACAGACGGTGCCGCAAGCACCTGGTTTTCAGCAGGTGCTTGACTTGTGACATCCGTATGTACAATATCTGGAAGTGGTTGTACCACGTCGGCCTGATTGGTAGCAGGTTCAGGTGGCACAACAACTTCCTGATATGTTCCTTCTTCTCGTATCTCCATACTGATGCGAGTTAAGCCGTAGGACGACAAGGTTGGACTGGTGGTAACAATCGCACCATTGTCGTTCCCTGGCTGTGACCGGAGCTCATTCATTATTTGCTCGTACAGTGGTGGGTCTGTAGTGAAATCCTGCATGGTACGACTCAAACCGTCAAAGTTGCCGCTGCAATATAATGGTAACGACGGTAGGCTTGACTCAACAACATTCGTACTGTCGTTATTGCGTGGCAGCACGGCAACCAGTGGGTCGGTCATACCATCGGTATTATCGCTTGCACGAGCGTGGCTGTTACCAATTAAGTGAAGCATAATGGGAAAGACTTCAAGGAATCAAAAGGGTTACAAAAAATTTGGATTATTTTATTAAAATTATACGTTCGCTCACGTCTGACAAGTTTGCAATCCGCTGAAGAACCACTTTTCTCAGCGTATAACAATTAATGTCTGAAATCATCACAAACATACATGAAGAAAACCGATAAAAATTGTATTGATGTAACTTACTTTTCAAATGGTTTTCTATCACGTCTGACAGGTTTGCAATGCGCTGAAGAACCACTTTTCTCAGCGTATAACAATTAATACCTGAAATCATCACAAACATACATGAAGAAAACCGATAAAAATTGTATTGATGTAACTTACTTTTCAAATGGTTTTCTAGCAGAAGGCGATTTCTTCGTGGTCGGAAAAACACAGTTTTTAACAAAATCTGTTATTATTGTAAACACACTTTTTAAGGAATTATCGTCTTTTGTACACTACTATATCACTCAGCGACTGCTGTACACGGAGTGAGGAGTAACCCACTTTCCACTACCTTTAAGTACGGGTTAGTGAACAGGTATTTGTCCGGTCAACTGTCTGGGAATGCGAGGTCGTTTAGGTCTTCTCCTTGTTATCGCCTGTGACTGAAGGGGAGGTCATACTGTCTGGGAATGCGAGGTTGTCCAGGTTTTCTCCTTGTTATCGCCTGTGGCCCAAGGGGAGGTCATACTGTCTGAGAATGCGAGGTCGTTCGGACCTTATCTTCGCCCGTGACTCAAGGGGGGTTACAATCCCCCCTCCCCCCTCCCCCTCCCCTCCCCCTCCCCTGCCCCACCCCTGCCCCACCCCCCCGCGCGGGCGGTGCGGGAGGGGGGAGGGGGAAGGGGAGGTGAAGAGGTTTCTTTAAATAAAACTCATCAATATGGATAAAAAAATAACATTTATTTCTTTTCTAACGTACATTTAATACAATGCATTTTAGGTGGTGGTGGTCCATCGAAATGAGTTTCCGCACAATCATTATTATAATGTTCAAGACACGGTAACTTCATTTGTAACATTTTCGATTGCTGGTAGGCGAACGGTAGTTGGGTCCAAATTCTTCGTAATTCCATAGATGGTACTTTATCGAAATAATACTGTGTTGGTAAATATTTTAAATCACGAGCTGGAATGTTCGCAAATGAGGCATCTTGTTCATATTTTTTCATTACGCTGTACACTTTCTTGGCAGATGTAAGTGGCCAACACCCAAACACAGTGAACACTTGTTCCATCGCAACCAGCTCTTAACTATCCCCCATTACGACTTGTCTCTGCTTTATAGTCACCGACTGTCTTTCGCATCCTTGTTTTGCACCCCCTCTTCGACAACTTCTTGTAAGTGGCGTACATTGGAAAGAGCGCACATACTTCTTCGTCGCGAGTGAAAAGCACAGCTCGGTATACCCATCTCAAGTTTATAGATACTACCTTCCAACGCAAATATCGGCGCGGAAATAATATGTCTTAAAAATTTAATTTTTTCAGGTCCTTTAACATACACTTTCTTGACATTCCGACACAGATATTTGACTATGGCGTCGAATTCCATTGGATGGATAAAACCAACTTTCCAGTCGATGCAATGATGATGTGTCATTAACCAGTTTGCAGTATTCCTATATTTAGATGGTAATGAAGCTATACTGCTACTCGGTTGAAAAACGTGGTGGGTTATGCATTTGTTACTATCACATGATGCTAATTCTTTAGGTACGAACTGATCTTCGTTGACCATGAAACCTTGTATATCGAGAATTATGTATTGAGTTTTATTTGAATACATCTTGCTTCCGTACATCAACACGATTATCCATACTATGCAGCCGTAGAAATCTGTCGCACAACTTATACTCTACGACTTTTTTTTTTGTTTACGCTGAATATAGAAGTCTCACATTTCGGATGATGAGCTACGGGTGCGATGCGGCTCAGGATCCGATCCAACTACACACTACCAACCCTTCTTTCCCCATACTCAAGTCATTTGTTTGACGATTTTTGTTAGTGGAGAATATTGAAACGCCTTATCATGTAAAACTAAACAGTATGCTGTGGTACCATCAGGAATCGGATTTTTTGTCGTAAATTCTATCCGTATTTCTACCCCACTTTTGTGTAGCGCTTCTGCTTGATATGTACAATCAATTCCAATCAGTGGATAATTTTCAATAAATTGTTTCGGAGTGAGTAATGGTTCTCCTTCCTTCCCATAGTAGGACTTTTGAAAGCGTGTATACATGTCATATAACACTGCGACACGATTACTATCAAAGTCCACGTTCAGATTATCGTATGGGTAGCGTTCACCGTTTAGGAATACCGTCAAATTGGTGAGTTTTACATTATCAAAGGTTGCCATGTTCGCCAACTGTTTTCCTTTCTTCTTTGTTTGAAACCCAATTATTATAAATCTAGGTGTTTCCAACTGCGGAGCTGTTTTCACAGCCCATGAATGCTTTGTTGTTTGAGGTAAAGAAGGATATTCATGTACTTCCCAACTGCGAAAAGGTATTTGCAGATCAATATTTCGTCCTGCTATTTTTGTTAGAGCTAATTGTTCTCGTAAGCCTACGGCTAGATGGGGCATTCTCCACACAACTTTATCGATTTTTAACTGTAACGGTTCTTCTACCGTATTCACAAGCACATCATTATCATCATTATTACGAATTAACACTAGCTCTTGTCTCACATTCATCACAATTGTTTTAAAATCTTCAGCAAACCCTATTAATGTCTTTAGCGGTACACTCAATCCAAAATTTCCATTTTTATCCATTATTGCATCCGTTACAGGGGATGTTGGGACCACTTGACCTAGCAGATCCTCGCCCATGTTCCAACCTGCGTTCGCCAACTTTATTATATCGTGAGGGGTATACGAAAAGTATCCTTTCATACATGATGTTAACCCCACGTTTCTCACTCCATCTATTTGAACACCATTTATAAGATAGCGAATATCACTGAACATAAACGCTACAGGATTATTTATCAATTTTGCAGTTGCACTAGCATCTTTTGTTGCTTTACCACTCGCATCCAGTTTACGTACGCTCCCTTCCACATACAAAAAACTTTCATGAGGCAATGTGTAATTGTCTATTTCGGGTATGCCTATACGAATTTCATCATTGTTACCGAAGCTAGTAGAACCAAACGGTTGATGGGAATGATATTCGTAACTTACAATCGAGTTATCTACTTTTATTTTCTCTGTGACGTTTAAGGACTCCATTTATAGTAGTTGAAAACCTAAGTTGCTTAAATACTGACGATTGACGCGTGTTAACTGGGTAGTTGATTTTCGCTTACTGTTAGGTTTTACATCCTTTCGTACCGTTTTATACATTACTCTATCACCCAGATTTTCCTGTGCTTTTCTTCGAACGTCGTACACTATACCCATATTAAATACCCTACTACTCACACCGATTTCAAGTGCACTCTCACGGTCACTTCTTCGTCTCTGAAGTTTACCAACTGACCGTCCTGATCAAGTATGCGTACTATTAATGTACTAATCACGTTCGTTGTAACAGGTAAGTAAATCGGTTGTTGCGGAGCTTCTATTATTTTAAAACCAGCCGGTACGTTCGGGAAGAAATGATACAACACGTGCATGGGTTGTCCATTCGTATACGATCCGGAGCTCAAATTACAATAAATTTGTAATGCATTCGTTTTATTTATATTCACGATATGATCCGATTCTGTTATCGTGTTTTTAGGTATAACTTTAGGGTTAAAACCAAGTAAGGAACCGATTGAATTATCGCTAGCAAAATTTATTCGCCGGTTTGTTTTTATCTCAGCACGTTGCGTATTATTATTACCTCTTATGCGTATCTGTGTACCCGGTGTAGTCACGCTGAGAATATTCCTCGCTGTTAATGTTTTTTTAACGTATTCGTTAATATCGTTAATATCGTATGTTCCTAGCGGTATTTCAATATTCTCTGTAAAATTTCCCATATGATCTTCATATTGTAAAATATTGTTTGTTGAATCGATATTAGGTAACGTATTGAACGTTTCGAAATTTAAAAGAGCTAACTCGTATGTACCGAGTTCATTCAAATAAATCGGTGGGTTAAAGTTACAAGACAACTCCGACCCCCTTCCGGTGAGCGTAAATGTATAACTTGTATGTATTGTATCTTGTTCCATTGTTGTTCTCAAGACTAATCTTACACGGATACTTCCTTGGTATTTAAACTATCTAAGAAATGCAGACACAATTGTCCACAATTTGTTTGATCTTCTTTTTGATATCGTCGATAATTATACCTCACAATATTTCTCCCCCCATCCGATATAAAATACTTCTCCACTTCAATCGGTGGTCGTAAATCTCCATAACTGTCAAAGTAGTTAACATTTACACCATCCTTGTTGTAAGCTGTCCAGTGAGTACCGGGACCCGTACGATTATCAAGATTTATTATCCCACTCTCTCGTTTTCGGATTTTCTTCGGTAAATTGTTTCTCATGTACACCCCACGAAAGTTTAACAGATCAAGCGCTCGTGCATATCGCCTTAACTCTACATCCGTTAAAGAATGTTGGGGTATTTTTATTAGTTTTTTGCTACAGTTTTATAACCACAACCCTTTTTATATGGATTAATAAACATTCCTGTACCAATTTTGTTCGCCCTCTTGGGGCGTTTTAGTCGCTTTGATTTTCGTGATACCGTTTTCATGACTAGTCCGCAACCTTGCTTATATGGTTTAATATACAAACCGCTGCCGATCGCTTTTGGTTCCATAGCCCGATTGTGACGTTGGGCTTCTTGTAACTGCTCCCTTGCTATTTTTGCTTCGTTTACGGTTTTTGCAATAGCTGCTGCACCTCCGCCTAAAGAACCGAGAGCACCCAAAGCTGCAAGTATTAAGGGTAAAAAACCTCCCGTCTTGGGAATCTTGATTATTTTTCCGCGCGGTTTAAGTATTCTACCTTGATAAGGTTTCAACAGATTGTAACCCACTTGTACATCTCCCTTTGTATTCGTACTGTTGGTCTGTGCAATCGCTCGCCGCACTAAGTTCATTGCCTGCGTAAACGACAACTTACCGCCACGTTTCAACTTCTGACGAGTTGTCCCTCTACGTCTTAGGGCACGAATTTGCATTCCCATACCCATTATTGTTTTTCCTTTCATTATCGTTGACACTAACGCCGACGATAGTCGCTCTCCTAAGCTTGCGTCTTTACTTCTCAACCGCTCTTTCGCCGTCTTATACAACTCTTTATCGGCTATGTGTCGCTCAGCTAAATTCGATGTCGCTGCGTAGGCAATATCATGCGTTTTACAGGCGTCGTCTAATTTATTCACTCCCCGATCTCCACGAACTAATCTCTTTACCAATTTGGTTCCCGGACCGCAATAATTATAACCTGGCAAATGTAGTTCTATCGGAAGCTTATTGATTAATGTATTCACAATACCTCGACCAGACCGTTTGCTTGATCGATGCATACTGTTTCACTGTCCTAACATTCATACCATTATATTTAATAGCTTTCGCACATTATTCGGTGAATATTGGATGGTTAATAATACGCTCACATTTGAAAAAAAATTTTATTTATTTTAAGTCATTACATATTTAAATCTTTCATGAAAAATCTTATTTCTAAATTCGCTGCTTAAGTACAGGTGTAACATATCATTTACATAACTTATTCTATTCTTAAATCTAAGACGATCTAAATACATTTCCTCCCAATTACACTTTCGTGATTGTCTATACGCATAAGTCCATGCATACATTCTATGCATCTCATTTTTACTCTCATCAATCCGCACCTTACCCATGTCTTTATTGATTGTGAAATAATTTAAACAAATCTACATCCAACAAGATTTTATCGAAATTGTACAACATCACTTCCTTACTTATACATATTTGTTCAGAACACGATTCATTGAGCATCGTTAACATATTACGTTTCACATCTCCATCCATTGCAGCTAACGCGTTTATAACACTATCATAATATGCTTTGTAATTCACAGTTCTCAATAATTTCAGTCGAGTTGCTACTAAATCTGCTACGTTCCAAAGCTCATGCAACGATTCATATGCAATATATACATATTCTCCACCCCTCTCCAACTTTAAAATCTTGCAAACGTTTTCCATCCAATCGCACGATATACTGACACCACACAACACTATCTGCGACGGAGACTGATTAGCAAAACTGTTTGTGATTGTTGACTTATACATAATAATGTTGTGCCAATCGTTTTCCGTTAATGTTAAACATTGACCTTTTCCCATTAACCTTACCACTGGTTCAAAATGTAAGTCAGCACTTAATCCTATTGCCACACATTTCGTGCGGCTCTTATTTAGTGCATACACTGTTTCCGAAAATAGAGGACCTCTACTTGCTCTTACTGTACTGTCCGACATGTTGGTTAAGCTCTCCATGTTATCTATTCTCGAAACTACTTCATTATTACCGTTAACACTTTGCGTCATAATAAAAGGGCTTAAGTCTGCAAACGAATCTTTTCCATCAGCGACCGCTTGCATATTGTTACCACACTCTATAACTGTATTAAACTTTTCTTGTTTTAACACCTCTTCAGATGCCACGGGTGTCAACGAGGGTTTTATCACCTTTGGACTTATGCTCGCTTTTTTGGACACCGCCTGTTGAACCTCGAGACTTCTCTTCGGTGCTTTTGTATATTGTTGTCTGGAACCCACTAAGTATATATAACATTAATACTTCTGCTGTAAGACAAGTGTTTATGGACTTACTTGTTCTGCGTTGTTATGTCACCACTACGTCGGATGATTTCAATGAAACTAATCTTTTATGAACCTGACTTGCTATTTATGCACATCATTTTAGGTGGGGACGTCACGGTCACAATTAAGGTTGACTTCAAGTTCTCCGTTGAGGTCAAAGTAAAGGTCATTGTTCAGGTCAAGGTTACTGATCAATGTCATAGTCACTCAACGTGATCTTGACCTGAGGTGAGCTCAAAGTAAATCCAACCCGGTCATGCTCCACTCCTCCGGGAGCACCCGAGAAGAGTCATCACTCGACTTGAGTACACCAAAAAAAAACATCATGAACTGCTAACTCGGGGGCGTCGAGTTGACACCATAAATAATACGTTAAAAAGATATGCAATTGTTTATCATTTATTAAAGACGAGTTCAATAAATTAAATGAAATTTAATTCGGTTGTTTTTCTTTTCCATTTTATATATTAGGATTAGGAATGTGATACATTTAAATTGAATAAAAAAAGTCAGTACAATAAAAATTAATTTATTTAAATTTTAAATTTTAACACTAATCTAAATCCATTTTTAAAAATTTTAAAATTAATTTAACATTTTCAATTGCACAACTGCTTTCCGATTTATAATGATATGCGCAAGAATTTTGACTCAACGAAAGCAAAGGGCAATATATATTATCTTGTAAATTAATAATCACTGGCTTTACCGATGATAATAGGTCTCTCAATACCTTTTCTTTTTGAGATCCCTTTACAAACACCACCTCCACTCCGCATGTATGCTGTTCCAGAATGTCTTTCAGTTGATTATAGGGCACATATCCATTCTCGTAATGCAAATGGTGTAAGTTATTCTCCTCCCAACGCACTTGTCGACATTCTCGCTTATTGAGTCTTTCATAACTTATATCAGGTTGAAATATGAAATGGGAAATCGACTCACCATCACCGATAGCCAATTCTTTAACTCGAAATCCCGAAGATAAAGTAAACCCTTGCATATCGATGACTTTAATTGGATTTCTCGATGCCATTATATTTAAGCGATGTAAACTGCTTAAAATAGGAGCTACAAGTTCCTCAATTTCTTTATGTTCACAACACTCTTACTTCAATACTGTTGAACACGATTTTCTATCTGCTATTTAAAGCATACCTCCTCCGAAGTGGGGTTTTCAATGGCCTCACGTCGTGTAACCTTCATTTCCGGTCACGTACACGGTCAATGTAATGGTCACAATTAAGGTTGACTTCAAGGTCTCCGTTGAGATCAAAGTAAAGGTCATTGTTCAGGTCAAGGTTACTGATCAAGGTCATGGTCACTAAACGTGATCTTGACCTGAGGTGAGCTCAAAGTAAAGGTCATTGTTTAGGTCAAGGTTACTGGTCAACGACCCCCTTTGCAATAGCCGATTCTGGAACCTCCTCCCAGAACCTCAGGGCAAGGTCAAGGTCATGGTCACTCAACGTGACCTTGGCCTTGACCTTGACCTGAGGTTCTGAGAGGAGGTTCTAGAATCGGCTTTTATCTACTACTTGCAATTATTAATATGCTACCATTTTTGACGAAATTTTGAATATACCCATTTCAAAAGGCGATTTTTATAAAAATAAACATACCTAACATGATTTCCTAAATTTTCACTCCTAAAAATATAATTTTACGGAACCCATCTCTGTGCGCATGGCTTATTTCTGTTTCTTTTTAATTTGCGTAATTCGACCAACAAAAATTAGAGAGACATAACTTTGAAAAATTCATAACGGGATTCGACAAACGCAATTATTTTACATATTTTGGTTAAAACCACGTTAATATCCCAGCCGTTTTCGACATAATCACATCTGCCCCTCACGAAGAACACATCAGCCAACCAACTGTTCAAAATTGAAATTTTTTCGTCAGACAGTTTTTGAGAAAAAAAATCGTAAATTAGACACAGTTGTCGGCACTCTCAAAAATCCGGAACTTTTTTCATTTAACACGCTATAAATAGATAAGTCGTGAAGCCAAAAATTTTCAAATTCACACATCTTACGTAGAAATGTTCAATAATTACAACAAACTATGCCGCTATTTTATTCATCGTGCTGTTGCGAAGAAATCGGTCTCTAAACTGAGGGCCCTTGACTTTTGGCTCGTATAGTAGTTTTGCCTTAATACATGTTATATCTTTTTTATAACAAAGCATTAACTGAAATTTGTGATAAAAGTGAATAGCATCTTAACATTTAGCTAATGAGTTTGTCCTATTTTTCCTGAATTTCAATCGCCAATTTCGATCGCCTTAAAATATGTGAGTGAATATTTTAAGATATATTATACCTCTCAAGTCCTCTTTTAAATTGATTTTTATTAAACCCTTCAGAATATAATCTTGCAGCAGTCGTCATTGATTTGTTAACCCAATATATCATAACATTATCCAAAAGATTTGTGTAAGTAAATTTAATTTTCAATCCACCATCTTCTCTATTTTTGTAATCAATAAGAGTTCCCGTTGTAAATTTCTCCAACATATAAGCGGCCAACCCAACCGGTGAATCATCTAAACTCACCCCTATCGTGTCAGGTTTTGTCGCTTGAACATGAAAATATCCAGTTTCTAACAACCCCAATTCAAAAATTTCAAACGGTGTCATAATCACTTTTTCTGTTTCTTTAATTAACCAAGATGGGGTGATTAGGGTTAATAAATATTTTATAAAACTTCCTGGCGTCATAGCCAGGCACATATTTGAATGCGTTCCAAGAATGTGATTTGGAAATAAAGCTGACATATGAGCCACAATGTTCGCTCCCCAATCACCACCTTGAAGGTAATATTTATCGAATCCTAATCTTAACATCAAATTCTTCATTACAACCCCAATTTCTGCCGGTCCCATACCGGGTCGAATGGCACCTTTAGAAAAACCGTAACCCGGTAAAGATGGCGCAATCACTTCAAAAATTATTTTCGACTTTTTATTATATTCGTTTAATTCTGTTAGAAATGGAATTATTTCATAAAATTCTCTTATACTTCCTGGCCAGCCGTGTAACATTAATAATGGAAGAATTTTAACACCAGATGGTATATTTTTAGGTTTTACGTGAATAAAATGTATATCAAGACCTTGAATGTTTGTTATAAATTGAGGATATTTGTTTAAAAATTCTTCTCTCTCTTTCCAATTATAATCAGTTTTCCAAAAATTCACAACATCCGATAATAATTTCGTATTCATTCCATATTGTTGTTGAATACCCTCTAAAGGAGGCGTAAAAGGTCTAGCATTTTCTAATCGATATTTTAAATCTTTAATCACCTAAAATTACTATGTCATTTAATACTTCTTATTACATGAATAATTTAAAATGTATGTTATAATTACATCTTCCGACACATCTATTTTAAAAGATCTGATTTTATTGTCTGCTTTAATCGATTTTGGACCCCACCATATTTCTTCTAAAGTTGGAATTGATACATCGAAAAAGTGATCGAAATTTTTACGAATGTAAACAGCACTTAGAACAGTAATAAAAATGATAACAAACAATTTTAAAGTAAGAGCCATTTTGCATGATTGTTGTAACACGACTGGAATAAAAAACGGCACGCTCAAGTGGTTTATCTAAGTGCTTGTTACATCACCGATGTTAATTGTAGACTTTAAACATTTTGTTTTGATTACGGTATAATACGGCGATAACAAATTAAAATTACCAAAAATTTGATAAGGTCGGCTTAGTGGTTTCAAAGTAAAGTGATTTTTGAGGTCAACCGATCTTCAAATAATTTCAATTTTCAAATCATTTTTTCTAGCAGAACTATCTTTTTATTTTAAACGACCGCGTTTAACGGCTATGGATTTGGATTGTTATGCAAGTGTTCCATTCACGATGCGTTTGGTTGTACCTACTATACAGGTAATACAGCTTGGTCTAAAACGACTGTTATGGCTATATGTGCTGTAATACAATATGTAGTGCGATGCGATAACGAACGTATGTTTTGAGGGAAATATACAAGGTGTATTAGATATGAGTAGAAAAAAATTGAGGGGTTATAGGTATCCTTTTTGTGAATAAAAAATTGTTATAACACAATGTCCCATTCCTTGCCATTCTTAAGATATGATGCGATAAAGTTAGGGGTTCAAAATTTTATGTACTGCTGTATAAAGAATTATACTAAGCAGACTTTGCTTATGTATATAGCTTTAGTTTGACACATAAAAGTTATTTTTGAAATATTTTTTAGAGATTTTTTATTTTATCCACAATCACCTTATAATTGAAGTTTTATCCACACTTATGAACCGTATAAAGTACCACTTTATCCACTAGTGGAATAATGAAAAATGCAATCTTAAATCAATCACATCCTATTTATTATTTATATTAACATTAACATTTATATTAATAGACATTTCATTCTTTGATTTGTCATATCACTTTCTTTCATTTTTCACTAACTTTACCTTTACAATCTTTACAATTTTCACACTTTTACAAATATGTTACAAATCGAGTCGATAAACAATCGAAAATAAATAGCAATTCACGGACTCAGACGCGACGACGGTTAGGATACGTTCTACTGTTAACCGCAAGGAAACAGACATCCTGCCAAGGACAAGAATTGGACAAGGATTGGTGCGACTGGTTGAAGCCGCTAGGGTAGGTAAATGGAATCTTGTCATCGACTGCGATTCAAACGCTCACTCAACGGCTTGGGGTAGTGCGAATGACAACACTAGAGGTAAGGCCCTCTTAGACTTTATTCATTGCAGTTATTTAGACATACTAAACCGAGGTACCGAACTAACCTTTGTAACTGCGAAAGGTCAATCGGTAATTGATATCACTCTGGCCTCCTTGAGTATTTCACAATCAATCCACAACTGGACGGTTTCCGACGTTATGTCAATGTCGGACCATAGGTGGATTACTTTTGATCTTAGAAACACTAAGATCGACAACAAACTGAGTCGCAATCCTAGAAGGATGGACGTGCATAAGTTCAGGTCTACACTATCTGGGTTATTGACTAGACTCGGTCGACGAAAACCAGTGGACAGCTGCGAGCTAGAGAACTATTCAAAGTCTCTACACAATTCCTTGATCCTTGCCTATAAAAAGGCTTGTCCCCTCCGTAGGGAGGCGGTAACTGGGCGCGCTACCATCTGGTGGTGCCCCGAGCTTGCCTCACTAAAACGAGAGGACAACAAAGCTAAGGACTCCAGGATCGACTCTGACTGGCACCTCTATAAGTGGAAGCTGTCAGCTTTTAAAAAAACCATTCGTCGAAAAAAGCGAGAAGCATGGATGAACTTCTGTGAGGAAATTACTTCCTCTGCAGAGGTCTCCCGCCTAAAAAAGGTGCTTGCTTCCAGCCCTGTTCAACGTATTGGTATACTAAAGAAGGAAGACGGTTCTTATACCGACAACCTTCAAGACAGTTTACAGCTTTTAATGACTATTCATTTCTCAGGTTCATACAACTTTAACGATGTCCAAGAAGAGATAATTCATGTACCAACTGCGGATGAATGGCTCTTGGCCAAAGTCATCCGCGACGAGGAGAAAATACGGTAGGCTGTGAATACGTTCTCGCCGTTCAAAACTCCAGGACCGGCCCTCTTACAGTGGGGACTGGATGACCTGTTACCGCACCTGAAGAGTATTTGCCAGGGGTGTCTGGCGTTTCGCTATGTATCGGGAAGTTGGCGTGAAGTCACGGTCAGCTTTATACCTAAACCGGGTAAGCAAGATTACTTCCTTCCGAAGTCCTATAGACCAATTAGCCTCTCCTCCTTTCTACTAAAAACGTTGGAGAGGCTTTGCGACCGTTACATTCGAGACTCTTGTCTGCGCAGCAGGCCACTAGACTCTAATCAACACGCTTCCACCCAGGGAAAGTCCACGCTGACGGCTCTTCACTCAGTGATTAGTTTCGTCGGTGGTGCGCTGGACCACAAGGAGTCCGCCGTCGGGGTTTTTATTGACGTGGAAGGAGCTTTTGATAAAACTACCTTCTCCGGAATTAACGGCGCCTTGCTAGAGGGTAACGTTCCTCTGGCCCTGTGCGGCTGGATTGAGAGCACTCTAAGACATAGGGTCGTCAAATTAAGGGCTGGCCAGGCCATTCTTCAAGGGGCTGTTACTAGAGGCTGTCCGCAAGGGGGAGTACTTTCTCCACTTTTGTGGAATCTCACCCTCGATAGCCTCATGAAACGCCTAAACCTAGCCGGTTTTAAAACCGTTGGCTGCGCAGATGACCTGACAATCCTCATAAGAGGCAAGTACGCTAACGTACTCCTCGACAGGATGCAGGAAGCACTCAATCTAATTGAGAACTGGTGTAATAAACAATGCCTTTCCGTCAATCCCAAGAAGACAGAGATGGTTCTTTTTACACGCAAGCGCAACATTGGCAATCCTAGACTGCCAACGCTCGCTAAAACTCTACTTAAACTGTCTACAGGAGTTAAGTACTTGGGCTTAATAATAGACAGTAAGCTAACGTGGAAATCCCACCTAGACAATAGAGTTAATAAAGCTTGTGTCGCCTTCGGCCAGTGCCGGAGGGCTGTCGGGAGGACTTGGGGTCTGCCTCCCAAGATAGCCCTGTGGATTTACACCGCCGTTGTTCGACCAATGCTAACTTACGGTGCGGTGGTATGGTGGATTAGAACTTCTAAGTCTACCGCCACCACTGCACTTAATAGAATACAGAGACTCGCGTGTCTGTATGTTACAGGTGCGCTGCGATCAACCCCCACCGCGGCCATGGAAATCATGCTAAATTTACCATCACTCAATCTACATATTCAGGAAGTGGCGTTGGTAACCATGAAAAGACTACAATCAGTAGGAACTATGAAGGATGAGGACTTTGGCAGCAGTTCAACACTCTGGAGGGAAGCAGTGTTAGACATACCCCTACTCGAGTGTAAGACTGATCACAGACCAGCAAAATATGTTTTCTCAAAGAAGTACCTCACCCACGTCAGTCCCACAGTAGTAGATGTACAAAGAACTTTTAAGATCTACACTGATGATTCAAAAGGACGAAATGGTGCAGGCGCGGGGGTATTCTCTCACGATCCCCCGATTCGCCTCTCGGAACCTTTAGGCTTTAGACTCTCTTTAGGCATCGTCGCAACGAGTTAAACGAAATCTGGATTCATCTGCAAACAGTACAGGTGTGCAGTGACGAAGTTGCCTATCAATATGATCCAAAGTAAACCTCATTTGCGCTGCTTTATGATGCTGCGTAAGGCGTGGTTCGGGCACAGGTCTTCTAGGTTTCAAATTCGCTTCTTTTAATCTGTTTCTAACAGTTTGATCAGAAATTTCTATTCCATGTACTCGTCTTAGGTCGTTTAGGAGGTCTCGTGTTGTGGCAGTACGCGTACGTAGACAGGAAAGGACAAGAAATCGGTCTTGATTTTGAGTCGTTTTTCGATTTTGACCTTGTCCAGCTCTTCTAACATGTTGTCCAGTCTCCCGAAACCGATTCCATAAACGCTGAATAACAGAAGGGGAAACTGGAGGATCCCTGCAAACATGTCGAACAAAGTGGCGACAGCACGAGCAACTTGCACTCACGATGCCTCATGACGCTTTTAATGAACGAAAATTGACAACTGAATTCATTTGTCATCTTTAGTAGGCTTTCATTCGCGAATTCAAAGCATACTTGACATTTTTCCACTTTGTTTTGCGTTATTAATTTACTTTTTTAAGTATAACTTAAAAGTAACTGAGAGTTGTAACATTGTTTTTGTAATTTTCTTTAGTTAAATATATACCGTTGAAGTAAACCAAATTTGATTTGTTTAGAACAAATAGAACAAATAATAAATATATGTATAGTATATATAAATATATCTATGTGTGCGTGGGACACAGAGATATTTAGTTTTTAATACATAACGTATAATACAAATAGTGTATTTTTGTTTGCTGATCGAATAGTTGTATTATTATAATGAATTAGGTCTGCATTTTGCTGTATTTTTAAGAAGATGTCATTTTGCAAAATTAATGTCCGTGTAACCAGAAAAGCTTTTTTTTTCTAGTTTAAAAGTAAAACACATCTAGAACAATTTGAATCAGCAAAGTTCGAGTTATTTTAGATTATTCTATGTATTTTAATTCTTTTTGTGTAATTTAAAACCACTGACTCAAGTATCCTTCCAAAACTTTAATTTTCAAAGAGTGTCCTTTATAGACTTGTTCTAGTGAAAATAATTGTGTTCCAGATTGCTTTAGGTGTAATAAGTATATATTTGTAATATGAAATTGAAAATAGAAAATCTGATTTTTTCAAAAATGGGGGGCTAGTCAAAAAAACCCGTTTTTTCGATTTGCCGCTTTGGAAAAATGTAGAACAACTCTAGAATAATCTAGAACATAATGAAAAATTTAAAAATCAAAAATGGCGGGCTAACTTCCCGCACTCCTCAAAATGGATGTTAGTAACGTAAATAATGTTTATACAAATGAAAAAATCCCTATTTTAATTTTTATGCACGGAAAGTGCGATAAAGTTTTTAGAAATATGCCGGAATTAGTAAGTATTCAGTGCAGAACATCTTGAAGAAACATCAGCAACTCCGGTTTCACAACTGCAAGTTCTCGTTAGTTCAAGACCTTCATCCTCAAGATCTCGTCGACCGAGTGAACTTGTGTAAGATGCTATACCTTCGCTGTCAAGACTATGAAAACTTTATGAAAAAAGTTATATGGACGTTCGAATGTAAGGTTTCACATGCAATACGAGAAAGAAACTATCAGGTTAGGTTTAGTTTCAACATTTTTTGCCTTATGATGGATGGCAGGTTCTCATACTTCATTTATGACGGTGTTCTAACAGCAGAGCGTTGCCTGAAATTGTTACGCACTGTGGTGGAAGATTTTTAGAAGATACCAAGAAGCTGTTGGTATCAACTGTATATTATATTCGTTATTGTTATCGATTTTAACTTTTTTTAGTACTAATATTAAGACACCTAACGGATTATTAGTTTCAAGTGACGTAAACAAGTGAGACTTTGAGAAGAACTCATTGAGAAGGACAAACTCTCTAATTTTTTGAACAAATGTCTGCTAGAGCAGATTTTTTTAGAAAAAATCGAATAACTCGAGAACGGCCGAATCAAATTGCATTGTGTTAATTGTTAAAAAAAGATTCTAATTAAAATAACTCAAAAACTAAAAGCGCCAGGTATCAACATGTCTTATCAAAGTCAACATATTTTTGTCTGTAGAATCAGAACAGGCAACAAAAACTATACCATTTCATTTAAAATAACATATGTTTATGTCACTACTTCGTTATGGAACAGCCTGTAAGTATAAAAATATTTTCCGTTTACAGTGTGGTAAATTTCGAATGACTTTTCTCTAAAGAAGAACTGTGTATCTCGCTTCTGTAATGCCATTTATGTACATTGCCGCTTATGTGGGACACACTGTGTATTAAAAACGCATTTGTGCCCTAGAGCATATATCTCTATCTCGTTTACACAATTAAATGTTGTCCGATTTTTGACCGTGACGAATTTTGCCAACATTTTCTTATTTCTAAATTTTTGGCTTCCTGTATAGTTTTTCTTCTATTGGTGATTATCTTGTTTATTGCCTTATCCCAAGTATCTCGCAGTGTTCCTCTCTTTCCACTAACCTACAAACTTGCCAACCTGAAATGACAGCCTGCAATCTACACTTTTCTCATTTCGTTAGCATCCACGTTTCATAAGCTAAAGTTAAGATAGATCTGTATGTCGCTTTTTGTATGTTTATGTTCGTTTCTTTTTTGCCGATAAATACTCTTTCAGCGTCTTTTATATTCTTGTATTTATCTCTTTTTCTTGGTTTGCGTGGATGTCTATTTCAAACCGTTCAATTCTTACCATAATAATAATAATTTGGCTTTATTAATCAAAAATAATGACAATAATAATTATACAAAAGCAATACGTAGGGCGGAGTTAGGAATCAAGTTCCTCTCTACCATTCAACCCTACAAACAAAACAAAAAAAAATAAAAATAGAAATATTAATAAAATAGAACAAAAGAAAAATTAAAATAAAAATAGAAAGAAACAATGTTTACGAAATTGATAGTATTAAACAAATCAAAATAAAAAAAACAAAGGAATATATATTAATAGCAATACATATGCATGCGAAACTAAGCAACTATACGCCAGATTGCAGAACGCATTCAAATTTAGAGATTTCAAAGAGCCTGGTTGCAGAGCATAATATTTAGGAAGGCAATAAGTGAAGGATCGTTCAAATAACGAGGTCTCGTGTTTAGGAGGTGTAATAATACCTTTATTTCTAATATTGATATTATGAACATCTGTCCTGAATGATATTTTGTTGTATAGATACGGGGGCTTCTTCAACATGAGAAGCTTATGGTAGAATGATAACAAATGCAACTTTCTTCTGTTGGAAATATTCAACCAACCGTTTTAAACCGTATACAAGCCTGAGGCAAGCATTCTGTACCCGCTGTACGCGACTTACTGAAGCGTTATCTATACAGGTACCAAAAACCTTATCACAAAAGATGAAATGACTAAGTACAAGGGTATCGCACAGTTTTAACAGTGTAGTTTTAGATACTGTGTGCCTAATGCTATAACTTAATTTCAACGTTGCATATGGTTTATTGGTTTTCTGTGTAATAAGTGTTTTAAATCTAATATCTGAATCCTGATACAATCCCAAATTACGAAAACAGCATCCTACATTAATTCGACCATCAACTTCTATACTGAATTGAGGAGAATGTTCCTCCCGCAAACCCCGAATACCAAAAAGCATCAATGCCGACTTGGCACCATTCACCTTCAAATTATGTGCAGACGAAACTTCCACTAAGTTCCTAATTTCCTGCGTTAAAATAGTTTCATCCAGAAACACATCACTGGGAGCAAATCTCAGGTATAATTGAGTGTCATCTGCGTAAAAATGACAGCTACAGGGTTTCAAACTATTTGAAAAATTGGTTGTTTATAACGAAAACAAAAGTGGTCCCAATATAGAACTCTGCGGCTCACCCGCCGACACCCTCCGAGGCTCAGATATAGAGTTGTTTATCTTAACTTCTTGGTATCTCTTGCACAAATAATTGGAAACCAATGATATAGCATTAGCGCTAAACCCAACAAAATTTAAGACAGAACTTAACAAGGAATGGTTTACAGTATCGAAAGCTTTTGAGTAATACAACAAAACTAACGCAGTCATATCGTTTTCATCAATCGCTCGGAGAATGTCGTCGGTAATATGCATTAACGCTGTTTCACAACCATAATGTTTACGAAATCCAGACTGATATAGAGGTAGGATATTATAGCCGTCAATAAAAGTTCTAATCTGCCAGTCCATAACTTTCTCCACAACCTTTGCAAGAATCGGGAGAATGCTAATAGGTCGTAAATCCTTGTACTCTTAGGGATTAGAAAATTTTGGTAATGGAGTTACCAGAGCGGTCTTCCAACAGGAAGGGATATGCGTCAAATGTGGGAGTATAAAAGGACAGCAGTACAAGAGTATTGACAACGAAATACCAACATCTCCGACAGCATTAGATTTCATTTTAAGTAAATAACTTGCAACAACGTTTTCATGTACAGTTTCGAAATCAAAATATTTCTGAAATTCACATTTTTTGTTACTGTTATAAAAGTGCATAACATCACTTGAAAGTGCTCCCAATGAACAACCTGTCTGGAGAAAGTGGTTATTAATGTCGTTCGCATTTCTTAAATGCATGGGCAAAGTGTTTACTCTATCCCTGATTACTCTGAAATCACGAACAACAGGCCACATCGCAGATGTCCCAGTTCGACTCGTTGCTCCCTCAAAGTACACCCTTTTTTTCTGTTTTATGGTATTTGTTACGTGCCTTCTCAACGTTTTATACTGCTCTAGGTCTAATACATTTTTTGTACGCTTACACTTAGCATAAGCTTTATTTCTAACCGCGATCACTTCCTTGATTTGTAGTGTGTTCTAGATCTGGTATTAAAGAATTAAAATAATTCACTTTGTCATCAATGCCATTAATTTCAAAAATTAATTGTAAAGGTAATGATTCAAGATCTCTACTAAACAGATCGAGATTGAACCTCTTAAAGTTGTATAGGTTCGAAATGTAGGAACAGCGTTTGTACTAGCAATTTTCAAGTGAGAATGTACCAGTTCGTGATTTGAAAGGTGAGGTAGTGAATGTAAACCAACCAGGGTGAAGTCTTCACATGAACATGCAGCAATATCTATTAAAGTTTCGGAATTAAGTGTAATACGGGTTGGTTGATTAACAAGTTGAACCAGACCAAATGACTCCAGCAAATCAAGGAAAATGCGTGAATATGTACTTTCAGGGTGCAACAAATCAATATTTATATCACCGGCAATAAATAGTTCATTACATTGTGGTATAGCTAAACTTAAAGATTCCTCGAGAGAGTCAAAGAATAATGGCAGACTTCCGGTCGGGGGCCTGTAGATTACACCAAAAATATATTTAACTATCAAATAAATTTAAATATATTTAACCATCAATCACTATTTTCAACTTTTCATTACTACCTATCACCAATATTTTAGTTTTTGACTTGTTCATCTTCACTCCAAAATTCTTAGAAGCCTAATTCCAGTTATTTTAACTTATATTTACTTCTTTTTCGTCTCTAGCTATAATAACAACGTCATTCGCAAATGCTCATTCTAGAACTCGGATCGCTAGAACATTTCTATAACCGACAAGGAAATCCATATAATATGTTATGAATAAGGTTGGGCTCGATCCTCCGCCTTGTCTAATACCTTCTTTTATTAGGTATATTTAAAGTACCATATCAAATGCTTTTTCCAAGTCTATGAATTCCAGGTCAACTTTTCTATTCTTCTGTAGATTCTTCTCTGTTATTCGTTTGATTGTAAATATATGGCCTTTGCTTAAACCGCATTGTGTTTCATCCAGGGTGTATCAGAGCTGTACTTAAGACCGTAATTCCTCTATAATTATTGCAGAAAAGATTTCTTTCCCCTTTCTTGTGGACGAGTACTAATAGTGCTGTATGCCAATCTTTAGGTAAAATTTCGTCTTACCACACTTGCTGTAGTATACAGGTGTCCGCTGAGGTATCCGAGAAACGTTGTATATGAATTCTATAATTAATTTTAAGCACAAATGATTCTATTCACTTTTCTCGAATTCCAAACGGTTGTTGAGATATCGAGGTTTGAAGTTGACAAATCGTATGAATAGGATGCTAAACAGTACAACACATTGCTAGGTTGACTATGGAAAAATGGCGGCTTATTTTAATAAAACCTTAATGACACTGCAATTATTAAAGCTGCTCAATGTGAGCACCACCTTGTGCAATGCATAATTCAATCCTTTGTCGGAGCTCTCGTTTCCAGTTGTAGTTCTCCATATTGTTTTTTACCTCTCGAAACGCTGCATGAATGTTTTGTATAAGTCGGTCTCTATTATTAGGCTTTCCCGTTGAATACGTAAGTGTCTTCACATGTCCCCATATGAAAAAATCTAGTGGGGTGAGATCCGGAGATCGCGGTGGCCAAGCAATGGGACCACTACGACGATCCATCGATTTGGATACTGTTCATTGAGGAAATTCGTGACAATTCTTGCATAATGGGCGGGAGCACCATCATGTAAAAAGACCATTGCTCTTCTAATTTGAATAGAAATGTCCTCAAGTAATAGAGGTAGATCATTCTCCAAAAAAGCCTGGTACATTTCGCTGTTCAAATTTCCGTCGAAAAAATGCGGTCCAATAACAACATTATTAATTATTCCAGCCCAAACGTTTACGGAGAATCTACTCTGGAAATGGGTTTCTCGAACAGCATGAGGGTTTTCGAATCTCCACACATGTTCGTTATGAAACTTGTTGTAGCACAATTGATAACAATGATGACAATTAATGACCTGAATGTCAACAATTTTATTCTAATATCAATTAAATGGCTAATTATTCAATTACCTAGCGACATGTTATTTACTGTTTAGTATCTATCCATACGATCCGGTAACTTCAAATCTCGATATTTCAACAACTGTTTGGAATTCTAGAAAAGTGATTAGAATCATTTATGTTTAAAATTGATCATAGAATTCATATACGAAGGTTCTCGGATACCTCAGTGGACACCCTGTATGTAGTAACACTTCTCATCCTCATCTATTTCATCATTTCTATGGTTAATCTATCTTGACCGGGAGCTTTTTAATTCTATTATTACCGTTTCAAACTCTCCCATGGTTATCTCCTCATCTATTTCTGTTTTGTCTCTTTCTAGTATTTACATTTAACAGTTCTATGAAGCCTTCCTTCCGCCTTTCCATCACTCTCTCGTCATCCCTCAATATTAATTTACTTTTATCCTTTTATACTTTTATCCAGATTTAGTCCCTAATTTTTGCACGCCCATTTTTTTATTTCTGATACCGTGTTTTATTTCTTCTAACCACCACGTTATCTACTTCACATTGTTGTTTCTCTTATATCTAACACATGTAATTTTTACAGCTTCTAGCGTAACTGTCTTGAAATGATTCCAAGATGTAGATGTTGCAAAATGCAGGTTGCAAAAAGCCAGAAGAAATGTAATTGAATATTTAACAGATTTCAAGAATGTATTGCAAACAACAGAGGTCATATTAAACAAATGCTTTAGATATTATGATTTGAAGTTATTAAGTTAGTCTACTTATTAATTTATTGTTATTTTGTTCATGTTGCAGTTTCATTTGCTTCATCGCCTACTTTTAGGGATAAAGTTCTTATTTATGTAAACTATGGCATCGATGTAAATAGATTGTTTTACAGGTATTACGTATGAAAGATAATAGAATACTAAGTGTGGAGCAATTTTTCTTCTATAACATTTTGTCATATCTCCAACAATAGTCGAGATATCTGTTGTGACAACTAAAATCAAACATACTGTATATGAAAAATCTTGTTTCAGCTACTTCACAAACATTTGAAGGTACTAGTACAAATAGTAAATGATGATTAACATATAAGGAATAATTTCCAATAAAACTCAATGAAGCAGTTCTGTTTGAATATGAAAGAAATTTTTTACAAACACTTTAACTATATTCAATAGACGAAATATATTCAGAATAGACGGGTTTTCTAATTGTACAGCTAGTCCGAACTGTAACTCATATTAGTTCTAATACCATTTTATCAATAAAATTGGTTTCTCATCATAATTAATTTAAATTGATTGTCGATTAATAATAAATACAGATATTGAATTTGTTTATTTCCACTATATTTTCCGCTTTCCTAGAATTGTTTTTTTCATTTGCACTTCATATAAATTATTTTGCCTTTACAGTACTCTGAAAGATTATTTTTTGATTGTGGTAATATCTGTAAATTGTCAATTCATAATGAACGAGCATTTTTTCGCATGTTTATTTTGTTTTTATCTGATTGTGAGTAACGTTTATATGATTTGTTATTAATGGTTGTGACAGAATATTGAAAACTTAACGGAGTTTCACATGACAATTTGTGATCATTCTTTATAATAAAAGTTTAACCAAAAATATGATGATGAAACTTTCCACAACCAAATATAACAAATAACTATCCTATTCAAAGTCGCAAAATGAAATAAAACTTGTTCATTTCAACATTTATTGTATTAAGCGTTTATTTTATTTAAACTTTTACAATTAAGCAATTTATAAAATAACTTTAAACTACGTAAAACAGTTAACATAAATTCGTTTCGTCTAATTCACTTTTAGTTCTTCGTTAAATAGTTTGTGGTATGTGAAATTAAGCCGCGAGACATTCTCATCGTAAAGTTATAAGAGATTAACGTGACTTCCATAGTGAGTTGTGCAGAAATACTTGGGAACTGTTTAATTTAAAATGTAGCTGCGTAAATATCTTTCATTACTGTAGTTCAAACCTAAACTGGGAATGCAATTAAATGGCACCTCTACTAATATACCTCGGAAAAATTCTTTTATGCAAAAAAATCTACAAACCTTGCTCCTACAGCTGTAAAAGGAAATAGCACCATTCATTTACACTGATGATTGAAATGGTTGGACTGACGCAAAACTGCATCAGCAAACCTACTACATCGCAAAACCATCAGTTAGGCGAAATTAGTCGCGTAATACTGAATGTTGAGTAGGTCGTAAGCTGTTACTTCAGAGATAATACTATCATGATTGTTATCGGTAGTATGTAATCTCTATTAGCTAGTATAGATTGCCAGGTTGAGGAGGCGGCAACACATGATTCTGTTACACTTCGGTAGATAAAGGAGTATTCGAGTTGCTCGGTAAATAAGCATGTTCAAAATTCTCTCTATCTCCAATGACGCTACGGTCCAAATTGAGCCTTGGCTTCCACCTTTTGGCTCCAACACTGCCGATCAAGAGCTACTGATTCTGACGCTCATGAGTCGTTGTACGTCATCCATAACTTCGTCCTCCCATCATTTCCGTGGCCTCCCTCTCGGTCTCATGACTTGAATTTTGCTGCTTAAGAACCTTTATGGCATTCTATCATCGCATCGTTCATGTCACGTTACCAGCCCTTTGCAGTTTTTGCAGCCTGACGAGTTCTGAGAGGGTTTTCTTGAACAGATGGTTAAGTTCCATGTTGTATCGCCTTCTCCACATCCCATTCTCCTTTATTGGGCTAACATTTTTCCTCAGTATTTTTCTTTCAAATTCTTCCAGTTTGTTCTTTGCGCTTTCTGTCATAATCGACGTCTTGCATCCATACCTCATAATACCATCATTATACCAATACTATGACTAATAATGGTTATTATAATGGTCTTATAATGGTTATGGCTATGTACAGTTTTACAGCGGAATACGTTTGACAGAATAAAGTAAGTTCGCGGTCGTTATTCTATTTAGTATTTCCAGTTCCTCTGATTTGTCTGTTTTGAGTTGACTGTCAGATAGGTAAAGCTCCTTTTTCAATATCTCTCTCGGCTATGATGTGGTTTACATTCATTCTGGTTCTCATTTGCGTTAGTATCTCCGTCTTTTGTTTATTTACTTCAATACCGATGTTCTTGTCTTTTCTTTTAAGTTATGAGTCATTATAAATCAGTATAAACAGTTTATGGAAAACTGAAAAATCCCTGAAACGAGTCTAAAGATTTAAATTTTCAGATTTAAATCGACATTTTTTTCAAATGACAATCCCCCATTTTTATTACGGAATATGAAAGAGGATTTTTTCTGAATCTAGTACAGTCAATATTGGTTAGATAAGAAAATTGCGAGAAAAATTACTTTAAAGTTTAACTACTTCAAATTTGTTGACATAATAAAAATTGCAGTAGCCATAAGTAACTATGGTAACCAATTATTATAAACAATTTCCTAAGTGTCAAAAAGTGATTTAGTAAAGCTTGTTGAAGTGTGGTGACGCGCCATCTTATTGGAATAACTGCTGTTAGAACTGATTTGGTTCAATATTATATCATTTGGCCTATATTTAACATTATATTTAATTTAAAAAACTTACTTAACAATGGAAAGACATAGATGGCACTTCTAAAATGCAATGAAAATGTATTCAGAATATTTTTTCCCTTCATATGGTGAAAGTCTTATCTGAAACTTTTTTTTGATAAAATTAATGGTTTATCAGTTATAAGGTCGTCTCAATTTAAATGACTCGCCCGGTATAAGATAGAACAAACATAGAAATAATACTAGAATGATATAATTTCAAAATCCAGTGTAAACGATCATGTTGAAAACAATTATTATTCGACGCGATTCCCGCATATCCACGCGCTGTGCTTGTCATACATCGGTTTATGACATATATAAACATAGCAAAGAAAAAAGTGGGATTACTATTTAAAAAAATTAACTTTTCGACTTTTACGACGAGATAGGGAAATTTGGCGCAAACTTCTGATCACGCTGTATAATTTTCAAAAAAGTGTTCAAAGATCATGTAACCTTTGGGTCCAATTTATACAATCCGTGAGAATATTTGGCCTGACTCGAATGTAACATCGAAAAATTATTTTTATTGTGAAGGACTGCATCTGCCAAAATTTTCGAAAAAACTGAAATAGCTCAAAAATGGTGTAATCTAGACATATGATTATTAAATTATATTAAAATTTAGTGGGGATCTCGAAAATTCAATGAAAATGAGGATATTCCATTTAAAATAACTATGTAAGTATCCATTTCCGATATAACCAGAATTTGCAGAAAACTTAAAGTATTTTAGCTTAAACGAATTCTTCGAATAAATCCTGTATGTAAATTTTCACCAAAAATTGTGTCAGTAGTTTGCCATATACTAGATTAAGCTCGTCGTGACAGACCCTGTATTATATTGCATGAAAACTAGAACTAACACTAGCACTATAACTTTCTTCAGAAATAAGTTCCAAGTGTTCAAAATATACAATAACTTGGCGCTAAATAACAACTAAAACTAGAATTAAGTTAACACTATCACTACAACTAACGCTAATAACTAACCTAAACACGCATGTTCTCAAGCTAGGTGTCCACTTGCGAGAAATGTTCTCGAGAGAAGCTATCGAGAGTATTTTTTCTGGTGGACACGCATCTGAGAGCAATTATCAGAGAGTCCCCACCAACTTTCGGAGAGTGAACAGGTTGAGACTTGTACTCTAGTGGACACTGACAATTTGTGTATCGTGAGAGTAACTGTCAAAAAACGAACACAATCAATTTTAATATGAATGAAATAGCCAAAGCAATTGTTACTGTAGAACCTCGTAAAAGGTTAATTCACATTCCGCAATGTCATAACTGTCAGAGATATGGACACACCAAAAACTATTGAGCTCTAAGATCAGGATGTGTGATATGCGGCGAAGAACATTTATATAATACCCCATAGCGACACCGCTGCAGCACGTAGGATCTTGATCAAGACAGAACAGGCGCTGATACGAGAAAGAATTCACAAAACCTTTAAAGATCTGCAGAGAATAAATGAGGGGTTACTATGACTCCACCTCTCACTTTCCAATTCCATGGCAAGAGAAGACTGGGACAAAGTAGACAGGATAACCATGGGGAAGGCTGAACGTGAATTCCAAAGATGTCGGGATAAGCAGATTAAGAAATTCGAATTGCTGGACCGTCGCACCCACAAGAGGAAAACCAATTGAAACAGTTGTTATCAACCGATCAAGCGTCCCATTAACACAGGAGGAAACTAAAGTACTCGCCAAAGGCTTAAATTACGCAGTCGCTCCAAAGAGGGTTCCCAAAGACGAAATTATATGTGAAGTGGAAGCGGCTATTCGTAGAATACCTGCAGTGAAAGCAGAAGAAATTCGTCAAGACATAGCGAGAGTGCTTAAAACAGCAAGACCACCAAAATCTAACTTAACAATGAACGAAAAAAGAGCACTACGAACGATAAGCGAAAACCAGACATTATCATCCTACCAGCGGACAAGGGGAATGCGACCGTGGTTATGGGCAGAAAGGAATACGACGACAAGATCAAGAGCCTTTTGGACCCAGCCACGTATAAGAAAATAAAAAAGGACTCAACCGAGAAAATAGTAAGGAAAATGAAAGAACTGGTAAAATCCACAGAAATCCCAGGAGATCAACAGAAAAGCTTATTCGTACAGGCTCCAGTACCACCAAGGATATATGGATTACCCAAAATCCATAAACCAGACGTCCTACTACGCCCTATTGTCAGTGCCATAAATTCTCCCATCTATCAGCTAGCAAAACACCTTTCCAAGATTCTGTCTCCTTTTACAGGTAGAACAGAGTTAGAGACTCCACACATTTTGTAGAATCAATTAGGAGTATGAAGCTAGACCCTCAGGATATGCTGGTAAGTTTCGACGTAGAATCTTTATTCACCAGAGTACCAGTCAAAGATGCCGTGGATGGTCTTCGCCAGAAACTCATCCCGGAGGGTTTGCCCAAGTATGTCCCAGGACTAGTGGAGTACTGCCTATCGTCGACATACTTCAGCTAGAAGGGGAAATTCTACGAGCAATGCGAAGGGGCAGCCATGGGATCACCTCTGTCTCCTGTGATAGCCAATTTTTACATGGAGATGTTTGAAAAGAAAGCGTTAAAGAAGAGTCCTTGGAAACCGAAGCTATGGCTCCGTTACGACGATGACACTTTCGTGATCTGGCAACATGGAAAAGAGCAACTCTAGGAATTTCTAGACCACCTCAATTCACAGCACCCCATGATAAAATTTACCATAGAAACAGAACCTGCAAAACAGTTGCCATTCCTGGATGTGTTAGTCACTAGGAAGACAGATGGGGGCATGGAACTGGGAGTATATCGGAAGAAGACGCATACGAATCTGCAGGCTTCATCTCACCACCACCCACAACAGAAGAGGTCCGTGATTCAAACCTTATTCCAGCGAGCAGAGAGGATATGCGATAAAGAGAACCGATGAAAAGAAGAAAGATTCCTAGAAGATGTGCTACAGAAGAACGGCTATACGATGGGAGATATCCGACGAGCCACCAAACCACGCAAACAGAAGGATGACTCGGTAAGTACGACACCAGCCGGTTTTATCTGCCTTCCTTATGTTTCAGGTGTGACAGAGCGAATTGCGAGGCGTCTGAAGAAGAATGATATCGTCGTACGATACGGTACAGTCAGCAAAATACAAAACGCTTTACCGATAGCCAAAGGCAAACTAATCCCATTTAAGGGAGCGGGAGTCTACCGGCTATCGTGCAGTTGCGGGAAATATTACGTTAGCCAAACTGGACGTAACATCGAGTCCGACTAAGGAAGATTCAACAATCTGCAGTCGCAGAGCATTGCCACAAAGGAGGACACAGCATAAAGTTCGAGAAAACCAAAGTGCTAGCAAGAAGCGGACATTACTTCCAAAGATTGACGAGAGAGGCGATAGAGATTCATCGACATGGGAATAACATGAATAGAGAAGATGGTTGGGAACTCAGCCGCACATGGAAGATGCTAGTGAACTCAACGAAGCCTTTTCCACCCGGATTTGACAAAAACAACTTAGTTGACAATTAGACACTAATTAATTATTATTTACCTTTTCATGTATTTATTGTCAAATTTTAACCGAATTCATCACTTCAAACTTGTTTCTGAAGAAGGCTGCAACATGGCATCCGAAACGTCAAACATTTTTTCAAAAACGCACGGCTTAACCCGAAAGTTTCTAGGTCTAGTGATAGTGCTAGTGTTAGTTTTAGTTTAATTAACACCGGCCGTGAAAGTATTACAAAATCAACACCGCCGGTATAATAATCGACGTCAACAAAACTCAAACATCAATAACGTGAACGAACGTAGCAATGAATACTCTCCTTATACCACCTATACTACTTACGCAGCAGCCACTGGCAAAGCGCAACTTCCCTCTTCCAATTACTGCCACTTAAACTCCAAAGAAACAACTAGTCACAACATATTGAATAACCATCCTGAATTTCATAAAAAAACTCATTACACCACTAATTACTAAATTAAAGTCCTTTGTTATCGAATTAATTCCCAATATTTTCAATGTCTGAATTAACCCGATCATTAAATGACATTAATATATTAAACTTTAACATTAATGGAATCAAGATACAAAAAAATATATTGATTGCATTTATAGCAAGATATAAGATAGATATTGCATGTATCACAGATACCTATTTAGCGGATCGACAAATGTTTTCAATAGGTGGTTATACTATATATCGAAAAGATCTCCAATCAAGAATAGCTGCTGGTGGAGTTGCTATCTTTATTAAAACCCATCTGGTGCATTCGGATTTAATCATAACCACTTGAAAAATTAAAATCACTTGAAACTATAGCAATTACAGTTCATCTCGTAAACAAAAACAAGATGAATATTATATGTGCATATAAACAACCAAATATTAAACTCGATAAAAGAGATTTTGAAACGATGTTTAGTTCATCAACACCAACCATGCTAATAGGAGACCTAAATAGTAAAAACCAAATTTGGGGATGTAAAGTCAACAATCCTAGCGGACATATCCTAAATGATATACTTACAGAGATCAGGTTATTAATACACACGCCTGATGAATACACTTATTACCCGTATAGAAATGATCATCAACCGGATATCTTAGACGTGTTAATTACCAAACAGATATCAACTCCCATCGAGCAAACAGTAGTATATGCATTAAACTCGGACCATGTACCTATTATAATCTCAATGGCCAATAAAGCTAAATATAAATGCAACAGGGAACATTTCAGAAAAGAACAACACCCTCTGATGTTGACAACAACCTGAGGATTCTTACCAATTAAATAACTACATCAGTATGCAACAGTATTAAGCCTACCAAAAAAATATTAATTCTAATTACAACATTCCTCCTGCTTATGTAATTGAAATCATAAACCAAAAAAGACGTACTAGTAGAGAATGGCAGAGAACTCGAGATCCAAAAAGTAAGGGAAAACTAAACCTAACTGATACACCAAATCACTTACGAATTGAACCAGCAGATTCTTACAATAACTTAATCAAAAATCTAACGATAAATGATCCAGGAATGTGGAAAACAACTAAAAGAATAATCAAAAATAGGGAACCAATTCCAACATTAATCCATCAAGAGAACACTTTTAGCACAGATGCTGATAAAGTCGTATGTTTTTCATACTATCTTGAAAAAATATTCACTCCACAATTTTCAAGAGCGAATTACACATTCACAAATAAAATTCAACAGTATATAGAAGCTAATCTTGCTGTTAATAAAGCCACTATTGATCATACCACCCTTGAAGAACTTCGAATGTTTACCAATAGATAAACCTACCAAAAAAGCTCCTGGTCACGACCTCATCCCTAATTCAGTGATCAAAAATCTACCCAATCAGACCTTAAATACATTAAGTTCCATTTTTAACATCTCCATGAATCTGGGATACTTTCCTAACACCTGGAAAGAAGCTAAAATATTAATGTTTAGGAAACCTGGCAAAAATAAACGTGAAATCGAAAATCACTGACCTATTAGTCTGCTTCCTACCATGGGTAAACTTTTTGAAAAACTGATTTTGCAACGTTTACGATCCAAAATCACAATCATACCTAATATTTAATACGAATTTAAAATTGGTCACTCAACAGTACATCAACTCACAAGAGTGACAGAAATAATAGAGCGAGGATATGAAAATAAACTGTATACAACACCTGCTTTTCTAGACATATCAAAAACCTTTGATTCAGTATGGCTATATGGCTTAAAATATAAGATCCTTAAAACTAATATACCTGAATACCTCAAAGCCCTAATTTCCTCATTTTTGGATGATAGAACATTTTACGTCAGAGTTAATGCTTATAAATCCGACCAACAATAATAATCGAAGATCACCCTTTAAACTAGAATCCGAAAGATAGCGCTATCAAATATCTGGGAGTATATTTGGACCAAAGCCTTACATGACTGTGAAGACTTACATGGAAGTACCATATTAATAAAAAGTTAAACGAAGCATATGCAAGTAGAGTTGTGCAATTGACCGGTCAAATATCATTAGGTCAATTATCGATCAATCGACCAGTATATAAACTTTAATAAAACTTTAGTTTCTTATTCACTAAACTTTAAAATTAACCAACTAATTTTGGAGGGGTACTTATCGATCCCAGATAAAGGAATTTATAAATTCCAAAAGTTACTATCGAAAAAAAGTTTACTATAGGAAATTACGCGTCAAAAATTATTCACGGAATCCCATGAATCTAATTAGTTAAATATGGTAAAATCAGTTCACTGCAGTTCATAACTTAAACTTACAAACCCCATGGTTTGTGAGAAACTCGCAGATACATGAAGAATTAGGAGTCGAGGCGATAACAGAACACATTACTAAAACAACCAAAAAATACTTACAAGACCTCCAAAAGTGTCCAAGTGCACAAGAACATCAATTGGAAGATATTGGAATCCATAGTCGATTAAAACGGAGACTTCCACAAGACATATTTAGAGAAGACTTAGTAGATAGCGAATAGATTCAGGATGACATTGTTAGTTCCCTCGCTATTATTGTAGAGGGTGTTTTTTAAGCCAGATAGAACTTACGAAAGGGTTAACTGTTAAACGAACTGTCATACTGCGCTCACTTTTTGATATTTCTGATCAGTATACTCTGGCAAATCATCATGAATAGATTGACGCTTGAACAACGCTACCAAATTATCCAGATTTACTCTGAAAATCAGTAATCAATTCGCACACCTTATATACGACTTCGTGATTTGTATGGCACACATAATCGTCAATCCGAGCAAGCCATCCGTCGAACTATGGATAGATTTCATACCACATACACTCTAAATGATGCAATAGCACGACACGTCGAAGGAATGTGTGTACTGAAGAAAATCTGGCCGCTGTAAACGAAAGTGTGGAAGAAGATCCAAGTTTATCGATTCGTCGTCAGTTGACGGAATTGGAGCTCTATCCGTCCACTACGTGGAAAATTTTGCGCATAGATCTTGGACTACACTCGTTTAAGATCCAGCTGGTGTAGGAATTAAAGCCACGAGACCAACATACGCGCGTTCTTTCGCCGATTTGGTTCTAGAGCAGTTGGAAACAGATTCGATGTTTTATCGCAAAATTGTGTTCAGTGATGAGGTCCTCCATTCATTTTTGGTTTAATGGGTTTATTAATAAACAAAATTACCGCATATGGAGTGAAAACAATCCACAACAGACCCTACAGATTCCATTACATCCAGAAAAATGCACCGTTTGGTGTGGTTTGCACGCTGGTGGCATCATTGGACCTTATTTCTTCAAAAATGAAGCCGGAGCTCGCGTTACGGTTAATGGAGATCGTTACCACACCATAATCAATGATTTTTTGAAATGACACCTCTCGATTATTTCCTGTGGCGCCATCACGCCAAGTCATTGGTTTATGCTGATAAACCAGCAACAATTGACTTTTTGGGGGCCAATATTGTTCCTGTTATTCATGACATACGGCCAGCAATGCGGCCCAAAATTGAACGTCCAGAATGCGCTTCGTCAAGAACAGCCGCGGTGCCCATATGCCCGAAATCATTTTCAAATGTTAATACCATGTATTGATCTTTCGAAGAAAAACTTTTTTGGATTAAAATTTAATCTTTTGTGTTATTTTTTTCAATTTAAACTTCTATCGGGCTTAAAAAAACACCCAGTATAACTAATTTCAATTGTTATCAAAGCCATGAAGTAACATTTAATGTTGAACTGGTTAACGCAGTTAATAAAAAAAAGAAGGAATATTTGAATTAATTGAAGTGTATGAAGAAAATTCAGATCTTTGGAATACCGAATCTAAAAAACATAGAAATCGAGAAGCGAGCGATGCAATTTTAACTAGTATTGGACAGAAATTTAAACGGGATTTGTACCATTGGTAATATCTAGTCTTCTAACAACATAATTTGGTCTTCTGACAGTAAAATTAAGCCTTCTGCTAACAGTATTTGGTTCTTTAGTAGCAGTGTGTAGTCTTCTGTAAGAAGGATGTGCTTCATTTGCAATATCTAGTCTTTCATTAGCAATACTTAGTCTCCTGGCAGCAATATCTAGTCTCTTTGAGCAATTGAGTCGTTTAACTTTATATTTTCTAATAATTTTCCAAAATACTGCCAAGCCACTGTTAAGCTATTACGTGCACGACAATAAACTTGTACTTTGCATTTATAAGTGCCATTAAAGCAATCGAGTTCACTTTTTTGTGAATCCAGTATGCCAAATAATAATAATATAATAATAATAATATATAGTTTATTGCTCCATTGAAAACAAGTACAAAAGAAAAGAAATACAAAAGAAAAAAAAACTTAATAGTAACAAGAACTTAAAGATAACAAAATTAAAAACAAAATTGAAATTATAATAGAGCAACCGTATGGTGCGCATTCAGCAGAAAAAAGCTGATCTTCCATGCGCCCATAATCGACCCAGTAATGATCGCACAAGGATACAGTACAAAAATCATATTTAATTACCGAAACAAAGCCAAACTTTCATTTTCTTAGCTAAATCAAGAATTTGCTAAGTGAGCGCGAAACAATTTTTTAAACATGGCTAACCTAACTGAGCCCACCGAAATTGCCGATGGATGAAAACCCGCGCCAAAAATGTACATGTTGTATAACTTAAAAATTTAGTAAGTGTAGCTATTTTTGAAGCGTTCTGTCTTATGAAACGGAGGTGATAATGCTCCCTTAAATCTAATATTAAGTGTATGTACATCGGACCGCCAGCGGATTTTATCAGTTAGGTAAGGAGGCACACCCGTAACAATTATTTTATAAAAGAGAACAATAGTATGCATTGTTCTTCGATTATGCATGTTAAGCCAATTAAGCTCCTCCAATTTATGACTCACATGATCTCTCCGTCTCAAACCAAAAATCAAGCGTATACATGAGTTCTGTATTTGTTGCACTCTCGCTCGCAGCTGAGAAGTCAAGAACGGAGAGTATAGTGCATCGGCATAATTAAAATGGGACAGGACCAAGGAATCACAGAGCATGATTTTCAACTTTCGGGAAAGATAATGTCTCATGTTATATAATTTTTTCATGTGAATAAAAGTCTTTTTTAGACATAAATTTATGTGGTCGCGAAAGCTCAAAGCCTCGTCTAGCACAACGCCCAATTTTTTTACTTTTTCCTTTACCTCTAAACGATCTCCATTTAGTGTTATCGTAATCCTATCCTTTACTCTTTTTCTAAGCCTTCGCGGACCAAATACAATAAGCTCGGTGTTGCTACTGTTAATTTGTAGTCCATGTCGCTGGGAATAATCCAATATCGATGACAAATCATTCTCAAGCCGACCGCATAACTCATCCAACTCCGTTTCCTTACCCGATATACAGGGTCATCCACGACGACCGTCCATTAAAACTTTACAGGGTTCTTGCCAATACAAAAATTTGAAAATTCTGATTTAAGTATTATTAATTGCGTTCTCTTCGACTAAAATATTTTCAGATTTCTAGCACTTCCGGTTATACCGGAAGTCACCACCTACTTTATTTTTTTAAATGGAACACCCTATATATTTTTACATATTTGGATTTGTCTATTTTCAAGGTTTATGAATAACTTTCCTTTTTGCAATTTGATTCGGCCGTTCTCGAGTTATTCGAATTTTTCTAGAAAAATCTGCTCCAGCAGACATTTGTTCAAAAAATCAGAGAAGACTCGATTTTTGGGATATCAATTTAGGATTGAGAACATGCATAAGCAACATGATGGAGTGTGTTTTAATGCCGAGTACGACTGTCTAGATCGTTTGGTCACTTTACTACGGCACGTTAAATTTTCGAAATTTGGAAATACCATAACTTCATTTTTTTAAATGGCACCCCCCATATTTTATTACTTAGTCGTCTTCGGTGTCTCATTTTACATCTTTTATATCCCATATGTCCTATACCTAACATTTATAGTTTAGGAGATAATTAGGGTTTTTTTGAAAAATGTACACATATCATATCGATATTTAACCTAGTGTGCCATGAATATCTAGTGTGACCTAGTGTATAACCATATGAACTGGCCTTTTGAAAATTTGCAGACTTCTGTGTTTGATGCCAGCTTTTTACTAAAATATTTTCTGGTTCCGGGTGCTTGCGCGTACACCGGAAGAGGTGACAATTTTCATATTTCAAATGGAACACCCTGTATGTCATTACATTTTTGAAATTTTTGTTCAATTTTAGGCCCCTGTATGTTGCAACCGACACATACGCGCAATTATTTGGTTGTACTCTCCATTAATTATTATCAAATTCAAATAATCCTCATTACTAAATTCCAAATGTGGCATTTCTTGAGAACAGATCACTACAAAAAGTAACCTAGTCATCACACCAACAGAAATAAACCATAGCTTTAGCAAATGTCAAACTGTTTACTCTTTCCTTACTGATCCTCTGATAATACATAACCATTTTTGATTGAAAAATGTTATAAAACTCAGGGTGTTCCATTTGAAATATGAAAATTGTCACCTCTTCCGGTGTAACCACAAGTACCCGGAACCTGAAAATACTTTAATATCGATATTTGTGTGCATTTTTCAATAAACCCTAATTATTTCCCAAACTATAAATGTTAAGTTTAGGACATATGGGATATAAAAGATGTAAAATGAGACACCGAAGACGACTAAGTAATAAAATATGGGGGGTGCCATTTAAAGAAATGAAGTTATGGTACTTCCAAGTTTCGAAAAGGTAACGTGCCATAGTAAAGTGACCAAACGTTCTAGACAGCCATACTCGGCACCAAAACATACTCCATCATGTTGCTTAAGCATGTTCTGAATCCTAAATTGATACCCCAAAAATCGAGTGTTCTCTGATTTTTTGAACAAATGTCTGCGGAGCAGATTTTTCTAGAAAAATTCGAATAACTCGAGAACGGCCGAATCAAATTGCAAAAAGTAATGTCATTCATAAATCTTGAAAACAGACAAATCCAAATATGTAAAAATATACAGGGTGTTCCATTTAAAAAAATAAAGTAGGTGGCGACTTCCGGTATAACCGGAAGTGTTAGATATTTGAAAATATTTTAGTCGAAGAGAACGCAATTTGTAATACTTAAATCTGAATTTTCAAATTTGTATTTTGGCCAGAATCCTGTAAAGTTCTAATGGACAGTCGTCGTGGATGACCCTGTATAAATCTGGGTGTCATCGGCATAATAGTGATATTTGGAGTATTTTAAGCAGTTTGATATGCTTCTAACATAAATAGAAAACAACAGTGGTGACAATATAGACCCCTGTGGACACCCAGAAGTAGATACCAGTAAATCTGACCTACTGCCACCTAGGCTCACGGCTTGCTCTCGCCCAGCAACATATTCACTAAGCAAATTCAATGCCTTAGGACCAACCCCATTGTGATACAATATAGCAAAAAGCAGCTGATGATCGATCATATCAAAGGCTTTACTGTAGTCTATAAGACATAGGATAGTTATATTATTGTCATCTGCAGCCCTCAAAATTGTCATCAACACACAAAAGTGCTGTGGTGCAGCTAAACCCATAAATAAATAAAGATAAATAATAGAATATAAATATAATAAATAAAGCTAAACCCTAAATAACTTACTATAGTTCTAAGTCTAATGTTAGTTCTAGTTTTAGTTCAATAAAAATACATAACAACCTAGCGCTATATAACAACTAACACCAGCACTAGAACTAAAATGGTTCGCATCTGAAGACGTACGGCTAAACAAGGCTTTTATTAACTTGTTTTGTATACATAATATTTCACACATATTAATATTTATTAAAACTGTTATTGCCTGTCAAATTGCCTGTCATTTGAAACAGCTAGCCAACAAAATATGGTGTTAGTGCGAAATTAGAAATTTAAATTATCGCGTGTATCGACAGGTTAACAACTTTATCCTTTATGTTCATGAACGTCATAAAAATAAAAGAAACTTCAGCTCCTTGCCTTTAAGTTTACTTCTGAACTTATGGACTAACAAGATCAAAATCAAGATTTCTTTGAAAAGTTTTTCTAATTGTAGAATTAATTGTAGAAATTAGGAATTAATGTATAAAGTTGATTTTCTAGAAGACTTAAAACAGAATTCTTTCTGTTGTAAGATGTTGAAATTACAATGATCGAATGTTATTAGCACATAATAAGCGGATTGAGGCGAGTTTAACATTATTAGATACAATATGATGAGTACCACGGCGGTTCTTTGTGATTAATTATTATCCAATCGTAGTTGCGCCCCAACAACGTGACAATACGATCAATTTCCCTCTGGCTTTATAGCGTGGGCGCCGAGTCGAGTACGACAAATAGTCGTCCCACATACGATATTTTGCGTTGGTGTCGTGTGTACGTCAACTACGTGCCTCGACTGCCCTTCTTGTGGCTTTTGTAAAGGCACTGTTTAAAAAAAATTCATCAAATTATCATTATATAGGTATAAAAATATATAAACATGTGGTTTAATAAAATTTTAAATTAATTTTCGTCTTCAATAAAAACGAAAAAAAAAATTATCTTGATAATATACCATAATAGTATAGTATTATAAAATATACTTGTTGCGCATGCGGAGTGTTTTTGGGACGGCGTCGACGTTGATGGTGCCGAAGGACACTGGGCGTCGCGACGCCTGACACTTCCCCCGGTGTAGTTGGTCGTAACGGTTGAGAGAAAATCGTAATCGGTTAGATCGTGTGCGTCCAGTTTTTAAAAGAAACTGTAAGGTTTTTGAGATATCCACGAAAATCTGGGGGAGAAAGATTCGGAGAATCTAAATCGAAAAAGCCTTGCGACTTTCTTCTAGTATTTTACTCCTTTTATCGTTCAGCAAAGCTGGTCAGTGTTGTTTCCTTTTATCCCTTTTCGATTTCCCCAATCCGTTCTCCAACATCTACAATTTACCGATTTGTGGTGATAACGTGCAAATTTAAAAACTGACATGAGAGCTCCGTCTTGAAACGAACATTTTTCATTTATTCACAAGAATTTTGAGAAAAAAATCATCGCAATAAATTTGGTGAGTCTTTATTATAATTTTGTTCCTTTCTGTACCTTATTGTAAATAAAAGATAATAAGCTTTCGTGAAATTTTAAAATTAATTACATTTTATCTAAATTATTTGATCGCTTAAAACTTGGAAACGTCTCATGAGAAGTTTAATTTATATTAGAATTGTACAAGTTTGAAAGTGTTTCTCTAAAGTCGGAAATTAAAGTTTGAACATTGAGACACAAGAGAATTTAACATTGAAGACAAATATAATTAAAAAATTTCAAGTATCACAATTAAATTTATTTCAGCGAATCTAGATGTAAATTTATATTCCAACTTTAATTTCACATACATTTATTATTTCAGAAATGTTTGTTTCGTCAATATTTGTTTTTTAATGTGTTTAATTAGTTTCTAAATTACTAGCGTAAAATGTATTTAAATTTTTTTCAGAGAACTGTTGATTAGTTTGTGGGCTTTTATAAAAGTTATATGACTTCAAAGTATTTATTTTCAACGATCGGTGGTCTCTTTTATAGTTTATGACCCGTGTAATTTGGACCAGTGGTGTACGGTTCAAAAGAGTTTATTCTTTGTGTACAAAAGAGTCGCTAAATAAAAAAGCTTACTACTACATAAACAGAAATATCTATTTATGTAGTATATTTATTTTATTATCTAAATAATCTATAAATAAATGTAGTAAAAAAATTACATACTTAATAATTTTGAGATAAATACAAATTATTAAACTTATGTAATTTTGAAGAACGTAATTTTTAATTGATTTATTCTTTAGTAGTTGTTCTTCTTTGTGCAATTTGTTGTGATTGACAAATTATTAAAGCTAGTAATATAGGTAGCCTTGTTGTTAAATGAACAAGTATTTTTAATTAGGACTAACTTTCTTGTTCCTTTTTTTTATGAAACAAAATTAACTACAACGACAAACAACAAAAAAGCAATCAATTTTTACTACAAACTTTTAAACATTTAACTAAAATAAATTAATACAAATAAATATGTGGTGTAAATAATAAAATTGAAATATTACACGTGATCTCCGTCTCTCCCTATTCACACATTGCTTCGATAATTTACTTTGCGGGATGGGTTTCTTATCATTGCTAGAGATATGTTTCGATAACATTACCTTATAATGTTCTCAAGATGGTTGATATCCCCTTAAGGTATCCTCAAAGAAAAAAATAGCATGGCCGTCCAATCCAATGGTTTGGAATCAAATTAGCCAAATAATTTCGCGTATCTCGTATACGGTGCGCTGAGATTGGGTGATTAATATTATATTAACCTGAAGTCTATGATATTATCTGATCAAGCCTCTACCGCTTGTCCTAGTGTTCCAATATGATAATCTGAAACTGGTTATTATATCGTCGGGACACAAGAAAAGTGATATATCTCAAAAATTGATATTTTGAACGGTTTGAAAGTGTACTGCTTACGTGTATGTAAAAAAAACCAAAATGTATGCGAATTTTTTCACGTATCTTTGCTTGTAACGATTTCATAATGTAATGGGCTACATGTGGTTAAAGTTAACCCTTAAGCCGACACGCGCTTTTCTTGGAACATATACCGACATGCGGAGTCTGACAGACTCCCTGCTGTTATTATTTGTTTGTCAATTATTTAAACCTAGATTATTTTCTATAAAGTACTTAAACTTCAAAATATATGTTTAATTACCAAAGAAAACAAAAAATTTGATGAAAAACACTTTATTTTAGAAACCGAAATAAAAATTTACACAACAATTTTTTACAAAGACTGCCTTCTGGCTATATAGTTGTCAAACTTTTTTTGCATGACTTAAACAGATTGGCTTTGTATGTACAACAAACACATACATAAGCTGTCTTTCTGCGAATTCGTGGTGGACATATCCCACAGTATTATCAGGTCGCAAGTTTCGCTTCGGCATTTCCAGTACTAATATTCTCTTCTAAAGGCAATTGTATGATTTATATTTATTCTCAAAGCTTGAGGTATATTAGCCAATTCTGATCTTTGTACTAAAAATGGATGCACCAATGCCTTTGCCAATGATTTTATAAAATCCAGTCGGCTTCCTGCCTTAATGCCCTTATATGAGCTATAAAGAACATAGCTGTTCACTCCACTTATATCCAAAAGGGTAAACCACAATAGCCATCGAAGTGACCTTCTGTTTGACGTGTAGTGTGCAATTTTTTGATCCATACTATCGATGCTACATTTAGTCATGTTGTAAAACATAATGATTTCTGGTTTTTTGTGGCTTCGTCTATCTCTAGTGTATGGTGCATAGACGAAACAAGAACTACGGCGCTACTTTTTCGAGGAACAAATGATGCCATAGTTAAATCATTTTGAAATCCAAATAAGGATGTATCTACCATTCGACGTCTGTTTGGCAAAAATTCTTTTGGAATAGCAGCATTGTGTTTTCTCATCGTTCCTACAAACGTAAGCTGCCTTTTTCTCAATTCTACAATAAAATTAAAGGCATTGACGAAAACCAAATGTCTGCCATTATATTTCTGTTGGTTCCATATATAGATTTACTGAGTCTGATTACAGACTGGCATGGTATTGGTAGTCGCTTTTGCTCTAATGTTTTGCCATCGCTGTCTTTACCAGTATATACAGGGTGTCTCAGCGAGACCGGTCATTAGACGTTTCTGGGGTTCTGGCCAAACAAAAAATTTGAGAATGCAGGATAATAACGACATAATAACGAAGTGTGCCAACAATTCATCCCGTACAACCTGTAATAAACTGAATCAGAGAAATATCAATTGTAACATCAAAAAACTGAAATCCAAAATAAAAAACAACGACCTTCTGCTAACTTTGGGCGATAAAGGTGCAGGAACTGTCATATTGAACAGAGATACTTACATTTCCAAGACTCTAGAGTTCTTCCATGATAACAACATAAAGGAAATCAAAACTAATCCCACAGTAAAATTCAATAACAAACTTAGAAAGTTTATCAAAGACAACCTAACCTATTTACATAGTTTTAAGATTAATACTTTTCACTCACTTGAAATGAACCCTCTCGTCCCAACTCTCAGTATCAGGCCTATTATTACCAACTCCAATACCCCAACCAATAGAATAGCAAAGATTTTACAAGGTTTTCTGTTTCAACATTTCCAACACAATCTCAAACATACGATAAAAAACTCATACGAACTCATTAAAAAACTTAAAGAAGTTAAATTAGGAAGTTAAACACGTAATTACTCAATGAAGATTATACACCGACTGTCGCGCGTTGGTCAGGCAATGCGTAATATAACTGTCGAAAAGTACCTAGAAGCGCTAATCTTTCAACTTAAATATTTGTAAAAATATTTAAGTTGAAAGATACTAAGGAATCTGATAGACTTCGCATGTCGGTTTAAGGGTTAAGAGACACAATTATAGCTTATAGCACAAGTCAAATGAAAACTATATTACATTATTATTGTTATCTTCTTAATTACAAATTTTTGAAATAATGAAGCGATACTGCGGAACAACAGATTTCTTTGATTTGTTCTGAGAAAATAAACTTAATATACTTGTCTTTTTTTTCACTTAGTGCAGGTTTGGTGTTATATATTCTCTTCAATTCTACGACAGTGTCACTAACGGTGTTTTCTGATTTTCTTGTGTTACTTGATTTTCTTGGTTGCTTTACTTGAATGATATAAAATTGCTCTTCACCATAAGACGTTTTGTAGAACAGTTTATCTGGTTGTTCTTTTTCAGCTTTAATGATTTTAATATCACATCCAACTTCTTGGTATTAGCTCTGTCTTTTAAAGATTCCAAATAATTCAAAACACATGTTCCGATTTCGAAAACACCAATTCACTGCCTTTGACTTCACTTCATAAACAGTGAAGTTAAAGACATTGAATTTGGAAACGTAGTAGAAACTGGACACGTCTCCTCTGGGACATTGAAGAACTGCTTGCAAATCATACACTGCAACAACACTGTCTAAATTGTTTCCTTTATCTTTTTCTTTATGTGTTATAATGAGTGTCATATTCTTCTTTCATATTTTTTTATCTTCTGCTGAAGCTAGCTCATACGAACCGCAAGTGTCACACTGATCTTTCTTTAGACAAAAAAAAAGATATTTTAAACTCGATGTTGAAAATTTTACTATACATTAAGTAATTTGCATATGATTTATTATTTTCCTTACAGATCGCTACATAGTCTCTATGGAGTTGGGCCACTGTTTTTCCTCCTTCGATGTATTCTAGGTTAGAATCCTTCCTACAATAATTTACATCGTCGTCAATTTGGTAATGATTACTATGTTTTCCTCGCTGATATGAAATGATCATTCCCTTAGTAGTAAATGTCTGCTTCTTAAATATAGTTCTGATTGGCCTGTCTGTTATCGCTAATGTGGATTTGAAAAAAAAATTTGGAGATCCTATATTTTGATGCATTAATCGTAAAATAAAATGCATGATTCTTTGTTCGATTACTCTGTACTCGTTTATATTGATATTTGGGATTAATCTCTTCAACACTTTTCAAAATAAAATCACGTCTTTGTAAATCACCCAAGTTCCAGAATCTGAAAAAATTGCCTTTCGGTCTTCGCCTGTGATTTTGGCACTACACTGCAGTCTGCATTTTGGACTGCACAGCGGTTCTAAATTTTTAGCTTTAAAAACTTTTTTACGTTTGGAACTAGATGTATACTTCAAGCCAGAATTCCTTTTTTGCAACGTTCTTTTCCATTTGTCGGGATTTGCCTTTCTCTTCTTGCCTTTTTGTTTATATTCTAAATTGACTTCTGCTGTTTCATTTGGTAAAACAGGCTGTTCTGCCAAGGATTCATCTGCAGAGAGGCCCTCATCAGAATCGCTACTCGAACTACTTGAAGATGACGTAGAACTGGAGCTGTAATTTAGGTCTGAGTCCGAATCATCAAATTGTGAATAGTGATCACTACCAGATGAAGTTCCAGTTTCAGAGCTGGTAACTGTTGGGTTATCTGGAATCGCTAAAAAAGTCTCAACGTTACTTATAGCTAGATTTGTATTCTCATCGTTGTTCACATTGCTCTTTGTTACATCATTTTCATTACTTATTGTCAATAGTTGTGAACTCGTTTCATTTTGAATAACATTATTTTTATCGTTTATTTGTTTTGATAGTCTCAGCAATAGTTTAGTCCGTTCGTTAAACGATGCTGCTTGCCAATTTTCCATTGTTCATATTTTGAAAAGTTGATTTTTTAATAAAATTTTGCTCAAGAAAAGTGAAAGAATTAAAAATTTTACGACTTAAAATGAATTTCTATTTCTTAAGTATCAACAAAAGTGACACAATTACAGAAAAATACGTTTTAGATCCGCTTTATTATTTAGATTGAGTATAAATATTCAAGAATAATGTCACAACTTAAAGAAATACATACACAAGATAAATGTACATTATTAAAGTCAACTTATCTTATAATCAACTTTTTAAGTCAACTTTCTTGCAAGGATTGTTTCATAACCTGGAGTTGCCACTAGTCGAATTTGATATGTGACGTTTTTCTGGAGAACCTCGACATGTATGATATTGTAGCGCCTCGGCATCAAGCGGCCTGATTGAAGTAGGAAGTGAATGATTTTATCTGATTAAGAGCCGGGACCGCTCTTATACTACGCTTCTTTACTTTATCAGATAGAGTTGTAGATCTTTGGACTAATTCACTGAGCAATATCATATCTACTTCAATTTTTGACTATCTTATACACCGATATAACTAATTAAGGTTTAAGGTTTTATTTAAGGTTTTAATTTAGGTTAATTCTGAACATGTGAAGCGTATTTATACAAATTTTCAATTTTGTAGGTTGTGCAGTGGCAGAGAATTCAGGTTTAAAAAAACACATCAATAACTGCTGCTAAAACAATGAAAATTAAAATAACTGAAAAACAAAAAGCTCTAGATATCAAGAATCCTTATCAAAATCAATCAATTTTTGCATATTGTATTTGAATATGTAATACAAACCAGAACATTCAATTTAAAATAACACTTTTGTGACCATCTTGAAAATTTATTAGATCGAAAGATCGGGGAAAACATTCCAAATAAACAAAATTTCAGAAACGCAATGAAATAAAACAACTTTTTGACGAACATTGTATGTCGTCGCGTCATTTATTTCATTTTTCAGCGAAGTTTGGATTAAAAAAACACGGCTTTACCACCTTAACACATAAAATAATATTATTGTTTGTTAAAATAGCTTAAATATTAGGTGTGATTCATTGTTAACATATTGGAGTTCAAAAAGGCTTCATTTTATATTTTTATTCTAGAATTATACAAATAACTTAATAATATAAAGTAATATTAATTAATATTTGTTATATCAAGGCGAAATTTTGTAGTTTTTACAATAACATTAAACTATCACTAGAACTAACACTAGACTTACAACTAGAAACTTTCGGGTTTCTGTGAAGTTGTTCGACCACTTCGACTTGAACTTCGACGACCACTTTTTTCAGAAGAAGGTTGCAATATGGCATCCGAAACGTTAAACATTTTTTCAAAAGGTCTAGTGTTCCTTCTAGTGATAGTGCTAGTGTTTAAGTTCTAGTTTTAGTTTAATTAACACCAGCCGTGAAAGCCTTCGTACTTATAATTTTTAATTACATGTGTAACATTTTGTTGATTTTAATCTTAACGTTAATACTTAACGTCTAATTATTAAAAAATGTAACAGCTGGTGTCAAGATCTTTATTTATTGTGAGTGAAGCCACGCATGTATGACGTGTTATTGCGACTCGTTTCGATAAGAGTTAGGATAGCGTTGAATGAATGGTTAGCTAATTAAATAAACAGTCGGAATAATAAAATATTAATAATAGATACTACAAAAGTTGTCGTTTTATATTCGTTTTTGGGTTTTTTGGTTAATGAAATATGATTTTAATGAAAAGAGTATATCAAATAACTTTTGAAAAGCTAGGTTTTGTTTATCACTGCCATGTCCTATTCAATCCAGGACTTTTGATGGCACCTCAACATAGCGGAATTGATATAATCAGACATGTTTAATAAACGATATAGCGAAAAAAGAACTAATGTGGCTTAGAATTAAACTTTGGATACAGACGTTCAGTCATAATAGGCAGCAATAGGGAAGAACTTAACATAATTCTTATAATAGCAGATACGGGTTAAACAAATCACATAATCTTTAAAAATACACTTACACTGAGAGAAATGGATTGTACTATGCATTAAAAATATACTATAAGTTAATATAATATGTAATACGTTAGTGATAGCGAGACCAGATTGTAATGAAGCATATAAATATAATGAATATAATACAATGAATTGTTGCATGTATAATATTTTTTCTACAATACGATTCGTACAATCTATTTTTCTCAGTGTAACAGACAAAATATGACGATTTAACCCAATAAAACTTATACCAATATCGCTGATGCAGAGGATATAGGTGCTACAAACTCTAGAAGTAATATACAAAGTCTGTATCAAAACTAACCCCCCAGGCTAATTACAAATAGCTTTTGAGAAAAAAAGTCGCAAAGTGTACAAAGTTGGCGGCACCATCAAAAGTCGGGTACTATTTTCATTTCCCTTGCGATAAAAAGAAAACCGGGTTGCCGAACATTTTTAAATTCACATTTGTTACATAGAAATGTTGAGTAATTACAACAAACTTTATCGCGATTTTTTCACCGAGCGGTTGCAAAGATATCGATCTCTAAAATGAGGGGCTTTGACTTTGGGCACGTATAGTAGTGTCGGTTTCCCCAGCGTAGAGCCGAATCTCTCCTGAACAATGTAGCTAGGTTCATTTGCAAACAAACCTCATTATATAAATCTCGTTAAACAGTGCGTCTGTAAAGTATATCCCCTATAAACGATAAAATCATCATAAACGGTTTATAAAAAATCCCTGAAACGGATCTAGATTTAAATTTTTTGCAGGTTTTTGGTATAGATTTTAAATGTTTTTCGTCATTTTTAAACGAGTTATAACGTTGATATTTTTATGACGTTATGTCTCTCTGTAGTGTGCCATGTAAAATTGTTTTAATAAATGATTTGTTATATAACTTAAAAAAACAACAAAAATAACAAATTAAAAATATAACAAGTTAATATAGTAGAAAATATTGTGTAAATATTTATTGTATAAATTCAAATATTGTATATGATAAAATAACGATCATCCTGAAATTTGGTTTGCGCAAGTCGAAGCGCAATTCACACTAGTCTGCGTAATAAGTGAAAAGGCGAAATACAATATTTTATTAAGTAATTTACCCGCGGAAACGATTACAACAGCAATTCATTTTATACAAAACCCTCCAGAAGAAGCACCTTACTCTTCGCTGAAGAAACTATTAATAGAACGGTTATCTTCCAGCGAAGAGAAGCGTCTGGATAATCTGTTATCAGATACCCAAATTGGAGGATCACAAGTCGTGACCCCCAATTTGTTACTTAAACTGTGGAAAAGAAAGTTGCCTCAGATTATATCAGTAGCCATCCTCTGGAAAAGACGATGTTACCAATCTTCTTTCGATCGCTTGTAAAGTTTGGGACGCCATAGCTCACACTCCTTCTATTTCTTCTCAAATTCTCTTTCAGCCAAATCGAATAAGAACCACCATCACTTCTACACTCCCGACACAGTCGCATAACAAAATTAATTTTGACACACTACTGATGTCAATGAACGATTTGACACTGACATGTCAATCATTGCTAAAAACCGTAGAAAAACAACAACAAACAAACGTCGATAAACATAAACTTTTAGAAACACAAATAAATTATTATTTAACATTACAAATACAAACAAATAATACATCACATACAGGACACTGTAATTGTTGTAGGAATCGGCAATATAAAAATAATGAAATATGCTGGTACTACAACAATTATGTTTTAAAAGATCCATTATACTAGAGGTATAATATACAGTGTGTCCCCGGATTGTGTCCCCGTAAGGTATAATTGACGATAAATTTTTGAATTCAAATTCCATCTTTTGCAATTAAAGTCTGGATGTCATAAAACGAAATATAACCAAGTTTTACGTCAAATGTCCTCAAAGTACCAAAGTTAACGCAAGAAGTTTGTTAACCGTTGCAGGTAAAGTGGTCTTTCTGAGCAATGTACATCAAAAGTTGATTAAGATAAAATGTTTGTTATGTTAAGTTATAGCGATATACCTAATTTTATTAATTTAGGATATAAAAGCAAACTGCAGATTTTTACATCATACGATTAACAAAACATTTTCGATCTAAACTAAATTAACATAAAAGCTTATTCAATGATACCACCAACGACACTAACACATAATTCCGCCCTTTTCCGAAATTGTTTATAACTTTTTCTAACATGGTCCAACGCAATTTCTCTAATAACAGTTTCAATTTTTTGTTTTAAACGGTCTAAACTGTTATTAAAATTTTCAGTGTACACTTTTTGTTTTACATAACCCCAAAAATAAAAATCCATAATAGATAAATCCGGACTTCTTGGCGGCCATGGTGCAGGTCATATCTACCAATCCATTTTTTTCCAAATAACGTATTTAACAAATTTCTAATTAAAATGGAATGTGGGCCGCAACCATCTTGTTGAAAATATAATTTATTGCGTTTTTCTAAATCCACGCCGTGAAGATAATTAAATAAACAATAGTATCTAGTATTTCCAAATATTGGTGTTGATTCAAATTGCCGTTTATGAAGTAAGGTCCAATAACACCGTCCCACGAAACAGCACACCATACATTTACTTTCTGGGAATACTGGCGTTTACAAGCTATGCGATAATGTGGATCAGTCTTTGACCAGAATCGACAATTTTGTGATGTAACCACTCCATTAGTGGTGAACGCTGCTTCGTCCGAAAATATCATGTTTTTTAAAAAAGTTCTGTCTTTCAAAATTTTGTACCCCAGCCACAAACAATAATCTAAACGTTTTGCTTCATCACCTAATTCGATAGTGTGGTTAAATTTTGGTTTATACGGCAATATTTTATTTTCTCGATAAATTCTTTGTAAATGGGATTTACTTATACCGACTTGAACTGCCCTTTTTTTTAACGACACCTCACCGTAATCCACTGCGTTCGTTACTACAACAATTTCTTTCCTTCGCTTTTTTTTCGCTCCTTTTATTTTCCACATTGCCCGTTTCCGAAAATTTTTTAACAACTCTCTTTATTGTTTTTTTATCTACTAAAAATCCAAATTTTTCCTCAAATTGCCTTAAGACTGCATTGTAACTAATGTTCCCCAATCCATAGCACTGCACTATAAATATTTTATGTTGTGATGTAAAACTCAGATCATTTGTTTTTATTGTAAAACGGAATATCAAAAAAAGTTTTCAAGAAAAGGCTCATTTTTTCTTTTATATGCTAAATTAATAAAATTCGGTATATCGCTATAATTTAACATAACAAACATTTTATCTTAATCAACTTTTGTTATACATTGCTCAGAAAGACCACTTTACCTGCAACGGTTAACAAACTTCTTGCGATAACTTTGTTACTTTGAGGATATTTGACGTAAAACTTGGTTATATTTCGTTTTATGACATCCAGACTTTAATTGCAAAAGATGGAATTTGAATCCAAAAATTTATCGTCAATTATACCTTACGGGGACACAATCCGGGGACACACTGTATGTTGAAAATGAAATAAGTAATAATAAATAGGCCTCTTGACCTCTAAAGTTTTTTATTAATTAAGTTTATGTACTTGGTACTAGTTTCGACATATTATGATGTCATCATCAGCCAAATCTACAAAAAGATATAATAACTATAGTGATCTTAAAAATATATAAAAAAACAATAAAATTGCATATATATATTTCAACTTACAGTCAAATAGTCAAAAAATCACGCTGAATATCCTCTAGACTCTAGACTATACATCCAGACTAAAAGAACTGAATTTTATTCATAGATTAGCAAGAGAAAATGGTTATCCAAGTTGTACCATCGACCAATTACTGTATAAAAACCTCATAAACCTAGACCCTTTATACTCTACGAATAAAAATAACTTTGACAATTATAAGACAATAACATACAACAAAATAAACTGCAAAATTATAACCATACTAGAAACCTATGGTGTATTTGTCAGCTTTAAATGTAAAGGACAACTGGGTGATTCCACTTGTAACTACAAACAAAAAGAAAACGCTTTGGATTGTAGCGATTGTTCTGCTATGTATGTTGGTCAGACTGGTCGAAAATTACAAAAAAGACTATGCGAACATAAAACCAGATGCACTTCGAACATTTTCAAACATAAATTAGAAACAGGCCATAACATTGATTATGACAATGTACAACTCCTACATAAGTGCAAAAAAGGTTTGAAAATGAATTTCCTTGAAATGTTCGAAATCGATAAACTTAAACATAATGATAACTATCTCACTTTAAATGATCAACTCGAAAACTATTACAAACCACTATACGCCTTTTTGAAAAAATAATTTCATTTTAATAGTTATTTATATTACAAGTGGGCTAGAAATGGCTAGATGCTCTAGTCCACGTGTGATATACAGCATTTTATCTACGACTGCTAAAAATTACTAAAAAATCAATTTTTTTAGAAAAGTCTATTTGACATTTATAAAAATATTTTGAAATGATTGTTGACAATTTTGAATTGTCAGTTTTAACAACATGTTTACTCATCTGGAATAAGTGTTTTGAAATGTAAAAACATAACAATTAATGTTTATAATAAATAGTATTGTTTCTCTGTAAGTAGATAGCTCTTTTTCTTTTGTATTGTTGCTCGTTTCAATAAATTAAGTCTGTTCTGATTAGGCTAAAAATGCGTTACGTAATGAAACCAGTGCGGTAATGAACTTCATTACGTAACTCAAATCACCTCAAATGAGTGCGGTAATGATGACTTATCCAAGCAGTCGTAGATAAAATTATTTTACTGTGACATTTTTATTCCTTTTTGTAACCGGTTTTTAAATTTAGTTCGATGTTGATTTAACAGTCGTCTTTGGAGTTCAATTGTGCACGGTATTGTGTTTTCTTGTTTAGAATCGTTATTTTCGTGTTTCTTTTAAATAATGTTTTATTTTAACGTAGAAATTTGTTTGTTCAGCGTGATTTTTTAACTATTGGACTGTAAGTTGAGATATATTTATGCAATTTTATTGGTTTTTTATATATTTTTAAGATCAGTATAGTTATTATATCTTTTTGTAGATTTAGCTGATGATGACATCATAATATGTCGAAACTAGTACCAAGTACATAAACTTAATTAATAATTACAGTACTCGTGTAATCACACGAGTACTGTAATTATGCTCTAGCCCACGTGTGATATACAGCATTTTATCTACGACTGCTAAAAGTTACCAAAAAATCAATTTCTTTAAAAAAGTCTATTTGACATTTATAAAAATATTTTGAAATGATTGTTGACAATTTTTAATTGTCAGTTTCAACAACATGTTTTCTATAAGTGTTTTGAAATGTAAAAACATAACAATTAATGTTTATAATAAATAGTATTGTTTCTCTGTAAGTAGGTAGCACTTTTTCTTTGGTATTGTTGCTCGTTTCAATAAATTAAGTCTGTTCTGTTATGATATAGGCTAATATATTAGGCTAAAAATGCGTTACGTAATGAAACCAATGCGGTAATGAACTTCATTACGTAACTCAAATCACCCCAAATGAGTGCGGTAATGATGACTTATCCAAGCAGTCGTAGATACAAAACTTTAGAGGTCAAGAGGTCTACTTATTATTACTTATTTCATTTCAACACAACAAGTATGGTTCAAAAGCACATAAATGCCAACAACCATGCATTTTTCATCAAACAATCACCAATAAATCTTCAAATTCATACACAACACCAAAAAACGAATAGATGATTCAAAGAAGAAAAATAAACATCCTTTTTCAAAATTTAAAATTTCGACTAAAGCTTTGTCACCCCAAATTTCGACAAATACTTTTAATCCAAGGTTATTTATTTTTGATAATCAAAACAATTTGAATTTTTTGGTTGATACTGGAGCGGATATTTCTGTTTTACCGCACAAATTATTCCCCCAGCACAAACAAGATATTGAATCCAATCTTGGTGCTGCGAACGATACTAAAATACTAACGTATGGTAAGAAAATGCTAACAGTATCACTCAACCTTAGGAGAGATTATCCATTCATTTTTACCGTGGCCAACGTTAGTAAACCAATAATTGGTGCCGATTTCTTAACTAGATTCGGTATCTTAGTTGATGTTAAGAATAACAAACTAATCGATAAGGAAACAAATATTTTCTCTATTGGTTCTTGTATCAAAAGCGACGTTCCATCACCCAAAATTTTCTTCTTTGAATCAAAATTTTGAAACATTTTAAAATCATTTCCAAAATTAACTATATCGCCTGATTTCTCATCTCCCGTTACACACAACACTAAACACAAAATTATTACTAATTCACATCTTCCGTTTTGCCGTCCCCGGCGTTTGGATGTGCGTAAGCTATCAATCGCTAAAAAAGAATTCCAACAAAGGGTCGCTATGGGTATCTGTCGACCATCCTCTTCATCTACGGCATCGCCTCTTCACATGGTACTAAAAAAAGATTCTGATGACTGGAGACCATGTGGAGATTACCGCCAATTGAACGCTTATTGTTACTGTGCCAGATCGCTATCCGCTACCTCATATACATGATTTCAACATTCATTTGCACGGATGCAAAATCTTTTCTAAAATCGACTTGGTCAGAGCGTATCATCAGATACCCGTAGATGAAGAGGACATACCAAAGACAGCTATAACAACCCCTTTCGGTCTTTTCAAATTCGTTCGCATGCCTTTTGGCCTTCGAAATGCAGCGCAAACATTCCAAAGGTTCATCAATGAAGTACTTTCAGGACTAACCTTCATTTTTGTATATTTAGACGATATTCATGTAGCAAGTCGAAATGAAGAAGAACACATACTTAATTTAAAACAATTATTTCCTACAATATTAATATCCAACCCAAAAAATGCATTTTCGGTGTTAAATTATTGGATCTTTTTAGTCATCATGTTTCAGCCGATGGCATTCGACCATCCCAATCAAGAATCACAGCCATAACACATTTTCCAAAGCCAACGACTAGACTAAAAGAGTTACAAAGATTTTTGGGAATGTTAAACTTCTACCATAGATTCTTACCTAACATTTCAAATATTCTTGATCCCTTATACAGACTTTCAAAATCACTTCACTATCAAAAACAAAAAACAATTTCATCAACTTCTTGGACACTGCAACACGACAACGCTTTTTCTTCAGTCAAAGATTTTCTATCAAAATCTATCTTTCTAGGACATCCCTCTTCACATGCTACCCTATCATTGTCAACTGATGCATCTAACACTGTAACACATGGAGCTGTTTTAACACAAACCACCAATGAAAAATCTCAACCATTAGCGTTCTTTTCCAAAAAATTTACTTCATGCCAAACCAAATATTCAACTTTTGATAGAGAACTATTAGCGATCTACTCTGCTATCAAATTTTTCAAACATTTCTTACATGGAAATCAATTTACGGTATATACAGATCACAAACCCATTGTCACATCAACTTTTTCGTCGACAGACAAAACTCCTCGTCAAACCCGATATCTAAGTTATATTACACAATTTACTTCATATATCAAATACAACGGAGGAAATTCAAACGTTGTTGCAGATACTCTATCCATCGAATCTCTAAATTCATCTTATCCATATTTTCTAACCCTTAGCAACGCTCAACTTGCTGACACAGAATTGTCAAACTTACCGAATAAGCAATTTTCCAACAATCCTTCAAAATCTTATCGTTTGACACATCAAACAATACCACAATCTGATATCAAACTGTGGCGTGAAACCTCTTCATCATCTCCAAGAATTTATATTCTGCAACAGTTCAGACAAGCAATTTTTGACAAAATTCATAGCTTATCTCATCCCAGAATACGTTCCACCATTCATGCAATCAAAACAAGATTCTTTTGGCCACACATGTCAAAGCAAATTCATGTTTGGACCAAAACCTGTGAAAAAAATCTCAACAAGCAAAAATCCAAAAACATACAAAGTCACCAATCAACAACATCAAAATTCCTAAAATTAGATTTGATCATATACATATCGACTTGATTGGACCACTCACTCCGTGCCTAGGTTGTACTTATGTACTTACAGTTATCGAACGCTTCACTCGATGGCCAGAAGCTTTTCCGCTGAAATATATCACATGTTCTACTATAGCAAACACACTCTTCCGGCATTATTTTAATCGATTTGGTATACCTACCACAATAACACATGATCAGGGACGGCAATTCGAATCAAACCTCTCTTCAATATTTAACACATTACTCGGCACACGACAAATTCACACATCATTTTTCCACCCTCAAGCAAATGGAATGTTAGAACGATTTCATCAATCATTGAAGACTATCATCGCTAAAGGAGACACTACTAGATGGAACAATAATCTACCCCTCACCCTACTAGGATTAAGAACATCACTTAAGGAAGATCTAGGTTGCTCCTCAGCAGAATTGCTTTACGGGCAACCACTAATCCATCTATTGACTATGAGCCTTTCCTCTCCAGTTTAAGATACAGTTTTTCAAAATTAAAACCAGTGAATACGTCTTTTCACTCTATTCAAAAACCTTTTATTCATAAAGACTTGCACAAATCAAATTTCGTTTTCATTAGAATTGAAGGTTTGAAACCATCGTTATCTCCGCGATACGAAGGACCTTTCAAAGTTCTGACAAAAGCAAACAAATATTTCGTTATTCAGAAAGGCAATGATAAAATTATTGTTAATATCGATCGCCTTAAGCCCGGGTTTATCGTTAACGAGAGTGTTAAATTTAATAATTCTGAAATAGATAAATATGTGTCATCCTCGAATAGGAAAGTACATTTTAACATATAATCTTTATTTTTTTATTACTACAACCTATTACTTTCTTAAGTTGTACGATTGTTTAACCTTCCTCTTCTTATTAATTTCTTTTTCACGGAAGGGGGGGTATTGTAGTGTGCCATGCACCACACAAAGTGTGCCATGTCATTGTTTTAATAAATGATTTGTTATATAATTTAAAAAAAACAAGAAAAATTAACAAATTAAAAATATAACAAGTTAATGTAGTAGAAAATACTGTATAAATTCAAATATTGTACATGATAAAATAACGATCATCGTACAATACTCTCTAATTTTTTTAGAGCGATTTAAGCAAATTATAAAGAAACAGAAATAAGCTCTGCGGAGAGAGGGGAGTACCGTCCAATTGGAAAAGATGGTGCGTTCCAGACAGTACGTCGCGCTTTTATCTTACCAACGTAAAGAAATAAAGGCGCGACGTTGTCTCTGCAACACACACCCTCCTCTCCCCGCATTACTTATTTCTGTTCCTTTTTAATTTATAAATCGCTCTAAAAAAATTAGAGAGACATAACTTTGAAAAACTGATGACAGTATCTGACAAACGCAATTATTTGTCATATTTTGATTAAAACCGCGTTGAAATCCACCCAGCCGTTTTCGACATAACGGCGTCCAACTAAATCGCGATTTTCAACGAAACTATATGGTATATAGAAATATGCCCCTCATTAAGAACACATCAGGCTACCACCTGTTTAAAATTGAAACTTTCGTCAAACTGTTTTTGAGAAAAAAAATCACAAAGTGGACAAAGTTGAAGGTACCGTAAAAAATCGGGCACTTTTTTCATTTAACTCGCGATAAAAAGAAAACTTTTTAAATTAACATATGTTATGTAGAAATGTTCAGTGATTACAACAAACTTTGATGCAATTTTTTTTGTCGAGCGGTTGCGAAGATATCGACCTCTAAAGTGAGAGGCCTTGACTTTTGGCACCAATAATAAATCAATGTGAATTTTCACAAAATATTAAAAACCGCAAAATATCAGCCCTTTAAAGTAAACCTTATTCACCAGCAAGGTTGTCGTTTCAACAATTTTGCAATGACAACGAAGATATCGTCAAAAATATAATTTCTTCGGCGAGGAAACATCTACATTGTGTGGATAAGTAAATAGACAAAATTGTTGGTGTTGGACTACCCAAAATAAACATTCGGCAAGAGAGTCGCACACCCAATATACACAAAAATAAATCAATATATAGAGCGAAATAGTACGGGATACTATCCTGGTCCTTACTTTTTTGAGGGAACTTTAACTGGCCATTTTCGGCCGGATTTCCCGATAATGTTAACCCAACTCAATTCTAACGGCTGTTATTCCAATAAGATGACGCGCCACCACATTTCAACAAGCTTTACTAAATCAGGTTTGGATACTTGGGAAATTGTTTAAAATAATTAGTTACCATAGTTACTCATGGTCACTGGTTTTTCATGTCATCAATTTTGAAGTACCTAATTAAATTTTGAAGTAATTTCTTTCAAAAATTTTCTTATGTAACTAATATTAATATTAACTACACTAAATTTAGAAAAGAATCCTCTTTCATATTCCGTAATAAAAATTGGAGATTGGCTATTAAAAAGAAAAATAACGATAATAATAATAACGAAATAGTTTGCAAAAAATTTAAATCTTTAGATCCGTTTGAGTGATTTTTCCATAAACCGTGCATAATGATTTTATTGCCTATATGTATATGAAGGGTCATAGTCAGATAATTGTAATTTGATATTTCTCCTTATTCTTTCTAAATATCGATAGTATACCTCACAAACCAACAAATAGCACTATTAGTTACTTTGTCTTTAATTTTAGTTAATTTGTCTTAAATTTATTATGATAGAAAAAATTTTCGAATTTTGTTGTACTTTTACTGGTTTATTTATATTTTTGTTGTCTAACTAGTTTCGGCAAAAAGCCATCATCAGAGACAACTACAAGAATTAACAATTTTTAATTAATAAGTGAAATTTAAATATGTGAATTAACAATAAAAAGTTTTTTAAAAAATACTTACAAGTCAATGAATTTTACAGGAAATTAACATCGAAAACATAAAGCGGTGAACAAATTAAAATTATTATTGTCACAAAATTTACTTAAAATAAACGTAAAAATTTTTACAAATCTTTAAAGATTTAACTCCGCAGGACATCTTTTGTGGTAGATGTTACAAGATGGTCTGAGTTCAGGTTTTTCTTTTTTCTTCTTCGTAAGAGAACAATATATAATGCGCATGTACAAAAATATTTGGTGACGTATTTTAATTCTAAATTCAAACTGGAAAATATTTTGAAAACTCATTTAAATCAAACTATCAAGGACTAACATGAAAATTAATTTTCTGTAATTAAATGTAATTAAAAATGTTTTTAAAAATTTTTATATAATATTTCATAGTTATGAACTATTATAGTGGGGTTACTAGGGATGTTGGAATTTGAAATGGGAACTTTAAAATATAAAAATAGGAAGAGGTGTATAAGGATTGGGGTTCGAAAAAGGAAAAGGGGGATTGGCCGCTGGGACCCCAAAAAGTGCGAAAAATGCACGCGGACCAGATGCATTAGTCCTCTGCATTTTGGGGGAAAGGAATGGTTAAATACTTGTAAAGTGGGATTTTTAAAGAAAGTACCTGATCATTAGGGCAAATTACTTTAAATTAAATTTATTACTTTTATCTTAAAATGGACTTTCATCGTTTTTCCCCTTGATTCTTCATATGAAATCCATCGCTCACATATTCATAATCAATTATAAATGACCAGTTAATCTTACACAAATCATCTCTTAAATCATTTATAACACAATGCTGATAGATCACAACGTTGTAAAAACGTATTTGATTAATTTTTACATTTAGCACTTTATTAAGAAGGGCCAAATTAACCGCGCGATGATCATGCAATATACATATAACATTCATCATTACTACTTGGGCTACGGTTAACCAACATGATGACGCACTTTTATTATTAATTTTAACCTTGATCGTACAACAATCAAATATGCTTTCAATCACGAAGTTTTAGACATTGCACTATTAGGTACTATTACGAATGAACAGAAGCAAACGAACAATTTCTCCCTTTTATAAATAAATTGTTGGTCATCCAAAACTACAGTGGTATCAATATAACAGCAACAGTTAATTCAAAAATCGTATTTCTATTGGAAATAACGCGTTTCAAGACTCGATTTTTCATGTTATTGAGCATTATTAGTATCGTCGACAATAGCGATATTACCAGCAAGACACTCTTTTTTTAATTCCATGAAGGGCCTTCACAAATTTGGCATTGGCCTAACCAATATAGGCATAATTGGCAAGATCCTCCCGAACTTCGCTGTCACTGAATGCATACATTTTATTAAAATTATTGGTCGCAGTTCTGAAGATTATCACAAATATGCAAGTGTTTCTAAATTGATGCGAAAGATTGCAAGGGGTGATTTTTCAGCAAAAATTCATCTCACCCGAGTTACAGCCCTCTAGGGGCTGTTACTAGGGGCTACAAGTTGGGGGAAATATTGTTTTTACTTAATAAATCCACTATGGAGGAATTTAGAAGAATGAAATTTGGCAGATAACTGTTGCTAATGAAATGACACTTTTTGACGATAAACCCTAAAATGTTATTACACGTGAATGAAAAAATTAACCCCTATAATGTTTGACATTTGGCACAAATTCAGATTAGGTTATTATATTCAGTTTTCATGTCGTATTTTGTTTACTGATGAGGCAAGTTTTCAAAAGAATCCATTACAAATTTCCATAACAATCACATATGTATGGGCTGAAGAAAATTCACATAATATTGTTGAATGCAATTTTCAACGCCAATTTTCATATGTATATTATGTGTGGCTTGGTGTCATTGACATTTATTTAATTGGGCCATATTTTCTTCCAATAAGATTAAATGGAGACGCATACTGTCATTTCCTGCTTCTTGATGATGTTTCGATACAATTTAGGCGAGAATGGTTCATACATGATGGCGCACCAGCACATTTAGCGATAGGGTGTGGTGGTTGTGAGAATTGGCCAGCCAGATCTCCAGAATTAAATCCATTGGACTTTTGTATTTGGGGTTTTCTTAAAACCATGGTTTATTCAATTCCTGTTGCATCATGTGAAACTATTAGGAATACTACACCAGGAGTATTTGAAAGAATACTAAATTCAATGTGGCCAAGGGTAGAATCGTGCGTTGCTGCCCAGAGGAGGCGCTTTCAACATTTATTATGACTTATTATTGATATTTTGTTAACGTTGTTATTATTTGTATTTGTAGTTTCGTTAAATGTTAGTTAATTACTTAATTAGTACTACAATCATTACTGTTCAATTTATTATTGTGATATTTCTTAATTCACATATTTTTTCAACTAAATAGTAAATGCCATTCTTTCAATAAAATCTTATTTAGTTGTGCAGAATATTTTCAGTCCATACGTATAAAACTCTTCAGAAATTTGAGATAATTTTTTGTGATCAAATTAACAATTTTAGGAGAAAATGTTAAGAGACAAAAAAAATTGCAGATTGAATCAAATGTTTTTAAATGTAGAGATGCATTAAAAAGTCTCTACATTTCTCCATAACTCTACAATTTCTCCGTAGTGGATTTGTTAAATAACAACAATTTTTTCCCCTAACTTTAGAAGGCTGTAACTTGGAGGAAAGGGTTATATGAAAGACACCGCTTAATTTTTGCTGAAAAATCACCCCTTCAAATCTTTTGCATCAATTTAGAAATATCTGTACAACGTATTTAAAGAATTCGTTGCCGGTATTTTGACCAAATGTTCGTCGCAAGATCCAACTTTATTTGAAACTTGCTTACTATCACAACGAACTTTTTCTCACATTCGCAATACCTACTAGCTCGCGAACTATTTTGAATAATGGAGCTCCGATGTAACAAGTTATCATCTACTAGTAGTTGTTCCATACGATTTACAATAATAAGAGTACTGTAACGTAATGTAATCTCTCCTTTATTTACTTCCGAACTAATGGTTGGAGTATTAACTACGTGTTGTTTTTTTTAATAAATCTACTATTTAGAGCATATTTTAAGGGTTGCGTGTTATTTTAAGTGACCTTTCAAATAATCAATCTTGTGAAAATAAGAAATTTGAGTCAAATTGCACGATATATCTATCAAATACAGGGTGTCTCACGTAACTGGTTCGTTAGAACATGGATTGTTCATTCGGAACTTTCGATATAAAATATTTTCAATATAGCCGCCACTTCCGGTCTACCAAAAGTAGACCATAACTTCGTTATTTTAAATGGAATGCTATAGTTTTTATTATTTTTATTTCTATTTATTTTTTATTATTTATACAGGGCCTACGTAGCAAGATTAGCGAACTTAATGCGTACTTCGTTGACAGAACATATAATGTTCTCTGTTTTACCGAGACCTGGTTAAATGATGCGGACTCACAATGCCATAAATTGCTACACATTGCTTTTTTAGAGTCAATTTTATTCATGGCGGAACCTTGATTTTGGTTGAGGATGGTGTTAATTATAGGGAAATCAATTCGGTCAATTGTCTATCATGAGAGATTCATTTTGAGTCTGCGCAGTGCTTCTTGGGCGTTGTTGTTGTGACTCTCTATAGATTAAGTAACGGTGAATTTTTTCAATTTCTGGAACAGCTCGAATCGGCACTCGAGCTGTTGGACGGACCACATCGGAGGGTAATTGTGGCGGGTGATTTTAACATTCATTTTGACTCAGGTGACAGAAGAGCCGAGCTACTTATTGACACCTTCGCTACTTTTGGTTTTTCCTGTTGCTGCTGAATACTCCAACAAGGGGTTTGAACTGTTGATGGACTCTGATCACTGCAGGGTGTCATTAGAGTGTAAACTGAGTAGTACACACCGTGAGACGCTGGTCAGATGCAGGCCAATTACGAGTCATGGAAAGATGTTTTATAACTCTGTATATGATATAAATTGGGATTTCATATCGTATGATGACTGCCAATCCAAAGTTTGATAAATTTCATGAACTTATTTATCTTTCATGCATTTCATGGCGCATTTCCGGAAAAAATAAATGTGCAAAGTAATAAGAAACGCACAAGCTGGTTTTCTGCAGATCTCAAGGGCATGAGGAATCGCCTGCATTTCTTAAGAGATACTCACAATTCACAGGTTGTGAGAAACTAAACCGAGGATTTAACTTTCTAACAAAAAATTATAGAGGCAAGATAAAGGGTGCTAAAGTTAGATACAATGATGAGATTTTAAAACAAAAAAGAAATTCATGTAAGTGTATGTGGAAAATGGTAAACAGTCATCGAATAAGCAAGAAAAGTAATACTAAAGCAATGTTTGACCCAAATGAAGTAAATGATTACTTTATAAATGTTCCCCTAGACCTTGTTAATATAATTCAGCTGGGTAACTTGACAACTAACTTTAATCAGCTACTATCGAATATCACTGTACCATCTGGAAATTCTGCCTGGAGCCGGTCGGTTTAATTGAGGTTCGTGACAATCTGTTCTTTAAAAAATACTTCTTCTAGGGATGTATACGGATTAAATGCTGTAATATTAAAGCTGATAAAAAATGTGATATCATCGCCTTTAACAAAATTAATCAAGCAATGCATGAGAGAAAATACTTTTCCAAATGCTTTAAAGTTAACATTAGTAACTCCTGTCTTTATGAAAGGCGATCCTCTTGTAATAGAAAATTATCGACCAATCTCAGCCCTGCCTGCATTCCCAAAAATTTTTGAAAAAATCACAAAGAATAGATTCGTCGACTTTTTCGTGTCATGTCAATACGAATTTCATCAGAATCGTAGCACGGAAGACACGGTTATAGATTTTGTACAACAGGCAGTAGACTGTTATGAGAGAGGCGAGTGTATGACAACTACGTTCTGTGACCTCAGGAAGGCCTTTGATTGTTTGAACCATAACTTATTAATAAAGAAGCTGAGTAGATATAACTTTGGTGACAGTAGCATTAAGATGATTCAATTGTACCTTGGTGGTAGAAGACAAATAGTCTGTTGTAATGATAGCTATTCTACATCAGAGTGCATTTCTATTGTAGTTCCACAAGGGTTGATGTTGGGACCACTGCTTTTCCTCATTTAATAAATGACTTGCCTGCTTCAATATCTAAGTCTTCAATTATATTCTACGCTGACGACACTGCTTTAATCAGCAGGCATAAAATTCTCATTGATACTGTTGCAGCGAATCGAGCGTCGCGCTCTGAGGCTGAGGAGTGGTTTGCGTGCAACGGCCTAAATCTGAATTCCAACAAAACAGCTGAAGCTGTCTTTACACTAACAGGCATTCAGCCAGGTATGGTGGGTGAGCAATTCATAGATTTTTTGGGTGTTCGCTTGGAGCCCGCATTGAAATGGCAGCAGCATGTAAGTATACTTTCCAGAAATGTGTCAGGACCGGAGCACTGCTTACTTTACATTGTGTCAATCGCTATTATCATATTCGTTGTTGGCCTGGGGAAACTGCTCGGGTTGGTCTAGGGTTTTTCGGCTGCAGCGACGTGCCATTCGTGTCATATGTGGTCTTAAGCATCGAGACGAGTGGCGTGAATTCTTTCTAGATCAGAAAATACTAACATTTGCCTCGCTATTTATATTAGAGTGTCTGCTGTACTTGCAAAACAATGTAGATAAATATACTGCCCACAGATATATACACAGCTACAGAACCCGTAACAATCATAAGTTGAAACCTAAATTTTGCAGACTCTCTAAGTCACAGAAAGGTGTACATTTTACTGCGCACAAGTTTTATAATAAATTACCTTTAACGGTTACACGTTTACCTCTGAGCAAGTTTGCAACATTGATAAAGCAATTTCTGCTGTTGAGAGATTTCTATGCTTATTCGGAGTTTCTTGAATATGAATTTTTTTAAAAGAATTTTGTGGTATTTGACGTCGGTCGTGACAGCATCAATTCAAAGAATGATGATCTGCATGTTACTTTACTATGTATTGTGTGCTTTGTTCTTTTTTTTCTTTCTAAGTTTTTTCTATATGACGAGTATAAAAACTGTATATTTTGGATGCACAAATAAATATTATTATTATTATTATATATTATTATTATTACACCTTTTAATTGTACGTAAAAAAATATGTTAACTTTCATGAAAGTTATTGGTATCTAGCGTTTTTCGTTTTCGAGTTATTTTGGTTTTAAGCTTTTTTTGGCAAATTTCACCATTCCCTTTAAAATCCCATATCTCATCCAACGTTCATTCAAAAAAGCTTTAAATTGGCACGATTACTCTTCAGATGTTGTCAAATAGGTTTAGTTAAACAAAAGAGGTTTTACTTGTCAGACATCTTGTACGCTTGTTGATTCACCCGGTTTTATTAATGGTTCCGCTTAGTTTTTGATCCTTTATGATCCTTTAACTTTAATGATGGTTTTCGGTTGTTTTGCAATGGTTAGTTTCAAAAAACAACGATAAAAAATGTTTTGAACAAGGTTATAATAAATGACCGAAATATTAGTTTTTTAAATAGTCGCTTTTACTTATTGCTCACGTGTATCGGTCGTAAATACTTCTTTTCTACATTGTCGAATAGATTGTCATTTGTTGTATCAGAATATCTTATAAAGGAAAGTCAAAAATTGAATTACTGTTTCCCATATTCAATGGCGAGAACACGAGACACCTCTATATATAACACTTTTTATATGAGAGTAGGACCGCACCCGTGTAATCTTCTAGCCACATTCAGTACAATAACATGGGCGTTTTAAATAGGATTGTTTAGTTTTTTTTGTCATTCCGCTGTGTTCTGTATTTGTTTATAATTCATTATAGAAAAACTTTTGGGGGATCCACCTAAAGCTAGAAATGTTTCTGTTTGTGATAAAACATTTGACAATTTTTGAAAACCCACCGCTTCACAATAACTACTTTTTAAAATTTTATTACAAATTATTTTGTTCAAAAAGTATTCATTATTTCTATAATTGAGCTTTGAAACTTTGAACCCTTTGAAATCAATTTTCAGTTTAAATTAATTTGTTACAAAAAACAATATTTTCTGACTCATTCAAAAAACGGGTTTGTACAGGTGTCCAAATTTCGATGGGTTTGCAGGGTATCGCAGTTATTATGAAACATAGAAAGTTGCGGCTTTCGCGAACCTGAGCTACTTTTTTGCGAAACTTACAATGGCGCAAACCAAATTTTCATAGCCCTCTTCGTTTTTGATATACAGGGAGTGTTTCAAAATTTACGATTTTCAGACACTTCCTATATCTATAGTATCTCGGCTATCCGGAAACGTAAAAACGGGTTCTAATAGATTTTTGAGTTATAAAGAGTTAAGTATTTTAGAAGTTGAGTATTCAGTATTTGAGTTGTGTTTATAACTCAAAAACCGTGATGACTAGAAAAATTCTACATGCACCATCGGATTCCACGCGAAAAAATCCTAATATACTAAGTTTCCGGATAGCCGAGATACAGGAGGTGTGTGAAAATCGTAACTTTCCAACACTCCCTGTATATCAAAAACGAAGAGGGCTATGAAAATTTGGTTTGCGCCAAGCTTCACAAAAAAGTAGCTCAGGTTCGTGAAAGCCGCAACTTTCTATCTTTCATAATAACTGAGATACCCAGCAAACCCATTGAAATTTGGACACCCTGTACATACTCGCAAAGTAGGTCGTTTGAAAATTATAACTTGTATAAACACCAGTGTAACGACATAAGAAGTTGATAAAATCTGCCAAACACAATTATTTTAAATACAAAATGTATGGTCTAATAAGATATACTTATGGATGATTGCCAAACAGTTTCTTACAGAAAATTTCATCTGGAGCTTCGAAAATTGCGATCCGTGAACGTGACCCTTAAGAATTTGCGTTAACATTATTTGGCATAATCTAAACATTATTAAGATTGATGGAACTTTTAAACACAAAACGGGTATTTTTTTCAACTCAAACAATATTTTATTTTCTTTTTAGTATGATTTTCGTCAGAATAGGGGGTTTACAATGCTTTTACTGCATTTTCAGATACATTGGATATATCTACTCAATTATTTTAATAATTTTGTTTCTGGCACAGGAATTTGACAAGGAATCTCATAATACGCTTGTATATTAAATTGGATTTGTATGATGTCGGGGAGTGTCATGTTTTTGCGATATTATCATAAAAAAGCCATTATACGAAGTATTTAGGTCTTATTGTAGATGCTAACTTTAAATGGAAGTTTTATATTGACCTCGGCGTTAAAATATTCGCATATTGATGTAAGTCCTTGACATTGAGAATTTGTGTAAATTGACGTTATCTCTTCTACTACGTTTTTGTGCAGTTAGTACTTTTTGTCCGAATTAATAAACAATAATGCTGATTTTTGAAATTTTTTCGTTTTCTGATATATTCCAATGGAACTTATGTTTAGCTAATTTTCTGTAGACTGTTTTCTTATAAAACCTTATCTATGAAATATATTATATTATATTATTTCATTTACCATTGTTCATGGGCCTCTATTATTGGGACTATTTCTTATTTACATAAACTCAGAGTACAGGTGGTAAAATTTTGTATGTCACGAATAGAATTTCTACAAATGCTATGGGCCCGATGGTATATGCAAGTGAATATGGCGGCTAACTATCCAACAATACTCAATTACCTTTATCATACTTTAAATTATTACCATGAATCTTAGACCAATCTTACTCGTGAATTTTAGGTTTTTGAAAGGTTTTTGAAAGGGTACTCGATGGAAGGGTACTACAATGTATTTTGTGAAATATTTTCCAAATAAAATATTTATTGGCCTAGCACAAAAAAACTAACATGCATTCAATTCATGAAAGCGGAAAAAATAGCAACCTAAATGTGGAAAAAAAAGTCTTGCTCTGCATATAAATCAATAGATTTGAATACCTACAAAAAAACTTACACATTGTTGATGTAAATGGGGAATGTAATGTCAACGATAAATTCTGGAAGTTGGTAAATGAAGAAAATTTGTGCATTGATGCAGATTTTCCCACATGACAAAATCAATAATTCCATTCAAAAGATAACTTGTAGTGAAGCAGTGTCTAAAAGGAAAGCCGGAAATATGAGGGGTGTAAACGTGTTCATTTGGTGTGTCTTTAGAGTATTGAGAACGAATATTACTTTTACTGCTGTCCTATACGCCACCAGGCGCGACCGGAAATAATAATAATAATAAGAAGACTAAAGCCGACGTTACACGTAGCAGTCGACTGCCATGACAGTAACTACGAAGACTTATAAAAGTTATTGTTGTCGCTAGAAAGTTTTTAGAGCCATGTTTAAAATATCACTTTTGACTGACAAAAAAGGCTTGTGACGTATCTAACACCCCCTAGCAGTACTGTCATCATAGTAAATCACGTAAATTTAACGGTAACATTCAAACCACACCCCTTCCGTAGTTATTGCAATTGCAGCCGACTGCTATATGAACTTTGCTATAGCTGTAACGTTACACGCAAAGGTGGCGGTAACAATCGAACCACGTTACTGCCACAGCAGTCGACTGCTACGTGTAACATCGACTTAAGAATCTTAGAATATCATCTTGTATAAATGTGCCATACCAAATCGACAGCCCTCCGAGCATCCAAGAACACCGCAGCAGATTGGCGTTTTTTGTAGCGGGCCACGTGGAAGTTCGAAACCAGAATCGACAGAGGATGGGATGTTGATCTTCCTGGTTGGAAACCGAATTGATACGATGGCATCTTCTTTGAAGTGGCAGCCAGCAACTTATTCTTAAGGTGTGATTCAAAGAGTTTTCCTATTACAGTCAGCAGTGAAATAATGAGATAGTTTGCTGGGTCGGATAGAGAGAACTCTTTTTTGGGGTTGCAGATAATAATGGAGGCTTTCCGATTTTGTAGGAAGTGTTCGTTCCTTGGCTTACGAGGGTGAATTAGTCGTCTTCTTGTATAAAAGCGTCCTCAATAGTTTCGAACCCAATCAAAAGAGTAAATTGATAGCAGTCGTCTAGTGCCCTCTTGTTGTTGGTGCAGACTAAATTATTCTCAGTGGAAGAATTTTCAAGGTGGTCAGGATGCAAATTAACAATTTTTTGAGGATCGGAACGCCTAAAACGATCACTGGAATCAATCTGTATTTTTTTTTTGGATTTTTGGTGTTTGGGTAATTTGCGAACTTTTTGCCAAAAGTTTTTTTCTTTACTTTGGTTGATGCTATTGCAGGCTTCTATGTATTTTTCCCGTCGGTATTGCAGTACTAGCACCTGAATGTGTTCATTAGCCTCGTTAAACCTCGATAAACGACTGGAATGTTGTAATATTTAATAGATGAGGAAAGGCTTTCTGCATCTACCGATTTATTAAGGTGGTTGTTGAAGTCTGATATCAGTGCAGGCGTGATTGTTCGATTTGCTATTATTAATTCTTTTATTGCGTTGTTGACTTTGTCTTATATTGTTAGTACATAAGACTAAATCAGGAGTAGAATTAGGATTGTTGACCATAACGAACGTTGGAGGAGTTTCGATCCACACAAAACTTGACATTCGCCGATTTTCCTCTTTTTGGGTGGATTTAGGCTGAATAATTAAGACAATAGTCGAATCTTGACTCTTCGACGTGGCTGGATGGATAAATGTATTTTTAAAACATTTGTAATTTGTTGGAAGAGTTATTTTTACTTAATTATAGATCGGTATGACCCATAACCATAGCTCCCCCTATGACACTGCTGTTCACGATGATAACATGTTTGATTGTTCAATTACCATGTCATTGACGTATCATGATAATTATGATAATGTAGCTCTCCGTAAATGAACAATTGTGTCGACTTGATGGAGTTTTATGAATATACACTTCAAGGAGTTTATCAGCCCTTGACCACCACGAGATTTAGGGAAATTTATTTTGGCTAGATAAGTATCAATACTATGATCATGGATGGTCTAGTATTCGTGTTTCTTCTGTAATTAGTAAGCTGGCTTTATTATCACATTAAGAACGCCTTGAATGAGTGGTTTAGGTCTGTTTTAACACTTAAATGATCATCTTAGCCACACGACTTGCATTTTTCTGGAAGTTGAGATCTACATTTTGTGGTACAATGTGGTCTTAAGCACTTTCTACATTAGATTTTTGCTGTGCTCTTATCAGTGGAGTGTAAAAATTTATAGCATTGGCGGAAATAAACCTCTTTGTAAAAGCCTTTGGTATGTGGAATTATTTATGGACTTCGAAATTATTCTTTTGCAATATTTGTGCGTCATTTGATTTAAATTCAGTTGACCGATTTTTCTTGGTTATTGTATTGATGTTCAGTAATCAATACAATCAATTTATGAAATACTTTATAACAATTCAAATTGAAGTGCTCCTGATGATAACGGAACAGCCGAAACATCGTTAGTTAAAATAAAGTAAATATAGAAACACATATGCTTATTTTATTTAATCTAATTAATGATAAATGTAGTCAACTCATTCTGAATTTAATATTTTTTCTTGATTCCTCAGTTCAAATTCTCATTATAGATTTTTTTGTGCGATTTAAACGTTAATATTAACATATCATTTTGTTTGGACTGTAACTTAAGGATTTGATAATTCATAATCTCCGACGATTTGCATTTCAAAACAATTTATATAAAAAATTATCGAAATAGTGAAAATAATACACACTTTTGGCTCTTTGTGGGTCGATATGAACAAAAACACGTTACTAACAATTTCCGTTTATCGGTAATAACGTTGAATTGTATTTAAATGAATCATAACTGACCGATACTGAATAAATAATCAATGAAAATTTGCGAAGGAATTATTTCATCGATAAACCTATTTCAAGGACCATAGCTAAAGCCGTCCGTATACAATTAATTTTTAAATAACTGTTATTTATAAATACAAAAGTGATCGAACAATAATTACTACCTAAAAAGCACTGTATTAAAAGACATGGTTTATCGTATACAGCAGGAAAATGTGAGATTGGCTGCTCATGATTGTAGCAGCGTATAAAATCACGTTGCGATTAATTGGTTGCTTTATTTCCTAGTTGGCAACTACCAATCAGACTTCGTTTAAACAAACATTTTTGTGGTATTTAGTTTGATGTTAATTTATTATTAAGAAGGTAGAAATAACGATTCTAGTACTATTCGAATAAAACAAGAATTTAATATAAGAATTAATTTAACTTACCTCTTTTCGTTGATTTTTTCGAGAAACTTCAAACGCACACGTGTTACTGTGAACAATTACTAATCAATGTACGTTTTCGACGTCGATCTAGAACTAAACTGCTTTAATTTTTATTTACTACCGGAACGTGCAAACCATAAATCCGATAAGGGCCTTCTTGTTTATGAAAGATATGGTACGTTTCTTTCATTGGATATAAACTATTATATTTATACCAAGAGTTAAATTTGACCTTTAACTTTAGGTAAATAGCCACAATAATCAATTATATCCTTTTTCATGTTTAATAATAAAATATATGTAGCTTCCCTGACGTGAATGTGACGTATAAAAATATACACCATTTTTGGTGTCTCATATAACGTTCGATAGTGCGGATTTGATGCCAACTTTACTATTAAGGTAATATTTAAAATTTAATTTCATAGGTGATTAGGTAACGTAATTGTGAGTAATGTTAATAATTTTATGTTGAAATTATGGGAACTAACCATCGTTGTAATACTTCGTTTGATTTATTAATGTAAAAGTTACAAAACTAAAAGCGAATGTGTTACACTATAAATTTCATTGTGTAACGATAGTTTGGTTATGGCTTGACCTTGAAATTTCATCTATTGCAGTTGTTTTATTAGCTTAAACGTCACCAAAAAGAATAACTGTTTCGAAATTAATATCCTTTTGTGTTTAACCTTTTAAAGGCCGTATGGTTTATACAAGTTTTAACATCTTCACTAATGCGACCGTAACACATTTTTTTTTAATAGCTTATTCGATAGTTTAGCAAAATTGAAGACTTCCATAATTTTTTATTTTTCAAACAGGACTTTAGTTTTTCCAAAAAAAATAATGAAAATTTGAAAAAACTTTGGAGACGTCACCGTCGATTCGCACGCGGTTGGTGAAATAAAAATTAATAATAGGTGCATGAGCAAGATGCCACGAGAATCTTATGCACTAGAGGAAGAGATCCGAACGATGTACGTTTGTGTCTTCTTGATCTTACGCGAAAACCTCGTAAACGTCACCAAAGTTTTATATAGAGGGGATTTTGAATTTTAATAAAAAATTCAAAGGGGTTGTGAATTTCATCCCATTAGAGGGCGCTAGGGAAGATTAAGGTATGGTTGAAAATAAGGTCGTAACCAGTAGTAAATACGTACAAAGTTTCAAATTCTATGGTTTACTTCCAGCCAAAATACAAAACAAAATGTAAATTTTTGGCTCAGCTTTGACAGCTCATAACTCGAAAACAAACGAGTTGCGACCATACGTTTATATAAAAAATTTGTGTTATTTTGGCAAGTACTATGTCCTAGTAAAGTTTCCCGATTAAAAACTGAACCACCCTGTATATTATTAATAATTGCAAAAATTAAACAGTTTTGGGATTTGATAATGTTACCAATCCTTCTATCTTTACATAGTTTATCGATTTGTTGAAAGACGATCTTTCTATTGGATTGAGAGTAAAGGCCTCATTGTAAGAGCTTTTCTAAAAAAAAATAAAAATGCGAAAATGTAAATTGAAAAGAAATCAAAATGCTTCTACTTTACAATTAAATAATTAGGGGAGTATTTACGTTTGAAATGCATAAAATCGATATTTTTCAATCGCAATTTTGATTCTGTAATTCACGGAGAAAAAGTACAAGTTTTAGTTTTTGGAATACCTTGAAAATTCTCGAAGATGTGACCGTTTTTACCGTGCACATGCTGGTTGAGAATGTTTACCTTAAACTCTTCTCCTGAAAAGTTGTATTTTTCGAAACGGTTCACAAGATTACACAAAAACTAGTCGACCGATTTTATAGGTACGTCGCATATTTGATTCGTAAATAGATTCTCTATAGCCGGAAGTAGAATTATTTCAATCAAAGTCGTATGAAACAAATTTCAATTTTTAACAAGCCGCCATTTTTGTTTCTTTCATTTTTTATCAAAGTTGAGGCTAGATTCACAGCATTAATGATTAAAATAAGTTTGGCTTTATTCCTTTCATAGCACTAGAGGAACAGTTATCGTGTGAACAAGGCAGCAACATATTTTTTACTGCCCATTGGAAATCGTTTAATAATTTATTAACAAAGTGTTGTTTGTTTCTATTTGAAACATTTTTGGAAAGCTAGCTTAAATATGAATAAAAAACATATAAAAAGATAACTCTTGTAAAATAATTGCTTTTTAACGAATTTTTGTAGCTATTATTGTAGCTACAAAAATTCGTGAAAATGATCGATTTTTTGACTCTTCAAACGTAATCGTTTCGTCCTTAATACGAAGTCAGTTTTATACAAAAAATTACAAATGCGAATGAATTAAATGTTGGAATGTAATAGGTTAAGATAGAGAAGTATTCCTATAATCAAGTTGCTAATATATGATATACACAAAACAATCTCGATTCGAGATTGAATGATTTTTGTTTTATGTTCAAAGTAAAAGATTTGGAGTAATCTGAAGTTTGTATTTTCGGATTCTTTGCAGCCCGGAAATGAAGGACAATTGGTAACAACCTAAGGACGTGACTAAACCAACATTTTATTACACATTGTTATTATTTTAGCTGAATTATGCGTTATCGCCGGTTTTTTAAACATTTATAAATTTAATCGTAGTTTAACATGATGTTAACCGAGCATTAGCGTTTCGTTAAATTATTGAGTTAGATAAAAACATTTGATGAGATTTTTCGTTGCTATAAAATGCACTAAATCAGAATTTCTCCGTTGTAAATAAAACAAGTAACAGTTTACTTCTTGTTTGCGACAAGAAAAGTTTATATTTAGTTGACTTGCCCATTTACGCATTGTGCAATTTACTAATTTGGTAATCTGGTATGGTAGTACATTATGTTTGGAGGACTTACCTTGATCTATCCGATACTATATAGTTCCGTCAACTATAACATTTCATAGGTGCGCTTCACTTTCTGGGCTTTGAAGTAAGTAGTTACTACTTAGATCTAATGATTTGGAGAATTATTTTAACAATAATCGAAAAAGCAAATATTTTAGGGAAAAATAATATGTTACAGTACAAGTGAGAAAAATAATATTCATTTTTATTTTCTTTTCACCTGGGTAATTCAACCAAACAAATTTTGCACTTAAAGGTGAAATGTGTTTATTATTACTCTACCAGTTTATTAATCCTTAAACATGTGTCGTTATATATTATAAAATAATTTTAATAGTGGATTAATTTAATAAAGTGTCACATAACATGTTTAGATTTTCAAAAATTGAGTTGACGAACTCCTGAGGATGCTCCGAAAGGAGCGAAACCGGTAGAGTAATAATAAACAGATTTTACCTTTAAGTGCAAAATTTGTTTGATTGAGAAAAATAAGATTTTCACCGAGATTTTATATTTACCATTAATAAGATTTTTCTCATGAATGTTTCTTTAGTGAAATTCTGCAACAAAATTAATGAAACCTCCTTCTAACTCTTAACTAATTAATTTCTATACCTTAAAATGTAGACATTAGAATTTTGTTGACATTGAAAACCAATCTCATACATTACTAGCTTCTTCTTGTTCTACTTACTTTCTAATGTGGATATCTACATTAGTAGGTTACTGTCTGTTCATTGCCAACACGTCCTCTCCGGCAGATGAGGTCCAACATTCTCGACATCGTTTTGGTAGTCTTCCTTGTGATCTTTTTTCTGAGTTATTCATCTTAGCGTTTTTAACGAGTCTGTTGTCTTCCATTCTTTTTATATGTTTGTCTCGCCTGTTTGTTATACGTTTTTGTCTCACCTATCTTCCTACGTCCTGTATTTCGCATTGTTGTCTGATATCTTCGTTCTGTATTCTGTCGTGTAGAGTTTTGACTTGTATACTTCGTAGTGTTTCATTCTAGATTGTTCTCATCATTTGTTGAGTCAAAATATATCGAGGGTTTTAGGTCACATAGGCTTAACTACCAAATGTGTGTTTTCAGTTAAACTTTTAAAAATTACTTCCCATTATTAGTCATTTACGAAGTCACTGGTAATTTTAGCTTAAAACTGGGTATTTTGTAGAGTAAGAACTTAGTGCAGCTTTCTGATGATTGTAGCAAATTATATCATTTTTAGATAGAAAGTTATTAAAATTACACACTTTCTAATCATCAACACCATATTTGTTAAATTTTTATGGTGCTTGGCTGGTAATTGGCTTTAAGTGATTTTAAAACTGCTAATACCGTTACTTTACTATTCCTGATGTACATACTCCATCAGGTTTTGTAACTTCCCGCTTCAGATTGGGAGTTAATCCATTATTGTATGTATAACTGTATCTAATTCAAACATAGTGCTTGCTGTTCGATCACCTCTTGTTCTTTTTAGTCTTCATTATTTCTTATTTTATGCTAACATTTTTGTAAAATCCTTGGTTCTAATTTCTCCCATACGGCTGCTAAAGTTTCCATAGCAAATTTAAGTGGAATTGTTGGAATGTTTTGATCCATAGGCTTGATCAAAACAGATACATTTGGTGGTCAGAACATGACTTCTTCTTCGGAAGAATGTGAAACCCTTTGTGGAAGATTTTCATTTTTGTAAATATTTCTTAACCTAAAATTCGACCAACTAGTAACAATTTTTTCACTAACACATCTATTAATAATACTTTTTGAATGAAATTGTTAACAAAACAAATTTTAAAAACTTTCGCCGTCATCTAAGCATTTTTTGTGTCGGTGTAAATGCTTGGTTATTAAAATTCCAAAACATCCGGGATTTTTAGGTTTACTTGTTATTAAAGGTCAACTAGCGGAAAAATTATGCGTTGTTTTGCCGCTTTTAGGAGCTTTTATCTGGCAATACTTACCAGTATAATCCCGTTTCATCGCCATTGCAAAGTTGATGGTCACTTAGGTTAAGTTCTTGAATCTTATTCTCCAATTTACGTTTGAAAGGCTGGACACGTTCAGGTTGAGATGACAATCGTTCTCCACTGATCTTTAACAGTCTTACGCCATAACGCATTTTAAACTTTTAAAATCAGCTATCGCTGGAATTAAAACTTCCTGTATAATAAAGTCTAATAAAACTTGTTATTTTGTAATTCTTAATAGTGTACTTCTTGAGTATAGAAGAAAGTAAAAGTAACCTTCTCAAATATTTTTAATGTGTTAATAATATTTTTGTATTAAGCTAAGTCGACGTTCATAGTGTATAGTGTTCGTTCAATCATGTTAATCTTTTAGTATAACTGACGTGATTACCTTGATAACGGTTTAATAAACCGAAACCGGTAGGAATCAAAAACAAAATAAAAACATCAAGAAGTACAAAATAACAAGATTTATTAGATTTTATTATATAATCTTGATGAATAATGGAAAATTTACAACACATATTCCTGTATAATGTTTATTAAAAAAAATGTATGTCTTTTTGTTTCATTAAGCTCCCATTAATACGCATATGTCTTTCGCGTGGTCAAAGAAACCATTTATACAACGCTTTCTCCATTTTTGGATATTCTGCTTGTTTCAATGTGTGTTTTCAACTTGACCTAGCACTGCTAATATTTTTCATGTTTTATTGAACAAACGGTTGATTTGCCATGCCGTACTTTCAAAGTACGCTCACTCCTTTTTCATGTTCTTCAATTGTCTTAGATTTTTCGTAGAGAGATAAACATTTAATTTACTTTCACTAGCCACGTTTTCATCTCCGCTACCACACAGCAGCCATCACTTTTATAACAAGATAAAACGTGTTTGGCTTTGTTATTATGACGTCACGATACCGACATTACGCAATGTTCATGTTACAGAAAAATTTTGTTGTTCAAAGCGCAAGTTCACATTATCGCGAGTCTACTGTATTATGTTTCCTATAGTTTTTGTCCGCAATTCTTAAATTTTCTTTCATGGAATCCGGTTTTCTTTTATTTTGATGAACTAATAATTTGATAATTTTTAACAACTCGAGCGCATTATAATTTCTCAACAAAGAGGATAATTGAAATTTTAATCTCGAAAACTCTATGTAGTTGATTTTTTAATAAAACCATTTTTGTACTAAAGGTTTCTTAATTTCAAAGTTTCTAAAGAAAACTTTTTATATCCTTACTTTACTCTAATATAAACTTCAATAACAATGCATACTTTAACATATAACCTAAAGAGAACAAATCGCCTCAATACACACATTCTATAAAGTAATTTCGGCGAAGTTTCGTTACGTAATTCGCAATTCAAAGGTTGCCCCCAGTTAGTTAACAAGGATTTTAAACGAATTTAACTACGTTTCTCCGAAATTGTATTCACATTTGAACAATGCATGTATGAAATGTACCGATCCTGACGAAGTATTTCTGCTTGTGGAAAATGAAAATAATGGTTTGCTCAGTAAACGTTTTATTTTTAGCAAGCGGAAAACCAAAATGTTTGTATCGATTAGTTGCGAATTTTCAGCTTTGTTTACATAATACTTTAAATAGTGCAAGGTTGTTTCATTTTTATTTTATTTTGAATTCGTACTCAATTTGATTCTTTTTAAAAAAACTTCTTCCTTGCTATCTATTAATATATATAGGACTAGTTTCGGGTTAAATGCCATCTTGAGCCAAATCTATATGCACAACATAGAAAAGGAACTAATGGTAAAAGTATCTTGATTAAAATTTGAATTAGCCGTCTTTAGAGACATGCGGCTAAACCCAAATGATTCTAGTTCTAGGTATAGTATTAATTTTACATAGTAACTGTGCTAGTGTAAAACTAGAACTAACGCTAGACCTAGAACTAGAAAGTTTCGAATGTTTCTAGTTCTAGGTCTAGTGTTAATTCTAGTTTTAATTGTTATTAAGCGCTAGCTTGTTGTATATTTTTATTGAAGTAGTCGAAAGGTTAAATATACGTATTAGAAAAGTACGTATATTAGATTATATAGTAGAAGTAGAATCATTTGTGTTTAGCCGTCTTAAGAGACGTGAACCAGAAGTGACACTAGCGGTATCCCGCCAAATCATTACCACAAATAGCAACATACCTTGGTAACTCGCTATAATATGGCGTCAGATTTGGCGGGATACTGCCACTGTCACTTCTAGTTATTCTGTGGTATGGTTGTGGGCATCATTGTTAGCTTCCTGTAAATATCATATTCAAGGTTTCCTTCTTCACTTTATTTCAATTTTAAATCCAAAAAGTTTAGAGATTTATCTTCTTCCATTTCCAATGTGAAGTGTAAATTTGGTTGAATGTTGTTCAAATAGATCAAAACATATCAACATATCTTGTCCATTTGAATATATGTTTCTTAAAAGGATTTTTATCGTTCATTATTTCAGTTTTTTCAATGTGATTTAAAAAGATATCGGCTAGTATTCCAAACAATGGTATTCCCATTGGCAAGCCTTTTGTAATGATGTAGTATTCTTCATTAAAGAAACAGTAATTTTATGCTTTATGATATTGTTAAGATGTTTTATTTTTGTATTATTAATATTAAAAAATGTCCTAAACAATTTATCCGTTAATTCAAGTGTTAACTCTATGGGAACATTTACATATAGATTAGTAACATCAAATGAAACCATAATTCTGTTATTAAATTTTATGTCTTTAGTTTGTTCTATAAATTGTTGGGTGCTCTTTATTGAAAAACCAGGTACAATGTTAATCATTTTAAACTTATTGAGCATAAATTCAGCTAGTTTCGATGTGAGTGAGTTTCTGAATGAAGTAATTGATCTTATTCGCATACCAGTCTTATGTATCTTTGTTCTGGGATATTAGTCTTCATATGTATAAAAAATGAGCTGTTGAAAAATCTATTATTTGAATTTAAACCAGGTGTATTTCCAATTAAATAAAATAAATTAATCGATCGTAGTTGATTTCATTGATAAAATAATTATTCGGGAGACGATAATTATCGAGCTATTTATCTAAAATCCTTACTGCAGCTTTTGCAGGAGAAACTTATAACATTCACAATACGTTTGATTTTGTGGAAGAATTTCGAGGCTTTCAACTTCCAAAAGACAATGTACTGTTTTCACTTGATCTAGTTAATCTGTTTACTAATGTTCCTTTATCACTTGTGACGAAAATAGTGGAAGAAAACTGGGAGAGAATTCATGGAGTTTGTGAATGGGATAAAGAAACTTTCCTAACAGGCTTGAAGTTGCTCTTTGATGCTTCCATGTTTACTTTTCAAAATAAAACATATCAAATTTTAGGAGTACCGATGGGGTCACCTATTAGCACGATTCTGTCTTTAATAGTGATGGGTGATTGTGTCGATGAAATTTTATAAACTAATGATTTACAATTAACATTCATAAGGAAATATGTAGACGATTTGATTTTAGCTTGCAAAGAAGATAATATTGATAACATTTTATATGTGTTTAACAAATTTCATCCTAACATTCGTTTTACGATCGAAAGGGAAAACAATAAAAGTATTCCGTTTTTGGATACCATGATGATTAGAGATGAAAAAACCAAATTATTTTTGTCATTTAAAGGATTATAAATAATTATTTTGCACTTTAACTGGTTAATTAAATATCTTCAGAACTACAAAATAAAAAACAAAAATTAAACAGACTGATTTAAAAATGAACATTGTAAATTCGGAATATTTTCAAATTAGAAATTTCATTTAAAAAGAAAATAGGTTACTTACAAATGAACTTTGTTAAAGTTGAAAAGTCATTCGAATAAATTCTAATTCACAATTCGTCGAACGAATAAAATAATGAAAGCAATCACAAATTCATTATGTACTGGAGGAAATTGAGTGTATAAATGTGTCGCTTTACCAAATTACAAAATCAAAAACGTTTTTTTTTAATCAACAGATGTTAGAATTACAAAATCAAAATGCGTATGTACATTGGAATAAAAATTAAATGGTCAAAATCCAAATGGTAATAATCAAAATCCAAAGAAAAAACAATAAACATGACAAACTTAGTTGTTAGGTTAAACATATAGAACATAGAAAAATAAAAAATATAAGGGGGGGGAAAGGAAATTAGCCACTGAGACCCCAAGATCTGCGAAATATCTGTATGGCTAAACAGATGAGTCCTCGGTATCTTGGGGAAATAGGTTAGATAAGGATTTGTATATTGGGATCTTTGAGTAAAATACCTGGTCATTGAGACATTCTACATCGTTTACATTATTCCTAAACCTGTCTATCTCATAATTTTCTAGTAAATTGAATTTATGGCCTTTATTTTGAGAGTGTAGCAATTTGACATTTTTGTCTATATAAAAATCATGATTATGAGTTAAAAGATGAGTACCAAAATTTGACTCTTCTCTTCGGATGTGTTCTTTTATTCTATTTTTTAAAGGGCGACCGGTTTCACCTATGTAGTAGGCTCCGCAAGTATCACAGGTCAATTTATCAATAAATCTTTGGTTATATCTAATGTGTCTTTAATGGGTATGTTGCTGTATAAGTTGGTAATAGCATTTTAAATTTTGTAAGGTGTCGATCAAATCGTAACGGTTGTTAATTGTGTAGTCTGCTTTAAATTGGATAGTGTTTCTGAAAAATTGTATCATGAATTTAGCGATGTTATATGTACTAGAATTAACAGATGATATAATAGGCCTGATAGGAAAATTATTTTGATGCAGTTTTATTAAGGAATAAACTAAGGGCACTTTCGGGTTTATAGGAACGAATGAATAAGTTGGATAAGTATTTTTTTGTCAAGAAATCTATACTATTTTTTATAACTGTTTTGACTTTATTATGAAAACTGTGAGTGGGGTTTCTTTTTATTTCAACGAAGTTATTATTATTGAAAAATTGTAAAGTTTTATCTATATAATCTACCTTTTCTAAAATAACTAAACCTGCATTTTTATCTGCATTAGTTATAATTAAAGAGTTATTTTTAGTTTTTGTTTTGATCTTGCGTATAATTTGTTCCTCTTCTTTGATTCTTTTAATATTGTTTTTATTGGGTACTTGTCTCTTTTTTCGCTCTTCTCTTTTGAGGATCTCTATAAATTCTCTTCTTAATGAGTCTTCTTCCTGTGTGCCTGTAATCATATTTTGGATGTCTATGGCCAATATTGGTAAGTTCAGGAACATGGGTGTGGGTGTATATTTATGTCCTTTATTAAGTAAATTCAATTCTTGCTGTGTAAATTCGAAACTGGAGAGATTAGTTGTCCTTGAATGAAACTGATGGATATGTGGAACTATGTTAAATGAGGAAGTGGTTATTTTCTGTCGTCTTTCATTTCTCAATCTTAAAAGTTTGTCGCATTTTCTCTTCCATAAGAATTTCGATCTGATCAAATTATTTTGGATTGGTATAGAAAACTAACATATTCTGGTAGATATGTAAATTTTCATTCCACAGATTCAAACATAAGATTGTTGCTTGGTGCTTACTTTAAAACATAGAATATGTACTATAGTTGAACCACAGTTTAAAGACAAGAATCTAAAAATCTTACGTAATATGTTTGAAAATAATGGTTATCCAAGAAAATTCCTTAATAAATTACTTTACTATTTTCCACTAATTTATAACATCAAAACAATATAAAAAATTTCCATATATCCCCAGATTGACAGAATTACTTCGAATACATTGAAAAGCAGATAATTTGACATTCATCAATAGGTATATGTATACCCAAATAAATTAAATAAATATTTCTCAACTTCAAAAGATAAAACAGAAAAATTCTTAGAGTCGGAACTTATATATTGCATTACTTGTAAAGGTTGTAATGGTAAATACATTTGACAAACTAAACAATGGTTAAAAAGTAGAGTTAATAAACACAAAAGTGACACTAAATTAAAAAAAACATCATGTGCTCTCTCAAAACACGCTGTTGACCATAACCATATTTTTTATTTTGAAAACACAATAATTTTGGACAAGGAATCAAATTATCACAATAGATTATTGCTTGAAATGTTCATATTAACGCTGCAAATAATATTGTCAATTTCAAGTTAGATACAGAAAATGTGAGCAACATTTATTCATATCTTTTTCAACTAGATAAAAATAAAAATAAATAAATGTTATTTGTGACGTTACTCGATTGACGAGCACTGATTTGCTTATTTTAATATGGTTGTCACATTTCACGTTTTATTTTTCAACTTGAAGTTCTAATTTTTTGAAGTGTATTGTATTGTTTTTTAAACTTTTTACATCTTCAATTATTGTTATAAACGCTTTATGGTTTCATTACGTTATTTCCTTAAGAAACACAATTTGTAAGTAATGAACTTTTATTGTAAGATTCTTATTTTTGGATTGGTTGCTTTTGTATTTTAGTTATACTCTGAGGAAGATCGAAGTAAACTGATCAAAATATTAGTATAAAATAAAGTAGTTTCTTTTTATATAAAAAAGATCGTCTCCCGAATAATTATTTTCTAATTAAAGTCTCTTTACAGCTATTAATGATTTCTCTTGTTTTTCGAATTAATTTGTTCAACGGATTATGGTTTAGCTTTTTGTAATTATTATTTTCATATGTCTTTTCTAAATACATGTCTCTGTCAAGAATAACAAATCCAGCACCCTTATCTGCTTTTACAAATACAGCGTTATTGTAAATTAATTTTCTTTTAATAGAAGTGACAATATTATTGTATTCTATTTGGTTGTTTTCTTTTTTCACTATTGTTTTTTCAGTTTTCTATATCAAAATCTATTGCTATATTGGCTAATTTATACTTGGGTTCTATGGCAAATTTATAACCTTTATTAAGAAGATTTGTTTCATTTTCATTAAAATTAATTTCAAAATAATTATTAAATTGGATAACAGTTTCTAATAAAGCTTCCTCTTTATTAATATTTTCATTGATATGTTTCAAATTCTTCTTTAAATTTCTCATCTTTCTTCTCTTCTTTATAAAATCTTCCCTCTTAATTATCATTGAACTTTCAATTGCGTCCACTATTACTTGTTCCATTTCTATGAAATGTAGTATACCTCGAAGTGTTCTTTGTACCATAGCAAGCTTTTCATATGTTACATTCAAAGTTCTAAAGTGTCTTCTCTTTTCATCTTCTCTAAGTATCTTATCAATAATATAAAGCCTAATCGAGTTTTTTAAATTCAAACATTTAATTTTTGCGAAATTCCTTTTACAAAACTATTGATAAAATGAATGTGGTTCTTAGTTATTTCAAGCTTTACATATAGTTTCCTGATTCCATGGATAAGATGTAAAGTGTTGGAATGGTAATTAATATTTGTATCCATGTTGCAAGTTAATTAAATATTAATAAAACAACAAAAACTTCTTCCTTGCTATTTATTAATATACATATATGGGACTACTTTCGGGCTAAATGCCCATCTTCAGCCAAATCTATATCAACAATATAGAAAACATCATACAAAAACCCTATTAACATGATCACTATGCTGGTTAAAATTTAACTATATTGGTTTATCAGTGGAATGACATCGTGATGAATCAAGGTTTTGTTTATGGGTGAATGATGGTCGTAGAAAGATGCGGCGACATCGAGAGGAAAGACGGAATTTGGAGTTTGTTCAAAGACGACACACAGCCTTAACACCTGGGATTATGGTTTTTGGGGCGATGTGTGCTGGCCGAAGATCACCCCTTACAGGTTCATTTCAGGCACATTAAACGCACGTCGTTACATCAACAACGTTCTGGAACCAGCGTTAGTACCTTTCATGCAGACGTTGCAGAATACCACTTTCCAACAGGATAACGCAAGACCCCATACTGCTGTGGTTACCAGAAGGTTCCTGGAGCAGGTTCGATTGCAGATTTTTGTCGCCGATTGAACATGTCTGGAATATGATGGGTCGGCGACTAACAAGGGAAGTATCAGAACTGTCCCTCACCGATTTTGTTGAAATTTGGTACAGCGATAGTATGGCCAAAAATAAGGTTTACGTATTTTTTTATACGTGCTAATAAAGCCCCTGGGGCGAGTTATAAGGGTTGGAAATCGGGGTGAAATATATATATTCGCTTATAGGCTGAAAACGAAAATAGCTATCGAAATGTGGTAAATGTAAACTGATATTCATTTTCAAAGAGCTTTCCATTGATATATCACACATATATCTGAGAGCTTCAGGGGGTAAACTACCCCTAGTTTTTTGGAATATTTTAAAAACTACCGTGTCGATTTTGGCGATATTAAGTATCCTTATAATACGTTTAAAAATATTAATGACGTGTTTTTTCTTATTTGCCTCTGACCATCCCCTGCAAAATTACGGGGTATGATAGATAATCCCTTTCCGTAAGAATAATGTGATAAACTGTAACAGTTTTGAACGATATATTGAAGAAAACCATAAATTAGTTGTACATTAAGATTTACGCAGTAAAATAAACCCTATACGTCTAACTACCCTAACCACCCCAAAAAAATTTTTTTTTGCGAAAATTGCTTGTCGATTTTGGTGCAATTTCCCACGTTGATGTTTTCAAACGTTAGGTAGTACTATTGTAAGAACTTACAAGGGTTAGAGGTTTGGGGTAGAAAATATATTTTCGCTAATAACTTTCATACTCCTTCAGAAAAATGTTTTTTATCCTTATTCTATTTAAATAACACAAAAGTTAGGATAATTATATAAATATTTATTAATAATGAGTTAAAAAGTCACTATCACAAATTGTATTCTACATTATTAATTTAATTTCTTTTTTTTTACTTTTTTTATTGTTGGCAATAATGAAAATCATGGAAAAAATGTTTTAAACACAAAGATTGTTTACACCATGCACAAGTTATAACAGCTATATCTCCACAGATATCGCACGTAGGTTTTTCATTGGAAAAGCATACCTCCACGGGATTTTCAAACTGTTCTGGTCTCTCCTCTATATATCTAGATGCAAATCAGGCGTATTTAGAAACATTAATAAATCGTGGGAAAGACAACTGGTTTTTGCGTTAAGGATTACAATTTTAAAATATTATCTCGCTGATGCAAATTGACATCGTACTGGTAGAGAATAGCTTGATCAGAAAATCTTCTAATGAAATTTTTCCATATTTTAAAACCAAATACATCCAGGGGTTGAATTTGACCTGTTGTCCCTACAGGTATAGACAAATATTTAAACTTAACATCCGATGGAGTTACTTCACTAATAATTTCAGGGCAGTGACCACTCCAAGAATCCAGTAATAGTAATGATTTAGGTCCGGTGTTTGGGAAATAGACATTTTGTAGCCAATTTTTCATATGAGCAAAAGTCAGTTTACCAGACTTTGATGCCAAAACGAATATGTTATCTGCTTTGAACATTGCATTTATTACCCTCAGTCCAAACGTACCAGAGGATTCTTTTAAAACAATGAAAAGAGGAGAAAGTAGCTTTCCATTTGCAGATATGATCGGTTGAATTGTGTAGCTATGTGTTGTCGATGACACCGACTGGACCACACTTTCCACGGTTTTAACCCCTAAATCGGTTAAGGTTCTTCCTGAATGGAATTCCAAATTAAAACCACACTGATCAGAGTTATAGGTATTCTCAGGTCCGTATATTTGGATTTGTTCTTTTGCTTTTTTGACAAAATCTGTAGCTAATATTTGTACACGTCAGTTACTTTTTAACTCAATATTAATAAATATTTATATAATTACCCTAACTTTTGTGTTATTTAAATAGAGTAAGGATAAAAAAGCTTTTTTTGTAGGAGTATGAAAGTTATTAGAGAAAATATATTTTCAACCCCAAACTTGTAACCCTTGTAAGTTCTGACAATGGTACTACCTAACGTACAAAAAAATCATCGTGGTAAATTGCACCAAAATCGACAAACAATTTTCGCAAAAAAAATATTTTTGAGGTAGTTAGGGTAGTTAACCCCAGCCACCTCTTAATGTCGTATAGGGTTTATTTTACTGCCTAAATCTTAATTTACACCTAATTAATGGTTTTCTTCAAAATATTGTTCAAAAGTGTAACAGTTTATCACATTATTCTTAAGGAAAGGGGTTATCTATCATACCCCGCAACTTTGCAGGGGATGGTCAGAGGCAAATAAGAAAAAACACGTCATTAATATTTCTAAACGTACTATAAGGATACATAATATCGCCAAAATCGACAGGGTAGTTTTTAAAATATTCCAAAAATCTAGGGGTAGTTTACCCCCTGAAGCCCTCAGATAAATAGCTATCAATATCAGAATATCAGTTTACATTTACCACATTTCGATAGCTATTTTCGTTTTCAGCCTATAAGCGAATATATATATTTCGCCCCGATTTGCAACCCTTATAACTCGCGCCAAGGGCTTTATTAGCACGTATAAAAAAATACGTAAACCTTATTTTTGGCCATACTACCGCTGTACCAAATTTCAACAAAATCGGTGAGGGACAGTTCTGATACTTCCCTTGTAAGACAAATACCCAGGCCTCCTGAGAATCTGGATGAACTTCGACACCATCTAGAGGTTGCATGGAACGAGATACCCCAGGAGGACATCGACCACTTAATAGAGAGCACGGGTAGAAGAGTCAATGCATGCATAGCTGCGCGTGAGGGTGCAACAAATTACTAGCTTTTTCTTGAAAAATGTTAATTTTTGTTTTGTTTTTTCAACTAAACTTTCATCGTTTCTTAGTTGATAAGCATTATTTTACCGAAGTTTTATGTATGTATGTAGTTTCACGTGGGGGTGAGTTACTCACAGCACTTAGGCCCCAGCGGACCCTTTGTACGTTCCCACAATTTACTGTTCATTCAAGGGTCAGAAAACCAGCCCAATCTTTTCATGAACGTTAATATAGAACAGAAAGGTATGTTCCTTATATCCGAAATTTGGAGCCATGGTACTCCGAAAATAGATTTCCTTAAGTACGCGAGGTTTGGACAGTCACAAACAATATGACTTACCGTCTCGTCTTCCATTTCACACCCTCTACAGAGGGGTGGATTCGCCAGCTTCATATAAAACATGTGCTTACGTAACCTGCAGTGTCCGGTCAGGAAGTGGGTGAGAAGCCTCATGTCCCTTTTCGATTTTCCCAGAAACTGAGTAGATGTCTTCCGGTCAGGGTAGAGCAGAGTTTTCTTAGCAAAGGCACCTACTGCTGTCCCATCCCATCTGTCGCAAAAAGCTCGGTGGGAGATGGAGTTTATCAGTTTTGATGCTGTATTAACAGCTAGTGGTACAAACGGTTCAGGGGAGATCGGTGACTTGTTAGCCGCCCGTTTCGCCAACTTGTCCGCATGATCATGTCCTTTAATTCCGATGTGTCCTTTTCGCCATTTTATCGTGACGTTGTTGTATACGTTTGCCTCTTCGAGTGATTGCCGACAGGACTTCACTAACGATGATGCAGTGTGATGCCTGCCAACCGCCAGCATAGACTGTCTGCTATCAGTAGAGATTACAACGTTTCTGCCGACTTTTTTGGAGTCGATAATCGCATCGGCTGCTATGTTTATAGCAATTAATTCGGCTTGAGTAGTCGTGCAATACGATCCTAACGAAGTGGAAAGGTGCAGCTGAAGATCGTGCGAGAAAATTCCCGCTCCGGAACCTCCAGCCTTCTTTGATCCATCAGTGTAGATGGTCAGCGTTTTGCCCGAGCTTGAGTTGCTCTGGGGTATCGTTGCAATGCCAAAGTGTGGCTTGCCTAAGAAAGTAGGTGTAATGTAGTCTGTGCAAGCTTTAAGGAGGGGTTGTTTACTAACAGCCTCACTCCAGAGCTTGCTCCGGACTGCTCCCATTTTAACAACCTGCTTTTCATTTACTGATCGCAACCGAAGCAATGCCATCACGGTCACCTCCCTGATAAAAATATCTAGGGACAGCACGTTTAGCATAGTCTCCATTGCAATCGTAGGTGTAGATCTCATAGCGCCTGTGATTAGTAGGCATTCCAGTCGTTGCAATTGATGCAGCAATGTAGCTTTATATGCATGTTATAGTGCTGAGCACCAAACTATGGCTCCGTGAGCTACCATGGGTCTTATCACAGAAGTGTAGATTCACATTGTAACTTTCGGATTTAATCCCCAAGTATTCCCAATAGCCCTTCGGCACTGGGTCAGTACAATCGTTGCTTTTTTGGTTTTGCAACTAATGTGTGATGTCCAAGTTAGTCCTTTGTCCAAGATAACACCCAGATATTTCACCTCTGGAGCAAAGGTTAATGGATTATTGCAGAAATTGGGTGGCGTTAAGTGTCCCAGTTTCTTCTGTTTAGTGAATAGAACAGTCTCTGTCTTTTTAGGATTGACAGAGAGGGTATGTTCTTCACACCATCGTTCAACGAGTTTAAGTGCCTGCTGCATTCTGTAACAAAGAAAATTGTCAGGTTTACCTCTTAACAAGATAGCCACGTCGTCGGCGTAACCAACTGTGATCATCAACTATTAAGCACCAGAGAAGCGGTGAGGGTACCCCACCTTGTGGGCAACCCTTAACCACAGTTCTCTGTACTGTGTGTCCTTTCACCTTAGCCTGAACAACTCTGCTTGCTAGCATTGTTTTAATCCAGCCCGCGATAACCGATGGCACTCTTCGAGATTCCAGTGCCAGGTTAATGCTACTAAAGGTGGTTTTGTCAAACGCTCCCTCTATGTCAAGGGAAGTTCCCAGAATGGACTCTTTCGAATTAAGTGCTTGTTCGATGCGCACCACTACCATGTGGAGGGCGCTATCCACAGATTTACCTTTGATATATGCATGTTGGTTGAAGTGCAAAGGAAACGCTTTAAGTACATTCTCTCTAATGTAATGTTCACATAGTCTTTCAAGCGTCTTTAAAAGAAATGATGAGAGACTAATTGGTCGAAAGGCTTTAGGATCCGCTGGGTCCTTTGTTCCATTCTTTGGTATAAAGGTTACTGTAACCTTCCTCCAGCTGATGGGAACGTAGTTAAAGGCTAAGCAGGCTTTAAAAACTCTCATCGAGTGTATTTTTATATCCTCTAGACTCCATTGAAGAAGAGCAGGAAATATACCGTCGGGTCCAGGTGTTTTGAAGGGCTCAAAACTACCGACGGCCCACTCTACCAACTCATTCCTTACAACCTGGTTAGCTATATGCCAGTCCTGGCTGCTAGGAGAGTTGTTAAATTCCACTTGGTGTAGAAGCATTGAAAAATCTTGCAAAGAACCTGGAAAATGAACATCCATTAATAAATGCAACGATTCTTCTGGATCCTTGGCAAAACTGCCATCAGACTTTTTTAGAATGTCATGACTGTGCTTTTGGCCGCGAGATAGTATTTTGTTTAGGCGTGAGGCCTCAGCAGCGTTTCTTTTGTCGTACTAAATGTTTGAATTCTGACTGGTGTGTTTTGAACAAGGTCCAGTCAGAGTTCAGTCTAGTTTGTTTTGCTTTATTAAAAGCTTTTCTGCAAGTGACCCTCAGTGAAAGTAGATCAGGAGTCCACCAAGGTGTAGCCCTACCTCTCTCCTCCACAATTCTCTCAGGACATGCACTATGGAAGGCCTGAGTAAGTGTGTCACCCACGAGGTTTGAGTAATACTCCAATTCATCGGTATTTCCAGGAAGTGCATCTGGAAAATCTCGCAATTGCTCATTTAAACAGTTTGCAAAAATGCTTAAGTCAGTCCGCTTTGGATCTCGGACCCTCTTTCTCAAGAGCATAATTGGTCCTAAATCAAAAGTGATCCATCTATGGTCAGACATAGACGCCTCCTGGCAGACACACCAGTTGCTAATGTTTTGAGATACGTTCGCCGATGACAAGGTCAAATCAATAATCGTCTGACACCTAGCATTGACGAACGTGGGTTCACAGCTTTGGTTGATTATTTCCAAGTCATTACTCGTAATAAATTCAAGCAAGGTCTTACCTCTAAAGTTTCCTTCGTCACATCCCCAGGTACCGAAGTTTTAAAATTATAGTCTAAACCAGTCTAATTCTTAGTGGGTGGTGTATTTCATGTGAAAGTGGTGGCGCGAAATTTACAGATTCAAATTATTTAAGTACAAAAGTTTTATTAATACTCAATTAATTTGCAACATGGATATAAATATGAATTCAATTTGATTCATATACAAATCTTTTATACTAATTTATTTTTTCATTTACTTACAAATATTTAAAAGTAACTGAAAATATATTTTTTTATGTGGTAGTTTCTAACACGCAAATTGTTTGCAGAACACGAAAACTTTCATACTCAGCTATTTCCATCCTAGATTCAAGTAAACACGGTAAACTGAAATTTGTCAGTTTTTCACAAACCACGTACAAATTTAATTTGCTCTTTTCGCCGCTTAATGTTCATTGGTCACGTTTGTTCTCCTTACGTTTCTTTGTTTCCACCCTTCTAACGTGACTTTTTAACACATAAAAATAAAATTTATGGTTCATTTTAGATTTTGATGATTGTGACAACGATATTAATATCCATTTACGTAGTTATGTGTTTAAAGCTAATTTTAAGTTAAATTAACACCTTACTTCTTCAATAATTATCTAAAGTATAATTTAGTTCTATCCTTTTACTAAAAGACTTTAACCACTTCTTAAATGTCACCATCAAAGTACTATTAACGCCTCGTTACTTGCCTAATATGCAAATAAGTTAGTTCGGTTAATGTCTCTTTACTTCGAAAGCTGGAGCGTGACTTGTAATGGACATGCATCTTTAACAAGAAATTACTTAGTTATAACGCGATAATTATCTAAAACTTAAGATATATTGACTCAAATAGTCTACATAAATTGTAATAAGAAGAGGAATATTGAAGCAAATTTCTGTGTTCGATTTTAAAAGAAATAATTTACGTCATTATTCTTTTTAACAGATATAATTTAAAAGGATATTTGAAATAATTGAACATAACTTGGGTTTTATCTCCATTTCATTGGCAACAATCACTTTCAGCGGTTGCGAATATGTGGTTCATAATTTTGCAGTTTACGTGATCATTTTACGATCATGAATAGAGACCATCTATTTTGGTGCCTATAAAATCTTCTTTGAAGTGGTGTTCATCGTCATTTATCAAGAAATTTAAACGAAACGTTCAAATGTAACACTTCATGCGCATTAGTGCCGTTTTGAAGATTTCAAATCGGCATATTACAGACAAAATTGAGGTCGAAATTATGCAGATAAAACGTTTTTGTTATAAAGCATAAACATAGATATTTCATTCATCTCATTCACTTGCACATTTGGATGCTCACCAAGTAATTTTTAAAAACGTGAATCTATTTACGCCAAACGCGAACGGAAAAATTTTTTAAATAATCATTTTAAATATTCTTAATCAACAAAAGAAATAAATAAAACATAAAGCTACCTTTTTGATTCGAATCTTGCGTTTATAGGTGAAAAATACGTTAAATAAAGAAATACAAGATTCATTGTTTATAGCTTTGGATTATTGTGTACAAATAAATATAAAAATGGTGTTACTGTTTAAAGTTACCATTTAAAATCATAAAGTTATGAAACCACATGTTTCACTATTTTCCTCTCCTTTTACATTTTAGTTGGTTGCTAAGGGTTGGCATGCCTCGTTTTATCGGCGGGCGAGCACTCGAAGTAGTTAATTCGCTTTTCACATCGGTTTCGAGGCAGATATTTTTAACGCCTAAATATATCATCCATATCTTTTATTGAATTACGACTATAATATTATTTACGTTTTGTGGTCTATTTATCTTTTCTTACCAGGCATAACTATTTTGCACGTGAACGATGCTTTATGCTTACCGCATGATAGTATTTTATAAGGGGTTTATTATACACTATTAAAAAAATTTTTGCCTCCGACGTTTTCCAAATATTTATGAAAAGCTTTTGAAAAATTTTAATTTTTCACTCTAGTTACTTTCACGTACTCTGTCTTGTTCTTCTTCAACAGCGTCTCCATAAAAATTCATCAATAATCTGTTGAATTTATTGCAGCATCAAAAATGTGTTACAATAAACCAAAATGCAGTACTCGCGATAAATATGACTACAAATAAATCTGATTTCTTTCTTACTCACGTATTTTTTACATTAGACATCGCGGCGGCGAGGAGATTGAATTATAGAAATAAATCATCTTCATTCGAAAGCACTTAACAGGGGACTCGTTCATAACCCATTTACGGTCAAGGTAGAAAATATTTCTTTTCTAAAATTTATAATTATTGATTATTGCAAAAAATATGTTAATTAAGACGATTTTTTTAACAGTGGTGCGCTAACGCACCGCTGGCCGTAAATGTATTAAACAAGAATAAGTTGTAAGTTTGTTCACGATTTTCATAGTTGTTGCAAAAACAATTTTCGTCATGTGACATGATGTATCAGAACGAGATAATCCAGATACCCTGGTGTAGAGGAGAGCGGGGCAAGTGAGTCATATTAATGTAAAACAGGCCACAGTTTGTAAGGTTTTAATCATAAAAAAAATTATACCAAAAAAGTTTAAATTTAATTATTAATGAACGTGTCTACGAAATAAAACAGGCATTTTTTTAATAACAAAATATTAAATTAAAAAACATGTACCAAAAACTTACCCCCGGTAAGGGGCAAGTGAGATATTATTATAAAAGATTTAAATCGCTTGTATAATTTAGCGACAATTGTCGCAAATATAATTTTCTGATCCTATTTCGTTGTCGGAGCAGTTTTCATGGACCCAAAAATTACATTTCATACACTTTTGCAAATGGTCCATTTAAATTTTCTACAATTGTATGTACCGGTTCAGATTTTGCAATTCTATAGGTTATTCGAAATGATGCCTCAAGCGCCATTTTACTATCTTCCTTTGAAGCTGACAGAAAAGAAGATACACTACTCTTTCTATAATTAGCCAATTGTCTTCTAAAATACTCGGCAGGATTAGCCTTGTATGTTGGATGTTTGGTTTCAACGTGTCGAAGAAGAAGTGATGGTTTTAAGCTACTGTTAGCAAGCACTTCGTTGCAAATTACACAAAGCGGCTGAAGTTCTGATACTGTTCTTCCCCAGCAAAGTAAAAACCAATTTGTAAATAGTCGGTGTCATATTTTCGTCTTTTCCTTTTCTTCTCACCAGTTTCATCAGTTTTTTCTTTGTATTTAGTCGGCTGAAATGGGAATTAGTCGGGTGTTGACGATGAAGATTGGACAATTGACTGCTTGTTCAGTATTTTGTTCGACTCAACTAAACTACCCGTTTTTAGCCACCGATCCATATTAAAATTACGAAATAATAATTATTAAAAACGGTTTACACGTACTCGTTAAACTTCGCTAACCAATCTACCGGTATCAAACTACTAACTGCGAACAAGGTTTTAAAATGTCTGTACGACGCTCTGGTAACCTGCGACAACGCATTTCAATTAACTCGGGGAACTCCCCGAGCCGAACCCGGTTTGAAACTTCGCTGTTAATTGCCTAGATACTTTTTAGATGGCGCACACATTTAAAAATAGTAAACTTTATTCATGTAGAGATGTAGAGATTCATCATCATTCTTTTATTATCTCTGGGATACCCGGAGATATGGTTTAGTAAATATTACAGACACAATACGAGAAATGGCATTAAATTAAAATTAAATGAAACACTATTTAATGTTAATATGAATTTTCATTTACTTCAAAGAAAAAATATTTTCAATTCGAAAGATTAAGAAAGATTTTACCATTAATAATTCACTTTCTTTCTAATAAATATGAAGGTTCTAAATATTAAGTACACTGAATTTATATCAAAAGCAAGTATCTATTATTATAGTAGTTGTTGGTTGTAGAATTAAATAAAAATGCACTTGGTATTTAAATTGTTCAATTTATTTAAATCAAAAGATTATATTTTAATTGTATAAATTAACAATACTTCATAAATTAATACATTTTTTTTAAACATAAACATGATTGTAAAAACTGAAAATAAGTGGATATGCACGAATAAAATGTAGTAACCTTAATAACAACAATAAATGGAAATTTAAATTATTTTGGATTAAAATAAAATATAGAAGCTCCTATTTATAAAACTAAAAAATATTTCACTCTTTTTTAATCATAAACATGATTGTAAAAACTTGAATTTGCTATAAATGATGTAAATATAAAACGGTAGTTTTGAAGCCACCTACCGTGCAAAGAAAACACTTAAACATTGTTAAGCTTTGAAATTAATGCGTTGACACAATTGGAATGTTGCAGTATATAATAAAAATATTTTGTAAGAAACGGCCACACTAATTTGCTTACCGGAGACAACTAAATTAAAGACGTATACCAACTTAATTAGAATATCAATTGCTTGTAGGAAAGAATGGCACTTGTATCTAATCCCATCACTATATACATAAAATTATTCAATCTTGTCCTTTCTTCGATCCAATTACCCACCACTCGGGGCTGCAATTTGATTTTGTTTTCCGCATAATCCGTCTGTGTAGTTTCCAATTTTTTAGCAACGTCATTAATTGTGTTGACAAACAAAACGCAGTCGTCTTGAGAGTCAACAATAGTAGATTTATAGTTTCGAGATAATCTTTGCGATTGTAATATAGCGTGTAGTAGCAAAATAATATAACAATCTTTGGATTCTAAAAAACAAACATCTGTGTGAAGTGTTGTACAAATAATTATTTCAATCTTACCTTTTGAGATTTCGCCATGCTGTAAGTTTTTAAATAATTCTTTACTATGTTTATCTTTTATATCGGATTTGTATATTTCAACAATTTTTGTTGTAAATTCAGAAAATGCGGGTATTAAATTATTATTGGGTTTATCCGGAAATAAAGTTGAAAAATCAATATGAACCTATAGAAGAAAATTTAATTACAAAATAAAATAAATATTTTGAAAAATAATAATGTCTAGGCCATACTTTTAATAATTTCGACAACGTCTCTGTTGAACTTCGAAAAGACTGGAATCTGTATTCAGAAGTCCGCTCCAATAATCTTTAATTGTGTCTCACACGAAGATCACAATTTACTAAAACAAACCCTATGTAGTCTATGTTTTCAAGAAATGAGAGACGATACACTTAAAAAAAAACGCTTTTATAATCTCGAGCATTACCTTCTAGAAAAAGAGATTGTACGCTCTCTTTTGATTCAGATTGATTAGTTGTTTGGTTGAGTTTTCTTCTTTGGAATTTTAAATTGTAGTATCTCTCGTTTGCCTGAAGGTTTTCGTTTATTGTTTCTGTGTGTGTAGTAAGTAGTCTGTTGAAAACAAAAATTAAACCGTTGGTTTCTTCTAATTATTATTAATTAATAAATAAGGAATAAAAAATGTTGTAATGATTTTTTTTGCGGCTGTTGACATCATGTAAGAAGAATTATGACGTAATGTGGCGAGAAATATTTAATTACCATAGAAATTATCACTCAACGGACCTTGTTTCAAGAAAAAAAAGTTTATATACAGGATGTCCCGTTAAGAGTACGAAGGTACTATTTACTTCACAGACCATTAATCACCATAAAATTTGCTAAATATTAGTGAAAACCGCATCTCTATATCTCCATCCATTCTCGAATTATAAAAGAAAATGTTAAAAATTCGTATATCTTAATCGGATCAAGTTACCTTAGGAAACAAATAAGAGAGAACAAAAATTTTATTATCTAGAACCTTCCTTCAGACTTTATCCAAGCTTAGAACTGCTTCAAAACTACTTTTGAGGCGTGTTGAAAAGCCAACAGATCAATGAAACATCAACAATGATAATAAAACAAAATAAACCAAAACACTTAGAATAACTTAAATTTTTGGCAAAAATAACTCACTAATGTGCGAAATGCCTTCCATAAACCTCGATGCATTTATTTAATCTAGTTTCGACGAAAAAAAAGCGCTGCTTAAGTCTCGGCCCTGGACACGTTTCTACTGGTATTTAGTTTTGTCATTTTTTCCCTGGTTATTGGTTTTTCTTGAAAAGTCAGGTCGTTTAGTCTACCCAATAGATAAAGGGGTGAACGCAATGTGGGTTTTGCTCGAACCAAGAATGCATATTATGCACGTTTACATCAGCTTGTGGACAGATGCTTCATGCATCCATAGCATTTGTGATAAAAGGTTTGGATTTGCCCAAATCATATTTAAAAGTCAATGGTAATAGTTCAGTCTATTATCATAATCGGTATCTGTTAAGGCCTGATGTAAAACAACGTGGTGGAGATATTATTCTCTTGAGAAATCTTGTGGACAATTGTTTTCGGAGTTTCCAGATTATGTGGGATCACATTGCGCATCAATGTGATTTACGAATTCATAGAGATGTCTGAATGGGCTACACCTTGCCAGTTTTCCGTAATCGCTAAGTCAATCTTAAAAACACTTCTAGAGAAAAATGTCTTTCTTTATCGTAATTGCATTGCACATTTTTGCCATGCAGTTGCATCGTATTCAAAACATTAAAAATAAATCATCATACGCTCTATCATACGCTTCTGCGTTAGTAAATGACATGTTTACAGTTACCATGGTTATGTGATTTGTTTTTGTCGATGAGGTAACTGGATACGATTGATGGCGCTCGAGTTTTTAACATTTTCTTCTATAATTCGAGAACGGGTGGCGATATCGAGATGCGGTTTTCACTAAAATTTTGCAAATTTTAAAGTGACTAAGGGTCTGTGAAGTAAATAGTATCGTTCCATTTAACTTTTCTTCAAAAATCACAAAAATATGTAATCGCTGCAGATAACGCCCTCTAGCTCATTTGCTTTAAAGCAAACGGTCTTACTGAAAATATCTTTAAAAAGAGCATAAAATGCTCTTTCAAACAACACCGAAAATATTCAAATCGGTTGAATGGTCTAGGAGATATTAAAATGTAAATATATGAAAACGCATTGCCCTCCCCCCTCTTATTATGACAAATATGAGAAATATCGCAAAACAAAAGCGATGCGGTATTATCCAACCTATTAAATGATGTTTTCAAAGTTATAGCTCATCGTCTAAGTTTCTGAGATAGCGGGAACTTTATGTTTCTCAATGGCAGTTACGCCCCCTAGCGGTCGAATTACGAACTTCAAAATAATTTCCAGATATTTCTCTTGCCCACTTTGCTTGTAAGGATTTTATTCCCAAACCTTTAAGCCTTACCGTTGTTGAGATACAGCCGCTCCGTACGCTTAACGGGACACCTGTACATATCTTGAAAGTCTTCAATTAATTCGGCAAGATCCCATTCCATTAGTAAATTTGAAACTGTTATCGAACCCTGCATTAGGTTTACCTCCATTTTCTTTAAAAATCTTCTATCTATTTAAAAAAAAGTAATGCACATTTTATGCACGTATTGCATGTTTGTAATTTTAAATCTGTATAATATCAGTATTTGTATAAATAAAAGAGTATTAATTAACTATTGAACTTACCTTTGATAACTATTTGCACGCCTATTTTGTGTACAAGTACGCACAAGTTAAAATTTAAGCAAGGAGCTACCAACGAACTGAAGAGAATCGGCCGTTACACATCATGTGATATCATGACGGCGACAATCGACAAAAAACCTGGACATTATTAAATACATACTTCTGTTAACACAACACAAATTCCTTTTCAACTAAAGAATATTTTTCTAGGAATTATTTAACTAACCATTTAATTTAAGTAGTAGTTGGATGGTATTGACAAAGTGCACATAAATTTGGAAACAATGTTAATTCTCCTTCCGAATAACTGAAATATATTTAAAATAAAAGATTATAAATTTTATGTAATTTATATTTAATATTTGGAATTAAGAAAATTGCAGACTTAAAATGAAATGTATGTAGGCTTTAATCCCCTCTTACTATTTATTTCATTTAAATGAATTTCTGTTGTAACCACGATTTTTCGGAGTGTAACAACATCAAATTTATCAGGCATTGTTAGTAATAGGAAACATGCTTTATCGTTATCATCTGGTTTCATATTTAGAGCTTCTAATTCTCGGAATATCATTTCTACGTGAACAAAATGGTCCTGTAAATCTCCTGATGTGTATTTTAACTTTAACAGCTTCTTCATGATAAATGATTTTGTTGGAGGACTTTTCAAATCATTTCAAAACATTATTACAAAATAAAGTTTACTGTTTCTTTTCTGTCTACCGCTACTTGATATTTGGACAAAAATAACATCGAGTGTAAAACATTCATCCGCTACTAGATTAAAATGTTAGTTTGCTTTTTCATGGGGAAAGAAATGATTTTTTTAGAAAAAAGACATACTATCGTAAAAAGAATGTTTTTAGGATCTCAATAATAAAAAAAAATATTAAAATCTCTTATATCCATTTTCATCTCGATGTAATTAGTCAATATGTTTTAATTAAAGCTATACTGAGGTGAAGTAAATATTTTATTTTATTGTTCTAAACCGGGTTTCGGGCCATGCCCATCATCAGTAAACCCTACGAAAATACTCATATTCCAATATTGTTCCACAGCAGAAATTTTAAATTAACTTACGTCAAAATATTATATTAAAAAACAAGTTTCGTAAGACACGCTTGAAATGCACGAATTCAAGTGGCAAAACGAGTGGCGAAGCCACGAGTTTTTTAATGAATGAGTTCTTTAAGTCTTACGAAACGTGTTTTTTATGCTATTTTTTGTAATTCTCGTTTTTATCCTTTTTTTAACAATAATAAAATAAATTTTGACAATGTAGGGAAATAGGTATGTAGCAGTTGGTAACACCGTAACACTTGAAAATAGAAATTTGAATTGACTATTAGAAACTGTCAAAACACAAAATGTATTCACCTGACAAAAATGTTTCATGTACACCTCCCAAAATAAGAGAAATTGCTCAGAGTTCAATGTCCTTATCATTGTGGACCTTGTATTCGATGCTAAGAACGTGTTTAAACTCCATAGACAAACATTCTCACATTGACAACTAGATAAATTAATGACCCAATGTCACCAACTTGAACTGGTTCCATAAAATGTTACTAAAATCTCATTACAGCTTCGAATGCTGTAAGGAGTCTCATTACAGCACCCGTTTGAGTACTGTAATAGCTTTCATTACCGTCGCGAATTACAAAATAGTATATTAAAAAATAAGTTTCGTAAGAAATGCTTGAAATGCACGAATTCAAGTTGAAAAACGAGTGGCGAAGCCACGAGTTTTTTAATGAATGAGTGCTTTAAGTCTTATGAAACGTGTTTTTTATGCTATTTTTTGTAATTCGCGTTTTTATCCTTTTTTTTTCTCAAAAATAAAATAAATTTTGACAATGTAGGGAAATGGGTATGTAGCAGTTGGTAACACCCTAACACTTGAAAATAGAAATTTAAATTGACAATTAGAAATTGTGAAAACACAAAATGTATTCACCTGAAAAAAATGTTTCATGTGCACATCCCTAAATAAGAGACATTGCTCAGAGTTCAATGTCCTTATAATTGTGAACCTTGTATTCGATGCTAAGAACGTGTTTAAACATCCATAGACAAACATTGTCACATTGACAACTAGATAAATTAATGACCCAATGTCACCAACTTGAACTGGTTCTATAAAATGTTACTAAAATCTCATTACAGCATCGAATGCTGTAAGGAGTCTCATTACAGCACCCGTTTGAGTACTGTAATAGCTTTCATTACCGTCGCGAATTACAAAAAATTCTTTACATAAGGTAAACTACATTTATAACGAAACTGTAATTAACTAGAGTCACAATTAAAACAAGTGGACTGAATGGTTACAAATTAAAAGCGCGCTTTATACGCAAGGTTTGAGGTTAGGTACACTATTGTCGGTAAAGTGGGTATTTCATTTGAAAAAACGTTGCAACATTAAAATCATCAGAAAACGGCTAGAAAGTCGAAACGAATTCAAATCTCCAAACTGGAAAAGTATCGGTCAATATCCAAATTTTAAAACAAATCCAATAAGGATACTAAAATAAGAAAATCAAATGATACAAACAAAAATAGTGAAATTAGTAAACTTAAAAATAAAACTTAAAAAATAATAATGCTGTGACAGTGGGGCATGAGGTGCAAGTTGTGCAAGCAATTAGCCGCCACCTAAGTCATGCTTCTCGTCCACTTGCACAAAGATTAATGTTGTGTACATAGGCATATTTGCTCATTCAGGCTGACCGTCCCTGGATTATTCCTGATAAATTTGTTTATTTCATAAGATTCGCCCATCTCCATGAGGTTACTCTTATTAAGTTGGTGTAAGAGTTTTATGTTTTTATTTTCATCGGACTTATGATAATTGAAAATCAAGTGTCTTCCAAAGTTCGACCTTGAGCTGTTGTTATGTTTCTTTAACCTCGTTCCTAGGCTTCTTCCGGTTTGACCAATATAGGTTACGGAGCAGGAGTCGCATTGTAACATGTATACTCCACTTTTTCAAAGGATGGATGTTTTGTCTTTATTGTTAAGTAATAGGTCCTTTAAAGTGTTTTTGTTTTTGAAAGAGATTGTTATTTTATTTCTATTAAATATCTTCTTATACAGTGTGTCCGTAAAGTAACGGATATAGGCGATAAAATCATAATAAACGGTTTATGGAAAAATCCCTGAAACGGGTCTAAAGATTTACATTTTTTGCAATTTTTTGGTGTAGATTTCAAATTTTGTCCGTCATTTTTAGACGAGTTATGGCGTCATCGACTATTTTTTTAAATGGCAATCCCCCATTTTTATTGCGGAATATGAAAGAGGATTTTCTTCTGAATCTAGTACAATCAATATTAATATTGGTTACAAGAGAAAATTTTCGAGAAAAATTACTTTAAAGTTTAATTACTTCAAATTTGTATGATGATAAAAATAGCAGTAGCCATGAGTAACTATGGTAACCAATTATTCTAAACAATTCCCTGATTGTCAAAAACTGATTTAGTAAAGCTTCTTGAAGCGTAGTGGCGCGCCATCTTGTTGGAATAACTGCCGTTGGAATTGAGTTGTGTCAACATTATCGGGATGGAAGGAATGACATCGCTTTGAAAAAATATAAACATCTCTTTCCACTTAAGGTTTTCTCAAATCTTTTGCGAATATTTTGTGTGCGACTTTCTTGGCTAATTTGGATTTTGGGTAGCGCAATACCGACAACTTTGTCTATTTACTTGTCCCTTCGTCGAAAAAATTATGTTTTTGACAAAGTCTTCGTCATCGTTGCAAAATTGTTGTTGCAAAAACTACGATTCATTGCTCGTGAATCAGGTTTACTTTATGGGAATGATATTTTGAGGGTTTTAAAATTTTATGAACGGTTGATTTACTAATGTCGAAATTAGACCCAATACTCCTACAGTAACATGAGGGTGTTCTTGCCCAGCCAAAACCACGATTTGTTGAACTTCCCTTGCAACATTTAGTAGGCCAGACTTCGAGTAATGCTTCGAGAGATGGCCATGCTGTTTAAAGAAAGTCAGAGCTAGGCTCACCATACTTTGGCTAATGAGTTGGCGATCAAGATATGTTGTATTAAAACGGTCAACTACTTACTACATCAGTTTTACACACCTAGGAAATTGTTTAAAATAATTGGTTACCATAGTTACTCATGGCTACTGCTATTTTCATCATATCAACAAATCTGAAGTAGTTAAACTTTAAAGTAATTTTTCTCGAAAATGTTCTTATGTAGACCCGTTTCAGGGATTTTTCCATAAACCGTTTATAATGATTTTATCGCCTATATCCGTTTCTTTACGGACACACTGTATACATATATCATTTGAGATATTACCCGGAAAAGTGATAGATATATAGAGTATGTGTTTTTCTTACTTTTCGTTTCATCCGTCAAGGTAGTTATATTTTCCAAACTAAATTTATTTTGGAACATTGAAATAAGTCTTTTTATTTGGTGTTGTGGGAATTTATTGTCTTTTGCAATTTGTTCTATTATTTGATTCTCTTTTTCCAATTTCTGTTGTTCTAGTTCAGATGTAAAGGCTCTGTGTAAGTATGTTCTTAGACCTGCGAATTGGTGGGTGGCATCGTGGTATGAATCGAAAGGTATGATTAGTTTATTTTTTAAGTTTGCTAATTTCACTATTTTTGCTTGTATCCCTTGATTTTTTTATTTTAGTATCCTCATAGGATTTGTTTTGAAATTTGGATATTGACCGGTACTTTTCCAGTTTGGAGATTTGAATTCGTTTCGACTTTGTAGCCGTTGTCTGATGTTGTAGTATCAAATTTATTTGGTAATTTCCTGAATATAATAAACGATTTCCCTGTTTGTCTAGTTAACATACATCTTCTCTAAATCTAGGGAAATTTCCTTAGAGGTTGGTTACCCTAAACCGAAGTGAAGCCATCCAACATCAAGTACAGATAGATAGTTAGAAAAGAAAACACCAAGAAATATACAGGGTGTCTCCCCGTTGAGTTGCATAACTTCGTAAGGTTATTCCTTGTATCAAAATCAGCAAAAAACTTCCAGTCATCATAGATCGATCTTGCGATCTTTGATTCGAGGTTCATCGTAATGGTCGAAAAAAAAAAATTGAAAAAACGATGAAAATATATTTATTAAAAAATATTTAAAATCAGTGCTACTAGTTTCGGGAGTAACTTCTGCCTTCTTCTGGCACGACTGAAATGTACAAATTATTTGTTATTATTAAAATTATATAGATAATAGGAAGTTAATAGTTACAAATGATTAGTAAGTTAACTTCTTCTAAGCTTCCATCATAAATTCTTATAATCTTATCTTTTCAGCTTTAATTTTAGAACGTTCAAACTTTTTTGGCTTTTCTTTAACGATGAAAATCATGTTTTAAGATTCAATTCTTAAATTCTTTCGTTATATCTTGCCCATCAGGCTTTTAACTTTGTTAATATTTTGGAATTTAAACTTTAGAGGTTGTTCAATGTGTCGTATTTTCTATACTTTTTCTCGTGGATCGTTTGAGATGTTAATTGAATTCTACTCTCCGACTAAAATCTCGTAATTTGTAACTATTAACTTCCTATTATCTAGTTAATTTTAATAATAACAAATAATTTGTACATTTCAGTCGTGCCAGAAGAAGGGAGACGTTACTCCCGATACTAGTAGCACTGATTTTAAATATTTTTTAATAAATATTTTTTCATCATCATAGATCCAATTCTCAACCGTTTTTGAGATGGGATGACTGTCTTACTTCTACAATAATTAGCGATCATAGCGATCATTAATTGATTAAAGTTGCTCAAAATGGCGACCCTGGATTGCCATACTCTGTTCTTCGACTCAGTTCTCCTATCCAGTTGACATTTTTCATGTTTCCACGAACTTCCTGAAATTCTCGAAGGATTCTACCTACTACTTCTTCTTTGGTAGCCGGCTTCTCTTGTCCATAAACGATGGTTTTAACATTGCCCCAGAGGAAAAAGTCGTTTGAAAAACCGTCATCCTATTACGCACGTTCAAGGGGATATCTTCAAGATGTATGGGAAGCTCTTCTTCTAGGAATCTTCTGTAGATTTGACTGGTCAAAGTTCCATCAAAGATTTTCGGTCCTAGGACCAACATTTTCGATGATTTCTCCCCACATTAATCGAAAATCGGTGCTGGAATCTACTTTCTGACAAAGGATGGGGATTTTCTTCGCTCCAGATGTGCTCGTTATGTGAGTTGTTAATCCCATCACGAGTGAAGGTAGACTCATCCGCGAACAATGTAATTGGGATGTGATCCTGGTTCTCTAGGATATACGAGCAAAATTCTTCTCGTTTCGCATAGTCTGTTGGTGATTTTATATTTGTGTACTTACGTGGTAAGAATGTAGCTCATTTTCGCGCAAAGTCCTGTGAATCGACGCTCTTTTCTGTCCCGCGATGGCAACCATTATTCTTATGCTGGTTCTCCGATTCTCAGAAAGTTCATGAAGAACAGCTTCAGTGTGGCGCAAGCTCTCGCTCATTAGTCTTTTTTGGGAAGGATCCTGTTTGCCGGAGCAATCTGAAACAGTTCATGATGGTTGTCCGCCAATGATGTCTTCGATTCGGGTAGCGTTCTGCGTACTCTCTTGCAGCTTCTGACGCCTTTCCTCCATAGTAGCCATAGAAAAATATCATATGGCGTACTCTTCATTCGTAAAAAGAGGCATTTTTAAAGGTTCTACGAGCGGAATCCAATGACAAAAATGCTAAGAAACGGCTTCATTGATAACTGTCAAAAAGCCAACTTCATGCGCATTACATCTAAAAAAAAAAAAAATTAAATTAGTTACCGTAACTAGCGACTTTCAGCGCTTTTGACCATCCATATCTCGAAAAACGTTGAGAATTGCACCTATGTTGACCGGAAGTTTTTTGCTGAATTTTTACAAAATCCTTCTGAATTTTATCAGGTTTTTTCACATCATTTTTCATTTCGCCAATATTTACTCAATATTTACTACATTTTCCATTCTCATTGTTTTATGTACTAATTTACGGTAAATTTGATTGCTGACAATTTTAAAAAGATAAAATTACTTATCTTAAAACTTGGCACATTTATTATTATTTAACTAAAATATTGTGCACCAGAGAATATCTCAATTCAATATTTTAAAATCCCAATGCTGAAGTACGGAGTAAAATGGTAGAACGGTGTTCCATTATTCAGCTCGTAGGGGTTTACTACCATTTCACGTCATAAATTAGCTGTCGTGTTCGAAGTTCATTCACTCGTATGGTCTTCCGGTTTGATGGGGAACTCGTGTATTGCCACTACATCGCATGCTCAAACATGCTTCGTTTTCATACCGTCGATGGTGTTGTTCTAAAAACGACCAACAAAATGGTTTGCGTGTGTGGATATTAACGCAGATGACCGAAACAACAGACAGGGATCGTTCCTTGTTTATGCGTCGGCTGTTCACGTGCATTCAAACGTATATGACGGGTCGGTCGACATAATATTACTGGAAATGTGGTGAATCCCCCTTCAAATACACGCTTTACATTCATATTTTGTCTTGAAACAGGTTAGACCCAGTTTTTAAGGATACGTTTAATTAGAAATTATTAATAGTATTTTAAGTAGAATTATTTTAAGTTTGATGAAATTGTATTAAAAAATAATTTAATTTTCTTAAATCGAAACACTTGGTAGATGAATAATTTATGAACTACTGAAAATTTACTAAAGTTTGTTGAAAATTAAACGTGAAATTCTAACGTTACATGAAACCCAATAAAGTAATTTAAAATTGCAGGAGTTTCAGTAAAATCATTTTAGAATCCTCTGAAGATACGAAAATCGTCTCAATCGTTGTCAAAATATTCTACGAATCGAAAATGATCAATCATTTTAAACAAATTAATTACAATACGAATTATTGATGCGATTAATAGTATTAATTAAACTGTCACTAATTATCTATTGAACTAGATTAAACTATGATGGAAACGATTTCACGTAAATTTGTTCGTTAGGAAATTGAAAATCCATTATTAATTTTATTGAAACTGGAAATATTTGTATAACAATTACTCATTGTGATTGATACATAATATGCAAATTTGTTGCATAATGTTTGATTAATATAATTAAAAACTAAAAAATAAATGTCCATTCTTTTCTTTTTAACGGTAATAATGAGTTATAAACAACAAAGTAGTGTGGGTCTACGTAAAACCATCTTCAAATAGGTACAGTAACCCTTAAGAGAAGCCTGTTTGACTTCTACATTACGAACAAAGCATCCCTATTAATTCCTTTTAAGCTTCTTGTATTTTCGAATCGATTTGACCATAAAAAGGTTTTCCATTAGTTTTCTAATTATTTCTACTAATGATTAAAAGTGGCTAAACTACTTTATTCTAAGAAGAAAATATCTTATTTCTAAATTTCTTAATTATTTAATTCTCCTATAGTTTAAAAAACAGAAAAATAGGACGATATTCATATGAAAGATTATTCTACTTATATGCGTATGCTATATGCCAACGGTGGCCAAACTGCGGCTCTTTGAGGGATTATTTGTGGCTCTCGATAAATGTTCTCGAGTACCTTTTTTTTAGTATATTTAATATAATTTCTGTAAACATTTTTTGTAATACCTTTTTTGCATACCTTTTTAATATATACGTATTTAATTGCGGCTCGCGAAAAATTATAAATTTTGAAAAATGGCTTGGACTATCAAGGAGCTTGGCCACCCCTGCTATATCCCATCTACTGTTTCATCAAACTGTATAGAACTGAAAATCTTTGAAAGTGATTAATCATAAATTTTAACAAACAACTTGAAATATTTTTATCAATCCTTAAAATCTTATCAATGTTTTGTAATTTTTTGGAGTCATTTTGCTCAGTGAGCTATGTAAAATATCCAGAAAATGCGTTGTGAATACTCAACCCATAACACATTTTAAGCATTTTACGTGTACACATTATTAATCTGGATTTCTTTCTGATACGCATTTTTTTTAAATTCGATAATAGTCAGGGTATCATACAGGTATCCCGAAACTTAACGACAAGCGGGTACCGAACGAGAGGCCAACCCCTGTTCTGATAAAAATAAGAAAAAAATTCCATGTCTCTTAGTTAAGGAGGAATTCCGGTCTAAAATCCAGATTTTTTAGATATCTTTATTAATTTTTTACGTAAAATTGTTTACAGCTATTTCTACATAAATATTAGTACTCACATTGGCTATCTATAAGATGTGAGTTTTTATTTCATTATGTTTCAAAATATGTTTATTACAACAATAATATAAAACTACCTCATTTTTCATGGTAACCAAGATTCTGCTTATCTAAATGTAATGATCTAATGAAATTCTTAAAATATACATCTGTAGCTATCGTCTGACCTAGAATAATACAGAAACTTCGATAGAAATAAAATGGCTTCAATTTGAAGATTGAATTTCATTTATTTACGCTTTTTTACATTTCTCAGGGTTGTAGATTTAATAAAAATTAATATTTTGACTTGATTCTAGGGCAGACGATAAGTACATGCGATTAATATGTGCACAAGTTTGAGCACCAATTACCGTTTAATTAAATGCCATTTCGAGAAAAACGAGATTGCAGGTTTTTTACGTTAGGGAAACTCTGAAATACAAGTACTTACTGTTAATCTGCTATTGCAGGACAATAACAGATTAACAATATAGGGAAGACGGACATCATGCAATAATAAAGTACAGCAACATGCTGGTAAATAGAAAACCATTGGAAAAGAAGGAAACATTATAGAAAAATAGGGTTCCTCTTTTTCTGCACTTCATTCAGAGATTAAGAGCAAACTCCTCACGTGTAATTGCTGGATTTTACCCAGCAATTACTAGCAGTAAACACATCTACAGAAGATAACGCCAAAAAATTATCTCTTTCGAAAATTAACTAATTAAATAACAATTAAGAAAATACACCAAGAAGGATCGTTTAATTAGAAAAGAAGGCAACAAGAAATCAACTGAATGTGAAGAACATAAATACAGAGTTAATGGTGGGAATCCATGTTGCAAGTCATTTCAATAAATAAAAAGTTTACTTCACTCTTGCTTGTAGTATTTTATTTCAAAACTAGTTTCGAGAGTGTTCTCTCATCATCAGTTGAAAACTGTACATGAAATTACAAACATTTCTTGTATTAGCACGAAAAATAGCATCAAAATGAATTAAAAAAAATTGAAAGACATAAAATAAAAATAAAAATATATAAATGGCAAAAACTTACGGTCAAATTTCGAGACTTGTACAGTAGAAGTCGAGGAAAGCATCATATTATTCGCGAACATATTAAAAACAAACAAAATCAAAACATCATTTGTGATATCGTCATTTAAAAGTTGCCAATATATTGTTCAGTCTCTACTTATAGTTAAGACCGAGATATTGCAATCGCTGACGAACTTATCTCAAGCATGCTATTTTGCTCGGTTGGGCAACTTGTGCAATCTTTTTATGTTATTGTAATTAGAGTTGCAGCATTTTGTTGCAGGGCCTTGTTGATATCCTTGATAGTTTAATTTTTTGTATCTTTTGATTGGAGACTTAAAGAAACTCGTAGCATAATTAACAATTGCTAAAAACATTCCGTGTTATTATACCGGGTGATTCCTCATGACAAATAATGACTTATAGATGAAAACAATAGTAATAAAAGTTTTTTAGTTTCCTAGATATCTGATATATGCAGCGACATCTAGGTAAGGTGCTTCTTGGAAGATGGACAGGTCGAGGTAGTCCATTGGCTTGGTCACTTCGATCGCACGACCTCCTCTTGATTTTTATTTTTGGGATTGCAAAATCAGATACAAGCTGCTCCCGAGACAATCCGAAATCACCCTGGTTTAGGCCGCGCTAAAAAAATTTTGCTACAATTTTTTCACCTATTAGTCATTATTAGAGCTCGGATTTTTATGCAGTCAAATTATAGGAAATATGCGCATAAATATGTAAGCTTTTTATTCAAAATATGCAAAAAATATGCAAAAATATGTGGAAATATGCAAACATATACCTTTCTTATAGTTGTTATCAATCTATTTCTGTCACATTTTTGTATATGTTTTGCACTTTTCGCATGTTGTTCTATTTGGGACTTCCTCTCACACGTTATCTTAAAAAAGAATAATTAAAAAAGTTAGCCATAGATACTCTAACAGATTAAAAATTTAATTCTGACACTATAAAACTGATTCGTATTTTTCATTGTCGACTGTCTATAACGGATGTAAAAACATATTCCAAGAAGATGGGACATCAAATTTAATATAGTTTTATTTAGTTTTAATTTAACAGTTTTCCATTTTTTTAACTCCTAGTGTAAAAGTCTTTGAGAAATACAATTTCGGAACAAACCATTGGCAACTCCTCTGAAAACTCTAATTTTTAACTTAAATCTTTGGTATTTATTTTATTAAGCAACAAGAAACAAATCTAGTAAAATGACAAAATATGCGAAAATATGCAGTAAAAATGCCTTATTTTTATGTAATTCGCCAAATAAAGAAGATGCATATTGCATAAAATCCGAACCCTAGTCATTATTTGTCATGAGGAATAAATCTCCAAGTATATGCGTATAGGTTGAGAATCAATACTCATAAGATTTCGATTTCACGTTGTTGATGTTGGTCAGATGTAAGTCTAGTATCAGCGCTGATGGTAATCTAAAGTGGAGAAGCTATTTTTCAACGATCCCGTTAACCAACCTTCTTCATTGGATTCTTTTCTTTGTTTTTATAGATAGCATTTTTTAGCATTGTTTTTGTTTTATTTTGGTATTGAAGAGTCACATAACTTTCTCAAAACGTCTAATTGGATCCAAATGCAGATTATAATTTTGATATGTCTCTGAAACGAATTATTAATTAAAAAGAAATAGAAATAAACCATGTAGGGAGAGGGGTTTCGTTCAATTCGACTGGTGTGTGTTCCAGACTGGACGTCGCGTCTTTATTTTACCTACATAAAGCAATAAAGGCGCGACGTCTTGTCTGGAACATACACCAGAACCATCTTTTCCGATTGGACGGAACTCCCCTCTCATCGCATGACATAACTGTGAGGATCCGACAAACGCAATTGTTTGACATATTTTGAATAAAACTGGGTTGAAATCCACCCAGACATACTGTGGAAGTTGCTGTAGATATAGTACATACAGTATACCCATATGGGGTTATAGGCCGATTCATCTTGATCTCGCGACGCTATGCGAATAGAGTGAAATATATGAATATTGAAGACCTGTTCGCCAAGATGGCCTTGGATTTCATAATGCAAGGGTGACGTGGCAAAATATGAAATCATTTGTGGTAATTGCTGTGTATAATTCGAATGTTATTAACATATTTTTTGATCAATTTTCGTCAAATACCTATAGATCACTGTGCATATCTTAATATCACGATTACTTCATTCTCTCATTCCACTTCTTCAGAATCTTCGAATTTGTTTTTGAAGAAGCTTGCAACATGGCATCCGAAACGTCAAACATTTTTTCGACGCACGATTAAGACGTACGGCTTAATACGAAAGTTTCTAGTTCTAGGTCTAGCGTTAGTTCTAGTGATAGTGTTAGTTCTAGTTTTAGTTTAAGTAAGAGATGTTTCTGAGCTTTGTGGGTAGATATTTCCTAGAACCTATAGTTCAGTTGGTAGAGTCATGGCTTTCGGTTTGAGCATGGTTTGCAAAGTTGTCGTTAATTTTAGAATTAACAATTTTGTTTTAGAGGAACCTGCAAGAATCAAAACTATTAAACGTATAATTTTGCTGTGGTGTGATATTTATTATATGTTGAATTGGTCATTTCTTCTTGTGTACAAGACAATATAGTTGAACTAAATACTGCAACTAAGTCAATTCAAGAATAATTACGGGCAAAAACGGCCTTTTATCACGTTAATTTTTTGTAATTAATTTTTTATTGATATGAGACACTTATTTAAAAAATATTTTTAATTAAAATCATTTCTCTAAAGGACATGTTTATCAAATTTTTATAGGTTAAACTAATAATTGAAGCAGTTACCTGTAGTTTGCAAAATCAATTCCGTCTAACTTCGGTGATTTACCACGGAAATTAAGGGCAGGTTATATTTAATTCGTTATTGATGACAAGGTAGGCGAAGGTAGTAAGGTCAAGCTGACATTTTCCGAAGATAATAATCCTGTTCCTTGTAATATTTCGTAAATTACGAGGTACGAGGTGGTAATTTCAAAAAATTATGCCTTTGAGATTTCCCAAAAAAATTATAGCTCTATAAGCAATTTGTAAACATTTTAGTATCTTTGACAACACTGTAATAATGATAACATTAAGAAATACTATTTTCGTATAAATGTTTGAGTGAAATTTGGTTCGAGAAAGTTTATTATTTCTGATGGAAATACAAACTTTTATAACGCTTTTAGAAAATTTTAATTTTTTTTCTAGCGATAACAAGAAACTGTGAACACCTCCAGATGTTTTTGAATCGATTTGTAACGATTCTAACAGAATTATAGGTGTTGCTAAACCACTTTATGCATTTTCGAACGTTTCGATATAAGTTTTAGTTATTAAGTTTAAATTTAGTGTTAACAAATTCGATTTTCTTGCTGAAAATTTCAAACAAACCTTTGTTTATTTTCATTTGATGAAGTAAGGGAATTAGATACATTAGACTAAAATGATTAGAACGCTAAAATCTATGTTATACTTGCAAACTCTGCCGAGCACTCTCCACTGATTGCACGAGGTATAATAAATACAATAGCTAAATCAATTTCATCAGCAAACATTTAACCGAATTGAACAATCGTGAACCCGCCTTCTATTTTAAATTGATTACGTTTTTGAATAATTTACGGCCGTTTAATAAGGTTAAGGTATTAATAAAGTAATTTTTTCAATTTTAAATTGTTAAATTTTTTGTTTTGAAATTCAAATGTTTTTGTTTAAAACTAAATCGATATAAATGTATTTCATATTCTTTTCAATAAACTTTGTATTTACTACATAGGTACTGGGTTATGAAAGAATATTTTAATTATTGTTATGAAAAATTTTATTCACATTTTATAAGCAATGTAAGTCTATTGAAACATATGACCAAATACGTTTTAATGGCCATTCATTCGAAATTGTACCCATCAATGTTCATTGGATATCAATACGTAAAGCTCATTTTCAACAGCCAATTAGTCGGTTACATAAAGCGTGTAAACAGCACGAATAAGCATCTCGATGGTTGTATGCGACCACGATAACCATGCGTGACTATTTGTTATTTAAAATCCAATTACACCGTTTGCCCCGCTATACGTGCACGAGATGTTAGTATTTGGTTGATTTCAGGTAGGTTTCAGTTAGTTTAGTGTGCGAGCGGAAATGCTATAGGTGAGTAGATCTCCAATTTTGAGCTAAATCTACCTAACATCGCATCAGAAGATTTACAAACATAGATGAAATAGGTCAAAGTGCCATACCCTTTACAATCTGAAGGGCGGTAATTTTAGGGTTTGAATTTATAGTGTAAATTCATGAGAGATTTGTAAGGATTAAATGGAATAAAGGAGGATTAGTAGAATGTAAAATTGCAGATAAAGTTTTACTTTGATACAAAATTAACGTTTCAAGATTAAAAGATTGTTAATATAATTGATCTTAAATTGAAAAAGTTGTATATTGTTCTAATAAAAAACGTTTTTATGAGATAATACTATCTGCTAAACGTACCTAGATTCTCCCAGCTTTCCTACGTTGTATAGAGTTTTTGACACATGTATCTAGAAATGTTTTCCTAATTTTATCTATTATTTTGTTCGACATTATACTAGCTATAATATTTTTGGGATAGTATTGACTTTTTGTCAACCTAGGTGAAGTTTTAAAATTTTTAACAGAACTGTACATTACATTACATTACATTAAATAGACTACATATTGTACCCCGATAGCTCTTAATGAACATTAATACCTTGCTCGATGAAAGGTCATTCAGATCCTTTGAGGAGATAAACTGTGACCCAAAAATCGAGAATCTGATACGGTTAACAGCAGGGCAGTGGCATAAAACGTGCTCAACCGTCTCTGCTTCCTCTGCACATAGTCGGCAGTCAACATCGTCGGCTAAACCCAACAAGTTGAGGTGTGCTTTTAATCGGCAATGCCCAGTAAAGACACCCATTAGAACTTTTATGCTGCTACGATCAAGTCCTAAAAAGTTCCCGGGTTTGACAGTGGCGATGTTAATAAACACCTTAGCATATCTCATTCCAGGAGAACTGGTCCATAGTAGGCGAAGTCTTTCTTCAGCCCACAGTCCAATCCTATATTTGGCCATCGCAAATGATAAACCAACTGCTGGTTCCGTTCCCACAAACGCTTTAGCGCTGCCCTCTCGTGCCAGCTCATCTGCTGCTTCATTGCCAGTAACCGCAGAGTGACCCGGGACCCAAATCAGAGAAACTCTGTTATCACAACTCAGTGTGTTTAATGTTCCCTTGCAATCATTAACCAGAGCCGACACCCTTTTCACGGCTTGCAGCGCCTGGAGAACGGCTTGACTGTCTGCGAAAATTCGTACTGTCATGTTCTTCACCCCTCTCTCAAGAAGGATGTTAACACCCATGTCAATAGCAAATATCTGCCTGAACCAGAGAATTTTTATTTTCGATCCAGGACTGCCGCTCAGGCAGCACAATCTGGTATCGAACATTAGTCACTGACAGTGATCCCGCCAAATCCGACGGCATTGATAGCATAGTATCAGTGCTTATAATGTCTTCCGCAGCCCATTGGTAGGACATGTCGGAACAGTTTTGAGTATATTGCTTAAATCTGTAAATGGTTGTTCTAGCCACTTTCTCTATATGCAAATGCAGAGGAGAGAGGCCAAGCAGAACCTCCATTGCTATTGGCGTTGTGTTTATCGCACCAAAAATTGCCAATCAGGCTACCCGTTGAATTACTGAAAGTTTACCGATAACTGAAGTCTGTGAGACTTTCCTATACCAGGCTGCTGCTCCGTATGTGTTCATAGGTTTAACCACAGTCACATAGAGCCAATATAGTCTTTCAGGGGTAAAACCCCAATTTTTTCCACAAAGACTGCGACAAGTCCACAAGGATAGTCTAGCTTTGTGCAAAACTCCCTGCAAGTGTCCATTCCATGACAAGGTTTTGTCTAGGATTACTCCTAGATATTTGGCTTCCTTTGAGAAAGGAATTTCTTCGCCTTGGATAGTTGGGCGAATTAGTCCATCCAACTTTCGTTTCCTGGTGAAGGGCACAACAATTGTCTTTTGCGGGTTTATCGAGAGGTTCTTTCCCTTACACCAAGCATAAATGGTATCTAGCGTCACCTGGAGAACGTTAGGTATCCTCGACAAACAGGTTCCTTTGACCATAATGATAATGTCATCAGCATAAGCTTGTATTTATACACCAGCGGCTTCGACTATCGCAATCAGATCGTCAACTAGGAGGGACCAAAGCAGGGGAGATAACGAGGCGACACTCGCTCTGAAAATTTTTACCAAACTTGGCAACAACAGTGACCTTAGTAACCAGTATCTTTCCTGCTGTAACAAAGCAGGAAATGGCATTGTCTTCTCCAGGCGATTTGAACGGCTTAAACGTTTGAACTCAACTGTAACAATTGAATCGCTTATCACTGAAACAACTTAAATCACTTTTTATAACTTTTCAGGAAACGAAATAAACATTTCATATGAAAACTATTACTTTTTAGAAAACTTTAATACTTTACAAATCAACGGTTGTACTTTAGGTAATATACAAGCAAAATAGCGATCTTCTTTCTATTTGTTTTAATAAAGTCAAAATTCTCTATAAAAAAATTGACTTAAGTTGTTTCTCAAATAAATAAGTACATTTATGAATTCAAAATTTATTTCCAACGAAAGAGTAAAAGTTTACATTAACATAAGACACAATTACTTAGTTTTGGTCTGTTTGGTATTTTCAAGCATTTCTTCGTAAAATTGCTTATTATAATCGTCTTCTACCCATTGAAGCAATGCTTTGATATTTTTAAGTTTTGTTATCATTGTAAGCTTTTTGTTTTGGCAATTGTATCTGCATATTCTTTGATCTTTTGGGATGAGTCAGCTTAAAGGTGTTCCAAATGAATCCATTAATATGTTCATTAACCTTAACAACGCCAGGATTTGTTGCTTCATGAACAAAGCGGTGAAATTTTGACACTGAAAATAGAATTCTTTCATTTCTAGAATGTTTTTCAGTTTTATCAGAAACACATGTAGCCTTGTAGTATTTTCGCCACCAGTTTTTATAATCTATTATACTTTCTGTTGCAACTTCCTTTACAGTAAAAGCGTTTTTGGCACTAGAAGTTATAATTAGAGCTCGGATTTTTATGCAGGCAAATTATAGGAAATATGCGCATAAATATGCAAGCTTTTTATTCAAAATATGCAAAAAATATGCAAAAATATGTGGAAATATGTAAACATATACCTTTCTTATAGTTTAAACAGAAAAATTTTTACTTCAAAACTTGCTTTTATTAAATATGCTCAGTACATGTTTCGAGAGAAACTCATCTTCAGCTGAATCTAATATAAAGATTGAATACAATAATAATATACATTACTAAACAATTTTAAAAATAAAAAACTTACGTCATAATTAACTATACAAAACCTATGTAGAATGTGAAAAAATTCATAATACTAGTCGATTAACTACAAAAAAGAATTAAAATCGATTACGAATAAAAACTTATTCAAATATTAAAAACTTACTAAAAATAGATTTAAGTTTAAAGTTATTCTATACTTGCAACATGGATCACCTGGAATCTTTCTTATAGTTGTTATCAATCTATTTCTATCACATTTTTGTATATGTTTTGCATTTTTTACATGTTGTTCTATTTATTTTCTTCCTCTCACACGTTATCTTAAAAAAGAATAATTAAAAAGTTTGCCATAGATACTCTAACAGATGAAAATTTAATTCTGAGACTATAAAACAGATTCGCATTTTTCATTGTCCATTGTCTAGAAACATATGTAAAACATATTCCAAGAAGATGGGACATCAAATTTAATATAGTTTTATTTAGTTTTAATTTAACAATTTTCCATTTTTTTTTAACTCCTAGTGTAAAAAGTCTATGAGAAATATAATTTCGGAACAAACCATTGGCAACTCCTCTGAAAACTCTAATTTTTAACTTAAATCTTGGCTAAAACGCTACGACATAATTTTTAAAACAATACTTACAACTTTGGCACAAATTTTGCAAAATAATTCCTCATTATTTAAATTTAGTTCGGGATAACTTTTTATTCACTGGGACACAAGACACGATATCACTTTAGGCATTGTTGTTATAGATAGGTAGTTTAATGTTCACTCACAGTGAACACAGCCACAGTAACTATGGTTGGGAATTTCCTTAAACTTAAACTCAACAGCGCTAGGGATTCCCCGCATGTTTCTGTGAATCGTTGAAACCAAACCGCAATCAAAAAATATCCTGTATTGTGCTTTAAACTAAAAGGTATGTTCGTATATTTAAAAATCGCGCAGTCATTATATTTATTTTATTAAGCAACAAGAAACAAATCTAGTAAAATGACAAAATATGCGAAAATATGCACTAAAAGGCCAATTTATACAACATTCAAAAAAATTGTAAAAATATGCAAAATATGCAATTTTTTTATTGTACCATCTGCCTTATTTTTATGTAATTCGACCAGAAACCAATTTTGAAAAAAATATTCCAGAAAATAAAGAAGATGCATTTTGCATAAAATCCGAGCCCTAGTTATAATAAGTTCATGGACATCATAAACTCGGTTAACTTTCCGTAAGCTTCTCTTAATCACTCCAAAATCTCTGTCACAGGGCAGAAAAGAATGTTCTCGCTTGTTTTGCCCTGAACAATTATCAAAAAACAATCGGAGTTCTTTTACATCAAAAGAAACATACTTTCTATATACTCCATTATGTAGTGACTTGTAGTGACTACTCTAATGTAGTGACTTCATTAGAGCCTTTTGCAGCTACACCCTCATGGTAAATATAAAAAAAGGATTTGTTTGTCTTTACACACTTATACTTAATTGAGATTAGGTAAAAGAGATCTTGCACAGGAATCTGTGGCAGTTGTAGATTCTGCATGTAATCAAATGCAATAGCTGCAAGATCTTGCCGTTCTTTACATTCTTCTGCAGTCGTTTTTGAAGCATTGTAGAACTTCTTCGCTCGTCTTTTATGAATAAGCTTTTCAGCGACACTTTTTTGCAGGCTCTATAGCGTCTTCTTTCTTTGTAGCTTTTATAGGTATATTGTCTTTGTGACGAGAACAATTTGCTTTATTACCGTTCATAATAATTATTAATAATTAACTATGAAAAACGATAAACAGCGCGAACTTATTTCGAGGTTAAGTTTGAGCACAGTGTGGCACGCCAGACCATCATTTATAACAAAAACTGAAAATGTTGTAATATCGTAGCAATGGATGATATACAAGGTCGGTGATAAAGGAGATCCTTGTAATACTACTTACAGAGTAGAGAAGGACGACGATATGGAATTTTTTATTCTGATATTTAATGTCCTGTTGCGGAGATACTATGGTATGGAATTTCCAGCTGCCCTATTTTGAATAGTTGACCCTGGTGTCAAATCGAATGCCTTGTTCCTGTCCAAGAACAAGGTCACGGTTTGCCTTGGTGAATTTTAGTAGCTTGAATGTTGTTTGTAAGGACAATTAAATTGTGGATTGTTTGGGTCTGAGGTTGAATTAGTATATGAGAATTTTGTTGTTTGTAAGGTTAATATTATTGTAGAGTTGATAATACTTTGGAATATTTTTCTGATCACAGGTAATAAGGCGATAGAGCAGTAGCTTTGTGCGAAAGACTGGTTACCAATTTTAGGGATTGTTATAGTTGTTCCCTTCTTATATATTGGTGGAAATATGAAATTTGTATACAGAAGTTAAACATGTTACAGATTGTGTTATACATTTCGGAACTAAGTAGGCTGAGTAACTTGGTTATAAGACCAAACTCGGGGTGTGAGTCTTTTCCTTAACTAGATGTTCGTCATATTCTTCTTGAGTTACTTCCGGTATTTGATCATGTAGTATATTTGATCTAGTATAGTCCCATTTTTGTTGATCTGTCTATATTCTGTGTTGTTATGATAAGTCACTTTCTTGATTTTTTGCCAATATGCTTCAATCTGTTTATGTTACTTTTTAATTCGCTATTATTTGTTCATTTGTATTCTCCATATGTTCGTCTTTTGTTGTAAATAATTTAGAGTATGTATTTGTGAAGTGAGTATGTACATATATGGAGTGTGAGGAAGTTCTGGAAATCCTCTATGATGTTTGTGTTCTTTGCTGTTTCATTATTATCCATTTTGTTAAATTAACAGGAATGTTAATGAAATCATACCAAAAATTCTAGATTACATACATAAAATCACATACATTTCCATATAACAGTTACAAAAAAAATCGATTTTCATTCAACATTAAAAAAGCGAACGAACGCATAAAAAAATCAATTACAACTCTAAACAAAACATCTCCTACAACAATGAACCGGAACACACCAAAGCCCGAACAAATTAATTTCAGAATCGATCCACGCGCCGCACCCCCATCATAGTGAGTTTGAGAGAAAAAGAAAGAGAAGCGCACGCGAAACACGCTTTGTATAAACAGTTCGATTGCGGTAATCGCCGTAGAAAATTGGATTCTGGTTCATTTTATTATGGTGTGGAGAATTTATGAAGCAAGTCGAAACGATACCGAGCGCGAAAAGCGATACTTATTCTTACCGCTTTACCGATTAGTTAAGTGTCGTGTTATTGCACAGTTTCGGCTTCAACAATACCGCTTTTTATAGAGCGTGCATGTCAATAACATTTAAGTGTAATAGGATTACCAAAATTCAAAACAATTCATATTGAACAATCTGAACAAAACGTTTTCTGGAATAATCTAGCAATTATCAAAATTCTGAATTTGATCTTTATAATAAAAGGTGTTGAGGGGTAAACATCAAATAATTCCGAATCACGACTAGTTCAAGAACTCGGTATGTACTCTATTTTGTATAAGAATATTAGTCGATTTACATCCTCATGTACGCGTCCAAATATTTGTGGGTGATTTTGTTGGAGGTTCAACACATAATATACAGGGCGTTCCATTTAAAATACGTAAGGAAAAGCCATTTGAAAAACATCAGAATTTACTTAGTTCTATGAACACGCTGTAAAATAGATAAATTTCTTCCTATACCCTGAAAATGACACAATATTTGAAAAAATGGAAAATGAATTGAAATTATAAAATCATATCTTAAGAACGCTTTGTGTAAGGGGGTATAGGTTGGGCGAGAGGGATATAAGGGTCATATGCTACGCAAACGATGCAGTCTTAATCTCTGAAGACAAATATAGAGTGCTTCAAAAGAATGCTGATGAAATTCGAAAAAATGACAGAGAAGTACAAAATGGAAAGCTCAACCAAGGTGTAAACTAGCGGTTTACAATCATATCAAGAAGATATGATCATGGTCATTTCATGTAGTTGAAATATGTCGGAGTAAACATTACTACAGACCTAGAAAGAAGAAGTCAGAATACAAACCAAAAGAATAGCGGTGGTATCGCAGCACCTCCGTTATGTAATAATGAGAAATAAATACAAACAAAAAGCAAGGTGAGACGAGATATAAGCCATTGAACAAAGACAAAGCCGTGCCATATTATAAGAGGAAGAAGAAAATAGGTAACTTCAGATAGTAATACTACTGAAGCGTTTCCTGCTCGTTGGAGTTTAAATGTATGCTTAATAGCCCCATCCATAAAATCCGAAACTTCAACACATTCCTTTTTTTTTTTTGAGTGCCATAAGTATAAAATGAAAAGATATTGATATTAAAATAAAATGTTCCACTATGTGGTGTACCATTGGCAGAGGTTTCTTCAAAGCTGAAGTTCAGCATCTCAGTCGAGACACTGAACTGTTGATAGAAAGGAAAAATGACAGGGCTGGGTCCTATTACAAGAGGAAGGAAAAGAAGACATAAACCATAATTAATTCATTATTACAGGATGTCCCAAATTCGTTGTCTGCATAGGCTATTTCCGAAACTAAAAGAGACAGAAAAAAAATAGCTTACATGGTCGCGTTTTTCTAGAAACTGGTAATGCCGAAAACTCCGAACAGCTATCGTCTTTTGTTTTCGCCCTATCGACAAAAACTGAAAAATTTGCGAAAACGACAAACGCGAATATCTCACTTATTACTAAAGATGGAGTATTTATTATAATAGGGCCGTTAAGTTTTTTTTTATTGGCTTACTCGAAAGTTTTTTAAAATTGATTGACCTTATATTTTTTAATTTTTGATTCTGAGGCTTAGTTTAAAAAAAAAAAAAAATAATAAAGTTTGAAACTACAGGGCGCGAACTCCAAAGTACGTCACTCAGATTTGAGCGTACGATTGGAGCATATAAAAATCAATAAAATTCCTGGAGAGAGGCAATGCTACGAATCTTATGCGCTAGAAGAAAACAGAAGAAGGCGGGAGAGACGTCTGTGATTTCTTTCTTCTTACTTAAAACGTCATCTGGAGTCGGGGGGTGGGGAATTTTAAACTTTTACATTAATTATTGCAAAAATTAAACAATAAATTTACAATAAATTTCGAAAATATGAAAAATGTAATATGATGGAATGCTCTATGTTAGCAGATAAGAATATGACGTTAGCCGCGAAATCATATTTCACAAGGTTCTTCAGCCGGTTAACAGAAAATTTAATGGATTTTTGGTCCTTCATGAAACCACGTGTAAAAACATACCAAAATGACCTGCAGGGGGGTGAAATCAATGTGTTGGTTTCAGTTGCGATAAATCCATCAACATCTTGTAGAGAAATTGAACAAGACGTCTGACCCAAAAGCCACTCCTCCCGAATATTAATGAAAAATAAGTATGGTTTCCATTTAAAAAAATAAAGTTACTTCTAAAATCTTTAAAATAAAAGATGGGAAAAAAATTCTAATTACGCCACTGAATTCTTCGTAAAAAGTTGCCCATATAATGTTTTATTTATAATACTTCATCTTTGGTAATAAGTGAGATATTTGCGTTTATCGTTTTCGCAAATTTTTCAGTTTTTGCTGATAGGGCGAAAACAAAAGACGATAGCTGTTCAGAGTTTTCGGTATTAACATTTTCTCGAAAAACGAGATTATGACATGTAAGCTACTTTTTGTCTATCTCTTTTAGTTTTGGAGATAGCCTATGCAGCTATGATAGGTCAACTAGATTTAAAAAAGTTAATAAGCTTCCTCACTTGCCATTATCCAAAAAGAGGAGGCTGATGTAAAACATTTTAAAAAATTGTCATTTTTAAAAGAATTCTTTTATCAGTTGTAACTAATAAGTAATGTAGTTAAAAGTTTTAGTATAATGAGATTAATGAGCGATAATTTAAATATGCATATGAAAAAAAATGAACACTTTTTAGTATAATGTTTTTGTTTAATTTTTGTTGAAGTGCTTAAACGCGATCAATTGCAACACGGTACTATACTTGTTGCTTCAATGGATTTTAGTTTTCGAACTATTTCATTTACGAAACGAGCAAAGTAAATTCAATTTTCAATGTTGAGTGCAAGTAAAGGAGTAAAGGGTCATCAATATTTTTCACAAAATCTAAAGAAAATTAAAAACATTTCTTTATATGTATAAAATATATTTAGAAGACGTTCGATACAGTAATCCCTTCAATTACGCGGTATTTTTATACGCGGATTCGGTTTACCGTGGTAAAAGATTTAACACCGATTACGCTTAATTTACGTGGTGGTCGATTCACTTTTACGCGGTTTTCTCACCAGAAATTTCAATATGCCAGATTCTAAACGATCTAGAAAAATGTTATCACTTTTACAAAGAGGTGCGATATTAGACGATCTAGATAAAAGAGTCTTATATAAGAAGTATTCGTGAAAATAAAAACAAAATTCAAAAAAATGCTGAAATTGAACTGAAATTTTAATCTTCAAAATTTGTCAGATATTTTAGAAAAGTACCTATAAAAAATTTTTATATCCAAAAATGAAAAATTAAACGATCCTGGTTTTAAGACCTAATTTTACCACTTAACTAAAGACTCTAATTAACGACCTTACTGTTACCACAATACTGACAAAATTATGCGCCATGAATTGAAAAATTCACAATGAATGGTTGCTAGAGGAAAATCTAGCCAAATGTTATCACATCAGAGAAGAGTTGATGAGAATTTGCAGAATGACATCCAGGCTACAGGAGATGGTTTTAGTGACTATCATTCAACAGATATTAAAAAACTACTTGAAGCACATGATTCTTAACTGAAAGAATATAAATAGTTTAAATAGTTATATATAATATATATAATTTGAATAGTTATATAAATAGTTATTAAATACTTTAGAAATAGTCTCCCATTAAGACTAACAGATAATTAGACTAACAGATATTTTGACTAACCATACAAACACTTGTAACAGAGACTCCAAAATGAAACAAAACAGCGCAAAATCACACATTTTTTATCTTAAACGGACCCCACGCGATCAATAATATTGACAATACCTTAGCATATTGACAATAATATTGACAGTGTAAGGTGAAAAATTTGATTGACGGTAAATAGTGATGGAGTATTGATAAAAATTTGGATTTTCAGATTTTCGGGCATCAATACTGAAAATTGGAAGGGATACTGACAATATTATTGACGGTGTAGGGTTGGCCCCAATATTTTCATCAATACTCAGTGTAATTAACTCAAAATTCAAAATCAAATACCTACTTTTATTTAATTGTGACAATAGCAAAACATGTCTGTGTCATGTTCAGTGTGTCATCAACACACTGAAAAACATATGTTATTTTAACCTTTTAACGGGCAAATTATTTTTTCGTTTTTAGAAACGATTTAATTGTGGTAATGCAGCTATTTGACCTTATTGATAAATGGTCTCTATAGAAGCCACTAACCGTTAAAGGATTAACCTAGATAATTTGAAAACAGGTTTAATTCTTATTTTCTACATTACACTCAGTTCAGTTCAAGCCGTGCGCCTGTGAAGTAGTGGTGAAAATGACCGACCCACTAACTGACGTTTTGAGGTTCAATACGATGAAGATACTGTTGGTTCATCCAGTTCATTCAGTTGGTTCATGTCTTGTAGGACATAATATATGTATATAAAGGGTTTACAGGTTTCTATTACAGCTTTGCTGATAGTTTCTGGGGACATTATAACACAAAAGTTCTAGTCTTCCAAATTTTTTCCTGTGGCCAAGTACCTCAGGGTTAAGGCTAATCTTTTCTTAACACTTGTACTTTCTCTCATATTGCTATCCTGTCTTTTCAAAAATGGTTCAACCATCTGTAACAGTTTGTTAAAGGAACTTTCATCCATTCAAAAGTAGTTCTTGAAATCATCAACATCGCAGAGGTTTATTTCTGTCAATAGTACTAGATAAGAATATTCATCTCTCTTCTTCAACCATTCTTTCATCCAGTGTTTGCGTTTCACTCGAAGAGTAGTTCCATGCGCCAAAATAATAGCTACGCAAGCTTTTGTACGATTATCCTTATTTAGAAAGGAAAAACCGTCAAATAACCGAGTAAAACTACGTAGATTCACCCTTTTCGTGGTAAAAAGGTAACTTATTGACAAAAGTATTGACAATAATATTGGTCATGTAAGGTAGTGAAGTATTGAGACTGGTTACCACGAGAATTGATGGTTGTATTGTTAATACTGATATTGTCAATACTATTGATCGTGTAAGGGCCGCTTTAGAAGTAAGTTTAAATTTCAAATCAGTTCCAAATTTATGAATTCACTATATTTTGAGAATACAAATTGTGGGGTGTTTGACACCCCACAATTTGATTTTACTTTTTTTGCTATTATAATTTTTTTTAAATTTTAGTTATAGTAGGTTTTAAAGCAATCATTTATCTTAATTAATCTGAATTGAGTAAAAGTTGAGCTTTATTAAAATTTAAATACAAAAAGTGTGTGTTCGTAAAAGTTTACAAAAATTACATATAAACAGAAAAAAAGTCTAAAAATGTTAAAATCATGCTTTTTCAAAGTTGTCGTCTGTTTCGAAGTTTTCAAAACTCTGTTCTTAAGACCTGTAAGAGAAAATTTTAGTTAGCATTACGCATAAAAATTCTGGCATGTTTTCTCAAAATTAAAAAAAATATGCTATTTTTCAAATAAATGCTTTAGACTCTACAAATTATACTTTACCTTTCTAAACATGCATAGCATTTAATGATTGCTTTTGAGTGCGCTTTACAGGTGTTTTGGCAGCAGTAATTACAGATAGTTTTTATCTTCCGTTCTTTTTTTCGGTCACACATATGGCATCTTTTGTATGTTCGTGAAGGACCTGGTTCTCCAACTTGCGTTAATGAATCAATTCCCAATAAGTGTTCTATAGTGACATGGAGATTTCTTGACGGTGATTTTGTATAATATCGTCTTTCAGCGTTGAACGTATGATGCATCAAAGACACCAACTTAACACATTTATAAGTACGAAGGCTTTCACCGCCGGTGTTAATTAAACTAAAACTAGAACTAACAGTAGCACTATCACTAGAACTTGTTTCTGATGAAGGTTGCAACATGGCATCCGAAACGTCAAATATTTTTTCAAAAAATGCACGGCTTAACCCGAAAGTTTCTAGTTCTAGGTCTAGTGTTAGTTCTAGTGATAGTGCTAGTGTTAGCTCTAGTTTTAGTTTAATTAACACATTTATTTTTTTCGGCCTATATGAAATTAATGTATTATCCTGTGTAAATCCAAAGTACAGGACTTAACTGATGAAATCTCGCTTATTCTTGCGTAGAGTTCCAACATATGTCAGTCCAACTCGTTTGAGTTCATCTAACAGCTCTATTGAAGTGAACCAATTATCTCTTGTGATGTTCCGGTTAGTATTTTGAATTGGTGAAACTAACTTTAGTACACTGCGTTTTGCCACTCACAGTTTTCTAGGATTAAGTTCTGTGGTTTTCCCTGTGTATACAAATGAGTTTAGTAAATAGTGTGTTTTGGCATCACACAAACACATTTTTTTTGCCATATTTCTTATGTTTGCTTTTAATGTATTGCCGAAATCTGCACCGGCCCCTGAATCCAACGAGCATTTAATCGACGACGGCATATTCACTGCAACTAAAATAATTTTTGCGGTTGTTGTTAAAAACATTATATTTGATATTGCAGCAAGTCTATCACCATTATCAATTCTATCACTCCTATTGTTTGATGATCTGAGTGTCGACTCAGAAACAACAAAAAACTTCGGTCTTCGGACATTGTAGCTCTAAGCATATCTCTTCCAGTACCATCCCTTGCATAAAGGTGTCTAGTATCTTCCTGATTTGATTTGAACACACCAGCTAAAATCAAAAGTCCCAGAAATGCTTTTAGTTCAATTATATCCAAATGTATTACGTAACAAGATGTTGGTCCGTACGCAACGCTTTTTGCATTTGTACGTTTTGCATTTGTATGTACTAAAATTTCATTCAGAATATCTTCGGTAAACAGAAGAGATTGCTTCAAATGGTGTTGTTAGTGAAGCACTTGCTGCTGGACCTTTTATTCCTGACAGATGAAGAGTTATATTTAACGATCTAGTCCTTGGAGAAGCAGGGAAATTTGTGGACCACTTGTAACGATTGCGACCATAATAGTATTGTGAAATAGTATCACTGTTTTCAACTTGATTTTGACTTTCTTCTTCTGGTTAAACTTCAAACTCTGACGACGTTTCGTGATCACTATCTTCACTTGCTCTATCGCTCAAGTCTTCATCATATTTACGAGGTAATTCAGCATTAGAAATGTCGTCATAAATATTTTCGGCTAAATTTGCACGTTGTTGTTCAGTTAAACTTTGTTATTTTGTAAGGAATATGTAACGTATTAATAATCACAAACGAAACTGTGAAGACGAGACGACGCACGACGAGTATCGAACTATGCCACATTGAACGTATTTATCTTGTATGAGAATAGCCTGGAACCAATAAATTGTAAAAAAAGATAGTTTAAAAGACGCAGGGCAAAAATTAGTGTATGGGGTGCCCAAATATTCCACGATAATACTTGAGGGTTAATAAAAAAATAATTCAAACAAATGTATTTTAAAACTCAACATCTTCTTAATCCTTGGAACCGAATTCCCCTAATTCCCATATAATTCAATGATTCGGTTTGCCCGATTTCGATTTACGCGGGATTTTCGCAGAATATAACCCTCGCGTAAATGGAGGGACTGTTGTATTTTAAATTATATTATCGAGATTTTGGAAGTCGTAGCTTAGTCCGTAGATAGGAACAATATAATTTACTATGTAATTACAATGATTTATTGAAATAAAAAGTAATTTTCAACATGTTAATTAAATGGTTTAAAATTATTTTCAATTTCATGAAGATATTTCAATTCCTTCTCCAACCATCTCCGTTCCGGATACAGTTATCGTCGCTATTTGTGCTTGACTTGCAAGCAAATGTTAATGCTGTCCTCGGAAACAAACGAGAAATCTATCCTACAGAAAGGCAGAATGGAATTTATTGATGTCATGCCCACTGACAAGTCTGTACTGGACTTGCCCTCGTTCATAATTTCGCGAAACATCCGTACCATAGACAAAGGCGATATCGAGGTTGTCGGATATTAAGGCGTTAATCACATTAGTAATGTATGTACATCGAGATTTGTGGAATTATCATCCAGTCATGAACTACAATGCGTGTTTAATAAATTAGTAATGGCTAAAACATCTGTACAAAGAAAAAACGATTGCCTAGATTCCGTACAAAAATATTACAACTTATATTAATTTCAGTATATTTAACAAGGAATTCAACTTTACTAAAAAAATATAGAAGGCGCTATTTTGTTAAATGATGTATTGTTACCAACTACAATTTATTATACGGCTTTTAATGGCTTTTAGTTACATCGGTATTTGGGATTAGTAAACTAAGTGTTAATTTTAAGTATCATCACTATTGCAAATTACATAAGGGTACTTGTTCTTGACGTAATGATTATTGAAGGATATTTCAATTAGATTGGACAAATTAGTGGTTTCAAGAGCAACGGAAGTGCCGGGATAACTTTAAATAACTTTAACTTTTTAATAATAAATAATTTTAAAGTTATTACTTATTCAGAATTGTGGGTATAAAGGGGTCAATACAGTGCAAAATCGATTCTTATTGGTGAATAATTAAACTTTAATTTATGACTCTATAACGTAAAAGCTTCATGTTTAATATAAATCAAAGTCGCAACACTTGCAACCCACGGACAGGACGAACTACTTCGGGAGCCAGTAAATCTATCCAGGGCGTCCGTCTATCGATTGCCAACTTTGCTTTTTCCTATATAAAACAGCTGGGTATTAACTAATAACATGGCAAACCTTTTTTTTCTTACTCTCTGATACGTGTATGTTATGTAATTTTTAAGACAAGTTGTGGATCGCTTACAATTGCATAATTAATAGGTAAGAGTATTGCAATGACATTTGCTACTTCTATCATTTCTTGAGAACAAAGGGGCCATTTGAGAGATTGCTACTTTTGATACAAAAACCTTCGGGTTTATCAGAAAGATTTAGGATAAAATTACATTTCCTAACTTACTTTTTGTCACACCTTCAGTTCCTGAGTCAGAACTTTTACCAAAACCAACAGATGTTTCAAATTAAGAACATATTAATACACAGATAAAAGAATACAGTTCAAAGTTGTCGAACATAGATGAAGAATATTTGACATCAGAAGAGCATACACCTTATTTAATAAATCGATTGGAATTAAATGACCTAATTTGAGATCTCAACTTGTCAAAAGCTTAGGCAGCAATATTAGGTTTAAGATTGTAAGTATGGAAACTGTTAGCTCCGAGTATGAGTATTTCTATATATTGCAGTATTCTTCAACTAAAGAAGGTCTTTCAATTTGCAATAATGTTGACGATTTAATGCTAGCATTAGGTTACGAACACCAGCCAAAAGAATGAGGTATTTCTATAGACACTTACAAATTGAGTCTGAAAGAAATTCCTGGTGGTCATGCAGTGCACATGAAGAAAACATGAAAATATGACGATTCCTTACTAAAATCAATTACAAACCCATACATGGTGGTTAAGCAAAGAATACAATATACTCCTGGGGAAAAGAACGAAATCCATAATTCGCCGGTAGTACCTCAGAAAGTACTTTTACCGCCATTATATGTAAAAATAGGTCTGGTGAAGAATTTTGTCAAAGTGTTGGACACAGAAGGTCCAGGTTCGTTACATTACATAAACATTTTATAGATTAATTTGATCTACAACAAGATCGACAATTTTGCACCTGAACTTCGTTCCTCGAAATCTTGGCGACGCGACGTTAGTGACCAGCATGGAAAAAGATTTTATCAGGATATCTCCACCATTTTTGAATTTCAATATTCAATTTCTCGTATTTAGGTGTCACAAGGAATCGAGTGTTACAGCAGCAAATCTGTAATGGAAGGGACCCACAAGGATGTCATTCAACTGATCGAGATCTACTGTAGGTGAATGGTGGTGAAGAAGAGAGAATAGAAAGAAACTCTCCCTATCATTTTAACAACTATGCTTGCACAATCTCGCTCTTCGTGGAAAATAAGGAAAAAACTAAAGAGACAAAAAAGCATCATTAAAGCTTATTAAAGCTTTATAATTCATATTTTTTTATGTTAATATTCTATGGTGTTAAAAAGTTCTTATAAAAAATTCAAAGGGGTTGTGGTCATCCCCTCATAGGGCGCTAGGGAGTAGTAACCACGTACTAATTTTCAAATTCTACTGTTCATTTATAGCTGAAATAATAAATAAAATGTAAATTTTTGCCTTAGTATGATCGCTCATAGCTCAAAAACAAAAGAGTTGTGACCCTATGTTTATATAAAAAAACTGGTGTTATTTTACGTTCTATACTCTGTTCACCGAACAGATGCAGTAAACCTGAGCGAAGCAACGCCTATTTTCCCCACTATTTCACAATAGCCAGTTTCACACACCCAAAAAAAATACACACATACAAAGAAAGAAAATTGGGTATATAAGCATGCAATGTAATTTCAGTGACACATGTGTAATTTCAAATTTGCTTAATTGTGTGAATATTTTTATAAAAATAATGGTTACCAGTAGTTAGGTTAGGTGTCAAAAGGGCATTTCAAAGTTTATTTGGAAATTTAATAGTGTAAATCAGTGGTCTTCAATAATCCCAGGGATCGATAGAAAAATATAATTTTATGTTTTTAATGTCCTTTCTCATTAAGCTATGATTATGTATACTAATGTAGTATATATTAGCATACATATGCAATAAACTCTTTAGAAGACTGTAGCTATACCTTGGTAGATGGTACTCGACTCCCCGAGTCGAACTCGATGGCGCATCAACGCCTCACGCGATAAAGCTGACTTAAGCAAAATAATTATTGAAAACGCAATTTAATATACAGGGCGGTTTGTTACAAGATCAACGAAACAGAGGAAGGCTGTCTAACGTTTTTGCGCCGGAGTTCTATCTGATTCTTTTTGATGCTCTCAACGTTTTTCTCAACATTGTTTGATCCGTAAATTCTTTATCTCGTGTAGGCAATCATTTGTGCAACTCTTGCAATCAGAAGGGCGTGAGTAAACGACACACTCAAATGTATGTAGACATTTTTTTGCAGAAGATGAAATAAATATGGTGGTATCAGTTTTAAACAGATGAGATAGTTTGGTGTTGCTGTGTAAGATAATTTCTGGAAGCAAACACTACGCTTTGGAGATGATATGGTAGCGCGCTCTAAACCAGGGTGTTGGCGGATTGTCTCGGCAGCCGTTTGTATCTGATTTCGCAATCCTTGCTCAGTATTAACTTCGGTCACACTATGCTTTTTAAGTGACCCCAAAAATAAAAATCAAGAGGATTGAGGTCGGGCGATCGAGATGGCCACGTCAATGGACTACTTCCACCTGTCCATCTTCCGGGAAGCACCTTATCTAGATGTCGCCGCATATATCGGATATCTATGAAACTAAAAATCATTTACTACAATTTTTTTCGCCCATTACCCAGTATTTGTCCCAAGGAATAAATCCCCAAGTTTATGCGTATAGGTGGAGAATCACGCTGTATAAAAACAAACAATAAATATAATGCAAACAAGATTTTATTTATGTATACAATTTTAACAATAGATAAAAGACTGTAGAATTATTCGCACTAACTTATACGTATAGCTTTAATGTCAAATAATATTTTACGGTATTTTATGCATCGTATCACAAATTAATATTGTGGTCACCTAGTTGTAAAAAGTAGAAATTTTGTAAATTGGGGTGATCTGACTCAGTTATATTATTAGCTGCTTCATTCTCACCCCCATTAAATTGTGGACCTGCAACAATTTTTCTTCCTCGCCTTTGGCATGACTCCAATTATGTGCAGAAACATTGCTTACAGCTTGTTGAAATAATGGCTGCAGATATTTCATTTTGAATGTTGTATTATTTGATGTATTATTGAATGCCGCCAGGCTTGAATATCGGCTTTCTTAGTGGTACTATTGGGTATCTTCTCTGTTTTGCGTGGGTTCTCGTTACCATAATTATTAAATATGTTTAATACATGCTGTTTATCCTCAACAGGAAAATGTTTAGCTAGACGTTTTTTTACTAAAGGAAGAGCAGCGGCATCATTCATATTAGCAATACGTTATAATCTAACCTAAAAAAACACGCATTTTTGACGTGTATTCAGTATTAAACGTTTATATTGCTTACCTCAATAGACAAAACGTGTAAAATACCTACTTAGCACATGAGCTTCTTAACGTCAAGAAAATGTTTTAAGAGCACGTGGGAACCATGGATGCAGTTCTTGAAATACACAAAAGCCACCACGAAACTTATGTTGTAAGCATGTATTTAGAAATTAATGAAATAGCCAATAAAATAAAAGTGAGATTCCAACTGTAGTGGGTTACAACACTAAGGTATAAATTTAAAACGATGTTCCAGTTATGCGTAATATTTTGTATATTAATATTTTTGTTTATAATACTAAAAGATATAACCAGATTCTTAAACACACAAATTAATAATTAAATGGTAATTTGATAATTTAAATTACGTTCAAGAAAATGCTTGCTTCAACTATCCCCCAAACTGATCTGTTAGTAGAGTTGGTAGAGTTGTGCAATCTAATTTGTTAACTTCTATGCTATCGGTTGGGAAGAGGAGGCGCTTAAAGACCTTATCGGCAATAGATAATAAATCTTGCAATTGTTGTTTGTCCGAAGACAGAAGAGCTTCAGATATAGTGCGTGGAGGCCGCCTCTGCCATAGCCGTAACAATAAATTTTGACTCACAACCTGTAATTTGTCGACTATGTTTAGGAGACTCTTGTAGAACTCAGAGATTGTACATTTGAGAGCCTGATAGGATATCGTCTAAACGCTGTTCTTCACTTAGCGATAGACGGTCAATTAAATGTTGTTTTAGAAAACATTCTGGAGATTCATCAACTGAATCGGTTACCACTGATATAATTTCGGTTGAAAGATTGGCAATTAGCAAACTGTATTTGGTTTTATCGTTTATAATCCTAGACAATTGAAACTGGGTCTCAATTTATCTAAACTAAGTAAAGTTTGATCTCCAGAAAGGAAGAAGTTTAATGTTGGAAATTGATGTTATGTCCTCCTGATCGCCTTCATTCGTCAACATTACAAATGACAATACAGCGTGTCCCGTATCTTCCGCATCAGAGCATTATACGGTTGTAGAATACATTATTCTGAAGCGATCTTTCTAATAAAATTTTTTCGAAATGTTTATAATAACCGCACGGGAACTGTTTAACGACGACCAATAACGAACAACTTTGATTCATCGAAAAAGTTTATTTCTCTTTCCATGACGAATTTATTGGTGAGTACACGTGGGAAACGAGTTATCATCGGCGTAGCGGACCGGCCGAGGGTGGCACCGATTACCTGAGTCTGATTTGCGATCTGCTGATTGGACGAAAAACAGTTCCTTTAAACAGTTCCCGTGTGGTTATTATAAACATTTCAAAAAAATTTTATTAGAAAGATCGCTTCAGAATAATGTATCCTACAACCGTATAATGCTCTGATGCGGAAGATACGGGACACGCTGTATAAATGATTAATTAAATTTGGATAAATAATGGCGAATCAATAACATAATATTGACAAATTGAATTCAATGTTCGCCCTAATAAAAAGTTAGAATAATAAATTCGTCTACGGAAGTAGTACTTTACTTAAATTCATGCTCATTTTCTTTTCATATAAATTAGGACTTCAAAGAAGCATACTACTATAAAATTTCGTGCAAGACATTAGACATATACACATATATATCATTTTTTATACAAAATAAAGAAATTGAAATAGGAATTTATTTCACGCAGTACCTTTATAAAACACCTAAACATCATAAACTTCATTAATTGTAAGAGTCTATTAATAGTTAAAATATATAACATTTAAAAAAACAACATTAAAATTTTTTGAAGAAGAGCCAATGGAAACCAAAACTATAGCTCCGATTCATCCACATGACCGAATCATCCACATGATACGTTTGTGATATGGCAACATGGTCAAAAACGGCTCAAAGAGTTCTTGAATCACTTGAACTCTCAACATCCTATGATTAAGATGGAAACAGAAACTGCCGAACCTTTCCTAGATGTGTTGGTCACCGGGACGGCAAATGGAGATATGGAACTTGGTGTATATCGGAAGAAGACACATACCAACAGGTATTTGCAGGCATCATCACATCATTATCCCCAACAGAAGAGGTCCGTGATCCGTACTTTAATTCAGGGAGCAGCGAGAATATGTGAAGAAGATAGCTTGAAGAAGGTGCAACGTGTAGTTGTGGTAAGGTTTACGTTGGCCAAACTGGACGTGACGTCGAGTGCCGCATTAAGGAGCATGAAAGGGATGTAACGTTGAAGAAGATCTAGCAGTCGGCGGTTGTGGAACATTGCCATGCAGGGACATAGAAATAACGTCAACAGAGAATTTGGCTGGGAGTTTAACAGAACATGGAAGATGGTGGTGAAGACGAAGACCTCCTCCCGCCTCTCACATGATGTGACGCAATTAGTTAATAATTAGCTTGTAATTAACGTTAATTGATTATTAATCAGTTTTCCGACTTATATATTGTTCCCGATTTTCGATTTCGTCACTTCGAACCAGTTTCTGAAGAAACGTCGAACCTTTTCTTAAAAACGCACGGCAAAACTCGAAAGTTTCTAGTGTTAGTTCTAATTTTAGTTCAATTCACACCGGCCGTGAAAACCTTCGTACTTATACTACAAATTTTAGTCTTTAAATTAATTTTCGATTGGGTTTTGAGTGTTTTCGGAGCAATTATGTAGTGGGTTATAACATAACACTACATATACAGGGTGTCTCACGTAACTGGTGGGAAAGTGGGCGTTATCATCATTATTTTAAGTGGGCGCTACTTGAAATATTGATGATGACAAGATATAATAAAGATATCTCTTAAAATTCGAAGCAATTGTGAACTATACTACAGTTCACCAAAGGAACAGTTTAAAAGAAAAGGTTGAAGGTTCTGCGATTATTATCTATTCGCTTTTTTTAAGAATAATATAAACAGCAACATCTATTTTTAGGACGTTTCTACACAAGGAAAAAAATGGAAAAGTTCTCCGTCCTTGTCTATATGTCTCTACATACAGTGAATGATGGACACATAAATAATTAGCAAATAAAATTCGAACAATTATTTATTTATTATAATTTATAAATGTATATAAGTACAAAGTTCTTTATAATAATTGTTTGAAAAAAAGTTGAAGTGTATACAGCGTGTCTCACGTAACTGGTTCGTTACGTGAGCTTTTTCAGGTTCCACTATTTCGAAACTTTCGATCTAACATATTTTCAAGATGAACGCCACTTCCGGTCTACCGGTCTACCGGAGGGACCATAACTTCGTTATTTTAAATGGAATGCTATAGTTTTTATTGCACCTTTTAATTGTACATAAAAAAATATGGTGACTGCTCTAAATTGGCACGATTGCTCTTCAGATGCTGTCAAATAGATTGTGCAAATAGAGATGCTGTCAAGTAGATAGCAGCCATTTTGAAAATATTTTAGATCTAAAGTTCTGAACGAACAACCCATGATACCAAAATTTCAAAAATAGTATGAATAGTGGAACCTAAAGAAGTACTAACGAACCAGTTACTTGAGACACCCTGTATTTATAAAATATAGGGTATCAATTTAAAACGATTTACTTTTATGTAAATCGTAAATGTTTCATTTTTATGTAACATTTTTTCTATTAATATTTTTGGTTATGATATTAAAACATGACAACCAGGTTTCTGGATACACAACATAATAATTAAATGGTAAATTGATAATTTAAATTACGTCTAATAAAAATGATCACTACACCAACTCTCCGGACGAATATGTGAATTTTTTAATATCTTCTATAACAAGTCGGTTCGAAAATAATAATATACCAGATAGTAACACTTCTAGTACTCAAAATTTTTACCATTCGCAAATCCAACGTTACAGCTAAACTATAATCTGCCGAACAATTTTATTCTATACAAAACCGTTGTAAAGAAGCTGATGTGGTTGTAATATTGATAGGAGAACCAAATTGCAACAGATTTAATACTTCATGTTTCTTTGAACGACACTGAAGTTTTCCAACAATAACTAAGGCAATCATTGCTTTCATTTTTAGTTTTTACGCTAACGACATATTCCGTCGAAAGAAGTTCTAGTACGGTGAAGAGAGTGAGAACGTGACACAGGTTTACAATAATTGACTAACGATTACAATTACTTTGTACGCTAAGTGTCCATTGCGAGAAGCTGAGGACAATGACAAAAAAAATAAGCCTACGTTTTTTATTTCTATATTTTATATTTCATTGTTGCATCTTTTCCTCTTCCGATGCTAATTATTGTTACAATAGTCCGATAAACTATTAATCACACTATAAGAACAGTTCCTTACACATCTCTTATTGATAATATCGTTGCAACTGCCCATAATAACCAGGTAATCAAGTTACACAGTACATCATCCTATCTACAATATAGCTTACAAGTAATTATGACTTCAAAATATCCATTGTATCTTTTTATGTAACTACTTACACCACGACACTATGTTGCTTGATATTAGTACTCATTAGAAAAACGGTGGTTATTAATTTATATTACTGTTTTGAATAATTTTTTATTATAACGGATTATAGACCGTTCGGTTGGTCAAGTTCAATATAAATTCCAAGTAGAGTCATTGTGATATTTGAAACAATAGTGGGTTATTTAACTCTCCAGTTGACAGTCTGGTGCTGCGAGGTATCGAATCTTAAAGAATATCTCTATCTATCGCAAAAATAATTACATAAATTAATTTAGCTTCTATCTATACTATCGATATGTTTTTTTTATTACATTTTGCTGTTTAGTTATTAATACCACGGGTTGTACACGGATATTCGAGTAACTTTATATTTCCAACAATTCTATTTGTTATAAATGATAAAACATACCAATAGTTATGTTTATAATAGGTACAGATTATGTTGCGACAATTTCCGTGCCTTGTAACCATTTATACGAATCTTTTGACCAAAGAAAGTTTTTCACGTACTTTCGATAAGAAGGAATATTTTTCTTTACAATCAGAGTAGTACCTTTCTTTAAGTTTCCACTTGCCATCTCATTACTTTTGTTTTGCGAGAAGAAAATCGATACATTACAGGCCCTTTACGACTATTACTTTAGAAATTTCGTATTTCTGACATTAGTGACGAATCGGATAAAATGCCAGAAAATGAAGTTGCTGAAGATATAATTAGAGAATATACAATAGTACAGAACAACAATAATCTGATAAAGGCGATAAATAAATAATAAATTACTTAAATAAACATTAATCTACATGCTTCATCTTGAAGCATTTAAATTTGCACGTCACAGAGTCGCATTCTAAGCATACTCGAAAAGCTGCATCGATCGAACCTTGTGTCGAGAATCTTGTTGTAGCAAATAGAATTCACGTACCACGTAAGTGCCCATTTGACAGAAGGCTGAACACTAACCGTGCATAGCTTTCCAACCATCCTGAATAATGTATCTACAAATGGCCTGTGAACTCCTGTTTCTATTTCCTACTTGACCCATGTTTCTATTGATTATTTTGTATAAGGTGTCTTATTTCTATTACTATTCTACAAAACAATTTTGCAGCGGATTTCTAGAGTGACAAAGTGAACGCGAAATAAATCCTCAAAGTATCTAAATCCACAAATATATTTTCATTATGAGGAAAATTAATTCTCCTCTACAAAATTTTATTTCTTTTTAATAAACGAACCGTTTGCAAATATGCTTTTAGATTTTAGTAAATTTATTTATGAAATTAATTAAAGTTCATTAAGGTTGTTAAGTTTATCAAATTTTAGTTCATTAATAATTCGTATTCCTTTTATTAATAATTTAATGAGAGATTTATTAAGAATCTTAAATTTTTTCTCTTAAAAAGAGCACTTAAAAATATTTCACTATAATATCAAAATAAAATCATTAATTATGATGGTGTGATCGTTTCAAGACACCTAATTTCACAAACGTTCAAGACTCCGGTTACACACACGCTGTCTGCATTAATATTCATGCAGAGTACACCTGAATTGCTAAATGCCCTTTTATGCAAATGATCACCAGTCCAATCCCAGTATAGCAGCTTATTTCAGTTGAATATGCATTTTAGAGAGGAGAGTTTCGATGGAGAAATTTGCGAAGTAAATTTTAAAGATCGTAAAATGTAATTTGGTTTAAAATTGTAAAAGGATTTCTTTTTCTTTTTTGTAAAAAGATACAGTTCTTTGAACGGGATTGAATAAGAAACACGTTTTAAATTTAATAGAAAAATTTTCATAATGAAACTCTTGAAAATGTTAAATATTGTTATTCTATAATTTTCTTTATTTTATTTCAGATATCAAATTATGGCATCTATTAACGCTACAGATATTCACATGAGAGCAGAGTCAGTTTCTCCTGTAACGTTAAGTTCTGATTGGTCACGTGTAGCAAGGCTGTTACTGCTGGCGTCCTTAGCTGCTGTTGGCAGTATTGGTAACGTCTTTATGATTAGTGCGGTAATGATAGAAGATTATTTAAGAAGAAGAGGTAAGGAATTTTGTATTTTTATTTTAAATTAACTTGTTATGGAGATGTTACTTATTCGAAAATAAATTAATGGAACATTTGTCCTTTAAGATTTAGTAGATGAAATTCTTGGTAATGAGATGACGTTTCCAGAATCCAAAGGCTGTAAATACAAAGCGAAATCCGATTAAAGACATTTCTCTCGTTCGTAGAGCGAGAGATTCATTCCTTCCAGGTTAATTGAAATCAAATTAATTTCAACAAAATAGAGAAATTTCCTTTATATCTGATTTAGTTTTGTTAGTTTGGTAATCATTAAAAATGTTTTTGAACTTTTACCTAATAAATGCCGATTTACAAAGAAATTTTTATTATTAATTTTTGTTTATTATTTTTGCGACATGACAAAAGTTTTGTTATTTGTGTCTATTTCAATAATACCTGACTATCACAATGCGGTGTTTGTTTGTTTTCATGTAAAATAAGGGGTTCTTTGTTTTATTTTAGTATTTTAGTACTATATTGGGTTGGAAAATGTTTTGAAATTAATTGAATGGTCAGAAAAAAGCGCTTCGGGGAGCTTTAAAGTTGTTCATTTAAACCTGTTGTTTCTTTCTTTCATTTGCTTCACATGTAAAACTCGAACAATATTTCTTTCAAATTGCCACAATCAATTCACTGAACACAATACAAGTACGAATTTTAACAAAAAAGTAACGAGATTTTAACAAATTTTCTAGGCTTTATAGGAAACGTTCAAATATAACAGAATTAAACCAGATTTAAACGAAAATTGTGACTTTTCAAAACGGTGGTATCTCGAAAACGGCTGAACGAGTTTCAATACGATTTCAATGAAAATTTTCCAATTTAATTCGAGTTATGCATCGTGACTTCACGTTATTCTTTCACAAAACTTCAGGCTGGTTTTAGTTTTTGGAAAATATTAATAAATACATTTTTGAAAAAACAGTAATTTTTCTATTTCTATTTATTATAAAACATAGCCAAACTAAAACTCCAGTTTGTCATCTTCAAATTAGAATTAAACAGATGTCTTTTACTATATCATTACTATTAAAAACCGTCCTACTGTGGGTGTTTAACTGAACGATTGGTAGGACCCAGAATATAGTGTTATATGGTGTTTCAGTACAATAGTATTTCCAATCGATTGAGTCAATTTTTCTCTTATTAAGTTATATCTATAGCTTCGTGAGAAAGGTGTTCATTGCTTTTTCTCCCAATTCCTTGATCTCAATTTGTCTTGAATTAACTTCTCGGAATCTTTATGATATTTTTCCACTTTGTTAGATCTTTATGATATTTTCCCATTACGTTGTTTCGTCCACATTGGTAATTATTTTCTTTCATCATGTCCATCTTTCTTAATACACAATGCGTCCGTAAAGTAGCGTAATATAGCCAAATATATGTTCGTGGATGAGGTTTACTTTTTGCGATATTTTGCGCTTTTAAAAATTTTGTGAACCGTAGGTTTACTAATGGCCAGATTTGACCCAAGCCAAAACTAAACTACGTTTTGTTAAACATCCTTTCAAACATTTGGTCGACCAGTCTTCGAGAAATCTCCTAGGTGTGCATGATTTTTAAATTTAGTCACAGCTCGGATTACCATACTTTGGCTAATGAATTGGCGATTAAGATATCCTGCAGTAAAGAGGTCAACTACTTCAAGTATCGAATATTGAACTTAGATAGCTTGCAAGATGACAATACTCAGTATCTGTATCAAAAAAAATTTTTATAAAACTAAAAATTTCCACAGGATTATGTTTTAAAGAAAATTATCAAATATAATAAATAGCCTACATTAAGCAGCTAATGAAGTATTAAGCATAAGATACAAAAATAGAGCAGTAAAATATGGTAGAACGAATTAATAGAGGATCTGGTAGAAATAAAAAAACAATTATACACGCATTTTAAAAAAATAAGATATGACTAATAGACACATGGGTAAAACATTACCAGGACCTATTGAAAGAAGAAAGGTCAAAATACGTGTATGTAACCGATACTATAATAAATATTCATGGTGAAGTCATGAAACTGAAAAATAGAAGATCATGTGGTCCAGAAAGAATAGCGGCAGAAATGTTGAAACATGGAAAAGAAAAATTATTTAAAATAATATCCCAATTATTTAATCAGTGCCTGAACGGAGAAGTTCCAGAACAATGGAGAGTATATATCGGCAATCCACAAGAAAGGGCGCATAAGATCTGCTCAAATTATAGACGAATGTCGGTGACCAGTGTGCTCAGTAAGCTGTATGCTAGAATATTTAGGGATCTGATAGAGAGTGAGATTGAGGATGAAGAAGAACAAAGTGGATTTAGAAGGAACAGATCATGCAGTGATAACATATTTTGTATGAAACAAATAATTGAAACACAAAGCACCACGAACCAAGAAACCCGCATATATCAATAACTAAATTATGGGAAGTACTACAGTACTCAAGTGTAAGCCATACTCTAATAAGGGCCTTACAAAACTTGTACTCCCAATCAACATCAAAAATTAGTAACAAATGATCGGAACGGCTGATGTATGTCGCTCACTCTCTTCAAAATGTACATAAAAAAGCGTTGCATATGTGGATGAAGAAATGCTAAGGAATGAGGATACAACATAACAGTGTATACACATCAGTTTCCAGACGATCAAGCTGTTTTAGTTCGTGACAAAGAAGATCTAGAATATATGGCGCGCAACTGAAAAGAAAGTTATGAAGACTGGGGTCTTGAAGTGGATTTAGAGAAAACAAAACATTTGATCATACAAGCAAAGAAATTACTAATAGGGTCCTTAAACAGAATTCTGTGGAATACGGAGATAATCAAAAAAGGAAATTTAACATCTATATCTATATCTACACACTAATCAAGAGTCACTTACTATATAGATCGGAGACCTGGAGACTAACAATCCGAAATAAGAATCGCATAGAGGCAACTGAATTCTATGGATTCTGAGAAGATCTGCCAGAATATCGTGTATGGAAAGAGTAAGAAATGAACTAGTACAAGAACAAATGGGGCTACAAGAGACAATAGTTAAAGATATTGAAAGAAACCATCTTATATGGTATGACCATGTACAGGATGGGCAAATTTGGGTATTATAGGCTATCTCAGAAACTATAAGAGATACGAAAAAAGTAGTTGACATGTCCCGGTCTCTTTTTTCGAGACTAATCCAATCCAGCAAACACCAAACCTCTATCTTCTTTTGTTGTGATTTCAAAAAATGCTCATATTTCGTTTATTTTTCAAATTAAAGAAATGGGGTTGATACGTTCCTAAGACACTTTTTAAGCAGAATATACTGCCGTTGAAAATTTAAACATACTTGATGATTTTTGAGATACAACACAAACTTGTATTTTTTTAAATACAAACTATACTACGATTATGATTTTACTGAAAAGAGCATATTTTTAGCTTTCCAATGATGTATCGCACGTATGGTGTATTTGCAGAAAATAAACGTTACTTTTCAATTCCAAGCGGTAATGTTCAAAATTTTAATTATAGTAGGCGGGCCCGGACAGTAAATAGTTTTCTACCATTATTCAGGATAAACTTGGTTTTGTACCAACTAATAAAAACTTTGAATAGTTAATTTAAATTTTTCAGCATCTTATCCCTGACTTTGTTCAGCAATAAAAAATGGTTAGCAAGTATAGTTTGTTTATTAAAAATACATGAAATCTATTAATTAATGAATAATTAAATATGAACAATAACTTCAGGAACTAAACAATCACAGACTATCTGCTATTTGCAAAATTTATGAATGAAATGACAAGTAAATTCACGTTGTTATAGTAACTAAGTAGGAAAAATAACGCCTATTTTCCGCAGATACATCATGGATGCGATAAATCATTGGAAACCTAAAAATATGCTCTTTTCAGTAACATCATAATCTTCAACTATAGTACTTTTACATACATCTCAAAAATTAGCAGGTATCTTTAAAATTTTTCAACGACAGTATATTCTACTCAAGAAAGTGTATAATAACACCCAAATTTGCCCACCCTGTACAATGAATGACGGAGAACAGATTATCGAAAAATGCAAAGGAGTAGACACCGCAGTAAACAAGTGCGAGAAGAAGACTCAAGAAGATATTGAGATTGCATCATTGAGGAGTAGCAGGAGCGGAAACGGTGGAGTCTAGGAATCGGACAACGTCACAGAATTTTTAAACCGATATACAGGAGTCTCCGAAATGCGTGTACAATGGAAGACCACAGATTCCTTGGCTCAAAATAAGTCGATTTAAGTTAAGTTATCTATATCCAAAGTTACTTCGTTTCACCGCTAGAGCACTACAAAGTTAGTAAAAAAAAATCTTTTATTTTTTAAAACTCAGAAACGCGTAAATCAATTTAAACCATTTTTCAGAAGTGAGTTCCTAGGTTCAATTAACGTATTTTTAAGGTTTTCGATACAATTTTAGAAACACAGGAACGATGGAAAAGTCATGTGTTGAGCAGATATTACTCCATATATCTTTTTCTGGCCAGGTGACAAAGAGTGGCGGAAGACCCTAAAATTAATACGAGGTGCTTAGGAAATCAACTAGAAGTCTCTAAAGATGTTGTCCATAGGGTAATAAAAGAACAATTATTACACCCATACTACCTTTCAAAAGTGCAAGAGCTTTTTCCTGTGGATCATAAAATGCGTTTGACTTTCTATCAACTCATCCAATACGAAAGAATCCACGACCCACATTTTAGTAGAAGGATTTTATTCACAGATGAGGCAACGTTTACCAGAACTGATATCACTAATATGCGTAACGATCATGTTTATGCTGAAGAAAGTACGCATATGACCACAGCAGTCCATCTTCAGCATCAATTCAAAGGTCAATGTTTGGGCTGGATTTATTGGCTATTATCATCGGAACGGTAATAATACCAAATCGGTTAAATAGCGAAGTTTGTTTAAATTTATTAAGACAGTCCTTACCGGATTTGTTAGAAAATTTACCTTCGTCGCGATATGTGATTCTTGCACGATGGTGCACCGCCACATTTTACGATGGCTGTTCAGCAATATTTAAACCAACAATATTCTGGACGATGAATTGGAAGGGGAGTTGATGCCCCAATAAAATGGCCAGCAAGATCACCAGATCTTACACCTTGTGATTATTTTTTCTGGGGGGCATTGAAGTCAAAAGTCTATGCCTCTACAATTGATAGTGAAGAGGAATTACAAAGAAAAATTTTCTTACTATTTAATACATTAAATAATCGCGAAACAATTGACAGAGTGCAATTTAACTTTTTACGACGAGTAAATTTATGTATTTTGAAAAACGGTAAATATTTCCTACTTGTTGTGTTTGTATTTGTTGTGTTTATTGTTACCTTTTGTTTCTTAGAATTGAAATGGAACACCTTGTATATTTTATCATATTATAAATACAACTAAATTTGTTTATACAACCGTATATGTTACTATTTCACAGCGTTCATAGTTCCTGAGATATTCAATTGTTCTTCCAAAATGTGCCCATTGCAGGATCTTTTTAAAAACATTGTAACGGAACACCTGTATATTGTGTGATGGCTGAATTGCCCATCAAGTTCCCTTTAATTAATGATAAGTATGTCATATGTCTAAGTGTAACAGTTTTCCTGATATTTAGAAATTTCTTCTTTTTCTTTTTTGTTTGTCTGTTATTTGTAAATCAATAATATTATATTATTAATTAAAAAATTAGTTATTTTTACTAAAAAAAAACTTTAATTAATAAATAAATAATCAAAATGTGATAAAAATACAATTAAATGGCAGAACAATACATCCCTTTTTTAATTAGTAAATTATTTGAAGGAAATGCAGCAACAAACTATAAACAATTACTAAACGTTGCTCAACAAGTAGGTATTAACTTAATAAGTATTTAGAAGTTGTTCAAAATGCCGCCTATTTTCTCTTCTGCAAGCATTAATGCGCTGTATGCATGTTCCGAAAATGGGTGGCATTTTAAACAAAAGATCTTGAAGTATCTCTTAACATGTGCCTCTTATTTTCTCTAACGTTGTTAAAAACATTAGTTATACGAAGCTTCTGATGTAGTGGGTGCCGTTTGGTATACCAGCTCCTACATATATCCCCATAAAATGAAATCTAATTTATTGAGGTCTGGAGACCTTGGTGGCCATAATGTAGGATCTCCATCTCACATTTCGTGCATAGTGGGCTGGGGCATTGTTGTGTTTGTATCTTAAATTTAGTAAATTTAGTAGCTACCTGGCTACTATTTTATCAGTAGCCCTCTCTACTAGAACCACCTACAATATCAGTGACTCTTTGCCTTTGCTGACGAGATGAGAAGTCTGACCCTGCCTCCGGATTATGTTCTGGTGTTTTTGGATGTTGTGTCCCTTTTCACCAATATCCCACTGTAACTTGTGATCGATAGGTTATCGGCGGAGTGGAACTTAATACAACCTCACATGGAGATCCCTCATGATTTGTTTCTCAAGATCATCGAGTTTTTATTCGATTCCTCGGTTTTCTCCTTCCGTGATAAGTTTTACAAACAAAAGTTCGGCACACCCATGGGCAGTCCCCTCCGTCCGATTCTAGCCACCATTGTTACGGACTAATACCCAGTCCATGGCTGCATATCCAAGCTTCCATTCCAATTACCTTTCATTTACAAGTATGTTGATAACATTATCTGCTCCGTCCCGTTTGACAGATTATTGGTTGTACAAAGGGAGTTCAACTCTATCAACCCACACATTCAGTTCACCATCGAGACCGAATCTGACAATGGTGTTCCCTTTTTGGATTCACTTGTCATCAGAAAGAATGACCAGCGTGTTGTTCTGGATTGGTACAGAAAGCTCACCTATTCTGGTCGTTTCATTAATTTCTTCTCATACCACCCTATCCAAATAAAAATTAACACCCTTAAAGGTATGAAGAATAGGGTTCTTCGCATTTCAGACCATGAGTTTAGAGATCGTAACCTTAAACTCCTATCGGATATCTTCTGTAACAACGGTTTTCCCCGTTCTCTAGTTAATAGAGTCCTCCATTCTCCGGATGGGCCAACCCGTAACAACCCCAGTCAGAGTCCCGCGTCACAGCTGGATTGGGCGATGACGCACCCCCCTGACGACGATTTGCCCGTAGCACTTCCCACCTTTGCCAAGATTCCCTTCATCCCTGGCCTCACTGACAATTTAGTTAACATCTTCAGTGACCACCCATTGAAGTTTGCAAAATACACCTGCAAACCTCTCAGAAGAAACAAACCTTCTCCTCCATTCGAACTTGGTCTACAGGATCGATTGTAAGGGTTGTGAGATGTGCTATGTTGGCACTACGTCCCAAAATCTTAAATCGAGGGTGTCCCAACACACTATAGACTGTGCCGCAAAAAAATCTGCTGGCACTGCGCTTGTTGAATATCATGTAGCCACTGGCCATAAGTTTGACTTTGATCAGACTAGTATTCTCTGTAAGGAAAATCTGTACAGCAGGAGACTCTTCCTTGAGATATTTCACATTTCTGCCTTGTTTAACACTGTCAACTTCAGAACTGACTCCCAGGGTCTTGGTGAGATTTACTGTCATCTGATTGAGTTGTCCACTAACCCATCTGTAGACTCGTTCAGGTCTGATTCCTCCTTGGGTTCTTTACGGTTTTGATATGAACTCCCTGTCCCCGTAATTCCTCCTAAACTTGGGGTGAATTTATTAGTTTAATAAATTTATACAAATTTAGATTTAACTGGTTTACCAACAACGCCATCTACGGTTTCTGTCGCTTGTCAACCTGGTGACTTTTGTTTCCTTAAGTTTTTCCACCAGCGATAGTTGCCGTCCCAACTTTAAGTATGTTTCTCCATTCACCGAATTTAAAAAAAAAATAAGTCCCTATTAAATGCGTATCTACTATTCCTCCTCATTGATAGATCATTTGTGTTGATGATCTAGGGATCTAATAATACGAGGATTTTTCGTTGCATAATAATGAATATTGTGATTGTTAACACAACCATTTTTATGAAATGATCTTCATCCGTAAAAAGCACAAAATCAAAATAATTTTGCATCTTTTTGAATTTGTGCAAAAGCCCGGTTACAAAAACGTTATCTTGTCTGAAAATCATTTTCGCGTATTTCCTGAACAAGTTACACATGATACGGATGATATCTGTGTCTTTTCATTATTTTAGACTCTGACGATTGGTTTAGTCCCAGATTATTTTTAATTTTTCTAGTATTAGTGCACTCTGGTCGTCTATAATGCTTGCCAATAGCAGAAATTCATTTTCTTCATTAGTCGCCGTTTTAGTTCTAGTTTTGTGCTGGTAATTAATATTACCTGTTTCTTCAAAGAACAGCTGAACCCTGTATATAACACTTGGTTGAGCTTGATGTAGATCATGTTAATTAATTCTTCTTCGCTATAATTATTACACGTCGTCGAGAGCTAGATAAATATTGGTACTAATTTTGATAACAATAACTTGTTAATTATAGTCAGATCTCAATTATTTGTTTCCATGGCAACATAAGACAAGTCTACTTAAAACATGAACATAGATTATGTTCTTAGTTATTAAAATATCAATTAATTCTTTATAAAATATTATCGAATATTTGAATTGTGATATTTTTGCAAAATATTATTTTTGATAAATGAATAATCTACGAAATAATAATTTATTATTATGAATAATTTATGAACACTACACTCGCTGTATAGCGTATCTAATTTCTTTGGATACTGTTAAAAAAATAAATTTAATTGTATTCATAATATGATAAAATATATAAGGAGTTCCATTTAAAAAAACTTACATAGTCTCTGTTACGCCTAGATGGAACACCTATATAAGTGAAAATAATTTTAGGTAATAAAAATTGGTGCGTCAAACAACTTTTGTAGAAAATATTTTTTTTCTTTCTCAAACGGTTTAGTAACTATTGGCCGCGGGGATACTAATAATTCACCTGTATATCTATATCTTTTTTCTAATCTTAAGCATTCTTACGTGCCAATCGTGCCATTATTAAATTATATAAATTATAGATATTTTGAATTATTTCTGTATCATCACAAAATAATACTTAACAAGTGTGCCGCCGTTGCATGTGAAATATTTGTAATCTTGACGACCCAACACAACAATGAAACATCCTTGCTGGCATCATCTGTAGAAATCAAATAAGAAACTAGATGTGCATAAAGTATAAATGTAGTAAAGGACAGTTCTTGAGGGGTGATTCTTGAAGAGACGAAACAATGTGTCGTAGAATTTTTTATAACTATTCGAATAATCTGATTGGAGATAAATAACCACTGCAGTACGTTCTTAATATACTTTTTATACTCCATTGTGTTTCATTAAAACCATAAAATAATTTGCTTAACAACTAATTTTATTGGTAGCTAAAATAATACTCCTTGCAATATTAATTATTACACTATTCGAACGGTTCACTGTGCGTGCTCATCAATTAGGCAATCGGTCAACGACCAAAAATGCTTACTCCACGAGCCGCACAGTTCATCGTCTTTTATTTAATGCTACTTATGCTATTTTTTATAATTTACAGTTATTTCTAATTAATTTCTAATGCTAATTTTATTAATTCCACTACAGAGTATCAATTTGTTAGATATTATATACTTCTTACATTAACTGTGGTACCTTGAGAGCTTTTGATGTAAAAAATTACTGTACTTCAACATCTCAACTTAGATTATTACAAATGATGCAATCTTAAATAAAAAAGAACAATTTATAAAATATGGGAATTCTTTTCATTTCAATTTGAATTAATTCGACTATATCATATACCAATAAACTTCCTTCCAGTCGTGTGAACGCTTTATATTGTATTGAGAATAGAGAGGAAGTGGAATCCGTTGTGGATTATGAACCCACACCCCTCATTTCAAACTTTGATGTAATTAAATCCATTAGCAGAAGGGGCGCAGAGATGCTGACAACAAGAACCATTTCTATCCAAGGTATTAGCGGTTGCTCTCGTAAGTAATTTTCACCGTGATGCATTATTATTTCGACCGGTTACAACCCATGAAAGACGTTTATTATTTACTGGCCTTATGAAATTAAGCAAATATTAGGCGCTAACAAAACATACTACTAAATGAATTTGGTTTTTAATTTATTCTTGCTTTTTAATAAATCTTTTCCACGCAAATGAAATAAAACTGGTATTCATTTCAGATATTAAAGTTGGGTTTATGATTTGAACGAGAAATTGAAGAGAAATTAAATGAACATTATTGTTAAAGCTTTCCAGTAAATATCTACGTGTTTATTTTTGGTGTAAAACATAAAATAATTGTGGAAACTGGCTGAATATAATTAAATTATTTATCGAGTATAGTTTTGATAATTAATAAAAATTATTGAGTGGGAATAAATCGACATTGTGATCAAACATGTGGAAGTATCAATTATCACTATCTCATAATTAAATCATTACCATTAATATTTGTAAATTTGATTGACATATTGCACGAAGAGGGACATTTCAATTTTCTTTGTGAAATGGTTTTCAAGCAAAGGAATTATACAGTTTATTGATGTGTAGATATTGTCGAAAACGTGTTTGCTCCGTTTATGTTCCTTTTTTCACAAATTGTATTGATAAAAATTTATATACAGGTGTTACATAAAATACGACCCAAGCTGTAACTCTGTCATTTACATTCCGATTTTCATGAGCCAGGTATCAAATGAAATGGTTTGATGAATACTATGATTCATGCTACAAATAAATTTTGTTCAACGCCATCTTCAATTTCAAGGGATTATTAACTTTTGTGTATTTCCTTTACTTTAGTATATTTTTCTTCAAGTTATTGGATAGAGATTTTTTTCTGAATCCATTGATGTACAATACATCAATATTAATTGTAATTTTAGCAGAGAAAGAAATTAAAACACTTTCCGAACATTCTCTTGAAATTACTTGTGTTATAATGTAGTGTGCCATAAAAAAAAATAAAAAACAACTTATAACTGTCATTATAAATTATTAGCAACTTTAACATTTTTAATAAGCATAATTGGAAATTTTTTAAAGAAATCATGAATTTCAATCAACTTACTGACATGCTACAAGTTTATTTTGAATGTAGTAAAAACAGTAATTAGGCATTGTGATTTTACATGGAACGTTTTCCGGAAAGAGATGTTCCAAATCGTTGTAAATTTAGCCGACTTGAAGAAAATTTAAGGAAATTTGGATGTTTCAAAAAACCGAAGGTTGGGCACAGAACATTTTCTAAAAATGTGGAACTGGACGTTTTATTAACTGTAGAAGAAAACGCCAAAACCTCGGTTCGAGAAGTTGCGAATATTGTTACATCTCAAAGTTCTGCTTGTGCAGTGCTTAAAAAACACAAATTTTGTTATTCTCGGATTCTTTTATGGTCCTCAAATACACAAGAAACTATTGTTTCACTGAACTATTTTGTTTAAAAGGTTTTATTACGACTTGTTTTATAAAACATACAACGATTCGTTTTTACCAGGTTGACAAGTTTACTCATTTCGTCTTGTATCTAACTTAACAGTGTAATAATTTCTCTTTTACCGTTAGATGTCGCTTACATCGCTATCATTAACAAACACCTCCACTATAGCGATTTAAGCCTAATTGTTTACCAATATTTAACATTTTTATACCACTCAGCCCCTTACATAGCACAGGACTAAGTAAATTCTCTCTTTCACGGTTAACATCGCATGAAAACACTTAATCTCACCAACATAAGTTGTAAGTTTTATGGTTTCTATGGTTACATATCATAAATTGAACTTGAAAAATTTTCAATTTAGAAAAATCCAGTTTTTACATTAAAATTGGAATAATTATGTTAACTTTTATAGTTAGAGTATAAAATTCATGCGATTTAGTAGTTTGAACATATCCGACGCATTATTTAGGCTGGGATAAGTTTGAAAAATCAGTAACAAACATTTTTTTCCTCTTTGTAACTCGATCCAAGGACATACTGTATACAGGGTGTATCTGAATGACATGCCCAAACTTCAGGGGGTGATTCTTTAGGCAATTTTAAGGGTAGTTTGATATATAAACCATGGGCGATTTGGGCTCCCCTAAGGAGCTGCATCCCTCCAAAAATGGCGGAAAATTTTGGTTTAATTTTTTTTTCTCAAAAACCATAAACGCTAGGACAACGAAATTTGGGGAATATGTTTAACTGGTAGTAGGGCACGTTTTCACCCTATTTGTACTTTCAACCTATCCTTCTAAACTACTAAACGTAACCACCCCCTTTACATTTTTGCTAAAATTTTTTTATGCAGAGGGTAAATACATTAAAAAAAATTACATAGGTAGATGAAAGTATCCTAAAACTTTTTTGTCTCTCTAAAATTTTTCCAAAAACAACAAATTTTTTAGAAAAAAAATAATAAAGCAAACACTGCCCGTTCAAGAACGGGGTTGTTGATCAAAAGTTGGAATGAATTTTTAATGAAAAAATCTTAGTAGGCTTTGCAATCTTTGTCAGAAATATTTTTGACGTTTAAATGTCAGTGGTTTTCTTACTATTATTATTGTTTATGAATAAAGTTCTACCGCATTTACGCTCGTTCACTCGACGTTTCAAAATATTAAATAAAACAATAATAATAGTAAGAAAACCACTGACATTTAAACGTCAAAAATATTTCTGATAAAGATTGCTAAGCCTGCTAAGATTTTTTCTTTAAAAATTCATTCCAACTTTCGATTAACAACGCTACAGCTTAACAGTTAGTGTTTGCTTAATTAATTTTTTTCTCAGAAACTATTAACTTTTCGAAGAACATCAGAGAGGCAAAAAAGTTTTAGAATATTTTCGTCTATCTAAATAAAATATTTCCAATGTATTTATCATCGTCATAAAAAAGATCTAGACAAAAATTGAACGGGGGTGGTTATGTTTAGTAACTTAGAAGGGAAGATTGGAAGTACAAATAGGCTCGAAACATGCCCTATTATAAGCTAAACATATTTCCCAAATTTCATTTTCTTGGTGTTTTCTTGGTTTCTTGGCCATTTTTGAAGGGGCGTAGCTCCGCAGGGGAGTCGATATCGCTGATAGTTTATATGAGAAAGTACCCTTAAAATTGCCTAAAGAATCACCCCCTGAAGTTTGGGCACGTCATTCAGATACACCCTGTATATTGAAAATATTTTAGATCGAAAGTTCCGAATAAACAACCCCTGCTACTAAAATTTTAAAACTACGTACGAATATGGAACCTGAAAAAGTTCTAACGAACCAGTCACGTTAGACGCCTGTATATAAAATAAATACTAAATGATTAGTACCAAAAATTTGAATGTAGTACAAAATTATGGCACTATCAAAATGTTGATATCTTAAAAGGCCAGATACACCCCCACTTTGATATACAGTTGTATCCAAATGACTGCAACAAACTTCAAGGGGTGATTCTTTAGTGAATTTTAAGGGTACTTTACTATGGGCGACTTCGGCTCATCTAAGAAGCTGCACCCCTCCAAAAATGGCGGAAAATTCTAAAACTTTTTATACTATTATTATTTTTTAAAAAACATTGTCGTTTTTATAAAAAACTCAAATAACTAAAGACACGTATTTCGTTAATGGTACTTAAAATCATCGAAAATTCAGAAGTCGGCTGTGAAATTGTACGTCAAACTTGACAAATAGGTTATAAAACCTTATCGTCAAAAAATATCTTTATAAGTTTTTATAACCTATTTGTCAAGTTTGACGTACAATTTCATGGCCGACTACTGAATTTTCGCTTATTTTAAGTAACTTTTCGAAATACGTGGCTTTAGTTATTTAAGCTTTTTATGAAAACGACAAAGTGTTTTAAAAAATAATAAGAGTAAGAAAAATTTTAGAATTAAATTCCACATGAAATGAAGTAGTAATGTATTAAATCCGCCAAAACATTAAGAAAATCTGTCTCTTTGAAATGCCTCAATTGAGTTCAATTTGCTACCAATTAATACCCTTGGTACACTCATAACGTACACCAAATTTCGTTTTTCTAGATTAATGTATTACGAAAATATTGAACTCCTCAGGTGTACAACTTAGTGTAGAGGTATGTTACGTTAAATCATCTTAATTTATTGTTCTCTACATGTCCCGGCTCTATGTCTGTTCTTATGTGAATCACCCTGTATAATAAAGTCAAACAGAATTCAGTCTTCATCAGATGCACAGTTTATTCAGACATAAAAGTCGTCGTCGCTACTGCATGCCACGTGTGCCAATCTCTTACATGCTGTACATTGAATCCAGTTTTTGTCTGCACTTTGTGAGAACGGTATGAGACAGATAAGGCAAATTTCATTATCTTTTGACTCATCATCAAAGTCAGTTCTATTGTATTTCTTTAGAATGTTTCTTTTGCCCTTACCGTTATTTCCACTTTTTATTTTATTTTTAGAATCCTTTATTTTTTTTTATCTTTTGATTTTCCCTTTCCCTAGCTGCTGCTTCCAATAGATTCTTTACAGGGGGGGGTCAGTAAGAATTGCAGACTTACGTTTGCGACGGTTTACTCTTTGTTTCCGAGGAGGAGCCTTCGGGAATTGTTTCAACTGCTGTGGTGAAATATGAATCGACACATCTATAAAACATCCAGCAGTAGAAGTTGATGGTTGACGAGATGTTGTTGAATGACGAATTGCTAAAGAGTGATTAGGTTGCCCAGGAACCTCATCTGGTTGATTAATCATGTTGGAGTTATTCGTGTTACCATTGTATTCCCTGTTCGTAACTTCCGACGGTAAACAATCATCGTCTGTAAAAATATCCCTAGTATAAGGCCAAATTCCGGAAACTAAAAATCCATTCTGAATGTTAGAGGGTGTAGTAGCAAGTGGCAGAGCTTTCTTCAAGACTGCTGGGATGTCATAAATGTTTATAGGAACGCCTGGGTGCGACTTTAGCCATCCATCGGCAAGACAGTTGAAATTTTTTAACTGTCATTCTTGATTCTCTTGAATGAATCAAACACTGTTCTGTCCAAAGGTTGAAGACGAGGAGGTATGAGGAGGAAAACTGAAATGTACCACACCATTATCTTTAGAGTGATTACGCACTGGAATTGATAGATGTGATTCCTGGTTATCTAGGATAAATAAAACAGGTTTGTCCTTTGGAGGTGCATTTCCTGTCATAAATGTCTTAATTTTTCTTTTTTGAGGAAATACTAACATCGGTGGCAAACTGTTACCCCTTTCTCCTCATGTAATAGCCTCAACTTGTTTTACTCCTCAACATTGTATACCTACATCATTAGGCTGATACTTATCGTAAACGACACTAAGATTGTCGTAAAACCAATTAACATTTGTACAATTGACTGATGTAGCTCTTGAAAGACTTGTTGACTCAGGGGTGCGTATAGATAAACCTTGATCTCGCTTCATAAAGCCTAATAACCAATCTTTACTTACCATTCCAGTATTTATCCAATTTTCGGGTAATTTATTCTTATTAGCAACACCTAAATCATAAGCCAACTTTCTTAAGTCCTTTGTAGTTAGTCCATAACATATTTTTGAGCAAACTTCAACATATTCGGCTAACTCCTCTTCTTGTTGCTGAGTAAAAATTTTTTACGGTGTTGCATATCCAACAGATGGAGGATTATCTGGATTCGACTTTGATTTTTTTACATAACGGTACAGCGTCATAAACTTAATTCCAAATCTATCAGCAGCAGTTCTTATAGACATTTTCTCTAGAGAAATAGCATTAGCAGCTTGCTGAAATGCTGCAATTAATGTAGATTCTAGGGAACAAAATATAACAATGTGCCTCCACGTGCATTTGATAGTTTAGATTTTATTTTTAGGAAAGCCGTTAGTGTTATCACAAAAATATTCTAGACTGAAGCTTGTATCTCAAGTGGGTTTAAGAGGATATAATTAGTTTAATTAAATGACTTACCATTTCGTTGATAAAATACAATTTGTACCTTATAAATAAAACAGCTTTTGATGACATAAAACTAATTAGTGCTGATTTCTTTGTTGATACGTTAGGTACCAATACAGTACTTCAATAGATGGTTCTTAGTAGTAGGTTTCTTGAATAATAATATTAAATGTTTACATGAAACACTGCAGATCGCATAAGCAATGTAACAACGTGCCCCACGTAACAACCTGCCCCACCCTCCCCTAGCACAAAATTAGCATGTAAATAGTACATAATTATGGCAGTATCAAAATGCTGATATCTTGAAAGGGGGGCGTAGCTGTACGGACCTGAGAGTTTACTATACTCAGAAGATTTTTTAAAACATTCTCTGATTTACATTGAGTTACCATTCTTAGATCCATACTTTCCGGTAATAACCACTTCATTTAAAACAATTAACTGATTTGTGAGTTAATTAATTATATCACCTCAAGAATAATAAAGCTATTATCTGTTTCACTCGTTTGCGATAAAAGCAAGTTTAAATGAGATTAAAACGGTAACGGTCGTTTCTCAACTACGTTTTAGCGATGCATATCTTCTGCGAGCTCCCTTTCAACTTTTATTGCGAGAATGCACGTACACTATTTAATTTGTAGCCGAGCACTGCATCCACTTACTTTAAATAAAACTACGTCGCTTTCTGTTTTACGAAGAGGAGAATTTATAAAGTAGATTTTTTACGGAATTTACCATCGTCTTTTGTAATCAGTTTGTGTTCAGTAGACTACATAAGGAAATAGAGAAAATGACCTATGCGAACTTAGCCCCGATTTTTCTAGCCCCAAAATAGATAGGATTTTACATAGTATTTTGATTATAACAAGAGAACCACTTAACTGATTTCGATACGAAAGTGGAAATGCCCAGGCAATCAGCCAGACGTAAGCTTTCGATTGAGATATAGTTATAATCTAGTTATAGTCAATTTAATACGTTTTTGATTTAGTATGTTCACAATATTTTGGTCTTTTAGAGGAATTCGCAAGAGATTTCGAATCGGGCATTTCCACTTTCGTATTGGTCAAGGATTAAGCTTTCGAATGAGACATTGTTTATCGAAATCGGTTGAGTGGTTCTTTTGTTATAATCAAAACACTATACATTTAAAATCCTAATTGGGGGCTAACTTTGCATAGGTGGGAAAATGGGTATACAAAACGAAATGGGTAAAAGGAGAGTTTAGCCATACAACTTTAGATTAAAACGAAAGATAGCTTCGCAGAAGTAATAATGGGTTTAGATAGGAGATCTAAAACGTGTATTGAGAGCCGGGAGATGTTAATAAAACGGACGTTATAAAATATGACGGTGTCGTTAAAATGGTATTTTCCAATTTAGTGGAAGAATGGAGCTTACAGAAACGCAATTAAAAGCGGGTACGAAGATAAAATATTATGATGAAGGGTTGTTAAATTTTTAAAGGAAGTAAATCAAAAAGAGCTGTTGTAAAGTTTTAATTAATATTTAAAATAGTACCGGCACGTAGGTTAATTTATTGCGTAAAAATTCTGTAACACCAACTTTAACATTCGATAATGTTTTGAAATTAAAAGGTTATTATTTCACATACACGAAGTATATGGAAAGATATAAGATGAACTAAAAGTTGCACTTCACCTTAACCTTTATCATATAAACTTTATTTTTTAATTGTTTAAACAATTTTCGTTAAAATTGAATGTTAAACATTTTTTCAAAAAACGCACGACTTAACCCGAAAGTTTCTAGTTCTAGGTCTAGTGTTAGTGTTAGTTCTAGTGATAGTGCCAGTGTTAGTTCTAGTTTTAGTTTAATTAACACCGGCCGTAAAAGCCTTCGTACTTATACCATTACTTTTGTTTCAGTTTTATTCATTTTAATTCCGAATTTCTTTGTACTCTTATTCCATTTATTTAAATTGTTATTTAGTTTCTCTTCATCTGTAACTATAATGACTTGACCACATCATCCGCTAAAGCTCCTTTCAAAATTTCGACCATTTGCATACTTTGGTATCTAACAAAGAACCTCTTTACCCTACTTACGTTCTAAACAAAGGTGTACTTAAACCCCGACCTTGTGTAAAACCTTGCTTTGTCACAAATGGCTTAAACTTTAGTAATGAGATAAATGTGTTTTAACTAATTTTTTGTTAATAGATGGTAGACATTTTGCCTAATTTTGTAAGTACGTTAGTATTATAACACGCAAGAATGTTGTGTGTAAGCTATTTCAGTTAAACTTTTGAAGCACACAGTGGTGTTTTTATTAAAGTAATTTGCATCCCTCGCAGGGGTGGAGAGAGAAGATCCCACGGGGTCATTGATTAAGTATTTTTATTAGTTGTAAGGGTCTGTTTCTACATCATCATAGCTGGATGTAGGACTTTTTTGGTTGCTATTACTCTTCCACGGTGGGACAATTGTTGTAATCAGTGGTTTGATGAGAAATTAGTCATTTGGCCTTTTATAAAAGAACCACCCAAACATAGAAGTAAAAATCATCCAGCTGGGACTCTAAAGACGAAAGTCATTGAATCTGTGATCAAGACTGAATACAGAAGCATTATAGTGGATAAACTTCTGCCTGCAATTGAAGCTAAATGGCCTCGGTCTAATAGTGGTACCTATTTTTATTCAACAAGCCAACGCTAAACCGCAATTTGATAAGAACTATAAGAACTTGAATGAAACTCTTAGCGCGTTAAGTTTCGCAAATACTCCAATAAACGTAATATGTCAATCTCCTAACAGTCCTGTCACCAATGGACTAGATCTCGGGTTTTTCAATGCCATACAGATATTTCAGTACTAAACTAATGCTTTCAATATCGATCAACTTAATCATTCCGTCACTGACGCGAGTCGTGATACACTGATAAATGACGGCAACAATTATAAATTTAAATTTTCACATTGTTTTTAGAGCCTCTGAAGATGATTGTAATAAATCGAAACATGTAAGGCCAACATTTTTTAAAAATAAACATCATACTTAAGTAAATAAAAACAAGAATTTTATTTAAATTATAAATTTCCCCATTTAGGCAAGACAAACTGGTTCGACTAGGACAGTTACCACTTTGCCTTAAATGTGATAGAATCCTCGTCGAAGCGACTCGGGCAAAGATTACCACTTAAATCACACTCCTACTATTATTAGGCCATTCTTGTTCTACATAATGCGCGGACTGGCACGTCACTTCAACAAAAAAAAGGACATTTTCTTTGAAGTGGCGAACCAGTACGCGCATCGTGTGGACCCAGCTTTATACAGGCTGTTTCAGGTTTTTGTAGCAGGACTTTAACAGTCGATAGATTTTTTAAAATTAATACAAAAACCTCATATAAACATAGGATAAACGCTTTGTTTTGGAGATACACGATGTTCAAATTAAATTTTTAAATTGATTTTTTTTTTATTGCTTTATTTTTTTATTATTTATATTTGTTACATTGTAGAGGGCGCTCTGTAACGTATTCTTTTCGGATCAAAATAACAATAACTTTTCTGACAGTATACTTTTTGGCCTTTTGAATAATATTTTTATTCTATGTACTTTTTTAAACAAAAAGCGTGCTCTTATCAAAATGCACTAAAGTTGGTGTTTTCAAGCTTTTTATTATTCGATATAGACCAATTTTTAATAGATAAAGATAGTTAAAATAATGTGTGCCATGAAAACAAACTAGAAAAAGTAAGGTTGGAAAAGATGATAATTATAAACACCTACCCGGACGTTGACATTAAATTCATGCTAGAAGTTTCGTGGCCGAATTGCGAGGGCGTATAACAATGCGTAGTAAGGTCGGTAAGGCGCATTGTTAATGTAACAGCCACCAATCGAGATTTTTTAAATAATATATTGTCGACCGATGAATCGTGTTTCACAAGACGTAGTAAGTTATAAACTTTCATAATTTACATGTTTGGGTGCATGAAAATGCCCTCGCAATTCGGCCACGAAACTTCTAGCATGAATTTAGTGTCAACGTCCGGGTAGGTGTTTATAATTATCATCTTTTCCGACCTTACTTAGTTCTTCATCGCCTGCATACATAAAAATCTGTTCTTAATTTAAGTGTATATGTTACCGGCAATCTGTATAATGCGGTATTCTATACAATACCAAGGCAATTTATAAAATACCTAACGCGTTTAGGTAATATATGAAATATTATTAATTTTATACTTTGCCTAGGTATTCTATAAAATACCGAATGCGAAACCGGCAATGTGTGTAAAAGGCGAGAACGTAGAGATATGGCAGAAAGCTATGGTTCTAAATTGGTTTGCCCATTATGCTTAAAAAACGCTGTAGCTGTAGAGAACCGTTCCAAAGATGTTTAACAGAGCTAGCTCAGAAAATGAAAAGAAATCTGAAAAAAAATTTCCCCATGTGCCATTGGGTACCACTGTAAGAATCCCTGTTCCGGAAGTCGACAGAGGTCGTGGTAAAACCGCTGACAGACTTCTAGGGCAGCTAGCTAATACATCAAAAATTAAGATGAAAAGTCTTAATATACATGGGGTCGCAAATGCCTCCTGAACGAGATATAGCGGGTCAAAGTTTCTTTAAAATTAAACATTATCTGCAATAAAACGCCCTTTCTTAAAAATATTTTCAACTCTACTGCTAATTTTGTCAAACGGGCAGTATTTTCGTGTAAAGTGATCAATTATCTATCAATTGGTCTCTTACAAAACTTTGATTAGAGCAACAGTTTTTGATTGAATTAACAAATTTTCTACAAACGTGTTTTTCTTTGTAAGAGACCAATTGATAGATAATTGATCACTTTACACGCGTAGAGAGCAATGGCGTAGACAATATTTTTAAAAAAGTGCTTTTTATAGCAGATAATGTTTAATTTTAAAGAAACTTTGATCCGGTATATCTCGCCAACGAGGCATTTGCGACCCCATTAAGACTATTCATCTTAATTTTTCATGTATTATCTACTCTAGAAGTCTGTCAGCGGTTTTTTGAATAACCCGGTATATACTATATTCCATACATAATGGACACCCTGTATGAACAAATATACCGCATATTCAGAAAAATATAGCTTATGTTTAACATTGAAGAATACAATAAGTTAGCTTCAAATAAACCATTTACATGAATTTAGTGCAGTTTCTATCCTTAATTCAAGAATATATATATATAAGTCATATATTCGAATGTCCTACAAGCTTATGCTCAGTCGAAATAACAGATATTCTCAAATGAAGGGTGTAATTCTCTCTAATGTAATATTTCCATAATTTGGTTTTAATAAAACAACTGACTCAATTTGCATAGTGAAAAGTTTAAATTTGAGAATTTATAATTCTTGTATCAAGTGAAATAATTTCAAATAAACGTTATATTTAAATAAAATAGATTTGTTTATTTAAATTAGGAGTAGATAAGAAATTATTTAAAGCCGAAAATTTACAAAACTCAAATAAAATGTTTTATTAATAACAATAAGAAATATTGAACATCCATAAATAATATAGTGTTTATACATATTAAAAATCTATCATAACTTTAAAAAAATATTTAAACTAAAAATAAATTATTCATTCTTATTAAAAAATAAATACAGGTTATTCAAAAGTAGCGTCCTAAACGAAAAGCCCATATGGAAAATGATTTTAAAGCAAAATGGAAAAAATACTTACATTTTTTTCCCGTTCGACCTCCGTTTTCATTTTATTCGCTCTCAAAAACTCTATTGTTACAAACCTAAAATTTGGTAAAAATACATCGTAATACAAATGAAACTATGACAACCATTCGATTTGACTTTTTGAACGATTTTCTTGCTTGTCGGAACATTCTTTCGTATATGTTAGGAGCGAATATCTCGAAAATAAAGGAAGATGAGAAAAAAATGTATTCTTTCAATTCGCTTTAAAATGACATTTCCACAAAAGCTTTTCGTTTGAAACACTACTTTTGAATTAGCTTGTAGATACATCTGATACATACATTTTGTTGTCTTTTAATATGTGAACCACAGTGGGTGGATTTCTAACAATGTCTAATAATTTAACAACATGATATAAATCTTGTAAGTGAACAATGGACGCCTTATAATGATTGCTGTAACTATCAGTACGTAATTTTTGTAATAAAAGTAAAATGGATGATTCGAGTTTACTTACTAGAATTTTATCAACTTTGTAAAATTCTGGCAAATCAATTTTGTTTTCATACAAAGTATTATTTTGTATCATACATAATAGAAACCATTTATTTAGTACCAGGACGTGCAAACATAATTTTTAAGTTCAATATCAAAGTTGACTAAAAAATTAATAGTAGTAAAATCTATATCATATACTTTTCCATGTTCTACATCACTTAACCGCTGTTGACACATAAATCTGTAGCAACATTTAAGTTGGGCTTTCACTGCCAAAGAATACGGTACATTTTTCTTACAACGTAACTTTCTGGAATTAAATCATGGACAATAAATTTAAAATTTCGTACGAAACATAACATTTCAGCCGCTGAAAATATTTAATAACCTTTATTTATATCCTATATTTAATATCCTTGATTTGAATCCTCCCTTTGATCCCTGATTTGAATGTATTTATTATCCTTTGTCATGTGGAGGAATATTTTTTTCGTATCGTTCATAGGAAAAATATTGTACGCGTAAATTTAATAGATCAAGTGATAAATATTTATCTTCAAGAAATTTTGTTAGTATTAGTGCCATATCATATCTAAATACCCCTTCAAATAAATCATGCATTATATTACTATACAAATTATTATAAACATGAAAATTGTTCAATGATGTCAAATGCGTTTTTCTTTTATACCTATACGTTATAATCTTGTTCCAGCCTTATACGATACCCCTTCAATACATTCTCATGTATTTGATTGTCGGTTACATGTTTGGGTACAGTACAAAATCTGCAGTAATTTGTTGCAGAGAAACTTTCACATAAACCTAGTATAGAATGTAAAGTTGTCACCTAGAAGCGACACAAGTATGAAATACACTGTTTTTGTTTCTTCTTTAACATTAATTTTTAAGTTTAAGTTCAACCTGACATGTTTCGGTCTTTTAAATGACCATCATCGGAGGTATCGTAAAAAGGACATATGAAGAACAACATACAATAAAATAGAGTAACTGCTAGCAGATGTGTGTGGAAGAAGTCTTTGTGGATAGTATCAGGATAACCGGGAGCCACGTTGGTTTCAACGATGGTCATTTAAAAGACCGAAACATGTCAGGTTGAACTTAAACTTAAAAATAAACCAGTTGTAACACAATTTTCGAATTTATTTAATATTAATGCCAAGACCATCACTTTCTAACACCTTTATTTCATGCAGTAGAGATGCAAATGTGCACTCATTTCCACATAAAACTCTATTACTCTATCGCTATAGAAAATTGAAGACAAAAATAAATTATCAAGTCTATTAATAAATGATGGTGGTATGGTTGCAATAGTATAGTACACAGCTCCTTTTTTATAAATACTGGCTTTAGTTCCTAAAGGGTTTCCCGGTTGGGAGTCATCAAAATACAAGACTATTGGTAAAATAAGTTTATGTGGGTACTTTTTATAATATTTTGATATACGGAGCCATGCACTACATTTTGTAAAAGGCTTTTGTTTTCATCAAAATTTCTAGGTAAGTCATTTTGATAAGTAACTATCGTATCATATACATTAGGTATTTCTAAAACATATTTTAAATGGGTATTTAATGGAATCTGCTGAATGCTACGATTTTTTAATACCATGCAATTCTCTCCATTGAGTCGCTTAGTATCAGGAAAACTATCTAAAATGTATTCTGTAGGTCGAATAAAATATTGACTATCTTCAAAAAATTTTAATCTTTCATATTCTGTATCAAGATTTAAAAACGGATTTTCAATTAGTGTAATCATCTTGTCTAAGAAACAAATATCGTTACTTGTTAAAATATTTTCACAAACAACTTATGATTTTTTAAAAACATCAATAATAGGCAAATAGGCAAATACAATGTATGAATCATACCTATAATACGTTGAATACTACTTCTTGGCAAAGACAAATCATCATACAATTTGGATATAAACAGTTGTAAAGCATTTTGATGGGCTTTGCTGAAATGTTTAAACAAGGAATCAATATTGTGCTCTCCGTTGAGCGGTTCTTTTGTTTGAAAATCACTTTTGGCATCACCTTTCACGTTATTTATATTATCTCTGCCATTTAATAAGTTTGCTGTAATTTTTGAACTAAAAACTGAAGTACTAGTAGATGTATCAGAAGAATTGTTTGATTTAGTCGAATGTTTTTGTAAGTAATGGCGTTTGAAAGAGAATTTTGTATGATAAACTCTACAACATTCATTATAAAGACATTGAAAATAATCTGCATTCTTGTGCATAAACTCTAAATGAGTATCTATAGTTATCTACTAACAAAAACCTGTGACCACGATATACACACTTCATTATATGGGAACTATATTATACAATACATAAAATTATTTATACAATTTTGACAAAACGTCGTGTATGTATGGAGGTACCTTATTTCCGTTTAGGTGAATTCTATATACTCCTTTTTTGTAACAATACATATAAATGTTCTGATTGTACTGGATAAGATATATTTAAAGCGTGAAATATTTTAAACAAAATATCGAACGCCTTTTTACCGCTTTTAAAATGCCAACGAATGTTATTGTCCAAAATAATATAGTGGTCGGTTGTTGTGGCAATTGTTGGCCCAACAATTATCATGTAAGGTTGTAGAGGAAATTGCTTCTGACAACATTGTAAAAGCTGACCACTAATAACTTTGATAAATTTTCACTGTTTCCTTCTTACATCCCCATGAAAGTACCAAAGTTACCAATAGTGGTAGTGCTATTAGAAAAATGAATATATATTTCAAGTGGGGTTGTGATGGTGCAGCAGGACAAACTAAAAGAAATTGTTATAAACAGATTTTTGAATGCGAAGAAAATGATGACTCATTTTTGTTTTCAATGTTTATAGTGTTATTACGAATCATAGCTGTATTTAAAGATAAACAGGAATTTGTTATTTGGCAAAATAAATCTACTTCATCAACAAAATACTGTCGACCAGTAAAAATAATTTTTCATAAAGAAACAAAGGAATTTGTCAAAAATGAAATTGAAAACATTAAAAAACAAATGGATGAACTGCAATGACTACAGAATTTCAAGCAAATCTGATACCGTGTTATTCTTTATTTTCTTTAACCATGATTGATGGTAAATTTTGCAGCTGGTAAGCTGATACGCTCGGTCAAAACTGTCTTCTTTGAGGACCTTATCCGAGGCAAATGAATGATATAGATGTCGTATTAAGATGAGTGATAGGTAAAAGAAGATAAGTTGGAATATGGAATTTCAAGCCTTTATGCGTGAACAAAAGCGTTTGAGTGCATTGTATATATCGCATACAGATTAGAGATATGTAAAAGGAAAATCAGGAAAGAAGATAAGGGAAAAGTAGAAACAAGGAAGAAGGAAATACAAGAAAAATTTTGCCAGGTTTTGGGACAACCAATGACGGCAATACAGCCAGATGTTTTGCAGTTTGGCAAGTGAATGAACATTTTATAAAACGAATAAGTACCATTTTAATTACCATTTCCTGTGGTTTCGAAGTAAATAGCGTACTATTCAAATCTTACTGTATAGATACTGCAAGGATCTATATTAATTTGTATCCTTGGTATTATATACCACAAAGTTTACATAAAATATTACTTCATGGGGCAGATCTAACTAAAAAATTGGTTTTACCTATCGGGCATTGGTCCGAAGAGGTACAAGAATCACGAAATAATGATTTAAAGCAATATAGACACTTCTTTTCGCGAAAATTCACTCGGCAACAGACACTCGAAGATATGATGCACCTGCTACTCGTATCATCCCATCCACTAATTAGCAGATTGCGACCATCACAGCCTAAGAAGAGTAGCACTGCCATCAAAAGTTAAAAAATGATTAAATGTAGCTTAAATGATAGTAGTGAAAGTGAATTTTATAATAGTGACATCGACAATAATTAAAAAATAAAAAGCGTTTTTTTTTCTATTTTCAGTTACATGTTAATACACTTTGAAAACTGGTATTGTTTGATTTTGTGTAATTATATCAAAAATCATTGTCTTAAAGCATTTCTTCGTTTATTTATATTTTGTACGTTAATTTTCTTTTATTTTAGTACTTTTTCAGTAATATATCCTTCAATATTTACAAACTATTCACGTAGTGTTCTATTTTTTCGTAAACTTTTTCAAAAGTTAATTATACAGAGTCCATTTAACTATTTAAAAAATTTAAAACCTTAGATCCGTCTTAGCGATTTTTCCATAAACTGTTTTAATTGATTTACGAATTTATCCATTACTTTTGGGATACCTGTATATGGGCCATATATTAATTGTACAATTTCCGGTTGACATATTTTAGTCCAAAAGTTGATACAGATCTATGATCTTCAGTAATGACTACATATCAAATTTTTAGGGTCTTTTTAGGGCCCCTGAAAATTTATAGATACATCAAAATATCGAGATCGAATTTTTGCTTGATTACTATATATTATTTTTATACGTTTCGCGTATACGAGTCTTTGTCGATGGTTTAAAATGTCAATTTAAATTCATCAGAACCCAAATTAAACAAAAAATTTATCAATAATTTCTTAAATTTTGCTTGAATATTTTTACTTTTCATCATAATATTTAAATTTTTCTTATTGTTTCAGGGAACACATTTATAGTAAACGTAGCGCTGGCAGATCTTTTGGTATCAGGACTTGTAGTTCCAGCTTCTGCAATAGTTATCCTGTCGGGATTAAACGACGACCTAGGAGTGTGCAAGTTCCAATGGTTCCTAGCGGTTCTTTGTTTCCTGGTTACTGTCCTTTCATTATCTGCTATAGCGGCCGAAAACTATGCCAGACTATGCTGTTCGATTAACTTCTACGAATCGTTAACACCCTTGAAGATAACTACAATAGTCCTAGTTTTTTGGGGTATCTGCTCCATCGCATCTGGACTTCAATTTTTTACTAAAAACGTTTCCTATGATTACTGCACAAGGAAAACCGAAGGTTTGATACCATATCAAGCAACAATCGGGGTTTTATTTGTTTTTTGTCCGATTAGTTTAGCATTTATTTGTTATGTAAGAGCAAGTTACCAAGTTCGGATGGCTAAATCCAGACCTAGTTTTAAACCTCCCGTCACATTCGGTTGGGATTATTCATTAATGCAAACAAATATTTATAGTTTTTTATTATTTGTTATTTTTTGGTTACCATTCGGGATAGTTTTGGCGATTGGAACGGTTCGATCCATACCTAATAAACTATTTTACAACTTAGCTTGGTTAGCTATAAGTAAATCTTGCATTAACAGCATTTTATATTGCGTGACTAACAGACATTTTCGAGAGGCTTACATCAATTTATTCCATTACTGTTGTTGTAAAACGACGGTTACATTTTCGAGGAGACAGAGACCGGAAGGGGTTCGACCTTCCGGTGACGTCCGAGTCCATATCATACCAGGTTACAACATGTATTGTAGTCCACAAAGGTGCAGGGATGGTCAATCAAAACGATCTGCAAACCGATCAAATGGCAGAGATGTTTATGAATTATGATGAGGCGAAAGTTTTAACACTCAAACGGGTGTCTGGGTTTAGTGAAATATTAATTAATTTTAAAACAAAAATGAATTTTAATTTTATTATTAATCTTAATTATTTCTTATTTCATCTGAAATCGGTTTTGTTTGGATAAAATAGTAGATAATTTCTTTTTTTATAATTTCAAGAAAAATATAAAGGGGTTATAAATAATGCCTTATATCAGTTATCAGTTTTATTAAATTAGCATTTATTTAACTCAGTTTATGTATAAAAACATTGTTTTAATCTTTAATAACACCAACTTGAAACTTAGACTAATTAAACATGATGTGTAATTACGTTTCGTTGCAAATATCACGATTGTTTTTAAATATAAATATTTTCTTCTTTCAATGTTCGATTACTAATCATTAAAGAACCGAGATTGCTTCATAGTTCTCATAACAAGATTTTTGAGATACAAATTTGTTTCTAAGTTATTTGATTTTATATTTTTTGTACTAATTAAAAATTATTTTACATAATATTAATAATTCGTGTACATATTTGCAACGAAACATTCGCTTTGCTATCAACGTGTGTCCTGTTTTTCATAAATTATCAACACTATCTTTTTATACGCTTTTTGTACATTCCTGTAATCGTATAAAAATACATATTTTACACAATATTTTTATTGAGCTTGATCGCGTTAACTATTTTACATTCATTGTATTGATTAGAGCAAACAAAGTTGATATTATTATATACTATTTGATACACTAGGGCAAGAAATTGAATTTTTAAGATGGTATTTTGTAATTTTCTAAGGTGGTGTTTACAGCATAATTTAAGAAAATTAATTAAGATTGAAATTTTTCTAACTAATTAAGAAATTGGCGAGTAAACGATTTATTAATCAACGGCAGCATTTCCCACAACTCACAGGGTTTAAAATTAATAACTAATTTAATAATAAGTCAAAAAACAATATATTTCCTATTACTACATACTCATCAATCTACCTACAAATAATTTTAAAATAAAGTAAAATAGATCTCTGGAACATATCAAAAAAAAACATTAAGTATTCAAAATCTAAATCCATTATTTAAATAGAACTAAAAGATTAATAGGAAGTACATTGTAGAAATTATTAATAGTGAAAAAGGATTCTGTTGAACGTGAAATATTTACTGAAAAAAGTGGTTCAGGAGAAATCGTCCGTATGTCACTAACCGGAACAATACGTTCACCCCACGTAATCGATGTATCCCGGATCCATTTCTAGAAAAGCGCCTGCGCCATCGACGCCTTCCCCCACAGCTTTAATTACTACGTAAATTAGTAGAGAAATTCATAATTTCGATAACGCGAAGAGCTTCGCCCTCTAGGCCAGTATTTAACAGGCGAAAGAGACTGATTGCTTTCGACGACCCGAGAAAACGCCTAAGACATTTTATCCGCTCGCTAAAGCATCTCCTCTTGCTCTATTTCCTGTTCACTTCATTAATTTTTCCTGCCACTTTTAATTATAAAAATAATCTTTATTAAAACAAAATAAATGGAAATGGTTGGTTGAAAATATTGTAGTAGGGCACATAATTGTATAATAATTTAATTGAAGACTGTTTGTTTTAAAACGCAGAACAAAGGGTTACTAAATTTTGTGTTTGTTATTCTGAATGCTGGGAAAGAAGTTAATTAAATCTGGCAATTTATATGTAAATTGAAAAGCCACTAATTTACTGAACTATCACTATTTTTGTTTTTAAAACCGACAAGTTTTTCTTACATTTAGATATTTTTTGAAGTTGAGTATAAATAATCGTGGCTTTTTATAACATTATTTACAAATCAATCCTCATTTCAAAAGGTAGTCAGTTTTTTATTACTATAAATGTTATATAATTCGAACAATGATATAATTACTTGGATGTGAACCAAATTGGTAAAGAATAATATTAAATAGAAAGAATTTTTTAATTTCTAAGTACGATAAAAGTTCTTATATAAAACATTCGTACTTGCCTCATTTCCCCCATTAATACTTTAAAGTAATTGGCTTGGTTTTTTCTCAAATGATTTTATTGGTACATATTAAATAAATTATATAACTTTTCAATTCTCTGTTCATCAGTTATCAAACTACAAATGTTATTAGGCCATTCTACAAAAAAAATTATTTTCAAACATCTAAAAATAAGATAACTCAGCAAATCTAATTTAAAAACAACGATATTTTTATATAATCAAACGAAATTTTTGTATAATCATGACGTATGAGGAAAATTGTCCTATGATGGTTATATGTGTATGTTCCACACGTCCTTTATTAATTCCGAATTTACTAATTAAAGATTTATTGGGAATACAGATTTTTAGTGTAGTTAAGGTTTTGAATGTACAATTGGGTTATGTAATGTGATTTTAAGTTGAGTGATTAATCATTGTGATTGTCTATTTGGTTGTAAATGTATTACAGCGTATATGTTACTATGTTATATCAGAACTGAGTTATGATATATTCTAAATAACGGGTTTGTCGCAGTAAAATTAATTTCTAGAGTACAGTTGTTTTAAAATACCTTGTTTCGTTCCTAGTTTGTAGAGGTCTTCTTTTTCCACAGAAATGATGATAGTAATTATATTACGACTATCCGTCTTGGCCCGATCTACATTTGGTACCCTTATTCCAACGCTTTGGTCTATTTCTGCAACAGGAAATTTTGCATTTGAATGCACTAACATTTTTTCAGCTTGCTTTTGAAGTGATACTTTAGCTGCGTCACGAGCCTCTCCAATTTTGTTTGATACTTCGTTCAGTAAACATACAGCCTTTTCATTATCAGTATTTTATTGTTCATTGATCATATCGGCAGAAACAGCCTGTTCATCGTCTGGTCGAGAGTTTTCATTTATTGTATCGGCAGAAGGTTGTTCCGGTTCAGGACGAGGTTGAGGTTCAATCGTAACAGAAATGGAATGAGTAACAACGGCTAAGTTTTTATCTATGCTATTATTATCATCCGCTCTGTCCAACATTATGTTTTGACCTTCACCGGAATCACCATCTTTTAACATTGTCTCAAGATCTTCTTCACTTACTATTTCCGGCAAATGATAGCAAGACTGATTTTAAACCTACTTTGGGTTTGGAGACAAACATAACTTTGTAAGAACTGCGATCGATGCCGAAGTGATAAGCTCTGTTTTTCATGAACTGTACGAATCTTAGCCCTTCCGATCATTTTGTGGTTTTATTTGTCTCTAACCATATAAAAAAACATCTTTTCTACACCCTGATTTGCTCTTTCTACTGAGTTTTGAGATTGGATATGACGGGAATTGCCATGTACAATTTTGAGTTCTTCCCACTTTTGGCATAGTTCGACAATAATTTTATTTACGGTTTCTCTGCCATTCTCACTGTGCAAAATGTATGGCGCTCCAAATATTATGAAGATATCCAACAAATGATATGCGCCTTTTTCGGCTCGCTATGTTTTTAGTGATCTGAGAATCACAAACTCGGTGAGATGGTCTTGATACACCATGATGAACTTAAAACCACCATCTGCTTGTGTTTGCATGTCGATCAAGTCGACTTGGCATCGTGAGTTAGATTCACTACTTTATATAGGCTTAACCACCAGCCCTTTCTTTGGTACACTTAATTTTTTTTGGCATGATTCACAAAGAGTCAAATACATAGCCACAAATTCTTTAGTAATGTTTTTGTACTTCAGTTTGAGTTCTTTCATCATCCTATTTCCACCTCCATGCCCGATAGAAATGTGAGTTTCGTGAATAATATCAAATGTTTCATCCATATAACAGCAATATTTAATTGGTTCCCTTTCATTTTCACTGGGACGATTAATTTTTGAATTGTTTCAATTTTGGACAATCGTCGATAAAACAACAAAAAGCATAAAAGACACCAAACACACAAACGCTGTAGTTGTCAACTGGCACACAGCTGATAAATATATCAGTGGGCATTCGATACCCAATAGTGACATTACCTGTCTGTACTTTTCGTAACTATTTCAACTAATCAAAGCAATCCTATACAAGCTTGCGCACTGTGTAACTAACATAACGCGCCCCGCCGCCTAGAAGTAGGGATGTATTCATACTGCCCGGTCAAAGTGATAATTTCAAGCTATTTCAGACCTTGATTTTTTTTAAATGGACTACAGGCCATCGGGCTTTATTAATATGGGCCGGCCAAAGTAATAAATTTATCAATTTGGCCGGCGCTCTTGGTCATTATTCATAATGATCGGTTAATAAATACTGTCCGGTTAATCAAGTTGCTCCTAACATATACATAGCAAAGAAAAATGAGCATTAGTAGGCTAACTAATCGAAATCTAAGCTTTCTTTTAAAATTTAACAAACCGTGCGCATTTGGCGACAAGCGGCCACGATTAAATTATCCTTATCCAAAAGTACCGTCTGACAGTTGGGATAAAAAAAAATGTACATAATAAGGATTCAGTCATATTTTTTTTTCATTTGAGTTACAAAAATGTCAAGTAAATTCTGCATAATATATTATATTGTGTAATTTTACCTGAGTTCACTTCTTATCTGGTCAAATCTGCGATCAGATGTTATGGTCACGTAATTAATTAGTTGTCGTATCGGTGTCCTTTTTTCTTTCTAGTAGTTTAACATTCCACTTCTAGCTATGTTAATAAGTCTTTTTCCTTGAGTTTGTTAGCAATTCGCCAATAGTTGTGTCAAAACTCTTCTTTGTCTTTTGTTTAATTATTAACTCATTTTGTACCATTATAGACTTTATGTAGCTATCTATGGTTTGTAACAACCTTTCTAACAATCATTGCATGTATCTATAAATATTGCAACAGCTGTGTTTAAATCACCTTCGGTTTAGCTGCTTTTCCGATAGCCAAACTGTAATTTCTCTGTGTATCATCAATCTTTTGCAAATCGCGTCGGAATGTATATCGGAATGACTTTGGCAGTGTAGGATCTTTTTATAACAATTACTTCTGTTTGCTTATAAATGTTAGGAAAATTTTCTTGCTCTAGGAAGTCATTGTAAAAATTAGTTAATGTTATTGTCCTTTAGTTAATTTTTTTAATTAATTAATTAGTTAATCTTCTATCTTTTTGAGGGTCTCATTTTGATATTGTCGATTTCTGCTGCTTTGCCCTTTAAAGCTACTAAATATAACTTTGATTATACACTCTTCGACCAGCTCAACTACTTACCTTAAGTCAAGTTTGTTCGTCCACTATCACTTTAGAGTTGAGTGCAAACCTATTTGATTATCTCTCCTGATTTCGGGAAATTAGAAATTTAAAGAGTGTTTTTACCCACCATTTCTGTAGGATTCTCAATTAAGAGAAGTGTCAAAAACTTAATTTTTCCAATAGCTAATTTTTTGGCATAACCCAGGCAAACATTTTTGCACCTTTTCTTTTGAATTCTGACCTGTCAGTCTTTAACGAGATTTGACAAAATGGTGTCCAACTTCACTATTATACACTCCAACATGCGCACTACATATCCAATGATGTAGGCCACATATTACTTTATATTAATGAAAGCCAGCAATATCTCTTTTACATTTAGGATTTCATATCAATCAACAACATATAAGCTTTTTTGAAAAACAATATTACCCAACATTGTTTTTGCAGTCATCCACACATATGACACATTCTTCGGATGGATACAGCATAAATCGCATAAATCCATAATAAAAATTATCTCGAACGATAACTTTTGGGAAAACGGTATCTGAATTAATTCATTGAGGTTGGAAATAGTTTTTTAAGAAGTTTTTTGGAAGTAATAAAACCAGTGCGGTAATAAACTTCATTACGTAACTCAAATCACCTCAAATGAGTGTGGTAATGATGACATCCAAGCAGTCGTAGATAAAATTATATTTACATATTTCAAAATCACCACACAATTCCTTATAAATAATTTGAGATTTTATATCAAATGTAATGGAATAAAAATGTTCATAACTGAACGTTTTTCTCTTCAATTTGAAATTTCCGAGACTGTTGTTCACCTCCAAAGATTTAAATAATCTGATCCATAGAATAATTTTTCGCTTCTAAGTTTTTAATCTCAAAATTAACATTTCTTTCAGATTAATGTCTTTATAAAGTTGTTTTAAAGAATCATTATTACGTTTCCATTCATTATTATCATCGCTACTATAAACACTATTTGGTTAACATTTATCAATCCGTTTGTTGTACAATAATTGAGTGCATCATGTTAAATTCGAGTAATAAGTTATTAATCGCTAGAATTTGAATTTGGAGTTGGAAATTATGTAAAGGTATCCTTAAGTGTAGTTCATGTGATATGTGGCTCATGAAAATCAAAATTTAAATAATGGTGTTAAGACATTGGCGTTCATAACCTGAAAAGAATAGTTGGTTTATGAATACCTTCTTCTGCAATCGGAGTTTCTTACCAAAAAATCTTCTCGTATTAAGCAAATTTAAAAAAACATTTCGTTATGACTTCTCCAAGTTAAATCTTGAAATTATGGTATCAGGTTGCCAATCTAAATCTTTGTTATAATGGTGATGCTACTAAAGAAGAAGAAAATTGGCAATTGTAGCCTCCAGGTTCATCATGGTGAGTATTAATAGGATAAAAAAGAATAAGTCCACGATGATTATTTATTATTTTTTTCAAAGTACATAATACGATCTCGGGTAAGGGAGATAACTTAATGATGATATGATATGATGTTTGATTGAATACTGTTTCATCGGTGTTATGAAATCTGGTTGTTGAAGGGAAACATTTGGATAATTTTTGAAAAAGGCTCTGGTTAGTTTAAATTACCTTTGAACTAATGAATAGAAAATTGAAAATACATGAGGATATTTCAATATAAATAATGTTTTAAAAAGCTCTTTGAAATATAAAAATAGTTTCACCAATTAAAAATATTTTCCCTAATTATTCCAAATTAACTTTTATTGCAGTATTGTTAAAATTGATTAAAATTGGTACACCAACATCATTCTCCCTAGCTAATCCGATTTAATTTTCATCAACACGTATAAACCTACCCTAAAATCCTCCCTTTTATAAATGTTCACGTATAACGCCGTTAATAATTTAATTTGACGCCTCCGTCCATAAGTACTGTCCCCGCTACCGCACTAACGCGCTAATTAATTTGGAAGTACAACGTACATATTAAATACCACTAGATTTAAGCACATAGTAAAAGCTTTCATCGAGCAAGTTCGAACAGGTTTCGTACCCCTCTCGACGATAACTGAGCTTAACATTAATTTAGTGCACGCTTATAACACAATTTTACAATGCGCACATTAATATAATCGAGTGGTTACGATATTATTAAGTAATAAATAAATACAATTTAAAAGAAAAAAAGATGAAAAAAATTAATTGCTAATAGTTCACAAAGTCCAATATAGTTAACGTATTTAACACGTATAATAGAGAGATTCATGTTATAAAGGTTACAAATATCTATATATGTATATTACACGGTTGGCTTAAGCTTTTATCAAGACGATGATGGTTAAATGGATCCAGGAAATCGATAAAGTAATCTGCTCCATTAATCACCACCTGCAAATGGTGAACATCAATGAATTAATGGATCAGAGACCATCAATTTGGTAAATGACAAATTTGTTTACTTAAATGACGGTAAAGTAATTTGTGGAAATGTTTCGACTTTGATTAACTTGAGGTGTTTCTTTAATAGTTTTATTTTAAACAAATATTTTCGGTAAATAAAACTTATCCTGAAAGAGATGCGTTTATAGAAAGCGAATCCTGTGAGAATATATTAGCTTCCTTTCAAGTTTTATTATTTCTAGCTAGAACGATGGATGCCGAATAGAGCAAACAATAAAGTGGCTACGTTTGAATAGCTTTTAATAAATTGCCTGTCAACGAATATCTAGGTCAGCCTCCGGATGAATTTGTTTCACCAACTTTCCCGTCCATTTACCCCAAAATCATTAATCCAAAAAATATGACAAATCATATTTACTTCGTTATTTATTCATTTTTTAATCAACTAAATAAAACTTAATATATTACAGCAAAATTGTCCACTTACACGAATGTAGTTTTGATAAATTCAGTTTTGGAATCCATCATTTTCAAACGTGAAATTTTCTTTTCTTCAGAATTCCAGTTGAAAGTAATAAATAGATGTTTCAAGATATTGCGGAGAATATTTGCTGTTATAGCTGAACGTGTTATAACACGTGCTCAATTCAGTTAGTATGCAACTTGAATATAAATCAACAAAATTTTGAGAGAAATTCTGAATTGTCTGGTTTTGAATTATATCTACATTATTATTATTGTATGCAGCTAATAATACTTGAATAAAGTTAACGTCGAATTTGTGAGGCATGCACAAGCTATTGATATGTTAGTATATTATTTGAGACGAGGGATTAACAACTTTTCTTCGAACAAACCTATTGAAACTGAAATGTTTATGACAACTCAATTTATTTCAATAACGTACGAAGATATCATTGCTATACTTGTAATATTACTTTGGTCTTGCTTAGTCTCCGTGTATATTGTATTGAAAAAATCTTCAACCACATGGTCTGGTGGGACAGGCATAAAACTTTTCTATCCACATGTGTTATACCTAAATATGTGGTTAGTTTTATTTTTTAACTAAATCGTTTTGGGTTTTTAGTATGGAAAAATCCAAGAGGAGATATCGCTCATCTAACAAGGTGTCAGAGGATAGTAAAATTATTGGAAGAATGTATTGAAACGTGTTCAATCACTCAAGAGGCAGAAAGCTTTTCCTACGACATCGAGGGCGACAATTGCTTTTAATGAACTCGATAATACCTTATGTTCATCACCCAGATCATTCACAAGATTTCTTTCCAACGATAACTTACTATGTAATCTACAGGTCTTAAGTAAAAACCGATTCAAGGATACATTCAGACATTTCAAATGACATTCTCAATTACTTGATTTCTTGAAAAACACACTTTTATAATTAAATCACACACATTCAGATCCTTTAACCTTAGAATATTTAACAACACTGACTTCTACAATATCGATTAAAATTATACTTGATAGGCAGTTAGAACAAAAAAGGTATCTTCAATTAGTTTAACATTCCACCCGATATTTATGGCCATCGCCAGGGTGGGAGCCGAATAAATACCCAGAAAAGAAATAGAGATAAAACTAGAAATTCGGGGCGTTGTTTAAATATTCCTTTTCTGCTTTGGCCTTTTTATGACAAGAGGTATGTTACACCGCAGAGCACTGTTCAGTGTAAGATGTGTTTCTGAACTGTACAGATTAAGGACAATGAAGAGTATTATTCAAAAATAAACTGAACTTCAAAATAGAGGACATCCAAACTGTTGGAATTTATAGTTAGTTGTGATAAAAGTGTTCTAACGCCTAAGGATAAATCTAGATTTTGGAATATTTGTTTATATGCAGGGAGTGTTTGCATCCTCGTAAACCATGTAGGCTGTAACTGATCCCTGCGCAACTTCCTGCTAAATCAGCCAGCCATTCGGTATTCTTGATTGAAAGCCATTGTTCTAAGAAGGTTCTCATTCTGAAATCTTACAGAGTAGAGCGATCACACAACATTAGAGAGAAGATTGGACCACAGACAGAATAACATAATAATTGTTTGGCCAATTGGCACCCTTTTAATCTATCCTAGTCTTGATCTTCACTCAGGTTATGGTTTCAATAAGTTCGATATGACATGATAAGGACAGGGGGATTATTACGATTTTGGCAAGAATGCCAACTCTCAAATAGATTCAATGTTCTTTAATTCACTGGAGTGTAACGAAATTAATGTCGCTTTTGCCTCAAGTATAAAATGACCGTCCATGATTAATGCAGAGTCAATCTAAACCAAACTGTCTGCTGTCAACAAAGATTGTTAAAATCTTACATTACAAGTTGGATTTTGTAATAAAGTTAGTAGCAAATTTGTATGTCTACTAGATCCACCTGTTTGACAAGATTATTTTTTGCGATCGATTTTGAAAATAACATAATGTGTGATGATAATTTTTGTTTAATTGCCAGTATTTCGTATTTAATACTTAGCATATGTTTGTATGTGTGTTTAGCCACACTACTTGTTGTTAAGGCAATTTTCTGTTTTTGGTACTCTCTTCAAATGTATCCGAATAGAGATTCGATTCTTTTTCTAAACATCGTTTGAAGTGCATGTAAATTCTGCTGCAATTAAATTCCAAGCATCTACTTGTTTCAATTTCTATTTATAATTATTCTCTATTGGATTCCAAAGGTACTCATGCTCTCTGTATAAATTAATGAGTTGTATTGCTAACGAATTGTTCTACTCCATCTTCAGGCCGCACGTGAACCATTTTTCTTTGACGTACCGCCAAACAAGCGAATTCTGGTGCACCAAAAGGTATACGTTTGGCGTCAATATTTTTAAATACTAAGGAATAATATGCATTCTTTATCATTCGACCGCATTAAGATAGTAGGATAGTTGATGGTGTAAGCTGGACTGTCAATAGAAGAGAGGAATTGTTAGTCAATGCATTTGAAAGAAGGATTTTGAGACGAATCTGGAGACCCGTTTGCAAGGTGGAATGTGGAGAATAAAATACAACAAATAACTTTATAGTTTGTATGATGAGCCAGCTATTTCCATAATTATTAAGCTCAAAAGCTTTCAATGGGCGGTCGTGTACAGCACATGGGAACAGAACGTATGCCTAAGAAGAGATATAACATAGAGAAATAGTAATTTTGGTGGTAAGAGAAGAGTCAGAAAGTCAAGAAGTATATAAGTGGATGCTGTGGAAGAGGACACGAAAAGGGTTCTGGGTGTGAGGTGTTGAAAGTGGAGGGCTAGTGATAGACAGGAATGAAGAAAGTTGATAAAGGAAGCCAAGGCCTGACATCGGGTTGTCGCACCATGGAAGAAGAAGAATTATGGTGAACACATTACCTTGTGAATAAATAACACAGAAATTTATCGATCATATCCTTTCACACAATCCAACCACAGGTTATCTTACTCCTACAAAAAGTCCCCTATATTTATGAATACCCTCAAGTAGGACTTTATATTTATACTACATTATACTTCAAAGCACCAGCGATGTAACTGGTCTCTGAGTGGAGATTCGAGTGTAGACTTGTTTTAACAATCAATTATATGCAGTGAATATCTGAATAGCACCAGATTCACTGAGAATGCCGAAACTGAAAAATGTATAATCATTAAGAAATGATGATATACGTGAAGCCTTTCAGAATATCAATTGTCATTCTTTTAGTAAACCGATATCTAAAGATTAGGGTTTGATGCTAGAACTCTCTTCAGACAGAAAACCTCTCTAATGCAGATAACTTCCTTGTGCTACCAAGAATAACCATACAGTTAATAAAAAATTAATGAAAGAGTCATTAAGGGCGTTCGTGTATTCTTCAACTTCACACGTTTTTAATGGATTACGTAAGCCACTTGGATTTAATCTTGCAGATTAAAGCCCATCCTTTCAGTTTTTAAGATTACAAGTGTCCAATTATAGATCGAATGAGAGATACGCATTACAGCTAAGGTAACATCGAGGACATATTGACCTCCACTAGTAACAAATACGGCTTTGATAATAGCCGTATTTAGGTATTAGATAATAGGTTTGATAATAATAATAATAATAAACAATATTTATTGGTTCACATAAGTAATAACAGTAAATACATTGGAAATAAACAAATTAAATTCGAAACAATGAACCAAAGAGAATTGAGTCAGTTTGGCTAGCAACAGTTAATGGTGCTAGCCAAACTATTGATTATGTTGGATATCGGCTAGAAACAACAGAAATGAAAATAGTGCGTAGAATAGTTGAGAAAACATTGACAGAGAAAGAAGTGAGAACATCAACAGGTTTGCAGGATAGATAACATCAATGATTGGACATGATTTGTATTGGACAGAAAGAAGAAATGAGATGAGCACATTGACTGAATGACAGAAGAACGAATTGTGAAGATAACACGGGACAAATCACCATCAGCACGAAGAAGCATTGGAAGTCCTACAAAAAAAAAACGGCAACATTCCAAACGATTAGGGAGCAAAAAATGAAGAAAAACAGGTAGTTATGCCTTATATGGAAGGAAGAAGAAGGATATCGGTTGAAATAAAGTTGCGGTCTTACAACGATGCAAGTTCATGTAACTTTCATCATTGCGACAAGGTTGATAACGTTGCCTTGTGTCAAGTATGTCAAAAATAGTCTCATCTAACACATCGACTATACAGACAAAGGAAGCACATTACTTCATATGTTCGAACTCCCCTATTTTTCCTTCAGTGTTCCACTTCTTCTACCTCCGATCAAGATTTTTGTCCTCAGATTTAAGGGATTAGCTACGTGAACCGATTTTTCTCCATCTATAAAACACTAAGCAGGGAGTTCTATCCAGATTCACAAATGACCGGCCTACCTTAATGGCGCGGCGGACAGATCACGTGCAGAAAGTGAAATTAATATCCGAATGTAATAACAAAATGAACGAAGTGGAGTTACCGTGTGAAATTTGTGGTATCTTGCCTAATTCTTGGGTTTAAATGTTTTTTAAAGCACTGAAATACGCAAAATATTTAGTATTTTAGCCTGTTGAAATTGGCCTGTTGGTTTTATTCAAACATGATTTGGGTATATGTCACGTATTTCATTATTATTGTTTTGTACATAATCTAATTTAATTCTGCAACACTTTGCAACAACCGGCTCTTTTAATTTATAAAAGAAATTAATTCATTTCTTATAATATTTAATATTCGTGTTATTTCCAGATGTCAATCTTAAATGATTATGCGTAGAAAAAGTCTTCAACGAAAGATTCCCACATTCGCTTGAATACTTTTCTACTTCGATCTCAAAGTGTACGCGCCTGAGATAAGGAATCCAATTGTATTCGGAAGCGTTAGTGGAAAATTCGCGCTCACTTCGCCATCTTCAGACGGGCACAACTAGACGCTTCTTTTCTTTTCTCTTGTTTTCTCCATTTTCCTCTTCCGCGCAATAAAATTCCAGTAATATGTAGGTCAGGCCGGAGGCTTCGCGTGTACGCATCCGCCGACCGACGTGCAACGGCTGCACGATTACCCTAACAATGAACTCAGTATAAATAGAAAGGGCGTCGTGTTACGACGACAATCTATTCCATTTTCCTTCATCTAGAGAAAAAAGTGCGAGAGAGAGAGCGAGATTTTTAAATATAACTCGACTGCGATGCATATTGAGGGGTTATACGGAAACGCAATTTCCCGTATAACTTCCGAAGGTAGAAGAAGCACCGTGGATGGAAAGTCAATGGGTGGAAAACTTTTTAAGCTTGTTTTCTCCAAGGAGCTTTTTCCGTGCATCTTACGAGATTACAGGATTTTGTAGTTAGTAGCGTACTTTGGCTCGGATCTTTTCATTAGTGTGATATCCAATAGAATTTAATTCAAGTGTTTGGAGATAAATTGAATAGAAAATAAAATTTTTATAGTTAGTTTTGCTACATTACTTGTTTTTTTATAGCATTACACAACTTATTTTTGGAATGTTAATATTTTAATCAACAATCAGTTAGAGTTTAGTAATATTAAAGGGATAATTTTTTAATGAATATACACATGGTAAAGCGAAGAGTTGCCAAATTGTCATAATAGTGGTTATATAACATGCAGATTAATCTGGAATATCTTAGCTGGAATATACGCAGAACCAATTACAAAGAATGGGAAACTTCTGAACTAGAGGTATATGGTACAGGATGTTCAAAACTTATTTTTATTTTTTCATTTTTCAATAAATTTTGAATTTTTTTAACAGTTTTTACGTAAAAGTCGATTGCTCTCTAAATCTATCTGCATGAAAATCTAGAAATTGATGCTCTTTTTGTAACTGCTCATAAAATGCACTAGTTACTCCATAACTGCTTAATAGTAGATTTATTAATCTGTTATCGATTGGTAGTCAGTTACTATGAAAGTTACTATTCATAGTTTGTCTAAGATAGTCAGTTGGGAAATTGTACCATTCTGTACTTGAAATTGCCTATATTTACCATAAAATATATATGCTACTACTATAATCTCCGCAAATAACCACAAGCATTTGAAAGAAAGAAAAGAGTCGAACGAGTTATAAAACAACTGCAACAGGTCTTATCGGGGACAACACAGATGTAAGAAGCGATCATCATCATCAACTCAAACTAAATCGTGATGAAGTAAGCATAAATCTTTATAACTATCAAATAACTTTAGAAAAGGAGCAAGGAATAAAATTTCTAAAACAGGTTAGAAAATCAAATTACAAGAAAGACATCATTCTGTACATTTGAATTTGGAAACCACTAACTTGGTATTAATGAAAGAATGAAGGAATGACAATTTCAATTCTAAAGAGTATGCTAAAACAGTAGTTTTTGTAATGATTTAAACAGTTTTTGGCCTATGTAAGCAACATTATCGCTAGGTGACTCAGATAGGCCACCAATATTACATGTACTTAACGCAACGAAAGTTTTTAAAAATTAATAATTATTATTTGCAAACATGCCTTTATAATTGTGATAAATTATTTATTTAATTATTTTTACTTATTAATAAAATATGAGTAATTTCTTATTTATTCTTTTAAAGCTCGTAATGATACAACATCAAAAAAACATATCAAAGTTGTCATGTGAAACATTATGCTTGCAATATTTATAGAGTGCAAATTCCTCCTAAAGTGGACCTTTTATTTTAGTTTTTTTTACTAAGCGAGTTTAATTACAGTTTAAAACCGTTTCTAGTACTCTGGTTTCCATTTTCCGGTTACGCCAATTCCCTGGAGTTTATTGCCTCTGCCACATCCTCTCTCCATATTCTCTTGGGGAAAGCCCAGCGCTTTGCCGTATCGTGTGGCACTCATTCCATCCAGCAGGATTTTTTCGGTACGATTCCCTGTTTTTTGATTCGAAGTAGGTCTCTGCTCTCGCATTATAATTCTCGTTTCTAGAACATCTTCATCGTAACTGTCATTACCTCATTTAGCTCTGAATCACTACAATGTCCAGGTGTGTACTACAACGCTCTTGCCGGTTTCCACGTGTAGTTTTTATCGGTTAACATTTTGCTGGCTCTGCAGTGAACTTATGTTGCTTCAAATAATTAACTAGGACGTTGGCTCTTTCAAGACCTAGAGTCTAAAGGAACAATACCGGTTGCACAAAACGAAGTTATTAAATTTTTCTTTATTTAGGAAAATCTTTTTATTTAAAGAGGTTTGTTGCAGATAGGAAATTACTGAAAGAAATTCAGTTGATTACAACCGATCTCCATGCAATCTAGAACGGACGGAAAACCCAACATACAAAGGTTGAGTGGGGTTAGTGAAGTTTTTTCGAAAACAAAGGCGGTTTAACAAACCGGCTAATGCAACGGTTTATGCAAAATTGAAAATCCTTTCAGGATACATAGTTCCACAGTGGAATAACGTTTTCTTTTAACCTTATTAGTCTTGTAAATTTGTTTTGTCATAGTTGAAAATGTTGCAAGCTGAAACATCTCCTAATGTCTCCTTTACGTTATTAAAATTGTGATCGATAGTTTCTGCACATCTTTTAATGTTTGTGGTGAATTTTTGAATTATCTCGTTATCATGTCTTTGGAACATGGACCAGGTCCAATTAAAAGCTAATTTGAATAAATTTAGCCATATTACTCTTACTCTTAGTTCGTTATTGGGAAAATAGGTTGACTTATTTTAATACGAATACTATTAATTATATTTATTACGAAGCGTATAATATGGTGTTTTATACGTACTGGAGGCGTGACGCAAGGACTACCCATCTTCTGTAATCCTTGTTAAGGCAGCTTCAAGGGTTTCTCGAGTGAAATCTTTATAAGAACGCGATCTCGGCTTTCGCGGATATTTTCTTGGCATGATTGACACCTAAAGAGAATACTTAATATTAATCTGTTCCATAGTTAACAACCAGATTATTATTCTTAACGTTGTTTCAATTTGTACAATGTTAAGTCAGATTTTTCTGGCCTAAGTGGTGACATTGTTCCTGGAAATCAATGGACTAATGTTACTCTACATTCATCATGACTCCACGTTATAAAATTTGAAATAAATCAGAAACTATCCGTTGATTCCCATCAGATTCTAACTTACCAGACAAAGTTCGAATTGCTTAACCTTTTAATAACAAATCGGTTGAACTCTCAGCGCTGTTTTCTTTATTACAACATGAGTACGGGATTTCAATGCACATGTACTCAATGTCGCAATCACACTAATAGTTTCGGTGCTAAATTCAAATTAGCACAACAGCGATATAGTGAGTGTTCTCTGCTCTGGAGATCAAATGACTCACCCCAAATGACTGTACCTCCAACTCTTGTTTCAGTTATGAAATTTCGTAAATAATTGTACAGTACAGAAGCTGACTTTACACAACTGCTTTCTGCTCTTTATTGTACCAGAGCAGAGTTACATAACATTTCAAGAATGTCAGACTCACTATATTTAAAGTCAAATCTATTAACATTGCTGATATATTCGCCATCTTAATAATGGCATATATAAAATGGCAACTATAAAAGTTTCGGAGTAGTTAACATGTTGGCTACAATTACAAAATTGAATGCTATATTTCTGCAAATCGTTTCGTTATTTATTGAAATAATGAAAACGTCGTTCTGATGGTTGCTGATATAAAAGAGTTATAAACTAACGGCGAACGAAAGATTTTACATTGACGACCTATGCCAGCAAAATGTCGGTAGAATTAATGGTAAAAATTCGGTATGTATCGTAAAAAGGTGGTTGAAATATAAAGTCAGAAATTGTTGCAAATGAATTTATATATAGGTGTCCCAAAACTCAACGTTAAGCGGTTACCGGGTGAGAGGCTAACCTATACCTGTTCTGGTAAAAATAAGAAAAAAGTTCCATATCTCTCAGTTAAGTGGTAATAGACATAAATTTGAAAATGTTAAAAATCGATTCCATACATCATATCTTTAGGTACTACGGTCAAAAATGTTCACAATTTAATAGTGATTCTTTTAATAATGTATTCCTTATGAACCATGTTACTAAATCAAATACAAATCAAATAACAAAAGTCGTTAGGTTTGCAAAAAAGATATTACATAGTTTGATTAAGTTAAGGTTGAAAGAATTTATTGTTTGAGACACGATTTCTAAAAAAATGAGTAGTATAACACCCTTGGCAAGTTATTTTAAAAGATGGCCTGTTTAGTCAAGATCCCAAAATGGTACAACATTTGCCATGTTTCTTTTCATAAAAAATATTACTGCCTGTTTTTCTGCAAAAAACACGTTATTTAAAAAATTCATACTTTCGTATGCTATTTGTATTTATCCAAAACAATTTACCAACTTCGTTAGAAGATGTGCCCTCAATAGCTACGGACTACAAAACGTGACTTCAACAAGAAGAAGGAATTATTAATTGATTTATTATTAATTTTATTTAATTATTTTCTTTAAACTAAAGCAAATGCTCAAATTGTTTGCCGTCGGCACTAATGCAAGCTCTGCATCGCCGCAGAAAAGATCTTTTTATTAGTCGTGCAAATCTGTTTGCATTTATTTCTTCTGTGGCTGTATAAATATTGCGGCGCAGTTTGGGAAGATTTTCAATAGGTTTTAAATATACATGTTCTTTTATTTATGCAATCATGTAATCGAACCAAGGCGTCCAATCCATCTTTCGGGATATTCTGTGTTCAAGTAATCCTTACAGGACGAACATAATGAGCTGAGTAACCGTCTTGTTGAAACCACATTTCATTATTGAGTGGCATATCTTCTAACAAAGTTGGTAAATTGTTTTGGAGAAAACACAAATAGTTGTCGCCAGTTAAAGTTTCAGGCAACTCAAATGATCCAATTATTTGTCCGTTCAAAAAAATGTCGGTATCATGTTAACTTTGAACTGATACTGGGACAGGTTTTCATGCATTAAATACGGATTTTGGCAGTCGTGTAGATTGTGCAAATTTAAATAACCGTCTTTGTTAAACGTCGTTTAGTCAGACTACAAAATTTTGTCTAAAAATTCCGAGTCTTCATGATGTTTTGCCAACATTGTTCTGCAAAGATTTTTTCTACACAAATACTCATGATAGTAGTAAACTTTGTACACGTTGCGCATGGTATACTTTTCGCTATTCCAGATTATATGGGATTTCATTTAAAACGACGTTGTCCCCGAGGTCTTCCACCGACCACACGAGCAATAGGCAATCGTCCTTGCGAGTACGACATGTGTAAATTAATGAAGACACGGTGATCTGGGTGTCGTGGAGCATTCGGATACCTCTCGCGATACAATCTTGCTGCTGGAGAGGCATCGCAACGGCACTCACCATACATAAGATGCATTTTAGCATATTCTTTCGCGGTGTACAAATACGGCATGTCGGGTAACGTGTATAACGCAAATCACGTCCAGGGAAACAAAGCATTAATTGTCAGCACAAATGTTATATCAAGTCCAGGGTAATACACGCCAAAGTTTTCTGTACAAATGTTACACGATTACGGGACAATTCGCAGTAAACGAAGGAATCTTAACCGTACTGAGTGATATGAGAGAGAAATAACATATTTTATTCTGAACCCTTAGTACATAAAATAAATAAGAGTAATGATAACAATACATTTATACATATATACCTACAATATACAGAATTGGGCTACCGACCAGGGTCTTTCCGCCCGTGATTTTTGTAGGCGGCGGCTTGTTTCAACAGTGTTGCCATACGTACGGTAATTACCGTACACGTACGGTAATTCCACTAAATGTACGGTGTACGGTCCAAAGCTGAATACCGTACAAAAATGTACGGTAATTTAGAAATCTGTTATGTAATTTAAGAAAATATGTACTGTACGCAGAATGGCGTTAGGTGGCGCCGTAACAAGTGGCATAAAATGCTGTTCAATCGATAAACGGGAAATCACACACGTTTTTAACATAACCAACGATGTAATAACCACTTCATAACCATGATTTTGTGTTAACATTTTATAATATTCCGTTTGTGACCATATACATACATACAATTTTTTTAAGGTTAAATTTAAAATGTTACTACAATTTTTATAACTCTACTTATTATTTATTTTATTAGTCGAGCAGTAAGAAGCAACATGAATTTGTCCAGTTTCAAAAATTTGCTTACATTGACATTCATACAATTTTACATCCAAGCCAAACGAGATGGTTGTCAGTTGCAGCAGTGATTTCCAGAATTTTGGAACAGTGGAGTCCCTTGCAATTAGTTTTCAATGACAAACAGTTACAAGAACGACTATTGCTGCAAAATAAATTTATAAAAGTTTGAATGGCATAAAACTTAACATTACATTTCTTAATTATGTTCTTCCAAGAATATGCAAACTAAATCAATATTTTCAGACAGAGAAGATTGTAATCACAGACTTACACAATGCAATGTTTAATATATACAGTGTGTTAATTAATTATCGTACCCGACGTCATCATTTCAAGTATGCAACCCATAACGCGATTTGCGTATTGCCATACGAATACTGTGATATTGGTTGCATACTTGCAGTTATGACGTCGGGTACGATAATTAATTAACACAGTGTATGTATAAAGAATTTTTATTAGGTTACATGCAAAGTTCTTATGTAAATAGCACTGAAATTAATTTAATTAATCCCCATGATTCCAGGCATTGTTTGTCAGGAAACAATGTATGATAATACATCGTTGGTAAAATCTTATCGTTTTCTTATTTCTTTACAGACAGTTACGTAGACGAAAAATAAGAAAACGATTTAATTTCCCTACAGATCTATATCTTGCATACAGATCTGTAGGGAAATTAATAAACTCAAAATTCAGCAACAACAAGAGTTACTAATTTATTTTTACGATGGTTGTCTTCAATTTATTATCTATGTAGGGTTATCTACGTCTACGTAACTCTCTGTAAAGAAATAAGAAAACGATAAGATTTTAACAACGATGTATTATCTAATCTACACATTTTCAAACCGGAAAACATTACCAAATCAGACTCGCGAAATAATGTTCAGTCATTACAGCCAATTCTACAATAATTAGAAAGATTAGTGGGAAAAAGTACGAAACAGTGTGTAGAGGATGAGTGGCGGCTATTGGCAAACTATACATCTAATCATGATGACAAAATAAACATTAACGTAAATATCAATGTTTTTTGGGGTACACTATATAATTATAGAAATGCTGGAAATGAGTATTTGTTTAGAAATTTGACGACATTTGTGCTAAATGTGTTGTGTTTACCACATTCAAATGCAGTATCTAAACGTCTGTTTAGTTGAGTTAACAATATAAAGACAAAATCACGAAATAAATTAATTACATCAACAACAAAAGAATGTGTGGCATAAAATGAAAATTATATTAATTTTGTTAAGCAGAATGAGAGGAGAGTTTGTTGTTCAGTTCTTTTTTTTTGTTACAGAAGTATACTAATTAACAATTGCCAATTAATTAGAACTATTAGTTATTTTGCTATACTTAAAATATTTTTTTACCTATTTATTTGCACACTTCATTTTATATCATTTACTTCACAAAACCTTTTTTGTCACTACAATTATTAGTACAAGTACGGTATTTTTACATAAAATACGGTAATTTTCGTTTTCAAGTACGGTACTACAGCGTCCTCTGTGTGGCAACACTGTGTTTCAGTCTTCTCTGACAGCCAGCAGTTTTTGGAAGAGAAGAGGTGGATTGTTGAGAGGGTGAAGTAATCCAGGCGATATAAGCATGTGCCTTCCAAGCGTTGATAGGGGGGGATATCGGTAAGTTGATATAGGAGTTCATTGCTTGGGTTAAAGAGCGGATTCCTAATTCGGGTGATGGATCGCAGTGCAGATCTTTCCGCCACTTCCAGGTGGTACTTCGTTCTTCTTGGTGCGTCGCTTAGCAGTATTGGTCCATATCTATGATGGGCCTGCATATGGTCTTGTAGATGTGTGAGGCACATGAGGTGGAGATTCCGCGATCACTGAGCGAGAGTGATTTAAAGTGCTTGGCGCATGTCTTTACTTGAGTGGAAAACTTTAGCGTTCTGTCAAGTGTTATGCCAAGATAATTGCAGGACAAAACAGGCAATAATATTTTTTATGAAAAGAAAAATGGCAAGTGTTGTACTATTTTGGAATCTTGACTAATCATGCCAACTTTTAAAGTTACTTGCCAACGGTGCTGTACTATTCCTGTTTTTAGAAAAAGTGGCAAACTTAATAGACATAAATTTTTTCAACCTTAACTCAATCAAACAATTTTTTTTAAACTAACGACTTTTGTTGTTTGATTTGTGACTTCTATAGTAGCATAGTTAATAAGGATTACATTATTAAGAAAATCACTATAAAATTGCGAACATTTCTGACCGTAGTACCTAAAGATATGATCTACGAGAACGATTTTTAACATTTTCAAAAATATGTCTATTACCACTTAACTAAGGGACATGGAATTTTTTTCTTATTTTTACCAGAACAGGTATAGGTTAGCCTCTCACCCGGTGCTCGCTTGACGTTGAGTTTCGGGACATCCTCTATATAAAAGGTGTTAATTAAGTATGGAACCAGCTTAATAACTCCAAAAGTACTTGTCGGATCAACATGAAATTTGAAATGTGAATTTGCACACAGTTAGCACCACCAGTTAAAATTTACATCATTCGAAAGCTAGTTTTATTCTGCATTTGGGAGTTTAACTACTTTTGGGGGCAATTGTGTTGGGGCTACATCATGTACAATTACATAGCCACATAGTTGGTAGCGAATACGTGTTAGTAATTGGGATAAGAACACTAAAGTTATTGTCACTGATCAATATTATGTAGTTGGAACCTACATTTTACCATCCAATCACTAAAATGGGGAACAATTTTCTAGTGACAAGAACGTTTTAGTGCACTTACGCGAATGTAACGAGATAAGTTCGTTGGTATCGGCAATTTCGATGGAGTTAACTTTGTCTTGTTGCACTATATAACTGTAATCCTTTCATTCCTTTAAGATAAATCTACTGGATTAAATAAAAACAGCATTATAACTTTAATTAAAAGTATGCTATTGTTTTTGATACATTAATTGAATATTAAAGAAACACCACATGTTTGTCATTAGAAATTTCTATTGAAACAAATTTAAAGCGAAGAGGAAACGGTTAAAAGACTATAACAATTTTTCAAAAATCTACCAAATTAAAATTAACATTATTTATATTATTCGAGAAGTAAGAGTTGCCTTCTTCCCAACTGTGATCTCTCTATAAAAATGAAACTACAAATGTAAAGAAAATAATGAAGAAGAAAAAACAAAACATCTACTTTAATCTTATTGTTTAAAACTAATCGGCGAAAAAAATGTAATGTACATTTTTTATAATAATGTGATAAGGGACCATTGTGTTTTACAAGCCGGCATAATAATAAAATTGTGGATTTTAATTTCTATCGTAATTTAAAGTTTTTTTTGCGTTTTTTTTCACTGAATAAGTAATAGAAGCATTCGATGCTAAAATCCATTCCTTCGTAGACGAACAACGAATTATTAAACATAATTGATTTTTGACTAGAACAGATAGTATACAGTAGAACGCTTACAAAAGAAATACTATTTGTGTACAAAACAAATATAATGTTATATGTATTTAGCCTATCAAACCATCTTATGACTTTATATAGTTGTATTCCCTTTGCTGTATGTATACTTTATAATATCAGCTTAAATACGTGTATAACAATAAAATAATACATAATAAATGTTGCTATAATAAAAAAATAATGTGTATCACTTGTATAATAAAAATAAGTTATACAGCGTGATTCAGTAAAGTGATCTAACTTTTGAGATAAAAAACTTTAGAATATCATGATTTAAAAAGTGTGCGAAGAAGTTTAAATTTATCTAAATCAATATTTCATTCAAAAAATGTATATTGTATGCAAATTAATTATATTACCTTTTTAAAAATGTGTAGGTAGATCACTTTCCTGTACCACTATGTAAAATCAAAAATATGTACGTGTTCAATGTGCAATTTATTTTCATGTATCTATATATGTATATATAATAATGTTAATGTTGTATATAAAATATTTTTGCCTGGTGCCGTACGTACGCGGAATTTTTCGAACTGTAATAATTAAAATAGGATTTATGCACGACATTTTGAAAGACGCACATTTTCTTATACCTAAGTAATATAAATAAAATTAATGAAGTTACAAATTACATTAATATGTCTATACAGAGTATTCAAAAAAGGTGATATTTTTCAAGTAATTTTGAATATTCTGTGTAAAATTTTCCTAAATAAAAAGAAATCAAAATCTAATATTAATAATTAACCAATTAGTAACGACAGCATTCGTCCTGTTTGTAAATATAATAAAATAATTATGTCTTATATCTTCGAATAAAGACTGAAAATATTTTTTATAGTAATGAAATGCAAAAAAACTGATCGAAAAAATCCGCGGTAACACACCGTACGCTGCAACGTTTTTTATTTCGTTGATCTCTGAGCGTTATTTAGAGATCTAAGCGGTATTCTAAATGGAGTATTCTTGTATTTAACGATGCGAATAAAAAAAACTAAATGTTGTGATATCGATTATAATGTAAAATCACCAAAATATGGTCCACGTATTTTCAAATTAATTGTGAGTTTTAGAAAGTTTTTAGTCAATAATAAAAGATAGATAAAGGAAAAAAGTTTAAGATTTTGATTAGAACTGTTTGATTATAAATTTTTAATACTCACAAAATATCAGCTGAGCACAATAAATTCTTGTATTCTATAAATAAAATTACATCTAATTAATTTCTTTGTTGTTTCTTGTTAACTAACGTGCTATGCTGCAAGTTGCTTACCTGTATATGTCAGAAGTATAAAATCAATGTGTAATATATGCAATGTCCTCATTGTAGATTTTATAAGTTGTATAATAAAATCATTTACAAAAAGGTAATAAAGGATTATTTTTTGAAAAAAAATTAATACAATTTAAATAGAAATAAATGAGTATGAAAGATTTTCTTTTAATAAGATGTTGACGTCAGTATGTCAATATGACAAAATCAAAAACTGTTCTTTGAAGTAACATTAAATAATTTTGAAAATAATTATAATATGGATGTAAGTATTTTTTTAATTTTTCGTTATTATTAAATACTTTTAAGAATTAAATTGTGTTGTAATACATTTTTAGTCAATTTCTCAACAGAATCCACTACCTGCATCTATCCTTTGTATTATTGCAACAGAGTTTTGTGAAAGATTTTCGTTTTGTGGATTACGCAGTAAGTATATATCTTATTTTAAATTTACTTACAACACATTGTTGGACTACAAAAACTTATATCATAGAAGATATAATTTGAGAAAAAGACCTTCATACAGTTGAATCTTAATATGTGCGACTTTAAGCATATCTTTAAAATCCGTTTTATAGAGGTGTACCAGTAATTCAGTAACCCGACATTTTTAAGATTAAAAGAAGAAATAAAACAAGCAACGAAATTTGGTTAAACTAAAACAAGTAGTTTACTAATTAACAAAAATAATCGATTATATACGAACGTAGTTTCTTGAAATCCATTTCTAAGTTTTTCTCTAAATAATTTAATAAACTAAAACAAATTGTTTCTTCTCGGCCTTCAAAAAGTGGTTCTTTTTCTTTTTGCAGTGGTGTTATAGCCCAGAATGAGCATAAACCTCCTCCAAGAACTCCTACTCCTCGCAGCCGCTCGCCAATTCCTTCTTCCAAACAATTTCAAAGCATCCTCTTTACGTTATTTTGATAGGTAAAACTTGGCACTACATCAATGTTATCGTCCCCAATTGTCCATTTTTATCCTAGCCTATGTGCTGTCTTCAGGACCATCACTTTGATTTTATCTATATTTATATGCCACCCTACACGGTGTGCATTCTCCTTCACTAACGTATGCCTATAATTGTGTCTCGTTGTAAATAATGGTGCTATTCTGGTATTAATACATTTTTAATGACCTGTAGCGCTATATTAAACAATAAAAAAGCTAGTCTATCGTTTAGTCGTAAGCCCTCCTCCTGCCCTCCACATTGACTATACCGTTCGAGTTGCTCATCATCATACGTATCAGATTTACTAATTTAATAGGAATTCCCATTTCATGCTTGGATCTATACTGGTGTGCATAACTTGACGGAAATGCTATTCTTGACGACGTTCTTCGTTTGATTCTGAAGTGAAAATCTTAATGTAAAAATGTTGTATCGCAGAAACAACTTCGAACTTGTTTCTGAACAAGGTTGCAACATGGCATCCGAAACGTCAAACATTTTTTCAAAAAACGCACGGCTTAACCCGAACGTTTCTAGTTCTAGGTCTAGTGTTAGTTCTAGTGATAGTGCTAGTGTTAGTTCTAGTTTTAGTTTAATCTTACAATCTTCTCTGATTTGATAACATTTGGCCGCATTTTCCTCCAGCAACCATTCATTGTGGATTTTTTCTATTCAGGGCGTGACTTTTCAATATACTTGGAGATATTCATGTGCGTTAAGACGACAAGAGATAGATCAACAATACCCAACCATAGATTCACAGAAAATTTTCTTTGGTTACTCTATTGCCGAAAGGTATGAGGATTTTCATCCGCCCAATGCAATCGTGAAAATTATGTGTGTTAAAAACACTCTGGTAAACGTAGTTTCACCAATCCAGAGAATATACTTAATAAAATCATCATCTTCAATTCTATTTAAAGATTGCAACAATTTTGCAGCGGAATGAAGAAGTCTTATTACTAGAAACATTTAATGTTGATCCTAACTCCCGTGTACTATTGAGAATTTGTTCCTCTAATCGTCCGTCTTTGTCTTGGTCGACCAGCATTCTGATTTCTAGAAATAAAAAAAATTGGTTTAGCGTGCACGTTGGTTGAGTCTCCGAAATGCATTTCCACTGGGATGTCTGCGGTTCGGAAAACGTAATCGATATTCTGATGCTGCCCTGTTAGATAGACTGTCAGATACATACACTTTCTATGTACATGTCAACAAATTCATTGAATGTGAAATTCATTGTGAATTATTTATTTTTTAATTTTAAATGACTTCTAAATGACAAAATTCTAAACGAAATTCTACTATGTTGTCAAGTGTTTTTCGTGAATGTATGTTAATTAAGAAATGTTAAAAACAAACTTTTTAACCTAAATAAAATAAAGTGAACAAAAATCATTTTAAAGATCTTTTTATACTGGAAGCCGTTTCCATCAACAGATTTTCAATATTAATGATTATTTATGACCTAATTGACCGACCTTTGAAAACCTCGTGAACTAGGATGAAGCATGGTACAACATTTTTGCATTAATATTTTCACTTCAGAATTAAGCGGAGCATGTCGTCGCGTATAGCTTTTCCGCCAATTTATACACACTCTGTATAGTGGTTCTCGATCCATAACATGGTATCAAATTCCCATGCATTTTCAATGACCTGTCAAACTGTAATAAGCTGACCTGTGGTGCATATGCCGGTTTTAAACCCACCTTGGTACTCGCCTCAGTTCTCCTCGGTATAAGAGGTAATTCTGTACCGTATCTTTTTATAAGTTTGGCAGATAAGCCTCTCACCTCCATATTTCTGCAAAATTCTTGTACTGTGCTTAGTTGTCTGTGTAGATGTTCTCGCTTTTTCCGTCCCTGTTTGACTTCTAGTCGGTCGTTGTATCTTTCTTTGTCGCATCTTGTTTTGTTTGTCAATGGTCTTCTTGCATTTTTCGTCATACCTCATCGTCAACTACCTCTTCGGCAATCTTTTGCAGCATCGTTGTAATGGTTGTCCAGCAAGAATCTACTGAACTCATTTCCTATTCCTTCCAGGGTTTGTAGTTCTTTCCTAACTCTAGTCTTATAATTAATTTGGGCTTCGTCACTTTCCTATAGATCTCTTTCCTGTGATTTTTCAATGCATAAAAGTTGGAGTGTTAGATATGTTTTTCTCTCAAGATAAGTTTTCTTCTTTCTCTTTTCTCGTCCGTCTTATCAACTCTACGTTGGTTATTTTGTACGTCCATTAAACCCTAAGTATTCTCCAGTACATCCATAGTTCAAATATCTCCAGTCTCGTTACGTCGATTTCTTTCAATTTCCAGGCTTCATTGCACTGATAATACATAGCATCTCTCTATTCATATTTTTAATTAAATATTTAGATCTCGGCAATAGAAAGGCACGTTTAAGCCTCCTCATTTTAGTAAATGTACTTCTTGCTCGTTCGATTCTAATTCGTATTTCTTGAGTGATATTGTTACCCTCATGCACAGGTGTGCCTTGCTATTTGTATTCTTTACCCTATCAATAGGGTAATTCTTTACATATAGGTATTCTGCGGTTGTAGAGTTGATTTTGTTATCGCGTACGTCGTTTATCTTATGATGAATAATAGCCCCTATTCTTCATTCACTACTGCTGTGGTAGAAATTTTAAATTATTTCTGTACAGGTGTCCCGTGTTTTCCGCATCAGAACATTATACGGTTGAAGGATACATTATTCTGGAGAGATTTTTCTAATAAAAATGTTTCGAAATGTTTATAATAACCGCACGGGAACTGTTTAAAGTCGTCTAATAGCAATTCAGGGAAAAAGTTTATTTCTTTTTCCGTGTCGAATCTATTGGTAAGTACTCGTGAGAAACGAGTTATGAACGGCGCGGCGGACCGGCCGAGGGTGAGACCGATTGCCTGAGTCTGATTTATAATCTACTGGACGTCTTTGAACAGTTCCCATGCGATTATTATAAACATTTCGAAAAAATGTTATTAAAAAAATCGCTTGAGAATAATGTATCAATCTTCAACCGTATAATGGTTTGATGCGGAAAATACGGGACCACCTGAATATCTAAGGTCTATGTTGCTCATTATTAGCGAAGACTTTGTTATAATCTATAGGTATATTATCTGAAGCATATGTATAGGTCTTGATTTATGTCTAGGCATTTTGTGCTATGGTATAGAGTACAAACTGTTACGGAGAGCAAATTTCGTGTCGTTAATGTTTGTATCTAGTTTACTGTATATTATGGATCAGTTTCAACAATATTTTTAATGTGCGAACCATTATCATGCCTTATCATGCTGTATCATCTTAGTAATATTTGCACTCTTCTTCCTTAATGTAATGAAAGTTGATGGCAACCATTCGTTTGGTATCATAACTGTTATGTAACGATATTTATTGTTTCACCAGAATATGAATCAGGTCGTCACTGGTGTGGCTGAGCTGTTTATGTTCACTGGTTGCACTGTTCACGGCGAGTTCTTTAATTTTGTTGTATATGTTGAAGTTGTTATGTTCTGCTTTTATCCCTTTACTTTCCTGATCTTGGTGCAGAGTATTCATTGTGTTACCGTTACACTGCTGATCATTATACAGGGCTTTCCAAAACTCCGGGTATGCAGCTGTAAGGTTTGAACGACTGAAGAAAAAAATTTGAAAATTTGGGGATCACTAAAGAGTCATAAAAACTACATTCTCAGATAGTTTAGAACTATGCAATGTGGAGTTTTTTTAGGGGATGACCACCCCTACATTTTTAAATAGCAACCTGTCGAGTTTTACTTTATTTTAGAACAAATGTTCAAATGCTCATAAATAGAAATTTTGAACCATCAGGATCATATCCCGAGTGATATTGGTTGTTGATTTTGGTTTTGTTGCATACACTCTACTTTTCAGAAACCCCCAAAAGAAAAAATCGAGGGGTGTTAAATCAGGAGATCGTGGTAGCCACTCAATTTCAGCTCTTCTACCAATGCAACGGTTTGGAAACGTGCGGCTTAAAAAGTCTCGGACTGTGCGACTAAAATGAGGAGGAGCACCATCTGGTTGGAACCACTTATTGTGAATACCATTAGGGCATACGGCACGTACACATGAAACCACTTGATTTTCTAACAGTTGCAGATATCTGTCTCCGTCTAAATTTCAATTAATAAAAAATGGACCAATTACATTCTCTTCCAAAACACCACCCCATACATTATATATTTTCTGCGGTCTCTGCGTATTATTTTCTCTTATTAAACGTGGATTCTCGTCACCCGAAAAGCGACAATTGTGCCTATTAACCTTACCGATCAAGTAGAAAGTAGCCTCATCAGAGAAAACAACATTCAAAAGAAAATTTCTCTCAACATCACATATTTCACGTAGTATTTCACAGAATTCCAACCTTCTTTCGAAGAAACCTTCGTTCAATTCCTGAACTAGGTGAAACTTATAGGGGAATTAGTAGTTATTTCTTTTCAAAATTCTGTGGACAGAACTTTTACCAATTTCATGTCCCTGAGATGCTTTTGATAAGGAACTTGAAGCTTCTTCAATAAAAGACAAAATGCAAATTTCGGTCTACCAGTTCTCGGAAGATCTTTTACAGTTCCCTCTTCTTGAAATCTTCGAATAGCTCGACTGTTGATAGAAATCGGTGGTCGTTTGTGAAAAAAATTATTGAAGACTTGCCGCACTTCATCGTAAGATGTTCTATTGTTCGTTTTACTACGGTTAAGGTGTCACAAAATAACATCTGCGCCACAACATCTTTCTCTTATTAAATTTAAGTCTACTTATCTTCTTTTAGTATATAGTTAAAACAAACTTGTTTTCTAAAATTTGCTATTATTAACTCCAAAAATGGCGCAAAAACTGACCGAAAAAGAAAGAATCACTCTTTTAATGATTGAAAATCGCATATTTGAAGACATCACCAATATCACTAGGGATTTGCTTCTGATAGGTCAAAATTCCATTTATGAGCGTTTGGGTCATTACGAGACCGAAGAAGAAACACAACCCCATAAACCAAAATCCGATATCTTAATTCTTTCAAGAATATGATGGGTTGATTACCAAATGGGAAAATAAAATGTTTTCATGTTTTTTTGCACGTTTATTGCGATTTTTATAACGAATGTTCAAATTGTCGACCTTCACATTGAAAAGCTCATAGAACTACTCACATTGCATAGAAGATCTAAACTATCTAAGAATGTAGTTTTTATGAGTCTTTGGTGATGCCCAAATTTTCAAATTTTTTTCTTCAGTCGTTCAAACCTTATAGCTCCGCCCCGCGAGCTTGTGGAAGCCTTGTATACGTTATAATTGATCCAAATAGTTTTTTTTTTATAAAAACATTCAAACAGGCGGGCGTTTTGATCCCGGTTTTGGAAGTTTCCTACTTATCTAGATCTGACTGCATAAACATTTTCACAAGTTTTCATAATCTTTAATGATTCATAAATTTAAACTTAAAAGTGGATAAAAAGTTTGGAAATAATATACAAAATCTTCACTTACAAGACTTCGAAAATTAATCAGGAAAATGTGAAAACGATGTTATCATAACAATTCGTCGACATTTGCATACATTGTCGTAGTCATTTTTCATAAAGACATTAATTTCTTATTTCAATGGTATGACCTAATAATCAATATTAAGAAATTATTGCGGCGATTGACTAACACTAATTACCCTGGCTGGCCACTAATTTATCCAAATTGCGTATAGTGGATTAAACTTTTAAAATGGTTTAATATTTATAAAAACTTTAAAAATGGTTTAATATTTATAAAAACTTTAAAAATATCAACATAAAATGTTAATGCCTTGTTTGTTGCATAAAAAATAAAAATGGACGTTTATAGATTTTAATTTTGTGATTGATTATAAAGTTATACAAATCAATTTCTGTGAAACTACCCTTACTTTTATAAAGTATACTCTACCGTGGTATTATCGGGATTTGCATATGAAATAACAAAAATCGTATTAATTTAAAAAAATCCTGACCTTTGCGTTAATGATCAGCTCTAATCTATAACTATATCGGAATTGGATCGAAATAGGAATGGAAGCAACGAGGCAATAAAAATCTAATTCCATTACAATGCAAAACAATTTGTGAAAAAAGAGACAATCTGTTGAAATATTTACCATAATTGGCAACGAATTTTAAATTTTAGTTCTGGTCAAATTCAGATTTCATTCGTATTTGTTTTAACAATTCATTTAAAAGGGCATTATATTACTAAAACCATACTTGTCTTTTGGTAATAAATTTAACGTGATATATCGTTTATTATTTCAATTAACTGGAGTGATAAACTAACTGTAATTACAACACGTTCATTTATAAATGATAGAGAAATTTAAGGAGAGACAACAAATTTTAAAATATAATACCAAAACTAAATGTGACGGTAAAATATTTTGCAGATAAATTGTTTAAAAGGTTTATAATGTATAAAATTTATGGTTTTCGAACATTAAAATCAACCATAACTGAAACAATCAAAAAGATTCGGGCCATAATCTGTTTCATAATAGCTTTTACTACCTCTGACTAGCATTTTCTAGTAACCAAAAATATATTCATTAATATATTTAGCTTAATTATAACTATAGTTAGAAAGTGGAAGTCCGAAATATCAAATTTGATCATTTTCGCTATTAATGTTACTCATAGCTTTAAATCTAAAAGTAATGGAAAAGATATTTCTTTAAAAGTGCTCTAAAATTTTAGCAAAATTATAAATCGTTTGGCCTATTTCAGCAACTTTCCTGAAAGCGCTCATAACGTCTTTATGTATTTTTTACGTCTGCGAATATTTTTGGTTCAACAGTCTGTTACCGGCTCGGGTTGTAATTTCCATTAATCCCATTAATTAAACCTTTTCTTAAAAAGAGCCCTCACAAAAAAATTGAGAGGGTTATTGCAATTCACTTCGATGACGATTTTATCGGCATATTCTCTTGACTGATGAAACTATGTTTACTAGAAATGGTGTTTTGAACACATACAATTTTCACCATTGGGCGAATGAAAATCCCCATGCGTTTCGGTAATATGGGTACTGTTGATCACAGGGTAGTTAGACTAATTTATTTACCTAATCATCTTAACGCACACGAATATCTCCAAATATTGAAGTAAGTTATGGACGAAATTGCGCTCAATATACGTCGTAACACTAATCTGACTACATGCACGTTGGTGCTCTACACATTTCGTGCATAATGTGAGACAGTGGTTATACGAACAGTTTGTATGTAGAAAAGGAGAGGGTATGCTTGCGCATACCTAGGCCCCAACGGGCCCCTTGTACATCCTCCTGCACTCTCTACGGCTACATCAACCAGCCTAAGGAATTTTCGGTAGGCTAGGATACAGCTCAGAGGTGTGTTCCTGATGCCATCTGTGCTCTGCCATTCCTCTCCGAAGTCTCTCATTCCGAGGTCTTGCAGAGTGGGGCATTCACACAAGATGACCGTCTCCTCGCTCTCTTCACAGAGGCGACAGAGAAGACTAACAGCAACCTTAAGGTTATAAAGATGTTTGTTTACCTTACAGTGGCCCGTGACGAGTCCCGTTACTGTTCGTAGAGCGTTTCTACCAAGCCTTACGAAAGACAAGGCTGCCTTTGCTGAGGGATGATGTAATACTTCCTTAGACAGATGGCAGCCCTTAACCCTATCCAACCAGTTCATAAACTTTTTATGGGTATAATCTTTCATTATCTCAGTCTGAGTTGATAAGGACGGAGCGATTATCGGTTCAGGCAAACATGGCACTCGCTTGGCAGCCCTTTTGGCGGCAAACCTATCAGCGTGCTTGTTACCTGAACAAATCGAGTGTCCTTTTGTCCATTGAAGTAGAACACAGTTATTCACTGCGGCCTTCTCCAATGTCAGATAACAGCCCATAACAAGTCCCGAGGTAATTGTTATTCTACTCAGGACTAAAATAGCTTGTCTAGTGTCAGTGTAAATTATCAAAGTCTTACCTACTAAGTTGGATCTGACAATAACGTCAGCGGCAAGTTGTATGGCGAATAACTCCGCCTATATACCTATATATAGTCGGAGATCGTACGAGAAGATTCCGGCTCCAGCTCCTTCCCGTGTACTTGAATCATCAGTGTAGATTTTAAGGCTGTTTTTTACCTCTACTTCTGTGGAACTTAGGTGGGTGAGATATTTCTTCGTAAAAATGTGTTGTAGGGGTGTGAAGTCCGTTATACATTCCAAAATTGGTGAGTAGTCCACCATTTAATTCCAGAGAATGGCATTTTTACCATATCTCTCACCCATTAGAATTCCTGCTACTCGCAGTTGTAACATGGTCACCAGTGCCACCTCTTGATTGAACAAATGAAGTGGCATTAGGTTCATGTTTTCCATGGCTGCAGTGGGGGTAGTCCGCAGCGCACCTGTAACATACAAACACGCAAGTCACTGTACTTTATTAAATGCAGCAGTGGATGTAGACTGTAAGGTCTTTGACCACCATACTGCTGCACCATATGTAAGCATAGGTCGGATTACAGCCGTATAAATCTAGAGGGCATTTTGGGGTAACAAACCCCATGTCTTACCTATAACCCTCCGACATTGACCGAATGCAACGTACGCTTTTTTTACTCTATTATCTAGGTGGGCTCTCCATGTCAATTTGTTGTCAAGTGTGATGCCCAGATATTTGACCACTTTTGACAACACCAATGGAGTATTAGCAAGGGATGGCATTCTGGGCTTGCCAAACTTCCTCATCCGTGTGAGAAGAATCAACTTTGTCTTCTTAGAAGTCATAGAGAGTCTTTGTTCGTCACACCAAGTCTCTATCAATTTGAGAGCTACTTGCATCCTATCAAAAAGCACGTTTATGTACTTGCCTTTGACGAGAATGGTTAAATCATCTACGTAACCAACTGTAGTAAAGTTGGTTTCAGCGAGGCGGTTCAAGAGGTTAACCACGGTGAGGTTCCACAAAAGTGGGGATAGTACACCCCTTTGTGGACAGCCTCGACTATCCTATGTTTAAGAGTGTTCTCAATCCATCCACAAAGAATCGGTGGAACATTATGCTCTAACAAGGCATCGTTAATACCAGAGAATGTTGTTTTATCAAAAGCTCCTTCTATATCTATGAAAACACCCAGGGCGGACTCCTTTAGGTCCAGCAAACAAAGCTGGTCACTGAGTGAAGAGCCGTTAGTGTGGACCTGGCCTGAGTGGAAGCGTGTTGATTAGGATTTACTGGTTTAGTTGGAAGACAGAAATCTCTAATGTAGCGATCACACAGTTTTTCCAGAATTTTCAAAAGAAAGGAGGAGAGACTGATTGGTCTAAACGATTTCGGTGTGAAATAATCAAGCTTACCCGGATTTGGTATGAAGTTCACTGTGACCTCACGCCACCGACTGGGTATATAGCGCAGCGCCAGGCATGCCTGAAAGATTTCTTCTAGGTGAGGTACTAAATCCTCCAAGCCCCATTGTAAACGGACTGATATAATACCGTCTGGTCCTGGTGTTTTGAACGACGAGAAACTGTTGATGGCCCACCGTATTTTTTCCTCCATGCAGATCTCTTCGGCTGAAATCCAATCATTTGCAGTAGGTTCATGGTTGGTGTCCTGTTCTAAGCACGCGGAACTTCCGGAAACTGAAAAATGCACCTCCATTAATAGATGAAGACTCTCTAAAAGGGTGTCGGTATAAGAATCGTCAGCCTTTTTTACTAATAATAATAATAATACTTTATTTGTGTAAATAAGAATCTACATTCTTTTCCACTCGTCATTTGGCTACATGTCGTTCGATCTGCCACAAGTCGCTTACAAATAAACAGAAAACTAATTCGATATATTGACGGAGAACATGAGACAAACTACTTATACTTAAAAATTTCAAACTTTACAGGTTACATTTCATTGTCTAGAAATTCCTGTACGCTGTAGAATGCGTGACCCAGGAGAATTGCAGTGACCCGTCTTATGAAAGTCCCTAGTGGGAGCTCTCTTATGAGTTCTGGTAATTTGTTAAATAATGTTGGACCATAATAACTTTTTGCCGTTCTACACTTGTTGATTCTATGAAACTTTGGTACAATTGCGTTTTTGTTTCTGGCGTTATATTCATGCACTTTTTTGTGTAATTTGTAATCCTTTATGTCTTTTCTCATATATGTCAAAGTGACCAAAATATAAATAGACGGTACGGTGAGCACTTTGCAATCAATGAATTTATTTTTTACGTTATCTTGTGTTTTTAAATTTGTTAATATTCGCAATACCCTCCTCTGGAGCCCGAAGATGCTCTCCGCATGACATGAGTGACCCCAGGACATTATTCCATAAAGGATGTGCGATTCAATTAGTCCGTGGTAGGCCACCCAAATAACCTCCTCGGAAACATTCTTTAAATTTTGAATTAGGTATATGTTTTCTAATATCTTTTTTTCCTAATTCTATTACGTGTTGTTCCCAGTACAAATGAGAGTCAATAACAATCCCCAAACCGTAGTACGAAATGAAAGCTGTTCAGTTTTGTCCTTGCTTAGTGACAGATAGTTATTATTGCACCAACTCTCTAATTTGTGTCGGGCGTCGGCCATTTCATCTTCCAGACGGTGTAAAGCACCCCTGGAGATAATCGTAGTATCGTCCGCGTAGAGCACCGCTTGACCACGCCCGATAGCATTGGGCATGTCATTAATATAGATAATAAGAAGCAGTGGCCCAAGAATTGATCCGTGCGGTACTCCACGCTTTACACATCTACGAGCCGATGTACAGTTCTTGAAATTAAGGACCTGACTTCTATCAGACAAATATGAACTAATTAACTTTAAAGAAAAGCAAGTAGTAAGCCAATTCGTCCGTTCAGGGTCTGAAGCCATAATCCGATTTAGCCGAGAAACTTCGTTGCAGGAGGAAACTTCCTCACAAAATTTCCTCCACGTTTCTCGTTTTCTATGACGAACGCTTTTTTTGAACTTCGCTAATTTTCCTTTATAAAGTTTCCAATCGGCGTCTAATTTTGAGTTTTTAGCTCTATTAAAGGCTGTTCGTGCCTCCTTTTTGAGTTTGCCGATCTCAGGACACCACCATATGGTAGCAAACCCAGAGACCGTCTCTGATCGGAGGGGACAGGCCTTTTTATAAGCTTTAATTAAGGAATCACTAATGGTATTTAGGTACTCCTCAACTTCAACGCTTTCAGTTGGCTTACGCAACCCAATATCGCTCACCCAGTTAGCAGAGAGCTGAACACGTCCACATCCGTCCTTCTGGGATTACTCTTTAGGTTCTTTCCAATCTTTATGGTTCCAAGATCGAAAGTAATCCATCCAACATTGAAACGTTGTCGAAAACCGTTTCAACAGTTTCCTAATAGATAGATTGGTCGCGGTTGTCCTATTTTATGGTCTGCGAGATCTCCCGATATCAACCCTATCGATTTTTTGTGTGGTTTTTTTTAAAGAAAATGTTAGTCTGAAGGTCTTTCAAGTTACAAATTTGGTCCCTTACCTTTTAGAATTGTTATGTATTTAATATTGATGATTAAGGTTTGTTTTGCTTTTTGGCTTTTTCGCGATTAATTAAGTTACTTTCAAGAAGGAATGCAATGAAATTCCGAAAATACAGTGTAAAAACGTCGTTATAATTCCCCTGTACCGGTTTTTCCAAGTTTTTTTCAGTTCCTGTATTACAACAACGGTTATCCCTTTTTACGTAATTCTTCGATACATACTATCTTGTAAATAATAGTTACGTCTTCTACGAGACGTTAAGTTTAACACGAAATGTAGTTTAAATTTAATTTAGTAATAGTTAACCCTTTTTGTAATAAGCTGGAATAGAATTAATAATATTTAGTAGATACATGCAATTATAACAGCTCAACGCCTATTCAAATTCTGTTGTTTTAGTATTCTCAACTTTATCATCATCAAACTGAAGGTTCTTAATTATATTGAAATCTTGACGACATCACTTCGATTTTCTGAATCCATTTCTTTGCGAACGACAAATTGTGTACAATTGATCTCCATATTTCGACTTACTAATAATATCCGGCAATTTTTTCTCAATCAACATGTAGACAATGCAAGCAATGATTTCAGTCAGTTATTTATAAATCTGTCACTATAATCCGGTCTTCTACACAAAAATCGCTATATATACCGTGTCAATTCAGTACAAAATATTTTCATGTATCATATTTGAGCATAAACCAGCAGTAAACATAGACAAAAGAGGAAGCAAAGAAGAATAATAAACAGTCCTATAATTACTTCATAATATGTAATAATAAATATATTGTTTCGAAAAAAGACAAGATTCGGTGGTGGACAATATGTTGACAGTATCAAACATTTTGCTGTTATAGTATCAATTCCCAGTTACAATTTTGTGAAAATTAAAGCTTAGTCAGATATATTTTTGATTATGGGAAAATATCGATATATAAACTACATTGAACTTTGTTGTTAACAAAATTTACTCAAAAATACTACATTTTATTTATTTATATTATTGAATCGTTCAATTACTTTTAGCAGAACTAAAAGAATCAAAGGAAGTCGCAATACGTAATTAGGTAATAACCTTAATTTTAAATTTTGTTTTATAAATTATCATCTATTTTGTAACAACAAGAAACGAAGTCTTAAATAAAGAAAACATACATCATTAATGTAGTTTTCCCGTACATCTGTAAACACCTCATTAATGTTTTGCTGAAACTAGATTCTGTATCGTCAAACTGTAAAGCAAGTCGTTGCCATTGAAGCGTATTAATCATTCAAAAGCATCTTGACGGCTGGTATTAGTTCAAAGCATAACAGGGGCTAAAACACCACATTTATAATTTTATTTTAAAAGTTACGCTGTAGTACTGACGTTATAAGACTTAAGAGCCATCAACTACTATCTAGCTTTAGGTCATCATCGACCCTTTATAATTTTATGTGTGATTATTTATGTATGTGTGCTTCAAATTTGACTTTTTAACATTTAGTAGGAAACACATAATTTTTCGGAAATGCATGTAAGGAACGAACTATACCGGGTGTTTAAAAAATGTCGGATATTTTACCCACTTATAGTTCTCATCAAGATAAACAAAAAAGTCTTAGTAAATTTAGGTCCTAAAATCAATTGATTCAGAGATATAGTTGCGATATAGTTGAGATATAGATTTTACGTTGCTTTTCAATAAAGTTCATATCTAGTCGTTTAGTCGTGTCCATTCAAAACTAAATACATTTTGTCTTTAGTTATTGTCAATCTCACGTCACTATCGTTGGTGTAGTTGAGTGGTTTTATTTCATGTAATCATGAATAAATAAACTCATTACGATGCTGGTTGACCTCGATCTGTGAGTACTCCTGCAGTAGAAGAGGATGTTTTGAGAAGGGTTGAAGAAAATCCAGGTACGAGTGTAAGAAGAATCTCTGCTGCAGTAAACATTGTTGCCTCTCTAGTTTAGAGAATCTTACGTCGGCAACAATTGTATCCTTACCATGTTCAATGAGTGCAAGAACTTGTCGCTTCTGACTACGTTTCAAGAAGAGCATTTTGTGAAGTGATGTTGCAAAAGCTTGCAAAAAATCCGATATTTCATGCTAGCGTTTTATTCACTGAAAATCCTCATGCTGTTGTGCATCAAGAAGCCAGTATAAGTTTTCTGTAAATGTTTGGCTTGGTATCCTTGGTGACTGATTGATAGGACCAACGATTCTTCCTAATCGCTACTGGTGAAACTTATTTAGACTTTCTGCGAAGCACTTTGCCGATATTATTCGAAGATGTACCTCTCCAGGATAGGTTGCAAATATGGATCATGCACGATGGCGCGCCAACACATCTTGCGATCATTGTTCGTAATTTTCTTAATACTGAATTTTACGGTAATTGAATAGGAAGAGGAGGTTCGATAGTTTGGCTGTTAATAACATGGAAGATCTCCAGCAAAGAATACAAAACACATCTGAAACTATTCGCCAATCTCCAGGAATCTTCGAAAGAGTGCGCGATTCTTTTGTACGAAGATGTCAAGCATGTCTTTAAATGAAGGGAGTCATGTAGAGTATTTACTTTAAGCATTTTGTGTTCAGTTTTTATTGTTCTGTTTGTATTTTCCAAACGGTTTTGCTCAAACGGTCCGTTACCCCGTCAGTCGTCCACAACAACCCGCTACGGCTTACTTTAAAGCAACGAAGAAGTGCGCACTCTTTGGAATTACAGACGAAAAACAAAAAGTTAAGGTTTGGATTTCAAACTGTGTCATACGAACTCAAATTCCTCGGTTTTACAAGATCTTGCTTATAATTCTTTTTTACAGTATAATTACTTAATAGACGAAAAAGATGACGTGGGCAAAGGACCGAACTGCGTTGTGAGCATCCTGCATTATCACCTGCAAACCTACTGTAAGGATATAAAAACACTTGTTCTTTTCTGCGACAATTGCGTTGGGCAGAACAAAAATAATGTTCTGCTGTCGTATTTGCAATGGCAACTGGCTCGAGGACTTAACAAAACGATTTTATTAAATTTCCTGCTTACTGGTCATACGAAATTTGCGCCCGATCATTTCTTCGGCATTTTTAAGGCTAAGTACGCTATCAGTAACATCGACACGTATGAAGATTTACTGAAGTGCGTGGTACAATCGTCACCAGGTGGTTATAATAAAGTTGTATCCTCCGAGAAAGTTGTTTGGTATGAATGGAACAGCTATCTTAAACCATTCTATAAATCACTGATTGGCATAACACAATTTCATCACTTCATAATCAGTACGGACTATGTAAAAACGAAGCAATTCGCAGACAGTGAGGACGTCCAGTCGTTTCACCTCCTGTTAAAACCTATCGATGGTCGAATGCCGCAAATTATACAACCAACTGGTTTATCTTTAGAACGGCAGTGGTATATCCATAACAATCTTCGCAGCTTAGTTTCGGATGAGAGTGGGCATCGAAGAAACGAAAGCAGCAAAAATTTCAGTTTTTTCATATTTGTGCTCCACTTGCTCTTCATTTTTAGTGAACTTTTAAATAAGTTACGACTTTTTGGTTTTCACTATTGGAAAGAGCGTCTCAAACTGAGTCTGAATCGGTAGAAAAGTGGAAAATGATTTTTTGACACCTAAGCCCCTTATTCGTAGACCAGGTCACATATATATTTTTCTATGATGCAAAAGTATTAACAGGTTAGTCCAGGCAGACGTCATCTCTTATGACATGCGACTATTGGAGTGCTAAATAGACTATTACTAAGAACATTTTAAATGAAATAAATTGGTGATGTATACTTATAGTGTGTTTACGGTTATGTGATTTTATCTTTAAGGAATGATTAAACTTCTTAAAAGAAAGTCATTAACGTAAAAATGGCTTAACAAAAGTTACATAATATTTTATGAAATCCGTCTTGTTGAACGCAAAGAGATGTTATTAAATTATTTTTGTTAAAAAAAGAGAAAACCAATAACTTTCCGTTCCTACTAGGTAAATTGATAGAAGTAAAAGCATCTATTTCACCAGAGAGACGCATACACAGACCCGATGTCACAGTAGTGCACACTGCACTGTTGGTTTGACATAAATTTCGAATAAATCCTAATAAGGAAGCTAAAAATGACTCATCAGCAGTGAATACGTTGACATGGTGTTAATTTATGGGGAAGTACGCCAGATAGCTGCTGCCGCAAGTAGATTGTATGCTGAGTGGTTTCTTAACAGGTCAACACCGATTCCACAAAAATTCACCGCTCTAGTAATCCGTGAAACTGGTATATTGTAAATATTTCAAGATCGAGATGATGGACCTGGTCGACACCAACGAATTTTGGGTGCCGAAGAAGAAATCTTAAGTCTTGTCAAAGAAAAATCTTCTATGACAAATATTTCCTCAAGCTGGCGCACACCCCTTTAAATCGTGTAGTTCTCCAACATTTAGATAAGGTATTGAAAATAATTTGATTTAACTTTTCAACTTGTTTTCTACTGTAGTATACACCCTATGAATGTTTAAACGTTATTTTGAAACTGCCTATTAAATTAATTTTATGAATTTTTTTCCTACATGTCGCGTAAGTGGAGAAATATCTTTTCACGTGTCCAATTAGGTTTATCGAATAAAACGGCACGCACAACGAAAAACAGGGTAATACATCATAATTACGAGAAAGCTTTTGCATTTATTATCGGTACCCGTGTATGAATATTTTTGCCGTCAAAGAAAATTATATGGTACAAACAATCTATTAAAACCTTAACAAGGGTTTTTTACATTACATACCACTGCGATAAAAACTTGTTGCATGTCATAAAGAATAATTAAATTCCAACCTTTTTTTATGTTTACAACATTTAGCTCGAGAAATTTATGTAATTTTGTTTTCAAGTAGTATCTAGTTAGTAGTATTGTATGAAATTTGAAAATTATTTTGAACTTTCAAATATTGAATATCAACATTATATTAGTAAAGTGTTTTTACTATAACATTACCATCAGAAATTTAACAACTTTTCAAGTGTTAACTTTATTTCAAGTGTAAGAAATTGTCTTGACATTTGGTTCATGTAATCTTTGGACGTTTTAGTGGTATCTCTTCTCCAACTACAGCCTTTGGATATATTAACGCATTTTTACATCCCATGAGACAATTGTTTGTCGATGTTATAAATGTTGTTTACATAACTCCAAAACAAGAGATTTCAGGAAATCTCTCCTATACTCATTTTTTGTTAAATTATTGTTTTTGTGTCTCACTAATGCATTTATTGCTACGATGTTTATCATACCAAAGAATACGATAAGATGTCATTGGCACGATTTTTTAGAAACTGAATACGTTTCACACAATGCTTCGACAGTATCAACCCCACCTTTGAATTATAAAATAATACTAATTGGCGTAATTCAAATAAAGTTAAGATCAGTAAAATCAGAATGTCGAAAAGCAACAAGGAGAAAATATAATCTTGAAAGACTGGAGGAATTATCCGCACTACGAGAGTTCAAGAGAACCATCAAAGAAAACTCTGACCATTCGAATGAAATCGGAAATGAAGATCAAGTAGAAAGATGGACAAAATACAAGAGGAGAAAGAAAGCTAACTAACAGGCCCCACCATACCAATATACCAAAGAAAGACGGAGAGGGAACATCATAACGGTGGAAAAAGAACAAATAAGAACATGGGAGGAACGTTTCTTCATGATAAAACAAGAACAAAAGCACAACCTCTGCTGAGAATAAACATAAAACATCCAACAAAAGAGGAAGTCATGCCAGCAGTATCTAAGCTGTGTACAGCGCGAACCAACAGGCTCAGACAAGATACTGGCTGAATTACTAAATGTAGGTCCATTCAACCATTACCCAACAGAGTATGGGAAGAAGAAAAATCCTGTCAGACTGGAAGGAGGGAATAATTATAAAACTCCCGAAGAAGGGCGATATATCGAAGTACTGTAACTGGAAGTGCACCACACTTTTCAATATGATTAACTAAATCATAGCTGATAAAATAAATACAAGAATAATGGAGCAAATTAAAACAAAACTCAGAACGGAACAGGAACGTTTCAGATCAAATAGATCATGCGTCGACCACATGAACAGTTTAAGAACAATAGCTGAACAAGGCATGGAATAGAGAGCCACAATGCATATGGCGTTCATAAATTTCAAGCGAGAATTCGATTCACTAAATCATAGAGCGCTATGGCACATCTTAGAGCTAGCCGGAATCCCATCCAAAATAATAGCACTATTAAAAGAATTTTGCAAAGATGCAAAGTGCTGCGTATTACATGAAACAATGATGCCCCCTGTCCCCATTACGCTTTAGCATAGCACTAGACTGGATCATGAATACCACAAACTACCTACAACGAGGTATTGCATGAGAATTACACCGACAACTACTAAATCTAGATTATGTAGATGACATATGCCAGGTAGCGCATACTTTCAGTGATATGCAAGCGCGTCTAGAAAAACTGAGGGAAGTCGTCAAGATAGTCAATAGCTATAGACGCGAAACTGCAGGTGTTCACCAACAGATGCTTCTAAAACATATTAAAAATTAAACGGTTAGACCGAATAAGAAACGAGGAATGTACTCTTTGTGACTCTATATACAGGGTGAGTCAGAAAGAGTGGGAAATCCGAATACCGGAGATACTAGACACCAAAATATGATGATTTAACCTAACATCTCTTATACAAATGTCAGTGGTTTTCGAGGCATAGGGTGTTGAAAGTTAAATTGTTATTTCGAAATTTCTTGATAATTTTGAAGTTTTTTGTACTATTAGCATAAAATTTGATAGTTTTATGTTTTCAAGCATGAGAAATAGGAACTTGTTTTGTTATTGCTCGTAGAGGGCGGTAGATACACACTGCTCGTTCAATAAATCAAATCATAAGTTTTTTGGCTGTGGAGCTACGACCAATAAAGGTGCATTTAAACCAAACGAACAAAGAGCTAGAGCTAGAACAAGAGCATGCTTTCTTGATCTTTTAGTGTAAACGAAATCGCGTTTTTAGCGTTTACACCAAAATATCAACGAGCAAAAACGAGAATCAAGAATCAGAATTCTTGCACATAGATGTTTAGATCAGCCGAACGAATGCTCATTCGGCTAGAACACAAGAACGCTTTGAAGAGACCGCTCCGATGAGCGAGCACATCCGAACACGCAAGAAGGCTCTTAGCAATTGTTCGCACGCTCTAGTGCCGTTTACATCAAGCAATCGAACATTCCTAGAATATTCTCTAGAATCTTTGAGAACACAGACAGAACATCGAAAGAATGCTCTACATCTGTTTACACTAAAAGAATATGATAGAGTGGGGATAGAATGAGCATTCGCTCGTCTGATGTAAATCGGTCCTAAGAGCTAAAAATCACAAAGAGCATTCAATTTTACATAAAAAAGGTACTCTTATTTAAATTGTCTAAGTCTATCGGTTTTCGAATTATTTACTTTTAAATGTTTAAATGTATTTTATCTTCTAAAATTGTTATTTTTTAACATAGCAAAGTTGGCTTATTTTTCCGCTCATGTTTCGACAATTGCTTGTTAATTGTCAACATTGATCTAATTTCCGTGTGCAATAATCATTTTTACCAACAACAAAGTTATTACCAATTTGAATGTCACGACGTAATAAGTTTTCTAATAGTGAGAAATTCAGATTTGAGTCCACTGGATTTTTGAATATAATCACAATATTCTATTGTTATTAATTAATTGTTATTGTTATCGATTATTATCGTTACTAATTGCTATTGTTACTGTGTGTTATTGATTTTAAATGTTAACCTTAAAATTACTTTGAAACAATTAAAAGCAGATAACTTGGAAACCAGTAGACTTACACAATGTAAGCAAGACTACCTTTTTTGTGTAGAATTGAAAGCTCCTTCAGATTTCTGGTTCTAATTCACCATACCTCAACTGACAAAATAGTTATGACTTGATATCTCAAACGTGCAGTGTGTATCTAGCGCCCTCTATGAGTAATCACAAAACAAAATTCAAATTCGTATTTCTTAACAGCTTAACATATAACTACTAAATATTATGTTAATAGTACAAAAAGCTTCAAAATTATCAAGAAATTTCGAGATAAGAATTTAACTTTCAACACCCTGTGCCTTGAAAACCACCGACATTTGTATAAGATGTTAGGTTAAATCGTCATATTTTGGTGTCTAGTGTCTCCGGTATTCGGATTTCCCATTCTTTCTGTCTCACCCTGTATATGTTAGTATACATTACAATCAAATCTAATATATTATTAGTGATCATGCCATTACTGGCGTTAAGGAGTTTTTTGCGTCTCCTCTAGGTTCTGGTCTATTGGATACTAATATAACTGTTAATCCTTACATTTTTGGGAGGAACATCTCCTATCCATTGGATAACATCACACCCATGATAGTAGCAGCTCATAGCATCTGACTTATCGGTGTCGATACTTCTTGTTCACTGGCTGTGTCATGATCACTTTCAATACTACAATAATTTTTATTTCTTCATCGGACCAATGTTCAATAATTTTCTCATTTACCAACGCCGATGTTTAAGATCTATTTACGATCGATCTCGATGTAGCTGGCCGTGAATCCATTTCACAAAATAATTCTCTTTAGTTACAAAAAAAGTTTTTATAAAATGATATCTCGTGTACGTATCAACGCGAGAATGGGTAAAAAGTACACCGTTTACTAGTTTTAAAGCAATTCTTATAACTGCAAAAGATAACAACATTCTAAATATACAAAAAGGCAATAAAACAAGGTCTAACGAAAGTACAAAGAATCCTAACAATACTTATAAAATTTGTGCTAACAGTTTTAATTGATACCTTTTTTTGATTTGAACAAGGCTTTCGACTGTGTTGACCACGAGTTATTGTTGCTAAAAGTATAAGGTCACCATTTTAGTAACTCTACTGCTGAAAGGCTAACAAAAGTAGACTTCTGATGAAATTACAATTAAATATGCAGTCTCACAAGGATCTGTACTTGGTCCGATACTGTTTTGCCCCTTAACTTTTTCCTAATTTTCTTGATCAGATCTATACGGAGCTTCCTATCTCGGTTTAAATCTAATAATCTTGTGGTGAATGCGTCCAAGACTGAGTCATTAACATTTGACTCAACGGAGAATTGTTGAATACCATTTGACACTTTGATTGTCACTTATTCGGACACTTCTGCCCGCAGGTATTCTACGCCATTCTATGTTGGGGTCACTTTGCTCACGCTGCTCAGGCTTTTCGAATACAAAGGAGATCTTTGAGAGTCATGACTCGGCAAAGTTTGCGCTTTGCCGAGAGTTGCAGATCCAAATTCTCTGAATTGAATATCTTGACTGTTCCGTGTATATCACTTGTATATTCTAGAATGTCTACAATACATTAAAAATAATTCAACCTCATACCGTAAAGTAAGCGATAAACACAATTATTACACTAGAAATAGTAACGATATTGAAATAGATTTTACTCGTACTGTGAGAGCGTGAGATGGCGTGAACTATTACGCCGCCAAACTGTTCAATGTGCTTGAAGCTAAGCTGTTTAGAACTAAAATAAGCCTTGAATTTAAAAGTTTCTATAACATTGATCAATATCTACCGAGTTCCTTGTCTACCAATCCAGTGATTTGGAAATCTCCGGTTAAGCCAGTTACACGAACATTCGCAGCATAATGCGGTGGAGCACTATCCTGCTGGAAGAACAACTGATGTTTGTCGAGTACTTGAATACCTTCTTCATGAAGATAGTTTTCCACTTCTTCAGTTATTAGAGGATCGATGATGTTCTCCAACATATTCAAGTACATGTCATCATTTAGCGTTTCATTAATGAATCCTGCCCAAACATTAATCTTTTGAGGTCTCTGGGTATGTTCCTCTCTTGTCATATGGGGATGTTCCAGTCGCTCCAGGATATACGTACATTATGCTTGTTCACATGTTCATTGAAGTAAAAAGTGCACTCATCACTGAAGCAAATGTTTTTTACTAAATTTGGATTCGCAATGATCATTTTAATATTTGCATCTTGTAATGGCGAAATTTATATTGTTCGGTGGATGCTGCAACGTGACGCAAAGAACTGGTTGGTTCCATGGTAAAATTTTTGATTACTTCCATCTCCGCCAGTTCATCTATTACCTTATTAGTATGCCTTTTCTTGTTCTCTACCGATCCAGTTACTTCAAATTTTTGCACAAGTTCGCGAACGTATTTATGCTCCATATGCATATTTGAATGTCTTTGATTAAAAAACATTTCTGTTGCACGACCACATTGCTTGGCACCATAAATGTAGATAACTTCCACCCTTTCAGCAATAGACTACACCATTTTTACGGAAACCAATGTAGGTTAAGTTGACTAAACGGAAACAACTAATGTGACAATTTGTTAGACAAAACGGGTTGTTTTATTTTCTTTCCACGCATAACTAATGAAAATTAGGTTTCTATAGCGCTTACCGTTTTCCTGAAGTGGCAATGATAAACTTTGTCATAAAATGTATTACAAAATAGGAAACGCGGGCAAGTGTCACATCACCATAATTCTTATAAGATAAAGCTTTCATTTGAGATACCACACGATGAATCATTCCATTTAAAATTTTTGGAGAGCTATTCGTGGGGGCGCAGTGGTAAACGTCAAAAGTGTGAATCATAGGTCAAACCGTTTCCCCCTTGAAATATAAATGAATTTGTTTTCGGAAATTTTCAATTTCCTTTTGATTTCAGAAATATCTCAGGCGGATCGTTTTCAAAAAATTACCCCGTATAATAAACGAATATACGCTAAACAATTTCGATAACGTGGAGGGCTTGCTGATGGCATTGCTATAATTTGTAATCATGCGTTTTTTGTTGTAACATCTTGCAACTTTTATTTTTTGCTTACTGTAGTCAATTCCTGTTAATTGTATTGTTTTTATAATGCTTTCCTTTTTTAGCCTAGATTTTCGTAGTATATATTTTGTATACTTTTTGCTGTACTTTTACTTTATGCTATTACTATGTATATGTAGGGGCATGTATTGTACCGTGGATCATTTTATTTTTAAAGCTAATATTTCAAAATTTACCAGCTATTAATCAAATCTCTTGGTTAAAATCGATTCTGTAATGCTTTAATTGATAAAATTTCATAGCCGCAATCGCAAAGTAGTTCATTTTATGGGTAAATCATTCGTCGAAAGAAAAAATGTGAATTGATCCAAAGTACAGTACAGGGTTGTACCTTGAACCAACGATGAATGTACGTTGGAACAATTAGTAACTACACCTAATTTTATTTATGTATATTATTATTAACAATAATAGATAATAAAATGTGACAAGTACCTACCATTATCAACAGGATAGACTGAAAGTATTTCATAGATACATTTTTAATTACAAAACATTGTATTGACTGAAGTCAACTGAAAAGATAATTTGTTCTTCTTGTCTTTTTGACAATCCAACATAAGCAGGCGAGGGAAGACGAACCAGTACACCATACTACCAACAAAAGAAACATCTTCATCGCCGAGAACAAAGTTTCGAGCTGCTTTTGTGCCAACAATTTTTTTGTGAAATTGCACGTTGCACTCCTCATCAATTTTCTTAACTATTCTGGCCACAAAGTGTTTTTTCGTCTTTTTAGTTGCTAATTGTACTAGTACATAATCTTTTTCTTAAATAGAGCGGTTGTTTACGACTTTTTCGATTTTTTCTTCTCTACTCAATTCAAAGTAGCTTTGTGAATCATCATCTGATGAAGACTGACAAAGCTGAATATTTTTGTAACTTCCCTCTTCACTACATTCTTTCTTGAATTTTACTGCTTCTTTAGCAATTTTTCTTTTTACATTTTGTTTAGCAGTTTTTTTAATCTGTTTAATTTCTTTTAACATCATTTTTGCTTATATTTAGTTTAATGTTAATAACTATTTCTTTTCTTATTTTCAGCCATTCTATCTTTGTACCTTAGAAACGAACTTCATCTCTCTGAAAATAGCTCCACAATGGTGTATCACATTTTTATAATGATATGCTATATTTTACCTATTGTAGGTGCAATATGTGCTGATAGTTTTTTAGGTAGATACAGGTAATTTGCCCATTTAACCTAAAACTTGTAAGATTTCGAATTAATCAAATCATTTTTAGGACAATTTTTTATTTTTCTATAGTTTATTTGATTGGAAACATCATAATGGTTATTACAGCCATACCTATATTCGATTTAAACCCAATGTAAGTTTAGTTTTGAACCAAAACAGTAATAATTTTTAAAGCTATTTTCTTTTAGTACAATGACTGTACTTGGTTTAGCATTAATATCAATTGGGACCGGTGGTGCAAAACCATGTTTGGCAGCTTTCGGTGGTGATCAGTTTTACTTGCCCATGCAAAAAATCCAATTACAACAATTCTTCTCCATATTCTACTTCAGCATTAATTTGGGTGGATTCGTCGGAATGATTATCACACCAATAATGAGAAAGGCAATCACATGTTTTGGGGATGACACCTGTTATGCTTTAGGTTTTGGATTTCCTGCAGTCCTAATTTTTCTATCGTTGTGTGAGTTCTCGTAATAATTTACTAACACGTTGTATGTATATAACTAATCGGGATTCTACAATTTTTATCACATATTCTTGTTTATCATTCCGATAAATTATAAATACAACAACAAGTATAGATACGCATTGATGATTTATAACGTGATAAATCAAATCCGTAATATCCGTAACATTTTTGCATATTATCGCGGTTGATATCGAGATTATTTTTCCTGACATATATTTTTTATATATTAATTGTAGTCTACAGGATATTTTGATTGATCTTGACTTCTTTCTTGATTTATAATGTTATTTAGAAAATATCAAATATTTTTTTTATAAAATTATCTTATCATTATTTTTCTTTTAGTTTTTAATTTAATTATAAATTTTTTTGTTTAGTAATTTTCGTAATGGGTAAACAATGGTACAGGTTGAAAACACCAAAAGGAAATGTTGTCTTAGAATTCGCTCATTGCACATCGGTAAACAATTTAGATCCGCTTAAACCTGTGTTATAATAACTTTTTTGTAACATTATAGTACGCTATAGTAAAAAACATCAAGAAGCCGAAAATAACAACGGGTAACCACTGGTTGGACAGCGCAAAAGACCGTTTCGGTGGTAAGCTCATCTACGACATGAAAATCGTCTTTGCGGTTTTGTTCCTGTATACTCCGTTACCGTTGTTTTGGTCGTTGTTCGATCAACAAGGATCCCGGTGGACTTTCCAAGTAAGTAACTTACTAACCGACACAACTTCTACGGTTGCCATTCCTCCTACTAAACCTTTACACGACAAGAGTTTACCTGCATTATTGAAAGGAGGAGAAACTTTTAGGTTTCTAAGAACAGGTCGATATTAAAGTTTTTGACATATGAAGTTATTTCAACTTTAATAAAATATTAAAATTAAGCAATTTAATATAAGTACGAAGGCTTTCACGGCCGGAGTGAATTGAAACCTTTTCAAAAAAGACGCATGGCAAAACCCGAAAGTTTCTAGTGTTAGTTCTAATTTTAGTTCAATAAGCAATTTAAGTTATTATTGTTTCAAATATTATAGACTATGTCTTCTTAAGTTCAAACAAAAACTGAAAAAATGAGACTCTTAATATTTATACCCTAGACATTCGTATTGCTCTGAATTTTCATTTAATACTTATTTGGTAAACTCGATTAGCGGAACATTAGCTTAATAATTGTGTTGGTTCTCTCCCATTTCCCAATACTGGAAGGAACCATGCCCCTATCCCTATATCCCACCTAACCAAAAATCACTCACACCCATCTCTGACCTGTAAAACGATCAAAAATCACTTCGTGGAGTACAACCGAAGGAAAAACCCCTCAGTCCACGGCAGACCAGAAGCAGCTTGTTTCAGCAGCGACGAATCCTGTAGACGGTTAGAGGGTGATAAGAATCTCCGAGTCAGAAAAGGCTGCCTAAAGAACATGACTATTGCAACGTACAATGTGAAAATTTTAGGAATGGACGAACGCCTCATTGAATTAGAAGAGGGAATCATCGGCAAAGATTGGAATGTACTGTGCTTGTGCGAAGTTAGAAGGAAGCAAGAAATATGCACCAAGTTACCATCTGGAAATACTTTGTACCGTACCATAAGCATCACGACCAATAATAATAACATAGCAGGATAATGCTATTATTGCTAATAATGGTTGCTAATTCATAGTATATCAAAAACACGTAGTATTTTTACAAGAGTCATCATAATCAATAGTTGTACAGCCATATAGGGGGGTCTCGACTTTCTCTAGCCTTGTCCGCTATCCTTTCCGGTCTCTCGCAAGGATCCGCCAGTTTGCTGCATCGATCTTTCCCGCATCCTCGGATACCTATCGTCTTTCCATCTAAGCCTTGGTCTTCCCCTGCCTCTATTGCCTATTGGTACGGCCTCAAAAGTTCATCTCGTTGGTATGCCCATGTCATAACATGCTACATGTCCTGCCCATCTAAGCCTGACAATCTGGATCGTTGTTATTATGTCTCTATTTCCCGATCCTCTACATAAGTTATCAAGTTCAAAATTACCACACCATATATTTTCTGCAAGATTTTTCTTTCAAATGTAGCTAGAGCGTCTCATCTGTTTTTGTTAAAATCCATATTTCGGCGCCGAGTCGTAGATCAACACTGGTACAATTTTATAAATTCTGATCTTTGTACTTCTTGATAAGTTCGATTTACGCAGATATTTTGTCAGTCCATAGTAGTAGCGGTTAGTAAGCATAATGCGGCTATTTATTTCTTTACTAACATCATTACTTCGGTTTATCATAGCTCTGAGGTATACGAACTCTTCCACTGCTTTGATGTTGTACTCTCCATATGTGATCCTTTGACCCGCGTCTCTAGCCATGCGTTCTTCTTCTTGGTCATAAGAGCCCAGCAGTTCGGAGAAGTATTCCACCCATCCAGTCCGAATTTATCCGTGCTTCCTCTCACATATATTGACTTTCGGTTTAAAATCCTTTGTTATGTTGCTGACTCGTTGGTAGAAGTTTCTGACTGGTTTTTAAGTCGTTCTATCTTCTATTTTCTTCTCGTCTAAGATGTCTGTCCATCTCCTCTTTTTCCCTTGTTTTCCGCTGTTGCTTCCTCTGGTATACTTTGTTCTTTCTATTCGTCACCTCTTGGCATTCTTCATCAAACCAGTCGTTTCGTGGTGTTTTATGGTAAAAACCAAGATGTTTTCGGCTGCTTGTTTTATGATCTCGTTAGCACATTACCACATAGAGTTTACTGGTTCGTCAATGCATCGAAAGTACAATGCACTGTAGCAATTGGCTCGCAGCTGCTATAACTCTGACTAATAGAATTATTGGTACAATTGGTTATTTGCGAACGCCCCCGCACCCTGGAGTAAGGAAATCCCCACCCCTCTATCCTTTCCTCCCTATTCTCATATAGCATATCCCATTCCCTGTCTTCCAGCCATCGTAGTATTTCTCTTCCTTCTCCATTCAGTACCTTACGCTTGAACCGTCTCCCCCTCCTTCCCCCTACATTACCCTCTTCCCCTTCTACCCTATTCTTGCGTTAAAGTCCTCCCTGCAATCAGACCACCGTCACCCCATTATATCTGTTTCAATTTGTAACAAGCAATACTATATCAGGTAAAGATGTTACGAAAGCATCCGAAAAAGTATCGGTGTTCTAATCGACAAATGCGGTTGGTCGGATAAAACAGATCGATTAAGAGATTTCTGTACGCGGAAAGAGGGGCACCACCTAGCGGTAGGTAGTGAAAGCTTACCTAAAAATATAACCTTGAACTCATATCTTCAGAACGTTTAAAGGCACGTCTCACGACGCTTGAATGCACGCGTGGCCGAAATTAGGAATATTTCGGAAATAATACAATTTAATTTCCCCAATTGCTAGGTTAGGTTTCCCACAGAACTCTACAATTTTTAAAATTTTTTTACGTAAGCTTTCACTACCTATCACTAGGTGGCGCAAATTTATCTAGTTACTTTTTTTAAAAGTCACCAGATCTAGTTACTTTTCCACTATCAACTGAAATCTAGTATTTTTTGCCCCCCCCCCCAGATTTAAGTTGGTCACTTTCCCTATACTTTTAATATTTTAGCGTGACGTCACAAGGAGCCGCTCCTGGTCCAGAACCGACATTACTATACTACTTCCAAGGTCTTATCTCTTTATGTCAGCGGTCTCTGACTCGTCGTTTCAAAATAGACAAGTTTGATCGTCAGCTTATCCAAGGTTGAAGAGGTGGTATTTTAGAGGCATATGGCCGGTTAGGAAACCTGAGAGCGACCTTAGGTCCCCTTTGCTGTGGTATAAAACCTCTCCTTTTCTTTTGCGAGAGAGCTATCATACTTTTCGCCTGTCGCTGTTCTGGAAGTTTTTTCCAGCGCAGTACTACCTATTGTTTAATTGAATAGAGGCTATTTATGAACTGACATTCTGCCAAACAATTTATTGTTGCTCTTTGTTGGCTATACAAAAAGCCCTTATCAGTAGAAGCTACTTGGGAAATACATCCGAATCACTAATACCTTCATCTAAAAACCTTTGAATATCCATTTGAAATTATAACAAACACTTCTTTTCGTTGTTGGAATTACCTTTCACTTACATGGTTTAATAATCTTTACAAAAAAAACTTTTGCTTTTCTTGGTGGTTGGTGCGCTCGTTTTGTTAGCTTTGATTCCACATACAATAAAAACGCTTCTCAGGCACTTTTTTTGCCTATTAAGGGAGCCTTTTGAATATTTTCCCATGAAACTAATATTATAGTAAAATTATTAAATGAAATTAATTGTGAACTACTCTAAAACTACAAGTTCAATTTTGTCTATTCCAGCAATATCAGTTTTCCCGGAATAAGTAATTACGTTTGTTCGAAATATGTTTAATATTGTTTCTCGCGGAAATTCATTATTAATCACTAGTTTACGTTTTGATATGAAACCAACAATCATTTTCAATACATATTTAGGGTTCTTCATATTTATAAACAAATAATCAGGAATTGCATTCTTTTAAGACGAATCACGTTACAATAACAAATTCTCATTTCTACGTATTGTTTCAATTGTAACAAATAGAGATATGTTTGATATAAAACATGATTGCGATGAAAATCTCACTTGAAAAACAGCGTGCGCCGTCAAAATGAGATAATTAATCAAATAATTAACAAAAACTTTGTACGCAATAAGTGTTTTATTTTTAATTCATACATTCTGATTCAAGATTTATTTATCGGATGCTGAGATCAAATTCGCAGCAATTTCAAATTATCAATCATGTAATTAATTACCTTGTCACAACTGGTTTAATCCACGAAGTGTAATTCCACACAATCCGATCTTAATACAATTAATTTTTTAGTTTCAAGTAATTTATGTTGACATAAATCAATAAATCGTTTCTGTAATTACTCCTTTGGTGGTAGTTTGTAGTAGAGGCATGTGGACGCTTTTGAACTTCCTATTTAGCCACATCAATCAATAGTCGATGTACTAAATACACCTGTGAGACAAGTTATACAAACTTGGAAAATGATACTGAAACAGTCAATTATCTTCGATATGCATGAATGTAACTTTGTATAGGTACTTATGGTATTTGAAAATGTAAAAGACTTTTGATATTTATGGTGTATGGAAAGTAATCTTTTATAATTGGTTATTTTAAAACGGTTAATTTATATGGCTTTGAAAATCATCATTAATAAATTAATAAAACAAAAGATCGCAAAGATAAATAACGTCGCATGTGTTAGATGTGATGTCAGAGAAGTTTCTAAAGTTTCATGGACATAGAAGTATCACGTATATACCAAGTAGCTTTGTTTAGCCGTTATTACACTTTAAAGTTGAACAAAAAATTACTTTTCTCCGAAGTTCTTGAAAACGTGAAGTGCTTTGACGAACCCACTAAGGGTACGTTTATGTTGGAGCTGCTAATAAATGCATTTCTATGGATTAGCATATAGCGATGCGTATCTCAACGCGTCGCTCCGATATAAACACCTGTATATAAAATCATGACATCATTTTCTTTGCTTTGCTACTATCGTTGCTCTTATCGTTTATCGCAGCTCCAATATAGACGTACCCGTAAATATAATTTTCAATAAAGATTTACTGTTAAAAGTTCTAAACAAATATGTTCTGTTTTGGTTATTTAATGGTCTAAGAGTAAGGTCGGTCGTTTATAAAGTGCAGATGTTGTTCATTCCGCAATAAAAGCTAAAAGTTCAACTATTATGAGTAGAATCTAGGTCATAAAACGTAAATAAGTAGTGTAGAGTGTGTACGAGATAGATATAAATAAAAGGATATTGTTTTGTATGGAGTAGAAGCTGTAGTTTCTATTGCTTGTACGTCAGTTTGACAGACGAGCCAACACGAGTTACGGACCTAATCCTCCAAATAAAACATTTTATTTTTTCTTGAAACTTGTTGAATTGTGCCATTAAAAGAGCTTTTCTTTCAAAATCATTTTTTATCAAGTCGGAAAATAAATTAGATTCATGAAAACTAATTTGCAAACAGACATCGAAGTTCAAAATATTTATATTTAACAAAAAATAATGGAAGTAAGAAAGAAGAGAAAAAGAACACAGTAGGTTAGTACTATTTCATGGTTTATTGCCAAAAATTGATTTAGAACTTTAAAATAAGGACATGGAAATGAAACAAGGAAAGATAATTGAAAAGTGTAAACAAATTGGTGAATGTAAAGACCAAGAAATGACGTATGCAAAGATTATGACAGGTAGTGGCCAGGTTACATGGAAGTCGAGTGTATGAGATGTTAAAAACATATAATGAAAAGAGGAAAAAGTCTAGAAGAGGGGTTTCAATAGTCATAATTGGATATATTGGCGACACAGATACAAAAACTGCTAGAAGTGGGGTCAAAATGAATGTTAGACATATACTACGTATATTGTATGCAAATATATATTTATTTCTATTCCTACTCCTCTTTCAACTCCTCTTCATTCGTCTCTGTTTCTCCACGTGTCCTCCTCCATCATCGCTCATCCGCATCTCTCCATCAACACCTTCTTTCCAATTCCTCCGTGGTTTTCCCCTCCTTCTTCTTCCTTGTGATGTCCAGTGCAATACTTTCTTTGGTAGCCAATCTTGATTTTGTACCCAATTTGTACATGTTTTATTTTCATTATATCTCTTATATTTCGTTTCTAATTCTTTCTAGTCTATATTATTCTCGTCTCCAATAATTCATTTCTGTGTTTTTTCTTGTTCTTTCTGTGTTATGTTTTATTGATCAAACTTCACAGCTATAGATTATTATATATCTAATTATTGAGTTGTATATTCCGTTTGTTTTCTTTTTTTATATGTTTATCCTACAGTATACTGCTTAGCATTCTTACCCTGCAGATTTCTTTCGATCATCGCCTTGTCAAGCGTTACCTCCTACGATATTTTGACGCCCGGATATTTATTATATATTTATTATTATTCCCGGACCTGCAATGTTTGATATTTAATAATAATAACCTAATAATAAACTGTTTATTGAGCCAGAAATAATGATAACAAGAAATATAAATATAAATATAATTAACAAGGCAAAATAAAATAATCCTTACAACTAAAATAAATAAAAAGTATTCAAATTACATTGGCTCAAATGGTACAAGAATAGAAAAGGTAGCAACACTACCACTGATTTTAACTTGTACCAAGACAAACAAAAACAGAAAAAAAAATCGTATACCCTCGACAGACAACAAGTTCCATAGTTGCGCAATCCAGTAAGAGAAGGAACGACAGAACTTAGCAGACCGGTGATGTGGTATCGTTATCGCAAATCTGTCTCAAGTTTAAGTTATGAATGTTTGTTCTAAATCTTATTTTATGAACAAGGTACAACGGCACAAATATTGCAACGGAATCTCTGTTTCATATTCAGCCAACCACTACACATTAGAACCGGGGAAATATGATCTCTTCGTTTAACGCTATAAACAAAGCGCAAGCAAGAGTTTTGAACAACTTGTACCTTGCGCATTGATTCAAAAGACAAGCAAGAGCTAAAAACAACACTACAATAATGGAAGTTGGACAAAACTAGGCTATCACATAATAAACGCTTGAGCTCAACAGGCAAAAATTTACGACATGAATACAAACGCTTTAAGGCACCAAAAGCGCGCGCACGCAGAACACCTATATGCCTACCAAAACTCAATTGACTATCTATAATGATTTACAAACTTTTAACCTCATCCGAAAAACGAATTGGTTTATTCAAAATGATAATATGAACTCGAGACCCATCCACAAACTCACCACCTCTTTTAGAGAATATGATACCCTGAGTCTTATCAGGATTTATCCTCAAGTCATGATTACTAATTTCCGTGCACAGAATTTTCAACTCGCCAGTAATAATACTAATAATACTAACAGGGTTTAAAGTTGTAATACAATTGCGTGTCATCCGCATACACATGATAAGAACAATACTCAAGTTTGGAAAATAGATTGCACGTGTAAATGGTGAAAAGGACGGGGCCCAAAATAGAACCTTGAGGAACACTAGAAGAGCAGATCACAGGATCAGATAAAACAGCATTCAGCTTAAGCGATTGAACCCATTTTGATAGATAGCTATCGAATAGCTTAACAGCATGAACGTCCAATCCAATAAACTTCAAAATGCACAACAGGAGACTATGATCAAGTATGTCAAAGGCCTTAGTGAAATCAAGTAAAATTAACACTGTGGATTTACCCTGGTCCAGAGACCTGAGTACATCATCAGTCAAATCCAGGAGCGCAGTAGCATAACTGAACTGTCTCCTGAACCCGGACTGCTTAAGAGGCAAAATGCAATGTGTTTCTAGATAAATATTTAACTGCTCTATCATAAGTCTTTCTAAGATCTTTGAAAGAACCGGCAAAATTGTAATGGGCCTCAGATCCTTACAACCAGTGATAGGAATAACTTTGGGAATAGGAACAACAAAACCGTACTTCCAGCAATCCGGAAACACTGAATGAATCAAACAAAAATTGAAAAGATGGACAAGCACGTTAAGAATATGTGGACAAGACAGTTGAATCATATCCAGGCTGATTCCATCAGATCCAACTCCTGTAGACCTTACGTTCAATAAAATCTGCTGGATACATTCAGTAGAGACCTCATTAAATGCAAACATAGACGAAGCAGGACGCTTCCTATTATTGTTATAAAAAGTAAGAAGATCAGTATCAGGAGTAACCAAGGAGTCATTTACACTATTACTAAAAAATGTATTGATAACATTAGGATCAGACAAACGAGAAGGCAACGAAATAGCAGAAGATTTAACGTGTTGAAAGCTTTTGCTATTTCGTTGCCCAGGTTTTTCCACAAACACTTAGTGCCACCGACGATTAAATTTTTTTCAAAAAATGACTTTTTTCCCGGCGAATAGCACCCGTGACGTAATTTCGTAGAGTCTTATAATAATGAAAACTCTGCTGACTACCAATCCTTTTATACTTAGCAAATGCTTCATTCCTTAGTTTATTCATTTGCCTGACATTCCAAGTGATCCATGGCAAAGCAAGCTTTCTGATTATCTTGGTAATCACAGGTGCATGAAAATCAAATAAGGATAACATAGTATCTTTAAAGCAATTCAGTTTGTCATCAACTGTATTAAGATCAAGGACAGACTTCCAATTCATTAATGGCAGATCCTCATTAAAGGCACGAATGTCAATACCACGGAGATCACGAAAACTAATTACTCTAGCCTTAGACTTAGCACTCATTGATCACTGATTGATTGGACTCAAGATATTCGAGAACCCAACATCGACAGTGTCACAAACACGAAGAAGCAACTCATTTGATGTAATAATAACATCAATGAGTGTTTCAGAAAAATTGGTGATACGAGTTGGCTGGTCAACAATCTGTCTTAAACTAAAAGTATTTAGAGTTGAAAGTAAACAATCAGTAGAGGGAGCAGGCACCATGAGGTTAATATTAAAGTCACCCAAAATTATTACTCTATCCATTGCAACATAAATCTCTAATAAAGACTCCTCAAACGAACGAAGAAACAAATTAATATCAAACGAAGGAGGCCTATAGACAACTCCAACTGCAAAGTTTAAGCCATTGAGCCGAACCTCAACCCAAAGCTGTTCCACTCCAAGAACATGCACAGCATCAATACGTCGCCATTCAATGCAACTCCGTATATATAGACCAACACCACCACCCCAAGACGGCCTGTCCGATCTAACCATGTGATAATTATTGATACAAACAACAGATGCAGCAATATCCGAATTTAACCAAGTTTCAGAAATAGCAAAAACATCATAATCAAACCGAAGTACATTATCCCTGAAATCATCAAAGTGCGCAAGCAGGGACCTCACATTCAAATGACGCACGAAAAGTATCCATAAAGTGTACAGACAGAAGTACCAACCCAACAGCACAGCCAAACAGTCAACCAAATACAAGACTATCTCGGACATTTGATTGCACGAGATAGGTGTTATGTTATCCACTTAGGATATTAAATAAAACACCAGATTAACTAGTTAGTTTTATTGTAAAACGTTGAAATACAAACATTAAAATGTCTATTCAGAAGACAACGCTTAACCCCTGGCAGATCATTACATATTGCGCTTGGCTTGGGTCATTGGCGTGTGATTGTTTAGCGTTGCTAACTACTTAACTTAAAGTAACTATTATAACATCTATCCTCTTAGCTATGTTATGTAATCTTTTAAATATGACAGTGGTTTTACTAGTCTATCTTCTCGACTTACCTTTCTGTTTTCAGGTTTAAGAATTTTAGGATTACTTTCTACTGCACTTTGGACCTTGTTCGAGTCATCTTGTATTAAAGTTGGTTCGCTATCCTCTACACCCTTCTCTTGTGGTTTCATTGTCTCATTTGGCGAGTGTTGGTTATTAATCCATATAAACTTCTAGGAGTATTCTCTTTTCCCAAGACTATTGCGTGCTTCCAAGTTTTTTCATGTCCGTCTTGTTTTATTATGTTTCTGCTTGTTTTAAATTTTTCTGGTTTTCTTGCTGTTCTTGCTGGGTTGGGTAATTTTTGTAGTTGTTATGATGAATTTGTAATTAATCGCCTATTTTTTTAGCATTTTCAGGTCGTAATTTGTTACGCAATATCGGTATTTTCGTATTCAAATGTCTACCAAACATCATCTCGGTGGGAGAAACATTTGATGACCTTACCGGGAAATTGTGGCGGTGCAGAAACATCAGATTAAAATCAATTCCACTCACATTGCTCTTTTTTTTAAATTTTCTTAGTTATTTAGCGTTGCCAACTATTTAACTTAAAGAACTATTACAACAATAGATCTTGTTGTTCCCCCCAATATACATGACTTCAGTTTTACGCAAGTTAACCTCTAAGTAACATTGATCACACTATAAGTACGAAGGCTTTCATGGCCTGTGTTAATTAAACTAACACTAACAACTTTCTTCAGAAAACAAGTTCAAAGTGAAAAACACTTAAACAGTTTCTAGTTCTAGATGCTAGTGTTAGTTCTAGTTTTAGTTTAATTGATCACACTCTTCATATATTTGATTATCGGTTTGTGTGTCATCATCAATATCCTGTGATGATCACAAATTGGTCTCAGCAAATGCTAAGGTGTAGAGTGCTGATGTACTATGCATTGGTATGCATATTGTTTGGCATTTTCTTTTCCATCTTACTAATGCGCGTTCTAAATAAACTTTAAAGAGTGTTGGCGCTATACAACAATCGTGTTCGAGACGTTTTTGATATTGTAAACCCAGCAGTTAAAGTATTTCCCATTTTTATATCAATTTTTGCATTGTCATGTAGGGTTTTTATTGCTTTTTTTATTATTTTAAAGTAGCATTTATGTTAGTAAAGTAAAGTGCTGTAAAGTCTTCGGTAGTTTTTTTAAGCTTAATCATATGCTTCATATGCTTTTTTTAGATCTACAAATAGCTAATGCACTTCTTGGATATATGCTGTTATCTTTTCTCTATTTCTACTCTGAAGCCGGTTTATGCTTCTGCCTCCATCCTACTATACTCGTCTTCAATTCTGTTTTTACGTATTCCTCCTTACATTCCACATTATGAAAAATATGAAAACCTCCATTCTTTTTGTCCTTCTGATCTATTTATACATATTTAGAATATGTTTGTAAGCATCTGGTTTAGATTGTCTGTTCCATATTTAATAAGTTCTCCAGGTATTTTCCCTGGTCACGCCGCTCTTTTTTCATCTCTTACACAGTTATTCTTATTGGTGATCCTTCGTGATTATATGTATGTTATTGTTACCAAAATTATTACCATTTTTTTCGAAACTATAAGTCCATTTTTAGCTGTTATTGATGAAATTATATCTCTTATTCGCTCCCGTGGCATTTTTTGAGTATTCTCCAACGTTCTGAGCCCCTTCTTGCTCCCTGTCTAGAGCATGTGTTCTCCCATTCCTCATTATTTTTTTAAGAATTAATACAGTAAAACACATAGTGTCAAAAAACTACATGGACAATGATGTAACAGGCAAGTTCGAAGAGGAGGTGAGAAATGATAATGAGCGAAGATTGTTAAAGTTTTGCACAACTATAAATTATATGTTTGCTGAAAACCCCAGAAGAGTAATTCAACGTCCTGACACAACGATGAAGGTTACGCAATAAGTACTGACTCATATCCAGATAGATAAACTATATCAAAAAAAAGATAAATATGAGGAAACTACACGAAAACAAGCAACTATTGGCAGTGGTGTCATTGACTCCCATCTTTAGGATCAATCCAAATAAGACACAGTAGATAAGGAATAAAAAAATGGTTTGGAAAAATTACTTAAATCAAAAAATTACAGAGAGCTATTGTGACTAAATAATAGAAAGAAGATAGGTAAAAGGAATGGTAATAGAGACAAAAAAGCAAACATGGAAGAATTTCCGAGAAAGAATGGAAAGAAATAAAACAAAAAAGAGAAAATAATGGAAAGATAAAAAACATTTTATGCTATTAACTATTAAATATAACTGAACAGAGTGATAATATTCAAGAAGTACAAGAAGAAAAAGGTATGGACGTGGACAGACAGATAACAATAGATTAACCTGAGCAGGTTATAAAAGATTTAAAAAACGGAAAAGCAAGAAGACTAAATAATTACAGAAATATTGAAATAATTTTCCTACATATATTGTATACAAAAAATAGCAAGAAGAAACAGGATGGAAGGACGAGAAGACCGCGACTGACTCTACATTAGGTAATAGTTGACATTATTACTAACAAGTCAGTGAAAACTATGCAATAAGTAGGAAATCTAGACAAAAATAGAAAAACATGGGCTAAATTCATATACGGACAAGGGAGGAAAAGACATCATCTTTGCCTCTTCCAAGCAATGGTTGATGTAATTTAGTGGCATCAATAAATAACCCGTTATTCCGAAGGTAGTTGGACCTTCGCACCATAGCAGTTAATATCTTTACGTTCTCCCACAACAAACAATGTTTATTAAAATTATTTTTACTTTATTGATAACAATTAAATTAATTTAAGATTTTTTGTTAATTAATAACAAGAAAATTAAAACGAACAAAAAACAACTAGCTATATCAAAAACAATCACAATCATAACAAAAGCAACAGCAATAAGGACAACAAGCAGAATAACGACAATAATCGAAATAAAATGTATACAAAAATACTCAATATGGTGGTCATTTTGATTTACAGTGGCAAACATATAAATAAATACAATACGTTAAAACTTTTATTTTCTTCAACGATATATTTTTCCACGAAGATCGGAATTATTCTAAGCAGTTTACGCCTCTCAATCATTTCAAGGAAACGGTTGTACTATTTATAAACAACCAGAAATATCTACGACATTTAAATAAATACAAAACAGAATCTGAGGTGAAATTTAATTTAATAATAACAATAAAGCCCTTTTATTTTAGTAACAAGTAATTCAATTATTAATATTTAATTGCGTAACATATAAGAGTTGCCTAAGAGAAGTATTATTGCATTCTTTGTCTTGGTCAGTCCAAAAGGTTAGCTTTATTCTTCTCAATTCATTATTTATAACATTCTGTATAAACAACATTTAGTCACTCTTCCATCCACGTGATAAAGGGGGCCCACTTCGTACCGACAGAAAATTTCATAATATATTAGGAGCCACCTCTGTGATTAACAGTCAATTTTGTGTGTCGAGAATCGAATTGTTAAAAACAATAGCACCTGCGCTAAGTCTTAAGCTGTGCAGTGTTCTTGTATTTTTCTCTTATACAAAAGGTTTTTTCCGAACAACTCTTCTCATGGGTCACCTTTCATATTATGAATTAATTTAAATAAGAATTAATGACATATTAAAAGAATAATCTTCCAAAAAAGCGAAGATTTTAAAGTGGTTGTTTATTTAAATGTTCGTCGCTGTATCTATAATTAATTATTCAATTAGAATTAAACAAACACAAATTGAAAAATGATTGTCACGTTGTAGGGAATTTGCTGCGTACTGAATGATTGTCCTAATTTGGTGTACTGTATCAAGTTTTATAAAAAATCACATGGATTGAAATCTGGTAATAGTGAAGATCAATGGCGCTATTTCTTCTTCCGAACTATTTTTATGGATAATTTCTGTTCAACATTGTGTTGTATGACGAATGCAATGAGATGCATTATAATGCATAAAAATTATTTATTGGCGCTGTTATATATGTCAATTTTCTAATATTTTCTAATGCAGAAAAATATTTAAATAATTATTATTAACCATATAAACCAATCATTAATTTTAAACTCTAATGAAATGGGTGATTCTTATTACATGAAGATTATGACCTGAATAAACATGATGGTTATGAAAATTTATTACATCACATCACATGTTCGATATGAGTTCGATATGATATACAGGGTGATTCACATAAGAACCGACACAGAACAGGGACATGTGGAGGACAATGAATTAAGATGATTTAACGCAACTTATCTCTATACCAAGTTGTACCCCTGAGGAGTTATAGGCCTTCAAAGTTGGGTCTTAAATTTTTAAAACATTGAATATCTTCGTAATACATTAAGCTAGAAAAACCAAATTTGGTATACGTTATGAGTGTACCGAGGGCATTAATTGGTAGCAAGTTAAGACCAATTGAGGCATTTCAAAGGGTTGATTAAGGGTGATGGTTCCTTAAATTTTGGCAGATTTTTTTAACCTTTTGACGGTTTTTATACATTACTACTTCATTTCATGTGGAATTTAATTCTAAAACTAATCATCTGTATAATCATCTTGTTCATGTTGGATATGATAACCATGGAGGAATTGCTTTCTAATAAAAGTAGATAGTACTTCTAGGTATAATAACTTGATGTTAGATAGTTCTCATACTGAGTTCAGGATTTTCATGTATCAATTAAAAATCATTTTCATGTTAAATGAAATGGTTATCTTTTGATGTATAGCCTTTCATTTAGAGTACGTCCTCTGGAAGTAGATATTCTGATTTCAAAATTTCGACGTTGCTTAATGTCCTAGGTCTTTCTAAAGTAATACAGAAAATTTAGAAGGATAGAAATTAGCTTCTACTCAGTATAAATCATATTATATTTCTTCAAACGTTACTTTTTTTACCTATCATGTGTTGTTTTCATTAAAGTCGATAAAGCCGTTTTCTCAGTTTAATACCTTTCACTTAATAACGGTGAACTTAAGTTTAACTTCACACAAGAAAACATGCTTAAAAAGTGATCCTTTAATGACGGATTTTTAATGTAATGTGTGAAATTCTTTTATACTTACATTTTTGGATCAAATAGACCTTTAATAGACTTTGCTCCCTTCTAAGTTATTTCCAACATTCACCCAACAATCAAAAATAGATGCGCTATCTTTTCCTCTTCCTTGCATCTACTTGTCTCCACCATCAAATTTCTTCTTCTTTATTCTTTAATATTTTCTGATCCAAATCACTCCTCTTTACAACACAACAGTTTTCACTATACTTTCATCATCGACATCAATTTTCTTCGAATATATTTATAAAATATTTTTTTCTTCATCCAATTAATCTCTCCAATTACTCAGTTCGCCTTGCTTGGCAAATTTGTTAATCTAATTATGTCTAATTACGTAATGCTACTCTCGCAATTTATCCATAATATTAATTGTTGGAATGACAACGGTGCAGTTATCGATAAAATCTCCAAACCAATCAGGTTTTATTACATTTTACTTATCTATTATTGCATGACTGAGCAGATCAAGAAAATTTGTGATATTTGTTAATGTGGCTAGAGTCCTAATATGACCTTTAAGCACCGGATTTGTTAGTATAACTTGTACACTTTTAAAAAGTCGGCCATTTCTTTCTTAACTGTATGCATCAATTGATAGCAAAACATGTGTAGACACTGGGTTTACACATGCTAGACCGGCTAGCATCCCATAATTTTTGAGTAACTTTTCATTGACAATTTCTTGTCAAGGAACTAACTGGTTCGTAAGATATTTAATTTAATATGTTTAACACTAGCAATAGGCAAGTGCGACTGTATTTCTATTAGTTAATAGTATTAAGACACCAATTATAAAGAACTAGGTTTGGATTTGTGGATATTGGGGAAGTGGTTGACTTTTGCTCGTTCGGAGATTATGAAAGTGGTTTGGGTTGCGAGGGTGGGAATGAGTTTGAATTTGTTTTTGTGCTTTCGGATTTCCTGCCAGATAGATTTGTCGTTGGGGTTGAGGAATTTTAGTTTGTTGGAACATATTTGGTTTCTGTGGAGCTTTAGTTCTGTGCGTAAATTGTGATTGTTGGTATGGCTGCAGTAAGGGAAGCGACTTCTTTTTCAAGAGAGGTGGATTCAATGTGAAGGGTGACTTGAATGGATTGATTGATGAGGTGTCTGTAAAGAGGCCAGTTGGCGGCGCGGTAATTAGGGATTTTTGTTGGTTGTTGAGAAGGAAGGATTTTCGAGCTGATTTTTAGAAGGATTTTACGGTGATCGGAGAAGAGCTCCTCTAGGGCGACTCTATGGTGGTAAGATTACTGCCGTTGGTTGGGTAGTGAGTAGGAGTAGATGGTGCGAGAACGAAGGCGTTGTGTGATTGAGTGAAATTAAAGATGTAACGTCCTTTGGAGTTGGTGATATTGCAACCCCAGGAAAAGTGGCGGGTGTTGAGATCCCCAAGGATTAGGATTTCATTGTATGGGATTATACGTTTGTTAAGTTCGTTTTTTGTCAGCGGGGATTTGGGACTGTTGTAGAGGGTGGATATACCGGGTGTCCCTCAGAAGTGGCTCACCCCAATATTTTTTTTTTATTATTAGTGATATAAGAAAACCATTTGGAATGCATAATTAGGCCGTTAAAAAGGATTATTACGACATGAAATCATTCTCTTTGTACTTCCGGTTATATCGGATGTGAGTACTAATTTTGCAATTTTTTTAAATCTATAATTTTTTTTCTTCAGTTGGGTAGACAGCATAATTTCACATATCTTTTACTTGAAACAATTTTCACGATCGCTATTAATTTTTGAAAAAAAAATTATTTTCGTTATTTTTTAACGTTTTACCTTCGGAAAATGTTACAACTTTGACGCGTAGTAGCTAGGTTAATAGTATGAACTACGCTATGTTCCTCTTGATTTGCTGTTTCTCGAACAGTGATTACTGCTATGCTTTAGTCAGTGGTTTTTTTTTAATAATGGTGTAAATTAACAGTTGTATTAAATTAGTTTTAAAGGAAAAACGCGATCAAACAATTAAGTTTGATTCAATTATTTTTGACCTTTTATTTCGTTTTCTTTATTTTTTGTTCTTTTACACTAAATGTTCTGTAAATGATATTAACTTACAATGTACTGACACCCGGTATGGAGGTTGTTTTGGAGTTTTAGGGCAATGACGTCGAGGTGGTTTAGGTCGGCTTGGGAGATTTTGATCTTTTCTATAGATGGTATAGCCAGGAAAGCATACTTTGTCTGTTGGGATTAATTTGGTTTCGGTTATAAGGAGGATGTCTATTTTGAGGCGGGATAGGAAATAGTGCTTTACTATCATGTTTACTAATGTTACAACAATTGTGTGACATCTTTACATACAAAATGTAATATTATTGCATGCGAAATAAGGAAATAAGAAAAAATCTATGATAAGGAATATACACATTACAAACATTAACGTTTTATAAATCATAAATGTCAATTTGGTAGTTTTTTTGCTTTACTTTTCGATATTATTTTGAAACCGAATCATCTCTTAAATTTGTGAAAACTGCGAATTATTAGATGCGGTCTCTTATCATCTTGACTATATATTAAAAATTAAGCCTCCAGATAAAGTAGTATAATAATAAAACACGATTCCTGCCATTCACTAACTTGATGTATAATATAAGTACGAAGGCTTTCACGGCCAGTGTTAATTAAACTAAAACTAGAACTAATAGTAGCACTATCACTAGAAGTAACACTAGACATTTGAAAGTAAAAGGTTTAATAACGACCGAACTTACATGAATATACAAGTATTTAGGCCGTTTGAAATTAAAGTGATGATTTATTTGGAGTAGAAGGTGTTTCCTGTTTCTCATCTGATATAGGGTTGGAGGCTCTAAGAGTACGCACTTAATTTTTAAATCAATTTTTAAACAGATAAACAAAAAGGCTTCAGGAAAAGCACGCTTTTTAACACAAAATATATTCGATCAAATATTACAAAACATAAAATAAATTCTCAAACATACTTAAGAACGGTTACTTTGGTTATTTAAAAAAGTCTGCAGATTTCCAACTGCGTACTCTTGGAAACCACTGGTTCCAACACTACAAATTAAAGAAAGTAAGATTGTTTTTCTGAAAATAACAAAAATGAATCATTGTTTGTCAATATTGGTTGCTATCGCACTTTAGTACGTAGATATGTTAACCTATGTCGTGCAATGATCACACATAAATTTATTCCTTGTAAAATTGTCAGTGCAACCCAATCCAGTCACAAATTTTCGTTGTCGAACTGTACGCTTCTCTACATGAAGGACATACGGCATCTTTATCTTGCTTTTTCTTCTTTAACTTCTTTGATTCTTTTGTCTCTTTGCTTGAAAAAACTCGACACTTCACCACCTGCGTCTTTACTTCAAGACTCCTCTAGTTTGTTTTTGTACGGCGTTGAAGACAATATCTCAGATTTCTTTCCATGCCTCTTCCTGACTTGGGTCTCATCTATTTTTGGAAAAGGTATGATCATTTTTGGACTTATCATTTTGCTGATACCGGAATGGGAGTTGAAGTTTTGTATGAAGACGCAGAAAGGTAAGTTATCCTCCGCATCATCACAAGAATCCGACTCAGAAATTCGTGGGGAAGTTTTAGCAAGAATGTCTACAGTTTGCTCAGTATTTTCCTTAAGTAACACATCCGTTACTTCTGCCGGGGCAAAAATCCTCGTCTGTAAACATATCGGAGTGGTAAGGATAAAGTCCTGTTGAGGCAAATGCTTTTTCGCAGATGTCAATGATGGCAACAAATGGAGAGATTTGTGTTAACTTGATAACTTTGCCCAGATTTGTTAGCATCCACTTGTCACATTCTGATGAAAATGTAATTTTCAGTGGCCCGAAGAGTGCTTTATCCAAAGGTTGTAACTTACGACTGGCGTGGAGGGGTAGTGTCAATAATATAATGTGGTGTTCTCTGGCAAAGAGAATTGCTGGCGATATGTGTTTGTCTAACACCAAAATTACAGGATCTTGGGCCGTTGGCTTCACAAAATTTTGAAAGTGTACCAACCACTCTATAAAAAGTTGTGTGTTCACATAACCTGAGTCTGTCAGCAATTTTAAAGTTCCTGGAGGTGCTCCAACAAATAATTCTTCCCTCATTCGCTTCCGGGGAAATATCAAACTTGGTGGTACCCAAATGCCAGATGCAGCCGTAACTGTCTGTCCTCTCTCAGCAGACACCACTTTTGACACACTCGTTTTTCCTCTTGGTGCAAAAATTCTCGGTATTTTATTGGGGTAATAATACAAAAACATAAATCCAACAGCCCTTGCTAAACTGCACTTTCTTCATATCTTAAGAATAGATTATTCCTAGTTGCGAAATTTCTTGTCCAGTTTCTTCCAGCAGTCTTTTTCTCTTTATTGAAACGATGGGAGATATTGTTCATTTCGGCGTACTGGTATGCTAGTAGCATAGCATCTTTCATAGTTAGGCCGTAAAATCGTTTCTCCAGTTCTCCTTCAAGTTCTTCTTCCATCGCACGTGTGAAGACAGGTACAAATCTTCCGAGAGTTACAGGAACTGTACCCAACTTTAAACGTTTTCTTTAACGAACATTCATTTACTCCTAAAGAGACTGCTACTGATCTCTTGCTTTCGCCCTTTGCTATCCTTTCACGAGCTTCTTGTAACAATTCTGTTGTAAACTTCAAGGACCTTGCGCTTTTTCGATTGTACTTCCCCATTTTTTACAACCAAAAACGCGCGTTTTATATTGTCGCAAAGAGTACACATGTAGTTGCTATGAGGACGCAGGTGGGGAGTAAGAGTACGCGGTGCGTACTCTTTGGTAGCGTATTCTTAGCCACAAATGTGCAAACTGGTCTCTGACAAGCAAATTGAGGTTATAGCAACCGGAATACATTATGTTTATACATGATTCAGCGCGCCACTGTATGAATGCTTACTCCGCATCCGTAAAAAGTTACAGAAAATTAAACTAAATTTGTTTTACTTACCGTACACTTCCGTGCTTACGTTAATGGCCACAACTGATATACCCACATTTGCTACCAACTGTGGCTAACCTCGGGATTATAAAAGCGCGGACGTACAATATTGCCAACTTAGATTTTTAGCAACTGCGTACTCTTAGAGCCCTCTACTCTACAGTGCATCAGTAAAGTAGGATATATAGGCGATAAAATCATTATAAACGGTTTATGGAAAAAATCCTGAAATGGGTCTAAAAATTTAAATTTTTTCAACCATTTTTAAACGAGTTATGACGTCATCAATATTTTTTTCAAATAGCAAATCACCATTTTTATTATGTGACATGAAAGAGGATTTTTTTCTGAATTTAGTACAATCGATATTAACATTAGCTACATAAGAAAATTTTCGAGAAAAATTACTTTAAAGATAACCTATTATTTTAAACAATTTGCTAAGTGTCAAAATCTGATTTAGTAAGTACTTGAACTCTTTACTGCAACATATCTTGATTGCCAACTCATTAGCAAAAGAATGGTAAAAATCATTTACGAGATTTCTCGAAGACTGCCAAACCAAATGTTTCAGGGGACATTTAACAATTTTTTTGAACCGGTTTAAACAGTTTTCCGTCTGCGCATCATCGACCAATCCTAGACTTAAACGCGCATGAACAAAAACAAAACAGAAAACCGCTAAATTTTAAATTTGAACTTTAACAAACAAAAAACAATTTAAATTTTTTCAATAAAAAACAACTAATTAAAAAGAAAGTCAAACTAAAACGTTAGTGAATCGTCATCTGGAGGACTTACATTAACCTCCCTTCTGGTTCTATCCCAGTGAAATAAAAAAGAGTAAATATTATTTAAATTACTGGTATCCGTCTTAAAATTAACCGTATCACTCAAATTGATTTGATATATCTCCACAAATAATCTATTATAGTAATTCGCATCACTGTCAAGAATGGCAGGGTTTTCAAAGTCAAAATTATGATTACAAGTGACCAAATGATTAGCTAAAGCACATTGAGTTTATTTATTTTTTTAGTAATTGCCTGTAGAAGAAACAATAAAGTTTCGAAATATCACAACTAATAATTTAGTTACTTTTTTGTGTCTGATCGCCGTACCCACTAATCCTACCTTATACACTGAAAGAAATAGATTGTACGTATCGTGTTATAGAAAAAATATTATACATGCAGCAATTCATTATATTATATTCATTATATTTATCGTGCTGAATACAATCTCGTCTCGCTGTCACTTTTCGTAGTAAAGTATTATACCTTATAGTATATTTTTAGTTACACAGTACAATCCATTTCTCTCAGTGTGTAAAGTAAACCTCATTCACGACCAACGAATAGTAGTTGCATCAATTTTGCAACGACGACGAAGACTTCGTCAAAAACATAAGTTTTTCCGATTAGGAAACATTTACATTGAATAGACAAGTAAATAGACAAAATTATCGATATCGGGCTACCCAAAATCCACATTGGAAAAGAAATTCGCCCACCCAATACAGGCAAAAGATCATTGGGTGGAGCGAAATATTGCTTTTTGAGGGAACATTAACTGTAGAGACGAATTCAGATTTTTTCAAAACAATATCATTTCCATAACGGCCAAATATCCCAATAATATTGACTCAACTCAATTCCAACAGCAGTTATTTCAACAAAATGGCCCGCCACCACAATTCAACAAGCTTTACTTCATCAGTTTTTGACACTTAGAAAATTGTTTAAAACAATTGGTTACCCTAGTTACTCATGGCTACTGCTATTTTTATCATGTCAAGCAAATATGAAGTAATTAAACTTGAAACTATTTTTTCTCGAAAATGTTCTTATGTAACCAATATTAATATTGACTGTACTAGATTCAGAAAAAAATCCCCTTTCATATTCCGTAATAAATATGGGGGACTACTATTTCAAAAAAATATCAAAGACGTCATAAATCGTTTAAAAATGGCGAAAAAGATTTAAAATCTACACTAAAAAATTTAAATCTTTAGACTCGTTTCAGGGATTTTTCCATAAACACAATGATTTTATCGTCCTTATCCCTTATTTATTAAAGAATACATAAGTATTATTTCTCATTGATCACGGTCAGACACTGTAGGCGGAAACTACACTGCGGCGACATGTTAGTTTTGAAACTTTTATGTGGAACCTTGTGTTACGTTTGGTCAACTCATATAGGTCAAATGGAAAAATTCAACTATAGCAGGGTCGTTGAAATAACGTAGCAATAAATGTGAAATATGATGATAACATAAAATAAAGAATAATTTGTAACAATAATGTATGGAATAACCAATGCTCCTCGAATTCTCCCACACAAGCGAATTCGATTAAATAAATAAATTTTACACTATTAGTTGCGATATTCATCTTTATCGTGTACAAAAACGAAAATAAATTAGTTTAATCTCAACAATAATTGCATTTATTTTATTTATTGGGTCATTTTATTTGTTCACATTATTCACACAGTTGAAAATGGATTTCAATCTAATTCGCTCTTGTGAACAATGTTGAGGAGGATTTGTATTAGAAAATGTAATAATTTGTTTCTATGATTTTAGGCATCAAAAATGAGAGATACGTTTTTAGGTTTACAAATATTACCAGATCAAATGCAAGTAGTAAATCCAGCATTCGTATTAATTTTTATTCCATTGTTCGATCGGATTTTGTATCCATACCTAGAAAAAATGCGTTTCTTGGAAAATCCATTACATCGTATGGCAGTTGGTGGATTAATAGCTGGAGTTGCATTTTTATCAGCCGGTCTCTTAGAATTATTTTTACAACAAGATTCACCTTACCAACCAGGACGACACACTTCTGCCATAAATTTTATTAATACTTTACCCTGCGATATAACCATGGACAATCCATTTGGACCACCTGTACAATTAAACGCTTCGGATAGATATGTGTTCGTTAATATTCCGGCTGAGGATAAAACGGAATATAACGTGACTATAGAAACGGATAATTCGCAATGCGGTGATATTCATTTTATGAAACCGAAGTACGTGGTTAAAGTAGTTGCCGTTGAATATCAAACCGATACGATTTTGATTGGTACTAATGGCCGAGATGAAATTGCCGATTATATTACGGATCCTATTGATTTTATGATGTCAATGAGTGAAAGACCTAAAATACGGTAGGGTTTTTACAGGATGATTCTTAAACCATCATTAGTGTAGTATCATATAGTATAGTACAATGTAATATACGTAACAACAAATTTATTGGTTGACTAAACCGTACAGATAGAAAATATAAAATAGTAATAATATATTTCTGTTAAAATATATATTTCGGGCGGTCTTAATACATAAAACAAAATAGGAGTGCTTAACACATTTCATTTGAAAATAAATCATACACATAAAAAGGGCAAAAAGACTTTGATTGATAGCCTTTTTGGGACAACGTTTTTTGTTTTTACATACATTTCTTTTTCTTCTATACTTGTAATTATTTTTTACCGCCCTAAATAAATTTTGTTCTCTCTTTCATACACATATGACCTAACCATGTATATGTTACAGCTAAAGCATTCATTCCGTAAATGTACACATTGTCTAGTCAATGCATATATTAACTAATTTATCAAGTTAATGTGTAGATAAAATACGAAATGTAAACCTTTACTAGTTGATGTATACAATTACTAATGACGCCCAATTAAAGCTTAAAGTACGTTTACTAGCATATTACATAACGAAACCTAACCCAACGGAGAATATCTTTAGGACTGAGCCCCGATCGGATGTGGCGTCTGAAAACTAATCCGATCGGGAGTGTGGGACTTTCCTGGCATAGGTGTTGTTTGCCAGGCCAACCGCACTAAAAACTCCCCCTCTTTTGTTCGCATGAACTAGACCTTCACTATCCGGAACCGCTTGCTCATCTCTTCGGACAGTCTGCGACTTTAGATGTTACATACTGTTTTCATCTCCTGCTTCACCCCAACCAGCTTCATACTCAGCTTAACAACTATCGCCATCCTTCGTTTCTTCCAGCGTACATGTGGACACACGAGTCCTTTAATTTTTTGAATTAACACTATAAATTCGCACCTGAATTTGTTCCTCTTCTTCCCATCTTCCTTCACAGCTCGATAGAAGCGTTCTTCATTTTCTCCAGCGTACATGTGGACATATGAATGAAACTACTCATTCATGAACATACTTTTCTGAATTTTAACTGTTTTAATGCGTTTTAAACCTGGGTGAGAGAGCTCTCTCGTTTGTTCATCTTCTTCTTCTCATCCCTAATGGCCAGTATATTTCTCTCTCTTTTCCATCGTCGTTCATTTGGACATAGAATTCTATTCATTTTTAACTTTCTTTGTTTTTATTGCATACCTGAACGAGGGAGCGGCTGCTCTCTCGTTGTTGATCCTCTTCTATGTCATTCCTACCTACGCCCTTTCTTTTATTAAATAAATTAAAAAACAGCACTTCAACGATTATATTTATTGTAAATAGCTTAGTTTCCTACCGGTTTCGACTGTAGGTACAACAGTCATCCTCAGGAAAACGATGTCAACGAACTAGGCGCGTAAATATGTACATACTTGCGCGCCTCAAAAAATTTTCACATTTTGTCATTTCTAAAATAAGTTATTGTAATAGTTTCTTGTGAGGGAACCTTTATGTCTTAATCCGATGAGCTCCTGTTTTAGTTTATGTTCGTTGGCGTTGTTTTCCTGAGGATGACTGTTGTACAGTCGAAACCGGTAGAACACTAAGCTATTTACAATGAATTGTTTAGGTGCAGTTTTTTAATTTATTTAATTCACACGATGATAAGAAAAATACACAACTCCAACTTTCTTTTGTTGGCTGGAGCTTTGTTCCTCTCCTTCTCTTCGCTTCTCCTCCACCTCCTTCTCCTTCATTATTCTAGTTAGGAAGTCCATTACTTCCTCCCCACTTCTCTCGTTTCTCTCAACAGTTCGTGGATACTTTCTATTTTAATTTCTCTTCCTATCCTTATCTCCGCTCGTCTTCTGAACTGCTCGAAACGTGTGCACTCAAATACAGAACCCAACCCAACCCAAAAAATGGTTACTGCTATACTTACTTACTTACTTACTACTTGCATCACATGCAATCCCTTCTATTAAAAGAATTATACCGTAAATTTTCTTTGTTATAACTTTTACTAACATCTGTTAGCAAATGCATACACTGCCTGACAATACTTTCAATAAAACGTTACATTAATGTATACATTGACTGGCTAATGTGTACATTAACTGAAATGCACGCTTTACCTGTGACATATACACAGTCGAACGCCGCATATAAAATATTATTCTATACTTACTTCGAGGACATGCAGAAGGTCTTGTCATGGTTTTCTGACGTTATATTTCATGTTTCACTTTATGAGTTGCATGGATACTATTGTCTCGTAATACACAAAGAAGTCTTGGGTTCTATATTCTGTTTGCTCTGTATTTTCAGATTAGTTGTAAGTTAAGTTCTTTAAGAAGGGTAAACTTTTCAACAAAAATTTTTGATTAATTTTGTATATTACTTGAGAAATTACACTTACTATATATAGAAAGAAGAAAGTAGTATTAATGGCTATCTCGTACAAGACTGAAATATATAATAAATAAATCGTTCAATATGGCACCTACAACATTGCTTCAATTACAAAAATTTATTACGTCTTGACCGCAGACCGGAATATCTGTGACTCCTGTAATGTTTTTCTGAAAAGCAATTCATGATTTTATTTTTTTGTCTCTCTAGATCGAATATTTCAAAGACCTATTTTCCCTCATTGCTACTTAACTTCTTTTATTGTAGTAGATCTTTACCTAACACAATAACCATAATATAATAAATAACCTTCAGCTACTAGAAGAGAGAGATTACAATGCTACCTACTATTAGGAAACATACTATAGGATACTCTACCACACTGACGAAGTATCAATCGTGATAGCTATCTGGATTTAGTTTCTAGAAATGTTGAATCTGTGTTGATTTCTGAGACTTGATTATCATTCCTTGCATTTTTTAATAAATTTTTGTGTTGGATTCTTTCAAATTAACTTTTCCATAACGTTCAAATAAATACTATTATAAATAATACTTATAAATGAAATTTGATTTTGCAAGTCATTTTCGTGATTCTGGGTGAAATTTATGACAATGTAACATTCTAAGTACACGGTTTTGGGATACACCAGGAATGTGTAGGTTATTACAAACAGCAGCGAAAACATTGATTGTATATTATTAACTGTTCTCGTCTTCTAGTGCCGCCTTTGTGCTCGCTTATAAAGTACAATGAAGACTTACACAGAATACACAATATATTATTTCTTATGATAAAAGTTTTATTTGAAACATATTCCTATAAAATTGATGGTTTATGAATTATTAGATCGTTGTAACTTAAATGCCTTACCTGTTGTTTTAGTTTTTCCCTTTGTCCTTAAAATTTTTTTATTACAAATTTATCTATCAAATCACGTATTCATGAAAATCATGTGTGTTCTTTTATCTTCATTTTTACGTCAACCTTTATTTACTTAAAATGTAAACTAATACTCTTTGTGCTATAATTAATTTTTCACATAGGAAAATTGAGTTTTAATGATTACATTATTCCTTTTTAGTAATTTACCACTAACAATAACGCGAAATTAATTTTAAAAAGTGTTCAACTTGAATGAATATAATTAATAATTGAAATTGAAGATTTTACAAGTACTGCTTTTAAAGTGTTGATTGATTTTAGTTGAATTGGTAAACAAAGGAGCTTGATGTGTAATTATTCTGAAAGTAGCGAGATTTTATCGTGTCTCCGATATTTCATGAAGTTCGAAGTATGTCGAAGTTCATAAATAACTGTTTTCTCAACGAAGCTGTTCTTTTATATCCTTTGTTTTTCTTTCTTTTCATATTTGTCACCAAATCTTGGATATTTTAATGACATTGGTAACAGCTCCCTGTGACAGAAAAGGGTGGTAGCAAGGTCCCTCTTCTACCTTACCCTTGGTTCTTTTATGTGTTCAATTAGAGTATAATACAACTTTTCTACATTTGCTTGCGATTCCAGATTTTATGCTGTTCCAATATTAATCTTATCAATTCTTTGACAATTTCATTTGCTTAATTCTACTCTTTAATTATTTGAAATTTTGACTGGATAATCCATACGATGAAAAAATATATAATCAATACAATTATAATTTTGATGCGATTTCCTGGTCAACGGATGAGGCATTTAAATTACGACGAATTAATAACTCAAAAACAATCTATTTTATAGAAAAAAGTTTCAGAAAAAACTTTCAACATCACATTCTGTGTAAGTTTTTATTGCATTCTATAAATAAGTATTCGTCTTTTTAAAACTTTTCTACTGGGTACATTATAGTAATTATGGAATTTTTGCATACGTGTTATACAGGGTGTATCAGGTATGAGTAGACAAAATTTGAGGGGTTATAGGTCTCCTCTTTCTGAATAAAAAATTCTTATAACACAATGTCCCATTCTATGCCATTCTTAAGGTATGATACGATAAAGTTAAGGGTTCGAAAGTTTAAGTACTGCTGTATAAAGAATTATATCAAGCAGACTTTGTTTATGTAATATAGCTTTAATTTGACACATAAAAGACATTTTTGAGATATTTTTTTAGAGGTTGTTTACTTTATACGAATAAATTTATCACTTCTGTTTTTTCACTCTTTAATGTGAAAATTTACAAAAATTGAGGTTTTAATTACAAAACTAGAAATAAATTACAAATTGCAAAGCAAAGCCTGCTTAGTATAACTCATTAACCAGTAGTACTCAAACTTGTGAACTCTTAACTTTATCGTATGATATCTTAAGAAGGACAATAAATGGGACATTGTGTTATAAGTATTTTTTATTCAGAAAGAGGAAACCTATAACCCCTCAATTTTTTTCTACTCATACCTGATACACCCTGTATATGCATAAGTTACATACAGGGTGATTCACATAAGAACCGACACAGAACAGGGACATGTAGAGGAGAATAAATTAAGACGATTTAACACAACTTATCTCTATACTAAGTTGTACTCCTGAGGAGTTATAGGCCTTCAAAGTTGGGTCTTAAATTTTTAAAACATTGAATATCTTCGTAATACATTAAGTTAGAAAAACCAAATTTGGTATACGTTATGAGTGTACCGAGGGTATTAATTGATAGCAAGTTGAGACCAATTGAGGCATTTGAAAGGGTTGATTACGGGTGATGGTCCCATCAATTTTGACAGCTTTTTTTAACCTTTTCGTGGATTTAACACATTATTACCTGATTTCATGTGGAATTTAATTCTAAAACTTTTTCTACTCATATTATTTTTTTAAAAACATTGTCGTTTTCATAAAAAACTCAAATAACTAAAGACACGAATTTCGTTAATGCTACTTAAAATCATCGAAAATTCAGTAGTCGGCTGTGAAATTGTACGTCAAACTTGACAAATAGGTTATAAAACCTTGTCGTCAAATAACTTTATAACCTATTTGTCAAGTTTGACGTACAATTTCATAGCCGACTACTGAATTTTCGCTTATTTTAAGCAACATTACGAAATACGTGGGTTTAATTATTTAAGTTTTCTATGAAAACGACAGTTTTTTAAAAAATAATAAGAGTAAGAAAAGTTTTAGAATTAAATTCCACATGAAATGAAGTAGTAATGTATTAAATCCGCCAAAAGATTAAAAAAATCTGTCAACATTTAGGGTACCATCACCCTTAATCAACCCTTTGAAATGCTTCAATTGAGTTCAATTTGCTACCAAACACTCATAACATTGGTACACTCATAACGTATACCAAATTTGGTTTTTCTAGCTTAATGTATTACAAAGATATTTAACTTTTTTTAAATTTAAGAGACAACTTTGAAGGCCTATAACTCCTCAGGTGTACAACTTAGTATAGAGGTAAGTTACGTTAAATCATCTTAATTTATTGTCCTCTACATGGCCCTGCTCTATGTCGGTTCTTATGTGAATCACTCTGTATATCATATCCGTCTATCATTTTTGTATACCTCTTTTTATGCTTTTCTACCACTATATACGTAAGTGTCCAAATGTTTCATTATTTTCCATGATTATTTTGTTCATAGTATTCAATAATTGTTTACTTGCTTTTTGTCTGTTACATTCACTCCACGGCTCTTCTTATTTTTGATCCATTATTATTCATTTTCTCCATTTTGTCCTGCTTAAAAGATAAATTGTCATCTCTTGTATCGAGTAATTTGTCTAGAATTGGCATTTTGGTATCATGTTTTATGATACAGATTGAGTACTGTCTTTCTTTACGATCTATACCTCATCCTAATTGAAAATTTTACTTCGATGGACCTGCTTCATGAAGCAGGTTCTTTCTTCACTTCAATCCAAATTTCCATTTCAATACAAAAAGCAACTCCTATAATAGTTAAATTTGCAACTCGTAAAACAAAAGAAAAACGATTTTGAAGCTAAATCAAAGAGGAAGGGGTTTAGATGACCGAGAATTCTTATTAAACACGACTTAACCAATTAGAACGGATCATCTTAAATAAATCAATACTTTTAACCTCAAAGATGTGTAGTTTCAGCATAGTTTACATAAAAATAATAGAGCGGATAAGCTTATCTACCCTCTGCATTGATTTTTATTAACCGAGAAATTAAATGAAGTTAAATGAATTATTATTATTACATGTGTCGTCTGCGGCCAATTTTATTTCTTTATTTTTTAATAAGTGTCCACTAACGACTTGGTAATCAGCGGTTTCATTTTGTTGTAATTGTTCATCTTTTTATTTTTGATCTAGCAGACTGTATTTTCTTTTTGTTAGATGTATAGCACAGATATTGTTAATATCTATTATGGGCTGCCCCTGATCTGTGGCGGAATCTGCATAAGAAAAAATCTTAAGATTAATTTACTTGCATCTTCGAGCACCATAGAATAGATTTGGTTTAGATTTGCAAGTCATAAAATTTGTAATGTGACGGTTATTGCTTACAGGTTGCAGAGAAGAAGTGACCCAGAGACGTTTGTCTAGGAACTTCAATCGCAACTGTCTACTAGTGTCTGAAACATAGATAAACAAAATACTGATAGATGACTACTGATAGATGACATTAATATTGATATGTGTGAAACCGAAAGTTTTGGACTAATTTTGCTTTTATTTATAGCGACTAATTATACTTCGCCCTAGACTTTTGCGATAAGTACTTCTGTGGTAATTTTCTTTTTTTCTGGTGAATAATTTGAGGAATTGGGCTCTTCATGTAGTTGTTCAATGAAATTTCAATATAAAGTAATAGTAAGTAATAAATATAGTAAGAGAGCGAATTCGAAGGGTTAGAATTCAGGTTATTGAGGTGTTCCTTATTTTGGCAAAATTAATTACTTTCACAACCATTGAATGATTTAATCGATCGAACTTTGTAATACTTCAGACTGCCCCAGGACAATTTAATTTTTATATTATCATCATATTATCGTGCATATCATCTGCATATAGGAATGTTACCTTTTAAAGTCACTTCGCCCGAAGATTTAATATAAATAACAACTACAGACTTGTAGGGACTATTAATCTCCTGTTACGGTGATGCTCTTGATTATTTTTTATGAGGACATCTAAACTTTACTTTTTTATAAATAAACTCTTTTTCAATTAACCATCAGCTGCGTTATTTTTATTTCAGAAAGACCCGTCCATTCTGCCCCACTCTGTATTTCTGAGTTATGCGTGGTCATTGATTGCATATCGTCTGCACTTACTCATCGAATTGATGTTAACTAATCCTAGTATGTGTGTATTGTAGATACAATATCTGTTGTTTGATAGTCATTTAATTTTTCAAGTTTCGCAATTGTTAATGATTGCATTGTTCTAATATCTGCAGTAATAAGATCAACGCACACGATCAGAATGGAGAACAAGCTGAACATTGGATAAAAAGGAGATTGCAAAAACTGGAGCTTTGAAACTACTTTCTATTTGTAGCCTGCATAAATTACATGCTCGGGAAAAATACTAAGAATTTTCACTGATTAGTAATTGAGTGTTATAAGCAAGTTAGAGTACAAATCACTGAAAAACAAGCTTCTACTATAATAAATGCGCGTATCAATAAATTAAATTAAGTGGGAGACACGGCGTTTTCTTAAGGTAGGGCCTCTAGGATCTTTCTAGTATTACAAGAGTATCCATTGATAGAAACAATATGCAGTGTCCGCCAAAAAGTCAGTAACACCCATTTCTTTTCTGTTCCATTGCATCTACGTTTCTGAAATTTGGTTTGTATGGGATGTTCATACCGTTCATTCGATCTAAAGTATTTTTAAGATAGTGACCACTTCCGGTCTATCGGAAGTATACCTCATCTTGAAAATACTTTAGATCGAAAGATCGGTATGAACCTCCCATACAGACTAAATTAAATTTCAGAAATGTAGATACAATGGAACAAAAAAGAAACGAGTGTTGCTGACTTTTTGGCGGACACTGTATGATAAATCTTCCAGATTCAAGAAGAGAACGCCTGGATGATAATTATTTATACCAATCTGATGGAGTTTATATTTACCTGAGCGTCTGATTTAACTGTGGTGTTGTTGTTTACGTTTTCAATGTTCACTTCCTTCTTTTCCGAGGAAGTAACAATATTATTTTCAGCTGAAATATTTGCTAAAATCGCCTTGTTTGAATATGGTAATAATCTATCTTAATCTAAAGAGTATCTTTGAAAATTCCTGTGGTGGTGGTAACTAATCGGGATTACCTCTTATTATTCATAATAACATTGTGTCGCTCACTTAACGCCGACGAGTTTGTTAAAAAAACGAGAGTTTGAACAACACGTACTCAGTTTTTCTCATATAGCTCACTTCTCAATCTGTGCCCATCTACATTCTCCATTTCAAAGATGTATTATTTTCGTCTACATCGGCATCGTTGGCCTGATCTGGATAACTATCATTTGATACTCGATAATATCCTAGATCACATATTTTCTTGCTTCTGACCCATTTAGTTACACATAATCAAAATGTATAACGAATAATAATACAAATAATTCGTAATTAGTGCTTAACAAGAGTACTCCTGCAATTTAAAGATCCGTGAAGAATGATTCTGAGCTGCACAACTTTTGTTGGTCTTCTTCCTCTTTATAAATAGCATAAACATTTTATCATTTTATGAACAACTCACGTTCACTGCAAATTCTTCTAGGAGGTTAATTTTTAAAGTTGTTCAACTTGTAATGTCTGCAATGTTATCAAAGTCCATAATCTATTTCTCAACTTGAAGATAATTTCTACAAAATGGTCTAATATCGTTGTAAATGATGACATAAACGTTGTGAATTATTTCGTTTCCTTCACAGAATATTATTTAGAATTACAGAACTTTTGTATCACATTATCAACCATTACGCCAAACAATTTTCAAAGCACGTTGCATGTAAAACGCATGTCTATAATTCATTAAAACCACGATAATGACATTTTAAAACACGCTTTTACATTTACATTATATGGTTTATAATAAATTTCGCCTATAAATCTTAGACAATTTAATTTTATTTAAATAATTTCCAAAATTTAAAAAGTTTATGTCCATTTTCACCTTATATTGTAATCAGATTTCATTTTAATCTAACCTACATTTATTTACTTTTTTTTTAGAATTGCGTTTATAAGAACATCTCCTTTTTTATATAACATTACTGTTATTTTACGAGGAACCAACGGTTTGGTTGATACTTACTATTTAGGCGAAGAACCTAAAGATCTTTCGGTTTCACAATACATTGAACTAGTTCATGGAGGGTAATAAAAACATTTATTCTTTAATCTTTCTTATAATCGATATTGTAAATCAAAATATATTTTTTTAAGATATGATTGCATGGTATTATCGAATCAACAAACACTTTTTTCCCAAACATTTCACCTGGCTTTAGGAGGAGTGTACAGTTTGGTTTTTAGAGAACGACATGGGGTTATTGAAGTACTACCTACAAAACATAATTATCGAAATAGTTACATTTAACAAGTGTATACTTCTTTGCAGTTTGGAAAATTATATACGATATCGCCTCCAAATAATGTGAGCATTATGTGGCTAATACCGCAATACTTTTTAATATCAATAGCAGAGATTATGTTTGGAATAGCCGGTTTAGAGTTTTCTTTCACTCAGGTACTACGAGAGATAAGATTAAGATTATGTTATAAAATATATTGAATGGAAAATTTCAGGCACCAAAAAGCATGAAAACAGTTACAATTGCAGCATGGTACTTGTCTGTAGCAATAGGTAATTTAATCGTTATCGTGGTGACCCAATTGGATATGTTTAAGAACCAAGTATGTAAAAAATAGATTGATAATCAGTATCTTATACGTATTTATCTTTCAAAATCCAAACAATATTAAAAGTTATCACATACAGTTTTTTTTATAAAAGTCATTAAGCAAAATTTTCTTTAATGATGTAAACTTGTCAAGAATTTAACAATGCTTTTAATGGAGTGGCAATAACAGATTTTGTAAACATATTTATCAGTGGTAACACAAATTCCTTAGATTACTATCGGAAATTTCATTTAAAATGATTTTTGTGATCCAGACATGTAATCTGAATTGTTTATCGTCGCAACGCGATACAGTCTAATTAAAAAAGTATGATGCAATTACGAAATTATTAACAGCATTCATAAAAAATTAATCCAATCCGAAGCAATCTATAATTTTTATTACACGCGATGCACGTGTTAACTGCATTATTCGTCAAATTGGAGTACATACTTTTTTAGATAGAAATGCATTTTTTTATTGATGAAAAAATTAAGATCTAATTTAAACAAAGGAGAAAGTTTTGAATGAATAAAATAATTTCATTCATTTCCAAGAACGTAATACTAGATTCATTTTCAGGCTTTCGAATTTTTTTTCTTCGCCATTCTAATCGTGGCAGATATGATGATATTTACTATAATGGCATCTCAATATACTTTCGTCCAATTAGAAGCAGATAGCTCTGTAGCGCTTTTCGATGATAATGCATCAGAAAAAGAAGCTTTAACATAACATTTCAGTTTTTACGAATAATTTATTGTAATATTTTTACGTTTTTATATTTACTTTATCTAAAATATATGTATCATTTTATTTATCAGTAATGATTTTTTTTTATTAATGTGTCCAAAGGTTAAGCATTATTTGCTTGGGCGTACTGCAAAAAGTTATCCAGACATGTTTATAGAAATTTCTATAAACATTTCTATAGAAATTTTACGTAACTCCGTAATAACATTTTAATTAACACAAATTTTCCTTTGTGTTTATTAAACGATGACTTTAGCTCACCAGTACAAAAATTGTGTACAAACATCGGAAATAGGAATTCTAACAAAGACAAAGAAAAGAAATAGGAACCGAAATGGCAAATAACTACATACATTTATATAGCAGCGTGCCTAAGGATCAAAGGGCTGACAGTCTCAATATTACTCAATAATAAACCGAAAAATAAAATCAGTAACCGGCAAATGAAAATATAATCGAATTGGAAATTAACAGCATGGGCAGGAAAATAACGGTACTTGGAGCCAAAGGATAACCCTGGAGTAATTAAAGAGCAATTCCTTGATAGACTTAGGCTCGTTATTACCATCTTTTAGTTAAATTTATCTAATAGATAAACCCATCTACTAGCCAATAAGAGCGCGTAAAATAGCCGTAACCATGGTAATAATCCCTTAGATAGCTTAACCAGAAGATGGTAGTAACGAGCCTTAATGAATAAACAGTAAAAATCGGTTCTATAAGTAAAATCACTATGTTGGGAGACCTTAATGGTCATACTGGATGTAAATGGAACGATTCTGCAGTTTAGATATGCTCTAAACACGTCTTTATTCAATACACACTTGATTCAAAAACATTCAAGTGTAATTAGCAATCGAAAAAAAAAATTGTTTCCATTAGCACCCCGTATTTGCATAAACCGGGCCTCCGAAGCCCGTGTACTACTAGTTACTATAGAACAAGTTTCAACTTGTTCATTACAGGTTGAGGGTTATTATAATTTGTCAAACACTGCTGCGCGGAATTGTGCGTGTCTGTGCAAGTTAAAACGTACATTACTGTTGGATGTATAAAAGCAGGTGCAGCTGTTTTTCATTCAGTTGGAATAGAAGTTGGATTGAGTGAACTTGTGAGATACATATGATAATGGCGTCAAAAAGGAATGTAAAAAGCGTGAGATTTGGTGACCCCGGTTATGAAGAAATATTGGTGCAGTGGGCAGCTGAATGTGATGATCTGCCTTCTGAAGAAAGTGATGTGACTGACGAGTATTCTGGATCCAGGTCTAATCATGGTGACGATAATTCAGAGGATGATGTTGATGATATTGGTAAGCCTTCAACGAGCGGTTACATTGCTCCAAGTGGTCTGGTATGGAGTTTGGAACCTCCAGCAAAAATAGAATTCAACCACACAACATTATTCGGCGTGCGCTAGGACTAGCAAGGGAACATATGGCTGCAACACCAAAAGAAGGGTTTCAGTTATTTGTAACTACAGTTATTGTACAAGAAATTGTGAACTGTACTAATTTAGAGGGCAAACGTGTTTATGGAGCAAATGGAAAACCATGGAAAGATGTAACTGTTGATGAATTTCTTGCATTCTGTGGTTTACTTATTCATGCGGGAGTTGATAGAAGCTGGTATGTTCCTGCGAGAGAATTATTTTGTGATGAATTTGCCAATCCTGTATACCGAGCTACAATGTCCATATTTCTCTTTGAAGAAATACGAAGATTCGTCAGAGTTGACGACAAGAGAACCCGGAATGCGCGTTTGGAAACCGATAAGTTAGCAATGGTGTCCTACATTTGGGATTTATTCATTCAGCAATGCAAAACCTGCGTCATACCTGATACTAATGTAACTATTGATGAACAACTCGTTAGGTTTAGAGGTAGATGCACATTCGTTCAATATATGCCAAGTAAACCGGACAAATATGGACTTAAAATATTTCGGATGTGTGAATCTACGTCTGGTTATGCTTTGGATGGTTTAGTTTATGTTTGTCGCCAGCCCGGAGAACCTCCACATAAAAACCTGGGGCTTTAAGTAGTACAAACTCTTGTGCATGGCATTCATAATTCTGGTCGCAATCTCACGATAGACAATTTTTTCACTAGTGTTCCGCTAGCAACTTATCTGTTGGATAAAAATATTACTGTTGTGGGTACACTACGTCAGAATAAGCGTGACATTCCGAAAGAAATAAAAGCCTCAAAAGATCGTGTACTCTTTATTGTTTTGTTTTCAAAATAACGTATCCATGGTAAGTTACGCACGTAAAAAGAACAAATGCGTAATTTTACTAAGCACCATGCACAACGACGCATCTATCAATGACGACGCTAAGAGGAAGCCTGAAATCATCTCTCATTATAATAAAACAAAGGACGGTGTTGACATCATGGATCAAATGGTGTCGACATACACGTGCAAGAGGCTAAGTAAACGATTGCCCATGACATTTTTCTTCAACATCATTGATGTTGCAGCACTCAATGCATATGAGTGCTGCAACTATCTTTACGAAGGAACATCCAAACTACAACATAGGAGTGACTCACAAACGCAGACTGTTTTTGTAAGATTTAGCGAAGGAACTAGTGATAACACATATGCAGAGAAGATCTACTAACCCTAACCTACGGCGTACTGTCCGGGAGTGTATGAGCAGATTTATTGATATATGTGGTCCGCCAGCCGCTCACACAAGTGCAACAATTAAGAGAAAAAGATGCTCAGTATGTCCCGCAAGTATTGATCGTAACACAATAATATGTATTACTTGTAAAAATAATATCTGTAACGAGCATAGTATTAGAATGTGCACTAAATGCTTCACTAATCCCTAAAAACAATAAACAATAATGTTTACTTTCATATTTAACCTCACGTTTGTAACGTACATATGTATAAATAAATAAAGTTTTACTTCAATAACTTTGTTTCTGTTCTGACTACACGTGATTTTATATAACGGGTCTCAGAAGCCCGGATTATGTAAATGACGATATTTTATTAGTTAAGGCCCGCTTTTGTCACCTTTAGTTAAACTGGTCGGTTAGTCTAACTATCGGATAACGTTTACCTATTAGTTAACTGCGAAACGACTTTTACCATTTCGATCTAACTAATGGATAGGCTATCTAGTAGTTAACGTAAAAATCTAGGGGAATATTATAATGACTGTTGGTGACTATGCGTAAAAGAGGTATTACAGGTTTCTATCTCCTTTGTCCGTCGGTAATGGTCGGTAATTCGTGGGTAATTCTCATAAACCTGTCAGTTCTGTTAGTGGCAATCAACGAACACGAAAAAATAAAAACCGCAAATCAGGCCGAAAAGCGTATTCGGGGGGCAAATTTTTAACCTGAAGAAATAACACTTTTACTTGACTTGGTGGCGGATCATAAAAATGTCCTCGAAAATAAAAACAGCCACGTTAGTGCGTAGAAAATAACGTTTGGGTTTTGCAAACAAGGAAAAGTAAAAGTACAATCAAAATACTAACTAACCTACGATGTATTTATAAAAAATTGATCTGCTTTATATGGTGTAGTGTCCAATAAAGCTGTACACGATATCTATAATGAGTTATTAAAGAAAAGATTAGAGTTAACAACATTAATGTTAGAAAATGAGAAGGAAAGAGATGGAAGTGATAAAATTGAAAAAAGAAGTGGATAAAAAAATTAAGAAAAAAAAAGACAGTTAATCTATTTTTTAAATACTTATTGATGATATTTAAATAGTAATAATGTACATATTTCTTGTAAATAACGTTTTCTTTTATTATTTTTTATAATTATAAAGTTTATTTTTATAAGTTCCGAAAATAATTGATAACTACTAATCTTCTATTATTGACCTGAAGCTAATGATTCGCTGATTCCACAAAAGTCAGCTACATCCAATAACATGTTGCCTGTAGCAAAAAATCTTAAAGTAGAAATTTAAAAAATTTGAAACAGGGATTGTAGAATTTCTAAAAAACATTATTAATTCTTCTACTGATAAAAACTAGGTGCTATACATATATAATACTTCCTCGTTCGTGGTTTGATGTCATTATCAATTTGTGCTAAAATGTGGTGAAAACACACATTCCTTTGATAATCGAAATCTTTTAATAAATTCATCAGTTTGATGGCGGACGTGGTCTATTCTGTCTTTTATTACGCGTCCACCCCGAATGGGAAATAGATAATTAATTTTCTCCAAGATTTCTTGCTCATCAATTTCAAACCTTTCGAAATCCAAGATTTTTTATTCTATCGCTGTGTAACTCTGTTTTAATCACTATTATGGAGTTTTGAGCGAACGTAAGCGTTTATTATGATTTTAGGTTAGATTTATGTTACGCCATCTGGTTAAAAATACCTTCAACTAAGTTTATCAATGAGGTAAACATTTAACCCGACCCCCAAACCGATAGTTACAGATAGACCGAAAATAACTATTAGTTAGCACTATCAACAAGGTAAATATGGTGGTAAAAGCCGATTTTTGCGCTAACCATTAGTTAAAGTTAACAACCACTTTAACTAGAGGTGGTAAAAGTGGGCCTAAGTATCCTAGGGTTAAGGTAAGTATATTAAGGTAAATAACATGCTATTTACTCAAAACACCCTTATTTATTTATGATATCAAAACAACCTTTGTTATACAATATAAATATTTATATAAAAAACTTTCAAAATATAGATATAATATGTACATCTCGACTAGGATTATAACCGACGGTACTGGGTTCGTTTCTAGTTGAGGTTCAGTAGTTAACGGAAAATTATGTTCATTACTTGGACGAGAGGGTATGTTGAAAGGAAGTTACTAGTTAGGGACGCTGCTTCGGATGGCAATCTTTGAGGAAAGAAGAGTAACTAAGGCCGCAAGCATTATCTAACACGGTATTATAACTTATTATCTCATCAATTAAAAGGAGTTCTTCACTTGAACAATCTTATTTGAGCATCAGTCAGTGTGCAAGGTGTCGGGGACAATGCTGCTGAAAAAGCCTAAAAGTACCTCTTTCATTCCGTCTCTCCAAGTGATTTTTTTCACAACGTAATATTCTGCGGCTACTTTATGGACATCATTTTCAGAAGTACAGGATTTTCTTTTTTTACTACCTTGTTTTCTAGCAGTCGGAAAAATTTCGGGCAGTTCTGGTTTAGGATTATCAGGCTGCTTGCTGACTTCCGACAGAGAATGTTGTGGTGCTGAAGATGTAGATACAAGGGATGTTGGAGTTGGTGGTAATAGTGCTGATAAAAAGGGAGACAAAAACTCATCGCCTTCAGATTTGGGACGTTCAATAGCTTCAATTTCCGGAACAATTTCCTGGGTTCTTTTAGAATTTTTACATAAATTACGCCTAATAGAGTTTTTAGCCTCCGTAAATGGCAAAACAAACTGCAGGGCTTCGTGTAAATAATATCTTTATAAATAATAGCTTTAATAATAATAACGGTTCGAATTAATATGGAACGCAAGCACATACGAATCGAAAAAATTCCAAATACTGGATCTACGAATTTTAAATACAAATCATATAACTATACAGTCTTATTGGCCTGTTACGATGCGGATGGTCTTCACAGAATGGTCGAAACTGAATATGCTGAGAGAAATAGTGACGGAGACATTTATCGTTCTTCAACAATGACATATTTTTTATCACAATGTCAACTTGATATTCCACCGCACTCAAAGCTTTGTTTCGATAATAGTGACAGTCTTTTTCGTTATTATTTTGTAGCAGACGAAGCATTCCCATTATCAAGGCATTTATTGAGACCTTACTCAAAAAGAGTTCTCGACAACGTCAATAGGATATTTAACTATAGGTTAAGCAGGGGAACAAAAACCAGCGAATGTGCCTTTGGAATGATGGCGGAAAAATTGTAAGTGCTAAACACGTAGCTTTGACGTAGTTAAAGCTGTACACTGAGAGAAATATATTAGTATTCTTGAACTCTTGACTCAAGCTTATCATATTCTTGTATATTCACAAGATTATTTTGTTGAGTGAAGAAAAACAGAGCAAGTATATATACTTGCTTTGCGAATATGTAGTATTATTATAATAATACCCAGAACAGATGGCTTGTGCGATCTCTGCTATCGAAGGTTAGTGATCACGTCCGCAAAGGTCTCTCGATCCGTCACAGCTCTAATATGGTCTCAAAGTTTAAACCTGTCCAATTCCTGATATTCCGCATCCATGACAGTTTCCTTCTACCAAGTCTACGTTTCACCTATATCTACGTTTCCCTGAATTATAAGTTGCAACAATTGGTATTTTTTTGTATTGTGCGACTCCATCATTTTCTTTATTTGAGACCATGCATGATTCTATTGGGAATAATTGTTGGTGGCTCCTACAGATTGCTAATGTCAGATATAAAAAATATGGATGCCGATGATACACACTCGAAGTATTCAGTTTTCATCTTGGTGGTAATATTGTTTCCTGACTAATAGCACATGAGTGACGCTATTGACTCTGGAAACAAACTACAGTCAGACTGTACAACATTAAAGCTTTTATATTCAGGTGGGCACTTCTTATGCACTCAGTTGAAGATACTTATGTGAAATGCACAGGTGAAACGTCTTTTTAATTATAACGATATTGTTTATAACGCCTATATTTACTCGATGCTTCGTGTAATAATTAAATGGATGCAAATTCCATGTTTACGTGTTTACGTTTTATTCAAATAATTAAAAGACCTTCACCCACAAATCTGATTAATTTGACTGAATTGATTGACTTCCAGGATTATTGAAAAACAAGGTACTCATGTTCATTTACTATTTACTTATCTGAGTAATTCGCAAAATCTTTTACGAATTGTTTGTGAACTTAGTTTTTTGGGTTATTTACAGTGATTATTTGGTATCTATCGATTATTATTAGTATTTATGTTGTAAACATTAATATAGCAAATAAAGAAATTATTATTAGTAGTTTTGCTAATTTCCCAATCTATCAGATTTTCAATTAGATTCGAAATTTTTTGTTAAAATCGAAAAAATCTAAACTATTCTATTAGTAATTTCGAGTATCTTATGAAAAACTGTGTACCACCAGATAATGGGTGATACGAGATATCTAACCGGTTTTATTTTTTTAGTTGCCTGCACGTTAATTATTTTTGTTATCAGTGAAAAGCAATATAATTGAGTAAAATGAAAACAAAAAACCAACCTTGCAACTTTTATTGTTGTATGAAAGGAAAATGTTAATAAAATATTTGTTGATTTACTTATATTGTATATGAAAGGAATTTTAAAATATTTATTAAACAGCTTATTTTTAATCTTCATTGTTATAAATTTCGAGAATCTAAATATCTATTAAAAATCCAATTCGTTATTCTGTATTAAAGATGATTAAGGAACAGAATGTATATAAAAATCTTTTTTTTTTCATGATATCGTACCGCAAACGCTACGATATCCCAAAGGATTATGTGATTTACAACAGATCCTCGGCATTGTTCCAAAGGTTTTACAGTAAATTAACTGCCTCGTCGTTATATCCTAATACGTATCAGGTTAATCTCCGATTGAATGGCTTTAATTCCCTTTACAATTGATTGTGGGCGAGATAACGATCTCCAGAGAGAACTGATATAAAGCTGATAAGGTTCAATCGAGGATCTTTCAAATAGTAACACCAGTGAACATCATCTTTTGCCAATAGTAGCGAGAATCTAGTCGTCGATATTACTACATAATTACAACTTTAACTATTTAGTGTTTTATATTTAAACAATTTTGTGTTAGTTGTTGTTTATAAAAAAAAACTATAATGGGGAAGAAGGATGATGGTAAGTTGATTTTTTTTAATTAAAAAGATATAATCATTAACATTGAAAAAGTCATTCATAATTATTTAATTAACTATTATTTCAATTAATAATATAATATCAATATGTTAACCCATAATGATGAAAATCTTATACGAATGAAATTATTGTTTCTGCTCTTTTCAATAAATCAATAGGTATTTTATATTTTTTTAAAAAGAATTGTACCACCTTTTGATTAAATATTCTCGATTGAAACTATTTTAATAAACTTTAACATAGTTTTAATAGTGAGAAAATATTATTAAAGGTTTGAAATTAGTTAGGTTTGATTTAGATGCATGATAATAGTATTGATTTTCTGTTAGATTATCAAGAAAAAAATTTAGTAACCCACAAAATTATTGTTATCTGTACCACAGAAAATTTAATGAAAGTACTAAAAAGATTTTACTAGATTTTAAAATTATTATTATTAGTTTGGTATTAATTTCTGTAAATTCAAAATGTGTAAATTTCGCAGTTATACGAAATTATTTAATTTTAATTACTAAATTAAATTAAATTTTAAATTACTACTATCGTTCCATTTACCTTATCCGTTCAATTAGATTCAGCTAGGATTTCGTAAACATTTATTGCATTTTTCGTTTTCAATTTTGAATAATATTTAAAAATTGTTTGCTAAATTTTTATTAAATTTCTAATATTTGAATGCATTTTACATTACAAGTATAAAATCTAAAAATATTAAGTGTACTTATTTGATTTTTATCTAAATCTGTTTAATCTATTTCAAATAGAATTTAACAGTTGAGATAATCGTATTAATAACATTATCAGAATCGTATTGACAATTAATGTAAGTATAAGAATTTTTTAAATCATTATCAAGGAATTAGACATACTCCAGTATCAAGTATGATGAATGACTAATTAGTCATTTAAATCGTTTTTACTTTAAATACATATTTTTGAAAATATTCGTCAGACTACGTCGTACACAATTTAATACGACGTAGTTCAACCATTTTAATATGTAACGTGCTGTATATAATTTTTTTGTAATTCGCGACGGTAATGAAAGCTATTACAGTACTCAAACGGGTGCTGTAATGAAACTCCTTACAGCATCCGATGCTGTAATGAGATTTTAGTAACATTTTATGGAACCAGTTCAAGTTGGTGATATTGGGTCATTAATTTTTCTAGTTGTCAATGTGACAATTTTGGCTATGGATGTTGAAAAACGTTCTTAGCATCGAATACAAGGTCCACAATGATGAGCACATTGAACTCTGAGCAATTTCTCTTATTTTGGGAGGTGTACATGAAACATTTTTTCAGGTGAATACATTATGTGTTATGACAATTTCTAATTGTCAATTCAAATTTCTATTTTCAAGTATTACTGTGTTACCAACTGCTACATACCTAATTCATACCTACATTCCCTACATTGTCAAAATTTATTTTATTTAAAAAAAAAAAGGATAAAAACGCGAATTACAAAAAATAGCATAAACACACGTTTCATAAGACTTAAAGCACTCATTCATTAGCAAACTCGTGGCTTCGCCACTCGTTTTTCAACTTCAATTCGTGCATTTCAAGCGTGTCTTACGAAACTTGTTTTTTAATATACTATTAAAGTTTTAAGTTGTATTTCGGAATTAATAGTATATTATTCAACAACCGTATAATGGCGGCTGCTATCCACGAAGATGAAGTTCGTGTAATCTGAGTGGGTAACATCCATTATACGCAAGTTGAATACTATACTTTATCTACAACTAATTAATTTTGAAAAAAAAAAAAAACTTGATAGACATTTCAGACATAACCTCAATATAAGAAAGCTGACATTTCTATTAATATTTTATTTTTTGATTACTAGGCTGTGTCAGAACTGTGAAATAATGGCTTCATTATTCAACACTTTGTCAGTCATGAGTAATGCGTGTCATTACCCGTCAAAAATCAAATGTATAATGAATAGATAATTCAATAGTTGTAGATAAATATTTTTAAGATGTTTCATTAAGACCTCTATAATGTCTTTGTTCAAAATTTGAATGTAACTTGGTTGTATATTTAGACAAAGTCTCTGATGATGCCTTTAAAGCGAAACTAGTCAGACGAACAAATAAATTAAAATAAACCAGTCATAGTACAATAAAATAATTTGTTTAAACCTGATATTTTAATATTGCAATAAAAAGACAGCTTTAAAACAAGTTAATGCCAAAAATAATTGAGTATATTAACTGTATAAAATAAACAAATACAATGATACAACTACATAAACTTTACTTTGAGTACAATATTTACCAGGATTCTCATTCCTAGTACTCAGACTCATCGACTGTCCAAAAATTTATCTGTAATACGGATTATGTTATACGATGTTAATAACTCGGCATAACAATAAATATTTGTCTTTACTAAAGGTCAAGTACATTTTGCATGTAATACCAAAGATTTTAAAGCTTTAATTGCTCAATGTTAATTCCTGTGAAAGGTGACGAAACAAGTTGTACTATCAGAGATATTTTATTAAAATCTTTAAATCGAGATTTAAAGGCATGCTTTAAGGTAAAAATTATTTTCATACGGTGATTATTGCAAAGGATGTTGAGATATCTTTTCTCAAAGTCCGGAAAAGTGTTTAGCATCGCAGTTGATAAAGTTTTGTTTCCAAAATTCAAGATTTCTTGTAAATACTTGTACATCTGAAATTATCTCCGCGGATTTCTTGTCTCTTCCTTGAAGTTGCCAATTAAGTCTTGCAACCAGATTGAATCCTCCAATTCAAAAATCAGTTCATCGCGTTATTTAAGAAATTCAACAGTGGTGAATAAGAGGTTATTAAACGTTTAAGTACTCATCCTTTCTTAAACATCGAAATTCAGAGTGAAGAAGTAAATCCTTGCTGTGATCTTGTTCACAATTTTTACAATCAATTTCAGAGCACCATCGGTTATTAAAGTTTTTAGAGTTTTTCAGAGGAAATAATATTTTGAAACTTGTGCAAGTCCTGCCCAGCAGTAAGCCCACTTAATTAGTATTCTTCAAAAGTTCTTTCCTAATCGTAAACAAATCAAAAAAAGACTCAGACAAAAACTGATTGGGCGATATTAACCACACTTTGTTACAATAATTACAGTTATTTCAATCATTTTTAAATTGTGAGAGTATATCAATATGATACCTCAGTTGCAGCCTGATTTATTTCAACAGTTGATTGTTATTTAATTAAATGGTTTAGCAATTGATTCTGCTTTTACCTTCTGCAGTAGAATGCAAAGGAAGAATAAGCAGAATATTAGAATTTAGAGTAATAGTGCTTACGAGCTACCAGAAGAAATTAAAAATTTTATAGTCCCGATTGACATGTTATTATCAAATAAGAAATTTTTTAAAATGAGGTTCAATTTGTAAATATAAAATTGTCTCTTAAAATAATAGCAGTTCAATAATAGAAGTCGCGCAGCCTTGGTTTGGTTTCCTTCATCTAGAATAATCTAAAACAATATCACAGTAGTAAAAATCTTAAAATGGGAAATTTATGAATTTGATCTCGAGGTCTCAGTGTTTACATTTCATCTTCTACAATTTAGATCAAAAAATAATAAAAACATGTAAAGAAAATTATTGCAATATTATAAAAAAGTGTATATATTGAACATCCAACTAATGCAGATATATTTTAATCAGTAGTTTTGATTGCGTAATTGCATGAATCACATCACCGCAAAGCGATAAAACCAAACGCTATTGTGTGTATATGCATAACGTATTACAATCAGAAAAAGAAATTAAACTTTCAGACGAAGTTGATTAATCTATTGTTAAAAAAATTGAAAGACTTGTAACTGTGCTATGTGCAGATATAACAAAAAATTATTAAATATGAATCATCGAAATTACAATAGTGTATCAAATACAGGGTTATTAACAGGTATTTATAAATGCTTAATTAACTATAACAGTTTTAACTATTAACCTGAAATTGGAATAACATGATTTTTGGAAAAAGTATGAATTAAAAAGTATCAATTAAACTATCTTTAATAAGTAAACTATATTTTTAAATCAAGAAAATTTGAAAACGTTAGAGTTGATGATGTAGTGAAGAGCATAACGTTGTGGTATAATTTCTAATCACTTTTTTTTCGTTTTTTATTTTATTTCGATAACATGCCAAAATACTTATGTAGTAAATAAGGGTGTGTTTATTCAAAGCAACTACAATTAGTTGAAATTAGTAAACTACATACAACAATGTTACACACAATACACCTATATTTTCTACTCCCATCTTCTCATAATATTAAATAGTACCAATAATGCATAAATACAGGATTAATTCAATGTAAGTTGTACTTTACACTTAAATACTATTTAATAGAAACTAAGTCTTGTATTGATTTTTAAATTTTCTTTAATAGGTTAATTCTTCAAATTATTCTTGCTTACACCACAGTATCACAGGGTGTTAGGTAAACATGCGGCAAAAATTCAAGGGGTTATTCCTTGGCCTGTTCTAAGAATATTGTGTCCTATGATGATTTTTGAAAAACCATATTCGATATTTGTTGAAATTATTAATGTAAATAAAACTATGGCGTACGTCAATGAGTTTATCAAGTACCTAAATACGTCTCATCGATCGCATTTGTTTAGATTGAGTGACGTTTGGCTTTTGGCATGTCTTTAACAGTTAGTGCAGTACCTACTCTATTATGATTTATACGAACGTCGAGATGACTGACATGCATTTCATGTATGGACTTGCTGATGGCAACTCATCAGAAGCTAGACTAGAGCGTTGATTGTACATCCACCGATTTCCTGCCTGAAAAATCTTCGAAAACATTCATCGACGTCTTCGCGAAACAGGCTCATTAAAACGAAGTGGAGGGCCAGGAAGATCAATGACTGCAAGAACGGTACAATTAGAACAGAATGTGCTGGACATGATAGAGGAAGATCCTGGTAGTTCCACGTGAAGAATTGCAAATACTTTGAATGTCTTTAGACAGTTTGGAAAATTCGTAAGGACGATTTGTAGTATCCATACCACATTCAACGCCTTCAAGCACTACTATCTGCTGATTTTCCTCCACGTATTGCATTATGTCAATGGATATTGCAAATGTTAGTTCGCATCCCCTATTCCTGACACAGATTCTTTTTACCGATGAAGCCAGTTTCTCAAGAAATACAATAAGGAATTTTCATAATAATCATGTGTGGGCAGATGAAAATCCGCATGAGGTATGTGAAGATCATTTTCAATATCAATTCTCCTTGAATGTTTCGGTTGGAATTGTGGATGATTATCTAATTGGACCGGTATTTCTACCCGGAAGACTTGTTGGCGTGCTATTATATCGCAACTTTTTTGCAGAAACACTACCTAAGTTTCTGGAGGATGTACCATACGCGACAAGACTTGCAACGTGGTTTATGCACGATGGTGCACCATCACATTTCAGTTTGGTTGCTCTTAATTTTTTAATAGCTGACATACGAAAATCGCTGGATTGGTCGAGGTGGGCTACACGCATGGCCTGCTCGACCCCCAGACTTAAACTCCCTGGATTATTTTTTCTGACCATCTCTGAAGTCATTAGTTTACGCTGATCCAGTAGAGAATTTGGACTATTTGCGAAATCGAATAATTGCTGGGTGTAACTCAATTACAACCGACTCTGGTGTATTTAAAAGAATTCGGCAGTCAATGACGAGAACATTGAATGCTTGTATTCAGACTGGAGGAAGTCATTTCGAACATTTATTGTAGATTGAGCAACTTTACATGTACTTTTTGATAATAATATGTTGTTACTGTCGCAAATTTTCTTCGCCCTTTATCTTCGAAACAAAGGGGTTTTTCAAAAATTAGCGTAGGACAAAATATTCTTAGAATAGGCTAAGGAATAACCCCCCCACATTTTTTGCCGCATGTTTACCTAATACCCTGTATATGAGCATAACTCTGGTGCGCTTCAATCCTTTATACAGTACGTCCATAAATTAGAGGTCATTATCGGCAAAAACTTTATAATCATTTTCAGAATAGGTTTCATTTCATTTTTCCGTCACACTTGAATATGATACCATTTATATCACAAAATATGGAAAAGGATTTTATATGTGTACAGTAAACAAGTGAAGATGTTAATCAAAAATCAGTTTACGGAAGGAATTAGGCCTTCTGCACACGGAGCTGCTCGTCATAGACGCGTATTAGACACGATTGTAAGAAGGCGTACGCTTCAGTGCATTTCACGTATTTCTAAATGAAAATCTGCAGAGACAACGCAGCGTCGCGATTTCGTCCACCAAAGGCCTTCTGCACACGGAGCTGCTCATCATAGACGCGTATTAGACACGATTGTAGGAAGACGTACGCTTCATTGCATCTCACGTGTTTTTAAATGAAAACCTGCACATGGCGACGCAGCGTCGCGATCTGGTTTGAACATGCAAGCTGCATAGCGGCCGGCGTACAGCAGTGTTGGTCGCTTGGCGTAGAGGTAACGCCGTATAAATAAAATAATAAGTAAAAATGGAAGATAAAAGCGATCAAACGGTGAAATTTGTTCAGTTAATTGAAAATTATCAGTGTTTATATAATCATACATTAGCTGAACACTCTAGAAAAGATGTTACCGAAAAAGCTTGGTCTGCAATAGGTCAAAAAATGAAATGGACAGGTAATTCAAGAATTATTTCATATATTATTATATGGATATTCATTTTAACATTTTATAAACAATAATTCCATTGCCATGGTAAAGCTACATTTGGTGATAAAAAATAATTAGCTAAATAGTTTCGGAGATTTTGAGGTGAGGAAGTTTCATTGATATTTATATTTTCAATATCTGGCAAGTTTCTCGGATTTTGCGGATTCTTTTCTATTACAGGAACTGCGTATAATGTGCCATCTTTTTTTCTAATGAAATTGTGTAAAACGCATGCACATTGTATTATTGATATAATTGTTTCATATTTGCGGACTCGTATAGGTGTTAAAAAAATTTGAAATTTTTGAGTCATCATTCCAAAAGCACATTCTATTGTTTTTCTTCCACGACTATGTCTGTAATTGAAAATTCGCATTTTATTGTTAATATTTCTTTCGGGGTATGGCCTCATAATATTTTGTCTCAAAGGAAATGCGTTATCAGCTGCAAAATAATATGGGAATTTATTGCCACTTTCGTCGTTTGGAAGTTCTATTAAAGATGGCAAAGTATTGTGGTCTCTAACCAACGACCAAATGTAGAAACCCGAAAGATGCCTCCATCACTATTTCGGCCAGCATATCCGCATTCTATTGTTGTGAACAGCCCTTCAGCATCACAACAGCCAAACAAAACAACAGAATGATAATTTTTATAATTAAAGTTGGTGGATCCGGAATTTGGATATTTCTGAATGCGGATATGTTTACCGTCAATTGCTCCTAAACAGTTTGGCAACTGCCATAGCTCAAAAAATCTACTTGCTATTTGTTTCCATTTTTCTGTATTTGGTAACGACATATATGGCTCCTTCAACACATTCCATATCGCTTTTGTAGTTTGTTCTACAATACTTCCCACTGTACGTTCACCTCTTTGAAAATATAAAGATAGAGCAGTAAATGTACATCCAGTAGCTAAATATCTAAAACAAAAAACTAGTTGTATATATTATATGAAAAGCACGCTATATTGGCTTATAAACACGTGAATTTTTTATAGCGGCAGATTGTAAAGACAAATGGAAAAACATTCGGAATGGTTTTGTACGCAGCCTTAAACCACCTGCGAGTGGATCATCAGCAAAATCTAAAAAACCTTACTATTTACACGACATTATGCAGTTTGTCTTGCCATATGTAAGACCCATTCAGCATTTAGAAAAAACCGGAAACATTTCGTTGGAAGAAAGTGAAATAGTGACAGAGACCGACGAAGACAATCCTGAACCTCAATTAAGTTATACCCTGCTTGAAGAAAATAAAAACAATAACGTCACGAAATCTTCTGAAGAAAGTTCTTTTAACTTTGAAAAAAAGAAAAGAAAGAGAAGACATGTACAGGAAAAAGATGAAATCGATCACGCTATTTTAGATTATATCAAAGAAAAGAAAAGTAATAAGACTTTAGATGACGATCGAAGGATGTTTCTTTTAAGTTTATTACCCGACATAAAGAACTTATCAGACAAAAATATGCAACAATTTAAAATTAAAACACTTGTATTGCTAGAACAACTGTTAACGCAGCAAGAGCAATCTATAGATCCTTTTCAAATGCACGATAACGCACAAAGCAATCACGCTCCCTCGCCGATTAGTATTGCGTCGTCTTCAGCTTCCAGTATTTATGATACCACGGATGGATACACAATTCATAATTTGGAAAGTTTACCTGCTTGTAGTAGTAATATAAATGACCAAAATAATTTTCTTTAAAAATTAAATATATAACTTGTATTATTGTTTTTATAATAAATAAATTACTTTACTTACCTTAGCGTTATCAAAATTCTCTCTTCTGCACTAACACATTCACGCATGTTAGTATTTTGTTTTTGAATGGTGGGACCTACAATTAACACCAGTTCTTTAAACGTATTTTTAGACATTCTGTAGAAACTTTGAAATTTAGAGTCGTCTACTGATAGCTCTTTGGCAGCAATAAATAGTCTCTTGTCGATATTTTTGCGAATATAAGGATGCACCCAAAATTTTCTCTTATATTTCTGTTTTCTCTTACGAGAACGAAGATAATTTAACAAAAGTAGATCCTCTTCATCACTTGACATATTGGTAAGTACTGAATAAAATACGTTTTAAGATCGGTTTGTTTGCGGATCTTTAGGCGTATAAGAAGCGTCGCTGCATGACGCTTTTAAGTGTCTTATTAGACGAAATCGCTACGCCGCGTCGTTATTTGCATTTTTTCATTTAAAAATACGTGAGATGCACTGTAGCGTACGCCTTCCTACAATCGCATCTAATACGCGTCTATGACGAGCAGCTCCGTGTGCTGAAGGCCTTAGTGTGTAAATGTAAAATACCAATAAGACACAGAAAGTATAAAGGAACTCACCAATACAAATGTTAGTTCGAAAACTAAAAATTAAAGAAAACGGTTACAAAACAGTTAGAAAACAGGAAGTCAAAAGAAATGTGTAATGTCCTTTTGAAAAACAATACAATTCAGACTATCGTAAAAACTGGTACATTAACACATGTTGTATGAGGTTATCTAAAAGATAAGATTAGAAGAATTACAGGAAAAGGGGGGACATATAAATAATTTATGAGCTTTCAGAAAAGAATCTTCAACAGTCAACTTCATTAAACTTACAGCATAGGCTAGGCGTATGGATAAATTTAGACTAGCAAAAACGGTAAATGTCTGCTGATCACGTTAAATGTTAGGAACTAATTTGAAATACTCGTTACAATGCTAATTAAAGAATTATATGCGATCTGCTACCAGCTCTTTCAAGATCGAGATGACGGATAAATCAGTGGAAGGTAAATTTTGAAGTAATTGAAGAAAACTATGAAATAAAGGTAAATAACATAGTGTACGAAAGTAAAAGGAAAAAATCAAAATTCCTAAAATGTAGTAAAATCTTAGGAAGTATGCTTTCGTCGAGGAACAGGTAGCTATTTACAGTTTATATAAAAGATGATTTGCGAAAGAACGAACGCACTAGTAGTAAAAACTTAAACTAAAAACATATATTTAGGGTTTTTGTTAACCAACCTTCCTGACAACCAGACTTCCTAATAATGTTGACCCAACTCACAATCAGTGTAAATTGGAATTATTTTTGCAACAAGATGGCATACCATTATGTCTCTCCTGTTCAAGCTTGTTTAAACGAAATACTTTCCAATCGATGAATTGACCAATAAAATCTGAAAAGTAAAGTTTACACGACTCGACTAAATGTATGATCTAAAAATTAGAATACGAGATAACGTGGTGCAAATTATATCAACGGAAATTATTAGGAAGGTATAAATACACAGTTTGCTCATAATTTAATTATTATCTGAAATAGTTAATATTTAATGGACCACTTTTACGTGGTCAATGTTAATGTTTACCGATTACATAACAGAAAGGAAGATTGATTTGAAAAATACATTTATAACTTCATGACTTTTTTAACTATGACCGAAGAACGATCAATTTGCTTTAAAGATTTAGCAAAGAATATAAATCGTTTCACCTGTTTCAGCATTATTTGAAATAAATCACATTAAGAACATTATAATATAACAAGAACAAAATTTTTCCAATAGTTTAAACAAGAAAAGTTTAAAAATAAATACTTAAAGTTGTTCATAGTTTTTACCACACTTTCCCCCTGGCTATTTTTCGTGTCTTGTATGCGAAAAAATAAGTACACCACTATTAAAATAAACTGAATAATATGTAATCAACAATATCCCGAAACATAGCATTTAGCAATAAAAGAATATTTAAAGTATTTATACAATGTATCAACGATTAGTTTAAACAAAGTTCCTGCGTTCTTAAGTTGAAGTATGTCATCTTAAATTAGATCATGAAACGTAAAATTCAAGTATTTTAGAACTTTGAATATACCTTATAGAAGAACAAATACATTTACTCACTCAAAAAACATGTGTTATAAATACATATGAAGCATTTCAAGTAGGGATTTCGTAGATTCCTATGCAGCAGCTGCCACATCTTTTCTAGTTTGTTTTTCAACACAAATATCTATTTTGTGTATCATTGTTTAAATAATGAGTCGTTTGTCGGCAATTGTGGAAAAATAATTAGTCACACTACACATAACTGACATATAGCGCATAACATCGCCTTAAGCGACTTGCATACTTTCCTGTTTTTGATTTTAAAGATTGTCCTTATGAAGCAATAGGTACCTCTATTATGCAGGTGTTATATAGGAAATGCTGAACATTTTCTTTGAAAAATTGTACTGAAATGTCATGAAAGAATAACACTACTTTTGTAATCGTATAAACTTCTTTTTCTGTAGCTGAGAAATGCTGTTTACTATAACATTTAATTCAGCATAATCATTAAGGAAATTGGTAAATCTGCATTGCTTGCTTAAGAGGTTCGCAACGACAGTGTTTATTAATGGAAGGAACATAAACACCATTGATATGACCGATATACTGCTTATTTCAGAATATATTTTCCGTCAAATTGATCCATTGTCGGTGGGACTTACGATGTATGTGACTATATTTACATCGGTATACCACGGGTTGCGCATCCATTTCGAGTTCTGAAATTCCTGTATTTTTTTAACAAATATATATTATAGTTAATTAAAAATATTTAGCTAACAAACATACCTAAAGATTTTAACTTATTGATACTGACTGCGATTTTTAAAGAGCCCTCTTCACACGATCAATATATATTGTCAATATCTAAGTATTGACGATATTATTGAACGTGTGAGTAGAAGGATTGACATATTGTCAATATTAAAAATATTGATGGGATGGTTTGACGAAAACGAAAATATTTGATATATTGACAGTCTGAGGGACATATTGACAATCCTGCGTTAGTAGGATTATATTACGGATTATATTTATCGCGTAATAATTAATTCAGACAGATATACTTTAATGGACGAAAGTGCTATTAACTCCCAGGATGGTTCATTAACACAATGTAAACATGACATGACATCTTTGACGGCAAACGCAAAACTAAGTAGATTGTCAATAAATACTGATAGTCTGAAGCAATTACAGTTTGTCAATATTTATTGGCCATATTGACAATATTTTATTGACAATTTTATAATAAGGATGGCATAGTTTTTCAGCTGTTTTCGTCTTTATCCTCATATTTTAATATCTTATTCTAATATTTTCAGTTTTCTGTCAATACTCTTTTTTTTTCTGTTGTTTATTGGATTTAATAATATCATAAATTGTCATAAACTGTCATTATTATGTAGCGTTGTTTTACTGTACATATTCTAAGATGGTAAGATACCAGTAAGATACACTAGATATGATGTGTAAAATTGTACCATTTTAGAGCTTGTGTTAAACAGCGTTCAACGTGGTGAAAAAATCTGTGGCCTTACATAGTGAGCGGCTCAGCGATTTGTCTTTACAATGATAATGTCCAGTATTTCAACAAAAATAAACTGTCTATAAATTTCAAAAGGAGACGATAAGTCCAATATGTGCACTTTCATACCAGCTTGCTCGAAAAGGAGAGTCATCTGACACTTCATTGCATTCATTCTGGAGCTGTTCGCTGGATATTTCATCGAGTGATGCATTTTGTTCCCTTTCGAAGGGCGCATAAGATTAGGTTCTATTATAACACAATATTTTCTCATGCTTTCAATTTATATTCGTCACTCACGCTTAAGCTTTATAAACTTAAGCAATATTTACAGTGAGCCAATGTGAACGCATTATGAAAATTTAGTCTATCGAGATTTGAACATGCAAAGTTATGCAAAAATCATATGTACGTATGAATGTATGTACACTGTATAGTTAACCACAATTAGTTGTTACATCGAAATATGGTATATGGCTATCACACTAAATAACTATTCATAATAAAATTTGTTCACTTTTAGTTTTTCGGAAAATGAGTCAACTTTGTTTTCAAAACCAATAATACCCCACAATTGTTAAGGAATATACATTATGAATAAGGTTGGGCTCACTACTAAGTGCCTTGTTCTCATACATTCTACATTGTTCTCATATACCACTTTTATAATATTCAAAACCTTTCCATTAACACCTCTTTCTCGTAATATTTCTGATAGTTATGGTCTCGGTACCATATTAAACACTTTTTCCAAGTTTATGCAGGGTAAACTTTTCCGTTCTTGCAGATTCTTCTCTATTATTTGTTTAACTGTAAATATATGGTATTGGATACTTTTTTCTATAACCGCATTGTATTTCATCCAGGGCATTTTCTATTGTAGCTTTTTCTTCCATCTATTATCTGTTCTAAATCGAATCAATTAAGCGCATTACCCACAAAAAGTTCCTAAACGGATTCCCGGGCTGTCATCTTGCTAAGGAATTGTTAAAATATCCTTCAGAACAACATCTTAGATCTTCGTAGGGCTTGGTAAAAGTGCCCTTCACACTGCCACAGGTCTCCTCACGGGACACTGTAAGGTAAATAAGCACCTTCATAACATGAAGCTCTCGAGCCTACGAACAGGATGACGAGACAGTCATACACATCTTGTGTGATTGCCCTTCTCTGACCGACCTCAGAATAAGGACCTTCGGGGAGAAATGGCCAACCACAGATGATATCAGGAACACACCTCTGGGAGATGTCCAGCCTTTGGAAAATCCCTAGCCTGGTTGATGTGACCAGAGTGTGTGATGGGAGGATGCACAAGGGGTCCAATGGAGCTTAAGTGTGATACATACATATCTGTTCTAAAATTTTTGTAGCTATACTCGCTCTATCATTATTGAAATCTTTTCTGTCCCTTTTCGTGTGGACTAGTAGTAAAATGCCGTTTGCATATCTTTAGGTAAAATTACTTCTTGCCACACTTGCTACAGTGTATATAGTAACACTTTTCTTCCCATATATTTTATCATTTCTGTAATTAATCTAGCTTGACCGGGAGCTTGTCCATTTTTAAATTCTTTTATTACCGTTTCAAACTCCTCCACAGTTATCTGCTCATCTGTTTCTATTTGTCTCTTTGTTCTAGTATAAGGGTCGGTTACTTAATCTCATTTTGACTATTTACATGTAACAGTTTCATGAAGTGTTCTTTCCTCTTTCCATCACTTTCTAGCGTCCATCAGTATTAATCCGTTATTACTCTTTACAGCTTTAGTAAGTTGCTGTTTCTTTCCATCGTATCTTCGAACTCTATCCAATTTTGCTTTTTAGCTTCAATCACCATTTCTTGCACTTTCTTTCTTTCCTTTTTAATCGTCATAACTTTCCGCGTTTCTTTTTCTTTAGATAATTGTTCCTAGCCCATTTATTTCTGATACCTTGCTTTATTTCTACCGACCACTTTACGTCTACTTTACGTTGTTCCTTTTATATCTTCCACATGTAATGCTTGCAGCTTTTAGTATAGCTGTTTTGAAATAATTCCATTTGTGTTCAATGTCCCCCATCTCATTGTTAAATCTATTTTTATCCAATTTATTTGTTACAATTTCCGCACACCTCTTCCTAACCATATCCTCTCGTAATTTGTTGCTGGTAAATAAGTTTTGATAGATTTATAGACCACCCTATCCTTGTTTGTTACTTTATTTTACTTTTCTACATGAATGTTCAACCGTATTTTAGTTACTATTGATAGTGGTCAGATAGTGGTTATTGTACTTTTCTAGAATTCATCCTTCCTTCCACATTTTCATCTTCACAAAGCCCATGGACTAAAACTATCGTAACTTACATTTTGTTTATTCCGTTCAGTTCGAAAATTTCATTTAATAAGCCTTTATAATCATTTTAATCTATCAGTATAAAAATTATGATAAAATTAAGTGTATGTCACTACAGTTAATTAGCTTTTGAGCTATAATACATTTTTTTATTCAAAAGCAACAATTTAGAAATTGAGAGACTTCATGGCTATTTTTAATTTTTTTATCCATATTACATACTATTATTATTTTCAAAAAAGGTGTCAAATTTGACTAATTAATAGTAATTAACTTAGCGTGTTGTTATGTTTTACGTTCAATATTAAGAGGACTCGACATCTTAATGACAACAAGTAGTCGTTTTTTCCCAAAATTTTTAGCTTTAACTTCAAGCTGGTGTATAACCCATCAATTATATCCATAATTTATTGTTAATAATACATAACGGCTCAGCGTCGTAAATTATAATACAACAATTCGTTTAGGTCGTATTATCAGATTGTAAATATCATATTCTTTTTTTATTATTCAAAAATATATGTTGGCGTTCTCCGAAATCTAAAATTGATGTATTGAATAAAAGTATAAAAAATTATTTATATAATCAATTGATTATTTTGTTTTCATATTAATTTAATATCAATCAATTGTTATAAATCGTATGTTTCCTGTTTATTACATAGAATTACGATGAAATCCTTCTATATACGACCGTCAAAAGTCAATATTTATATTCGATTGAATTTAATTCCGTATAGATTACGCGAATAGAAATTGAAAGATATATCAAGGACTTTATTTATGACATAGTTAGCGAGAAATCCTTGTTAAAACTAAATAATATAATTCCAACAATATTTCATCAACTCGTAGAGATATTGAATTTTTAATTATTTTTGCACTCCGCCGAACACAATTAAATTAAGTACTTGATGCGTATAAAAATAAATTGGCCATTTTAATACAAATCCTGTTTAAATAGGAGATAAATGCGGTTTTTTATCTCTACATTTTTTTAAAAGATAATTAATTGTTCTTATCATCGCGTTCAGATCAAATTGTCGCAAGTTTATGATTATAGATATTTTTATCAAATCTAGAAAAATGTATTTTAATCCATGTCATTAGTCATTATACAGAGATATAAAGCAAAACGTTTCACGTTTACAATTTAATAATGAAGTTTCTATTTCCATAAATTGCGGTTTTTCTCTCGTGCTTTTTTTAACTTAAAGTAAACAATATTTTTACGAGATATTTCAACATGTCCTTCCATTTTTTATTTAAACATATACATAAATTAACTATCAAAATTTTACTCTAGAAGATTTTAAAATCAAAAAGATCAAAACTTCAGCAGCTAAAAAAATCTTAAATTGAATGATTTTTTATATCTTAATCAATTAAAACTACATAGTTGTTGTTATTGCACGTGTAAAATCTCATTCCCAAAGTTATTTTTTCGCGTCAGTAGATTGGACGTGTTTTATCAAAACTGTATTAAAAAAACTAGGACACAACCACTCGAGAAAACCGTAGTCGTCGAGACTTGATCATCGTTTTCATTTAAGTTTTAAAAAAGGTGTCAATATCAGTGACAATAGTCATATCTGGATCAAGGCTACAAAATGTCGGGGTTGGCCGAGAACTTGTCTCTTTGATTTTCTTTTTATTTTTTAATGCACACCACTTGTATATAATTATTAATTAATTTAAAGTCGTCCCCCGGACGTGCTCATTGTGAAGGTCAATAGAACGTCTCAGTTGCAGTATTGCCCTAAATTGTTTATTGCGTTTTTATTTTTATACTAGTTGACTTGATATAGTTATAAACTAATTTAGTATGCATTCTATATTTCTAGAATAAACTAATAAAATTTGTAAAAGTATTGATGAAACTTCAACTATTGTATAAATGCATTCCATAATTGAGCTACATTAAAAGAAAAGCTAAGTTAACTAAGTATTGGGAAGATTTAACAAATTATTACAACTTCCATATTTGGAACAAACATGTAATGAATTTTTACAAAAGTTAGATGTAGATTCAACTAAAACTTATCGTCAAAAGTTTTTGATTTTAAACATATTCAATAATTTTGTAAATTGATAAATTTTGTAAATAAAATCTTATTGATTATATGATTTTTACCAGAATCAGATAAATGTTACATTCATTATGACCGTTTAGATTATTACTTTTAATTGTATTAAATTAATTACAAAATCATTTTTATTTTAGAATCACATCGAAATGGCGATGCATTAACTGACTCCGAAGATCAACTTGAGGTAAGTTAAACAAATGCTACAGTGACCTTTTTTGTAGTAAATTTTATATTTAATATTTTCAAGAAGGTTTTACTTTTTAAGAATAGTGTAAAATTTCAAGCTATATCGAAAATAGAGATTCTTAATACGGTTCCATTAATAATTTTCTTACCAATATTATAACATAACTCTTCAGGTTTTAATTTCTATTTCGAACGTTAGTTTTTATCCAGGAAGTCATTAAAAAAGGAAATTAAAAAGGAAATAAAAAGGAAATGCGTAGTACATTTGAACACGTCTGCATTTCCAAAATTGGAACATTAATATAGAAAAATTAACATAATTTACACATTACAAAACTAAAAGTGAGTTATAGAAGTGAGGTTTCGTTTTTAAATAATAATTTAATTATGTGGGATATCAGGAATAATTTAGCAAGAAATGAACAACTGAATATAATAGAAATTGAGCCTAAATGTTTATATTATATTACCATAGTTAACATTACTATAAAATAAAACATTTATGTATAAATTTACAGCGATTAAAAGAAATTTAAACATAAAATAATAAAAAGCGAACACACAGTTTATTAAATGTAATCAATTTAGTCAGACAAGAGATAGTCTCTATAGTATTGCAGAAATAGTTGTAAATATGAGTTGGGACAATGGAGAGTGGAATACGCATTAACAATTACCAATGGCAAACATCGCAACAAACGAGCAAGACCAGCAAGACATCTACTTTAGTGTAAGCAATGATTGGCCACAAAGGAGGAAAGAAATAGTATGAATAGAATGCTGTAACACTATACGAAGGTGCTTTTATTATGTTGTTTGTTAGCTACGATGTGGTTTTGAAACGGACTAAAGCAGTGATGTTGACTAGTATGGACATTATGCGAAAGGCAAGTGTATCTTGTGCACTAAGAAAAAAATGATCTTAAAAAAATGCCAAAATCTGTTATTTACAAAAACAAGAAAGAGATTTGAGAAAACATACGAGAAAATGTTAAGAAGCGTGGGCAGACCTCAACCCTTAAAGAGTTTAATACCAATACGATCGCTTCCTTAACAATCAATTCTCCTTTAATTATGTGTTACACCTGCATACGTTTATTATCAAAAAATAAAACTCACACCCAATTTTTTGTTCATAGATATCTCAGAAGATATAACTTGTAACTATATCCTACCGGATTGGTCGAGTACAAGGGTGTTTGCAAGTGATATTGCAAAGGTTAACGAAGCAGTAGCAACAATCTCAAGCCTGTATTCACGTATTCACAGCTTTGAGGCTTTGTTAAGGAATTAGATGTTTTGATTTCGTTTCGTTGTAATAGGTTTTGTTGAGAATGTAAATTTGTTTATTTCAATTATAACTAAAAACAGTTTCGCATTTAGAAAAATTATGACAAAATTACATCTTCATTTTATAACTACAGGCTTGGATCGGAGTTCTTGAGAGTTACTTCTAGTATAAAGCATCTGGACATCGTTTTCAACTCTAAATTACCTGTCAATAATCATTTGGAAGAATAATTTACTAAGGCTAACAGATTTGTAGGTTTCATCATCAGAATTTCCAGACCTTTTACTAACCTACAGTGTGTAAGTTTATGGCCTAGTCTAGGCCTTATATACGGCCTATGTCAATAGTGTACTATATTATGCTTCCGTGGGGTATCCTGTGTATATTGGCCGCCTTGGGGGATCGCAGAAAAAGGTTGCTGGGTATTTAGCCCACAAAAGAGGTGCAGCATCATTGGTTTACGAACGCTGAGCGGACGTAGAACTGCCGCTGACATGTTCTTCTTGCATAAATTGATGAACGGGTTAGTTGATTCACCTGATCTTGTGAATCATATTTCATTCGTTGTGGTTAACTATTCTACTCGAGATCACTGTTTATTTAGATTAGGCACCCGTTTCTAGCACTAATGCACATTTTAATTCGTCGTTATCTCGTATAATTGATACGTAGAATAGTTACTGTTCTGACTTGGATATTTTTGTTTTATCGTTCATTAGTTTTCGTAAGGTTACTTGTAAATTGAACGTCTGACAATAATACTTCGAAATATTGTAATTTATTTTGAATATCATTCCTGTTTCGTTTTCAACAGATCATTTTTTTATACAAGTCTGTTCATTCAAAAATGCAGTGCTATATGAATGATACGTTTAGTCGTTTACAGTTTGTGGATGGTATATGTTGTATTCAGGTGGTAGTGTTTAGTTTTTGGTATAAAAAGTGTCTGTAAAAATGAGTTACGAAGAAGAACAACACAAATTGTGGCAAGAGGGTCTTTCAGACAAAGACGATAATGAACCATTTGAGGATTCTGGTGATGAATTTGTTCCCCGAAATTCTAGTTATTCTTCTGATGATGAACCTGCTAGAAAAAACCACAAAATGTAAGTACGCCAAGCACATTCGCTACAACCCAAGACGCGTCAGATAGTGTATTAGACACGATAAATGATGTTATTCAAACAAATATGCAAGAAAGTAGTGATGCGAATAGTGCGAACAAGTGTGATAGTGACCAGCTGTTATGGGTCAACGTAACTGGAATAAATCTAGAATCACTTCTTTTTACTGAAACAAATGTTGGAAGAATTGCGTATTGGAAGAAATACACGGTGAATATTTTGATAAAGGTCCGTATGAGTTTTTCAAATTATTTCTAACCTCCGAGGTCATAAAACTAATGGTAACAGAGACAAATAGATATGCAGCCCAGTGTAGAGCTGCTGAAAAATTACCCAAATCCAGGATTCACGAATGGCATGACACAAATAAAGAGGAAATTGAATGTTTCCTAGGAATTTTGATTTTGATGAGCCGCTGCCAATTTCCGTCCATTCAATCATACTGGTCCAGAAGTGTTCTATACGCTAACAAAATCAAAGATCTAATTCCTCGTAATCGATTCCAGTTGTTGCAAAAAACATTGCATTTTCATAATAATGAAGTAATAACTGAAGATAAGTTACAAAAAATTTCTCCTTTGGCAAATTTATTAATTAAAAATATCCAAAAGCCTATTGTCCCCATAGAGAATGTGTGTATAGACGAAACCTTAGTACCTTTTAGAGGACGTCTAAGTTTTCGCCAATACATTAGTTACAAAAGCACAAGTTTGGCATCAAACTAATAAACTATGTCTCGACAAAGGATACACGTATAATTTTCAAGTTTATTGCGGAAAGGAGGATAAAACACCAAACCAGCTCTCTTCTGAAAAAATAGTTCTTATTTTGGCTGACAACCTGTTAGATAAAGGACGTATAATCAATACAAATAAGTTATTATTACACTAGTATTTCGTTAGCGCATCAATTACAGAAGAGAAATACCCACTTAGTTGGGACACTGAGAACCTACCGAAAATTTGATTCAAAACTTTTTATCCATGCTGAATAAAAAGCTACAAAAAGGAAAAACTGTTGCAGAAAGCAACAAAAGTGGAAAGATAAACGTGATGTTTGCACTCTCAGCACAAAACACACTGCTGAACTGAAAACAGTCACTCATTACGGCAATGAAAATCAGAAACCAGTGGCTATTATTGATTATAATAAATATAAAACGTACATTGATTTTTCTGACCAAATGAAGACACACAGAACTTCTTTACGTAGAGGCGTAAAATGGTATAGAAAACTGGCTATTGACCTAATTTTGGGTGCTGGTTTGGCGAATGCTCATATTTTACATCAAGAAGTTGCAAATAAAAAAATGTCAATAACGAAATTCATAGATCTTATTTGGAAGCTAACTAAATTTGACGTTTTTCACAGCCCAAAACTATAACCACGCACCGAGCATGTTTTAGAAGACGTGGGTACTAAAAACCGTTGTAGATGTGTTGTTTGTTACGAGAGACTTGCAAAATCTGATAGAAAACAAGCGCAAACCGAGGCCACTCAGTCAAGATATCGTTGTGTAGAATGCTCTAAAAACTATTATTTGAGTTGCTTTTTTGTAGTCCATACATGTACAGAATAATAACATTTTTCTATACTTCCAAGTATTTTTTCATAAAAAAGTTATTTCTGCGCGTCAAAGAATGTATTTGAATTTTGTATTATGTTTTATGGAGTTTTTTATCTTTCAATACAAATTCAATTACTAATATTTCAAGCCTTGAGAATCAACACTCGATTCTCATAGGCATAGGCCAATTCCAGCTTCCAGTTCCATCAGGCAAGTATTTTGAATTTTGAACCGCTGATTTATTTGGCTTTTAAAAGCAAACTTGGATGAGAATCAACTGTTGCTTCTCGTGGCTGTTGTGGAAATTTTGCCGTGCATCAAGTTACGCTTCTCATGGTAGTCAACGTGTTAATCAATGCTTAATAATATATAATAGCCTTAATACTCAATAATAAGCACTGCTCATTGTAAATGAGTTCTTTTTTATTTTTATACTTTATTTTTGTATTGTTAGCGGATACTATTGTGGCGGTTACCTGTATGAATCCAGAATAATGTATAAATATATAAATTATATCATCTATTGTTATTTGTTATATATCATGACTTCTGTCACTTGTCCTGTTTCATTTTACGCTTTCTACTTGTATCAACATACATTGGGGATGGTGACCCCATTCATTTTTATTGCGTTTTTGTGGTTTATTCAGAATATACAGAGTGTTTCACAATATATGCGCAGAACTTCAGAATGTAATAACTTGTCCAAAAACTTGTAAAAAAGTTTCTATCAGCTTACCCTCTAAAATACACCACTTTCGAAATACAGGGTGTTGAAATTTAATAGAAAAAAATTCGTTTTTTGCGAATATCTCCGGAACCGTTTATCGTACATAAAACAGCTTTTATAAGCATTTTCTACTCATAATAAGCTAACTTTGGTGCGAGAAAAAAATGTTTTAAAGTCATAATTGGTGAAGATTTTGATGGGGTAGTGGTTGCTTTTCTCCCCAACTTCTACGCCACTGGAAAAAGTAAGATTTTGAGACGCCCATTTGAACCGTCAATGTTTTCTATACAAAAAAGGTACTGAACAGGTCATGAACTCTAAAGTTGACCCTTTTCAATTCCGTTTAATCTGTTCGGTAAAAAATGTGGGCCTATCAAATGATCACCGACGATGGCAGCCCAAACATTTACGGAAAATTGTTGATGATGATGGCCTTCTGCAATTTCATGTGGATTTTCTTCTGCCCATATGTGGTTTATGGCGAAAATTGAAGATACCATCCTCTGAGAAAGATACTTCATCGGTAAACAGAACTTCGGCTCCAAACTCAGGATTTTGAGCTATTTTGCCTTGCATCCATGTACAAAAACTCAATCTTGGCGAAAAATCTCTTGGCAATAAGGCTTGTACTCTTTGGATATGGTAGGGGTACAAAAGTTGCCTTTTCAAAATTCTCCAAACCGTCGAGTGAGATAGGTTTAAGTTGTGAGCAATTTTTCTGCTAGTTGTGGTCGGATTTTCATCAAAGTCTTCTGCTTGAGGATTTGCAACCTCCATAGGCCGCCCATTATCAGTAGTATTCCTTTTAAAACTTCCATTTTCCCATAGTCGTTGGTGAATGCGTGAAACAAGTTATGGTGTGGTACTGGGAGATCAGGATGTCTTTTTTGATACAACCGCCTTGCTTCTGCCGCATGCCATTCCGTAAAGGTAATGGATTTCGCACATTTCAGCGTTTGTGTAATTCATTTTTAATTTTGTAATACAAGTTTACTTTTTGCAGGTACAAACTAATTATTATTTTGATAGGAGGTAGTTTTTGTTATAAAACTTAAAGGCTACTTGTTAAAAAAAAATTATACAATTTTTTACACAAATGCTGAAATGTGCGAAATGCGTTACCTTTACGGTTTGGAGAATTTTAAAAAGACAACTTTTGTATCATTTTTTTTATTTTGCAATTTGAAGTTAACGCTTGCTTCTGTTACTTGTTCTAACGTTTACATAAATTTTCTTTAATTCTAAAGTAACATTTTTATTTCAAAAAATTGATCATGTTCTTCAACATAAAAGTTGATTTTTCTAGAAAACGGTCAACTTTAGAGCTCATGACCTACAGTGCCTTTTTTGTGTAGAAAATATTGACGGTTCAAATGGACGTCTCAAAATCGCACTCTTTCCAGTGGCGTAGAAGTTGGGGAGAAAAACAACCACTACCCTTTCAAAATCTTCACCAATTATGACCTTTAAAAAAATGTTTTCTCGCACAAAGCTTAGCTTATTATGAGTAGAAAATGCTTACAAACGCTGTTTTCTGTACGATAAACGATTCCGGAGTTATTCGCAAAAAACGATTTATTATTAAATTTCAACACAATGTATCTCGAAAATGGTGCATTTTAGAGGGTAATAAGTTGATCGAAACTTTTTTCAAATTTTTGGACAAGCTATCACACCCTGCAGTCGTGCGCACATGTTATGAAACACCCTGTATTTACCTTTGAAATTATCACTGACGAAATTTGTGTCAATGCCTAATCATGGAACTTTCAGTCGGAATTATTTTGCTTGCTCAGGTCGGTCATGCACTAGTTCTTCCTTTGATCAAATGAAACATAGGAAAGCGAATCGATGAATTCATTATTTTGTGATAAATTAAGTAAAGATATCAAATAATTTTTGTTTAACTGGAATAACACTAATTCGTAGTTGTTAGCTTGACTGTTAAATTTCATATTGCGACTCTTTCAAAACCATTTTCAGGGATTCCGTTTTCATCTACTTTTTTTTCTATTTTCGTATTATCAAGTGTATAGGCAGTGAATTTATGTCATATTCAGATATCACGCAAACAAACAAGTTTTCAGAAGACTTAAGGTACATAAAACAGCATTATTCTGCAAGCAAATAGATTACGGAATTTACATTATTCATATTACCAGAATAATATACTAAAAAGTTTAAGGTATAACGCGAAATGTGGTTTTGAAAACTTCATAAAAATGCCAGTTATTCGCAACCGCCAACATAATTCCTTTATAAATATTATTTAGCGTGAAACTCGTTTAATGTAAAACATAGTATAGCAAGGCTTTTTAATCTTTAATGCTACGTTTTGCGATTTTGTTCTACTGTCAAATTTCTAAATGTTTTTAATCGATCAACCATTAGTCTGGGTATCTTTTTATATTTTAGCAAGGAAAAGTTATATTATTATCTGATTATTTTTGATTTTTTTTTAATTTGATAAGTTTTTTGAAGATGACGACACAAAAATAAAGTAAAGGTATATGCATTAAAAAAATATATCCACTTCGGAAAAAAAAAAGTTGAAATATTATTTGTTTTAAATGCATCTGTATCAATTTAACAATTACAACAGAAAGATTAGGAAGTGTAAGCAAATATTTGCGTTTAATGCAAACCAAACGATCAAATAAAATTTAAGCTAACCGAAAATTATATTTATTTCTATGAATAAAACAACAATAACGCATCAAATAAGTAACACGATACAACTTCCTGTAAAAATTCCATTCTCATTAATACATCACTAAAATAATCCTTTATAAAATAATGAGTAGTACTTTATAACTGTCTTTTTATTACGGTTTTTGAATCACAAAGTATTTTCGTTGTCGATTATTACATTAAAATTAAAAAAAGTTTTATTTTAAATTTATAGGACTTAATGTATTTAATAGAAAATAAAATCAGTAAAAGTAATTTTTTTATAATCGTTTAAGTATTAAAATGTAGGTCAAGGAAAAATTTATCACGCAAAATCAAATACTAACATAAATTAAGATTTGAGTTTATTGTGTTTTAAAACCCGCAGATCGTCTCCGACAAATTGTTGATTGTTCAGATTTATCTCAATAATAACATCATTGAGAATGATGTCTCTGTAATAATCGACACCTTGAAAACGTCTAGTAATAACAATGAAAGTGTTATACATAAACGCAGGCAACACAGAGTTAAACGTTATATCGAAACAATACTTTCACAGGCGTCAACTGTTGGTTGCATTCGAAGTGAAACTTCTTCAACAGTTTTCAATCGACAGTCAAGCCGTCAACATATAATTTGTCTGTTACAGACTTCTTTCAACGAATGTGAATAATATATTGTGATTTTTAGTTAAATTATTAATTTATTACATAAATGTGATATATTTATTGAAAGTTATATTCGATTATTGTAATTTGTTTACCTGTGATAACAATGGGGTCCTCGCAAATAGAAAAAAAATCTCAAAGAAAGGTAAGATTTAATTGTTTTTTAAATTGACGTAAAAATAAAGTTAAAATTAATAAGAAACATTGAGAAACGACCTTCATATCACCTGTTTGCGGATTTAAGCTATTATCTTTTATTACTGTGTATTTATAAAAAAATTAATGACAAGTGAGTTATAAAGGTTTATAAGATGCTTTCAGTTTAAGGTATCTACATCTTATAACACTTTTAGAAAGCGTGACGATGCGTAAACATTTCTAAGAATTATTGCTTGTGCAAATGACTGTAAAAGTATTTTAATTTACCGTGGTTAATTGTTACGACCACGTTTTTACTATTTAAAACGCTAAGGAATTAATTTTAATAGTATTATATCTTCGTTTCCAACAATTATATCAATATTTTATACTAATATTGTTATTCATTTAGAAATATGTTTATGATAACAATCTATGCATAGCATAACTTTGACAAATGAATGTTTAAAATGTTCTTTAGGCTATTTTCGTACTATTTAAAATGCAACTTTTTCGAATAACTTTAATAAGATGCAGAATAAGACTTATGAAATAATATTTATTAGTGTATAATACCTGTCCATTGATGTATATCAAAACTTGTTTTATAATAATTGATATATCCTTGACTACTTTATATATCCATTTTAATTATATATCTTAGAAATGCTTAATATTCACCTATAGTTGTGTCAATGACACACTTCCATATAAACATATACCAACGAACTTATTTTTCTAAGAGGCTATTTTTGTGTATGAAAAGGTTAGGAAATTATTATTATATGTTTAAGTTTTTTAATTTCTTAAAGTATTAGTTCGATTTCTTAATTGCGTATACATTAAATTAATATATTTTCGATTTTTAAAGGATTAGGAATGATTCATTAGATTTCTTATTAATAGGCTCATATAATCTGTTGATTAATTAAATTACCAATATATTAAGAACTGTTGAAATTTGTGCGACTAAAAAACAACTTGTTTGATTAAATGAATTATTTTTACTTACATTATGAATAATTGAAGAGTTGATTCTCCTCTTGCTATCTCACTTGGCTGTAGTTTTATGTAGTAACTTCAATACATAAAAAAAAAATATAAAGATTATATTTGTTATTGCATTACCCGTTAGTGGTTTCTTGGGAATCCGTACTACACGTTAAAATGATCCAAATTTTAGTCGTAATCTAAAAATAGAATTTGTTTATTAAGAATGTTCATGGAAGAAACATCACCACCGATAATTGGTTTACAAGTATGGAGTTATTGACAGCACTTTAATAAATTGACTTTGCTGGGCACAGATCGAAAGAAGAAAAGGGAAAAAATCCAGTATGTTTGGTTTTTATGAAAATGCTATTGTAGTTTCGTACAACCCAAAGAAAAACAAGAATGTGTTGCTCATCTCAAGTCTACACTACGATGATAATATAGATAAGAATACTGGTAAACCAGAAATTATTGTAGATTACAACAACACAAAAGGTAACACCTTTGATAAACTTTGCGCATCTTATGATTGCGCCAGAAATACTAGGACGCCATTAATGCTATGGTAATCCAGAAACATATTACAGCTAGTATGGAAAGAAGAAGACAATTCCTACTAAATTTTATTTAGACTATTTAAACTTTATTTTATTTTATTCCTGTAGTTAGTCGATGGCCATCTTCGTTAACGAGCCCAATTACGTTGTTTACCAAAACCGCTGAAGTCGCGAATTAGAGATATCACCGGGTTTGAGGAACCACAACAAGAAACAACATCTCATGATGAGAACACTACAAACGAGGTCACATTCTAAGGAATGTGATACTGAATAAATAAGATTCTTATAGTCATAACATTTTATCATATACAATAAGTATTCATTTAAAATTACATCACAAAACATTTTTTTGAATATGCGGACTCAGATTCCGCGCGTGTGTACTTATGATAATTAAGAGCGCGTGTTCTGAAAGGTTAAGAGGGGATGCCCGTCTAGAAGGTCAAAATCAAAACTTTTTTTAATTATACAAGGTTTCCCAAAACTAACGGATAAATTCGTTAAAACAATTAAGAACAGTTTATGGAAAAATCGCTGAGATGGGTCTAAAGATTTAAATTTTTTACAATTGTTTGGTACAGATTTTTTCTGCCATTTTTAAACGAGTAATGAATTATGGAATAAGAAAGAAGACTTTTTTCTGAATCTAATACAGTCAATATTAATATTGGTTACATAAGAAAATTTTCGAGAAAAATTATCTTAAAGTTTCATGATTTTTCACTTGTTTGAGATAGAAAAATAGCAGTAGTTATGCGTAACCATGACAACCAACTGTTTCAGATATCAAAAATTAATCATTGTCTTAGGCCCACTTTTACCATCCTCCTGATAAACTATCTAGAGGATAGTTGCCATGGTTACGGCGGTTTTAAGCCCTCTCATTGGCTAAGAACTGGATTTATCTATCGGATAAATTTATCAGGAAGTGGTAAAAGTGGGCCTTAATAAAATATCTAAAACAACTAGTTGCCATGGTTACGCATTGCTACTGCTATTTTTCTACTTCAAATGAATGGAAAGTCATGAAACTTTAAGGCAATTTTTCTCTAAAATTTTCTTATGCAACTAATATTAATTTTGGCTGTACCAAATTCAGAAAAAAGTCCTGTTTCATATTCCGTAATAAAAATGGGGATCGCTATTTGAAAAAGATAGCGATGATGTCATAACTAGTTTAAAAATGGCGGAAAAAATTTAAAATCTACACCAAAAGATTTCAAAAATTTAAATCCTTAAATCCGTCTCAGCGATTTTTCTATAAATCGTTTTTAATTGTTTTAACGAATGTATCCGTTACTTTTGGGAAGCACTGTATACCTTGCGAAATATGTTTGTGATAGTAAATTTAAAAAATTTGCATTATTTTCGAAGATATATGAAACGTATGCTCTTTCACGCGGTATCAGTGGAACATTAAAGGTACAAGCGATTTTCTCACACGTCTTTACTTAAAACTTTAAATAGCAAGTTTTAGTCCATTCTGCTTTATTTTATACCATTTATCTTTGTTGTATATTGATGACTTACATACAAAACTTTTGCAAAAAAGTATGAAGTGACAAGGTACTATGGGTTAGCAATCGTAAGTCATTCTAACTGGAGGAGACGAAGAAAGAAATTTTAGCGAGTACTACATAAAACTTTCACATATGGAAAATCACAACATCAAAATTACCCAAAAGTAAAGTCCATTTGTCAAGACCTATCTCATGATGACCTGCTCGAATTTAATTAGCGGGATCTGAATGGCAAAACAATAATGAGTGGTTAAACCCACTAATTTGGGATTTCATACTAATTCGATATCAATTCGTGGTGCAATCTTTTGTTTATATGAATTCTAAAGGTTATGAATGTTACCAGAGTAAAAATTAGAAAACAAGCAGAATTGCAAATCCAGTTGCAATAAGATCCGCATCAGCCGAGCAGAAATACGCTCTCCCGAGATCGCAAAAAACACAAACAACGCATAACAGAGACGAAAGGGTAATCTTGCATGATATGTACGGCTTGTAAGAAATGGTGTAGCAAATTAACTGTAAATACTTTTGTTTCAAAGTTTCCATAACATGATAGTTATAAAAACTTCAATCGCGTTTTTGATTCCAAAATCTACTGGTTCAATTATGCTCAAGCTTGGACATATGTTAATCGCTGAACTAAAATTAAGTTAAAACATTCATTTTTCAATAGATTGAAATTTAAATTGATTCAAGAGCTCTTTATCATGTAAAATTAAACGTCATCGTGTAAATTTACGTCTTCAAATAGGCCCTATTTTGTTTCTTTTTGAAGTTTTTCATTTATTCTAGTTGCTTCGCTTAAGATGTATATTTTAAGAATCGTATTAGATTGCTAGTTTTAGATAAGCAGAATGGTCTCAATAATGAAATAAAAATACTTCTTATACAAGGTACCTAAAAAATCTGGAATCTAGACCGGGATTCAGATGTTATTCTTCTATGTACTTATCCTCAGTTTTTTTAACATGTCTGGCGCAATTTTGCATGATTTGTGAAGTAATTCAAGCAATTGAATTTTGATACAAGTTACGAATGTCGTTAATTTTAAAGGTAGTGTTGTTCCTTGCCACTTCATTTATAATTAATAAATCGATATTAATTTAATTGCGTTAAATTCACAGTTACTTGCTAATAACCAAAACAATTTTACCGTACCACTCCTAATATGTCATACTAAAGGTTACAACAGATAACGTCTCTAATAATGATAGGGCGTGACTTGTAAAAGCTGTTGTTTGATCACCGATGAAAAAGTTGTATAACTTTCGGGTACCGGCACATTTCTCTCCTGATACCCCCTTTTTTTCATGCGGTAGTGGCATTTCTAAAACTAGGATCTAACATAGTATAGTATGAGGCTTGATCTATCATAATAAAAGATCTCGCAGGAATTATGGACAACACATGTCTGAAACACTGTTCGTAATGTTGTCCATTCATTTCTTGGCGATAATCGGCTGTTTCTCGCCAATAAATCATTTTTATGCACCCGATCTTTTTATCAAACCTCTTTAATCATTACCCTCTTGAACACCATCACAACTTTCTTCAAAACTGTCTAAACTTTCAGGAGTTAATTAAAATAATCCGTATAAATAACCTTATCTGTTTGGAAAAACAATTGAATCTATTAAACAAGTTTTTTATAAAATGAAGCGGCGTATAAAACAGTGTCAACAGTGGTGTTCCGTGGAAGGGCAGTTGCGAACCACTACTCTAAGTATCTACAATAACGTATTTTTAATGTATCTCAATTCTCAACAGGCAATTTTTTATAAACATTAACTGATATTCTAAGTACTGATAATGTTTTGTTCAAAATTCTTTAATAATGAGCTGCATACGACCCATAATTGGCTCATGTTTCCTAATGATTCTAGACCAAGTTCATTTAAATATTTGGAATCTCTGTGCTGTTTCTTTCTGTTTAATATGTTTTGATTTCTGGTATTCGGTATTGTTCATTGATTAATCAACTCCATTCGATCGTATACCAATATAGGTCCATGTTGGTATTTATTGGTATTTATATGATCTGAACAAGACTTTAAGTTGGGATATAAAATTAATTTCGATATTCGTGAAAACCGAAACTTGACTTAATCCTTATAATACCAGAATTTTTTATGATTTATGATACCAATATGGGGAATATATTCTACGCTTTTGGTCTCTATTTACCCCATGGTATTATAAGGTTATTCGAACTAGCATTTTGTTCATAATACCAAGTTGTTATTACCAAGTCAGAACTAATTACAGGCTTTTAATTAGAGGAATTGGTTCCTGTCAAATTATTCTAACCCCACTAGTTGTTGCCATTGACAATAATTATATGTTGTTGTTGTTTAAAGAAGTTGTATTAAGATTAAAAGTTAATAAAAAGCTTTATACAAATTTATTGATATTTCCACATATCTCAAATTGTTTCTTTTAGAAGTTGATTTTAATGGTTATACCTCGGGGGATTACTGATAATTAATGAGTCATAATTTAATACGTCATGGAATAAAGTGACTAAAACACTGTATCAAGATGATTACCGTTTTGTATATAATTCATAAGTAGCAAAACATTTGTAATATAGTCTACGTAACATTATTGTAGTTATGCTTACAATTAGTTGGAAACATTGACAGATAATGTCGACTGTACACGAATTTATTAATTACAGAAATTTTTATTATGTCTAATTATTTTTATGGTAATATTCGCCTTATATGGCATTGTAAAAGTAATCAATTCTATTTTTATTGCTTCGCCAACACATAATATTTAATTTAGTACCTTGTGTTACAGGCTATGCATCATTCAGTCAAATTATTATATAACACCAGCATATTATTTTGAAAACAAACAACCACATGGTATATTAATGAAAATAAATCGTAATCAATTAGACGTAACTCAATTCCTAACAAAAATAAATAAATCTTTAAAATATTCATTAAGAAGGATTCCGGAAGTACTACTAAATTAATTATGTATGTAATAAGATCAAAAATCTTTCATATATGCCATGACCACATCATGAAATTCGAATTGGTGAAAATTCTTTGAATGTTTTGTTCCCGATTTCGGAAATAGATATTGAAGTTTTCCTAAACACCCAATATAAACAGGTAAATAATTTTATCTATCAATGAAGTATATAATACTTTCTTCACTGGCGGATAATACATAATACATGTGGCTATAACACGGAATGTAGGCGGAAATATTTACTGCGTATGACGTCGTAACGATCGGAAAGAGATGAATAGAAAGTATTGTTTAATTTACATGGTTCCAGAAGAAGAAATCTTTGAAAGGATAATCGGTAGAAAGGACCTCTGTAGAAATGTTCATAAAAGCATACAAGTGAATCAATAAAGTGTAAAACTGCATCAAAAGTCGTTAGAAAGTTTATTACTTTTAAACATTTTATGATAATTGTGAAACGATGTGAATATTTTATTTGTTATTTTAATGTTATAAGATCTATAATTAATTCAGATTCAGATTTATTGATGTCACTGAACATTACATTCATTACACAAGTCAGATAAAATACAAACAAAATATACAACAATAACATACGCACAAGCTAAACAAATCTTAATTAGTTATGTAAAGTCAAAGTCTTCTACGGAATAAAAGGCACGTCTAAGCAAGTAGTCTTTTATTCTAGTGTTAAAATGTTTCACTGGAAGATCCTTTACATCTTGTGGCAATTTATTATAAAGTGACGGCCCAAAATGATTGACAGCATTTCGACCTCTATCCACTCTTGTAAAACTCCTTTTTTTTTTAAACCTCAAATTTTGTTGCGATCGTACGGCGTGATTATGCACACTCTGAACTGTTTGGTATCTTGAGAGATTACTTTTTAAATATATTAGAGTTCTGTATATATATAGACATGGAACTGTCATTATATTGTGACTTACAAAAAAAATCCCTCACATCATCTTTATACTGCAATCCCATGACAATACGTATAGCCCGTCGTTGCAATTTAAAGATTCTGTGCATGTGGTAAGATGATATTATAGCATACGACGCAACAAAGTGAAATAAAGAAAAATAAATCAACATCAGTTTTGTACTGATTTTACTAAATAGATTTCTTTGGAGATAAATGGCACAATTGTCCCGAAATATGTTTTATATGTTTGTCCCAAACTAATGTGGAATCAAGATAAACTCCTAAGAACTTCACTTCAGCTTTATAAATGCTTTCAGATACTGGTAGATTTTCCAATGTATTAATAGTAATTTATAGATTGCCCTATAGAATATACAAGCAACATAATTCCTGTGGTTCCTGTAGAAGAATCCTGTAGAGCAGTGTTCCGCAAAGTGTGTGCCGCAGCACACTGCTGTACAACTCTCATGAGTTTGTCTTTCAAAACATCAGACTTAGTGCAAAAAGCAAGCTACGTGATCGCTAATATGCTAGTTAAATCCAAGAAGCCTCATCCTCTCGCTGAAACTTTAATTTTACCGGCCTGCAAAGAAGTTGTCAAGATTATGATTAGCCAAGAAGCCGCTGAGGAAATCGAAAAAATACCTGTATCAACAGATACGATCCCACGTCGCATTAATGATATTTATTGCGACATTGAATAAACAGTGGTCACGCGCATCTCATATCAAATGTGAGGTACACTGACGACTATGAAATAAAAGAGGACTTTTCATTTTGTCTGCCACTACCCGGTTCTACCACTGGAGAACAAATATTCCAAGTAACAGACCAGTACTTCAGTGAGGATAATTTGGAATGGCACAACTACATAAGCATTTGCACAGACGGAGCAGCAGCAATGACAAAAAAAATTAATGGATTTGTAACCAGAGCTTCTGAAAATAATCCTAATACTAAAAATTTACATTGCTTTTTACACAGGGAAGCACTGATGATGAAATCTCTGCCTAATGAATTGTTGTCTGTCTTACAAGAAGTTGTCAAAATTGTTAATTACATAAAGTCGTGACCTCTGAACTCTCGTCTATTTAATGCAGTGTGTCAGGAAATGAGAGCAGATTATCAGGCACTTCTGTTTCATATAGAAGTACGATGGCTTTCTCGGGGAAAAGTGCTTTCTCAGATTTACGAACTAAGAAATGAAACTCAGATGTTTTTAGAGACCCAGGGATCAGATTTTGCTTCTCTGTTTAAAAAAGAAGAATGCTAGCCATTCAAACTCGCATATCTGGCGGACATATTCGCTCATTTAAATGAGCTCAACAAAAAAATGCAAGGCAGGAATTCTAATATTTTAACGTCATTGTCCGATGACGTTAAAATATTGAATTAAGATTGAAAGTTTTCGTGGCTAAGTTGGAGTATGAATCAGCCACGCTACCAATGGTAGTAATGAAATGTTCCCAAATGTCATGGTTGCCGATTCACAAAAAAAGGTGCAGGCTTTGATAGTGAAACACTTGGAGTGATTAGCAGAAAAAATGAACAGTTATTTTCTTAAGTGTGACCTGCAACCTATGGACTGGGTATGAAATTCATTCTCAGATAACATTACCCTTGGACACTTACTGATAAACGAGCAGAAAGAATTCATGGAGCTAAAAACAGATCGGACATTAAAACTAAAATTTTCCTAAACGGAGCTAGTATATTTTTGGCTGCATATAAAAATGAGTATCCACTGCTTTCACGGCGTGCTATTGCAATTCTCTTACCATTCGCTACGACCTACTTATGCGAATTGGAGTTTTCAACTCTCACTGAGGACGATCGACGAGGAGATGAGAGCAGTCTTGATCAAAGATTGCTCCAAATTTTGATCGCCTATGATCGCCATGCCCACCTCATGAGTGAAAACTGTTAAGACCATTCCGCTAAGCATTATATGCACATCATCATTATATGTTGTAATCAACATGTTTTGAACATAGTACTATGCTTGTAGAATAGTTGAAAATCTTATATACCCTATTAAATAATTTCAATAACATCAAATCTTGGAACTACCATCATTATAAAACATATACTTTAAATAAAAGTCTCAACAACTTTTGGATATTCAATCGATTTGTATCAATAAATCGAGATTTACACTTTCTAAAAATCCTGAATCAGTAAATTAGAAACAAAACGCGATTAGAATTGACTGTCAAAAGATCGAGATCGCAATATTAATGAAAAACATAAAAATGTATTAAGGTAAAATAGAAATATAATAAAGAATCTGAATGTGCAAGTCATTTTACGCAGAGGTCGTGACAATTGAAATAAATGTTTTTTGACATTATTTCAGTAGGGGTATTTTTCCTTACATCTTTTCAAAATGTACTACGTAATACCTAGGCAAATTAATTCATACCTTCAAAATATGTAATTGGGTCCGATTTTTTAAGATACAATACACCATAAGATATTCATGATATCTAAAAACCGAAAGAACAGAGAGTCGCAATAATGAAATGTAAAAAAAAGAAGTAGAAAATTAATGTTAATTTTTTAATTTTTGTAACTTTTGATTACTTTTTCTTCTTCTTTATCGTTTTCCCAAAGTGTTATATCTTCTACATTATGTTCCCATTTTATCTTAGTCCTACCCCTAGTTGTCCAATTATACTTATGTCCATCATTTTTCTGAGTATTCTTTCTTATGGAATTCTAATTAACTGTTCATAACAGCTCAGCTGGTCATTTTCTATTTCACTCACTATATTTCATTCTAATTCGATCCTTTTTAGCTTTGCCCACGATCTTTCTTAAGAATCTCATTTCAGCCCCTGTTATGTGCGATTTATGATTATCTATCATCATTTGGCCATTATTATTTACTCTTTCTTTTCCTCCAAACTTGCCCAATGTTCTAGATCTATCCTCTTCATCTCATCCGGTTCGAGTATTCTAACCTCCTGTTATCATTATACATATGTTTCATTTCGTTTTGCATGTTTTCCATTGCTATTTGCAAATCGTCGTAAAATTTCTTCTTATCTCTTACATCTGAGGCATATGGTAATAGTTCTTAAAGTAGAATTCTTTTTCTTGGTTTCGCTGATACCAAGTAATCTTATTCTATAGTTGTGCACTTCCGCAACTATTTTCTTCCTTTTTCTACTTTCATGTTCTTTTTTTTTAATCTTTTTCTCACCTTTTCATTGCCTGATTTTCATATATGTCCGAGGCTCCCGTAAAAATTCTCAATCGCCGACTCAGAAACTCTGTGTGTGTGATTGACTAAACGATAGAGATCCCGTTACCTTGAGATAATTAGCATTTGATCCACGGCAGCTTATTATGAATATTTACAGCAATGCTGTCTCCAGTTCCTCTATTCGTCACCCGGGGAACACGTTTTCTAGGAGTAAGGTGTCTCGAGAATTTATTATTTTTACTTATCAGAAAAAGCAAAAACTAATTTCCTTAGAGTTTGTGCGAAAATATCTAAGACGTAATTTGCAAAATTTGACCATTATCCTTGACGTTTTCTCGATTAACACTTAGCATACTCACTCAGTCATTAAACCGCAGTCATGTCCTCACTTTAGTTAATGCGCAAAAACTTTTTTCAATGGAACAAATTGTTAGTAGAAAAGTCATAAAAGTAAAATGAATGAAAAGAAAATGTTAAATTTGTTAGAATTTGCCACCCTTGGCAATATTGCATTTGCGTGTCAGCTTCTTGATAAAGATTGTCTATAAAACTGTTCGGCAGTTTGTAGTTTAGTCATCAAAAATATTGGAATCTCATTCCTATATGAGGTTATTAAAAATTCTGGGTGTTCAAAAAAAGAATACCCAAGCGTATGATGGTGTGTTCGAAACGGTTTGTTATTGAAAATATAATGGAATCTAAATATGATACATAAGGAACCGAACGAAAGTATTGTTCCGGAGCGTTAGTATCTGCATTTGGATTTCATCTATACTTTTGTCGGCGTTTTCATTAGCATTTCACTAATTTCTGATATATGCTTACAAAATAAATTTCGAAAACTTTAGAATTTCCTAAAAATTAATTTTATATGTTTTTTTTGTCTGTTTCAGAAATTACCGTATCCAAAATCAGTATTTTTCATCGTCAGCAATGAATTTTGTGAAAGGTTCAGTTACTATGGAATGCGCAGTAAGTTATTTCATTATTTCACCTCAAAGCCACAATTTCTGTATTAATTTTTTTCAGCAATTCTCACTTTGTATCTGGTGGACATCCTCCTCTTCAGCAAACCAGACGCAAAAATCATTTATCACACATTCACGATGTTCGTTTACTTCTTCCCAATTTTTGGAGCTATGCTCGCCGACAGTTTACTTGGAAAATTCTATACCATCTTCTACGTTTCGATCATATACGCGATAGGAAACATTGTTCTTGCCATGTCTGCAGCTCCACCATTAAATTTTCCAATGGTAGCTTTTTCGATGGTCGGTCTACTTTTAATCGCTATTGGTACGGGTGGCATAAAACCATGCGTTTCAGCTTTTGGCGGTGATCAATTTAAATTACCACAGCAAGAATTACAATTGGCTAAATTTTTTTCAATGTTTTACTTTTCTATTAATGCCGGAAGTTTAATTTCTACGACGGTTACACCTCTTTTAAGAGAAGACGTTCATTGCTTTGAAGATGATAGTTGTTATTCTTTAGCCTTTGGCGTTCCTGGAGTTTTAATGATAGTATCTATTGGTAAATATAAGATGATATATTAATTTTCAATTGGATTATTTTTAATTTTCTTTTAGTTATTTTTGTTCTGGGAAAACCATTGTATACAATTAGAAAACCTGAAGGCAATATGGTGATCAGAGTCAGTAAATGTATTTCTGTAAGTATCAAGAAAATAATTATATTTTGTATCACATGTAATTTTTCTTTTAATTTAAGACTGCCATTAAAAAGAAATGGAAATCAAAAGAAAAAGCTGAACATTGGTTAGATCATGCTAAAGAAGAACACGGTGATAAACTCGTTTCTGATGTAAAAGCCCTATTAAAAGTCCTCCTTTTATACATTCCACTCCCAGTTTTTTGGGCACTTTTCGATCAACAAGGAACCGGTTGGACTTTCCAAGCTAGGATAATGAATGGAGACGTTGGATTTTACACGATCCTTCCAGATCAAATGCAAGTCGTCAATCCACTTCTAATTTTACTCTTCATTCCCATTTTTCAATACGGAGTTTATCCACTTATGGACAAATTACACATTTTACAAACCCCGTTAAAACGATTAGTTACGGGAGGATTACTTGCAGCTCTTGCCTTTATTATTTCCGCCTGCATTTCTTTAGCTTTGGAAGCGAGTATGCCCAGACAACCTTCGCCAACAGAAGCTCACGTTAGGATTTATAATAACATGGATTGTCCAATAAAGATTATACATGATAATACAGAATCAATTATTGAAAAGAACTTATTTTATGAGAATATTGATATTAACAGCAATGAATGGACGGCAACCGTCGACTTCACTTGTGCAAATTTGAAATGTGATGGTTGTGTAGCAACTGCTGAATTAAATAAAGCATTTGGCTATTATTTTATTAATAGTGATAATATAGTTACCATGGAACAATTCTTGGATAGTAGTGAAAAAGATGATAATAATGGATATCCAAAAGTAAGGTATGTTGGTAGTAGAATTTAAAATAAATAAAGATGTAAATTATATTGTTACTGTTAAAAAACTAGAAGAAATCGAATCGTTGTTTATTCTATTGCTCTACTAAATATGCTATTTTTAATTCTTATAGATCATTAATTAGTGGAAGTAATTTGGGTGTTATAAACGTAACATATCTCAATAGCAAAGGAAACATTATGGCAGCAACTAACGCATCAGATCCAAATTTCTTTGAGTTAAAACCTGACGACTACCAGATAGAAATTGGTGACACAAAAATCGACATAACACTTAAATTGGGTGGTGTTTACGCTGTATTAGTACGTGAAAATACAAACGGAATCTTTGTAAGTTTGTGAATTTTAGTCTTTATTTAATTTATTCAAAACTAAAATAAATCACTTATCAATCATTTTTTCCCAATAAATTTGGATTAAAATTATCATTATTTACAATAGGAAGCAGCAGAAGTTACCGTTACCGATCCAAATTCAATCCATATGTTACTTCTAATTCCTCAATACGTAATAATAACAATGGGAGAAATTATGTTCTCAATCACTGGTTTGGAATTTTCATATTCGCAAGCTCCAACGAGCATGAAGTCAGTATTACAAGCTTGCTGGTTACTTACAACAGCAGTGGGCAATTTGATTGTGATTATTATCGAATCAGTACATCCTTTTGATGAAGAGGTATTTATAAAAGTTAAATATTTTTTGTTAAAAAAATTCATACATTTTTATTCAACTTTTAGTCTTTAAACTTTTTCCTTTACGCTGGTTTGATGATTGTTGATATGTTCATTTTTGCGTTAATGGCAATGAGATATAAATACGTAGTTAAAGAAGAAAGTGATAGCGAAGTAAGCAGCGCAGACCAATTACCGGATAAATCAGGAATTGAAAATAAGGGTTTTCTTAAAGAAAAGGACGATGCGTAAATTGAAAAATTAGCTTCTGTGGAGCTTAAAATGTAAAATTTTGTTAATAATGTAATTAGATGTGTATATTAGTTAATTTGTAGGTTTTAAAAAATTGACTTATCCTAGTACTTATCTGTGCATAATCATGTATTATTTATGTAATTATTTTATTTAGTTTTAATTGTACATAAGGCTGTAAATAATTATTAACAATAAATAAAATACATGCTGATATGTGTTTTGTGGAATCAATAATGACGTCAATATGATTATCTTTTAAGTGACTTACAATTTCAACCTAAATAGATAACTATTGTTTTTTCAAAAACGTTATAATGGGTCGCTCTTTAAAATAGTGATTACGAGCTTACTTACTGTAAGTCGTAGTTGTTATGAGCTAGGAAAACAAAACGGCTCTGTACCCCTTGTAAATCCAAATTCCCAAATTGTCAAAAGCAAAAATCAAAGAAGGAATATTTGGCCTGATATTCGATAATTAATGGCCAACGGAATCTTTACAAAATATTTAATCCCGATGAAGCAGCAGCATGGCATCTGCTTTCCCATGTTCATTTTTCCTGACAACTTAGGCGATACGAGAAACGAGCAAGAAGAGGGGTACGCCAAGACATAGCATAATGGGCGCCTACTGTGAAACTTGGATTTAAACTCAAAAACTAACAAACGATATTGATAAATTTGAAAGAAACGCTTGAGAGCTTTAGGCCCAATTCAAGAATTCTTGAAGAGGAGAAATCTATGCAATTATGAATTATACCAAAGAACCAAAGTTATCCAATTACATCAGAATTCGGAGACACAGTAGGGGGCTCATGTTTCTATGATGAAAGAGAAAGATTTCCCAGAATGCTAAAAAACAGACATATGCAAGGAGTGAAACTTTAGGGAGATCACGAAAAATATAGGATGAGGCGGTTGATATTGATGTAAAAGAAATCCTAGGATGCAAAAATTGGAAGAGGGAAGCACGAGATAGAGACGTATCGAAGCAACAATGAAAGACATTCAGGATTCAACATCGGACTGCAGCGCCATACAAGAAAAGGGAGCTCGGCCATGAATGTGGTGTCACAAATACTCCCCCTCCAAGAAGAGACCAAGACAGAACGCAAAGAAAACGCATGTTAAATTATCCATTAACAACCTAAAACATGGTAGAATAAAAATAATTTTTAAAATTCAATAAAAATATTGTACATGATATTGTACATCCTCGTACATTATGGTAAAGAAAAAGAAACTTTTTTAACTTTATTTTGTTTATATATATTTAATTTAACATATATTTAATTTATATATACCAGAATTTATAGAAACAACGAATAACCGTTTCAATGGAAAATGATAAACACAAATCTATTTCAGAATCAGAACCATCTCTTTGTGCTGCAAATAGATCTTCTATTAATACTTATGGTAAAAAGATCTTGACAGTAACATTGAATCTAAGAAGAAATTTTCCCTTTATATTTACCGTTGCCGATGTTAATAAGCCTATTATCGGTGCAGATTTACTTGAAAAGTTCGCCATTTAGGTTGATATTAAAAATCAACGATTCTACAACCAAAATAACTGATGTAAATATCTGTATTGTCTCCGAAATTATTTTCCATTGAAACAAAATATTCGCGTTTATTAAAATCTTTTCCCAATTTAACTTCAACACCTGACTTTGCTTCTCCCGTTAAACATTCCACAAAACATCATATCGTTACAAATTCCCATTTACCCTTTTGCAGACTAAAACGTCTGGACTCAATAAAATTCGTAATTGCTAAAAAGGAATTTGATTTAATGGTTTCCCTTGGTATTTGTTGCCCTTCATCTTCTTCCACTGCTTCTCCATTACACATGGTTTCTAAAAAGGATTTTGGTGATTGGCGTCCTTGCGGAGACTACCGCCAATTAAACTTGATTACTGTTCCAGATCGTTACACACTGCCTCACATTCAAGATTTCAAATTTCATCTACATGGTTGTAATTTTTTTTCAAAAATTCACTTAGTCCGTGCATACCATCAAATACCTATTGTTGAACAAGATGTTTATAAAACTGCTATTACAACTCCTTTTGGAGTTTACGAATTTACCAGAATGCCTTTCGGACTCAGAAACGCAGCACAGATGTTCCAATGGTTCATTCATGAAGTCACTAATGGTTTAAACTTTGTATTCGTATATTTAGATGATATTCTTATAGCGCGTAAAAATAAGGACGAACATCTTTCACGTTTAGATCAACTTATTGAAAGATTAAATAATTTTGGCATGAATATAAAAACTTGAAAGTGTGTTTTTGGGGTTCAATCCATTGACTTTCTTAGTCATATCATTTCATCAAATGGAATTCGTCCTTCGTCCGATAGGATTCAGGCCATTAATGATTTTACGAAAACCCTTAAGGAATTGCAAAGATTTTTAGGTATGATTAATTTCTATCATAGTTTCGTTCCAATTTTTTTTGCGATTCTTAGTTCTTTGTGTAATCTTTCTAATTCTTTGAAAAATAATAACAAAAAACACATCACTGTTTGATTAGATAAACATGAACATTCATTTAATACCACTAAAACTCTTTTAAATCAATTAATTGTTCTTGCGCAACCTTCTCGTACAGCCAAGTTGTCAATAACAACAGATGCTTCATCTACAGCAATTGAAGCAGTTCTCTCTCAAACAGATAATTTTACTCAACCTATACCATTTTTTTCAAAAAACTGTCATCTTCACAGATTAATTACTCCACGTACGATAGAGAACTTCTTGCAATATATTCAGGGATTAAATTTTTCAAACATTTTCTACATGCCAATAATTTTACGATTTTTACCAACCATAAACCTTTAATTACTTCATTTAATTCTAAAGCTGACAAAATTCCTCGTCAGATACGTTATCTACATGATATTATTCAATTTACATCAGATATTCTTTAAAGGATCTGATAACATAATCGCAGACGCATTGTCTCGAGTTGAATCAATGACTTCTCTTTTTCCTAATGTCAAAAGTATACAGGTAGCGCAAGAAAATGATGTACAGATAAAACATCTTTTATCACAACAAACTTTAAAAACTACCAAGTTTATTCTCTCCAAGGAAGAAACTTCATGCTTTTCATAATATTTCACATTCTGGCGGCACAGAATTTTTCTAAAACACTGTATTTTTGGCTTCGTATGAATAAAGATATTTATCTTTGCACGAAATCTTGTCTACGTTTTATTAAAAAACGAAGATTCACAAATATACAAAATTATCATTTAAAAGATTTGCACTTCCAAAAGGAAGATTCGAACATATACACATTGATATTGTTGGTCCCCTTCCTCATCCTCCACGATAGAGGTAGGCAATTTGAATCTCAGATTTTTTCCAGGTCAACATCCAGCAATGTAAAAGCGCCTCCGACGTGCTGGTCAAAGGCTCTCACAGAGGAGAGTGCCCTGCGAGAGCAACGATTCTGGCTAAATCCTCCCTACCTTTAACCCAGTTTATCTCTAGGCACCTGGGTGCAATGTCAGCGATACTGCCGACGCCGGGAGGTAAGCAAGAGGCGATTATAGCCTCGGCATACTTCCCCGGTGAATCGGACGATCCACCGCCAAAGGAGGTGAAAGACCTCATAGACTACTGCAATAAAAGGGGGAAACAGCTCCTCCTGGGCTGCAATGCGAACGCACACCATCTCTCATGGAACAGCTCAGACACAAACAAAAGGAACTTTACCAATACTTAACAAGTACAAATTTAGATATCCTCAACAGAGGTAACGAACCTAGCTACGTCTCGTCTCAGTTCGCAAATCGCAAACTAGCATGTTTCACGCGAAATCACCAAAACAAACAGAATTCAGAATCCCTTCACTCACTGATTGGTGCTCTTTTTGTAGACACATCAGCGAAGAGGTCGATGAAATCAAAACAAATATTGAAAGCAGAGAGGATCTTGAAATAGCCTCTTTTCAACTAAACAATCATACATAGTGCATATGAATCAAGCTGTCCAATAAAACACAAAAGAGCACAATGCAATGTGCAAACATCATGGTTAGAAGACTATATAATAAAGTCAGGCATTCCAAACTCGAGGAAACATGGGACCTCTATAAGAAAGCGCTAACGGAATGTAACTTGGCTATCCGTCAAGCCAAAAGAAAAACCTGGCATAGCTTCTGTGAAGGCATACACAATTCGCCTACAGTTGCTCGTCTGCATAAGATGTTGGCAAAAGATCACAACACTGTAAATACACTGAGGATGCTCAGGAATCGTTGGAGCTCCTACTGAGTACACACTTCCCTTCCTCAAAAGTCTGCCCCCACGCAGATGCCGACCCTGAAGTAACGGGATGGAAAAGGTAATCGATCAATACCTTAGGAATGGAGTGCTTTTCATTAATCCACTCCTCCCTAACCAACATGCTTACCAGAAAGCAAAATCAACTGCTCTCCTTGTTTTCACTAGCACTTTAGAGGAGGCAATTGCAACCAAAGAGATAGCCCTATGCGATTTCATAGACATAGAGGGTGCGTTTGATAACATCTCCTATGAATCCATACAGAAGGCTTTAAACGTAAAAGATATACATCCGCCGACAATCAAATAGTGTATCGCCATGTTGAAAAGTCGGCAGATCGCAGCCAGTCTGGGAGGCGAGTCGCTGAGTATAAAGGCGCTAAGAGGATGTCCCCAAGGAGGAGTGCTATCACCTCTACTATAGTGCCTGGTAGTTGATTACTTGATTAACACCCTAACAAAAAACGGATTCAAGATTCAGGGATATGCTGATGACCTGGTAATCACAATCCGAGGTAAATATGATACAATCATAACTCAACTAATGCAGAAAGCCCTACTCCTCACCAGTACTTGGTGTAGAAGCAATGGGCTCAGCATCAATCCAAATAAAATCGAAATGGTCCCTTTCACTTAAAGAAGGAAGCTACAAATAAAAGCACCCCCCATTGAAAGCAGAACTATCAATCTCAAAACAGAAGTTAAATACCTAAGGGTAATACTAGACAGTAAACTAACCTGGAACTCACACTTAGATGAGGTGAGGAAAAAGGTCATCATGGCAAACCAGATCTACCGCAGGCTCCTAGGAAGGAACTGTGGTCTCAAACTGTCACCAAGTACGAATTGAGCGCCGTTCGATCTGCTTGGCCATTGGTCGTCAACACTACCTACGGATCGGACGGTCGCCAACCAACCACAACGCCCGGTTGATAGGGTTTTATCCAAGGGCGCCTATATAAGGCGGCCGGGTTTCCATCAGCGGTTAATTCCAACCGAACTCCGAAGCGACAACAACAGCGACAACGATAACAGCGACAACAGCAGCGACAACGATAACAGCGACAACGAGCCAGCACTTCAACCGCCAATTCGAAGACGACCCCTTTCGTCTTAAAAAAACCTTTGAGGGTTTTTTTTTTGTACATATTTTGTAAATAAATTATTTCGTTTTATTCAACAACTGTTGTTTCTTCTTCGGCGCAATCCATCCCCCGTAACAAAACCACGAATGGCTTATTAGGCCTACATAGCAATAATCAGACCCATGGTCGCCTACGCCTTATTGGTTTGGTACTCGGTCTCACACCGCTCCATTTACATATACAAAAGAAGACAGCTTTAAGTGCCTTATCACTGAAAATAGTTTCTTCACTCAAGTCCATGCAGGGCAACCTCAGAGGGCACCTCGAAATCCTCAAGGACCCATGTCTAAATCACTTGATTTCAAACGGACCTTATACCGACAGAATACAATTTCAACCAGCCGTATTTAGAAGCAGGGATGATTGGGCGAAGGGAGGGCCTCAACTAAAAAGAGGAGCCGTAGCCTGGTACACCGATGCTTCAAAGACAGTTAGAGTCGGAGTAGGTATGGGCATCAGTGGACCAAATAGCCACATTAAACTGGCACTCAGTTCAGACATAACAATTTTGCAAGCAGAAGTTTTTGCTATAAACTTCTGCACCGCTTGGAACCTACAGAACTACAGACCTTCTAAGAACTACTACAGAACCGACTTTCCTAGGCGGGATGTTAGTAGTAAAAAAGCACTGTAACGCAAAAGATCTGTAAGATCAACGACGGGCGAAGAATTAAAACGCGAAAGTAAAAACTGTTTTCTATTGTAGATTCGATCAAAACGGTGACCAGTATAGTGAAATCAAATAATACTCTTATTTTGTTAAACTATTAAATAAAACTTAAGTTACAATTCCGATGTTATGGTGAATAAATAAAAACATAACCCCTAGATTTAGAATAAGAGTGAGCACGAACCCACATAGATAACCACTTGTCTCACGTTAAATGGACCACCCCTGTATATGCTTTTACAATTAGAACATTTGACCGAATACACTCCACTTTCTTCCAGCTCATTAAAAATTTTCTTTGTGTGATTAGTTAATAGATTCAAAATAGTATTACGATTAGAAAAAGAATATTAACGTTATATTTTGAAAAGGTTTGTTGAAATTTGGTAGTACAGTAAATTTGGACTGTTAAATAGTAAAGGTTTGTAAATGGTATTATTAATTTTGTCTCTAGTAAGTAAAGGGTCTTTTAGGATTCGTATTTTATTAAAAAGTTGTTCAACCTTATAAATCGGGAAGCCATTGTCGCAAGCAAGCCGGAAGATGAAATTAGTTTCTTTAATTTTATTATAATCAGAGATAATATGGATGTAAAGAATAAGGTATAGTAGTTGCTATAGTGGACGGTATTCTATAAATATCATAATCGATGAAATCTTTATCGTTTCTAGTTAAAGTTAAATCCAAAAAGTTTATCATTTTATCCTTTTCAATTTTCAGAAGTGTACTTAAGTTTATCATGTAAGCTATTAATAAAATTATGAAAATCATTAAGATTATTAAAATCACCACTCTATATACAGAATACATCATCCGCGTATCTATACCAAGCAACAATATGTTCAGAAAAAGGATTGACAGAGTTGATAATATATTTGTTTTCGATGTCATCCAAAAACATCTTCGCAAGCAGTCCCAATAATGGCATCGCCATAGGAAGATCATCCGAAAGAACAAAAAATTAATCATTAAAACAACAATAATTTTGAGAGACAATATTATATATATTATATTATATATTATTATATCGACCATCCTAAAGAGTTACCAAAGGCTAGGATACTGCTCAGAGTTGTGTCTCTGACGCCATCCGTAGTAGGGCATTCTTCCCCGAATACTCTTAATCTGAGGTCCTTGAGGGCAGAGCAGTTATACAAGATGTGATAAACTGTCTCGTCGTACTGTTCACAAGAAAGCACACATATTTACAAACTGCACGGACGTGCTGTTCCTATCCTGGGCAATGTGGCTTACAAGGATGACTGTAAATTTCTATTCTCAAAAAGCTCAGTATTCTTAAGATTCCTTGTGAGTTTATACTTGAGTGTATACTTTATGCGAACAGAAACAAGTCTGCTAAAAAATAAAGATGAATTTAGAAAAAGCGGTGATAATTTTATAAAATCTTCAATAAAAAAACTATTTAGGGCACCAGATGCCACGTCAATTGTATTCAAAACGTTGTGATTTTGTTTAAAAGATGCCTGCTTTTAATATGCGTTAAAAGTGACAAAATTATCATACTTGCATCACTAGTACCATTTTGTAATGCATCCAGAACAAAGCTATACAAGTGTTTGCTTGTTATTGCTATGGAGAGGAATAAAAATCATGTAGATGATTGCTACTTTTGCTTGATGAATGTCGTCGGTATTAGTACAAGAATACTAGCACAATACAAATATCATGATGTATCATCAGTGTCCAAGCCAGTTCTACGTACGAATAATGACCCATTGCCAGTTTGTCCAGTTGTAAGTTTAAATACCCAATAAAATTCGACTAGAAAGAAACCATTTAACAACACAAAGTGAACTGCATGATTTGAGCTTATTGTAACAAATGGCAGAGTTGCTTCAATCTTGGTTGCAGGAATTATCTGACAGTGAAATATGAGTCACTGTATATAGGAAAAGAAACACAACGGAACATTCACAACGGAATATTCAATGAAATTTCACAATGGAAATAAAAACAATCCATTCCAATTGTTCAGGCAACACAAACGAAGGAATGCAACGACACAATGCATACAACTTTAGCCAAGATCAAAAATAATGAGCATCACTGGAACATTTGTGGCGATCTAAAGCTATGAAAGTATATTAATTCTAATTTAAACATGAATTGATTTACATATCTTTCCAACTAAAGTGATTCACTAAATTTTGCTGCTTTTGTGTCTGTGGGATAACCGTGCAACTAGACATCATTATGTGAGAGAAAGTTGGGTAAGTCGTAGTTGTTATGAGCTAGGAAAATAAAACGTCTCTGTACCCCTTGTAAATCCAAATTCCCAAATTGTCAAAAGCAAAAATCAAAGAAGGAATATTTGTAACGCCTGATATTCGATAATTAATGGCCAACGGAATCTTTACAAAATATTTAATCCCGAAGAAGCAGCATGGCATCTGCTTTCCCATGTTCATTTTTTCCTGAAAACTTAGGCGCCTACTGTGAAACTTGGATTTAAACTCAAAAACTAACAAACGATATTGATAAATTTGAAAGAAAAAAAGGAAAAAATTTTTTGTTACTGACTTTTCAAACGTATCTTAGTATAAATAATGCGTCGGATATGTTCAAACCACTAAATCGCACGAACTTTATATTCTAACTATAGAAGTTAAATAATTATTCCCATTTTTATGTAAAAATTATACTTTTCCTAAATTAAAAATTTTTCAAGTTCAATTTACGATACGTAACCATAGAAACCAATAAAATAAAATAAAAGTTACAACTTATGTTATACTCTGTTTTTAAACCAGGAGTAGTAAACGCGAAAGTAAGATTTACACTAGGAAAAATCACCAGAACATATCACTAGATATTTTGGCGGTAAATTTAAATTAATAATTATTATTATTTATTTATTTACTTATTATTGTATTTATATTCGTTTGTTATCGTCAACACTAAACATACAAATTAACATTGAAGTTATGAGTGTATTTATTTCAAAATATAATAAAGAAGGGTTTAAGAACACAAAATTTACAATAATGACACGAAACTGTCGAATTGTCAATAACCTAACCTTCAAATTCAAAATCAAAATTCAAAATTGCCTGTGTGTGAACCTTCCTCGCATTCAACCAATCATGTGCAAGGTCAATCTGGTGACAAATTTAAAATACTCCTCCTGGTTTAAAAACAGAGTATAGTGAAAAATATACGGACAAATCAAATTAAAATATGGCTAATTGAATAAAATATTTTAAATGTAAATTTATGTAATAATACACTATGTAATTAATAAATATTATTTATTTGTAAGTGTACAATTCCTTATTCAAACAAATTCCCTGCCAATTCGGCACACATTTGAAGACGAATTCTAAATTCTTTATAAGAAGTACGAATTTCCGCCAGTGGTAGAGATTCTATCGCTTTAATTATTCTTAGTTTTAATAGTTCTGCATCATCTTGTAATGGTTCACTGTAAACAATTTGTTTCAATCGTGCCCAAAAATAAAAATCCATAATTGTAAGATCAGGACTATGTGCTGGCCATCAAATAGGACCATTTCGTTCAATCCATTTTTGACGAAATTGTAATTTTAACCATTTGGCACAATGTGTGAATGGTAAGCTGGGCAAATGTCTTGCTGAAAGTACATTGACCGTATAAAATGTAAGGATCATTGGATTTACATCGCTCCAATAACGACAATGCTGGGAAGAAACAATGTCATTTGTTGAAAAGCTATCTGAAAAGCAGCGTCTTCCTCGTTTAGTCTCTTTGCCTGCCTCTTTATGGATAATACAGAACCCGTTTCCAAAAATTTTTTCATCAGTTTGATGAATATTCGCGTTTATTAAAATCTTTTCCCAATTTAACTTCAACACCTGACTTTGCTTTTCCCGTTAAACATTCCACAAAACATCATATCGTTACAAATTCCCACTTACCCTTTTGCAGACTAAAACGTCTGGACTCAATAAAATTCGTAATTGCTAAAAAAGAATTTGATTTAATGGTTTCCCTTGGTATTTGTCGCCCTTCATCTTCTTCCACTGCTTCTCCATTACACATGGTTTCTAAAAAGGATTTTGGTGATTGGCGTCCTTGCGGAGACTACCGCCAATTAAACTTGATTACTGTTCCAGATCGTTACACACTGCCTCACATTCAAGATTTCTAATTTAATCTACATGGTTGTAATTTTTTTTCAAAAATTGACTTAGTCCGTGCTTACCATCAAATACCTATTGTTGAACAAGATGTTTATAAAACTGCTATTACAACTCCTTTTGGAGTTTACGAATTTACCAGAATGCCTTTCGGACTCAGAAACGCAGCACAGATGTTCCAATGGTTCATTCATGAAGTCACCAATGGTTTAAACTTTGTATTCGTATATTTAGATGATATTCTTATAGCGCGTAAAAATAAGGACGAACATCTTTCACGTTTAGATCAACTTTTTGAAAGATTAAATAATTTTGGCATGAATATAAAAACTTCAAAGTGTGTTTTTGGGGTTCAATCCATTGACTTTCTTAGTCATACCATTTCATCAAATGGAATTCGTTCTTCGTCCGAATGATTTTCCGAAAACCCTTAAGGAATTGCAAGGTATGATTAATTTCTATCATCGTTTCGTTCCAAATTTTTCTGCGATTCTTAGTTCTTTGAATTCTTGGAATTTTACTCAACTATACCATTCTTTTCAAAAAACTGTCATCTTCAAAGATTAATTACTCCACGTACGATAGAGAACTTCTTGCAATATATTCAGGGATTAAATTTTTCAAACATTTTCTACATGCCAATAATTTTACGATTTTTACCGACCATAAACCTTTAATTACTTCATTTAATTCTAAAGCTGACAACACTCCTCGTCAGATACGTTATCTACATGATATTATTCAATTTACATCTGATATTCATTAAAGGATCTGATAACATAATCGCAGACGCATTGTCTCGAGTTGAATCAATGACTTCTCTTTTTCCTAATGTCAAAAGTATGCAGATACAAAAACATCTTTTATTACAACAAACTTTAAAAACTACCAAGTTTACTCTCTCCACGGAAGAAACTTCATGCTTTTCATAATATTTCACATTCTGGCGACACAGAATTTTTTTAAAACACTGTATTTTTGGCCTCGTATGAATAAAGATATTTATCTTTGGACGAAATCTTGTCTACGATTTGTTAAAAAACGAAGATTCACAAATATATAAAATCATCATTTAAAAGAGTTGCACTTCCAAAAGGAAGATTCGAACATATACACATTGATATTGTTAGTCCCCTTCCTCCTCCTCCACGATAGAGGTAAGCAATTTGAATCTCAGATTTTGTCTCAATTTAGTACATTAATTGGAGCACATCAGATTCATACCTCCTCGTCATTCTTCTTGGGCTCAGATATGCTTACAAAAAAGACCTTGGTATTCTCCTGCAGAATTGTTTCTTACATCACACGAATCTTTGGATAGTGAACCTTTACTCATACCTTTACGTGAAATCTTTTCAAACTTACATGCTTGACAAGTTTTACATCATACATTCCAAAAACCTTTTGTTCATAAAGATTTATTAAAATCAGATATCTTCTTCCTTAAATTAGAAGGTATGCGCGGTGCGTTAAAAATGTCATAAAAATTTCATAATTTTTAGAAATAACAAGTATTGTACTGTTAGTGTTGACAGATTAAAGCCATCTTTTATTTTAAACGATTCATTACGTGCTTTTTAACAAACTTTTTAACAAAATATCGCGGCAATATGAATAAGAATTAATTTGGATTTGAATTTGAATTAATAAAAAGATTTGCTCTGTCCAACTCTCTGTCTGCAGAGGAAATATGGAAGGTGCCGACTCACCCATGACGTATTCCAAAATGTTTTAAAGTTGAAATTGTAGTCCACAATGTGATTGGGGGAGGTGATTGATAATAATCCAAAGAAAATTTTAAGTTCAAAAATCTAAAGTTTGTTCAAAAATCGCCGGGTATAGGTCCAAAAGAATCAGGTCAAGTGTAAAATAATCGTTGAGGGAAGTTCAATAAAATTCGTCGGCTGCTGGTTCTAAGTAGTCTTAGGTTGCAGGTTCGAAATGGTCTTTGGTTGCAGGTTCGAGTCTTCGGGGTTACTAAATTCTGGGGATCTTATCCACAATATGATAAATAACAATGTATTCTTTGAATAATTATATTTTAATACATATGTATATTATCAATATGTACGCTTCGTACATGGTGATTGAATTTTAATGAATTAATAATAATAAACAATTTGTCTTGGTGATATTGTCATGATAAATAAATAAAATGTTTTAAAGAAAAGGGAGGTCGACCGTAAATGTGCCGCCACAAAATGTATTGATCAAATCTATCGCATTTGCACTCTATTGCCCATTTTCCGTTTCATCGTTTCTTACGTCAAAGTACTAATTTATTTTTACATTTCTTCGTTTGCGTAATTTCTAATTTAATTTATTTACCAATGAGAAATTAGTTTTCACGATTATAAAAAATTCGTAGTGTTTAGCATCCGCACCTTTGTAAACATAAATTGTATAAATTGTTGCGTTTAAAGGACGTACGAGTTTTAAATTCTTGTATTATTATATCGTGAAGGTTAGGATTTTTCTTTATCACATTAAAAACTATAATTAAGCCTCTCTTTAATTGATAAAAAATTACTTATTCTTGCAGAAACTTTCTTGAGAAACCTATTTGTTGATGTCCAAAAATACATATAAATATTGAAAAACCTTTAAATTTTCCAACTGACATTAGTAGGCGATTATTAATGTTGGCCTGCCAATTTTGAATGTCTACTCTTGCACTTAATAATTAAAACTTAATAATCTTTGATGGCTAATCAATATACAATGTTCCAAAAATTCATTTGCTTAACACTTTTTTATTAGATTGTAATCTAAATTTATTTTTGCAGCTTCTAATAAAAAACTAATTTTAGATAATTTTATCACTATTACAATTTGTTAGATAATTTTGATAAAAATCACCATTTTCAAGTTCTCGATTTAAATAATAACACTAAAAAAATAAATATCTAGATCGAAGAAAAGTTAGTTACATTAGAAAAAAATTAATAAATATACTAAAAGAGATGTTCAAAAAGACCTCCGCTGGCATCTTTGCATGCCTGATATCGCCGTCTTTATGTAAACCGTATTGTAGACAGTACATTTATCTCTGCTTTAATATTGTCAAATTATTCCACTATCGTACCAATGGAATTTCAACACTGTGACCAACGAGTTAATTTGCTCCCATAACTATATATCCATAGGTATTGACGTCTAGTGGCCGGGGTGGTCAATTTATCGATGTTTCCGATCCACGATCCTAGGAAACAACCCTAAAGAAATTCCTTCACGCCATTCGCGCAACATGTTCAGATGCACATAATGTAAACACCACATGTCTCTTCTAGTATTTGAAGGATCAACGTCCACAAATTCGTTTAATTTTTCCAAACGGTGGCAGTATATAGGATTTTCATCCGTCCACTACGCAGATTTTTACACTAAACATTTCGCCTTTAGAAAACGTAGAATAATTGATGAAATATACTTTTTTTCAAAATTGATTATCAATTTACTTTTTCTACAAATGTTACCCCCTTTACACGAACAGAAAGATCTATTAACAATACTGTAGCAGAAAGTTTTTTATACCATGAATAAAACAGTACTGGGCTTTAGAAAGAGATGCGACTTAGTGGTAACTGCAATAACTAGAAATCGTTATACTGAAATTCGTACAAGCTTAAAAGTTGACAAAGGCGCTGACATTCCAGAATCTACACGTTATAATAACTGAAGATTTGATTGACATATTACGTAGAATAATGTGTCAAAAAGCAACTGGTGAAAGGTAAGCCAAATCCGAATGGGATGAAAGTTTTGGTCGCAGTGAATCCCATCGAATTACCATTGAATTTATATTTATTTAAATGCAAAGAAAAAAAAGGTGCAGGAATATTTTACCTCTACACCACTTTGGATGTCGCAAGGCAAAGTGAATGTAATGGGACGGGCATTTTAATAGAAAAAAGTGACAAAAAAGGAAAGAACTATAAGGCAAAACTATAATAAATTTGAAATCAGATAACATACTAAGAAAACAGGGATTATGATTGTATTGTGTGTGAAAAAGTGGGTGTTGTAAAGAAGTTTGATAACAAGCCAATCTTTGCCGCATTTACAGAAAATGATGTACGCTCTGAAGATACTTGTAGACGTTTAAATAAACAACAGAAAATACATTGACGTAACAAGGCCAGCTTAGATAAAACTTTACATGGGAGAGACAAGCTTTATGCACCAGGACTCGGAAAAGATGCATCGCAACAACCGTTCAACACAAAGAAAAAAGAAATTAGCATCACATCTACCAACGGATATGACAAAAATCGGTAACAGCCGCTCTAGATACAGATTATCTTGTTGTAAATCCTTAACTTTTATAAAATGTCAGGAGTGTAACATACATATGTTTATGTATGTTTCAATTCCATTAGGAATTGTTATAAAACTTTTCATGAGCATTGAATTTGAAATTTCAAAACTAATTTAACTTACTTAACGTGCTACTTAACTAACTTAATTTTAGAACTAACAGTAGACCTAGAACTAGAAACATTCGAGTTAAACCATGCGTCTTTAAATAAAGAAACAAGTTCGAAGCGACCAAATCGGTAAAAATTTGACAAAGTACACATGAAAAAATAATTAACAATTAATTAACACTAACTACTGGTTAATTGTTAACTAATTGTAAGTAGTTTAAAGTAGTAATGTTCCATGTGCATATTGTTCCTATGTCAATGCATCTCTATCGCCTGTCTTATCATCTGTTGGAATTAATTTCCGTCTCTGGCTAGCACCTTGGTCTTAGCGAAATCTATGATGTGCCCCTTTATGTGGTAATGCTCTGCGACTGCCGACTGCTGAATCTTATTCAGTCGAATTTCATGGTGGTTGATGTGGCACTCGATGTTAGGTTCAGTTTGGCCAACGTAATACTTCCCACAACTGCGCGATAGCTGATAGACTCCTGCTCCCTTTAATTAGGTTAGTTTGTCTTTAGTTATCGGAAAAGCGTTCCAAATTTTGGTTTCTCTTCTTCGGACAGTCTCTACTCGCGTTTTCTCTCTACTTGCGTTGTTTGGTGGCTCGCTGGATATCCCTGAGAGTGTTGCCGTTTTTCTGGATCACATGTTCTAGAAATGCTTTCTTTAAATTCTTTTCGTCGTACATCTTTTCTGGTTACTAGAACAAGGCATGAATCACTAACCTCTTCTGTTGTGGATAGTGATGGGACGAAGCCTGTAGGTAACTGTTCTTGTGTGTCTAACATTAGCACTATCACTAGAATTAACAGTAGACCTGAAGATATTAGAAATATTTTTTTAAAAGTGCTGAGTATATCACTGGATTAACCACCTTTTAGATGAGTGTATGCCAAATTTTATAAAAAATTATGGCAAGTTAATAATTTTGCAAATAAATTCAAAATGAAGTGTTTTTTATCAATTGATTTCATCAGATATAGTACACCATGGCATAAAATGTACAAAATTGCAAACAATTACTTAACAACTATTTTAATTCGTTACAACATACAACAAAACTATTTAAAAAACAATTATTAAAAAAAACTAATCAAATTCCAGTTGTATTCACCAATCCGCCTTTACAATCCGCTAAACCTCTTTTGTATGTAGTTACATTCCATTTATAATTTAAAATTCAAGAGGGCTCCACTTGAGACGTGGTAAGTAATGTATACGTGGTAGTAATATATACGGTAAGTAATTGATTTTCATTCAAATTACCTTCCAAAAAAGAAAAAAAGAATCCATAGTCCACCATCACAATTTTTAAACAATACATTTATTTTCCGCGAATATAGTCACTTTAGGTTTGTAATCCAATCAAGAGCTTCCATAGTCACGTACCATAAATTTTTAGATGCCACCATTTATTGAAAACGTGACTTCTTCACTGAATAAAAACTGGGGTCTCAAACCACGAATGGCTCATTGGGCCTACGTAGCTATAATCAGACCCATGGTCGCCTACGCCTCATTGGTTTGGTGGCCAAAAACAAAACATAAGACAGTACAACAACAGCTTTTCAACAATTTTCCACGCAGAAGTTCTTGCTATAAACTTCTGCACCACTTTGAACCTACAGAAGGGACAGAAAGGTGCATCCATAAACATTTTCACAGACAGTCGGGCCGCCTTAAAGGCAATTCAGGCCTACACGTGTCACTCCGCGATCAGAGAGTATACCAGCAACTTGAGAGAACTCGCTAGGTGCAACGATGTTACCCTATGGTGGGTTCCAGGTTACTGCAACATTGAGGGCAATGAGAAGGCGGACAAACTAGCCAAAGAAGCAGCGAAAATGCCCTTCATTGGAACAAAAAAGCCACCTAAAACAAATAATCAACAGTAGGGAGGTCTCAATGGTAGCCTTACGCTGGAAAGAACTTCCAGGTCACAGACAAGCGAAGAGTATCATAACTCCGTCGCAACAAAACCAAAGAGGTTTTATGCCTCAGCAAAGGGGATCTAGACGCTCTCAGGTTACCTGACCGGCCATACGCCCCTAAAATACCACCTCTTCCACATTGGACAAGCTGAGGATCAAACTTGTCGACTTTGCAACGACGAATCAGAAACAGCTGAACATATACTGTGCAATTGCATCGCCAGAGGCCGTCTAAGACATAAAGGTTCAAGACCTCAGGACAATACTAAGGTTCATCAAGGACCTACATTTGCCCTAAACCTTTGGAGGGCTAAAGTTACAATAGATCTTAAGGGTCGCGGTAACGAGAGGGGTCACTCCCCTCAGCCCGGCAGCAAAAATAATAATAGTGTGGACAATATGAACAGAAGGTATATCAGTATTCTATTGAGATGAAACTGTCAGATTATTTATAGATGCAGATTTCTTACAAAAAGTATCAATATTCACTTAATCAAGTAGAGAACTAACCTAATCAGGTGACTTTCAAACTAACGTTTAAGATGGATGTACAAGTAGAAAGCATTAGTCGAGACTCTCTATACGGATGGAGAAGACTTAAATAAATCCCTACGGAAATCAGAACTCAAAAAGCCACTACAAGACCGGCAACCCCAGGATATTATACAAAAAATAGACAATAACTAAAAGAATGGGGTCTACAAAATTAACTGCAACGAACGTCAAGGACTAGACTAAATGAACACTTGAACAATAATAATTCAGCCGTAAATAAACATATAGTATCAACAACACATTCTACAAACACAATAACACTTTTACATAACATTCCAAAATCGAAAAGTCTGGATCTATATGAAGAATGGGAAATATTCAGACATAAATACTACGAAGAGGATAAGATGTTAAATGAATTTACTGAAACCAACAGAAATCACATTTTTATAGAAGTTTTTAATAAATTAAAATCCAATGCTAATTTAAAATTCGCGCCAATGTAAAAATGTTATTTCCTTTTTAATTCTTCCGTCCGATATTTGTTTTTGACATTCGTACAGCGCTGTTGATGAAGATTTATTGTATAGTAAAGAATATTTTGTAATAATTTAGAACATCCTATTTCTAAAAACTTTGCATCTGCAACTGTTTAATTGTAAAAAGGAGTTTTTAATAGGTTTTAACGTTTATTTTGTATAATTTGACAAGTGAACACGACATAACCTCTAAGAATCTTCTCTGTAACATAATAAATAGAAGTGATATGCAGGGGCGCGCCGTGCAAGGGGTGCAAGGGGTGCATCGCACCCCGGCGCGGTCATCCTAGGGGCGCATGTAACGCAATAAAATTGCGCTTTTATATGCAAAGGCGAACTACTGAAATATCAAACATTGGCACAAATATAACAGAGGAAGAAGAATCCGACGTGAAAATTTCAAACGAACCTGAAAATGTCTTGCATTATATTTTTACTAATGATTTATTCAATATGCTTCCTAATATTACTATAGCACTTAGAATATACCTAACATTACCTGTTAGTGTTGCATCAGGAGAGAGATCATTTTCAAAACTTAAAATAATAAAAACCTATTTAAGAGCAAATATGAGTCCAGAGCGACTTAACAATTTGTCTTTAATAAGTAATAATAATAATAACAAACACTAGAAACTTTCGGGTTTTGCCGTGCGTCTTTTAATAAAAGGTTTGACGTTTCGGATGCCATGTTGTAACCTTCTTCAGAAACAGGGTTCGAAGTGAAAGCCTTGGTACTTATATTATTAACCTTTATGGGGAGGATATCAACAAACAAATCAAGGATTTGGATAACTCACGAATTAGACAACGCAAGCTGTTGAGCAGTTTGGCCTTTCTACGAAGATGCAGAGAGAAGAAAGTAACGCCAACCTTCTTGAAGATGAAGCACCACATCGACTCCGCTGCAGCACGTAGAATTTTGATTAGGACAGAACAAGCACTGCTACGAGAAAGAATCCACAAGACCTTCAATGATCTACAAAAAATAAGTGAGAAGTTACTACGACTCCACCTCTCACTTTCCAATTGTATATCCGGAGAAGACTGGGACAAAGTGGACAGACTAACAATGGAGAAGGCTGATCGCGAATTTCAGAAGACCCGTGACACGCACATCAAGAAGTTTGAATCTCCGGAACGCCGGTCGCAAAAGAAGAAAGGTAATAGTTTACCAGTAGAAACAATCGTCATTAACAGATCGAATATCCCACTAACGAAAGACGAAACCTCTGTGCTCGCCAAAGAATTGAACTACGCAATCGCCCCGAAGAAGGTCCCAAAGGAGGAAATCATCTGCGAAGTGGAAGCAGCTATTCGAGGGATGCCTACACTGAAAGCCGAAGAGATCCGACAAGAAGTTACGAGAGTACTGAAGTCAGCAAAACCACCAAAATCCAACTTGACGGTTGGTGAAAAGAAGGCACTCCGATCTATAAAAGAAAAGTCAGAAATCGTCGTGTTACCAGCAGACAAGGGGAATGCCACTGTTGTTATGGACAGGAAAGACGACTACAAAATGTTGAACCTACTGCACCCAGCCATCTACGGGAAGATCAAGAACCCACAGACAAAATCGTAAGAAAAATGCAGAAACTGATAAAATCCACAGGAATTCCAGCAGAACAGCAGAAAGGTTTGTGCACCAAGAATCTACGGACTACCGAAGATTCACGAACCAGACGTCCCCCTCCGCCCTATCGTCAGCGCCATCAACTCCCCAACATACCAGCTGGCCAAACATCTTGCAAAGATTCTGTCTCCCTTTACAGGTAACACGGAATCGTATGTCAGCGATTCTACACATTTTGTGGAATCGGTAAAAGGTGTAAAGCTGGATGCTGGGGATATGTTGGTAAGTTTCGATGTGGAATCCCTTTTTACTAGGGTACCAGTTAAGGATGCTGTAGAGGGTCTTCGCCGAAAACTCATTCCGGAGGGTTTACCAGAATACGTGCCAGATCTGGTGGAGTATTGCTTATCGTGGACGTATTTCAGCTGGAAAGGAGAATTTTACGAGCAGTTCGAAGGGGCAGCCATGGGGTCTCCACTATCGCCAGTTATAGCTAACACTTCGAACCCTGTTTCTGAAGAAGGTTGCAACATGGCATCCGAAACGTCAAACCTTTTATTAAAAGACGCACGGCAAAACCCGAAAGTTTCTAGTGTTGGTTCTAGTTTTAGTTCTAATTTTAGTTTAATTCACACCGGCCGTGAAAGCCTTCGTACTTACAAGAAAAAATTATTAAAAATTAATTTTTTATAAATATGTTGCAAATTGTAATAAATTAGTATAAAAAATATATTTTATAAATTACTTGTTGTTCCAATGTTTGTATCTTATTTCAATACGAATTTGGGGCGCCAAAAATGAGTTCGCACCCCGGCGATCGTTTACCACGGCGCGCCACTGGTGACATGCCTCCAAATTTTCTTCAAGAATTGAATTCCCTTTTGACGGTAAATACTTGGTAATTGATTTAATGCGTTTTTGTGAAATTTTCAATACATGTTTTTTAATTCGTAGCGAACAACCTGAAGACGATTATAGAATAATCAAAACCGGTCATTGAGAGAACAAAAATTTTTTAAATAAAATTTAATCTTCAGAAATACATTCTGTATTATTTTCACCGATTACCAGGATATTCGACGAACAGGAAAAAGCGGGACTTTTGGCAGATTATTTAAGATCACATTCACCAGTCTTTGTAAAAATGACACTTTTATGTAGTGTCCTTTGAGTTAAAATATTGCTATTATAACTCAGTTATTATCAATAGTAGTAATTCTGCCACTTTTATGTATGATTTCCTTTAAATTCTTAACATTTTAAAAGCTTTACCAGATATGATAAAGGATGTATGTATACATGATGGTCCATTTAACCTGAGACAAGCGATTATTTCGACATTCATTTTACATAAAAATGAACCAAATGAAAGTTGTTCTATGCGAAGGGGGAAACCATATGACGATAACATTTTTTGACCTTGGCCTTCTTTTCAAGGTCATATGAAGGTCACGACTAATTTTTTAAATGGCATCCTATATATTTTATTGTAAAATCTGAATCTGTGGATAAAAGTAAAGTAACTCAAAATAAAAAAACTGTGTGGTTTTGCCAGTACAACGACAAAACATCTTTTGAAAAAAATTGAAACTTCTTCAGAAACAATTAACTAACGTTTATAATCTAGCAAGAACAAATAAGATTTATGAATTTTTAAACATTTTCCTACCCGCTTTGATACATTGTCTTTAGTTCTTAATTCTTAGAATACTATTTAAGAATAATCAACAAAAAATAATCCAGAAGAGGTACATCGGGTGACCTGACTCGTCGGAAATACCTTTGGAAGAGGTTTAAAAGTTTCCGACATTTCAATTGTCAATTTGATAATATAACAACGCATAGAAAACAAGAGTTCGTGGAACTGCTTATGTCGGCATTTTCAGAATATCGCTGTCAGAGACTTAATTGGTTGAATTGTTTTAAAATGTAACAGGTAAAACTAAATTTGCATAAAAACTGCTTGGCAACAAATTCTGAATTCATTCCACTGTTTTATATTAAGGCAAAGTGTTTAAACTAAGTCATTAAATCATGGATACTCTACGTGTGGCAGAAAAAGTCGAAATAATTTTTATTAGCTTTTACAGGGTTGTGAATGATTTCACTACACTGGAAATGTGGAATCAAGAAAAAGAACTCAGCGAGCAACTGTAACTCCGGAAGAATAGGAAATTGCGGTATTAGCTAGCGGTGAGGTAAATCTTCAAGTTAGCACTTGACGACTTGCAATTGACGTCGGAATATCGAAGACCAGCATTTTAAGAATGTTAAAGCGCAACAAGTATCACCCATACCACATTTCATTACATCAACAGTTTTAAGGAGGTGATTTTGTAAATCGATTAATATTTTGAAAATGGGCACAAGAACGAATGCGGTTGGACGTCAATTTCTTTGGTAACGTCACAGAATAACCAGAAAGGACAGCGACGGCGTTCTCTTTCATGTTCAAGGGTTCAAATTTGTGGCCTACTGACCTACTTACAATGCATACGCCATCTTACTGGTTGGAATATTAAGTGTGCGAATTTTAAAGCACGTTTATTTTTCGTGAAATAATAGGCAAATTGTATAATATATATTTCCTTTTGGAGTTTTAATAATTGCAATTTAATAATTTAGGAAAATTTATTTTGAGCACAATCGGATGCATCGAACATAAGTGAGGTTAAGTTAAAGGGAATTGTAAACAATAACACCAACCTATAAGATCGCAGTGTCCTTTCTGGTTATTCTGTGGTAACGTGCTATTCTCGGATGAATAATTTTTTTTGTGGGGGATCCTTAAGAATAATGTGTATCGCGAAGTACCGACTACGCCAGAAAAGATGAAAGAGCGGATAAGAAATGCATGCAGAAATAGTAGCTAAGAAAACCTTTTAAGATGTAAAGAAAGTTTTAGTAGAAGGGTTAATAAATGTATTGAAGTGGGTGGGGAAATATTTGGACATGTATTATAAATTTTATACTTGTTGTTGATTAATAGTATAGTTTAATCATTTTTTTAATAAACAAACAATATTTAAAACTATTTGAATAAAAAATTATTTAGATTTTGTCTACAAAACATGTTTCGCCATCGTATTGGCAAAACCACACGGTAACTTATTTTTTCTTTTTTTAATTATTTTACTTTTATCCATAGATTCAGATTTTGTAATCAAAAACATAGGGTGCCATTTAAAAAATTGGTCGTGACCTTCATATGACCTTGAAAATAAGGCCAAGGCCAAAAACTATTATCGCCATAATATATGGTTTCCCCCTTCGCACAGAACAACTTTCATTAGGTTCATTTCTATCTAAAATGAATTTCGAGATAATCGCTTGTCTCACGTTAAATGGGCCATCATGTATACATACATCCTTTACCATATCTGGTCAGAATTACTACTATTGATAATAACTGAGTTATAATAACAATATTTTAACTCAAAGGACACTACATAATCGAATTACTTTACCAAAAAACAATTCAAAATAGAAGTGTCATTGTTACAAAGACTGGTGAATGTGATCTTAAATGATCCGCCAAAAGTCCCGCTTTTTCTTTTTCGTCGAATATCCTGGGCTTGCCGGACTTGTAGTGGCTTTTTGGGTTCTGATTTCCATAGAGATTTATTTAAGTCTTCTCCATCCGCATAGAGAGTCTCGACTAATGCTTTCTACTTGTACATCCTTCTTAAACGTTAGTTTGAAAGTCACCTGATTTTTAGTTTTAACTGATTTTTGGTTAGTTCTCTACTTGATTAAGTAAATATCGATACTTTTTGTAGGAAATCTGCATCTATAAATAATCTGACAGTTTCATCTCAATAGAATACTGATATACCTTCTGTTCATATTGTCCACACTATTATTATTTTTGCTGCCGGGCTAAGGGAAGCGGCCCCTCTCGTTACCGCGACCTATAAGATCTATTGTAACTTTAGCCCTCCAAAGGTTTAGGGCAAATGTTGGTCCTTGATGAACCTTAGTATTGTCCTGAGCTCTTGAACCTTTATGTCTTAGACGGCCTCTGGCGACGCAATTGCAAAGTATATGTTCAGCTGTTTCTGATTCGTCGTTTCAAAGTCGACAAGTTTGATCCTCAGCTTGTCCAATGTGGAAGAGGCGGTATTTTAGGGGCGCATGGCTGGTCAGGTAACCTGAGAGCGTCTAGATCCCCTTTGCTGAGGCATAAAACCTCTTTGGTTTTGTTGCGACGGAGTTATCATACTCTTCGCTTGTCTGTGACCTGGAAGTTCTTTCCAGCGTAAGGCTACCTTTGAGACCTCCCAACCGTTGATTAGGTGGCTTTTTTGTAGTCCACAACCAGGGTGTACGCTGCCTCTCTGGCCAACTTGTCTGCCTTCTCATTGTCCTCAATGTAGCTGTGAACTGGAACCCACTATAGGGTAACATCATTGCCCCTAGCGAGTTCTCTCAAGTTGCTGGTACACGCTCTGATCAGTGCGGAGTCACACGTGTAGGACTGAATTGCCTTTAAGGCGGCCCGACTGTCTGTGACCTTGAAAATAAGGTCAAGGTCAAGAAATGTTATCGTCATATGGTTTCCCCCTTCGCACAGAACAACTGTCATTTAATACAATAATAATCGCTTGTCTCACGTTAAATGGACCACCCTGTATGTATACTTTTGAGTTGTAGTGGATTAAATTCCCCTATCTGAAAAACCAGTAGGGTGCTCTATTTAACATTTTCGAGTTTCTTGTGTCAATTGAATATGGTAATTAAATTTCTGAATATCTGTATAAGATAGGTAGATATACATACATATATACAGTGCTAGCGTAAAGTAACCCCCCCCCTGTTTAACTTCCGAACAAATTGAGATATCACTATGAACAAAAAAACGTCAGTTTCTATATTTTATCAGCACAAATATTTTCTTATGGAAAATTTTGCCATCACTTTTAGTTTTTCCGGAAAATAGATCAACTTTGTTTTTTTAAATGGAACACCCAGTATATTATGGTATCTTCCGAAAGATGAAAACAATACGAATCCAACGGTACCTCACAATCAAATATCGGTTTATTAGTTTTTCGCATAAAAATTAAACAAAATGCGGAATTTTGCCGGAAAAACCAACGTATCTTCGTCGACTACCTGTCGAAATGCAATCGGACAGGTAAATGGTGGACGGTCGGTATACGCTCGAGCTAAGACGGATTTAAAATTGCAAGTTCAATTACATATTTTTTTTAGAAATGAAATAAAAGTTGTTTGGAAGTATATTAAATTTATGAATTAATCATATTTTATCAAAAAATATTTATAAAGAAAAAAAGTCAATATAAGAAATGAAATTTTCTTATTAAAGATTTTGCTAGTATAGGTAACAGTTGAAAAATTAGCTTAGTGTTGTTATTGAATAATAAAAGAATTTTTTATTTATTAAGAATCAAATATTAAGTAAATTGTTCGATATGATTACCTTGAACTTCTAGGCAGTGGTAACATCTTTGTAGTGTTTCCTCTCTCACACGGCTTAACATGTGATCAATATTTTGGCAGACGTCAATAATTTTTTGTTTTAAATCCTCAATACTACCCAACGGAATTTCATATACCTTGGATTTTAAATAACCCCATAAAAAGAAATCTAAAGGTGTCAGATCTGGTGATCTTGTTGTCCATTAAAATTTTTATCAAGATAATTTCGTACCATTGGCGCATAATGTGGAGGTGGTCCGTCTTGATGAAACACTAGTTCCATTTCAAAATCGTCAGAATTCTGTTGTACAATTTGCAAAAGTCTTGAAAAAAAAACATTTACTTTCTAATGAAATTGAGTGATAACGTCACGATATTCATGTGGATTAACATCACGCCGATGCAATTTTCCACCCAAAAAGAAAGTACATTCATCACTGAAACAAATATGTTTCAAGTATAATCGATTTCGTTCAACCATATTTGTCATTAGATCACAAAATTCTGTTCTTCTATATCAGGGTCATCTTCTGTTAATTCATGAAGCATTTTTATTTAAAATGGATGATATTTATTCTTCTTTAAGTATTTCCACGTCTTCCAACAACGACGCGGAAATATTTAACACATCACACGTTGATGCGATAGCAGCAGACGACATCATGGGCACATTAAATACTTCTGTTAATATCTGACGACCAGTTCTTTTGCGGTCTTCGACGCTTCCAGTTTCCAAAAACTTATTCACAAGCTCTCTTAAATATTTTCGACTAATTGGATGTTCAGGAAATCGTTCCTTAATCAGTTCTTAATCGTCAGCACGAGCGAATATTAAAATTGCTTCGATATTGTGCTTGCTCTAAACTCCTTCTAGCCATTTTGATCTCGCCTTTCTTTGGTTATACTTGGTCGGGTACAATTCAAAGATAGAAATGAAGGAAAATATTTGCATGCTGCCTTAAATACAAAATTTCAAAGTACCTACAAACTTTAAAATTGTTGTTATGACAATTTTTTCTTAGAAGTTTTAAAAAGAACTTTCTTTTTATCCTTTTCTTGTATTGATTGTTTCATAAAAACATTCTAAAAGAATTGCTGATTTTAACCCTGCTTAATCCGAGCGTAGACCGACCTTTAACTGACCGTCCACCATTTATCTGGCCCATTGTATCTCGACAGGTAGTCAACGAAGATACGTTGGTTTTTCCGGCGAAATTCCGCATTTTGTGTAATTTTTATGTAAAAAACTAATAAACCGATATTTGATTGTGAGGTATCGTTGAATTCGTATTGTTTTATTCTTTCGAAAGATACCATAATATACTGGGTGTTCCATTTAAAAAAACAACGCTGTTCCATTTTCCGGAAAAACTAAAAGTGATACCAAAATTTTCCATAAGAAAATATTTGTGCTGATAAAATATAGAAACTGACGTTTTTTTGTTCATATTGATATCTCAATCTGTTCAGAAGTTAAACAGGGGGGGGGGTTACTTTACGCTAGCACTGTATAACAAATGGCATTCCAGTTGGGAATATCTAAAGACCAATCATACCAATTTTTATCTTTGTCGCTTGATAATTGCCGAGAAATTCAAATATAAAGAACTTTTAAAATAAAATAACTCAAAAACTAAATTACGATCAATAATTTTTAGCCCTGAAACTATAGACATCTACGATTTTAATCTAATAGCTTTCATAGTCACAGATAATTGTACTTTTGACTTATCCTGTCCACATACATGCCCACATACACTCAGATATAATGCTAAAAATACTCGAAATGGATTCAGGGGCCCTCAAAACGTATAGATCCATCAAAATGTTGATATCGATTTATTTACACGATTACAGCACTTAATTTCTCTTTAAATGTGAGGATGTAAAAATGATTCCAAAAAAACATCTTCTCTTTAATTATGAACAATGTTTTATTACACATTGTCCGCAGTAAATATGTAGGTTTCAAAATTCTTATATCTTAATGTTGTGCTATTTATCTTTTTTCAAAAGCTTTCTTCGCGCTGCATAGTTCTGCTTAAAAAACCGTGTCAAACTCAAGATCAAGATTTTGTGCGATTGTTATTATAGAATAAAACAAATACACTCAATAGACACACTACTATAAATATAGATATACCATATTAGTAAGAATTGAAAAGTACTTCACATAAATCTATTTCTTTTAACGTAAAAATGGTGAATTTTTTAACGAAATTTGCGCACATATAACAATGTTCTGCATGTTGTTCATAGAGCGGCACTTAATCTTATACAAATCTTGTAAGGGTACTTAGGTTTACATTTTTGCAGTTGTGATGTTAATGAGAATTGATTAATACCACTCAAAGGTAATGATAACCCATATCGAATTCTTACTGATAATACTCATTCTAAGTGAATAAATGGTTAATGTGATCAGTTATGAACAACGAAAGCAGTTGAGTTTTAACCAGAAAACGTTTTAAAATGCAATGCACAAACGGTAAGTTTTTTTTAAATATTAATATTTTATAATTAGTAATTTTAAACAGTAAAATGACCAACACTTGGCGAAACTTGACAAGTAATGCAAAATTTTATCAAATTTGCAAAAATTACTTACATATATTAAAATAGCATTTTGATCACTATTCCCAACTTTTTGCCAAATCATAAAAGAGAGAACAAAATTTATTAAGGCCAACAAATTAAATTATTTACAATTTACAATAGATAAGAGTAGAAAGAAAAAGAAAGGTATGTATACATATATAAAAAAAACCGTTGGCCCGAAAGGACTATCGACCGTAGTCTTTCTGTCTGTCATAAAAAGATTAAATCCTTTTCCAATCACAACTAAGTCAACATTACTTTGAATACTACATTGAATATAATAAAGATATATGATGTGGATGTTGTAAAGATTGAAATCACTTGTTGTTCCTAAAAAGACGATTTATTTAAGGATAAAAATAAAGTTTGATACTAATCAACCAGATATGGTAAAATATGTCAAGTCGAAGATGATCGCATTTTATTTTGAAGCAGTTATAGATAAATAAAATGACTTTTATCAACATTTATAAACGTGTAAAAATTTCAAATAATGACGCAGCAAAAAAGTTTTTTTAATATAACTATTTATTATCAGTAGTCGTTTTTACATTTTCCTTTAACGAATATCTCAATTATTTTAACTGTACTCAAATTTATTTAAAAAAATCACGATAGTTATTTTTTTGATTCTTATCACGTTGATATGTATTATTTTAAAACTAGATTAAATTAATCATATCCCCCATGGTGCACTTACTTCTTTATCATAATCTCGATAAGGAATATTGAATAGAAATGTTAATAACGTCATAAACGAAATTTTTTCAAATTGTTTAAAAAAGCAATAAAAATTTTTTATTCGATATGTGAATCCCATATCTTTTTAATTATTTAGTACACATACATGATTAAATTAAATACTATTTTTTGTAGATTCCCAGGATAGCGACAATGAATCCCTCGTCAAAGTAAGTAAAATATTAATAAACATTATGAGCTTGAATATTTTTATTAGTACAGACGATTCCGCATAATTGAGACACCGGCTGTTAATTTGGAATAAATTTCAAATAACGGAAACCAAACTTTCTAATTAATGTATAGTTTAATCGCCTACTTAAGACAGCTTTCCGCTTAATCGGGACGAACAATATCCCTCGAAATGATTTCTTGTTGGTCGTTGTCCGTTTCGTTGGGCCGTTGTCTCGTGCGATACAATAAAAAACCGATTGTAATTTACCAGACATGGTACAATATGTATTGACATCATCGATCGTATTTTTATGACCTTTATGTAATAATGTCACTTTCCATCGCTTAAGCGATGCGCCCATCTGTCGTTCGTCTATATGTCGTTATTTTTTTCGGGACAACGAAATTGTCCAAGAAAACGCCTGTCTGGCGAAATCGTGATCGAAAAGATCCAGAAGTTGAAGAAGCGTTGGATAAATGGTTTTTCGTAGTTAGTGGACGAGTAAATGTTACAGGGGCAGTATTGAAAAAGACATCAGAAGAGATTGCGGAAAAACTAGAACATAAAGAATTTAAGGCAACAGATGGATGGTTATCTTGATGGAAAGCAAAACACAAAGTCAGAACGGAAGAACAGAAGAGAGGACACGATTCACACGGTGCAAAGCGCTAAATACGTGATTTTTAAGAAAGGACAAGGTGCATAGTGCTAAATAATGAAAGCACTAAAATTGATGACACACAAAAATTCCAAATTTTCTGTGTAGGCAACGTCTATAATGCTGACGAAACCTACCTTTATTATCGAGATACACCAGGCAGATCCTTCTGTTATTCGAATTTTGCACTGTCTGGATACAAAAAGGTACTGAACCGGATTACTACTCTTTGTTACGCCAATATGTTTGGGACTGATATACGAGAATTGGTCGTTATAGTAAAAAGTAACAAACTTCGGTGTTTTAAGGGCTATAGAATGCCGCGTGGATGACTTCCAAATTTTTCGAAGTTGTCTTTTGCCGTACGAAAAGGGATTTGAAAATAAAGAAAGAAAAATTGTATTCCTTCTCGACAATTGTACGGCACATCCTCATATTAATTTAAAGAACATAAAGATACAAATACTGCCACCTAATACGACACCATTAAAAAAAAAACCGAGTCAAGAAAAAACAGATAAAATAATAATAATTTTAAAAGATACTAATATTGAGAAAGGCCCGAGAAATGTAAATTCTACGCTATCTCGTAATACATATGCACATGCAATAAAGCGACACCTACAATAGCTGATCCCATACAGGACGAGAAGAAAGAAGACGATAATTTTCAAACAGTGGTACGAAAAAGGAGTAAAAACACAAAAAAATAGATTTATACATGATTCTGCTGAAACATCAAATTTGAAAGCTATAATCAAGTACTCTTATTTATATATTTTAAAATTAAATAAGGACACTTCGGTACATGATATTACTCGATACCTAAATGAAAAAGGATTTAACGACGTCAAATGTGACTTAATGAAGTCGAAGAGATCCGACATATATAGCTCCTTTAAGGTGGGCGTTCCATTTAATTTGGTTGATCAATTAAAAAATCCAATGATTTGGCCAATTGGTACATTAATTAGTCATTTTTTCTGGAAAATTCAGAAATGAACTCAAGAGACATAACACGCCACAATGTTTTATGTATAAACATGTAAAGTATTGAAAAAAAGATAGATAGCTTAGAAATTGTATTACAACAACATGATATAAAAATTGTATGTGTAAGTGAACATAGGTTAAGAAAAGATAAACTTAATCTACTAGCATTAAATAATTACTCCTACTTATTTAATGAATGCTTTCCTTTACAACAACCGGCGAATCCATCTAGGTCACTACCGTGGTTTAACAAAAGGCTACATTCTATAAAAGAAAAACTGGATATACTTGATACAATTGCTAACACAACAAAAACAACTGAATCATATGATATCTATCAAAAGTATAGAACTGAATACAGGCATGAATTAATGAAAACTAAACAAAAGTATAATACAAACTACAATATGAATGCGAGAAATAAGTCTAAAGCGGCCTGGCAGGTAATCAAGGGATACATAAACTTATGTTCAAAACAAAAAATAAAATCTGATGTAAACGCAGAAGAATTGAGCATCTTTTTCACGCATACACCGTTGGAAATTGCATCATCATTGATGAGTGATGGTCCAAATAGCCCCAGTGATTACATGAACTGTGTAAAATCGAATGTTAACTCGTCTGTACTGTTTTCTACGAATGAATTAGAGATATTTAATACTATAATGCAACTCAATATTAGTCACTCAGAAGATTATTATGGTATGTCAACGAGCATTTTAAAATTTATTGCTTACATCATTGTTGAACCATTAAATATTGTTATTAACAAATGTTTTCAACAGTTCATTTGTGCTAAAAATTGCGAGAATATCTCCCATACACAAGAAAGGTGATGAATGGTGATGCAAGGTAAATGATTCTAACAATTTTCGGCCAACAGCTATCTTACCAACAATGTCAAAACTTTTTGAGCATCTGTTGAAATCGCGTCTTCTTGACTATTTGTACAAGGAAGATGTTTTCAGTAAGCATCAATGTGGCTATCCTCCACAAAATTAATCTACATGAACAAATCATTGATGGTTTTAATGAGTCAAAAAAATGTCACCACTAATGTTGGACCTTACAAAGGCATTTGATTGTGTTAATCATAAGATACTGTTGAAGAAACTGGAATATTATGGCATCAGACACCCCACGATAACAGTGTTTCAATGGTACCTAGAAAATCGAAGACAGGTGGTCCAAGTTGGTAATAATAGATCGACCATAAGAAGGGTGGAAATCGGTGTACCGCAGATATCCATCTTGGGTCCAATTTTATTCCTTTTATATGTGAACGATCTTCCGGAAACTCTGAACATGTGTAAGACGATAATGTATGCAGATGACACAACATTGATTAATATATCTAGTACAGTTGAACTACACGAAAATGAAGGTCTCAGTCAAAAGGTTTCATCATAATGAAAGAATGAAAATAAGACACAAAAAATTGATTTTAGTACTAAAACAAATACTAATAACGTCTTCTTGTGATAAAAATACAGCTTAGGTGGAGAGGATAGTGACAAGGAGCGATTTCTAGAAGTTGATTTAGACTTGTATTGATTTCTGGATTTAGAACAAAATTTCTGGTTAGGTTGACAACTTTTAGTAATCATTTGTGATTTAATTAATGCTAGTCTCCATCATTGCTTACTGTTGACTGATCGTTTGCAAAATTGTCTGACACTATAACGTAAATTCTGACAATGTCTTGACAATTTCGTTAACATTATCAGAGTTTACATTTTTATCGATGAGTAAGGGATCTGAAGTAGAACTATTTTATTTATTAATTTACGAGATCTTATATTGAAAGAGATGGAAGAAGAATTATGGATTCCCATATTGTGTATGCCATATTTAGCAAATTGTTAACATTATCCTTTTCGCATGCTAGTAATGCTACTGAGATTGTTTGAACAACTCTACGTCCCTATAACTTCAAGAGCAACTCATGACTAACCACTTAGCTACCTCCAACTGTAGCCAACATTTCTCGATAAAATTTAGAGGGCTTTTGATCTATTTCATATCCTGACAGCAAATCATCTAGTCTTTTCTCTTCACTAACTGATTAACGGGATTGTATTTAGTTTTACTAAAATGTATCCTTGAAATTAAAAATTCAACCAGATCTGGATTGATTTGCCAGTCCAGAAAAGTGGTAATTTCAATTATTTTCTATCTGCATATCGTCTGCATCATTTTATATTTTATAGCAAATAAGCAACAAATAAAAATAAATTAATAACTATAATTTTCTGTTTTTGAAAATTAAAATTTTAGTTTTATTTATGATCTGACAAACTCCCAATCGTCTAAATTAGCCAAGTTTGACAACAGTTTCAGAACGTTGTTCTAATCCAATTTTTGAGGGTTGTTTTAGTCTTTTAAAAAGCCAAAATCATAATATACCTAATTTCAAGCTGGTCTGGCAAAAGGTGAGAGTCGTTTTGTCTTATTTCATATCCTTCTTGTGAAGTTTGTGAGCTCTTGAGTTAAATCAACCCAATGTGTTTCTTTTAGTTGGGCTTACAGATTTATAGTATCTATGTGATAATATTTTATAGGATTTATTTAATTTGAACTTATAAAGAAAATATTTAGAAAATATAGGTATCTATGTCTTTTTTTAAAAGTTGATAAATTGTTTATTTATTATAAGTACGCATTATTATGTACGTACTTATACAGGGTTCACAACGACCGTCCATTAGAACAATATTGCGAACCAAATGAAGTGGGGGTTTGAAAATTTGCGGACTTATGATGTTTGATGCGAGTTTTTTAACTAAAATATTTTGAGGTTCCGCGTACTTGTGGTTACATCGGAAGTGGTAACAATTTTCATATTTCAAATGGAACACCAATCAATTTTAAGCCACTGGTATGTTACATACCCTATACCTATAATAAGTCATTTTTGAGATATTCATTTTTTTAAATCAAAAATGTCAGCTACAACATTACTTTCAATAATTTATAAATCATCTACTCTGACCGCCGGAAAGAAAAATTTGGTGTTGGGAATGTTGTGGTGGTTATCTATTATCGGAAAATCAGTAAGCAGTAGTAAAGTTCTTTGAAATGCTATACAGGGTGTTCAAATTATATCAAAGTTGAACTTAAGAGAAGCCCTTAAAGTCAATTTTTTCAATTGGCAGCCCTAACATATGAATTAATTTTTGAATTTTATGAAAAATTTTGGATCAACTTTATGTAAAATGTCCTATGCCTAAAATGTTTGTTTACTGGTTGCGAGCAATCATTGGATTCGTATTTTTTAAACTCTACGTGTTTCGGCTCATGACGATAGCTCGAATCGTTATCGTGTTTGCACGTGCGTGCCATTCTCAGTACGGGAGAGTCTTGGATGGTCCTGGAATACGTTCTGGAATACTACTATTAATGATTTTATGGAATGTTAAACCGTCTCTACAACGACGCTGTCTGGACGATACGAACTTGAAGTAGGCGCAGGCTGCTATGTAATCATTGTAATCAATGTTACTTTTAAAGCTTAGATATTTTAGGAATGTCTTTGGAATCCTTTCAGTTCTGGTACTATGTATATGATATCTTTACCTTTCTCTCCCAGTTTTTGGGCAGATTTTGAACAAATGATTTTATGGAATGTTAAAGCATCTCCACATGAATGACACTGACGGAGCGATAAGAAGTTGAAGGAGATCGATGTTGTTTTTATAGCTTAGATGTTTTACGAATTTCTTTAATATGTAGGTATTTCATATTAGGGATTCCAAACGGAGCTGAAGAAGCTTAAAACGCTATGTACATAAGTACATACGCAAAATACAAAGTTCTTGTTGCATAAATACTTGTAAAATTTCGTGTGACCCTCATAACAAAGTCAAGTATGCGCTAAACCTTTGCAGCAACTCCGTCAACGTGGCCCTCAAACATTACTTTGACATCAAATGTGACACCTAGGCCCCTGACCTGAGTCACTCTTGTCACCCATGCTGTAATCGTATCTGATCGTAGTCATCTTCCTTGTAAAAGAAATAACATTTCAAGGTTCGGTGTCATGAAATTTGAGCTGCAATAAAGACGTAGTGCATCAATGTCGCGCTGTAACCTAGTGTAATCCTAAGGCACAATTATTTTAATTTAAAATATACAAAATGTCTCGATCTCGATGTGTTGCAATTGAGCGGAATCGATGTATTTACAATGTCACACAAAAGTTTATGTAAATATTCGGCGTATTTCATTCATTTTGATATCTATTATACCAATTGCTATGAGAGCATTAATAAAGTATTTTAATAATTAATTGTTACAGAAACAAAAGTATCCTAAATCCGTATTTTTCATAGTTGGAAATGAATTTTGCGAAAGATTCAGTTACTATGGCATGCGAGGTAAAAATTAGAAACGCCTTTTTGTCCATTTAAATCTAAACATTTTCCTTTTTTTAATTTTTAGCTGTTCTTAGTATATACCTGACGGATATTATCCTCTACAGCAAATCCGATGCAAAAATCATTTACCACACCTTTGCTTTTATGGTTTATTTCTTTCCTGTGTTTGGAGCTATGATCGCGGATAGTTGGTTAGGAAAATTCTACACAATTTTCTGGTTATCTATTGTCTACGCCATAGGAAATGTTGTCTTATCTTTGGCGGCAGCTCCACCGGTCGATATGGATACCGAAGTATTTTCTTTGATAGGCCTATTTCTTATCGCTGTGGGTACCGGTGGTATAAAGCCGTGCGTTGCCGCTTTTGGAGGGGATCAATTTAAATTACCAGAGCAAGCTCTCCATTTAGCTAAATTCTTCTCCTTATTTTATTTTGCAATTAACGCCGGAAGTTTATTGTCAACTATAATTACCCCTTTGGTTAGAGAATCGTCTTGTTTTAACGACGATACTTGTTTTACTGGATCTTTTGGTTTACCAGCTGGTTTAATGTTGATTTCTCTAGGTAAGTTTTAAAAATCCTTAAAGGATTTGGTTATGCACATAATAATTTTTTAGTAATATTTGTAATTGGTAAACCGTCATATATTATAAGAAAACCCGAAGGTAACATGGTTATTAAAGTATCAAAATGTATTGGGGTAAGTTAAATTTAAATTGTTAATATTTTTGTCAAAATTCTTAAATATTTTTATAATTTTTAGAGTGCAATAAGCGAAAAAAGAAAATCTAGTGGAAGCAAAGAACATTGGTTAGATTACGCTGAAGCAAAACACGGAACAAAATTAGTTAATGACGTAAAAGATTTACTAAAAGTTTTGTTCCTTTATCTTCCTCTTCCAGTTTTTTGGGCACTTTTTGAACAACAAGGAAGTGGTTGGACGTTCCAAGCACGAATGATGACCGGCGACATCGGTTTTTACAACATCCTTCCAGATCAGATGCAAGTCGTCAATCCTTTACTCATTTTGATATTTATCCCAGTCTTTCAATACTTGATCTATCCGCTTTTCAATAAATTCGGCGTTTTAAAAACACCGCTACAAAGACTCGTCGCCGGTGGTTTATTGGCCGCCGTTGCATTTTTCGTATCAGCATCAATTTCGCTGGCATTGGAGAATGAAATGCCTGTACAACCCACGGATGGAATTGGTCATATTAGAATCTATAACAACATGCCATGTACTTTAACATTTTCAACAAATTCGCCGATGGGAATTGTTGAAATAGAATCAAATAAATTTTATGAAAACACAGATTTTAAAATCACCAAGGAAATCGAATACAGCTACAGTTATACATGCGATGACTATAGTGACAAGGGAACTTTTTCGGTTCGGGAAAATGAAGCAGTTGGGTATTACTTTCAAAATCCGCATAATTTTACAGAGTTTATTGACAGTAATGAGAAAAATGTTAATAATGGATATCCAAGATTTAGGTAAGTGTTTTAGTTTCTTGTTTGATATTGATCAAAAAGATTGTGAAAAAAGCAAATATGAGCTTGTTTTTTTTGTACACCGTGATTCAGGAATTTTGCAAATATTTACTTTCTAGATTATACGAAGTAACTTCAACCAAACGAGCCAAACCAGCCTTCGACCAAACTTCATTTCTTTTAGCGTTTTGAATTGATAGCTCTATATTAACTTTTGGACTAAATCCGTCTGTAGAAATATTACAGATACTTTTCAATAGTGACAATACCCATGAGATTCCAATTACATTGATCGACAAGGTTTTTGCCACATGGATTCTGAATGCTAATTATTACTTTACTACATACCCTCAATACAAAACACAAATTATTTTGATTCTGTCACCCACAGATTTGTTATGACATCCACTCATGATTTAGCTGTATTTTCCGCTAATACCTACTACTGTACGTATGTCGAATTGCATCAACTTTTCATTCAAAACAATGCTTAATTGTGAGTTTAGCATAACATAAGCTAATCGTTGTTAGTTTCCCAATATGCGCAGGCAGTGTATCAATCATCCTAACAGTTTTTGCTACGTATGTTGTGAAGCAACTTTTAAATGTCAACGACGAAATTTGATTGAACAGGTATAGCAGTTGTATCGTGATTATTTTGGCTTCTCTCAAGATCTCAAGACCTTGCAGCTTGGGCAAAAGAAACGCAATATATGGCTTTCGGAAAATCCATGATTTGGACAGAGTCTGTAGACCACGTTTTTGATTGCTACTTTTGCCTGACTAATAAAGGTATAAATGTGGCGCTAAACATGTGAAATATGAAAATGTACGCTCTACAACACGACCACTTCCTCATAGTGCTGATTTACCTATACCTACAGTGCCAGATCAGACAAATGACACTGCAAATGATGCCATCAATTTGCCTTCATATAGAGTAATTGCATATGAAATTCATGATCCAACCTATGTATCTGATAGTAAGGAATCTCATTTACTAATTCAAGCTGATCTGAACGGTCTGGTTCGTGACTTAAAATTATCAAAAAAGCAGTCTGAACTATTTGGAGCTAGATTGAAAGAATGGAATTTGCTTCATCCAGATACTAAGGTGTGTCGTTTTTCTAGCCGTAGCGAAGAACTAACAAAATATTTTGCACAACAAAAAAATTTATTTATTGCTATGATATGACTTCGGCCATGAACTTGATAGATATTAAATTTGAAATACAAGATTGTCGTTTGATTATAGACTCATCAAAAACCAGTTTAAAAGCAGTACTATCACATACTGGAAATAGATTTCCCTCTATTCCGGTAGCACATGCTTTCAGTATGAAAGAAACTTACGAAAACATGAACTTGGTGCTAGAAAATATCCAGTATAACACATTTTCATTTAAACTATGCGGTGTCTTAAAAGTCATAACTTTACTTCTAAGATTGCAACTGTGTTTTAAAAAGTTTTGTTACTTTCTATACGAGTGAGGCAGCAAATATCGAAACAATTATTTACGCAAGAAAGACTGGCTAAAGCGTGAGAGAGAAAGAACTGTTTTACACACCCTTGTCGAGCCCACCAGAGTACTTTTACCACCTTTACATAAAACAGTAGGTTTAATAAAAAAAATTGTCAAAGCCATGAACCAAAACCGTTCAGGTTTTACTTGGAAGAAAAATGTCCTAAAGTTAGTGACGCAAAAATAAATGAAGAAATTTTCGTCGGACGTCACATCAGGGAATTGTTGAAAGATAACATATTCGAAGAAAAGTTGAATTTGTTGCGCAAAATTTTTAGGGAAATCATGAAGCAAGCATTAACTATAAAGATCTGATAGAAGAACTACTTTCGAGCTTCAGATGATGAAGTGTAATTTCATTTTTTGACGCGGCTGTGAAGTTGAACCTTTGGACCAAGTGAAAGACAACAAAACAATAATGGTATCCAGACCTTTAAGTTTATTGGTACTTTGTACAGATTCCTAATATCTTTCCATTTTTTGATTATCTTCTCAAATTCTGTATCTTATGCTTTTTTGCCAATCTAAAAATATAGTAGGAATTAACCTGTTAATATAATAGATATCTATCTAGTGATTGTAATTTAGTGAGTAAACTTTTTTATAGTAATACCGGTATTAATACGGGTATCCCGGTTTTAAAAATTTTGAATACCGCATACCGGTATTGAGGTTTTGGTCCGGTATTGCAAGCCCTATTCGTAGTGTTTTTGAGACGCTTTCGCTGCGTTAAGAGTTCTGTTTGGTAATCTCTTTTCTTTTCTCCTGCTAACATGTCCACCCCATTGCAGTATTTGAAGTCTAACGAACTGTGCGAAGGGATGCTTCTCCGACGATTTGATACAATTCGTTGTTATATCTTGATTTCTTTGATCGACTTCACTATTCTACTTAATACTTTCCATTCAAATATTCTTAATTTATTTCTTGTGCTTTACGTCATTCGTAACTTATAATAAGTCTTATAATTGTCTTATACACTCCAAGATTTTCGTTACGATGGATGTTTTTTGATGTTGGTATGTGCGATGTAGGATTTGTTTTCCGTTCCATCCGACCTCAGTTCCAACCCCATGGATAAAAACTTTTCAACCGGCATATATTTGTGAAGGTATTTCATCAACGCCTGTTGGTTTCTTATTTTTTGAGCATTTCTTGCTTTTCTAATTTCTTGTATTGTTGAAAGTTCTGTATTTTCTTTCTCCGGGTCCTACCTTTATCTTGCAGTGTTTCAATTTCGATTCTCTCCTCAGAAATATATTATATTTCTGTTGACTATTTGACCTTGTTCGTTTCTATATAAACTTGTTTTATTTTTATAAATCTATAGATTACATTATTTTTCGATATTCTCCTAGATATCCCCTTTATTCATTCTCCATTGAAAATTATGTGAAATTCTCCATTCACATACCTTTCTTCAAGCAATGAATCGTACATGTAAACTGCACCTCTTTTCCAGTTTGGCATTCATATCTTCCAGGATTATTTTGATGTCACATCATAAACTTCCTTTAAGAAATGGTAGGTTTTACCATTTCTTTGACATCCTCCTCTTGTTCCTCTGTGGGGCAGTGGTGAGTAATAAGGATATATACGCAAACTAATACTCATTTTCGAAGAGTTTTCTATTAATATATCAACATATGCCATAAAGGCCTTTATTATTATTATTATTATAATAAACTTTGTAATGCAAGTATTTACAGTTAATTTGCTATTTCTGGACAATAGGTTGTACATATTATGCAAGTTTGGCCTTTCGTCTCTTTAATACGTTGTTTGGATTTCTTGCGAAATTGGGCGAACGTATTCTTGCTCGCCTAACGCAGATCTCATTGTGGCTGTGCGTTTGTAATTCTGCTTGTTGGCTAATTATTACTTCTGTCACATACATAATCTTGAAAATTAGTATAAATCCGTTATTAAAAGTTTTGTATTGTAAACGTTTCAGAGAGAAATTCTAAATTACCGGGTTTAACCACTCATTATTATTCTGTGATTTTGCATCTAAGCAACGTTCGAACTTATTTTGAGAAATGAGATTTCATCTGCCTTCAGAATAGTTTTGATGTGAATTTGTTGTGGCTTTCGATCTGTGAAAGTTTTATGATAGTACTCTGCCTAAATTTCTTTGTTCAAACGTTCAAACTCCTAGTTTTTAGGAATATTTTAAAAACTACCAAGTCGAGACTACCGAGTGACTATTGCATATTCAATTTTTTGATATAAATAGACAGAAATAATTAATTTTTAAGCAAATATTCAAAGATTTTGACAATACAACCAATATAATACAGGGTGTTTCATTTAAAATAACATATGCTTATATCTCGAAAACCAAAACTCGAATCGAAAAAAAGTTTCAAGTAAACTTTTTTTGGTGAAAAGGGGGGCACAGGGTACACATGAGCAGATTTTTTTCAGGGTTGCCTAAAGGCCCTTCTGACGTCATTTTAATTTTTTCAAATCGGACATATACTTTTTTCATTCAACGTCTTGAATAACTTGACAACCTAAGCATTTTTTGCTTAAAAATTTTTTTTCTTAAATTCTGCGTTATGAAGATATCTACAAAAAGGAAAATAACACAACATTTTTCAAAATGTATTTAAAAAAATTTAATTAATAAAAAAACGATTTAATTAATCGTAAAATAGTACTAAAATTCTTCTTAATTTTTGAAATCACCTTAGAACATTGATTAAAATTTATAAAGTTACCTTTATACATCGATTAAATGCTCAAAATGATGACCATTCACTTCTAAACATTTCTGAATTCTCATTGAAAACGTTCTCTGCACATTGCCAAGCATTTCTTCAGTTATTGATTCGCAAGCTGCTCTCATACGATTTTTCATATCGTTTGGTGTTGTTAGAACCTGGTTGTAAACTTTCTCTTTGAGGTAACCCCAAAAAAAAAATCGGGAGAAGTTAAATCGGGTGATCTAGCTGGCCAATTCACCGGTCCATTTCGTGTTATCCATTTTTCAGGACACATTTCGTCTAAAACTTCTCTTGCGGCTAGAGCATAATGAGATGGACATCCATCATGCTGATACCATAGCGCAAGTCTTCGTTCCAGAGTAAGGTCTTCCAACAAAACCGGTAAATCGTTCAACAAAGAATTCCGATACTTTCTGCCATTCAAATTGCCATCAATAAAAAAAGGTCCAATTATTTTATTGCCAACAATGCCACGCTAGACATTAACTGACCAAGGTTTTTGATGATCAACTTGTCTTAGCCAACGAGGATTTTCATGTGATCAGTAGTGCACGTTATGACGATTTTGTCAAGTTCTTTAAAACTTTGAAAGAAAAAAAGGATATGCCTTTAGGCAACCCTGAAAAAAATTCTGTTCATGTGTACAATGTGTCCCCCTTCTCTTCACCAAAAAATGTTTACTTGAAACATTTTCGATTCCAGTTTTTGTTTTTGAGATATAAGCATATGTCATTTTAAATGAAACACCTGGTATATCCATATATATTATTAGTCTAATAGTTAAGACTAGTTAGTTTCTTGATATTGACCTGTTACAAGCTATTCCCGGACACAATGTTTTAGTACCCGGACAGTGGTTTAGTAACTTAATTAACGGAGTAATTAACAGATTAGAAACATGCTTTATCATCATTTAGACCAAAACGAACAGTGATTTACTATTTCTCAACATATCGATTACATTTCTATCTCAGGAAAAATACCAAACTGAAAAGCCAGTGAGGCTATTGCAAACTTTCAAAAGGTCGAGGTTACTTAAAATTGCGTTTAAAGAGGTAGCTGAAATAGTCCAAGAATAAGTTATTACGTTGGTTAAATCAGTTAGATTGGATAAATCAAGCAGTGCTAAGTTGATTTCCTACAATGTTATTATGTTCGATTATTCTTTTATAAGTTTTCAAAATTGAGTTTATCTCTCTAATCTTTAAATTATTAAAGGTTATTTAAAATAACTCCACTTTTCGTATTATTACTTTATTTAATATTTAACTGAATACACATACAAAACTTATAACAAGAACTTCTTTCTCTAACTGTCACGTCTCCCTCCTTTTTCTCTCCCTCTTCTTAGTACCAACCTTTACTTTCTCTAACATAAATCACTTCGAATCATTCCTTAAATTACAGCATTTAAATAAAAAACAAGGTTGCGAAATACGTTAAAGCAGGCAATTCAACAAAAGTATTCACAATTACTTTGACCACGAATTAAAGTCGGAATTTTTATCGGTTATATCGTTGCTAGCAATTATAACGTCATACTAAACACGAAATTATTTATACAAAACTGTGATTACACAGATGTTAAAAATGATTTTACGATGGGAATTGGTAATTTGTTGAGTGGTAATAATTGAGTATTTAAAAATTTTTTTCCTCTTACAACTAATTTGAATCAAAACAAGTAAATTAAGCAATTCATCAAATTCCAATTAATAAGAAATCAAAGCGATTACAACTGATTGATTTCCATGATACTAAAAGAAGTTTAGATAAATTTAATGTTATCGCATGATTTTGTAATAAAAAAAATATGATTCTATACGGTTTTATTATATTTACACTTTTACTCTAAGATTTGCAATAACTATATTAAACTACTTTCTTTTTTATAGGACATTAGTTAACACAATGAATAATGATATAAGCAATCTAAACGTTAGATATTACAACAAAATTCGCCATCTTCACCAAACGAGCGATATTGGTGATAACGAACAATATGAATTTAGTCCTGGTGATCTATATGTATGGGTTGGAAATTCGGAAAAATATTTGGACTCGAAACTCGGTGGAGTTTATGCCATTCTAGCTTATTCAGATAACAATACCTTATTTGTAAGTATATTTTTTATATAATTTTAAGTTGTATTTTAACCGTACTTTTCTAAATAATCGTTGTTAAATTATTTTTTTAAATATGATAACAATGATACCATCATTTGGGTTCTATACCCAAACATTCCGTGCAAAATCATGTAGAACTTTAATTAAATTTAATTATTCGTTTATTACATTGGTCATGTATAGGAAAATTAACGGGAAACCTCAAAACTGAGGCAATGAAATATGTCGCAAGGTTAACGTTGTTTTTGTTCTTTAATTTCTTAATAACTTTTAAGGTGTAAACAGAAAAGACTTTTACATAGTCTTTTCTGTGAATAGTCGTAGAAGTCGCAATAAGGCCTTTATTTACTACAGTGCTGTAACCACCCATACTTTTTTGTCAATGAATTACGACCTTTAAAAGTCGTACACCTTCATGAACATGAATTTTACGAAGAAAGGTTGTTTATTCTGGTCAAAGCAATCAGTTTCCGAATTATTTGTCTTTAAATGTTTCAATGTAATTTTACCTCTGAAAATTTCAACATTGTTAGACACCGAAATCATGTTTGCCAATTAAAATGTATTCAACAAAAGAACACGATTTGTTTATCTCGTATTTTATTGCTACAAAAATTATAACGCCGGCCGTAGTATTTTTGTTAAGGGGGGGATTCCGATCTAGAATCCCGATTTTTTAGATAACTATTAATTTTTTACGGAAATTTGTTTACAGTTATTTGAACCGGGGTATCTATAAGATAATCTATAACATGTGTTTTTATTTCATTTTGTTTCAAAATACTGTGAAACTTTTGTGATAGTAGTTTTGTGCCTAAATTTCTTTGTTCATATCTTCCACAGACTCAGAATATCTTTGGATAGCAAAGCCAACAATATTTAGATTATAATGATGTTATTAATTTTGCAACAATACTAAGATTTGTATAAATATAACAGAAAGGACGAAAACTCGCTTTTTAAAGTTCATGTAAAAACTAGCAAGAAAATCGCTGGTACCTACAGTGTTCTACTTATACGGCGGGGAAAGGTATACATTTCATACGCTATAGTTTCCAAAGTAAAACAAATTTTTTACTATACTTTCACAAACTACATCACACTAGTTGATGATTAACCCTTCTAATACCAGATTCTTTTATGAAATACAAGTGAAGGCCACCTTTGATATATATAATAAGAGATCGTGTAATTTCACAGACTGCAGCTACCTTAGAAGGCACATAATGGGGCATATTCGTAGACATTTTTCTTAATATATAACAGTACAGTTTTTCGTTTAATATGATTTTTAAATTTTTCTTGTTCCACTTTGCATTGGTTGAACGAGGTCGTTGATTTAAAATCGCTTAACCTTCACCTTATTTGTGGTGTTTAAGGTGATCGGAGCAATATGTATAACAGGAAACTGAAACAACCACTTATTTCGTCGACTTTAAATTGTGATACATATCCCGTTTTAGTATTTCAAGAACATGTATTATAATTTCAATTTGTTAACTTATTGCGAATAACTAATTTTTCTTAATTTTTGTAACTACGTTTAGAATATAGATATCATCGAAATAACAGAACCCAATAAAGTCCATATGTTATGGCAACTACCACAATACATCATCATTACTATGGGAGAAATTATGTACTCCATCACAGGTTTGGAATTTGCGTACAATCAAGCACCGAAAAGTATGAAATCGGTCGTTCAAGCTGGATGGTTATTAACAACAGCTTTCGGAAATCTTATAGTTGTTATTATTGAAGCATTACAATCTTTTGATGATGAGGTAATTTCTGGAAATTAATACACAAATTAATTTTTAATATATTTGGTTTTAGTCCTCAGCATTTTTCTTATACGCTTCGTTGATGATTGTTGATATGGCTCTATTTGCTTTTATGGCGTATCGTTATACTTATGTTGTGAGAGACGATGACGAAGAAGATGATGGAAAGAAAAAAGAGTTGAATGGTACTGATAATGATGGTTATAATCACAACGATTAGTTATTATGAATAATTAATGGATATTTTTTTTTAATTTTTATTCAAAATAAATTTAGGTAAATGGTAAATTTTGAGTGTTATTTATTTATCACACAGTTTGGATGTTTCCTTTTTCCTTTTCAGAATTTAAGTGACCGTGACGTCAAATATAGTCTTTATAAAAGATGATAGATAAAAAAAAATAATAATGAAAAAAAGATAGATAAAAATTAGATAGAATTTTTGTTATCAATTATCTATTAGAAAAAAATCTATTTCAAGCTTCTCAACGATAGGATGTTTTACGAAATTTTACAAGTTTCATCGACAGTTTTGATTATAATCAGTTGGTAATAATAAATATCGCAAATATCGTTTTACAGTACAGAAATTAAAACATAAATAGAAATTTTTGACATTGACCTCTTCATTTGAAAGATATTTGACTTCGACAAAAATATTGGACTAAATTTTGAACGAAACTAAAATACACTAATTATGTGCGGAATGTGTACAATCCTATCAAAAACATTTACAAATTATGTAAAAACTGATTTGAAACCATAAAGGTTTCGTAAACAGATGTTTTTAAAAAGGTGACGTAATAAATTTTTCCATTTTATCTAGAAAGAAAATAAATCAATTTCAAATAATTAATTTCCCGACTATATTAAAATTATATTAACAGCTACTAATAAACAACAACAACTAACAAATCCAAAAAATGCGGTAAAATTGTTTCTTTTTGTAAAATTGATAAATGGTTCCTGTGGCAGGAAATTTATCCTAATATGTTTGTTAATTCTGACGCAAAAGTAAATATTCCATCCACAAAACATCATAAACAGTCTATTAAATCAAAAGGTACTATCAACAATGCTGACGCAAAAGACGAAATTCCACTCCATCGTAAAATAAAAGTGCAAGTATTAAACGACACAAGATCATTCGAAATAAGTACCATTAAGAACGTGTTATTAAATTGTTTTTATATGAAGATAATTGATAGTAATCGCGAGTTTTATTTTTCTTGTCGTTCTTATAGTTTATTAGCCTAATAAATTACTGAGTAATTTTCTTTACATAACTTAAAATACCTTCTTCCTTTTGGCAAAATTATTAAATTGGGAATGTTTTTAATTGATAAAATCTCTAACGAGACTCTACTGCTAAAATTTAATTCTTCGTACGATATCCATGTAAAATAAAGGATAATAGTAATAAATATAGAATTCCATAGGTGTCTTGCACCTCTTTTTGAATACTGGTATTGTCATGCTTTCTTTCTATTCGGATGGTATACTTTTTGTTTGTACTTAATTTGGTGATTGTGTATTTTAAACTTTTGTCTGGATATGAACCACTCTTGATGTGTGGTTTTGGTAACATGCAAGTCAAACCCTATCACTTTAGAGAGCGATATTTTCGCAACCGCCCGCTGAATAAAATGGCGGTAAAGTTTATAAAAAATTTTGTGCCAGAAGGTACCAGAGTTTTTTTTAACACAATTAACGTACGAAAAGAAGTTTCCCATTCGCAGATATGATGGGTTGAAATATGTACCTATACGTTTGAGATAACACCGACTGGATCACATTATCTACGATTTTAACCCGTAATGTTTCCTCATTATACTTCGTCCATGTTTTTGTAACATGTCCAGTTATTTATTGCCGCCAATTTATATTCGATATTGACGTCACTGTTCAATCTACAACGAACTTATGCCGTATCTTCTGCTAAATTTTCAATAATATAGATAAGTATAAGACTAACATAATCTCTTGCATATTATAAATCCATCATACTTTCTATTAAAGTAAGTATATTCTTTCTTTAAACTTACTTCTATCCACATTCCATAAACTGTGGGAAATATTCAAAACCTTTCACAACTTCTTTGAAGCTAGTCTAGGCACCTCTGTCATCCAAAATCATCACATTTTCAAAATAAGAAGTTTTTTTAATAAGAAGCACCATTTTTATTAAGCGCCTTTACCAACTGCTTTATTATTCCTAACTAGATATGAAGTGGGAGTAGTAACATCGTTTTCGCATTAATCAATGGATCTTTGAGAATTTCTGGGTCATATAATCATCCACATTTTTGCACAAGGATATTGACACCATTACAATAAACATAGCTGCCACCTTCGGAGAAGAACTCAATAAATGACTTCTCTCGATGTCTATACTGTCTATACCAAGAAATACTCTTTTAGTCGTAAACCTAACAGTTCAGATTAATATGTAATGTAATGTAATGTAACAGTTCAGATTTATCTTGAGGTAAACTTAAATCCCTGACCAAATCATTTATTGCAGTCTGATCACACAGAACCGGCCGAAAATTAGAATCTTCGCAATCAAGTGAATCAATGTCTTCAGATTTGGTGGAATTGGAGGAATATCGTCAGATTCAAAAGGAGAGGCTTCCGTAACACTTGCTACATTCGGATACTTAATATTATGAGAACGTTTAGAATTAAAACCGATAATTTTAGATTTAGTTAAACAAAAATAGCAGTACCTAATCGTGATTGAAAGATTCACGCCGAAACGTTGGTGTTCTGAAAGACATTGATGTAATTGTATTCTTGGCATTATTCCTCCATTTTTCATTATTTACAAGCTACATATGAAGCCCCAGATTTATAATGCCTTACACTACTTTATACAGATTTAGCTGTTTGCAACCTCAAAGTAGAAACAAATACAAATTATTAATCTCAGAAACTTATATGCACGAACAGGCTTAACATAGACACTATTATGTAAGAAAAAAAAAACGTAAAAAACAGTTTTATTTTCATTTAAGGGCATGTTATTAATATTAAATGATGAGTACATATACAACGAAGAGCAGAACGCAGACATGGCCTTTGGCTTTTTTACAAAATCATAGATGTAGCTGTATACGTGAGCTACATAGAAAATAATCCAGACTTGACGCCATCAACAAACAATAACCAACAATTAGCTATGAGTGGAATTCCGTCTCGTAGTGGAATTCACAGCATGTTAGGCTGCCCAGTACCATCTACTATTAAAAATCTGCCAGTCAGCCTTCAAAACGAACGTGGCAATTCTAGCAGAATCAAGCAGAAGAGAAATCGTTACCTATGCCCCAGAAGAACACCAACCCGAAAAACTTCTAAAGAATACCAAAAGTCACAAGACAAAAAGACTTCAACATTCAGTAGATATCACCCAATGTGATAGAAGCGCAACCTAAAATATATCATTTTTTTTTAAATTTTTTATTTTTTTGTTCTTCTATAAAATATACAAAGAAATGCTAAATCAATAAAAAAAGGGATTATTAATAATTAAACAAAAATGTTTAATTATGTTTTTGTAATTCGCGACGGTAATGAAAGCTATTACAGTACTCAAACGGGTGCTGTAATGACACTCTTTACAGCATCCGATGCTGTAATGAGATTTTAGTAACATTTTATGGAATCAGTTCAAGTTGGTGACATTGGGTCATTAATTTTTCTAGTTGTCAATGTTTTGCCACACACAATGTTTGCCTATGGATGTTTAAACACGTTTTTAACATCGAATACAAGGTCCACAATGACGAGGACATTGAAGTCTGAGCAATTTCTCTTATTTTGGGAGGTGTACATGAAACATTTTTATCAGGTGAATACGTTTTGTGTTTTGAGTTTCTATTTGTCATTCAAATTTCTATTTTCAAGTGTTACGTTGTTACCAACTGCTACATACCTGCTACATATATATATTTATTTTATTTTTGAGAAAAAAAAAAAGGATAAAAACGCGAATTACAAAAAATAGCATAAAAAACACGTTTCATAAGACTTAAAGCACTCATTCATTAAAAAACTCGTGGCTTCGCCACTCGTTTTTCAACTTGAATTCGTGCATTTCAAACGTGTCTTACGAAACTTGTTTTTTAATATACTATTCTTCACTTTTAGGAGTTAAAGCACAACTTATATTTTGCGTATACATGTAATATAGAATAGGCAAGTTTAACAATATAAATTTTTAGAAGAAATTGCAAAATTGGGATTTGTACGATTATGACACAAATTAGAATTAGAACATATTAGAAGAAATTAGAATAAAAAACTTGCTATGATTTTATTTTTGAGAGCTAAAGAACAAGTTATATCATGTATTAAAGCTGAAACGTTATATTTTACGCATATAATATACAATAAACAAGGAGTCAATTATAAAAATTGCTTGTAAATTTGATACCAAAAAAAAAAACATTTAATAAATTTATTTCTTAATACGATAAATAACAATATTTATTTGTGGAGGCTACTCGAAATTTCAAATGGATAGGGCACCTACAACTCCACTACTACTTCCACCTACAAATCAAAACATATTGATTTGAAAATGAAAGGCCCACTCAAGTATGTGGGTGTAGACACAAAAGTTAAATTTTTGAATGAAATATTGTTGTTCGAAATCAGTTAAGAAACATTCTTTCATCATAATTAAAATATTAAACATACATACATATAAAATCATATTTAATTGGGAAATGAAAATGTTCGAGGATAACTTCGCATAGGTCTCTATTTCTATCTTAGAAAAGATACCAAACTGAAAATATGTGAGGCAATTTGCTCCTTCTTTAATTTTTATACAATTTCGAAAAATGAGTACTAATCTATACTAACATCGCTTATTTTGATAAACTTTCAACGCGAATTTTGCTTGGGTTGGTTTATGTTTGAATGAATTTGGTCGATTTTTTGTCATTGTAAATAACAAGTGTTAATAAATTGGATTAATTTTTTTTTAATTCGTGGCTATTTCAGCTTCTTATCTTTTGCCCAGGTTTATAATAATATATGTTCAATCATTAAAGAGACGTAAAAAAGTATTACATTTTATCTAGTAAGAAAATAAACCAACTTGAATCGTCGTAAACAGTCGATTAACAACTCGGTTAACTGGAAACAAACTTATTAACGTAATAACTCAGAAACAAAAAGGTTGTATTAACAATGCTGACGCAAAAGACGAAATTCCACTCGATCGTAAAATAAAAGTCCAAGTATTAAAGATAAAATTGTCAAATATAAAAATACAAAGAGAATTCATAAAAGTGTTTGTAATTGTAGATAATGGATAGCAGTAATGATTCTTCTTTTTCCTTGTCATTTTTATAGTTTATTAATCTAATAATTTGCAGAGTAATTTTCTATTCATACCTTACAATACCTTTTCATTTTGCGTAGAATTATTAGGAATTTTAAGTTTTTAAATGATAAAATCTCTGAAGAGATGAAACATCTAGTGCAGCGTTTCTCCACCTTTCAGTATTCGGGACCCAACCTTTCTTTTTCATATAATAATAAAATATGACGTATATTATACGTAAAAAATTTTGACCCTAATAAAATTTTGGCAGCAGGCAGCATGAAACCTAACAAACTTAGACGCCATTTGGTAACACTTTATAGTGAGTACGTTATCAAGCCCCGAGAATTCTTTGAATTAAAATTAAAGTCGTATGAAGAGCAAACATCATTCTTCAAAAAATTCTGCCAGCTGCGATGGAGATTGTAGAAACTATGTTTGGAGATAATTTTGCCAAACATCCATACCTCTTTCAAATGATACCGTTGTAAATTTATTGCTCACTCAAAGTACAAAAACTAAAAAAAAAACTACAATATCGAATTGCTATTGCCGAATTGCTACTCAAATTTATATTGTTACATATAAATTTGAGGGAAGCAATATGAGCTATTTCACAGAATTCGTCGAAGACGATCCGTGACTTACTTATTAAGTAAGAGGTATTCTCAACAAAACGCAGACTCCTGTCCAGAAAGAGACCGAGATCCTTAACACAATCGAAAAACGGGATAGGCACAGACCCGGCGGTCAACCCGAGTTGATGCCCGCACCCACGGCCACGGGTCGGTTCGAACAGAATAGCTTATGATTTCGTTGGGTTCAGCACAAGACAGTGTCGTTTTGTGTATTTAAGCAAAGCCTCCAAGGTAGAATTGATACTACTCTCAGCATCCGCGGCATCTTGTGTATAGAAGGATCTGTATATCTGAGTGTCGTCGGCGTACAGGTGGTAGTTGCATCCCAGAAGATGGCTTGGTAGGTCATACGTATATAAAGCGAACAGAATTGGTGATAGGATAGGGGAACACTGACATCCAGAGAATCCGAATGGACACGATCAACAACAACTCGCTGTCTGCGGTTGGCCAAATATGAGCAACTCAGCGCCACCGCTCCCTCATCCAAACCCATTGCCACAAGTATAGCCAAGAGTATTCTATGAGAAACCATATCGAAGGACCGCGTGAAATCCAGAAGTATAAGAGCCGTAAGTTTTCCCTTGTCCGTAGCCGAAACAATGTCATCAATCACGCAAGTCACCGCGGTGGCACATCTATATCCCGGTCTAAAACCTGACTGATAGCGAGGCAACAAGTTAAAAGTGTTAATATGGCGACGGAGCTGAGTCTGCAACAATTTCTCAAATATCTTAATCTTAATATCTTATAATCTACCGATGGTGCTCGTACAATGTCTTGAAGATTCCAAACTGTACAAGCACTTGTGAAACAAAAATCTCCGCAATGTGTCTGGACCTATTGTATGATCCACAGAGAGGCTCTGGCTTCCAAAGAAATGAGTAGTAACTGTAGTAAATTATACTACATAAAAATGAGACCCCTAAATTCAAGAATCTTTGATGCACTTTGCAAAGATATGGGTGCAGAACATTCGACGTTGCTATTTTATTGCGAGGTTAGATGGTTATCGCGTGGGAAATTTCTACAACGTGTTTATGAGTTAAAAGAGAAAATTGCCACTTTTCTAGAAGAGGAAAACTGCCCGAAAGCCGAAAAGTTTCGATATGCTTTATTTGTGACGAAATTGAGTTACTTGGTCGACATATTCGAGAAATTAAATATCCTGAATCTACAACTCCAAGGAGCAAACACACATATGTGACCTGGACTACGGAAGGGGGTTTACGTGTCAAGGGTTCGATTTTGACATTTGAATCATTCTAATAGTGTAAAGTGCGGTCTTTTCAATGAACTTAACCTCAGCTTCGCAACTATCTTCGCGACTGAGTTATTTGCATCGAAAGTTTAATGTCTTTAAATTAGAAACGCAAAATATAAAATTTAATTTAAAATTCTTTTTTGTAGAAATAAAATTAAATTTTCGCACATAAACCCCCTTGCCTTAGTCCAGGTCACATATGTTAGATAGCAGTGATGAAGTTAGTGTAACAATAGAAAGTTTATCCATATTGGCACATAATTCTTACCCTATAATTCAGTAAACTCTACATAGAATTTAATATTATTTAAAAAATCTAATAGTTTTTGAAAATTATATTTTTATTTGTTTCCAAGAAAACAAATACTTAGTTATTTTTATACCATAATTCATTCTGTATTAAACCTACAGACTGTACCAAACAGACGAATTATAATATTGTTTATACTTTAATAAAGTAGACTGGTAGACTCATTATAATGTGGTACATCCACCACATTATTGGTGATCCTGACGATTAAATTTGATAAAAAATTAAAATGTGGTACATCCACCACATAATGATTAGATGACGTTCTGTCTGGTTCACAGACTGGCGATCAAAGGCCATCTGATTTTTATCGACAGATATTATTAAGTGTTGAAGATTCCCAAATGGTGATCCAGAGTTTGTTAAAGAAGTTGCCGCGAGCTATTTCAGTTGTTTTACTAGTTCTAGCTTCTGGCAAAGAAGATGTTAATGACGTGTTTACAATTACGGATGAAATTTGGGATTAGTTATCTTCTAACCTCTCATCTTCTTTTTCAATGACTGAAGTAGGATCCAAATCGCTCACTATTCACATCAACAACGTCATTTGAAAATTCTACTGCGAATAGTTCAGAAATTCTTAAAACATTGCAAGATTTCTCAAATTCTTGTCAGCTTCTTTTACAAACCACGACACAAGGCCAGTTTTCTATTAAATCACAGGTCAATTCCATTAACCAACGTTTAAATAACGAATTAAATAAACGTTTTCCGTTGTTCATCAATCTTCTTTTTCCATATGTACATACCATACAAAGTTTGGCGATAATGCTCCCAATTGTCAAGGTTCGTGGTGCAAATTTTTTAATTTCTTAATTTAAAAAACGAAGTCATCTAATTTAAATCGAAGTTCATAAAACTGAATGAAGTTTCAATAGAAAACAGTCCTTCAAGTAGAAATTTCATTTTAATAACTAAACGTAATTCACGTCAACCATCAGTTCATCTTATTAGTCATCGTCTTTTTATCTACGACGATAATAACAATGTAATTTCTCTTATCGATACAGGTGTTGACGTTTTACCATTTAAACTATTCCCATCCTTAAAAAGAGATTCAACTCCATTTCTTTCAGCAGCTGATAACTCTGCAATCAATACCTACTATTGTTATTCAATACCAATTATTGAATTTTTTATACAAGTTTGATATTCCCGTTGACATCAAATATAAGCGTCCAATTCATACTAAACCTAAATTATACACTATTTGCTCAATTCATCATTCTAATATACCTAACCCTAAACTATTTTCTATTAAAACTCCATTTATTAAACTTCTAAAATCTTTCCCGAGCTTAACTTCTTCTTCGGACTTTTCATTGTCTGTCTTGCATAACGTTAAACACCGTATAATAACAAATGTTCAACAGACGTTTGGATCCCTTAAAAATTTGCGATTGCCAAAAAAGAATTTGAATTTTAAGCTCCACTTGCATGGTCGTAAAATTTTAAAAACATAGAAACTGAAAAATCTGCACGTCAAACAAGATATTTAGATTACATTGTTTAATTTACTTCTGATATTCAGTATATTAAAACTAATTCAAATATTGTAGCTGATACTCTTTCCAGGATCAATATTGATGATCTTAATTCTTCTTATCCTGATATACAAGCTATTGCAGATGCTCAATCAAAAGATATTGAATTTCAACATCTATTTTCTAAACAATCATCAGAAAACTGTATTTTTAAACTATCTAGACTCGCAACTTTCTTTTCGGATTTATTTCTTTGGCATAAATTTTCATTGCTTGTTCTACTCCAAAGATATACGTACCGGCAATATTTCGTAATGATATATTTTTTAAATTCCATAATTTATCTTATTCCGGTTTTCGCGCTTCTCTTCATTCCATTAAAGCACGTTTCTTCTGGTCTCATATGTCGAAAAATATAAAACACGTCTTACTTTGATTTGAGCATATACATATTGATCTTGTTGGTTCACTCACCCCCTGCTAAAGATGTTTTTATGTTCTAACTATCATAGATAGATTTACTTGCTGGCCAAATGTATAACTCCTTAAGGATGTAAGTGCCTCTTCTATTGCAAACGCCGTATATACCGTAATTACTTTCCAAGATTCGGTGTTCCACACACCATTACACAAGACCGGGGGAAACACTTTGAATTCCAATTTGATTCGTACATTTTCTTGTCACCCTAAAACCAATGGGATTTTAGAGAGATTCCATAAATCTCTTGCAACATCTATTGTTGCCGGAGAAAGCAGCAATAGGTCTGACATCCAATCTCCCGATGCGATCTCACATTCGATCTCCCGATGATTCTGTTAGGACTCTGATCTTCTTTCAAAGAGAATCTGGGATGTTGTTCTGCTGTATTAGTTTATGGTCAGCCTCTTCGTTTACCCGGAAAATTTTTTGTTAACTCACATGTTTGTCTTGAGAGTGAGCCTCTCTTAGAAGAACTCTTACGTTCTGATTTTGTTTTCGTAAAAGTTAAAGGTCTTAAACCTTCACTTTCTCTTCAATACGAAGGACGATATAAAGTTATCGAAAAGTTTGTAAACAATTTTGTCTTTTCGCGCTACAACAAGCATAATATTGATCGTTTGCAACCAGCTTTTTTGCTGGACAACAAAATGGTAATAAAAATGGGAGATTGCTATTAGAAAAAAATAGCGACGACGTTACAACTTGTTTAAAAATGACGGTAAAAATTTAAAATGTATACCAAAAAATTGCAAAACATTTATATCTTTAGACCCATCTCAGCGATTTGTTCATAAAGCCATTTGTCCGTTTTTAATTGTTTTAACGAATTTATCCGTTACTTTTGGGAAGTACTGTATAACAAATAGACGTATTTATCTTCGAATTGACAAATTTTTTATATTTTAATAAAGTAAATTATTTAAAATGTGGTATATCCACCACAAAAGGCTTTTGTAAGGTTATAAAATAATGCACATACAAATTGTTTATTTTCAAAAATATCCGATGCTAACCAAAAAAAAACTTTTAATAAATTTATTTTTTAATATACTAAATAACAATATTTTAGGAGGCTACTCGAAGTTTCAAATCGATAGGACCCAATAACTCAACTACTACTTCCACCTACAATCAAAATATATTGATTTGAAAATAAAATGCCCACTCAAGTATGTGGGTGTAGACACAAAGGTTAAGCTTTTCATTCGGGTTACAAAAACCAACGAAACACATTCAAGTTTTCAGAATTCAGTCAATGAATCAACGTGTGCTGTTCCACATAACAATTCATGTGATTTAGGTAACTCCATCCTACTTAAAACTACATCATCAACAAATAAGAGCGCAAAACAAAACGTCAAAATATCAACACTTTGTACGAGTTGTCAAATACGAAAGTAGCAATTTTGTACCATCAACTTAATGTATTATACTTATTAATTTATGTATTTATCTTATAGATACCGCTATCCAAGAGATAACTTTTGAAATATCTGTAACCCGCGGATTGGGTGTCGGATAAGTTGCTATCTAAGGGATAACCGCGGATATCTAACCTCAAATAGGATTTATACTGACGTATAAAATCCGAGTGTTTTGCTATTTCAGTTAAAATAAGAAAAGTAATATAAACTTAAATAAAACACTATTAATAATTAACATTAGATAAAATTATCATGGATAATTTCTTCGACATTGGAGATGAAGAACAAATTTTTGAAGAAATCAATGAATAATTTCCTATAAGAAGCGAAAGGAAATAAAGAGTAGAGTTAACCACTTAAATATTCATTCAGATGTTGAATTTATGACGAGATTTCGTCTCTCGAAAAAAAGTTTTCATCACCTTTTGAATGAAATAGAAGATGTAGTAAAACCTCCATACATGACGTAAGTAATTTGTTAATTGTTATTATTTAATGTAAAATTCATCAAAATTTTAGTAATAATGCTGTACCTCCTTCAAACCGTTTGTTGCTGACTCTTCGGTTTTATGCAACAGGAAACATGTTGCTATCCATAGCAGATTTTGCAGGAGTTGCAGGAGATCATGTTAGTTGTGCCATTGCAAACTTAAGACCGCAACATTGTAGAATGAAGGAAGGTGTTGAAATCGCAAATGTACAAAGGCAGTTTTATGATACTGCCCGGTTTCCGTTTGTTATCAGTGCAGTTGACTGTATCCATATAAGAATTCCATCCCATCAAGAAGATGTTTGCAGTCCTCTTTGGTGAAATTGGTGGTTCGTCGCCTTTTCTCAGTCTCCATTTCCAAATTTTAATTTCAAGGTTAGAACAGGTTAGAATATCGTCAAAATACCTAATACACCTTTTTACACAAGCTAAAAGTCTACAACTTGTGTATACAAATTTTCAACTAGTAAATGAATCTACAAATACAATAAATTCAAATTTTATAATTATTGATTTTAATGAATTAATGGATACCAACAATCTATTATATGTATCAGATAAAACAGACATATTAAAAGGAGACTCTCATTCCTTTCTTTCTTCAATAAATTACTTGATTTGATCGAAATAATAAATCTTGTTAATAGAAATCTTCTTCGTGCTATGTTAATAGGAGAAAGGAATTAATCAAAGTGTTGAGTAATTTCATTTAGTTACACAATATAAAATTTGTTGCTTTGGTAGAAAACACGCTTATAATTGAAAGATTGATTCATATTAAAGCCTGTCAATACAATATCATGTTATTATTCAAGTTTCTATTGTGGAAACTTTGTACTTACTTTATACCTCATATCCTATCGGAGATCCTTATCAACCTTATGGTGGAATAATCAATATTACTACTTAGTTCAGAAGAACTTAATATTAATAAATTAGAAGCGATAAAATTACGAATATAATAAAAACGTTGAAATGTAAAATAATATCAAAACTTGCTACTCTAAGTTTATTATTTTGTCACTTTACAATTATCATATGTATACACAATATAATTACCAATATTATTTAAATACAAAATTAGTAAAAATATAATAAATTAAAAAAATAGTAATAAAAAGTAACCGGCTTTACAATAGCTAATAATACTGCTTTGTGCGTACTAATGGGTCTTAGCTATTCTAGTTACCGGAGAAATTTCATATTCAGTATCAACTATGACTTACCATGCGAATGCAATGTATGAAAATCACATGGATAATACTAATTTTAATCAATAACTAAAATGAATGGAGGAGTGAATGAGTATGTCTTTTAGGGCCATAACAGTATACGAAACTGCTAACCGTCTCTATATTGTCATCTTCAACTTCTAAATGTACTAGTATATTTCCACCACCAGCCTTTGCTACCATATACTTGGTCTTTGTAAATTTATCTTTAAGCAAACATCTGAATCAAATTGTTCCAGATGTTCGGAATCCTGCATCTCTTACTACCTTTCGCTGGGCAATCTTCTTGTATTCTGACGTTACAGGAAACTTTCCTGAGACTTAAACGTATCATGGCTACCAGATAAGGAGGTATATTAAACCGCGTCATTACTTCGAATAATTGTCTCTCAGTATGGTGTCGTATGCGCAGCTGAAATCCACGAAAATACGATGTGTGATTGTACTCCATACACTTTTCCAGTGTTTGTCATAATGCAAAGATAGACCATATCTATTGTTGATTTATTCTTTCGGAAACCGGTTTGCTCTATAACTTCTTCTACGTATAATTGAAGTCTGTCTATAGTACATTCATTCCATTCGTTATATTTGTTGTTATGATCAAATTTATCATACAAGGTCCTCCACGTGTTGTACCAATGCGGTGCCACCATTTTTAAAAAAGTTACCTAGTATTTCGTCAGAGTCTGGCAATTTATTATTTTTGAGAGACTCGAAAATGGTCTATTATTTTGTCGGCGGGGAGAGTCTGTTAACAATCGTTTATGGAGTCGGTATTGATATTGGTGTTGACCCTTTCCTCTTCTTCTTCTGGTTCTTTTTAAAAGTGTTTTGAAGTGGTCTACCCATCTGTTAAGTATTTCTTACTATTAAGATTCCACTATTCCGACGTGTTTTTTTCATAAGTAGTCAGAAGTTAGTGTGTTTCCTTTTCGATTTTTCTTTCAATGCTTTGAAGACGTGCATACTAATCAGCATGTCATAAACATTCGAAAAGTTAAAACAATATAAAATATATTCTGTATTGTCATGGAAGGCATTCGGTAATGGTAATTGCAGAACTTTTGATCTTTCTTCTATTCCGTGCAATGTTTGTGCATATCTTCTAACATCATATTATTATCTCAAATTCTTTTTTTATCAATGTCCATAGATGTTGGTCGATAATACAGCATAAGCTGTATTAATGGAAAAAATAAAATGCTGGTATAAATTCATTTCGTTGTTGAGGTGTTTGTTTCTGAAATAGTATCATGGGCCTTGTTGATTAATGTGTAAACGGCCATGAAAGTAAAGGCATGACTTTTGATACTAGCGTTACTGTAGGTTTCTACATTTCAACGTAACGTTTGTTCTATATGTTGTATTTGTCTATTTCTGATGCGTATCCTTCAGCTGATTCAATATCGGTGGGCTGTCTCATTTTTAGTCTACCGTTGATCAAGTCCAGGCGTATGTTGTTCAAATCATGGGCCAAAACGTCCTCCGCCCCTTTGTCTTCTAAACTATGAATCAGGAGTTGACCTATAAAAATCATTAGAAGTCTTCGACCATTCTAGAATTATCGTTAGGTTAAAAATGCCTCAATCAGATATTCGCAGACGCTCATGTAACTGCGTTAAATTATTCGATCTCCACTAAATACAGTCATAAGGTTTTGATCAACGGGTTTGATTTCCAACCGTTGCCTTTCTTTATTCCAGTCTGTGCTTTTTCTATTTCTTCAATCACGTCACATAGATTGCAATTTTATCGTCTCAATTTTGATTTCAATAGTGTACAAATTTACGAATTTTGCTTCGGATAAAGATTAAGGTTTACATGGAAAATATAAGGAACCGAAAATAATCTTAAAGATATTTAGAGTAACAAAGAATAAGTTCGATTTCTAGAGTTGATTCTGGGGTTGGTTGTGCTGATTTAACTAACGTCCCTCGGTTGGAGCAATCTTTTCTTTTTGGAGGTTTACTACACCAAACTAGACGTTTTTTGTGTTTTTAAAAGGAATTTATGTTTAATCACAAGATAAAAATTGCTTATCTCTATTTTAATGGTGTCAGATATCGCACACTTGCCATATCGTCGGCCTAATCTGCAAAACCCCTAAGTCCACTTTTGGTCTAAATTGACATTTTAGTAGCATCTGTTGAGGAAAAAATAATCTATTGACTGAAAAAATTACATATTCCTGTAAAAATTACTTTTTCGTTAATTTAAAATTTAGTAAACTCCGCAAATCCATGCTCGTTGAACCTGACACGTAATAACCGTAAGTCCTCATTGCAGAGTAATCCAGCATGCAGTGAACAGAGGGTCTGTTGAAAAACAAATTATATGTAAACATCCAGTATCAGTGTGATTTTCTTTGCAATTTTTGCTAAAGGTAAGTTATTCTATATTATGTTATATATTAACACAGTTGGACTTGTGGGATTTGCGAGAGGTTTCGCATAATAAAATAATTTATAATTAGTTTTTAATTTCTTTTCAGCAAACATAATTGAGTATGTTAAAGATAAAAAAAAATTCTACGCATGCTGCCGAATAACCAAGTTACACACAATGCAATGAACAATCAAAACAATATTGTACAATTGAATGAAATTTTATATGAATCTGATCCTGAATCAGTTGCTAGAAACAATCATTCATGTCCTATAATGCACAATTGTAACCCTGTAACACCTTTCTGTGATAATGAACAGAGTATTGAAACTAGTATCATGTTACCTTATAATCAACAAATAGACAATATTACGAACGATATTAGTTTGTGCAATCCGACAGCAATACAAGACGATAAAAGCTTGTTATTATTAGACATTGCAGAAATTACTGATTCCCTTTGTGCCGTCGAATCTAGTTTTAGTTTTACACAACAATATGATAATGTAGGAATAAGTGATGGAAAGACAACCTTAGAAATAAATAAAGTTTGCAAAGCCTTAACGAGTACAGAATGTGATATTGAAGAGAATAAAAAGACTGGACTAGAAAATAATGTGCTTTTAGAACATTTACCATATAAAAATATTGAAGAAGAGATAGAAGTGCAAATAGATGATCCGGATTATGTGCCTGAATTAAATAGTAAACATAAATAAGATGAGGAAATGGATACTGATAATGAGGATCTAAATTATGTACCTGAAACTGCCATCCATCCCCAGGATGATGTAAGCAATGACACAGCTCAACAATCTGACTTACCAGAGATGAAAAGGAAAAGAAACAAGAGACAGTTTGTAGACACCGAAATATGGTATGAAAATAAAAGAAAGTCGTTTCGCGAACAAGGAAAAGAATATTTAGGAAGAAAAATGGTCGACGAAAAATGGAGATACGATTTGCCAAAAGAGGAGAGAAAAATGCAAGAGTGGTACAACTGCAAACCTTCCTTGCGTGAGAATTCAGTGCTAAAATGTCGCGATTTTTCAGAAACGGAGAGGGAAAATATTTTTAATCATTTTTGGTCAGAAATGACATGGTCTACAAGAAAAGTGTATGTGTCATTATTAATTGTATCTAAGCCCATTAATAGACAAAGAAATAGAAAAGAGGATAATGTGTCAAGAAGAAGCGAGACTTTAGAATACTACATAAAAAAAGCAGGTGATCATTTAAGAGTATACAAGCAAATGTTTTTACGCACACATTGCGTAAAAGAGAACATGGTTTTGGACTGGTTGAAGGAAATTGCTCGGGAAAAGAATATAAATAAAGATGTGGGAGAGAATACTGAAAAACAACAAGAAAAAAAATTTATTGAAGAAAAAGCTACTCGATATCAGAAAGTGAAAGAAAATATACAGCGTTTTTTAAATAAGTTGCCAAGGGTCGAATCTCATTACTGCCGATCGTCATCATCAAAATTTTACTTAGAACCATTATGGAAGTCAAAATCATCAATTTATACATTTTACAAACAATGGTGCGCAGATAATAAATACAAGTTCGCATCCAGTACATCATTTGATCATGTTTTTGAGAAAATGAACTTGTCGCTCTTTCGTCCAAAGAAAGACGAATGTGACAAATGTGTAAGTCATAGAACTGGAAATCTATCAGATGAAATTTTCAACTTACACCAGACAATGAAAAAAGAAGTAAGGGAAGAAAAAATAAAAGATAAAGAAGCAGAAAGTTATATGCGTGGACCTCTTTGATTATATAATATGGATTGAGCTAACTGAATATATCTACTAACAAAAATGTTGCTCAAGGTGAATAGACGCAGATGGAAAGCGATAATGTGAAAGTGTAACAAAGATAGATATATTATATGTCAGTACGCTTCTATATCTATCTCACTTCTATCAGTACACCCATTATATGGCAGTACGCTTCTATGTCTATCTCGGTTCGATCACCTTGCGCAAGCTATCTCTCTCGTTGGCTCAATCCATATTATATATAATCAAAGGTGGACCTGCAATCAGTTCTGTTATCACCGAAGTCAAATACTTCATCACATTACTTCAAACGGAAGTTATATTATGTGTCCGTATCATGTAACAATACATCGAAGGTCGTAAGAAAGGTACCACACATCCCCTAAGCTTATTTCCAAATAACAAAACTCTCAAATTTATTAAGAATTGAATAGAAAATTAAAAGAAATAAGGTAATTATACTTTTAAATCTCTTTATGTAAACGTTATTTCTTGTCTTTTTTTCTCATAGTTCAACGAACTATGTTAACTAATACCAAAAATATTTACTTAAAATGTAACAACGCACTTCCCCTTTATTGCAAATACCTCATTAATGTTTCGACACATTGGAACGAAATATGTACCGAAAAAAAAATTTGTGACGTAAAGTTATTTAACTTATTATCCGTCCAAAGCATGGTCAGGGAGTGTTGCGTAACCTTCGACGAAGTAGGTTACCGTGTCTCTTTTCTTTTGCTTATTTAAAATAACTCGTTCGACATGACAAAACCGAAATTTATCTGTATTCATTTTCTCCTATAGAAACGTGACTGAAATTTTGTGCTTCATTTTGTGTAATTAAGTTGATTTAAAAGGAGAATATTTAGTTATATAAGATATGGTTTTAGACTTGCATAATATTACTTTAGTCGACATTACATTAGAATATTAATTATTTGAAATTAAAAAGTTTTGTATTTAACATATTTTAATGCCTAAAACCAATTTTCATAAAGTGTACCATTACATCTGTTCTCCAATGTGTCAGATTAGTAATTAACGCGTGTGACTGACCTCGGACTTATGCCTGAAGAAGATTGCAACATGGCAATCAAAATATCAAACACTATTTTAATAGATTCATGGCTAAATATCGAAGATTTATTTGTAATAACACCATGAAAGCTTTCAAACCCGTTTTATGTGTATTAATGTAAACATAACTTAGAATATATGAATAATTTGTATATTTTTTTTAAATAAGTGTGACATTATTTCTTAACTTGAAAATTAACTGAAAAAAATAAAATTAAAAATGATCTTATGCAAACTTTAATATGGAAAATACTTATTTCTTTTGAACCTTTTAAACGGGATTTACCAACATTGCGCAGAGATTAAGAATGCACACTTCATTTCACAAATTTCTACGTTATGACAAAACGATATATACCTATGTACATAAATGTTAAAACTAAAATAAAAAAGATTGATTAAATTTTATAAAAAGAAATAAAATACTTAAGTGTGACTAGAAGAAAGATGTTCCTTAGTCTAGTAATACCTGTGAATTGATGTTAGAAATCCTTTTACGGTTGATTGTGATTCGGTTGAGTCATGAGAATATACTATCATGATATTATGTACATGATAGTAATCTTTTTTTTTGTACTTCATTACTTTATTTAATTGTTTTATTTAATTTTGTTTTTCTCTCTTTTTGTACAATATATTTTTATATAATATATATTATATAATTATATATTATAATTATTGTATTTAATATTTGTAATTTCACAACACTATGATTTCCTTCTGCCATTTAAACGTCAAGTCACTGCTACTATCTTTTGATGCTCTAAAAAATATTATTCAAAACGCTCATTATGATATAATATGTCTTACAGAAACGTGTTTAACAGATTCTGTAAACTCTAGTGACTTCTATTCATAAAGGTTTGCAATTTTGGTAGCATAGGTTGTTCATTCGGAACTTTCGATCTAAAACATTTTCAAGATGGCTGCCACTTCCGGTCCACCGGAAGTAGACCATAACTTCGTTACTTTAAATGGAATGCTACAGTTTTTAATACACTTTTTAATTGTACATAAAAAAATATGTTGACTATTAAAAAACAATTAAAGACAATTATTAATTCATTATTATTAACTCATAAAAAGTAGTAATACTGAAAAATTGTAAACGATTGATAGTTTCAAAACTAATTTTCAGTATTCACTGTCGAATATCCGTAGACACCACCCTGTATATTAGCCATTTTATTGAAAATGCGCAAATATGCGCAATTTATTTTTTTAGGAAAGGAAAGTACAGGCTTGAAACTACATAAAAAACAAATTTCAACCTGGGATCTTGTAGGACCTTTTTTGTAGCTTAAATTAAAGTTTAACAATGCAAATAAAATCTGTTTATGAACAGTGTTGAGAAAAAGATAAATAAATCCAGCATTCAAGAAGCTATTACAGTGTTACATAAACAACACATACAGTATAAAATTATAGTGAAATTTCATAAGGGTACAACTTTTAATATGTTTACAATCGTTTCTCAATATTAATCAAATGTTTTTGGAAATTGATATGCAAAATAAGTGTTAACTTTACATGTCATTTTTATTCACAGTTGAAGTTTATAAAAAGTGGTTATTGCGGAGTAGCGAGTATTAGGATATAACCTAACGATCCCCATTTGCCAAAATATTAAAAAAAGAAATTAGTAAAATCATGTTATGGCCGGTAATTTCAAACTTGTTAACACTGTGCACCATGGGCTTCATATAAATCAGAGTAAGTCTCTTGCCATTATTTCCGGCCCGAAGAGCCTCAGACAGCAAGTTGCGGACAGTCTCCATCTATTTGTGAACAATGAACCGTTACAATTCCAGAAAACAGTAAGGAATTTGGGTGTCTTATTAGATGAGAGTTTGACTTTTAATGATCATATCAACAAATGCATACAAAGGCCGTATGGGAGTTTCAAGGTTATCTACTCGAACAGGCATTATTTGAACCGTAACACAAGGAAATGTCTCTGTGAAAGTCTGGTCCTGTCACTTTTTAACTATGCAGATGTTCTGTACTCTCCTTTTTTGTCCTATGTTTTAAAAGAAAAAATTCAAAAAACGCAAAATTCCTGTGTACATTTACTGTTTGGTCTTCACCGAAGTGATCATGTAAATGATAAGTTGCCAAAATTAAAATGGTTAAACATGCAGGGAAGGAGCTGCACTCTATATGCCTCTACCACCGGATCCTCCATCTTTATAAGCCACCTTACCTTTATAATAAAATAAGTTTTCGCGGAGATATACACACTGTAAACATTAGATTTGAAGGGAGATTACCTCCACCTACTTTTCATACAGCTTTTTTCAAAAAGTCATTTTCCTATCAGATCGCTAAGACAATGAATGAACTTCCTCTTGAGTGGACAGTGTGTGCATCATCAATAACTTTTAAAAGATACATGCTAAATTATTTGGATGGGCGGCAGTGACCTTCACGTTTGTAAAAATAGCTTTGCACCTGCATTATGTTTTTTTCTTTTTGTTGTATATTGTTGTAGTTAATGCGCATTCTATTCATGTTTAAATTCCCTATGGCATGGTGGAAGAACAACATGAGTTGAACCATGCCATAATATTGTTCTCATGTATGAATTTTTTTATTTTTATTATTGGTAATTATTTAATTTGCTGTTTATTTTTGTTTTTTCTTCTATTATTTTCAATGATTTATTACAATGATTTTTTTTGTATGCTATGAGAACAATAAAGCAATTTATTATTATTATAATAAGTTTCAGACATTAAAAGTAACGGTATAAATCAAATACCGAAATAATGGTATCGTGTTTTATATACAGGCTGTTTCTAAATTGATGCGAACATTTCAAGGGGTGATTTTTCAGTGTAAATTAAGGGGTATCTTTCATATAGCTTTTTGTTCAAAACCCCTTCTGCTCCAAGTTATAGCCCTCTAAAGTTATGGGAAAAAATTGTTTTTATTTAATAAATCCACTGTGGAGGAATTTAGAATTAGAAGAATGAAATTTGGTAGATAACTGTTGGTAATAAAATGACACCTTTTGACGATTTTTGTAACCCTAAAATGTTATTACAAGGGGGGTGAAAAAATCAACCCCTATAATATTTTCCATCAGAACTTTTTAATGCGCCTACAATTTTCTATTTAAAAACTTGATTTAAATAGTGAGACTCAATACGCAACTTTCTTGTCCATAAAAAAATTAAATAATACTCAGGGTATTATTTATTTAAAAATGTCAAGTAAGCTGGTATTATAATGACAAATATTTTCATTGTGATTTTGGCCGTGTTTATTTTTCTATCTCTTCGAGAAGATGGACATTTTTCAAGAAAAACTGCCGATTACGGACGTTCACGAGAAGTACGAACTGTAGCACTAGAGGAAGAAGTTCTTGATTTAATTGAAGACTCTCCCGGAACTAGTACAAGAAAAATTGCTCAAGAATTAAACTTAAGCTATTCCAGCATATTTATTTAAGATCATTTACAAACTTCAAGCGCTCTTACCGCAGGATTTTTTACCTCGTTTAATTTTTTGCCAATGTATTCTTCAAATAGTTACACAAACACCGCAGTTTTTATGTCGTATTTTGTTTACTGAAGACGCGAATTTTTCAAAAGAATCCATTAGAAATTTGACATAAATTCACAGATTAGTTATTATTTATTTAAAAATGTCAAGTAGGCTAGTGTTATAATGACAAATATTTTCATTGTTGTGATTTTGTCCGTGTTATTTTTCTATCTCTTGGTTTAAAGATAGATGAGAGATAGATGGATTCAATCTGCAACTTTTTTGTCTCTTAACATTTTCTCATAAAATTGTTAGTTTGATCACAAAAAAAATAATATACAGACACATATGCCATAAATTCAGACTAATTATTACAATGTCTAGAGTTTTATACGCATGTACTGAAAACATTTTGAACAACTGAATGAAATCTTATTGAAAGAATGGCAAGAAATGCATTTAGTTGAAAAAACATGTAAATTAAGAAATATCACAATAATAATTGTAGTACTAATAACAATTAACAAAACTATAAAAACAAGTAATAACAACGTTAACAAAATATCAATAATAAATCATAATAAATGTGGAAAATGCCACCCTCAGCAGGAACGCACGATTGCATATGATGCGATGATACGATTCCGTAAATCATTGATATTTGATTTTTTTTATTATTAACAGGAGTTGAATAAACCAACGTTTGAAGAAAACCCCAAATACATACAAAAATCTAATGGATTTAATTCTGGAGATCTTGCTGGCCAATTCTGAGGACCACCGCGGACTATCCAATGATTTGTATAAACTTCGTCTAAGTAGCGACCAGACAATTCTCTCCTGATTTGTATGGAAACATCATCGAGAAGCTGAGGCAACTCATCTTCGAGGAAATGACAGTATGTGAAAATTTAAAAACATTTAATGTCATTCGAAGAAAATATGGTACAATTAAATCATTGTCAATGACACCAAGCCACACATTTAATAAAAATTGCCGATTTCAATTTTCCTCAATAAACCGATAACGCGTAATGCAACTGCTTTTAAACTTTATCATTGCTGACACTTTTTAGAACGAGTTATCTGGTCTAAACGGAAACCACCAATTTTCATTCGTTTCAAGCTATATCTTTTGTTTTTCTTATGACAACCAAATCGGTATTTTTATTACTGGGATTGTCTAATAAATTTTTGTATACACGAGAAATACCTCTAATCCCACCTCCTTGTGTCCTCCATTATTTTTTCCAACATGGCGATACAGTGTGCATACTGTGAGAAAAGTATTGGAAGATACGATGATTATATAGTATGTCGAAGTGATTGTGAAAGAAATTATCATTTAAAGTGTGTGGGTATTTCTATAGCCCAATATAATCAAATCCGAGAAGACGGCACAATTAAAGAATGGAAGTGCAATGATTGCAGTGTAAAATTAACCTCAATCATAAACGATGAAAAAAAAGAGGTAAGCGATAACTCTAGCTTAGAAAAATTTATAAATGAAAAAATTGAAAATGCTATCAAAAGTATTACTAATACTATAATAACTAGCCTACAAATAGAAATAGAAAAATTGCGAAAAGATAACAGAGACCTCCAACGTGAAGTTGCAAAGTTAAAAATAAATTCAGAAACAAAATTTTCTGTAATGCCAGAAATAAATCGGGAAAAAGAAACCGGTAACTTTAATAATATTGAGATGAGATCCGAGCGAAATAACAACTCGCAAACCGGTACAATTTCAAAACATCGTAAAAACTCGGAATCGGAAAAAAAGACTACAGCTGATGACAAAAAGATCGAAAACAAAAATATTAATAAAAATAGTAAAGAGGAAAATTCTTTAAAGGAAATATTTTCAAAAAAAATCACTCCTGGAAAAAAAGGTTCATAAAAACAAAAAAAATGATGAAAACAGTGGCAAATTTATTGACGATGATGGTTTTGAATTAGCCATTGCTAGAAAAAACAAACGAAGAAATCAAAACACAATTACTGGAACTGCGCAAGGCACAAATTTGAAAGGGGTTAAGCAGTACAGACACTTTCACTTGTATAGATTAAGTCCTGAAACAACTACGAAGGACATCATAGATTATCTGAAAACACAAAACATAGATGCTAAATGCGAAAAACTTGTTTCAAAATATCCTGATGAATATTCGTCTTTTAAACTATCCGTTGAAGAAAGTCATCAAATTGCTATAGAAAATACGCAATTATGGCCCGCTGGAGCTAGAATCAACCGTTTTTTATTCAGACTCCAGGCCTCTACTCTGACCAAAACATGAGAGAAATTCCTATGGTAACATTATTGAACATAAACATACAGGGTCTTAGCAATAAAATTGACGCCTTCACTAATATCATCAATAATTCTAAGATTGAATATGCAATAATAACTGAACACTGGTTATCAAACGATGTATTGCAGAGAATAAGTATTACAAACTATAATTTAGCATCTGCCTTCACTCGGAGAAACAATCAGAGAGGTGGTTCATTAATATTTGTTAAGGAGTCTATAAAAGTTAAGATTCGTGAAGACCTGTGTTGCATCTCTGAAGAGATACATATAGAAATTGCAGCAGTTGAAGTCTTAAATCGAAAAACTCTCATCATTGGAGTGTACAGATCCCCAAATGGCGACTTAGAAATATTTTTTCAAAAACTAGAAATACTTTTAGAGAAAATAGAAACGGAGCTGAATGATAAAAAAGTTTTTATTGCCGGAGATTTTAATATAAATGTTCTTAAGGGGTCAAAAGCTTTGACAAATTTACAAGATATTTTACATTGTTACAGACTACATGCTACTATGTTAGAGGCATCAAGAGAGACAAGCACAACAAGTTCTTGTATAGATAATATATTTACAAACTTAAATAAAGAAGAATATAATGTAAAAACTATAAATTTCCATCTCTCGGATCATTACGCTCAAACTATTACATATCAACATACAGATTGTAACATTGGTAAACAAGAGTACGTTAGATACAGAAATATAGCAAATACGGGAATGAATTCATTTATGAAAATTATGTGTCAATATTATTTTAACTTAAGTTATTCGCCAGAGTCTACGCCACAGCCAGCACAGTTGTTCTCTGAATATTACTCATTTCTATTGGATGCGTTTAATAGATCTTGTCCTGAAAAAAGAAGCAAAGTAAAAGTTTCATCTAAATATAAATTAAATGTCAGCGACAGAATAATAAGCTTACAAAATATTGTTGAAGTATTAAGTATTATGGCAAAAACTCTTAAAGACAAAGAATCATACGATATTTACAATAAGTATAAGACGAAGTTAAAAAGACAATTTGAACACGAGAAACAAATGTATAATGTATCTGTGATTCTGAATGCAGATGATAAACAAAAAGCAACATGGGAAATAATAAATTCAGAGACAAGGGGCATTAAGAAGAAAAAACAAGACTTAATAATTACACCGGATCAATTTGCTTCCTATTTGGCTTCTGTAGAATGTGAACGAGTAAATGTTATTAATGAAGGAAATGTTCTGTATAACACACATAGCAGTTCGTGCTTTTTTAGACCTACTGACAAAGACGAGGTTATTACAGTAACAATGAAACTAAAATCTAAGAAAACAGAAGACATACATGGAATCTCGACAGTTTTTCTAAAAAAAGTTATACCTGCGATTGCAGAACACATAGCATATTTAATAAATGCATGTTTAAAACATGGTGTGTTCCCTGACGAATTAAAAGTTGCTAAAATATGCCCCATCTACAAAAAGGGACATCTGGAAAATCCAGCAAGTTATAGACCAATATCGATTCTCCCTACAATTTCCAAAATCTTCGAGTACGTTTTGGCCGACAGACTGACAAATTTTTTTAAGAAGACTGAGCTCTTCAATGATCACCAACACGGTTATATAAAAGGACGATCTATTACTAGTGGAGTTAATGAAATAATACAATCCATTATCAAGGCAATCGATCAGAGGAAATATGTTGAATTGATTAGTATCGATTTAAGTAAGGCATTTGATAGTGTTAGCCACTCGTATCTGCTATACAAATTGGATTGCTATGGTGTAAGAGGCACAGCCCTTAGCATGTTTACTTCATATTTGTGCAATAGAAAGCAAACGGTGATAATAGATGGAGCTTTGTCTAAAACGTATGATATCAACGTTGGTGTACCACAAGGTTCTATCCTGGGCCCTCTCTTGTTTGTAATTTATGTAAATGACATGCCTTACTCTGTACCTAATGACAATGTGTGCTTGTACGCGGATGACACCACCTTTATATCCACTGCGAACAATATGGATGATCTGCAAACTAAAACTCAGCTAACATTAGTAGCAGCAAAAAAATGGTTTGGTAACAATGGTTTAAAATTAAATGAAGAGAAGACTCAATACCTGCATTTCCAAAACAATGTTGGGGCAGAGAATAACAGCCTAAAATTTTTGGGAATTTATTTGGATAACAAACTTAACTGGCAAGTACATGTAGAGAACATTTCTAAAAAATTGAACACTGCAATTTATACCGTAAGGAGAATACGAAATGTAGCCACCATCTTTGCAGCGCGACTTGCCTATTATGCCAACTTCCACAGCATTGCTACTTTCGGTATATTATTCTGGGGAGCATCGTCTGCAGCAGAAAGAGTCTTTCTTCTCCAAAAAAAGGCATTGAGGGCGCTATGCAATCTTAAATCAACTCAAAGTTGCAAACAATATTTTAAAGAGCAGCGTATACTTACCATATATTCAGTATATGTACTAAATTGTATTACAGATATGCGACAAAATATTGATAAACATATTGCCAATAATGAGAAGCACGAATACAACACTAGACAAAAAGAAGAACTTGCAATACCGATGCATCGGTTAAAAAAGACGCAAGACAACAGTATTTTCTGGGGTATTAAACTGTTTAATCACCTTCCCCAGCGCATACGGATGCTACCACAACAACGGCTCCAGTGTGTAATAAAAGAAGTACTAATGGAAGCACCATTATATTCCATTGAAGATTTTTTTGAAATAATTTTGTAAATAGAAGTATTTTTGAATTGAAATATTATGTTGTTACATTTGACTTTGTAATATGTTATTACGGTAATAAAGATGATTATTATTATTATTATTATGTTAATACGAATTCCATTGTGTTTATTATGAAGGGTATCAAATTTATTACTACTTTTTTAATCTTTTTTAGCACAGCCACAAGTGTTTTTGGTTAGTAATCATTATAAGAAAATGACTTTACAGACATGATTGACATCTAAAAAAGAATACCTAATACTTAACTGTTCAATAATTCACAACCAGATGAATATTATTGACGTTGTTTCAATTTTTACAATGTTAAGCTAACCTGAATGACGTTACGAAAAGAAGAGCGATCATGAGCAGAAGATCCGCCTCGACACATAGAATCCACGAGGCCTTCTGCAGCTGAGGAAACTGCACATAATTGAAAGCGAGACGGAAGCAAATACACATACATAAAGTAAGCTTCCTTTCCAAAATTCACTGGAAAGGTAGCGGTTACTTCAACACATCTCAGAGCTCCACAGTATATTTTTCGAGATATACGAATGAGAGTCACAACGGAGGTGCGCTGCTAGTTCCTAAATCAAAAACCGGACACGAGAACATCAACAACTTCTACGGTCTGTTGGGAAAAACTATAAAACCTACTTCCCCAAGAAAGAAATTCTGGTAATACAAGGTGATATGCATGCAATAATCAGGAATACAACCGGCGATGATGCTTATAGAGAGGCAGGAAAATTTATACCTGGCGTAAGACCTGAACGCAGCGAACGTATACTACAGTTTTAGCAAGAATACACTATTTCAACACCATCCACGCTTACTGTATACTTGAAACTTACCGGGAGACAGATTCAGGAGTCAAATTGATTTCATCATGGTCGACGCACGCTGAATACATCAGTAATCAACTGCAAAACCTTCCAATGGAACACAAATTGAAACTGAAAACAATACAAAGGACACCCAAAACCAATAAGATGACACCGGAAGAAATTCAGATCTTCAAGCCGGAAATACAACCTCGATTAATCAACATTAAGACGCCTTAAATTAAAATGTAGAAATGGGGCAGCTTCAAACACACCACACAAGAAACAACTACAGGGATCTACAAAAATTGGCAGAAGAATAAACAACATAAGCACTTGATCAAACAATAAAGCTAATCGAAGAGAGTCAGATACTGAAGATGAGAGGTTTAACACTTCGGAAGATAGAACCCTGTGCAGACAATTATGTAGACAAATATAGAAGAAGTACCGACAAGATAAAAACAACTACATTTAGAAGATCCACGATCTACGAGAAAAGCGGAAAGATATTGAGATAAAAGAACAAAATAGTGGACAGACGGAGAAAAATCTGCAATGAACTACACACCGAAGAGGGAGGTGGTGAGACTGTGCCAAAAATTGCGGACGCCGAATTAAAACCGAACGTACTAGGAACAGAGGTGTGATAAGTCACTTAAAGTCGAACAAAACATGAGGCCCCCGACAATATCACCACGGAAATGATCCATACACTAGAAGACGACAGCGTGGACATTAAATTGGACCTATGCAACTAAGTACAGCAGCCTAAAGATTGGACAAAATCGATTTTTATACCAGTACGCAAGAAAGACTCTACACGAAAATGTGAGAATTATCAAACATTCACACTTATCTCTCTGGCCAACAAAGTCGTGTTGAGAATAATCGATCAAAAGCTTAATTATTATCTAGAACGATAAATTCCTTCAGAAAAAGCAGGCTTTGTTAAAAGTAGAAGAAACAGAGATCAGATCTTCAATATTTGACAACTGATAGAAAAATCACGAAAATTGCTAGTATGATTCATCGATTACAAAAGGTGTTCTACTGTATAAGATGGAAAATCATGCCCTTGAGCACTACGACGGAGGGATGTTAATCGGCGGCGAGAAACTAAATAACCTCCTTTACGCTGACGATACAAGTATACTAGTCCAGGATGATATCGAGTTGGCAGAAATGCTCCAACTAATTACTAACCAAAGCCGTGCACTGGGGCTGAAAATAAATGTCACTAAAACTAAACTAATGATATTGAACCGAAGCAATACCCTCCAAATATAGCACCTCCCACCACAAATCCAAACCGTCCCTGAGTTTGTTTATCTTTGATCTATAATCTCCAGTAAGAGTACTTGTAAGCCAGAAATAAGGTGGTACATAGCACTCGCCCACACCGTTACTACTTAACTAACGACGATATGGTCAGATAAACAAATAACAAGGAACACCAAGGTGCGACTTATATATCTATAGATACTCAGTAATATCATGGATCATTAGCACTTTAGATGGACACAAAATAGCCGTATTTGAAACGTGGTACTGGATACGGATGTTACGCATTCCCTGGATAGCAAAAAGAACGTCGTAAGACTGCGTACCGATATTCATACCGCCCGATTTTACCTGGACGCCCGACTTACCGACTTACCTTATGCCTGTCCTGTGAAAATACCAAGAGTAACTATTAGTAACTATTTTGTATATAACATTTTCTAATATGTATAGCTCAAAAATACAAATGTCACCCACAATTAAATATAGGTTAATTAGGTTTTGTTATATTAATTAAAAAACATTTGGGAAAAATGAGGATCGCAAAAGTTTTAAAGAATGTCCAACCTCTTAATCCAGGAATTAACTCCTTCGAAATTTTATTTTGCAATCACCGTTAATACGTCGTTAGGAATTCCGTAGAAAGTATAAAGTTCACATTCTGTTAAATTTTACTAATAAAATTAACAAAATTATCTTGAGGTCAACGTTTCTGTTGGTCAAGATAATCTTGAACGATTTTTTTTGCTCGCTATCGCTCGTAAAAAAACTTTCATTCTCGAATGCAAGATCATTTCACTATCTTGTATCAGAAATAACTATTGTCGTATTCTAACGATTTTTATTATTTCTTTTAGGTTTTTGATTTAAAATTAAAAAAAACTGAATTTAAATATTGGCAACAATTTTCATTCGCCTTAGTTCGAATTTTATAAAGATTTTTTCAATATGCAAATTTAGATTATAAGAACAACAATTTATAAAATTTTATAAGCATACTTTTAACATTTAACACAATTTACAAAAAATGTCGGTTATACCCACTACTGGTTATAATTTCAAGATAGAACCTTCCAATTCGATGTGTATTAAGCCACACTACTTGGCCAGGTGGTGATCATGTCAAATAAATTTTTTATTGCACGTTTTGCGAATAATTTGCAAACATGTTAAATATGACAAAATTTACATTACAAATTCACATTTCAAATTTTATGTTGATACGACAAGTACTTTTGGACATATTAAGCCGGTTCCATAGTTAATAAACACTTGTATGTAAGTCCGACTAGTCACTGACGAGGAAATTCTCACCCCTCCAAATCCTCTAAATTTCTCTATAATATTCTCTGTTGCCTCCAGCCTTTCCTCATTTTGTAACCCATCCTCCCCTGCCGCCTTTCCTCTCTTCAACTGTGTTAGTATCCTCACCAATTCTTGCATCTCGATTTCTACCACATCTCTTTTGTTTATTCTCCTCTCCACACCCCTCTTCTGCAGGTCCTCACGCCCTTCTAGCAATTGCATGAAATGTAATGTATTGAGCCTCCGACGCCTTAGTTTTTCTCCACCACCTCATCTGTCTTCTGATCATCTTTTTTGCCTTATAGAATTCATTTTGGGATAGACCATTTGTTTGGTCTCGCTCCACATCTATATTCTCTCTTCACAATTGCTTTTTTCATTACCTCGATTATCTCTTCCATATCGTATTCATAGTCGTACTTTATCACCTGTCTTTCATTCTCGCCGATTCACTCATCTACTCCTGTTATTATTCCAAGCCCTTCAAATCAACTTCTAACTAGAATCTGAATCCACCACCTTGAACTCATCTATCTACTCCTATGATTCCTCATCTACGACCACATAATCAATTATCTATGTCTTTCTTGTCCTTATTCCCGTTCAAAATATAATTTAATATAATTTATATAAATATTGTATAATTTATATAATCGTTTGCAATGTATACATATAACAATTTATGTAATTAAGGTTAAGGTCCTCTTCACTTTCTCCTCTCCAACTATTTGAATGTTTTGAAAGTTTTATTTCCTCTCGTCGCGTCGTAGAGGAAATGAATCGGAAAGATATACAGTGTGTCCGTAAAGTAACGGATATAGGCGATAAAATCAGACAAAGATTTAAATTTTTTGCAATTGTTTGGTGTAGATTTCAAATTTCTTCCGCCATTTTTAAGCGAGTTATGACGTTATCGGTATTTTTTTCAAATGGCAATCCCCCATTTTTATTACAGAATATGAAAAAGGATTTTCTTCTGAATCTAGTACAGTCAATATTTATATTGGTTACATAAGAAATTTTTCGAGAAAAATTACTTTAAACTTTAACTACTTCAGATAGTTACCAATTATTTTAAACAATTTCCTAAGTAGTTGACCTCTTTAATACAACATATCTTGATCGACAACTCATTAGCCCAAGTATGGTGAGCCTAGCTGTGACTAAATTTAAAAAGCGTGGCCATCTCTTAAAGGATTTCTAGAAGTCTGACCTACTAAATGTTTCAGGGGAATACTAAATGTTTGGCTGGGCAAGAAAACCCTCATGTTACTGTAAGGAGTATTGAGTCTAATTTGGACATTAGTATCACGAGCAATGAATCGTAGGTTTTGCAACAATAATTTTGTAGCGATGACGAAGACTTTCTCAAAAACATAATTTTTTCGACGAAGGGACATTTACATTGAGTGGGCAAGTAAATAGACAAAGTTGTCGGTATTGGGCTACCCAAAATCCAAATTAGCCAAGAAAGTCGCACACCTAATATCCGCAAAAGATTTGAGGAAATCTTAACTGGAAAGGGATGTTTATATTTTTTCAAAACGATGTCATTCCTTCCATCCCGATAATGTTGACACAACTCAAGTCCAACGGCAGTTATTCCAACAAGATGGCGCGCCACCACACTTCAAGAAGCTTTACTAAATCAGTTTTTGACACTCAGGGAATTGTTTAAAATAATTGGTTACCATAGTTACTTATGGCTACTGTTATTTTTATCATTTATTCAAATTTATTTATATAACAGTTTATTATGATTTTATCGTCTATATCAGTTACTTTACGGACACACTGTATGGAATTTAAAGAAGCTACTTAAGAAACAGATCCAAGAACATATCATGAATTTTATAATTCGTTAACATATAGCAATGACAATGATGAAGACTATTACATGACATGTTGATTAGCGCATGGAATACAGAAAATAATAATATAAGTATAAAATTCAATATAAACTATAAATAACAGAAAACATTATAAAAGGAAACATAATATGAGGTAAAGTAAAACTATATGTGAAGAACAGACAAGCTTGAAAACTGGAAAAACTTCTATCATCAAATTTATTTGCTTGAAACAGGATTGTTGTACATTCAAGGAGTTCTTTTAATATCGACACCCGATATCGTGGTGAATTCATGGAATTATGTGAAATACCAAAAGATTACAGGAACAAATAACCGAAGAAAACAATGAAGACAAGATGAGAAAGGAAATTTTGTTTAAAATGGATTTTGTGACCCTGAAACATACATATTATGTAAAATCTCTCGAGCTCGATTTTTTCACGATTACAATACTTGCTATAGTATTTCGAAAGTGATAACGAAGGTCGTAACTCAGACGATTGAATTACTTCGATAACGGTGATTTTATGAAAATAAGTTATCAAATCTTTTTTTCTGGCAGAATTTGTCTGCTACAAAATTGATAACTAACCTTTTTATATGTAAAGCGAGCGCTAGCTGGCGATATTAATCAACAACGAATCTTCACACAACTTCGTAAGCTATTAATTTAGCGTCACAGGGAAATCACTCGATAAATTTTCCATTTTCGGAATACCTATAGAGAACTCTATACTAAAATCTATTTGTGTAAAAAAAACTATATATTTCCTAAAACTTCATAGTTAATAAAATAAATCTAAAGCTATCAAAGCGCTTTCAAAAAAATTTAATAAAATCAGATTATCTATCCATTTATCAAGATTATCTATGTAGATATCTAAAACAGCAGAAAATAAATAAAGTATTCTCAATTTATTATGTTCACCATTTTTTTGATTTCATGAACAATCAAGTCCTTAAAAATGTTTACTTATCATCACACAATGACAATTTAATATTGAATAATATGAATTATACATATAAAATAGATACCCCGAAAATTTTACTTTTTACAGTACATAACATTGAATTCAAATTTAAAATTATTAAACATAAATACAAACAATAAATCATTACAATCATCGAATCAGAATTATAATTAAAAGAGAACACCTATAACTGATGAAGTGAAGTGACTTACAATCATCTATGCGAAATTAGCACCCAATTAGACAGGATATTACATGTATAGTATGTTGATTATAACAAGAGAACCTATGCCTGTTTCATACGCTTCTCCATATTAAAGTTATCGGACATTTCACCATTTAGACTGACGCACTCTTTTATCTTACTATATACAGGGTGTCGTTAGTTTTGCAAAAAAATATATTAATTTGATTGAGTTAAGGTTGAAAGAATTTATGTCTATCAAGTTTGACACACGATTTCTAAAAAAAGGAGTAGTACAACACCCTTGGCAAGTAATTTTAAAAGATGGCCTGTTTAGTCAAGTTTCCAAAATGGTACAACACTTACCATTTTTCTTGTCATAAAAAATATTATTGTTTGTTTTTCTGCAAAAAAACACGTTATTTAAAAAATTCATACTTTTGTATGTTATTTGTATTTACTTTTTATTTCCTCTTAACTTTGTTAGAAGATGTGCCAGTCAATATCTACGAACAACAAAATGTGGTTTCAATAAGATGGTTGCCCTTATGTCTTGCAAAAAGACTCTTTCAAATAAGGTTAACCTAAAGACAAAATTAAACAAACAAATTTATTTATTATTAATTTTATAGCATTATTTTCTTAAAACTATGGCAAATGCTCTAATTATTTGCTGTCGGCACTAATACAAGCTCTGCATCGTCACAGAAAAGATCTTTTTACTAGTTGTGCAAATCTCTTTATGCATATATTCTGTATGCAATCCCGTACAGGACAAGCATAATGAACTGGGCAACCATCTGGTTGAAACCACATTTCTCTGTAGATATTGAGTGGCACACATCTTCCAACAAAGTTGTTAAGTCATTTTGGAGAAAATACAAATAACATACGAAAGTATGAATTTTTTAAATAACGCGTTTTTGGCAGAAAAACAGGCAATAATATTTTTTAGGAAAAGAAAAATGGTAAGTGTTATACCATTTTGGAATCTTGACTAAACAGGCCATCTTTTAAAATAACTTGCCAAGGGTGTTGTACTAGTCCTTTGTTTAGAAATCGTGTGTCAAACTTAATAGACATAAATTTTCATAACATTTTCAAAAATATGTCTATTACCACTTAACTAAGAGACAGAATTTTTTTCTTATTTTTACCAGAACAGGTATGGGTTGGTCTCTCACCCGGTGCCCGCTTGACGTTGAGTTTCGGGACACCTGTATACTTTCAATTGTTCTTTGTAATTTTTTGTTTACATTGTACCGCTCGTAAGACTTACCATATTTCTTCTTTTGATACTGTATCAAAGGCTGCTGCTAGGTCCACAAATGCTTGGTATTTGTCCTTACCCATTTCCATTGGTTTACCTATTAATGTTCTGATTGAACACAGGTTGTTCCATTAAGGGCACGGAGCGGTTGTATCTCGTCAACGGTCCTTATGGGCAAAGTGGGCAAGAAAAATAGCTTTTCGTAGAGAAACATAAATTTCCCGCTATCTCAGAAAGTTAGACGATGAGCTGTAACTTTGACAACATTATTTAATAGTTTGTATAATACCGCATCGGTTTTGTTTTGTGATATTTCTCATATCTGTCATAATAAGGGAGGGGGAGGTCAATGCGTTTTCAAATGTTTACACTTTAATATCTCCCGGACCATTCAACCGATTTGAATATTTTTGGTCTTGTTTGAAAGAGCATTTTATGCTCTTTTAAAAGATATTGTCAGTAAGACCGTTTGTTTAAAAACAAATAAGCTAGAGGGCGTTATCTGCAGTGACTACATATTTTTGTGATTTTTGAAAGAAAGTTAAATGGAACGGTACTGTTCACTTCACAGACCATTAGTCACCATAAAATGTGCTAAATATTGGTGAAAACCGCATCTCGATATCTCTATCGCTTCTCGAATTATAGAAGAAAATGTTAAAAATTCGAGTGCCATCAATAACATCCAGTTATTCAGTAAGACCGTTTGGTTTAAAACAAATAAGCTAGAGAGCGTTATCTGCAGCGATTACATATTTTTGTGATTTTTGAAAAAAAGTCATATGGAACGAATTATAGAAGAAAATGTTAAAAAATCGTATATCTTAATCGGATCACATTAGAACCTTCCTTCACATGCCACAGCTAATTTTTATTACTTCAATAAAAATCAAGATGTTAAATAATAAACTTCTTTTATTAGTAATAACTGACTGAGGTTGGTTTCAATTTGAGCCGAAATAACTATTCATTAAATTTAATCTAACCTTACAAACAACGAAATGCGAAACGAATATAAAATACGATAAATTTCTATAATTACGCCTCCAAAATGGCGATCCTTTTACGTATCGGAACGGCGCGACTTGACTCCCCAATAACAGGATCTTTTCCAAACTTGAAGTCGACTTAGTCCCCTCAATGGTTTACAATCACGATTAAACACCCTAAATTATATAAAAAACAAATGAGTGATCGACAATTCACACGACTAATTAGAAAAATAATAAGGTGCTTACCCGACAACGGGGTGTTCAAATAAAACAAAAAAGGAGCAACCCGAATTAACGAAAAAAAATAGATACTAAGATCTATTCTTCAATCTCTATGGATTTGTTCCTAATTAAACAAACTATCCATCCACCAATTATCCAATTTGTTTAAAGACGCCAAAGCTCACAAATGTTCGAAATGCATTCCATAAACCTCAATGCATTTATTTAATCTAGTTTCTATGGAAAAAGAAACGCTGTTTAAGTCTCAGCCCTGGATACGTTTCTAATGGCATTTAGTGTTTTGTCCTATTTTCCCTGGTTATTGGTTTTTCTTGAAAAGTCAGGTCGTTTAGTCTACCCCATAGATAAAGGAGTGAAAGCAATGTGGGTTTCGCTCGAACTAAGAATGCATATTATGCAAGTTTACACCAGCTTGTTGAAAGATGCTTCATGCATCTATAGCATTTGTAATAAAAGGTTTGGATTTGCCCAAATCATATTTAAAAGTCAATGATAATAGTTCAGTCTGTTATCAATGTTATCATAATCGGTATCTGTTAAGGCCTGATGTAAATCAATGTGGTGGAGATATATATTATTCTCTTGAGGAATCTTCTGGACTAATGTGATTTACGAATTCATAGAGATGTCTAAATGAGCTACACTTTGCGAGTTTCCCGTAATCGCAAAGCCAATCTTAAAAGCACTTCTAGAGAAAAATGTCTTCTTTGTCGTAATTGCATTGCACCTTTTTGCCCTGCAGTTGCATCATATTCGAAACATTGAAAATAAATTATCATACGTTCTATCATACGCTTCTGCGTTAGTAAATCACATGTTTACAGTTACCATGGTTATGTGATTTGTTTTTCTCGATGAAGTAACTGGATGTTATTGATGGCACTCGAGTTTTTAACATTTTCTTCTATAATTCGAGAAGGGATAGAGATATCGAGATGCGGTTTTCACCAATATTTAGCAAATTTTATGGTGACTAATGGTCTGTGAAGTGAACAGTACCGTTCCATTTAACTTTCTTTCAAAAATCACAAAAATATGTAGTCACTGCAGATAACGCCCTCTAGCTTATTTGTTTTTAAACAAACGGTCTTACTGACAATATCTTTTAAAAGAGCATAAAATACTCTTTCAAATAAGACCAAAAATATTCAAATCGGTTGAATGGTCCGGGAGATATTAAAATGTAAACATTTGAAAACGCATTCCCCTCCCTTACTATGACAGATATGAGAAATATCGCAAAATAAACGCGATGCGGGATTATTCAAGCTACTAAATGATGTTGTTAAAGTTATAGCTCATCGTCTAACTTTCTGAGATAGCGGGAATTTTTTTTTTAATTTTTTTCTAAATAATTTCCAGCTATTTCTCTTGTCCACTTTGCTTTATAAGGATTTTTTTCCCAAACCTCTAGGCCTTACCGTTGTCGAGATACAGCCGCTCCGCACCCTTAACGGGACACCCTGTATTAGTCTTGTGTCTGCCTGGTGTGTCGAAACGCCAATTTATCTTCCAATTTATCTTCTGCTTCCTTTCTTACGCGTTTTTCTAGTATTTTTGTGTATATTTTTAGAGCTACCGACGAGAGACACACTGCTCCATAATTTTCACATTTTATGGTTTCCTCCTTCTTAAGTATTGGAATAATAATATTATTTTCCCATTTGCTCGGTATTGTGCCCGTACGCATGCCGGCTTATATATTTCCCACATCTCTTTCTTCATCTTATCTCCTCCTTTCTTTAGTAACTCCGGAACTATATTATCCATTCCCACCGCCTTTCCATTTCTCATTATCTCCTCTACTTCTTCGATCCCTATCTCCTCTTCCGCCATTCCTCATCTTTCACCTCACCTTTCCTCTTTCTTAAATTTTGCAATATAATGTTCTTTCTATGCCCTTAATATTTCTTTATTTGATGTTTTTAGATCGCCGTTTTGATCTTTGATGTTCTTTATCTATTTTCTTTTGCTTCCTTTAAATCTCTTGATAGTATTCTAGAACTGTTTTTGATTACCTGTGCAATCTTCTTCGATCTTTTTACCAAATCTCTCTCAAGAATCTGCCTTTGCTTGGTTTATAATTTCCTTTGCCTCATTTCGTTTTCGGTGATATTCCTCTTTAGTTTGTTGCGTTCTACATTGGTTGTATCTAATCCATGTTCGTTTTTTCTCCTGTAGTTTTTTTTACTGTGTCGTTCCACCAACATGTTCGTTTCTGATTATAATTAACGGTTTTCGTTCTACATACCTCCTCCGCCATTTTGATTATATTGTTGCAAGCATTATTTCTTTCCATTTTATTTTAAATAAAGTAAAATACTTTTATCTGTCTGTACTTTTATTAAAATGGATTCACCGTTATAAATTCTACCAGTTTCGGTCCTTTTATAAAACCATCTTCAGGAACCTTCGAATCTCGTCAATTTAATTTTAAAGCTCTCGTGACAATTAGCATCCTGAAATTTCTATAAAACGTTTTATTATTTATTGAAATGCGTCTGTGTTTTTATTAATGGTAGATTGCGTATCAAGTTTAAACTAACGAACAAGATGGATTATGTGTGCACGTGTTTGTCACAATTATCAGGATGCTAATTGTCACGAGAGCTTTAAAATTAAATTGACGAGATTCGAAGGTTCCTGAAGATGGTTTTATAAAAGGACCGAAACCTGTAGAATTTATAACGGTGAATCCATTTTAATAAAAGTACAGACAGATAAAAGCATTTTACTTTATTTTGATTATAGTTTCAACAATATCTCATTCGAACGCTTAATTCTTGGCCAATACGAAAGTACCCCATTCGAAATCTCTTCCTAATTCCGCTAAAATGCCGTAACATTGCGAAAGCACACGAAAATAACAGAAAAATGGCTTTTTTAGGTGGACATAACTCGTAAACGATGTACTCCTCAACTTTGATCGAAATCACAAAAACCCCGATCTCAATTCTTTGCCGTTAATTTTGTACAGTCCTCAGAACGACACCTTGTTCGGCTTGTTGTTTATTCACATATGGACGCTCGAAAATCGATTAAATCGACTATGACTAAAGAACGGTTTGACGGATTTTATTGTTTTATATCTCAGTTGAAAACTTCAGTCTAAAAGAACAATATTGTTAAGAGTAAGGTTTGTACAAATTTTATACTACAACATTTTTCTAAAACGTTCCAAATCCCGTGCTCAATCAACAACAAGATATAACCACAATTTTGTCTAATTTTCACCTATTTGAATTTTTCTCGATGTTTTTGCATTTGAGAGCAAAAGTATAAAAAACTGGTATTGTTATGTATAAAATTTGTAACAACTTTTGTATCAAAATTTTTTTTAAAACGTCCGGATCCCGTACTCCTCCAGCAAAATGATGTAAAACCTCGATTTCATTTAATTTTCACCTATTCGGTTTTTTCACAATATTTATGCATATGAGAGCAAAAATATAAAAGAGCAATATTATTAAGAATAATGTTTACTAAGAATTGATTTCGATAGAAGAATCTATGGCGAATCGAATGACTTATAGATTTTGATAATCGAGTAGATCGTTTACGAATTAAATGGAAATTATGACCACTTAAAAAAGGTAATTTTTGTGTTCTTTTCAGTACTTAATATTTTGGCGTTTTAGCGGAATTCGAAAGAAATTTCGAATCGGACATTTCCACTTTCGTATTGGCCAAGGATTGACTTTCGAATGAGATATTGTTCATCAAAATCGAGTGAGATGTTCTTTTCTTATAATTAAAATACTATTCATGTAAAATCATATCTAATTGGGGATAAATTCTGAAATACTTTTAATATAATTTCAATATACTCTTATAAACAGAATTATTGTTTGCATTTATACAGTTCGATTGAAATTTAATATCTAACACTAACTCAGAATTAGAAAAGCAAACACAAGAGGTTCTTTAGGTAACCTGCGATATATCATATTTCTACAATGTTAATTGTGATTTTGAGTTATCAAGTTCACATATTTTTGTACTATATATTGTGTAATATTAAAAATGGTCAAAATAGATAAATAATAAATGGTATTTTTACGAAATGAACAGACCATTTAGCATTAACAAAAAAACAACTCATACGGCGGATCACTGTTTTTAACTGTTAATGGTGGGGAAGATAGTACTATTAAAACAAGTAACACGAAGCACCACGAGGTTCCTTACTGCGTTTGGGTTGGATGCAGCACTTTCACTAAAGATCGAACCGGTGTTTATAGTGTGTGGTCGCTTTAGACTCGACTTTTCTCCCAATACTACTCACACTTACCTAATTCAGTTATTCAATACCTGCCTCTGGCTTACCAGAGATATTACCGCATAAGTCTTCTCTCTTTCTCAGTAAACTCAGTTTTCGATTTGACGAAGTGCTTTCTTTACGATTAAATCGGTTTTACTTTTTCTACACCAATATGATTAAAAGTTAGTAGTTCAGTAGTTATAAATGATTCTCGAGATATTGTTGTGTATCTTACCGTTTAATCTATATTAGTTTGTGTATCTTTTCTATTTTATTTTAATGTTCAAGTACTTTCTCCGATTTTAATTGTTGTTCTCTTTTCTTTTTGTTTAGTTAAATCGTTTGTCGCTGATAGTTTGGAAATTGTGTTGTGTTTATATGGTGTTATACAGGTAAGTCTTTAATATTTTGTTTATAAAGAGTTGATTTATTTAAATAAGTTAATCTTGAAATTTCGTTTACAAGAATTATTAAAAAATAGATACCAATAATTATAACTTGTGTTTTTAATAACTTTTTAAACAAGTTATCTTTTTTAAATAATTTCTATAAATAGATGTAAAATGACTTTAAGGATTAGATCTTACACGTAAATTTAAAACTTAAAGAAGGTTGTTTATCGCAACTATTAATAGTGTTCTTAATTACTTGTTCGCAATTATTAATAGATGTTTATTAAATTTTATGATCAAATCGATGTGTAATAATTAAAAAATCTATCAAATATGTAAAATTGAATACATAATAGATAAACTGGAAGAATATATTAAAAGTAAATATAATCAATTGTAGTTGGAGCCAATTTGTTGGTGAATCTTATGAATTAATTTTTTACACATCATTGATAAATAATTTAAATTAAATAATAATCAATTAAATTTTCTATCCAACCCCATTTCCTTTATTTCTTTCTGCGTAGTGATTAGTAATATATTAAAAACAAGTTCTAAACGTTTCGCTTAAAAAAAGGTATCATTTTGTAATAAATTAATTCCAAGAAAATTCAATAATTAAATATTAGTCGATAATTAAAACGAAAGTTTAGAATTGGTTAATATTTACATTTGATATTTTATAAATAAAACATTTCATAATCTTGTAAGTTTAGAAAAAATTTAAAGAAATATAATTTAGTGTCGTTATAAAATTATGTCAAAAATGAAAAACGGAAAGTTTTGTTTTATGTGGTGTCTCCAAGTTATTCTTATGATGTCCTTGGCATGTTCTTAAACATCGTACGATGCCATTTTATCTAATACCTAAAAAAAGAAATATGTGCCAATTAATTATTGCAAAGAGATAGAAACGATAACTTACTGTTGCAATATACAGAAATCAACTTTCATAATACTTCAAATTTCACCGTACATTATAAAATCTAGAAAATTTTAAAATTTAATGATGTAAAATTGATAATTCATTCGATTTTAGTTGCCAATTAAGAGCTACACTCATTTCGTAATTATACCATAAGAATAAATTAAGGTTTCCGTAAATTTAGAAAATTATTTTAGTGATATATGAATTATACAGCGTTCCAAAAGAAAGTCACTCGCCCAAAATAAATATTTTAAAGCATGAATAGATATGAATAGATTTTTATTTCATCTACGTTCTTGAGAACTCTAAGAACCTTGTAAATTATGAATAAACTGAACTAATAATTAAAACATCACAGAATTATAAAAGAAGCAGTATAAAAATAGTTGTAGTTAACATCAAAGAAATTCGAAATATTAAGAGTAGAAGAAAAACATTAAGATATCCGTTTGCCACATAACAAGTGGGAACTCATATTTTTCTCTCAAATAACAATTATTTTCTTTTTTATTAAACTATTTCTACTTTCTCTTTTATACGAAATATTTAAGGAAAAGAGTTGTAATGTTACAAAAATTGGACCCCGATAGTCCTATACATATTGAAAACATCTAAATTAATTTTGATCGTTACATCTGTGTAAATGATCTTTATATGTCGGCACGATTCTGTATGTACAGGATGGGCCAAATTGGACACTTTTAAAGGTAAACTCGTCTTTCTATAAAAGATAGAGGAAAAATGATATCACTGTCTGAGGCTCGATTTTTATAAGAAACTTAATGGCGAAAACCGCATATCGATATCTCTTACGGTTTCAGAGATACAGGATGTTTTTCAAAAAAGTACATTTTCGAAAAGTCGTCGTAAGTTTTTTCTTATTGAAAAATCTTCCTTTCTGTAAAAACATTTCCAAAGCAACCTTTTATGTGGTATTTGATGCAATAAGTTAGCTTTCCCTCAAAGCTTTTTACTAGTTATTGACATAAAAATGATTTATGTAAAGGAAAATGTTTAATTTAATTTAATAAAAAAAATAAAGTCTTCCATTTTATAAGAAGTGCTCGTCCCGACGTTTTGTTCTTGTTTCTGTTTTCATTTTATTTCGTGACCGTTTTAATTTTTAATTTTTAACATTTTAATAATATTTTAATATATTTAAACGCATGTGTGATATCTACATTTTCTAAATTTTAACAACTCTTTTTCTGACGTAAGTTTTTTAGGTAAAGAAAAAATTTTTAATGTGATTCTTCTATTTTATATTTTCCATTTATACAGGATTTGGCTGATGATGACTAGGTGTAGTCGAAACCGGTACGATTAATAATAAATAATTCACAAGCTAGTAAGAAGTTTTTTATTAAATTAAACATTTTCCTTTACATATATATAAACTTGTAACATGGATTCCTACAACAATAAAAATGATTTGTTTAAATGGAGCAATTTTTGCAAATTCGAAATATAGCACATGTGATATTTCGTTCAGGTCTTGTTTGTAATATACAACTTTAAAACTTATATGTGCAGATTTTGAAAAAGTAGACTGGAAATAAAACAAAAACAAGATTATATTTATAAGTAGTATAGTTGATTAGATGACAAAATAGTTGGATGACAATGAAATAAAACATAAATTCATGCAGATTTAGCAGAAGCAGATTAAATTAATAAAACTCATTATAAAACAACAATAAATATACGGCAACAAATAACAACAAAAAATAATAATATACAACAAAAGTAAATCTCTTTTCTATAGAAAATTGGTTTGTGTTATACACAGTCGACATTTTTTTTTAACACTTTTGCCGAGTTATAAGCTTAATGATCCTAAGTGTTGCAAAAGCGTTCACAACTGTGGCTTCTAATAGCTGTCGGGAATTTGGTTGTTTATAGATAACATCTTTCAATCTTCCCCAAAGGACAAAGTCCATAGGTGTTAGGTCCGGTGAACGAGCCGGCCAACGAATAGGACCTTGATTCACCAAAAGTCACCAAAAGCTGCGGTCAAAAAATTGGTAACAATAGCAACATTGTGAGGCGCACCATCATGTTGAAAAAATACATTTCTCAGTTGCGCTAGAGGTAAATCGTCAACAAGTTCGATTTATTGCCTTAATATACCCAAATATTTTCGGAGGTGAGGAAACAATCATAAATAAATGGACCGATAATTCAACCTCTAAAAATCCCTGCCCATACGCTAAAACCAAACCTTCCTTGATTCCTCCGCTCCACAATTAAATGGGGGTTGTGGTGTGCCCATGTATACGAATTGTAGCGGTTGAAAATACCAGCACTACTCACATACGCTTCATCTGTCCAAATACAAATTAAAGAAAAATTGCGTGCTTCATCACATTTTCCCAAGAACCATTTGCAAAAATTCATGCACCGTTCAAAATCTCCTGGTCTGAGGTAATGGACTTTGCTAGTTCTGTATGGCTTAAATCTGAATTTTTGAAAATCCGCCTAGCTTTGGTTTCTTGGAATTCGCGTAGTTACACTCAATTGCCGCGTTGATATCTGTGGATTATTTTCCACTGCCCCTAAAGCTACTACTTCTTCTAATACCCCGTCTTCATTCGGTGTATAAGTTTTTGATTTTTTCTTTTCAAATTGACCGCTAGTTTGTAGATTATACCGCAATCTTCTAAAAATATCATTAAAAGGACAAATAGATACTCATTAACAATGCATTTATTTTATCGACACCGTCAAAGCCCACTACCCGACTAGTATGCAATTAAAAATCTTAAAAGTTTCCAAGTTATATATTTCAAAGAAGACTTGAATGAGATATCAAGTGTAATATATTTTTTTAAAGAACGTTTTATTCTCTCGTCGAATTTGCAAAAATATATAGGAATTCCGTTTAAAAAAATCATTTTTATGTCAATAACTAGTAAAATATTGCTTTGAGGGAAAGCTAACTTATACCATCAAATTCCACATAAAAGGTTGCTTTGGAAATGTTTTCACAGAAACGAAGATTTTTCACTAAGAAAAACGTTATAACGACTTTTCGAAAATGCAGTTGTTTGAAAAACACCCGGTATATCTGAAACTGTAAGAGATATCGATATACGGTTTTCGTTATTAAATTTCTTATAAAAATCAAGCCTCAATCAAGAAAGATGACCTTCCCTTTAAAAGTGTCCAATTTGGCCCACCCTGTACATACAAGCAAGGTAGCAAACAAAAAATGTTACATACCAATGCTATTTAATAAACTACAAAGTTGACTATTTTGACTTATAAAAATATATTCGTCAACAATATTTTCAGGAATACTAGATAAGTTTTGAATTTAAGATTCATTTCTTCTTAATAACTTTGCAGATATTCATTCTGCAATCAAAATAATATACAGTCAATTCTTGCAACGAATGATATTTATATAAGTGGATTTTTGTCTACATCATATCTACTATCATCATGCTTGGCTCGTTATGAATCTTGGCCTGCCTTAACAGTTCCCAACCCCCGATCTTCCGCATCGTTCACAAGTCAGCTTCACAGAGATCAAAGATACTTGTGGTACTTTTTATATTCAGTTTGGTTACATGATCAATTTATCTCAACTTTTGCACATGGATAAATCTTATATCTGGTTCGCAGCATAGACCATGCAACTCGAAGTTGAAGAACAGCAACAATATATTCTTTTACACAGTTTCCTCTCGAATCTCCTTAGTGCCTCTTGATGTTTTTGCACTTTTCTGTTTCCGACACATAAATAAGTACTGATCGTATTAAGGTTAGTCCTGTATGGAAGCATTTGTTGGCTTAGATTATCTTCTTCTTTATTTCCTCGCTAACCGAATTTTTATTATTCATTTATGGATCCCAAGTATACGAAACTGCTGATCACCTCTATCTTATTATAGCCAAATTTCAAATGTTCTGGTATGTTTCCGCCACGAGCCTTTGCAACTATTTATACTTTGTCATTGTAAAATTTATTTTTAAGCCCATCTTCTCCGCCTCTTAGTTATTTTTAAGGATAGGTATCCAGGTAAATAACGAGCGGTATAATATGTGTATTTGTCTTGCGGCGGTTGTTTTGTTACCTAGTCGACTGTCCTACAAGAATCTAATAGGTAGGGCGTTCTATAAAAATTTTTATAAATTGGTATTTGATTGTGAGGTGTCATTGTATTCGTATTTTTTAGCTCTATCAGAAAATATTATAATATATAGGGTGTACCATTAAAAACAGCAAAGTTGACCTATTTTCCAAAACAACTAAAAGAGATGAGCAATTTTTTATGTTAAAATATTTCGGCTAATAAAAAATAAAAATCGACATATTTTGGTTGATGACGATATATCCAACTGTTTTCAAATTAGACAGAGAAGGTTACTTATGACGTGGACAGTATACATATTAAATCCTGTAATTCTCTATCTGAAGCATAGGGTCTCGACAAACATTCTAGATCGGCCTCTGTTCCGTGCTATCAGCTTTACTTCTCCCCATTTCTTTCCTTGTTCGACCAACTCCTTCATCATAGTCCTCCTTTATGTTGCTTAGTATGTGTGCAATCCACTTTCATTTGCGGTTTCTTATCTTTAGGTTCATTTCCTTTTGCTTCGCCTATCGTAGGAAATCTTCATTTGGTACAAAATCTGACCACTTTATTCGTTATGTCCCTCTAAAACATTTGTTCATGAATACTTGTATCTTGTTTTCTACATTTTGGATCATCTTCCATGTTTCGCTTCCATACAATAAGATAGATTTTTTGTTGGTGTTTAATATGCAAAACTTGGTTTTCCTGCAGAATTGAGAGGAGTTCCGTATCTCCTTCAACATTCCAATCATTTGTTTGATCTTTTGTTACCATACTGCCCAGGTAGCAGAACTCATCGACCTCCTGTATGTTCTAGCTGTATATTGTAAGTGGTTATGCATTGTCTGTGTTGATTCGCATTGTTGATGTTTTCTTCATATTTCTCTTCCCAACTCGCCTGCGCCATTCTGTTAATTTATTTAGTTTTATTTGCATGGCTGACAAGCTATAATAAGCCGTCGTATATTCTCATTTGTCATCTGAAAACATGCCCATCTATTGTCCTGGTGTCGCATATTTGTTTTTTCCCAATCCCTATAATACCAAGACCGAAAGTGATCCATCTGTAGTCTCACATTGTAACCTTTTCTGAAATGCTCCGGTTATGAATCGCATGAGAGATACCCATGATTATTTCAAAATAACGACAACTTTTCTCTGCTATCATGCAGATTGGAATGAAATATCTCATTCGGCACACCTGTATGTTCCATCATTATAATGAAATGAACCTTAGTTGAAAGGAGCCGAAAACTCCTTTCAACCAAGGTGCATTTCAACGTTTGGGTTGATTAAAGTATCTTCATTCACCACTGCGACTGTTCCTTCAGCTCTTACCTCCTATTCGGGGTGTTTTAGCTTGCTTAACCCCATCTTCGTTTACATAATCCATCGCTGCAAACTTCGGGATCAAGGTTGGGTTTTTTTGTCGAGTTAGAAAAACACCTTAGGATGGATTAATAATAGCAACTTTAAGGTATGACTTCTTCTTCAGCAGGTTTCCACTTTTTCACTTCGTCTTACTCCACAACAATCTAATATAATATATTGATACATCAAAAACTTACGATATTCAATTATATCAAGAAGAATGACTTAACAGACTACAAGGAAACTTCAAAGAAATTATTTACTTAATAACTGTTTAATAAGATTCAGATTTATTAATGTTTGAGCGACTTTGAAGTTTTAAAAATCGACATTTTTTACTTGTACTATAACATTTTTATGTTAATAATGACTTTATTTCAATAAAATATCTTCTTATTTCATATTTAAATTTCGTTTTTGAATTATTTATGCTCTTGCTGGTCAAGCCATACGTTTTACAATATTACGATAATATAAAAAAAAACTGTTTTACTATCGCGGTAAAATTTGTTCGATACTGTTTGACAGCAAATAAGATGAGTTGTTCATTGCAACAAATTTGCAGTTATTAACACCTAGGTAACTAATTACAAAACTCCTTCGCGAATGTTTCGAGTTTCCTCACCTAAATTTTACTTTAGTCCTAGGGGCTTAGGAAAGTGTCACTAATTACTTATCTATTAAATGTTATAAGTACTGAAACAAAATTTTAACGTCGTACACCTTAACCCCATTATATTTAACACATCTACCTTGATGATATAAACGTTGAGTAGTTGGCATTTCGTTCGTATTTGTCCCTGGCATCAACAAGGTGCGATTGATGTAACCTGTTTTGTTAATATTGAAAAACCCAATCGAAATTTGAAAGTACGTTTGCGGTTTGTTAGTTTTTTATAGCCAATTCCCTGAAATATATTGGTCGTGTTAATAAGATACCTACCTAGTCTTGATATTTTCACTTTCATACTCGTTTTCCACCATAATCACTACATTTGTTATTTTATTTTTCGTAATTATTCAACACCCTAGATCACCTGCGTGATATACTTTTAACTATTGTATAAGAGCATCATAAAAATTAGGAACTTGTAATTCTTTTAAATCAATATCTGCTTCGTAATCAAATAAAGTGTTCCGTACATTTTCTAATGTCTGTTTGGTTTTGACTACTTTCTACTTTTTCCACATGCGTTATGATTTTGAGTTTTCGGCATAATCTACGTTCTTCAATACCATTATTTATTCTAATAGTTTGAATAATAGATGTGACTTTTTTGGGAAAAATATATAGCTAAACTTACCACTTTCTGAACATAAATGGCCTAACACCAATAAATGTTTTACATTTTACGGTGGTATCGCAAAAGTTAACTTTAAAACACCAACATGAAAAGAATGCGAAATGTACGAAACAGGCCTTCCTGTTTCGTACATTTATAATGTCACATTATAATAATTTATAATGTCCGAAAATTTTCTTATCTTTTCTTATTTTTCACCTTCTAGTTATTAGCTCATATGCAGCTCCAAATTGTATTTATGAAATGTACAAAGATCATTTATGTTGTACATTTTGAGGTCATATCTAGCATGCTCGTCGAAGATATATTGTTTGCAAGAGCATTCTCCTGAAGAGTGGCAATATCTCCTCTGTAGTAGAATATCAGGACATTTATGCCGATCGAATAACTTAAACATTTCCCTTATATGAGTAATGACTCATATAATGATATGGTTGGCAATGGTATAATGCCAATGGCAATGGTATAATGATTCTGGTTGGCAAAAATGTCAAATTAGAGAATCAATATTTAAGGGAAATAGAAATCTTTTCTCCTTATGCACTTCCATACAAATCCTATACCACCCAGAATAAATAAAAAAATATATTCCAGACATTAATAAAATTGACAAAAATTTTGCGTCTACTGCATTTGTGTTAACTACACTTCTTTTTCTAAAAAATTTATTAGTCTCCGTCTGAAGGTACTACTCATTCATACAACCATCTTGCCGTATGTCTTACAACCAACAAATGAGAAATGATGTGATAGTTGTTGTACATTTTGGGCAAAAGAATTTTATTTGTATCACTTACTGTGATTGTCCCTTCCAACATAATATGTATGCTGATTGTCAATTACATAAGCCTGATTATGTAACGATGCAACATGATCTTAAATTTCGTGTACTTAATTTTGTGATTTATTTATGTTCTTTGATCTTGTTATGTTATTTAGTCTTGTTATTTTATTTCGTATTGGTTTATTAAAACCTAAAATAACCGAAAATTAATGGATAACCCTATCTAAGTGCACCTAATCTTTTAAGGTCGTATGGGCTGCAACTAGCTGTATCATGAAATGGTACTTTTCCTGCTAATATTTATTTGTCAACGATATTTATATGATATGAGATATAATCGGGTCATAAGATTACTAAACAATTTTGTTTAAGACTTACTTCAAAAGAAGATTTTACTTACTTGTAGATCTTAGGGTCCAATTACTTTATTGACACTCACAACAATGTGTACACTTTAGCCACATTTTGCTCTATATACTGACATTCTCAACAGCACTTTTACTGATCCAGCTCAAAAGGTTTGATACTCTTGCGTCTTTTTACTAAATTTGAACTGTCATGGGATGGGATAGCTTCATGTGATGCATGTTGGAATAGCCATTGTTCATTGTAACAGAATTTGCTAACAGATATAGTCTTATCAACAGTGTCTATGCTGAAGTTAATGAACACCGTCAAGATACCCTCGTATTGCGCAACATTAATCTACATAGGGATACTAACTAATTTAATTATTCAAAAAATTCTTCATAATCTTCAAACGTGTTTCAGTATATGCTTGAACAGGAGCGGATTATTATATCTTGACAACTTGGGTTTCGTGGTCGCCCTAAATACATCTTTCTATATTTTAAATCAAGCTGATCACGTTTCATTATGAATGCAATTCCTTGATATTTTGCAAAGTTGACATTCGGAATATGAGTATTATATATTTGTAAGGAAATATGTTCCTCTCTTTGTTGGTATGCTGGCAAAGTTGACATGATCAGATTTGGTGTCATTCAACTTAATACGTTATCTATGGGCCTAAGTGTTCATTTGATTCATAAATGTCTGTAATTTTTTGTAACCTTCCTCATGGTATTTCCCAATCGTAGTACTATGTTTAAGAGTAGTACATCTGATATACAGGCTTTCCCACGACATGACTGCCACACCTTGAGAGTGTGTTGCTGGGGTGATTTCAAGTCAAGAATGGCTAGAATTATGGATGCCGCAGAAACTATCTGTGCTGATCCTGAGACTGTTAGCAGAGCTACCACTTCAATTCTACGTAGAGCTAGACTATGCATACAGCAACTGTGTGGACATTTTGAGCAATTAATTCAATAAAGCTGTTTCTTTTTAAATGGTCTACTACTACTTATTCTACTACTGCTACACTTCTAAGCTTTGGCAGTCACGTCGTGAGACACCCTATATAATAAATAGAATATTGGAGGTAGCACACTACTCTTGTCTTCATTTTACTAAAATCCGATTATGCTTCTTTATTCTAACGTAGTTTTCTAACAGGAAGGCTTTAAATAGTTCAGTAAAGCTAGAACCATAGAAGTTGTTTCATAATATCATTATTATTTATTTTAATTTTATATACAACTCTTTTGGAGAAATAAGCTTAGTAACATTATCTTCTTGTTCTGATTCGATCCAGGTGTGAATACTTACTTGCTTTTTGCGTACGAAAAGTTTCTTATTCTAATTGTTACGCAGCAATTATTACGAACTATTTTATCACCTGAAATATGTATGTAAAGCATTTTTCTGAAATAAGATCTCTAAACTCTTTTTAAAAAATTGTATCCATTTGTTCTAGATCTAATTTCCAGAGTATATTTCCAAGGTGCCAGCTATTCATGCCAAAGACATTAATTTCTTGATCGACTTGTTCCTCCGTTTTGAATAGGACTATCAATAAGATATCAATTAGTTCATCCAAATCAGTTTGGTAACTTTTCCAGTCTGTTTGCTTATTGTCTTGTCTTGTAAATTATTTTTCTGGATTGTATAATCACATAATATGGGAAGAATTGGGGAATGGTCTGAGTTCACAACCTATATTTCCACTACTTTCGCAGAATTTTATACATATTACTACTTAATTATATTTAATTTATTTTTTAATATCTCTACATTCCTCTTCTTTTGGAAAATTGATGAAAATTGAATAATTTAATTGATAATTAATATGATACCATTATAAGTACGAAGGCTTTCACGGCCGGTATGAATTGAACTAAAGTTAGAACTAACACTAGAAACTTTCGAGTTTTGGCGCCAGAAACTGGTTCAAGCCAGTTTCTCGGGAAAACTAAACTTCTCATACACAAAGATTTTTAACAATACAAAGAAATTAATTATAAAGAAGTTTAAGAAAGCACAAGAGGGGTTTAACCTTAACAATGTATGTAAAAATAATGACAGATGGTTTATTAATAGAAGTAATGTTCAGTCCATGATCAGTCCACATATACAATTTTAAGTAAGGATCCTACCTCCACCATACAAAACAGAAATAATAAACTCTCTAAGTTACTGCTAGAACTGCCAGATTGATTTGTAATAATGGTGTAGCACTCAGATACTACGAACTTCCAAAAATTCACAAACATGACTGTCCCTTGCGCCCTATTATTTCTTTTCTTGGTTCACCTACATATCAACTGCCTAAATTCTTAGCTGAAATTTTGAGTCAGGCCTTCAGTGAATGAACCACCTATAACATCAAGAACATGTTTACTTTTGTTGATAAAATAAAGGATTTTAAGTTACCACAAGGTTATGTATTGATTTCACTTGACGTGGTTTCATTATTCACTAACATACCCTTAGAGTTAGTAAAAAAACTTATCACTACTAAGTGGGACTTTTTGGAAATGACAACATCTATTGACAAAGAGCTGTTCGTTGAATTGACAGTGTATTTGTTTGAATCATCTCATTTTATTTTTGATAAAAAGAATTACAGTCAGAAATTTGGTACTCCTATGGGGAGTCCTCTCAGCCCCATTTTAGCTACTATGGTTATGGATCATCTTTTGGATGAGTGCGTTCCTTTACTCAACTTTACTTTTCCTTTCATCTTTAAGTATGTAGATGATATGATGATACTGTGCGGTTCCCTCAGACCAGATTGACAGTGTTCTTGACGTATTTAATGGTTTTAATGAGAGGTTAACGCATATGTACCTTTTGTGGGCACGAAGGTTATTAGAAATGATGACCAGACCATTATCTTGGATTGGTACACTAAATCCACATACTCGGGTAGATTCATAAATTTTTATTCCAATAATCCTATCAATCAAAAGATTAATACTATTCTCGCCATGCAGGATAGAATTAAATTAATTTCCAACCCTGTTTTTTGGGAAAGTAATAAAGCATTTTCATTAATAATGGCTTTCCACCTCGTCTTTTGGGTGGCATCCTTAACCACAACAGTAGTAAAATTAATATTATTGACATGACAGCGCCACAACATACTGTTAACACAACTAGGATCACTAAATATATAAAAATACCTTATCTAATCGGTCTCACCAAACAACTGAATTCTCTACTATCCTCTGAAACTCTGAGGTTTTCTAACACCAATTGTTTACCTCTTTCTTGTCTATTCTCAAGAACTAAAGAACCTGTACCGTTGTTATCCAAGTCAAATGTCATCTATAAGATCCCATGTAGCAATTGCGATGGTTCATAAATGGGAACTACTTCTCAATACTTATCTAGCCGTATCAACCAGGATAAGAAAGATTAAGACAGAATTGAATTGCAATAAGAGACTCTTTCTAGAAATGGTTTATATTAATAGGGAAGATTGATCGGTGAAGTTTAGAACGGATACTGAAAATTTAAGTTCTCTATATGCCTTCCTAATTACTAATAATTGGTCTTCCAGTAACAACTAAAGAGATAACTCTAGTTGTTGTTTTTTTTTTAACTTTTTGACTTATTTGGCTTTTCTGATATTTTTACAGTTTTAAATATAATTCATTTTATTGTTTTTTGTTATTAAATTTTGGAATTGTAATGTTTTTCACTTTTTGTCATTTTTGTAAAATAAAGATCGTTTTTTTCCCTTCCTTGTTCCTTTTGGTCTTACATGTAAATCTGGTTTTTTCAACTTTTAACGTGGCTCGTGCCGAACTTTAATATTTAGACGTTATTATAGACGTTATTATTTAACCATAACGGATTACGTTATGTATGGTTTTTTATGCTTCCATTTGTAAGTATTGTTCAATTTTAATTTTTCTTTAATTGTAAGTCTTGGCCTTTGTTTTGTTTTAATTGATTAGTGTTGCCCTGAAGAAGGAATAAAATTATTCCGAAAGCTCGGTTAAAAGAAAAAAGTACAACTTTGTTGAATTTCCCAGAATTTCCACATTTACTATATTGTAACGACCAAGATTCTTTTCCACGTATTTTCTAGTGTTAGTTCTAGTTCTAATTTTTATTTTGATTTTAATAGAAGAATTCTAGTAATGTATTTTTGCTGTGTAGTAACCCGTTTCTTGAAAATGTGTTATGACTCCATTTTCGCCACTTTCCGTATTATCTGGGTAGATGGAAATTAGTTTCAGAAATTAAGCAAACATCAATATTTTCTGGTTATATCGCATTCCAATCAAGAAACTTTATCCATTTCTAAGCCTAATAAGCCAGGCGCCTTAGATTTTTGGTCCAGTCTTCTCTTTATATTTCTTGTAATCATTTGACTATATGTCGTGTTTAGATTTGATCGTTAATTTAGGTTTTGTAATTATTTTATAATCACAATTACTTTGTGCTTTCAATTGATTATTATCATATTGTTTATTATTGAGTTAGCTTTGCGCCGTAATGAACACATATTAGAGGAGTACTCTTTAGATTGTCACACTACGCTGTGCGATGTTTGCTCTGATATTAACAGTTAGTTCAACAAATATACCTACTATACAGAGTGGTGGTTTAACAAACATATACTAACAATGATGTTCGTAAAAGCGTCTTTTCGCTAACTTTTCGTGCTCCATGTCACACATTTATATTACCTATAAATGTTAATATTGGTTTGTATCACGTAGATTAATAGCGAAAAAATGTTTGTTTGAAATAATAGTCTCCTAAATTTGTAGAATTGTTTGAAAAATATCTATTACCTTAAGAATTACTAAATAGTCTAAAAACTATGTATAAACAAGTCAATTTTTTATACTATCTTATATGTATATTGACAAATTAAGTAATATATCATTAAAACACGGTTCAAACTTGTTAAATTGTCTTAAATAATGATAAATTATATCAAAATTCTCAATCACAATCTTAAATATTCATAAAAATCAAATTATATTACAACAAAAAAGTTAAAAGGTATTAAAACGGCTTAAAAATATCTTCTTTGGTTGCGATTTTCATTCTTGTTCTTCCTCAAAACGAAAAAAAAGCAAACGTGAAAGTTTAACTTTTTTAAATATGTCAATTAGAATAAAAGGGCTTTTCAAATATCTATATATCGTTTCTAGTTTCTTATTAATAATAAACTTTTTTTATTTTTTTTACAGTATCTATTTGGAAAAACCCCAGGATTAAAAACTTTAAAAAAAATTAACGGAATCAACATAATATTCGTTTTACTTTCAATAATATTTAGTTTAATATCGTTAATACTTTTAACAATATTACTACTACCATTAGCAGCGTATAAAAAAGTAGTTTCGATCTATTTAAAAAGTAAATATAAAGATGATTTTGGTGAAATGCTCGAAGGTATCGACAATCTATGGGCAATTGAAACGAAGCAGTCAAGACACATCATAAATGCTTTAATGTATATTGAATACAATGATTCCAAAGAAAGCATTATGGCACGAATTTACGAAGTTTTTAAAGAAAAACTGGTTTATCAATTTACGTGCGTTCGAAAACGAGAGCTTGGATATTATTTTCGACTTTTAAATCGGATAAAGCCCGAAGACTTAATATCGAAGTGGAATTTATCCGACGAGGAGTTGTCGAATAAAGATGCTTTTGAGGATGCTTTAAGAAAAATAAGTAATCAACCGATGCCTATTAATGATACAGCTTGTTTTCAATTGTTAGCTTCAATGGTACCTATTACATTTTCACCCAGCTGTAATAACAATAATGGAAATAGTAAGAAAGTTTATCCAATTATGTTAAGAATTCATCATTCAGTAGGAGATGGTGTCGCATTGCTAAGTTTTCTATTGAAAAATGTATCTGATGAAAAAATAAACGTTGAAGAAGAAATCGTTAAAAGAATTATGAAAAACAACACGAAACCACCAAAAAAGAATAATTTATCTTCGTATGTTACAAAAGTTATTGACACCATCAAAAAAATTTCCAATCTTAATGTGTACTATTTTGCACCGATTGAAAAACGTGATCAAAATTGCTTACACGGTCCAAGCTTATCCGGAAAACAAATTCTAACCTCTTATTTAGAAGAAAATCCGGTTTACGTTAATAAAATCAAATCGATTAAAAAACGCATTCCGGGTTGTTCGTTTTCGGACGTTATACTAACAGCTATTTCAGCCAGTTTTCATGAATATTTCACGAAATACGCGGAAGAGGTTCCCGAAACCATGTGTTTATCTTTCATTTTGAAACGATTCGATAAAAATTTGAATTATACTGTTACATATGATGGTAAAAAAGAATTCGATTTAGGAAACCATTTTTCAATGGGAATGTTGAAATTACCGATTCGAATTAACGTAAATGATCCAAGAAAGCCTTTACAGGAACGTTTATACAAGGTTAAAGAGGAAAGTGAAAAAATAAGAAATTCTGTTGATATTTTGGTAAGTACAATATAAAATTAGTTAGTTACAAGAGAAAGAAAATATTTAAAAAATTGAAATTGCGTATTTAAAAATTTATCGAAAAAATTTATAATTACGTACGTTATAATATATACAGCGTGTCCCGTATCTTCCGCATCAGAGCATTATACGGTTGTAGGATACATTATTCTGAAGCGATCTTTCTAATAAAATTTTTTCGAAATGTTTATAATAACCGCACGGGAACTGTTTAAAGGAACTGTTTTTCGTCCAATCAGCAGATCGCAAATCAGACTCAGGTAATCGGTGCCACCCTCGGCCGGTTCGCTACGCCGATGATAACTCGTTTCCCACGTGTACTCACCAATAGATTCGTCATGGAAAGAGAAATAAACTTTTTCGATGAATCAAAGTCGTCCGTTATTGGTCGTCGTTAAACAGTTCCGGTGCAGAAAGACATTCTTTTCTCCAATACTCTCGAGTTGTCTTTGTAACGAAAACTAATCGGTACAACACTTTTCTTTAAACCTGGCTTTGCTGCATATAGAGTTATAAACCAGCCAATCACTTTAAAATTGCAAGATACTAAACAATGTTTGTTCACATACCTCATTTAAATGGGTTTATTAAATTTTAAGGTTGCTTTAGAAAAATCATTAAACAGAAAAAGTATCCATTAAATTTGAACACATGTAATGTTCAATTTCTTCATTACCTTTTCCATAAAGATCGTTCTTCCAACGAGATGTAATCGGGAAATAGAGAAGCGACACTTTCTGCCTTTTCTCTCTATCGCTTATGGTGCTGCAGTCCGCTGTCGGCAACCGTGGCCTTTCTCAATTTCAGCTTCCATACTTCTCTATATCTTACTTCTTTCTTCCAATTCCTGTATCCTAGCATTTCTTTACATCAATATCAACCGTCTCCTCCCATGTTTTCCATGGCTTCCCTTTCAGTCTCACTGCTTGCATTTTTCTGTTTATTAGCATTCTAGGAAGCCTTAATCTCCGTAATCTTGTTGTTAGTTACGTTTTGGTTCTACTTTGGAACATAACTTTTGTTTTTTTCCTTATAATCGTTAATCGTACTACTTTAGCAGCTTCTTTTATTGTATTGTATGTTTCCTCTACGTCTTTCATTATTCACCTCATAATGTTGAAATCTGCATTTGCAGCCATTTGAACACAATGAACATTTTATTGAACAGTAGGTTGAATCTTCCTACCCATTTTGCTTATTTCATAGTCAAGGGCGAGGTTAAATAGCGCTGGAGCCAGCCCATCATCTTGGTTAAGCCCTTGTGATGAGTCATCACTGATGACACATGTTTCGGTTTATAAATATGTTGTACATTCAGTATTTTTTGGTGAAACTTTTCAGATTTCCGATTTGTAAACTCCTAAAAAGTTTTGATGGTAGACTTTATACAAATCCATACCTTACGCTCTTGTTTATTTAATTTGGTCTTGAATGGACGTCATATTTTAACACCTTCCATATATTTGGATTAATTAGCGTAGGTACCTACAAAATTAACACCAAATGTATTTTATTATAATTTATTTCATAGCAGATTTTTACATCACCTATCCATGGAAATGAATTCTTCAAACGCAGAAAATCGTGGAGATATTTATCTAATGATTTTATCAAAACATTTCCTATTCCAAATTAACTGATAAGTAGAGGCAACAAAATCTTGTATTTCGGTACTAAAATATCGGAAAGACATTTTTTAATGACATTTTTAACGAGCTTTCCGCTTTCAGAGAGATGTTAATAATATGTTTATCTGAATATGAGAACCTATAAAGATTTGATCAAAACCGGTTTATTACTTCATTTACTTCATTGAGAAATCTGTTTAAGCTGAAACTGTTTCAAGTAAATCCAACATTGAATCGTATCAAGTATAATGCTAGTTAAGAAGAACAGATTAATTGGTAATAGATAGCAGTTTGTAATATCTTCTAGTTGGTTAATTTCATATTTATACCTATACCTTTTTACTGTTTGTTACAAATTTTATTAACAGACTTTCACTTTTATGTATTAGAAAATATATGTGACCTGGACTACGGAAAGGGGGTTTATGTGCGAAAATTTTATTTTATTTTTACGAAAAAAAAATCTAAAGTTAAATTTTACATTTTGCGTTTCTAATTTAAAGACATTAAACTTTCGATGCAAATAACTCAGCCGCGAAAATAGTTGCGAAGCTGACGTTAAGTTCATTGAAAAGACCGCATTTTACACTATTAGAAGATACAAAATCTCAAAATCAACCTCTTGACACCTAAACCCCCTTTCCATAGTCCACGTACTAAATATGTACTATGGCTACCGTTATGGCTAACGAAGCATCTGGCATATCAAGAAAAGAGCAGTTGTTCATGGGTATTCTGCACATTGACAAAAACTATTCGATCAAAGATATATTCGTAGGATTTTCACCACTATCGAATTTTCTATTGGGCAAGGACAAACTCGCGGATCTTGGATTTGATGAATGTTCGACAATGGCTGGAAAAGAATCGGGTTTACAAGGAAGAATTAAAATGTAGTTTCGAACCATACGTTGGATGCAACATTTTCCACATCGCAAATCCAACATATTTGATGTTTAAAGTACAATTTGCAGAACAGGTTTATTCTGTTCAAAACTGTTGTAAAGACACACACGGTTCCAATATTGGGAAGGGGAGAAATATCATCAGATTTAAGACTTCATGGCACTTTGAAGAAAACTGACGTTTTTCAAGCAGTAGCCAAGGTAATTATTACTTTTATAGCTGATCAGTGATCAGTGATTGAGTTGGACTGTGCATCTTAAGGGGTTCCATCGATAGAAGGTGAAAGACAATAATTAATTTTGCGATGATGTGTTATGTTAGATGTTTACGCACTGACTCCAAGGAAATTAGTTGGTGATTTTTCTAATAAATGACAGTAATAAAAATGTTTCAAAAAGTAAACAATAACATAAATTTTCTACCTACTTACAATGTGAAACCTAGTCGACTTAAATGTAATAAATCAACATTATCGGAGTTCTCATTGATTGGTTCAGGTTGAAGATATATAGGTTAGTAACTAAACTAAGCAACTAATCTCTGTACAATTACGTCACAATCTATACCCATGGATGTACTCCTGAAGGAAAAGAATTATTTTCAATAGAATACGACACAAATATCCATGATGACAGTATAGCTAGAAACGGAAGTTCAAATTTTATGAAACCAAATATTGCAAGAATATGAAATACAGTGAGTAAATAGTTGTGTGAGTTTCATAATTAACAATATAATTTAGTTGGAGGTGAAGATAATATTATAGAACGTGCGATTGTGTTTTCTGTATTTATTGTATCTTTTTGGTTGTACTGTTTGTCAAATGAAAGGTGTTTTTGTATCACTTTACCCCACTGTACTTAATTATGTACAATATTATTATTATTATTATTGCTGCCGGGCTGAGGAGGGCGGCCCCTCTCGTTACCGCGACCTATAAGATCTATTGTAACTTTAGCCCTCCAAAGGTTTAGGGCAAATGTAGGTCCTTAATGAACCTTAGTATTGTCCTGAGGTCTTGAACCTTTATGTCGGTAGGTAACAGGGGAGTTTTACCGAAGACGTTGTGCCTTAGACGTCCTCTGGCGACGCAATTGCACAGTATATGTTCAGCAGTTTCTGACTCGTCGTTGCATAGTCGACAAGTTTGCTCCTCAGCTTGTCCAATGTGGAAGACGTGGTATTTTAGGGGCACATGGCCGGTTAGGTAGCCTGAGAGCGTTCTTAGATCCCCTTTGCTGAGGCATAAAACCTCTTTGGTTTTGTTTTGCGACGGAGTTATCATACTCTTCGCTTGTCTGTGACCTGGAAGTTCTTTCCAGCGTAAGGCTATCTTTGAAGCCTCCAAGTTGTTGATTATTTGTTTTAGGTGGCTTTTTTGTAGTCCACATCCAGGTTGGGGTCCAATGAAGGGCGTGTTTGGCCAGCTTGTCGGCCTTCTCATTGCCCTCAATGTTGCTGTGACCTGGAACCCACCATAGGGTAACATCATTGCCCCTAGCGAGTTCTCTCAGGTTGTTGGTGCACTCTCTGATCAGTGCGGAGCCACACGTGTAGGCCTGAATTGCCTCTAAGGCGGCCCGACTATCTGTGAAAATGTTTATGGATGCACCTTTTTGTCCCTTCTGTAGGTTCAAAGCGGTGCAGAAGTTTATAGCAAGAACTTCTGCTTGGAAAATTGTTAAGTCCGAGCTGAGGGGCAATTTGATATGGCTATTTGGTCCACTGATGCCCATGCCTACTCCAGATCTTACTGTCTTTGAAGCATCGGTGTACCAGGCTAGGGCTCCTCTTTTTAGTTGAGGCCCTCCTTTCGCCCAATCATCCCTGCTACTAAATATGACCTTATACGGTTGGTTGAAATTGTATTCCGTCGGTATAAGGTCCGTTTTAATTTCAATCAGGTGATTTAGATATGGGTCTTTGAGGATCTCGAGGTGTCCTCTGAGATTACCCTGCATCAACTTGAGTGAAGAAACAGTTTTCAGTGATAAGGCACTTAAGGCTGCCTCCTTTTGTATATATATGTGGAGCGGTGTGAGACCAAGTAGGGCTTCCAAAGCAGCCGTCGGACAGGATCTCATTGCACCCGTTATGTTAAGACATGCTAACCACTGGATTTGTGCCAGCTGTTGTTGAGCTGTCTTATGTTTTGTTTTTGGCCACCAAACCAATGAGGCGTAGGCGACCATGGGTCTGATTATTGCTACGTAGGCCCAATGAGCCATTCGTGGTTTGAGACCCCAGTTCCTTCCTAGGAGCCTGCGGCAGATCTGGTTTGCCATGATGGCCTTTTTCCTCACCTTATCTAAGTGTGAGTTCCAGTTTAGTTTACTATCAAGTATTACCCCTAGGTATTTGGTTTCTGTTTTGAGGTTAATAGTTCTGCTTTCAATGGAGGGTGCTTTTATTTGTAGCTTCCTTCTCCGAGTGAAAGGGACTATTTCGATTTTATTGGGATTGATGCTGAGCGCATTGCTTCTGCATCAAGTACTGGTGAGTAGTAGGGCTTTCTGCATTAGCTGAGTTATGATTGATTCATATTTACCTCGGATTGTGATTACCAGGTCATCAGCATACCCTTGTATCTTAAATCCGTTTTTAGTTAGGATGTTCATCAAGTCATCAACTACCAGGCACCATAATAGAGGTGATAGCACTCCCCCTTGGGGACATCCTCTTAGCGCCTTTATAGTCAGCGACTCGCCTCCCAGACTGGCTGTGATCTGCCGACTTTTCAACATGGCTATACACCACTTGATTGTCGACGGATGTATGTCTTTTGCGTTTAAAGCCTTCTCTATGGATTCATATGAAGTGTTATCAAACGCACCCTCTATATCTATGAAGGCACAAAGGGCTATCTCTTTGGTTGCAATTGCCTCCTCTAAGGTGCTAGTCAAAGCATGGAGAGCGGTAATTGTTGATTTTGCTTTCTGGTAAGCATGTTGGCTAGGGTGGAGTGGATTTGTGAGAAGCACTCCGTTCCTTAGGTATTGATCGATTACCTTTTCCATCCCTTTGAGGAGAAATGAAGTTAGGCTAATTGGTCTGTACGCCTTGGGGTCCGCGTTTGAACGCCTACCACCTTTAGGTATGAAGACCACCTTTACTTTCCTCCATAGAGTGGGTATATAGCTAAAGCTGTAGCTAGCTATATAAAGGGATATTATTATTGGGAGAAGTTCTTCTAAGCCTTTTTGCAGAAAGATAGGCAGAATTCCATCTCCTCCAGGTGATTTTAGGGGCTTGAAATTCGAGATAGCCCACCTTACTCTGTTGGGTGTGAAAATATATATATACCCTACCTGATGGACGGGTTATGTCCATTACTTCAGGGTCGGCATCTGCATGGGGGCAGACTTTTGAGGAAGGAAAGTGTGTACTCAGTAGGAGCTCCAACGATTCCTTAGCATCCTCTGTATATTTACCATCTTGTTTGCATAGGTGGCCTAGATCAGTGTTGTGATCTTTTGCCAAGATCTTATGCAGACGAGCAACTGTAGGCGTATTGTCTATGCCTTCACAGAAGCTGCGCCAGGTTTTTCTTTTGGCTTTGCGGATAGCCAAGTTACCGTATTTTCTCGAATCTTATCCGCACTCGAATCTAATCCGCACCCCGATTTTAAAAATGCAATGATGGTAAAAAAAGTTGGTTTTCCAATGTAATCCACATCCGATTGTAATCCGCATTTGATTTTAGAGCATACAAAATTTGTAAAAAGGGTGCGGATTAGATTCGAGAAAATACGGTATATTCCGTTAGGGCTTTCCTATAGACATCCCATGTTTGCTCGAGTTTGGATTTCCTGACTTTATTATATAGTCTTCTAACCATGACTCGCTGGTTTTCAAGGTCCTTGTTCCACCAAGGCACATTGGATTGTGCTCTTTTGTGTTTTATTGGACAGCTTGATTCATACGCACTATGTATGAGATTGTTTAGTTGAACAGAGGTTATTTCTAGATCCTCTCTGCTTTCAATCTTTGTTTTGATTTCATCAACCTCTTCGCCGATGTGTCTACAAAAAGAGCACCAATCAGTGAGTGAGGGGATTCTGAATTCTGTTTGTTTTGTCATGTCTGCTATGTACAATATACATGAAGTACACTTTTTTGTTTTCCTTATTCCTATTGGGCTCAGGGTGCAGAAGAATTATTGTTTCCTATGTCCGTCTTATTTAGTGTATGTTTAAATTGTAGTGTTATTGCGACAGATAGCACTACCCATAATTTCCCATTTGAAATCCTATCTTCAAGGAAGGGAGCTATGTATTGAGTACATTAACAATATTTCCGTTTCGATTTCTCGCAGATCGGGAATGTCATATGAATTGAACTTTGGGACACCTCCTCGATTTTTAATTTAATTTTTACGATAGATATTACGAATTCACCCAAACGTGTGAAAAACTCCTGTTAACAGATAATCAGAATATTTTTACTTCAATTGAGCCGCATTATATAAAGTTATTAATGTTGCGTAGGTAACAATTTCATCTGAATGTGTCCAAATGCGCTGTTATGTTATTCTCTACAAGTTCTCTAATACGCTCTCAATATTATATCAAAAATTGATTTGCGTAGTACATACAATTTCACTGATTTAGGTGCAATATTTTGTTCTATGTACAAAATCTTATCAAACGTATGGATTTTATTATAGTAATTGTAATGAATTTCGACCATCTGCCTTCTTAAATGTTTTGATTCGTTACTTTTATTCGTCTAGAGTACGTAGTATTGGTTTGGCAAAATATTATACAAAACATATTAATTCCTTCGAGCACACACAAATTTTTGTGTTTAAAATTGCAGCTTTGAGTGTTAGAAAGTTTTTAATACTTTATTAGTTTTTTGATATTGTATTGTTACATCACAGTAAAGATACGCAATTTGGTTAATGATACCGAATTTTCTGAATCCTTTGAAATTAACTCTAACGATAAAGTGTTTTAAATAGTGGTAGTTGAAGCGAAAATGTAATACGCAATCTCTATTAAGAACATTTGGGATACAACGAAACGCAAGTTGTTATCGTTTGGATAACACTAATGGTCCGTTTGTAAACGCTTTCTGCTTCCCATTTCGATTATATTATGTAATCGTTATTGCAGACGCAAAGCAACAACACAAGAAATATTTTTCCTGGTTAAATTAAAAACTGTTAAATATTTAAATTAAACTGTAATGATTATGAACAGTTGTCTCTATTAATGTTAAATAAAACATTTATTTACACATAAATAAGCAAAAATATTTCCTGGACAGTCCTAAAATATCTACGAAATTTTCTAGTGTAATTGTTTTAAAGAATCTGCATGATTTATAAATGGTATTTTCTTTATGAAGTGAAAGGTTGCTTTGAACGTTGTATGTATTTATTTTTTGATAGTCTGCAATATATCTAATTATATATTCTTTTAAGCAGTTTTCTCTCGAATCCCCTTAATACCTCTTCGTCTGTCCGCACTAAGACCAATGTTTCCGACACATAGGTAAGTACGGGCCGTATTAGAGTCTATCCTCTTTTTTATTTCTTCGCTGACCGATTTTTTATTATTCATTAGGGATCCCAAGTATGCGAAACTGCTAACCATCTCTATCTCTATCTTATGTTTCCACCACCAGCCTTTGCCACCAAATATACTTGGTCTTTGTAAAATTTATCTTTAAGCCCATCTTCTCTGTCTCTGTCTTCGACCTTGTAAAAGCGTTCTTCTCCTCGCCTGTACCACTTTTCCCTAGGTTTTGATTGTGAATAATGTTCATTGCAGTAGAGGCAAGCAGCATCATCCAAATTGTCTTGTTGCAGATATTTTTCCAGAGCCGCTTGATTTTTTCACCACTGTCGTCATTTGCAAAATTTTTATTATTTACTAAAACTTGTCATTTCGCTGTTCTTGCACTAATTTTTCGTAGTTTGACTGCCTTTTGACTACCTATTAAGTTTCTTTAAGCTCATCATGTTCTGGTGAATCTCATCATGTATTCAATGTTCCTGTTTTTCCACGTTTTCTACCCCTCTGTTGCATTGACTGAATATCAGCGACTAAAAGCGGATGACAAATATCTTTGACCGATATTTTAAGAGTTGATTCGGATGATACATTGAGAACTGATGATTTAGTGTATGTAGTAAAAGGTCCTGGTAAAGACACAGAACTTTCCAATTGAACGATATTTTCTTCTTGCTTACTTGGGGAGGCTTTATCAATGTTACCTTGATTGGAAGATCCTGGCATATCATTTTTGGGTTATTTGAGGTTTATCGGTTGTTAAAGCTGATGAAAACTGCCACTCTTCAAAAACGTCCGGGTTAAACGGATGTATTCCTGTTTTCCTTTGTGGGTATGGCACTTTTTAGATAGGCACTTTTTAGATTCTGTCGCAACCAGAGTTGAATTTCTTGTCCGTAATAAGTTTGCAAAGGTCGAAAAAATCCCACGCCCAGGAACTGGGCATGATGGGAACAGTGGTCAGGAAAGCAAAATAGTACAATTCCGTTTTGTTTTGCGTACTGCAAGACTTCAAGGCTTTTGTGGCTGCTATAACCATCTAATAATAACAGAATCAGATTTCCTAGAGACGTTTTCGTGTATTTGACAAAATGTTTTACTCATTTGCAGAAAAGTTCGCTGGTCATACAGCCTTTCTCCTGTACAAACGAAATGCATCCCGGTTGATCTTTCACGGGGAAAAAATATAACAGGAGGTATGTAAAAACCAATGGCACTCATTGAACATGCGACAGTAAGCTGAGGGCTCTAACTTGTTTGCGACCTTTACAAGCATATATTTTTTGAGACCTCTTTTGAACTGTAATCAATCCAGACTCATCCATATTGTATACATATGTTCTGTGGAAGAAATCGGTGTTTTTCCAAAATACATGCTATTGACTTGAAGTATACCAGGATATTAGGTTTTTTGAAAGCTAACGAAGTACTTTCGGGATTTTTTAAAGATATGCGGGGATTGCATCTTAAAAATCATTGGACCCAGCCATTTTGCGTTCCTTGTTAAAATTGTGCCTAAAGCCGTTTCTTTCTGCTATTTCGTAGACCAACTTACGCAAATCTGCGCTGGTTAGACTGAAAAAACGTGATTCCATGTCGATCATGTAATCAACAATTTCTTTTTCATTAGAAAAAATGACCCCTGTTTAAGAACACCTTTATTCGTGGCTAATCTTCTCCTTAACGTGGTTTTGGGGACGTTAAAAGTTTCAGCGGCCAGCTTATACCCCATTTTTATGGCTTGTACATTCTTGATGGTTTGTTTCATATTAACTTCATCCCATTGCTGTCTTTTAGTGGCCATATCTGAAAACAATAAAAAATATGTATTACCTACCGACTGTCTTACGTATAAAATACATAGTAATGTGTTATTGCTATGATGGAACTCTGGTTCATCAAAGGAGAGAATACATGGGGCTATCATAGGCAAAAGTGCATACCGTTTGTTAAAGTAAACAAACTTGTTATGTTTACTTTAAACTAAATTTCGATACAAATACAGTAACACGATATACACACGAACATTTGATATAAAATCCTATTCTAGATTGCTTGTTTTAAGATAAATATTTTATTTTCAAACCCCGACACCTTCCTATGGCCGACGCACATTTCATACTCAGTGTTGTTAAATACCCGGGTATTTATTTTCAAGGGTAAATTTCCTGGATATATACCCGGGGGTATTTACCCAAGATGGGTATTTAGAGGTATTTATAAAATTTAATTTAAATTGAGTTGATGGTAGTTTTGCAAGCACTTCAAGAATGCAGAGTCGATTATCGATATACCAAACTTATTTATAACATCTACAAGAATACTACAATGACGGTAAAATTGCATGAAAGTACTGAAAAGAGTAGAAGTAGTAAAATACTGATTGTGAGTAAAACAAGGCGAGACACTGTTTAACCAAAATTGTTCATCACAGCCCTCACAGTACATTTAAACAACTGGATTGGACCCAAAAAGGTATAAACATTGATTGCAAATGCTTAAGTAATTTGCGCTACGCGAACGATATAGTTCTTATATCGCTTAGCCTTGGAGAGATTAAACTAATGCTGGACGAGTTAAAAGGAGGTGTGTGCAAGAGTCGCTAAATATCAACGAGGAGAAATCAAAATTTATGATAAATCTTGTTCCCAGCTCTAACATCAACATTGGGGATAATGAGATTCAGAGGGTTGACAGCTATGTATATCTTGGCTATGAGGTTCGTGTATCGAGAGATAATCAAACAAGCGAACTAAACAGAAGGATCATACTCGTATGGGCAGCATACGGGAAACGTAGAGATATCTTCAAGAGAAAAGGCCAAGAAAGGCTTTCAATCAATCCGTGTTTGCGGTTGCCACTGCCAGGAGGGTCCATGTAACACAAAGATAGATGGAGAGGTCGATCCTGGGTCTAACTCTGAGGGACTACATACGAAATGAAGACCTATGAAGAAGAACTGGCGTAAATAATGGGATCAGCATTGTGGCAAAGCTTAAGTGGAACTGGGCGGGTCATGTCGCGCGAATGAAGAATGTGCAGTGGACAAAACGGTTGCTTGAGTGGAGACCGCGAGCGAACAGACGAAGAAGACGTCAAAAGAATGATCAACAATTGGATTCAGACAGCACAGAATAGAATCGAATGGAACAGAATAGGGGTGGTCTATGTCCAACAATGGACGCTGATGATAATAATCATAATAACTTGATCTAATCTATGTAACGACAGATTCGTCTAATGATAATACGTCTTTGATTGTTGACAATTCCACGTCTTCAACGTCCTCATCATCTTCCTCTTCATTTTTTTTCGCAATCTGATATATTTTTACTGGTATCACTTTTATACTCACTGTTTGGGTATTTACTCTGGGCCGGGGTAAGTACCCGGATGTATTTACCCAGCGCCCATCACTGCTCATACTGCATGTATAGCTCAAAAAGGACGTTAGATGAGGTGCTAAAATTGCCGGTTGAACGAAAATCGCGCGAAACATAAAAATATGATGGATGGACCATCATTGGAAGGGAGCCATCATAGCCATAATTCAGAGTCCTGCATCTCGCTCTACCGTTTACAGGGCACTGTTCAAAAGGTTAAAAAGCAAACATAACAGCCCATCTCCCTGTTGCAGATTTTGTGGCTTTCAAATCTTCTTAAACGTATTATTGCTACCAGATGAGGAGGTATATTATTGAACTGCGATATATTTTGGTTTTAATAAATTTTGTTAGAAAAAGATCTACTTTCTAATCATTGTACTATATGCGGATTCAGTGAGTTACTGACCATTACTGCATGAACACACATCGATATCGGTGCCAGTCCCTGAGGTACAGCTACGAAATCCGGCTTGGTCCTTAAAGGGTTAAACATTCTTGGCCAATCTTTGGATTTTTATAAAGTAACTTTTTGACCAGAAGTAACTTTAATTATTTTTAAATATTTTATTAATGGCTGTTATCTAAAAAATTACCTGGGGCTCTTAATGTGTTGTTATGTCATTGATTTCCAATTAAGATTTCTGTTGCAAGAAGAAATAAAATTGTTCTTTTAAATTATTTAATACAATAATTTTTATTACCTATTAATCTTCAGATTTTATAAGATATATTTGAGAAGAGACAAGATATAATTGAATGTACAGCAGTTTAAGAAAATACAGTATGTCCCCGGATCGAGTTACAAAGAGGAAAAAAAATTTTATTACTGATTTTTCAAACTTATCTCAGCATAAATAATGCGTCGGATATGTTCAAACCACTAAATCGCACGAACTATATATTCTAACTATAGAAGTTAACTAATTATTCCTATTTTTATGTAAAAATTAGACTTATTCTAAATTAAAAATTTTTCAAGTTCAATTTATGATATGTAACCATAGAAACCATAAAAATTACAACTTATGTTAGTGAAAAATATGCGGACAAATCAAATTAAAATATGGCTAATTGAATAAAATATTTTAAATATAAATTTATTTATTTGTAAGTGAACAAATCAACTATTCATTCAAACAAATCACCTCCTAATTCGGCACACATTTGAAGACGAGTTCTGTTGAATAACAACTGTATAACACCTAGTAAATACATACTAATTAGTTACTTATTTTTAACACCAAATTAAACTAGATAATATTTTGTGGCTTTTCCCAGTGGTCCAGTCTGCTTTGCCCATAATATAGATAAATATTGTCATATTTTTACCGTTTTAAGACCAAAACACAAAAACGCGCACACTGCGATACGCGGAACACGCGTTTAGGGTATTATTGTTTTTGTTTTAATTCCTCACTATTGCTCGCGTTTGAATCGACTAGGGCACTAGGTCACTAAATCGAACGGCTTTATCCTCTGAAGGCGACGCAGGACATCCTCGTTGTCGAGAAGCTGGATGGCCTCGATGTTGGGATGATCGTGCATTCTCTTGTCATGTTTAGATGCGAATGATGTAATTTCTGATGACTTTCAAGTCGCGATGGAGGTCGGTGTTTCCTATATACCAGGGTGCATTCACTATGCACCTTAGTACTTTGTTCTGGAATCTTTGAATCAGCCTTGCAATTGTCTTGCAGGTACAACCCCACAGTTGGATTCCGTATGTCCATTTTGGTTTTAATACTTGCTTGTATATTAGCAACTTGTTACTTAGTGATAGCGTTTATTTTCTGCTAATAAGCCAATATAGGCGTCTAAATTTGATATCAAGTTCCTCAAGTTTTTTTTGACGTGAGCTTTCCATTTGAATTTGGCATCCAGCGTTATACCAACATATTTTGCGGTTCGGCGTAAGGGACTGCATTGCCATTTATGTGTACTGGGACATAGTTAACTTTCTTATAAGTAAAGTTTGTGTATGTCGATTTATTTGTATTTAGTTTTATTAGTCATCGTTTGGTCCAATTTTAAATTGAATTTAAGGCCAATTGTAACTTATTTGCTACAACTACTTCATTTTCTGCAACAGCCAAGATCGCTGTGTCATCTGCGAATGTAGCTGTTAAAGTTTCTGGTACCTGAAGAAGGTCGAATGTGTAGAGTAAGTACAGCGTTGGGCCAAGCACACTTCCTTGAGGAACTCCGGCTCGTATTTCATGTAGTGGTGAATAAGCGTTTTCGTATTTTACTCTAAAATATCGATCAGAAAGATACGATTTTAATAGTTGATGGTAGTATTTGGTCTCGTTTGTAATTTAAACCATCTAGCCAGACTTTGTCAAAAGCTTGTGCTACATCCAAAAATACGGCGGAGCAGACTTTATTTTCTTCCATTGCTATTTCCATAGTATTCGTTATTCTATGCACTTGGTCTATTGTTGCATGTTTATTCCGAAACCCAAATTGATGTGTTGGTATTAGGGCTTTTTCTTCTATGACAGGTTTTAGTCTTTTTAATAGTAATTTTTCAAGCAGTTTTGATAGTAAGGGTAATAATGAGATTGACCTATATGATGTAACATTTGTAGGGGGTTTACTAGGTTTTGGTATCATTATTATTTCAGCAACTTTCCATATGCTTGGGAAGTATTTCTATTTAAAAGCAACATTAATTATGTGTAATAGTTTTGTAATCGTCCGTTTTGGTAGATGTTTCAATGTTTCTCCATTAATTAGTTCATAGCATATTGATTTCTTTATATTTAGTTTTTGTACTTCATAATACAGTTCTTTCATTCTTACACACGGTATATTACTCTGCTGATCATTTTGAATTACGCTAGGGACACTATTTAGCATAGTTATTGGACTGTCTGATGTAAAAGTTTCTTTCAGATGTTCAGCAAACAAATTAACTTTTTTTTGATTGCTCTTAGTCCAATTTTCATTATTATTTCGTATTGCAGGTGTATGTATTTTTGGAACTTTAAGCTTTCTTGTTGCCTTCCACAGAGAATAATCAGTACTGGCATCGTCAGTAAGGTCTTTTAAGTAATTTTGAATATTATTTTCTTTGTGGCTATCTGTTAATGCTCTTAATTCGGCTGTTATTTTATTTAATTTAGTTTTATCACTAGGAATTCTATTGGTTTGCCATTTCTTTCTTGCTTTCCGTTTTTCTGCAATTTTGTCTCTAATGAATTTAGGATAAATATTAGATTTAGGTTTTGGTGTTAAAATTGGTGTTGAGACCCAGGCTGCGTGTTGTATGTCTTTTAAGAACTTTTCTACTTATTAAGATGAATCTTATTATTATCTAATGTTTGTTGAAATAGATTCCAATTAGTGAGTTTATTAGTTAGTGATAAAAACGGTTCTTTGTTACATACTTTGTTATTTAGAGTAATAATTACTGGTGAGTGATCTGAGTCCAGCCCTAACTCTTCTTCTATGTTTACGAAGTTAAGCGATATATTTTTCGTAATCAAAAAATCAAGCAGGTCCGGAATTTTACTTCTATCTGTTGGCCAGTAAGTTGGCTTTCCAGTGGAGAGCACTTCAGTTCTCTTCTGTTTGTATTTGTCAAGCGAGAACCCCAAGACATATGTTTTGCATTAAAGCCTCCTCCAATCTTAATAATATAATAATCTTCTCTTTTGAGATTATGCTCGGTGGTATGTACGTTGCTCCTATAGATATTAAGCCATTAGCAGTATGAACTTTTACCACTGTAGTTTGGTGTTGTTCAGTACTAATTGTATTGTTCAAATAGTGGTCAACATTCTTTTTTATAATAATTGCACTTCCACCTCGAGCTGCATTACTCGGGTGAATTGTGTGATAAATATTGTAATGGTTGGTGTTTATATACGATTCTCGTGTAAAGTGAGTTTCGGTGATAAGACCTATATCAATATTGTTTTCTTTAAGTATTTAAGTAGTTAAGTGTGTTTTGATGCTGTCAAAAACCATTGGAATTCCACAGCATTATTTTTAGGTGCTGCTTTTTAGACATTTTGATTTGAAATCTAGACGTGCATATAATGTTTCTATTGTTTCTTCTTGTTGAAGTATTTTTTCTAGTATGTATTAGATCTAATTTACTGTCAGCCTTATTATCGATTAATGTACCTACAGTTTTCTCTGCAGTTTCACCACTCGCTTTTTCGGCATACGAGACGCTTGGCTTTATTTTTATTTGAATTTACTGTATATTATGTATTATATTCCTGATGATTTGTAGTTCCTTAATCACAATGCATCCGCGGTAGTGCGCTGGATGATTTTCTCCACAGTTGAAACATTTAGCTGGGATTTCTTTGGCTTAGTACATTCGCTGGTCTAGTCTTCACCAGCACATTTAACACATCTCGGATTTTTGTGGCAGTAAGCTTTGGTGTGGCTCCAACCTTGACACCTTTTGCACTGGGGCATATGTTTTGGCTTTCTGTACTCTTCGATTTTGACACGCATTCCTAATATGTTTGTTATATCATGGATTCTTTTTACATCCTCTGACGGTGCAAAATCCAAGATGTATAAAGGAAGAGGCTCTTTTGTTTTGTATTTTAACATTTGGGTTACTTTACAAATCTTATACTAACGCTCCAATAGATCATCTTTGATCATTAACATCACAGCTTTTATGCATCTTTTTAGTGACCACTTTCAGATTTCTGGTTTGCTTATTTTCATAAGTTGACCGGGACAAATTCTTTTCAGTAAGCATCTTTGATTCCATCGTCTGTGGTATACACCACTTTGGTGGTTACTAAAGGGTTAAGATTTTGTTGGGTTTTTAGACCTTCTATAATGCCCCTCAGGTCATCTATTTGTTTCTGAAGAGTAGCTTCATCTTTAGTGCGTTGCTCCTTTATTTGTTCGATTTCTTCTTTAATTTCGGCGGAATGTGTTCTTTCTTTTCTAGGGAATTTAACAAGGAGAATTCCATATCTGTTTTTGGAGTAATCTGCTTTTGTCTTTATGGTGACTACAGAATCCGTTTCCAAATTTTTTTTTATAAGTTTGCGAGCCCCAACATGAGATATTGTTGTGTCCGGATATTTTTGCTGGAATTTTTGTATAACTACACAAAAACATGATTCACCAGTACCATAGCACTGTACTAAATAAATTCTCTCTTTCACGGTTAACATCGCACGAAAAGACTATCTCACTAACATAAGTTCTAACTTTTATGGTTTCTATGGTTACATATCATAAATTAAACTTGAAAAATTTTCAATTTAGAAAAAAGTCCAATATTTACATAAAAATAGGAATAATTAGTTAACTTCTATAGTTAGAGTATAAAATTCGTGCGATTTAGTAGTTTGAACATTATTTATGCTGAGATAAGTTTGAAAAATCAGTAATCAAATTTTTTTTCCTCTTTGTAACTCAATCCGGGGACATACTGTATAAGCAATACTTTTTTAATTCAAAGTGCACATTTTCGAACGAGATTTCTGTTAGGTTAAAGCAATTTCCACTGGAAATAGTGTAGCTTTAGAACATTATTTAATATTTTAAAATGTTTTTTCAACTAACAATAAGTCTTTAATTTATTTGCAATGCTCTCTTTTGAACACATCTTTATTGAAAATGTAAGAACGGTATTGCTAATGCGATCTTTAGGCTGAATTTCCTTTTTTTGAGTTGGAAGTGTAACAAATGAAATATTAACTCGAAAATTTTGCTACGTTTCATTCTCTTACATTTTCATTATCCTTAATAATGCCTTGTCTAAAGAAAGAATCCTTAAAGTTTATAAACTCATTGTTTTTTTTATAGCTTTATTATTGGCAATTAAAATTTTTCACAAATCTACTTCCTGCTCCAGTTTTAAATTTGATTATGAAATTAAACGAAACAGTAACTACATCTTTCAGTAATTTACCAGGAATAGAAGGCGTGCACATTAAAGGATATAAAGTGAAAGATATTGTATTTTGGGTTCCACCAGTGCGAAGTATAGGTACTTAAATAGAACAGAATCTGCTTTTTAAAAATTTAACTCATCTATTTCCTTTTATTTTACAGGTATTGGTTTATCTATTTTAACTTATGACAACAGATTCCAAATGGGATTACTTGCAGATGAAATATTAATATCAAAGCGTCATAAAGCACAATCTGTTTTAAACAATATAATCAAACACATTGATGATATTGATAATGAATTAAAATAATTAATAATTCTTGTTTTTAATTAAAGGCTGATAATTTATGTACATTTTATTAAATATAAAAATTTGGTTTTAATTTATAATGCAACCAACATGTGAATGTTTTCAATGAAAATGGGATAAATAAAAATATAAAAAGTTCTTTAAGATATTTGATTAACCTGCTTTTACCTTTTCTTGATCATGAACTATTAATATCAAACCTAAAACAACTAGAGATGATCCAAACCACCATAAAATTGATGTTACTTCTTCGAATATTAAAAAGCCAAATAAAGCCTGTGAATAAGACATCAATAAATGTTATATTAATATAAATGTATCCTTACTGTAACAATATAATTCGTTGAAGTACTTATTAAAGTTGCTGATAGCGAAGATTTACAATTTTGTAAAGCTTTTACAAAAAACGTCCAAACACATGCATTGCATATTAACATTAATATAAAACAAATTAATTTTAATAAAATATTACCCTGCAATAAAATTATTATAAAATAACTATAATATGTTAGGTTATATAAATATCAAAACAATTTTAACCTCAAAATATTCATGTCCTGTCAATTTTCCAAATATACTTCCAGCTGCTGCAAAACTTCCCGACGTAATGGCTTGATAAGACTTTGTTAATGTTTTAAACGTTAACATATTAAGTTTTAATTAATTTTGCGTTGTATGTAATATGTACAATGTAAAATGTAACCAAATAGAAGAGAAGATTGTGTGTAATAAAAAGATAACCTAATTTTGTTGACAATGTAATTTCATATCAAATGGAATGGGTTTAGACAAGAATTTGAATCGTCGTTACAGAAAAGCAGATAATAAATTGGACCTTAAATCTTCTAAATATCTTTTTTTGCAGTGTTTGTGTAAGTTTTAAATATTAGTTTACCACAATTGTAAACATGTTAAATTGGTTGTATAATCGTATAGCGTTTTTTGTTATCACGGCCATGTCTGAATATACAGTGTGTCCCCGAATAGGTGAAACGACTCTTTTAAAATGTAAATTTTTTTCGATATTAATTGTCATTTTTTGGGGTTCGCCCTGCTTGGTAAAAGACTAGTTTACTTAAACTAATTACTTAAAATTTAGGTACGTCGTGTTTTGTGAGAGACAATAAAGTTCTTTAGAAAAACTCTTTTCAACCACGCTCTGCTATCAGTTATAGTTCATGTTTAGTTATATACAGGTGTCCCAATTTCGATGTCCGCATATTCTATCTCCGAAACTCGCCCTATCGGCAAAAACTGAAAATTTTGCGAAAACGACAATCGCGAATATCTCACTTATTATCAAAGATGGAGTATTATCAATAAAACATTATATGGGCAACTTTTTATGAAGAATTCAGTGGCGTAGGTAGATTTTTTTCCCATTTCTTATTTTCAAGATTTTAGAAGTAACTTTATATTTTTAAATGGAAACCTTAGTTGGCTATGACCTAAAATAATTTGTTATTTTCTTCTGATAACAAATGTACAGGATTGCATTATTTTCTTAAAACTAAGGCAAATACTCAAATTATTTGCCGTCGGCACTAATACAAGCTCTGCATCGTCACAGAAAAGATCTTTTTACTAGTTGTGCAAATCTCTTTGCATTTAATTCTTCCGCTGCTGTATAAATATAGTGGCGCAGTTCGGCAAGATTTTCAATCGGTTTTTAATACACTGTTTCAGAAAATCAAGGGGATTTAGTCCCAGAGAGTGAGGAGGCCACGTAATCGAGCCAGGACGCCAAATCCATCTTTCTGGGTATTCTGTATGCAATCCCGTACAGGACAAGCCTAATGAGCTGGGCAACCATCTTGTTGAAACCACATTTCTCTGTAGATATTGAGTGGCACATCTTCTAACAAGGTTGTTAAATCATTTTGGAGGAAATACAAATAACATACGAAAGTATAAATTTTTTAAATAACGCGTTTTTGGCAGAAAAACAAGCAATAATATTTTTTAGGAAAAGAAAAATGGTAAGTGTTACACCATTTTGGAATCTTGCCTAAACAGGCCATCTTTTAAAATAACTTGCCAAGGGTGTTGTACTAGTCCTTTGTTTAGAAATCATCTGTCAAACTTAATAGACATAAATTCTTTCAACCTTAACTCAATCAAACTCATACTTTTTCTTGCAAAACTAACGACTTTTGTTGTTCGATTTGGCACTGCTATAGTAGCATGGTTCATGAGGAATACATTATTAAAAAAATCACTATTAAATTACGAACATTTCTGACCGTAGTACCAAAAGATATGATGTTCGGGAACGATTTTTAACATTTTCAAAAATATGTCTATTACCACTTAACTGAGGGGCATAGAATTTTTTGCTTATTTTTACCAGAACAGGTATGAGTTGGTCTCTCACCCGGTGCCCGCTTGACGTTGAGTTTCGGAACATCCTGTATGTAGTTTGTGGGGTATATTTCTTATAGTTATTGAATAATTAACAAAAATTCATTTTGTTCTATCTAAAACTAATGTATGTATCTAAAAGTTAATGTTGCTATGGTGATAACCATACATACTATGATGGAACATACAGGGTGCCCATTATATATGGAATATAGTATATATCTTGGTAGGTATCAACTTTATAAAAAAACAATAGGTAAATGGATTTTCATCCATATTGGTATATTATATGTTTTTTTAAAAAATAAACAATGTTTATACTCCAATATATTATATAAATTTATTAACTCTACCGGTTTCGGCCTAGGCCATCGTCAGGAGTCTATAAGGTTTTAAACGGTCATAAAATATAATTAAATTAAAGAAAAAATTAAAAAATATAAAATGTTACTTTACCCCGTTGTATAAGGTTGAGGTTAGGAAACACATTCAAATTTACATTCAATTATATTCAAATTTTGATATATCATTAATGGACTGTAAAATGAAATAGAATGATGTATTGAAACAGATGTATATCGAAAGTTTTAACAATTATTGTATTACCTAAACTTAGAAAATGAGAATGGGGATGTAGCAGATGTGTCAAGTGAAACATATAATGTCGGGTGGAACATAATCATGTTCCACAGGTGAATGTGTCGTTTTGTCAAGAGCGCATGTGTTGAAATCTGTTAATAGACTGGGTTAATATGGTTCAAAATAAAATGGAATTTATTTATAGAATAGTGTTATGGAAATGATTGGGATATGGGAACTAGTTGGATTGTATTCCTCATGTATATAAAAGGTAGAGGGTTTAGGGGATAAGAAATTTAGTTAAATGTATTTTCCGGTGGTTTGGATTTAATGTTGTATGGGTTTGATAGGAACCTGTACAGGGAGATTTTTTGTAGTTGCACCTGGTCGTTTAAATTTTCGGTGTTTGGATATGTGTTTCGGATTTTGTCGATTTCATATGCTTCAAGTAGGGTGAGTTTGAAGCCTTTGTTATGTTGATGGAGGAGTTTTATATTTTTAGTTTCATCAAAGGTGTGATCGTTTGTAAGAAAGTGTCTTCCGAAATTTGAGTTTCCGTTTTGTTTATGTTCTTTAACTCGTCTGATGTTCCTTCCTGTTTCACCAATGTATCTTGCTCTGCAGGTGTCGCATTGGAGTGAGTAAACGCCGCTTTTAGATAGTGGATCAATCTGGTCTTTTGCGTTATTTAGCATTTGTAATAGAGTTGAGTTTGTTTTGAAGGTGATCTTTATGTTGTATCTTTTGAAAATTCTTTGTATGTCTATTGCAAGGTTACCAGGGTAATTTACGGATCTGTATAGGATGGATTCGTTATTTTCTTTATTTTCAGGTAATAAAATTTTACTTATGTCAGAGTTTATTTGTATTTTTGTATGTTTAGTAAGTAGATCTATGAATTGAAGTGGAAAATTATTGTTATGTGCGATGTTCTTAATTATTTGTATTTCTTGGTTTTTGTAGTTGTCTGTCAATGGTATTTCTTGTATGCGATGTATATATGAGTTGAAGGCAGCATGTTTGTGTACATGGTGGTGAAAGGAGTCTGCAGGTATTACTGTATCTGATTGAGTAGGTTTCCTGTATATGTTGTATTCAATCTTATTTCCAACTTTTTTCAGAGTAAGATCTAAGAAATTGATGGATTCATTCTTTTCAATCGATTGTTAATCCCTTAGACCTGTTTCAGACACAACGATATTTGCCGTACGGAACGTATCGGTTTTTAATCGTGAATGGTCGGTGGTAAACTAATAATGTAAATGCGCCCATTCAGACTAAAAATCTAAATTATAGTACCTGCTTTTAATAAAGAACTCCTCTTCTCTGATTTCTCAGCCATTATTTTGTCTCCACAAAAATCGCGTGTTCGTAAAAGAATCAAAATTTGTCATATGAAACGAGTTTTACTAAACTAAATATACAGGGTGTACAAAAAGTATGGAATAATGGTTCTACAGCCTAAACTTCAACTTATATTAAAAAAAGTTTTAAATAAATGTAACTTGAAACTATTTTGAGGTGGGCGGAGCTTATACCGACTCCAAACAATAGACAACCTAAGCCTTGACGTCACAGAGATGGGCGGAACTTATACCGATTCCAAACATTTTCGTTGCTAACTGTGTTGCTAACGGTAAATCACCATATGCAATTTTTCATTAGAGTTAAAATAAAATAAACTAAGTGATGACATTTCAAATGACATTTTTTGACGATTTATCGTCAGCAACGAAATTGTTTTTAGTCGGTATAAGCTCCACCCATCCCTGTGACGTCAAGGCTTAGGTTGTCTATTCCATAATGACACCATAATAGACTGCCTAAGTCACTTAGTTTATTTTATTTAAACACTAATGAAAAATTGCATAATATGGTGATTTACCGGTGATGTTTGGAGTCGGTATAAGCTCCGCCCATTTCTATGACGTCAAGGCTTTGGTTGTCGCTATGTCAAATCTTTTTAAATAAAAGTTTCAATATCTCGAAAACTATGCAGTTTAAAGCATTAAAACCTTATTGCATTTTGTAACACCTTGTCAAAAGGAATCCAAAAACCTTAAAATATACAGGATGTTCCATTTAAAAAACACACTCACCATGTCGTAACTCAGACTGCCGTCATTATTTTTATTTTATTTCTACACCAAGATATGCGGAAAATAGTTTCAAGTAACTTTTGTTTAAAACTTTTTTTTATATAAGTTGAAGTTTATGCTGTAGAACCATTATTCCATACTTTTTCTATACTTTTTGTACAGCCTGTATATTATTAAAAACGAGTTATTATTGGTTGCAAAAAACTACGAAATTTTGTATATAGATAAGTTGCGTTAAATCATTATATTTTTGGTTAAGGTACTTGTGGTCTTGCGTTGTACACGTTATTTTGGGACAGCCTGTATAAATGTTCTGATATGGAGGGGCATGGGTATGTTTCGGAACCTTCATTAGGAAATTTAGGTGTAAGTTGTTAATTTTAAGTAATTATTGAATTAAAAATTATATGTTTAGCATAACACATCATATAACAGGTGGATCTTTATCATTGTTGGAAACTGAATTAGATATAACTTTGAAAAGGAAGATGAATCCTTAAAACAGAAAAAAAATTCAATAAAATTTTGTATATTATTTATTTTTCAATTTTAATTTTTTCCATTAAATTATTACTTTAAGTTCTAAATTAAATTATTAATTATTTTATATTTACAGTTACCGATTTTGTGATCTCTCTATTTTTCTATAAAGTAATACAAAAAAAAATTAGTCATCATTTTTTTTATCATTTTGAAATTTTTCAAACATAACTTCATCAAACCGCCTCATTCTTCTCTCCATATTTTTCTTCCTATAGTCTTCATATTCCTTATCAGCCCTTAATTGTGCGATATAACACCTGATGACATCGCAGGAATCATAAAGCGTTTTAAAATATTTAGAGGTAAACTCTTTGAATTCCTCGGTTAATTCCACTTCTTCAGTTGTGTTGCTTTTCTTGGCGGTATCTTCTTCTAATTCTTTATATTCATTGCGAATTGCAATCACCTTTTTTTCCCATTCCGCCAACTCTGCAATGACGTTATCGCTGTAACCCAGCGGAAGATCCTTTCTTAAGTCATAAAATCGTTGAAATTCTGTAATCAAAAAACAAGTAAATAAATCGAAATAGATTTATAATAACCATAATAATAATAAAAATAGTCTTTCATAATAATTACAGTACCTGCTTTTAATAAAGAACTCCTTCTCTCAGGTTTCTCAGCCATCGTTTTGTCTTCACAAAAATCACGTGGTCGTAGAAGAATGAAAATTTTTCATATGAAACGAGTTTTATTAAATTAAATATAATATATTCTTATTAAAAACGAGTTTTTGTATTGTGTGTATTATTGGTTGCCTATATAAAGGAATAAAATATATAAATCGAGTGACAGGAAAAGTCACTAACAATAAGTACAAAATAGTATATTATTCAACAAGCGTATAATGGTGGCTATTACCCACGAAGAAGAAGTTGCAACACGAGCGAGCGAAGCGAGCGAGTGTTGTAATCTGAGTGAGTAACATCCATTATACGCAAGTTGAATACTATACTTTATCTACAACTATTTAATTTTGAAAAAAAAAGGAAAAAAAAATAAACTTGATAGACATTTCAGACATAACCTCAATATAAGAAAGCTGTCATTTCTATTAATATTTTATTTTTTGATTAGTAGGCCGTGTCAGAACTGTGGAATAATGGCTTCATTATTCAATACTTTGTCAGTCATGGGTAATGCGTGTCATTACCCGTCAAAAATCAATTGTATAACGAATAGATAATTCAATAGTTGTAGATAAAATAATAAAATCGACATTTTACTACTAACAATAAGTACATTATCCTTTAATCATTGTGGGTATGATGTCCACAATATACATAATAATAATATAATTTATTTTGTTAATAAAATTATATTTTAACAACACTTGTGATTTGTAACATTATTTGTGATAATAATAAATTGATTAATAATAATTTGTATTGATTGATAATACTTTGAATTGATGAATGAATTAATTTGAAAGGACTGATAGATTGATAATAATAATTTTATGTGATAACGTGGTTTTGTTTGTACATGTCGTGTACACAGCATGTTACAGCCATGCTACCCGTCCTGTAAAGATTAATAAAAAGAGGAATATGATGGTCAAAAAAAAATTTATATTTAAAAATTGAAAGTAACCGTTTTTTTAATTTTCATGTTACGAGAATCGATTATCTCGCTGTGGTGACATCCCAGTAAACAAGAAACATCTGTAAAACATTTCAATTTTAACCTACAGTGAATTAAATGAAACATCTTAGAACTACGTTTCATATAAGTGACAGATACGATTTTTACGAAACGTATCTAAAGATAATATGTATCAAATTCATTTCACTAGAAATATTTATAAAATATCATTAAAATATGTAGCAGAAACATTTCATTTGAAACATTTCTTTAAAAATGTGTCTGTAACATGTCTGGAATATCTTCATCAGCGCTTGTGAACATAGGTATATGATATACTGACATATACCTATGTGCCAAGCCGCGGTGATGCGTCAGCGTCATGGGGGTGGATCTATGGGGGGGATCTCTAATGAATGAAAATGTAACCGTCGTCAGCGCCATCCGATGTCACCGTCGATAACTAATTCCACTCAAATTCTAATACCAACCTTTAAGGTGGCTTATATTTCATTTATTTTTTTTGGTATTCATCTTTGATTAATTAAGTCAAAGTGATCAAAAGTGATGTCAAATATAAATGATATTGATAAATCAATTAATTTTTTTAATAAGTGTAATTTTATAATTATGTGTAAAAAAACATTTAAAAATTTTTGAATAATAAAAATGTCGGTTATTAAACCTTGCTGTGTAACATCTTTAGTGCTTACAAGCAACCCAATAAACCCCTCATTGAGGAGGATATAAAATCAATCTTCAATACTAACCGCCAAATTCTGATGTTGGGTGACATAAACAGTAAGAACACAGCTTGGGGATGTAGAACTAATAACCAAGCGGGAATTAAACTATTAAATTTGTCCTCAATATACAACTTCATGGTGCACGCACCTAATACATACACATACTATCCACATAGAAATGATTACCAACCCGACATTCTAGACGTCGCATTGACTAAAAATTTCAATAAATTAATAAATCAAGAAGTGGTGGTAGATTTGGATTCAGATCACCTTTCTGTGATTTTATCGTTCAAAACCTCACCGTGTCTTACCAAAAATAACAACAAACTAGTAACTAACTGGCTTTTGTTTAAAGGCGCACTTGAGAATACCTTCAATAATAACGACTACAGTCTAAATACCCAAAAGTCAATTGACCAAAGTGTACAGCGTCTCACAGAAACAATCAATATTTGTATAAAACAATCATCATTCCCCAAATGTAAACCGCAGTTTGATAATTATCTCCCGCCATCAAAAATCCAATCTCTTATAAACCAGAAAAACAGCCTGCGACGTGAATGCAAATGACGAGAAACCCTGCAACCAAGTCAATTGTAAATCGATTAACACGACAAATAAGAAAGGAACTTGATGCGTATCGCATAAAATCTTTTCAACAATATTTAAACAACATACAACCCAATAGTCACGAAATATGGAAAGCAACAAGAAGAATCACGAGAAAATCTAATGAAATATCAACTTTAAATATTGATAATGGACACTTAGTAACTGATCAACAGAAAAGTACTGGTTTTGCAGAATATCCGGAGAAAATATTCAGACCCCACTTTTTCAGCACCCCAAATTTCACAACTTCTGTGATATCATATAACGAAAACCATAATCCGGTATTGAACAGTAACTTTCAAAAAGTCACAATAAATGAAATTCGACAGATTATTAAAAATCTGAAAACTAAGAAAGCTCCAGGACCTGATCAAATTCCTAACTTGACCATAAAAAATCTACCGGAAACAGTAGTGCAGTTTTTGAAGAGATTACTCAATGCCTGTCTGGAACAAGGTTATTTTCCAAACTGTTGGAAACACGCCCATGTACTTATGTTTCTAAAGCCAGGGAAGCCCAAGAGCAACATCACCAGCTACCGACCGATTAGTCTATTATCTACATTATCCAAAATCTTAGAAATAGTAATTAATTACCGCCTATGTGAAGCATTAAACGAAATGAATGTGATTCCACACTTCCAATTTGGTTTTAGAAACCAGTTCTCGACCAGTCATCAATTACAACGATTATCGAACATAATTGAAAACGGATTTGAAATGAAGCAATACTCGACCGCCTTATTTCTCGATATTGCCCAAGCTTTCGACCGTGTATGGATCAACGGATTAATTTATAAAATATTACACCTGGATCTTGACAGCAATATCAAGCAAATACTAATATCCTTCCTTAAAAACCGATCCTTCTCTGTTAAAGTTCATGAATCCCTCTCCGAAACAAAAAATATACTCGCTGGTGTACCTCAAGGCAGCGTCCTCTCTCCCACCCTGTTCAACATCTACATGAGTGATATGCCACAACCAAATGTTCACATGCTGGCATATGCGGACGATACAGCCTTAATAGCGCAAAGCTTTGAACTCGAGGATGCGACTAAAAATCTGCAAATAGCTATAAACACCCTAGTTAAATGGTTCAAGTCTTGCAATATAGCAATAAATACATCCAAGTGCATCGCTAAAATTTTTACACTCAAACGAATTAAAAGCTCACCGGAATTAACAATTAACGGAGAAACTATTAGATGGAACGACTCGGACGAACCGGTTAAATATCTTGGCATATTCCTTGACACAAGATTAACTTGGAAATACCATATACTCCAAAAAGTTAATCAAGGTTACGGAAAGTTGAAACAACTGTATCCCTTGATAAACAGGAGAACAAGACTTAAATGCGAAAACACTATTCTAATTTATAAAACACTCATTAGACCACTCATTACCTATGCCTGCGTTGTCTGGGGAAACTCGGCTAAAACAAATCTTAATAAGGTTCAGGTTTTACAAAACAAAATACTACGCATAGCAGTAGACTCCGAGTGGTATATCTCTAATGATCAACTACACAACGAATTAAAAATTGATAGTATCACAGCCTTTATATCTAAAATGACTTCCCGGTTTCACGAACGCATACAATACACAGAAGTACTACAGCCATACAACCTCAGCAAAAAGAACATCCACTGTCGTCTTAAAAGGAAACTACCACAAGACATCTACTTGATTTAAAATACGTTAAATGTTACCATCCAATTTGACTTATGTTTATTATTTTGTAAGTGACGAGGTCCTTTTAGTTATGTAACGTGACATTTATTTAGTATAAGAAAAAGCCTTTTATAGTAATGTTAATTCACTGGTCTGGCAATAAAACTACTTAAAAAAAAAAAACCTTGCTGTGTACCATCTTGCAATTATAAAGACATTTAAAGGTAAATTATAAAAATTATTAATTAATACGGCATATTTACTTTCATTCTGTATTTCTAGATATTATTTCCCGACCAACCTTATTATTCGAATGGCTTGGCTCTCTCGAATAAACAATTCAAAATTATTTGAATTAATTACTAAGCGTCTAAGTAACTATTGTGTTTGCGCCAAACATTTTGCGCCAATGTGCAAATATGTTGAGGAGAAATTGAAAAAGCTTCCTACATTATACTTACTAGGTAAATAAAATTTTACATAAAAAGTTTGTTTTTTAATCTATACAATATATATTTCTTATATCATCTAGATTTGTAAGAAGAAACTATAAATAATTGCTTTTTGTCTCCACAAGATCAACCAACAGAAGATACTTCAGGTATGTTACATGGTACGAAATTAATTATTTAGTTTCATAATTCATAATTATATAATTCAATATATACCATATTATATGTTCATACCCCGACATGCCATATATATATTTATACCCCGACATATTTATGCCCCGACAAACTTCCTGGTGTAACTAGTTCAACTGTTATGCAAGTCTATCCTGTATGTAGTAAACAACAAGGTTACGAAGTCACTTCAATATCATTTAGTGAGCAAAATTCTGTCATTTCATTAGAAATGAATAGGCAACGGCTTCACCTACGTAATGAAAAAGAAATAATTGGTAAATATCATAAAAACTGAATAATCATTCTTATTTAAAATTATCTTTAATTTTTGTAGACAAGAAACGGAGGAAATTACCTTTTACAAAGAACTGCAGCAATTGCAACCTAACTGGAGTAAAAAAGCATTGTGTCGCGCTAAGAAAAATGCCAGAACAATAAGGCAAAAGCTAATACAATTGAGGAAAAATCCTCAGGTATTGGTGAATCTCAAATATTTGAATAAAGAAACTGGAAATTTCTTTAGCAGCCAGTCCCGAAATCAGAAAAAAGAAGTGCTGGCTCTTTCCATTTACAAACAAAGTGGTAAAGGATACCGTTTCTTATCAAATTTCTTTTCATTACCATCCAGGAAGACGCTACAAAAACTGTTAGGGTAAACAAAATGTAACATTATTCTATTTATTGAACTAAAACTAGAACTAATAGTAGCACTATCACTAGAACTAACACTAGCTAGAAACTTTCGAAGTGATTTCGAGTCGTCTTCGATAGTGCTACTATTTGTTCTAGTTTAATTAACACCGGCCGTGAAAGCATTCGTACTTATATTCTATTTATGTTATCAAATTTTATTAATTTTATGAATAATAAATTATTATGTTGAAGTTAGATCTTTCATTTGAAGTATATTTATTTCCTTTTTTCATTTTTTTTTAGTTAACCCCAACGATCTGACAACGTCGCTCGCTTCGCTTCGATGCGCAGCGAACAATGTTGCCAGATCGTTGGTTAGCCCAGTTTTACACCATTATCCTAGTCGAAGTTGGTTTTAATCTATGGTTAGTACTCTACGGTGACATCGGATGGCGCTGTACGCAAGGTACAATTTAATAAGGTAGAGTTAGGCCAAGGTTTATATATTAAAGGTTGTCTAAGTTCCTATGCTGCAATACTTTGATTTTAGTTTGTGGGCGAGGGGCAAGAGCAGGAGTGTTTCCTGACGTAAGCGATCACGGATTGCGCACGTAACCTCATGGCCATGTGGTGCTCCATGCCTTTGTTTAATTTGAATTGCTTGGCGGTATTATTTTCCACATGTGACGTTATGCGCAGTATGATTGCGTACGAACCTAGACAACCTCTTATATATAAACCTTGGAGTTAGGCCATCTCTATCCTTCCTTGTCTCTGGATTGTTGTTAGTAATTAGTCGTGTGGTGGTGTTGTTGTGGTGCGATGTTTTTGAACTTCCGAGAGGTGTGTTAAGGTCGACGTCAAATTCATTGATTTCCACACCTTGTCGGCAATGGAAAGAATGTCCACAACGTCCTCTTTGCCAGAAGCGAGGAGTGCAACCGAAACAACACGAGGTAGTCTCCTTTGCTACAATTTTAATAATAAATTTGGACTAACCACTTGAGAACCACCAACCGTGGTCAACATCGCCCGATAAAAATCTGACAGTTTTTGACCTCCCATTTGCGAACCTAACAGAACATCGTCCAGACCTTTTTCTTCACTCAATGATAACCTGTCAATTAACAATTTTTTGAGTGAAGAATATGGATTCGTGTCTGGAGGATTCTGTATGAGATCTACCACGGTGGAGATGATCTCAGTGGTAAATTTGCCAAAAGAACGTTAAATTTTGCTTTTTTACTGCTAATTGTAGTTAAAGTAAACTGTGCTTCAACTCGCCGAAACCAAATGTCGGGATTAGAAGGCCAAAATGGTGGTAATTTCAATTTTGAAATATTTTGCAATTCGTGCGCGGTATTGTCATCATCAGCAGGGTCTATCATTTTTAATAAAAAATTGACTAAAAAATACGTTTAGGTTTTCTATTAAAATAAATAAAAATTTTTTTATGCATTTGATTCTGATGACACTGATGACTCCGAGTTTCTTGACAAAAACTATGTTCCATCGTCTTCAGACTCTGAAAGTGATAAAAGCCGCTCCAACGACGAAGATGATTGCATGGAATACATAGAAAATGATAATGTCGTTTTAGATGAAATACCAGTAAAAAATTGTATGCAAAATGAAGAGGAATGGCATAATATAACTAAAGATAACGGTTACATGTACCAAAGGCAAGAATCGTCTACACTAAATTTTGATATCACTACGATAAAAAATCCTATACACGTGTACCAGTTATTTTTATCAGACGATATAGTAAAAACTATTCTTGAAGAAACAAACAGATATGCACGTCAAATATTGATAAATCCGAACTCCTCAAAATCTCGACTAAATCTATGGGTTGATTGCGACGAAGCAGAAACAAAACGATTTTTTCCAATTATCTTGGTAATGGGGCTGAACGTTCTTCCTGCTTTGAATCTCTATTGGTCAAAGGATTCTATGTTCCGTAACGAGTTTATTTCGCATGATGCATACATTTTTGCAATAACGACACTGCTGATAAAAATGATCGACTATATAAAATACGAAGTCTATTAGAAGCAGCAAATAAAAATTTCAAACAAGTCTTAACACCAGGTAGGGTGATAGTTATTGATGAAAGCATGATTCCTTTTCAAGGCAGGCTGTGTTTTCGACAATATATTCCGAACAAAACACATCCTTACGGAATCAAATTGTATAAATTATGTACCGTGGATGGATAATATAATTGTCTATACCGGCAAAAACATAACATCACCAGAGTTAAGACATCCTGAACAAATAGTACACGACCTTTTAGAATGTCTTGAAGATAAACGTGGACATTATCTATATGCTGACAATTTCTACTCCAGCTTGGGTTTAGCAAAGTCGATATTCAATCATAATGTAATTTACTGTGGGACCATAAGGTCAAACAGAAAATATATACCCAAAAGTTTCCATAGCAAAATGAAAAAAGGAGATATTTATGGTGCACAGAACGGTCCTCTAAGAATTATTAAATGGATGGATAAGCGACCTGTTCTTATTCTGAGCACAGATCCAACACATACCCCAACCTGTATACCCACTGGTAAGCGAATCAGGCAAGGTGATGATATCATTAAACCAAAAGCAGTTATTCAATACAACAAAGCCAAAAAGGGGGTCGATTTGAGCGACCAAATGTCGTCATACCACTCAGTGTTACGCCGAAGTTTGAAATGGTACAGAAAGCTGGCGTTCGAGATTTTATTTGGAACGTTAGTAAATTCATGGATTATACATAATAAAATTAGTTCTTCAAAACAGTCTATTAAAGAGTTTAGAAGAAGACTTGCGCAAGACTTGTGCGGTCAGGCGCATTTTCTTTTGTGTTTCGTTTACCTTCTTCCCACTGCCGACGAGGCTCTGGATGTGTTTTTGTCCAGTGTGTCTACCGTGCGTGATACCTATACAGATTTAATGATTATTATTGTGGGTGTCTTATATTATGCGCTAATGGACGCGTTGAGAGCATCCAGCCCTGCATGGATCCACTTGTGGATCCCGACAGTCACCATCCACCCTTTGAATTTTTTGTACCACGTATCGCAACTTATTTGAATGATGGGTCTAAAATTAGCCGTCTCTTTAATAAGTCTAATTCTGGAAATATAAGAAATTTCTTGAATAGGATTGAATGGCGGTCTGTCTTTGCAGGGATGAACGTAGAGAGCATGGTAGAGAGCATATGAGCGCGTTAATTATATAATTAATAAAGATGTTCCTATGCGCGCCTTACCCAGAGGACGCTTTCCTCATTGGTACAAACGCTCTACCATTAGAGTTGTTAAAGAGAAGCTACGTTTTCACAAAAAATGGAAATCCTCAGGTCATCACAATGATTACTTGACTTTCGCTATCTTACGATCTAAATCAAAGAGATTAATAGCTATTGATCACAGAGCATATCTGAATTCCGTTCAGGCGGGGGTGTCCGGGAACCCGAGTGAGATCTGGTCCTTCATTAATTCGAAAAAGGGTTCTGCGTCTGGCATGCCAGCATCCATGATTTCTGCTGATGGATCGACTGTGAACTCGGGTCCTGATATCTCATCTGCGTTCGGAGAGTACTTCTCGTCGGTTTTTGTAGATGGCACCATCGATCGTTCAGCGATTCCCGGTGGCACCTTGGTTTGCTGTGGATGCGGTTTTTAACATTCTATCACACCTTGACAAGTCATCTAGCCCAGGTCCAGATGGTATTCCTTCGTCCTTCCTAAAGGAGTTTGCTAGTGAACTGTCTTCACCCCTGTTTTTAATTTTTTCGAAGTCATTACTTGAAGGGGCATTTCCGAGCAAGTGGAAGACGGCTTTCGTCGTCCCAATTTTTAAATCCGGCGACAAGCAGTTGGTTTCAAATTACCGCCCGATTTCTATTCTCTCGGCTATTCCCAAGGTTTTTGAGAAAATTGTCCAGGAATACTTTAGCCAGTCGATTACTCACTCTTTTATTCATGAACAACACGGTTTCTTGCCCGGACGATCGACTGAGACTAATTTGGTATCCTACGTTAATTTTATTCATTCTGCCCTAAATGAAAACTTTCAAGTCGATGCTATTTACACAGATTATTCTAAAGCTTTCGACAAGATTGACCATACAATTCTTGTTCAAAAGCTCTCTTCCTTTAACATCCCAAATGGCATTGTTCACTGGATTATATCATATTTATCAGATAGAAGTCAGGCAGTCAAGGTTGGTAGCTTTCTATCCGGTTATAAGTCCATCTTTTCCGGTGTGCCTCAAGGCAGCCATCTTGGACCAACATTATTTTTAATTTATATTGATGATATTGCTTCCTGCTTTAAGTTTTCCAAATTCCTGCTGTATACAGATGATAAAATATTTACAAATATAATATCAAGTCTCTACTGTCTGCGGCTTCAGGAAGACCTTGACCGTTTGCATGACTACTGTCTCGTCAACAAACTTCATCTCAATTACGACAAATGTCAAAAAATTACGTTTACATGGAAACGATATCCGGTTAACTTTTATTACAGTTTTAACGGCAGAGCTATTGCGTCCACTGACAGAGTGAAGGATCTTGGTATTACTCTTGATTCCAAACTGCGATTCCACTTTCATATTAACCTTATGGTGAAAAAAGCATTACGTAACTTGGGGTTCGTTATCAGAATAAGCAGAAATTTCACCAATGTTACCTGTATAAAGTCCCTTTATATGGCATTTGTAAACAGTGTATTAAGCTATAGTTCTGTGGTGTGGAGTCCCATGTACGCCGTCTATCGTGATCGCATCGAAGCCATTCAACGTCGCTTTATTCGTCACTTGGCGTATAAATATTATCTTCCGTACTGCGATTACGACAGACGCTGTACGGTTTTCAACCTATTACCTCTAAGGCAACGGCGGCTCTTGTCTGACCTGGTATTTCTTTTCAAAATTGTTAACGGCATGCTGGGTATCCCCGATCTTCTATCCGAGCTGAATTTTAATATGTCACAGCGCTTCACCCGGAATAATATCACTTTTCGTTTGCGCACATCTAATACGAATACTTATTCTAATTCGCCAATCATACGGGTTCTTAATACTTACAACCAGAGCTTCAACCATGTTTCTCTATTTGGGCTGTCATTGCGTTCGTTTAAAGATTTCGTGTTGCGCGATATTGTTTAGTTGCGAACCACTTTAATTCTGTATTAACTTGGTAAAAACATTGTAACTACTTTTCTTTATATTTAAATTTCTTGCTTGTGTTTCTAAGTGTATTGTCTCTTTATGAAATATAATGTTAATTTCGATATTTTGTGAGGATGCTTCACTGGGGATGTTCTCCCTGTTTGCGTCCCAAATTGTAATAAATAAAATAAATAAAATAAAGAGTTATTTTTCCTCCTCACGAAACCGGGCAGAAGACACCGCAAAGAGTTTCGCACACATTTGTAAAGCCATCAGGGCCAGGGAAAAAAAGAAGAAGACAGTAGTCAAGGTTGCTACGACAATCTGAGGGAAACGCATTCTAGCAGAGAAGCAAGTAATTTGGTAACTAAAGTAACAACTTATTGTAATGATTGCCCTGGACAACCAGGAATGTGTTTATCATGTTTCAATATAAGCCACAAAAAATAACATTTTTGCTATGTATGTATTTCTAATAAACTCTATTTAATCTTCTGGTTCCCTTTGTTTATATTTTGTTACAATTTCAAAATTTTCAAAAACTTATTAAGGATTGAGTTAGACCAATGCGGTTATAAACATAGGTAGTTGTTGATATCTAGTAACTATACCTCTATTCAGATTGATTAAATGTTCAAAAATGCGCACGTTAAGCAAAAATAAACAATAACGTAATTACCAGTCCTCGAGGACCGGTACCGCACAGAGGGATAAAGGAGTTAACTGGCACAGTGCAATACTACAATTTTTACAATTTTCAATTCCGCAGTCAACCTGTTAAATATATCGCGATAATTAGTTAATAGTATCTAAATAAATATTTATCTACGACTGCTTGGATAAGTCATCGTTACCGCACTCATTTGAGGTGATTTGAGTTACGTAATGAAGTTCATTATAGCGTAATACGTAACGCATTTTTAGCCTAATCAGAACAGACTTAATTTATTGAAACGAGCAACAACACAAAAGAAAAAGTGCTATCTACTTACAGAGAAACAATACTATTTATTATAAACATTAATTGTTATGTTTTTACATTTCAAAACACTTATTCCAGATGAGTAAGTAAACATGTTGTTGAAACTGACAATTCAAAATTGTCAACAATCATTTCAAAATATTTTTATAAATGTCAAATAGACTTTTCTAAAGAAATTTATTTTTTAGTAATTTTTAACAGTCGTAGATAAAATGCTGTATATCACGCGTGGGCTAGAGCATAATTACAGTACTCGTGTGATTACACGACTCGGTCTATGACCTCGTCGTGCAATTCTCCACGCTCGTACTGTAATTATGTTTCTAGCCCACTTGTAATATAAATAACTATTATTATTCATTTTTTATTTATTTATTATCATTATTTTTATTTCTTACAACGCATTATATGGTTTAAAAGATAAATCTTGAAATTGTTTCAAATCTTGTTTAGGTTTTATCATCATTTTAGCAGCTTTTAAAGATTCATATTCTAACCAGGAAAGCCATATAATTCCTTTCTTATTATTTGTAGACTTTTTATAATGAAATCCGTTTAAATTTGCTACAAAGCAGTTATCGAACCACCATCCGCTTTGATAATCAACAGCACAAGGTGAGTTGGGGCTATTATCATTTTTTTTATCATAAGTACTAAATTTTATGTTATTATGATAGAGGAGACCCTCTGGGAGCGTCCCACTAGAACGTTCAAGTGTTAATCGATAATTTTCATATTCACTTGCAACTTTAAATGATTCATATTCAGCCCATTTTGTTTCGTTATCAAAACTTTCCAATTCTATTCGTAATATTAGGTCGTTTTGATTCGATAATCGGTGAAGATAATCGTTTCCGAACCAAAATTCTCTACGTAAATCGCCAAAACCATGTTTATATTGGTACCAAGATTTATTGAAATTTTCCTGGTATTCGAATGAATTTCTGTTTTGGATCACCATCCAACCCTGTTCGCACGATCTCACTCCATAATCTCTCGTGTCTTCCTTTAAATTAATTAAATTTGTGTGAAATTTAAATATACCAGATTGGTTTTTGACAGAGGTGCAAAATGTGTAATCGAAAGAATTTGATAAAGTCAAAGATTCTTCATTGATTGTTATGTTTGTGTTCGTTTCGTCTGATTTGTTGCATTTTTTAATCAGTTTTCGATATTTTCATTTTGCGATTTAAAATTTTCAGTTAAAACTTTTTTGATATCGATTTTTTCAAAAGAATTTTTTAAATTTTCCGTGATATTTTCGACATTGTTTATTTTACCTAATACGTTCATAAATAAAAGTGAAAGTAACTCTTCATCTTGATGTCTCTCTTCTAGTTTATCATTAATTTGATTTGTTGATTTTTCTAAAACGTTTATCTTTATGAAAATTTCATCGAGATGGACTGGAACCCGATTTAGTTTGTAATCTAAATCGTTTAATTTAGATTTTAATTCATCTCGAGTGTTTTCGATTAATACGATTGCAGTTTTATCGGTTTCTTTGGATTTAGTACAGTTTTCTATTAGATTTTCTATGTTTGAATTTTGTGATTTAAAGTTTTCAGTGAGAATGTTTTTGATGTCGGATTTATCACATGAATCTTTTAGATCTTCTACATTAATTTCGATTTGGTTTATTTTACTTAAAACTTTATCTAAAACTTCACCTTGATTTTTTTCGCCAAATTTATCATTAAAGGAACGTTTTAATTCATTTATGATTTTCGTGGACATTTCATCAAACATCGTTGGAATTAGATTTAATTTTGTTGCTAAATCGATCATTTTGGCTTGAGATCTAAAAATAACAATTTTTGTGGCTATAAAAACAGTAACTAATTAGTTAACTCAATTATTACTTGCTTATAATACCCAACTTTCTATCAAGAATTGATAGTTGAGAATGCAAAGATGAAACCTGTGATTGGACAGTATCACAAACTTGTATTTTTTCTTGTAAATTTCTTATATTAGTGTCCATTATAGAAAGGAGATTGTTAATGTTATTGAAATCATCACACTTGTTCGGTTCCTCTTCTATAAGTATAAAAATGTTAATTAAAAATAATTAGTAGTTCTTATTATAGTACTTACCATTATACGACATGGATTCTATTGAATTTGGAATAAATAAAAATATTGCAACAAACAAGCAAATCATTTTCACAATCGCGTTTGCCAATATGTGTAACACCAGTATCTCCTGGTCATATATAATAAAGCATCACTGAAAAAATTTCAAGGGCAACCTGTTCATCGAAGTTGCCCCTAATGCTCCCTGTATGGGAGATTCTGGATGTGAAGAAAACGGGTTTATTTTTATGCCAACCTACCTTAATTTGAATTCTTGATAAAAAAATATTAATAAACTTGAAATTAGATGGATTTACATATAAGGTGGTAATTACACTGTGCTGCAAACTTTAACTTTTTTTGTATAAAGTAGATCCGTAGTATTGCAGTCGTGAGAAACCTGAATAAGAAAAAACGTGGCGTGTTACAAAAAAATGGAAAGCATATTTGAAATCAGCAACCCAAAATTAACTAAAAACAACCAACTCATCAACTGTGAAAAATCGTGCAGCACACTGTTATCAAAGATTTGATAAAAAAAATTTCCAAATATTATTAAGCTTATTTAAGCAAAGTGTAAATATAATTATGCTTCTTACATGTTTTAGTTTTACTTTTAATAAAGTTACTAATAAAGTTAATGAAAATACGTATTTCATTTCCCATTTTTTTAAATCAATATTTTGCAATTTTTTAAAGTTTATAGTCAAATATTTTTATTTACGATTTACACTATTTATATTTTTAAATAAACAATATTTACATAAAATAATATAAGTTTAACATAAAATGGCTGTGTTCGATCACGTGAACCACGTTAACAAAAAATTAATAAAAAAATACATACAGGTGTCTCAGTGAGACCGGTCATTAGACGTTTCTGGGGTTCTGGCCAAAATAAAAATTTGAGAATTCAGATTTAAGTATGATTCCTAGATCTTCTTTGGCAGCTCGAATTGAGGTGTTGGGACTGGGTTCGAAATAAGCCAAGGTATTCACCTCTTCCGCTGCATAATCTACTACATTTTTTGCTCAGTTTAATTAGATTAACTCGGATCTAAAGAGATCGAGGAGGTTAGGGAGTATACTTACTTGGGGTATGTGTTCAGGGAGGACAACAGGGAGGGGTCGCATGTGATAGCTATGGCAAAAAAGGCGAATAAGGTGATGGGACAAATATGGGGTTGGGGGAAGAGAGTCTTTGGAAGGAATGGGGCAGCGAGGAAGATTATGTTTGAAGGTCTGGTTAGCAGTGTGATGATGTCTGGAGCAGAGGTATGGGGATGGAGAGTGCAGGCAATGCTGGAGGACGTGCAAGCTAGATACTGGAGATGGGTGCTTGGGGTGGCGAGAGAAACACCGGGATATATAGTGAGGGAAGAGGTAAAGGTGGATAAAGTCAGAGTGGAGGGGGGCAGGAGAGCAGTGAAATATGAAGAAAGAATAGAAGGGAGGCCAAACTGCGGGATCTTGGGAGAGTGTTGGAGGGAAATTAGAGAGGGAAAGATCAAATATGGGAAAGGAGACAGAGACAACTATTATAGACGAGCGGGCTACTCGGTAACTGAGATAAATAGTAGAGGAAGGGTGGGTAGGGAGATGTGGAGGGAGTTGAGAGATAGGGACCGAGATGTGCAGAAACAGGAAAGAAGGACACAAATAAAAGAGGGGAGGTATAACGAAAGGTACAGGGACATAATTACGGAGGGGCTGCCTAGATACTTGTCATTGGAAGGAGATGAGGAAGGGAAGAAGTTGGTGGCTAGGTTCCGTTGTGGAAACGAGGAGAGAGCGAACAGATACTGGATGGCCGATGAGGAGAGGTGGTGTAGGCTATGCAGGGAGGAATGGGAAACGTTGGAACATTTGTTGAATGGGTGCAGTGAGTTGAGGGAGGTGGAGTTGGACCGAGGGCAGATCTTAGGAGAGGGGGGAGAGGGGAAACGATGGATGAGAATGGTTGTGGGGGTGAGGAGACAAAGGGATGGATGAGGGGAGGATTGGGCCGAGGAGCTGAGGTTATGGAAATGGAGGAAGAGGGTGGAGGGTGAAAATAATATACTAATGACATATATTATATCAGGATGTATTAAGGGGAAAATTGTAATTATCAAAAACAATAAATGCTTATTAATTAGATTAACTCGTGATTAATTCGTCCAAAATACAAAAAAATTGCTTCTATTCTTCTAAATTTACCTTTTGCCATCGGAAGTAAATGTGGATAGTTTTCATTAAATATTCTGCACGTTCTACTAAGAACTTTGTCGCACTTTCCTTGCATAAAAAATAAATTAAGGATTTCTTCATTTGTATAAACATTATTTACGTTATTAATATTCATTTTAACTGGTTTTAGACTCCCAAGCATCAGACAACATAAATCAGACTTTGACGTTTGTCAATAAGTCATTAAATATTTGTTTTCCATGGCACACTAGGTTAATATCAATATGATATGTGTGCATTTTTCAAAAAACCCTAATTATCTCCCAAACTATTAATGTTAGGTATAGGACATATGGGGTATAAAAGATATAAACTGAGACGCCGAAGACGACTAAGCAAAAATTTTAAATAATTTTTTTTTAAATTTCGAAAAGTTAACGTGCCATAGTGATCAAACGATCTAGACAGCCGTTCTCGGCACCAAGGGCGTCGCCAGCCAGTAGGCCAGTGGGGGGCACGACAAAAGAATTGAAAAATAACACCAAATTATTTAAAACATAATTTTCGTGACCTTTTCGCGAATTTGTCAACCAGATTATTAATAAAACCCTCAAAGTTTTCAAAAATATGCTTCCTATACACACTCATCATGGGAAGACCATTGAGACGACATTCTGCCATAGTGCTTCTAAGCCAGGTTTTATTGTCCTCAAGCTGCTAAAACATCGTTCAACAGTATATGTCGTGCAGGGTAAAGTGACCAAAATTATAAAGGCTTTTCTCGTTTCAGGGAAAAAAATGTCGGCATCTTTTATGACATCCACAACACTTAATTCTTTTGAGTCAGGTTTATCTTGCCATAGTTTTTTCCATAATTCGATTTCGTTGTTGATATTTGATAAGACTTCACCAGCTTCTACGAGGTCTTCAAGGGACATGTCTAACATTTGAGCTGGGTGTAATTTACATAAGGGAAATGACGGGGTGTTTTCTTCAGAAAAGCGAACTTCAAAAGAATTAATAATCCAATCTAAGTATGGTTTATTAAAAACCTCCGCCAGAATTCTGAGGGGCTTGCTGCTGGGTGGTTGTTCTGATGTTGTTGTCTCTCAACAATACGGGGCAAGGAGTTCATGTCTTCTCCCAGTCCAAGTTTTTCTGCAACAATAGTAGCGTCCCTAATAATTCCATTTGTGACATTTTCTGGACCGTTACGGTGGTTTTCTATAAATTCCAAAAGGCGGCTAATGTGCTGGGATGCCTTATCTGTATTCAATGTTACGGATTAGAGCACGTTTACCACAGGTTCCATCATAGCAGAGTATTTGACTATCAACATAAAGCTGAGAATAAACGAAACTCTAGAAGCTGCTGCATGGAGCTGATAAGTATTTTTTTTAGTCGCATTATTTATTCTTATTTTCTTCCCGTGATGAGGTTTCAAAGGCCTCCATTATAATAGGAAAATTCTCATTAAAAACACTAATATTTTTGTGTTTCTCGCTCTACCTTGTTTCGCAAAGCTTAGAAATATTTGGTATCACTTTGCGTCTCAAAACTGATTCTTGAAAAAATGTAATAATATCTTTTATGGTACCTTCCTTTGATGAAAGCACAAAGCTGTTTTATATTTTCTGCGTAGGATTGCTTGCACAAATCCTAAACCAACACATTTGTCCGGATCAAGATCTTCTTCTGCCGAAAATGCATCTATTGTTTTTGCAATACATTTCGCATCCAAAGTATCAAGTTTGACGAATTCGAGGAATACTTCTTGAACTTCCTTGCTTTCCAGATCAAAATATGGCATCCCATTCGATAGTTGTTTAGTACTCGAGATGTATATTTATTGTGTTTTAATTTTTTTTCGAATCTGCCTCTAGGGGGGGGGGGGCAGTGGTCCCAGTCTGTCCCTCTCTGGCGACGCCCTTGCTCGGCACCAAAACATAGTCCATCATGTTGCTTACGCATGTTCCGAATCCTAAATTGATATCCTAAAAATCGAGTGTTTTCTGATCTTTTGAACAAATGTCTGCTAGAGCATATTTTTTTAGAAAAAATCGAGAACAGCCGAATCAAATTGCAAAAAGTAAAGTTATTATATAAACCTTGAAAATAGACAAATCCAAATACATAAAAATATTGGTGTTCCGTTTAAGCAGGTAGCGACTTCCAGTTTAACCGGAAGTGCTAGAAATCTGAAAATATTTTAGTTGAAGATAACGCAATTGATTAAACGACTCTACAAAAAAATTTTTGTTCTTTGTCCTAAAGTTTATTTTATGATTTTCTGGTTAATTATGAACGAAAACGAAAAGAAAATACCTTTTTTTGGTATAAAGTTTGCTTTTGTAATTGTTATAGTAATAATACGCATTTTTCAATTTTTTATCAATTTTAATTATTTTTAATACATACAGTGTTTAACGTTCATACAGTGCTTATAGGTGGCGCTCGAGTGATAAACAACGATCAGGTATTTTGTATAAGTCTAGAATAATCTCTCCACATGTTGCTTGTAGTTATTGTAAAAGATGTTTGGAAGGTAAACAAATTTTAATTAAATGGTGAATTAAATACAATAGACATATTAATTTCTATATTTTAGGCTAGTATCGAGGTGAGAAAAGGTCTATGAAATTTGCAATACCAAGAATCTGGCGAGAACCAAAAGACCACGTAAACGACTGCTACTTTTGCATTGTGAATCCGAGTAAAAGACGTAGAGGTAAAAATGCAAAACCTATCGAATATCCTGACTTTGAATCTTCATCTGCTCCAGTCGCACACGATTTGACACGACCAGTACCTGAGCCACCGCAGAAAAGTAGCTCATTTCTTTGTTCTCATAGAAGTAATTCCGATAAGGAGTTTTTACCGACACCAGAATAACCAAAACATCATTTCATCAATACAGAAGATTTTAATGATTTGATTAGAGATTTAAATTTGCCAAAAAGTAAAGCAGAGCTTTTAGGCTCTCGCTTAAAGCAGTGGAATTTTTAATATCACGGATCAGCAGACTAGGCATGAAACATTCTCAACATTTTTCACAAAAGAAGATGGACTTTGTTTTTGCAATGACATAAAAGGTATGTTCAAAGAAATTGGCATAGCTTGTGTTCCTAGCGAATGGTGGTTATTCATTGACAGCTCTACAAAAAGCTTAAAAGCTGTTTTATTACACAACGGAAATAAATTCCCATCTCTTCCAATCGCTCACTCAGTACATCTTAAAGAAAATTATGAAAGTGTAAAAATTTTGCTTGAACGTGTAAAATATCGCGAGTATAACTGGCAGTTGATTGGAGATTTTAAACTGGTGGGATTTTTGATGGGACTTCAAAGCGGATAACAAAGTATCCGTGTTATTTGTGCTTATGGGATAGCAAAGCGGATACTAAGCATTATACTCAACGGTCATGGCCTGTAAGAACAGAACTTTGTGTCGGAAAAGAAAACGTAAAATTTGAGCCAATTGTTGAAGCGGAAAAAGTGTTAATGCCACCTCTGCACATTAAGTGAAATGAAACAATTTGTTAAAAAACTGGATCAATCCTCAGAAGCTTTTGAATACTTAAGAAAATTTTTTCCAAAGTTATCAGAAGCAAAGGTTAGCTGCTGGGGTTTTTGTTGGTCCGCAAATCAGACAGATTTTCGCCGATGAAAAATTTTCAACGTTGTTGAATCGTACTCAAAAAGCTAGTTAGAGCAGTTTTAAAGCAGTTGTTTCTGGATTTTTAAGAAATAACAAAGCTGAAAACTACAAAAAACTAGTTGAAAATATGCCAAAAAATTTTGAGGCCATGGGCTGCAGGATGTCATTAAAAGTACATATGCTGCATGCTCATTTAGATAAATTCAAAAACAATATGGGAGCGTATTCAGAAGAGCAAGGAGAACGTTTTCACCAGGACATTAGAAGCTTCGAACAATGCGCACTTTTAAATTATTTTCTACTTTTTTGTAAGTCATTTTGATAGTAAAACTTAATAAAAATGATGAAAATGTTTATTTAAATGGTTTCATTTTTAATTAAAAATTAGAACCACAGATTTTGAAAAATATTGTTCAAGCGGTTTCCTAAATAAAAAAGCAAACTTTTTCATGCCATATATTTTTTTTTTCGTCTAACTACGAGCTAAAGAATTGAAATTTAATGCTTTAATGTCAAATTTTGTGTTATACTTGAATCTGAATTCTCAAAATTTTATTTTGGCCAGAACCCCAGAAACGTCTAATGACCGGTCTCGTTGAGATACCCTGTATATTGAAATGCATCTTACAGAAACTAAACTTTTCTGGCTTTGTTTTTAGCAAATTGCCCTATTATTAAATCTACATCTAATTTTTGTAAAATGCCACTCTCAACAGATATGATTGCAAGATTTGCCAATCTATCTTGTCCCATAGTAGACCGCAGATAATTTTCAATTATTAACGTAAGTTACTGATATCTAAACCATATTCGTCCAAAGTATTTAACTAAAATATTGTAAGCTCTTCGCCGGTGATCTCCTGGTACAAGACAAAATAATAAAACCTTTCCTGCTAACTTTTGTGTTTTCTAAATTAAGATATCTTACACAAACTGATATCTGCTCTTGATGGCTAACATCAGGCGTACGTACAGTCCAGTAAAATAGAATAATACTAATTTGCCGTTTTGATCTGACTTAAAATAATTTCTTTTATGATATTCCCTAATAAATTAATTGTTTCATTTTGGATTTTATTCCCAAGGTAATGAGACATATTTGCTTGAGTTTGAATTCTATTAATAGGTTATAGAAGGGTACGTTCTCACGAGAGGCCTCAGGAATGCCTCGCAGAAATAGCAGATGCGTTAGTGGAAGAATGGGATCGTATACCAATGGAAACGATAAGAAACCTGATTTCCAGTATGCCGCTTAGATTAGAAACTCTTAGAGTTGCTAGGGGAGGCAATACACGGTATTAAGCAGTTATCCCAGTTTATAACTTAGTGTTTAATAAAACTTTTTTAAAAATTCGTATCAGTTTATTTCACTAGAAAACTGTTTTTCCATAAATTCAGAAAGTTGGCAATATGCAAGGTTTCAACAAAAAAGCTTCAATTCGGACAATTTTAGAGATAAATTAATGAATAAAAAAACAAAATGCTCATAAAAGAAACGTCTTTCATATAGGGTGTAAGCACTTTTTATACCATTACTTGATTAATACACAGGGTGAGTCAAAAATTAGGAAAAAAACATGGTTCCAGTTTTTCCAGTACCATCCAGGAGTCATTGAAAAAATTTCCACCTTTTCAATTTTTTTTTGAAAGACAAAGGAATTGGCTACCAAAAAATAAAAAAATAATAAAAATCGGCCCACTGGTTTAAAAAATATACGATATTAAAATTAGGTCAAAAATCAAGTGCGTCACTTTTTTTGGAACTGAGTGTATTATAGCCACTAGGTAGTATTTACTGTCTGGACCCGCCTACTATAATCAAAATGTTGAACATTAGCGCTTACTATTTTGAAATTAAAAATTAACGCTTATTTTCTGCAAATACACCATACATGCGATGCATCATTGGAAACCTAAAAATATGGTCTTTTCAGTAACATCATGATCAAGTATGGTTTGTATTTAAAAAACACAACTTTGTGTTGTATCTCAAAAATCATCAAATATTTTTTAAATTTTTCAACAGCAGTATATTCTACTTAAAATGTGTCTTAAGAACGTACCAACCCCATTTTTATAATTTCAAAAATAAACGAAATATGAGCATTTTTTGAAATCACGAAAATTTGATTTTTTGGCTATAACTTAAAAACAAAAGAAGATAGAGGTTTTTGTTTGCGGAAAGGATTAGTTCCAGAATAATTCCGTGCAACTGTCCTGTCTCGACTTGTCGAAACACGAAACGAGAAAACCCGACGAGTATTCACGATGCGTACTCGCCACGATGCACGATGCTACGATGCAATTCTGATGAATATTACTCGTAATCACAAACTGAATGCATCGGTGATGCATTGGCCAACGGTGCCAAGTATGTACTCGTATCGTTCAGTTGTATACTCGGCGATTATTTCTCAGATTACTTTTTACGTACTCGTGCAGTGCTCTATTAGACACTACCTTTTACTTTTGAACAACTTTTCCTAGTAACTCTTATACCATTTAAAGTTTTTCCAGTTTTCTGAACACCGCGTATAAAATATGTTAAATGTTTCTATCCCAATCTTACTCTAAGAACTAACAAAATTTTTTATCAAGATTAACATTTTTTGATAAAATTAAAAAGTTTTTCTTGTTCAACACCTTTTCCATGGACATACTGTATAATATTCTACACTTCATATCTATAACTTATGTGAAAAAGTTGAAAATGTAATAATGCCAAATAAAATAGTTTATCTATGAACAGATTTATTAAATCATTCAGTCATTTTATAAGCAATATCATAACAAGGTACTCCAGCATTCCAAACAGCTAATTCCTCAGAATAATTGCAATATAAATGATGAACAATACTTTTTTGAACAGGTAAAGTAAATTTATAGTCTTTCAAAAATTGTAAAATTTCCATATAAACATCGATATCCTCAATAAGTTTTTTCATTTCCTCAAAGTACAATAATAATTTTTTAACACACATTTTCTCGTTTTCATTTTCTTCTTCATCATTTTCCTTGTTTACATCAGAAGATTGTTTATTTACAACATCCAAAACTTCCACTTTAAATATTTCTTTAAACAACAATTTGCTGTTTTTAAGAATAGCTAAACCTTTCCGTAAAGTTTTTAACGCAAATTTTGTATCTTTTAAATCTTTAAAATAAAATTGAGAAGTTATTAGCCAAACTTCCTCCTTTTTTGGATGATTCTAAAAAGCAATTAATTAAACAATAATTAGGCATTAAAAATGAATGTAGACTATGAAAATTACCTTGATCATTTTCGAAAGTATAGAACGCACTTCACTTAGAAATTTTACTTCTTTACAAAATTTAAAATAATCAAGACTAACTTGTAAATGTTGAGGAAATCTCATGACAGCTACTTCGTATAATCTTTTTATCCTTGTAATTATTTTTCTTTCACCTGAACATTTATCTTTGGAGTTTGCTCTTCGTATTTTAATTAATTTTAATAAAGCATACTCGTATTTTATGTAATCTAGGTAATCGTTTAAGTTTTTTGTTATACCATTAATTTTATATTCGTAATGTTTTCTTCTTCTAAGTAATTCTCTAAAATTTGTTATTAAATAATTCTAAAAACACAATTATTTTACAATTACTTACTTTATTTCTTCATCATTCAGTATTTTTAAATCTCTAAACTGCCTCATTTCTTTAACCATTAACTCCATATTTTTCTGAACCGTTTCTGCCATTATTATGTATATCTTTTTTAATTAAATAAAATGAAAAATATAATTAAATCAAGTTTTAAATGTATAATTTAACAGAACCTAACCTCAATTCAAAATATAACCTCCACATGTCAAAAACCGTACGTGATGTGATGACGTTTAGAAGCTAATAGATGGCGCGCTAGTTTAAAATTTAAAAATTAAAAGCAAAAATCAAATTAGGCGATCTAAATACACTGAATATAATATAATAAATATAATAAATGCCTTTATTAGAAAATAAGCTTAATTGTACAAAAAAAACGTACAAAAGAAAATAGGCGAGTTCCAGCTTGTACTAGTTAGTACAGGTGCTGTAACTAACCTAAGAAACAAAAAAAGAAAAACATGACTCGGCCAAAAATTACAAGCATCTATCTAGCAACAGCTAGGTAGATACAACAACAAGATTGCAAAACATGTCAGATCAGCGTTTGCCCCCATGTAGACATTGTTCAAGAAAACAAGAATTTTTCTGTGTAAATTTAAACCTTCCTAGTGAGAACCCCTTGCAATTATCGTCCACCTCATTATATTTCGAAGTTATTTGAAATATGTATTTATTTATTTATTTATTTATTCGTTTCGGGATGCAGACAGGTTACCCCAATAAAGCATCCACTAAACTTACAAACAAAATACAGATATAACATAATAAGTCCTAAACTATAAAGCTAAACAGACATGAAAGAAAAAAAACAAAAATACAATCCAAAAGCAACAACTAAAAGTAAATTTCAACTCAAAATTTCAGTCAATGTTGGGAAGCAACATACATTTCTTTTTAAACGACACAAAAGAATAATTAAAAATATCAATCGACTGGCAAACTTTATTATAACAATTTAATATGCGCAGGATAGGCGAATTAGTATACGCATTAGACGCCGAAGGAGGTATTCTAAACAAAAAACTATCGCGAGTGCGATATTGCGGGACATTAAAACTAATTAAAGATAAGAGTTCTGGGTTATCAATAAGCCCGGTAACCAGTTTATATAATAAACACAAGTCCCTCACAAATCTACGGCGAGGCAGAGAAATCAATCCGAACACCGCACAAGCAACCGAGTACTCACAATAAGGTAAGTGAAATTTATGAGCTAGAAACCTAACAAAACGACGCTGAACCAACTCCAAACGGTCAATGTATATGTGATACTTAAGCTTATAAACAATGACCTTGATCGTCTAGCTAATCTGTCTGAATCGCATTCATTAGGGTTGAATCCGAATAAATCTTCGGCTATAATTTTTGGTAATGCAAAAGTTCGGAAGTCATTCAACAGTAGTGACAATATGTCGATCAAGATAAGTGGTACAAACATAGCATTCGTAAATAAAGTAAAAATTTTAGGTCTTGTGGTTGACAGTGATTTACGTTTCACCGATCACGTTAATACCTTGGTTAGACGATCATACGGTAAATTAAAAATGCTTTACCCCAATAGACATTTGTTGAATAAAGATGCCAAGTTGATTCTGTGTGATTCTTTGGTTCTTTCATCATTTAATCATTGTGATCTTGTTTATGGACCTTGTTTGATGATGAATGATGTGCAGAGAATAGAGAGGGTCCAGAAGTCCTGTCTCAGGTACATTTATGGTATACGCCGTCATGAAAGAATATCGTATAAGCTGGCTAGTGCAAATTGGTTGAATATGACGGACCGGCGTAAACTTCATATTGCTTGTCGAATGGTGTCTATTGTTTCGAATCATAAGCCACCTTACCTCTATGAAAGGATTACGTATAGAACCGATGTTCATCATTTGAATTTGAGGCGTAAAAACTTAATTCGTATTCCCAAACATCGAACTCAAACTTTTAAGCATTGTTTTTCGTATATCATTGGATCGGTTCTCAACAACCTTCCTATTAGCTATTCCGGTTACAGCATGCAAACATTTTAAAAAAATACAAAATCTATCTTGCCTCATTAGGTGCGAGGGCTGGCGGTGGCACTGACCAATAAGATTATGTGATCGAGAGAGAATGGAATAATAATGTATTTTGTCTTACAGTTGTTGTATTGTGATGAAAAAGAATATTTAAATTTTAATTTGGAATTATAAATAATTTTATATATTTTTTTTTCCTTTTTGTTTTCATTGTTAAGGGGCTCCTATAAAACCAGCTTGCTGTGGTGTCCCTTTTGATATTCATTTACTTTTTTTTTCTTTTTTTTTTGTACTACCTATTAAGTTTCGTTTTCTTTTTTATTGTTTTTGAATGTTTTTGAGTGTTTTTCCTTTTTGAAAATTAGTTTATTTTTTTTTTCTTTGATTATGTTAACTTGATTTTGTAATTGAATATCAATAAATGGTTTATTATTATTATACATTGGATTCCAAACCACCGAGCAAAAAGATAGAATACTATTAACATATGCCATATAAGCAGATTTTAAGCAATCAAGATTTGAGAAGACATAGGTAGTTCTTAGAATAAACCCCAATTGTCTCATACCTTTGAAAAAGATATACTCAATGTGATCTGAAAATAAGAGTTTTGAATCTAGCATCACACCAAGGTCTTTGATAGAAGTAACACATTTACTAGATTCAACACCAAGCAGATATGAAAAATCAATGTTATATCTTTTTCTGCTAAAAGAAATTTTGGAGCATTTTTCATAATTTAGAAGAAGTTTGTTCCCATGATCTCTGAAACAAAGACAAACGATAGAAGGGTGGCGACAGTCTTCCGCGAAATCGCTTATTTATTCGGTGGACATCATTTCGGAAAGTTATCAGTTGGTAGAGATACTGTGGTTCCTTGTAGTTTATAATTTTATGGTATAGGCACAAACACTGCACTTTCCTACGATGATACATATTTAGCCATCCCGCATCCTTCAGTTTATAAGATATTCTGTTATATTTTCTAATTCCATATATATACCGAAGACACGAATTTTGCACTCGTTGAATACGTGTTACATCGCTGCATTGACGTGCACGGATGGTAGACCTCAGCACAATAAGCGAATTGAGCCAAAACAGAGGCTTCGCACAACACCTTTTTCAGATGAATACCAAGGTAGCGTCGATGAGGAGATAACATCCTCAGATGATAATAAGCCCTGGATATACAGTTGGAGACATGCTTCTTATAGCGAAAACTGTTGTCCATAATCATACCCAAATTCTTTACCTCACTAACCAAAGGAATGTTACAACCATCAATTTGCAAATCAATACTTTCCCGAAAACCATTACATATAGCGGAATTTCCAAAAAGTATAGCATTGGATTTACTCGGATTAAGATGTAGACCGTATTCCCGAGCCACTTTCGTAATACCCAACGCGAAGTCGCGTGGATCAAAGGAAACATACATCTGCAAGTCATCCGCATACATATGGTACTCACAATGATTTAACCCCCTAACGATTTGAGATATATACTTTCGATTTTAGAAAGATTGTATTTGTTTTTAAAAAATAAGATTTTATTATACTCTTAAAACAAATGATTTACAAAGTTTTATTATTGATTAATTCTAAGTTTTACAATTTATAATAACGGAGCTGTGCGATTTGGAGCGCGACCGGTTACTATCTCATTTGGTAAACGGTTCGCTCCTTTTATACGTTTTCTGTTATCTCGTCTTCTTTCTAGGAATCCATCGTTCGTTCTTCGGGTGGATTCCTATTCACACCTCGTAACACCTCCCCCCTTAAGTGGAAGGCTGCAGCCAAGGGTGGCGAAGTCCTTCAGCTTCTGTTGATTCCTCCCTCGGTTGGATTGGCTTTGACCTTTTCCAATATCTCTTTATGATACAGAAACTGATAATTATTACTAAAACACAAAGCAAAATTATAGGTGTCCCTATTGAGGTAAAATTTTTAAAGGTGTTTATCGCCTGTATTTCTTCTTGTAATGATATCAGTTCCTCACGAGTTTCATTAAGTCGGGTAAATGTAATTTGTTCCAATTCAATATCTTGTTCTTTCCAGTGAATCTTGAGTGATCTTCTGCAATTCCACTGAATGGATTTGAAAGGATCGATCTTCTATCTTACTGGTATGGGCTTCCATCTTTTCTTCTTTTACGGTTACCATGCATCCTTGTGATATCTGTACTAGGAAGTTTCCTTTTATCATTCTATCCTCTTTTTTATTTTCGCAATTGATAATTATTCTTTCCTCCTTCGATACAGATAGTAACCATTCGCTATTCGTTAATTGTCGTATCATTTCGAATTCCTTTTCTATTTTATAGAAACATCCTGTACCATTGTATTGATGTTTCAACAGTCGATATTCACATGGAGTGTAGATGTCAATGCTCTTACTACTCTTCTCACATAAATAAAATTTTTGTTGGATTTCATTGCATTCTTCTATATCGCTAATATACCTATGATCGCTCTCAGCAAGGTATGGATTTTGGATAGATAGGATTTGAACTTTGTTTTCCATAGGTTGAGGCAATGAAAAGAATTTATAATACTGGTAGGATTCTGAATCTATTAAAGGAATACCCAATATGAAATGAATTTTAATGCCTTTTACGTATGCTTTTACGTCGATTGTCCTTTCAATAGCATAGATGTTTTCATCTTCTATCTTGAGAGGTAATTTTTGAAGCTTTTGTATTTCCAAAAGTTCTTCTAAAAATATTTCTGTACTCAAAATAGCTGGGTGGTATGTCTTCAATTTGGCAAATGTTTTTGCTACTACTAATTTTCCTATTAATTCGTTAATAGTTTGCATACTTGTTATTAACATTAGTAAATTTGCATACAACGTATTTCTTCTGTGGGCTTCCATTGCAAATATAGTGACATTTTTCAAAGTAACACCCAATTGTAAAATTCTAGATTTAATTACAATTTGGTTCCTTTCAAGTGTTTTTACATTTTCTTCAAATTCCTTTATTGCTTTAAAAGACAGAGAAAGATGTTGTTTGTTAACTTTTATGAATTGTTCTTGGTTTTTTCTTAATTGTTCGATTGCTTGATCGTATCTTTCCGCATCTTCGTTAGCTAGATTTCCTGTTATTGCTTTAATTACGCTTCCAACAAAATTTATTGCTCCTCTGCTTTTTCTCACCTTTGGAACTAACTGTAGCCATCCTTCATTCATTAGGTTCTTGTTTGTTGTTAACGTCGATAGCATTCCTGATAATTCCTGTTTTACTAATCTTGCATCTTTACTTTGCTCGATAATTCCTTGTATTTCTTGATATCTTTCATTCAAATTGTTTACTTCAATGCCAATAGGTTGTAAATCGTGTTGTATGATTAAGTCCCATCTTCCCGCTTTATTTACTGCTTTTCCCAGGTAGAGTGGAAAAAGTGGATCTTCTAATTTTGTCATAATTACTTTTCCATTTGCGATCCAGTAAAGGATTCCGCATCTGAAACAATACCATGTTTTAGATATCTTTTATGGTACGTTTGAACTCCTCTTTTCGTCACTACTTCCACTGTATCGTTATCGTTGACTTTTATTATTTTATATGGTCCGAAGAAAGGTTTGGCAATCTTACTACTTTTTGTAATGTTCTTTACATAAATCATTTCTCCGATCTTCCATTCCATTTCTTTCGTCTTTTCTGATTGTTTTTCCTGGGTCTTGCGCTTTCTTTCTTCATCTTTATCTCTTATTCGTTTATACAAAATTTTCATACGATCTTTGTGCTTTTGGATGATATTTTGGTAAGTAGTTTCGTCATAAAACATGTCCATAGGATCTCTTGCTTTCGTATGTCCTAATAATGCTTCCATTGGTGTTAAACCTGTTGGTGTTGATATGGTGTTGTTATATGCTATTATAGCACTTCTTATTTGCTCTTGCATCGTGGCAGTATTATCTTCTTCTAAACATCTTAGATGCTCCACCAATGTTGAGTGAAATCGCTCTACATTACCTTGCGATTCGGGATTCTTCGCTGTTGTTACATGCAAGTTTATTTTATGAATTTTTGCGAGCTCCTTCACAATTTCGTTGTCGAATTCTGCACCTTGATCTACACTTATTTCGTTCGGTATCCCATAGTATGCAAAATACGTTAGCAGGGCATCCACGATTTTTGTCGGATTTTTACTTTTTATTGGTATCGCTTGACCTAGTCGTGAGAATGAATCGACAATGGTTAGATATTTTCCTTGATTTATTGAAAATATATTGACAAATAGCTTCTCTATGAGTGCTTCCGGTGTGTACGTTATCGGTAACGGTGGTACTTCAGGACCTCTGTTATATTTACTTCTGTTACATACTTCGCAATTCTTTATGAATTTGGTAATCGTGCTTTTCATTTTCTTCCACCAATAGTTCTTTTGGAGATGTTGTAACGTTTCTTCAATTCCTCGATGGTTAGTTATACCTTGATGGTGTCTGGTAATTATTTCTACTTGTTCTTTTGGGTTGATTATTACTCTTACCCTCTTTAAACATCTGATTATTCTGGGACCATTATCACTCATTATTTTCGTATAAACTTGACATAATTTTTGGTACAAATCCTCGTCGTCGGTATGGATGTAAACTGAAGTTTTTTCTGTCATATACTCTTTATAGATCTTTGCAATGCTTTCTTCATAATTATCTTTTGGTAATTTGATCTGGTAGATTGTTTTTTCATCCTTTTGTTCGAAATGAATCTTCATATTCCTTCCTTGTCCCCATGAGAATAAAAATTGTTTTCTTTTATTATCTATAGGTGTTTCTCTAATTTCGATTGCTCTTTTTGGTTCTTGTGTTTGATTTGAGTGAATTGTGTCCGAGTCGTCATCTTGATTTTCAGAGTTTTCTTTCATCGTTATTTCTTTTCTTGCAGTTCCTATTCCTAATTTTTGTCTTGTAGGTTTGATCTGTCCTAATATCTTTATAGACATTTCATCTGCTAATCTTAGCAATTCTTCATCGTCTATGTTGGGTAATAGCGATGCTTCGTCGTCTGAATCCATCATGTTCAGTTGGTCTAATTTTATTCTTGATAAAGCATCGGCGTTCTTATTTAGCTTTCCCTTCTTATAAACCACTTCGAAATTATATTCTTCCAATCTTGTTCTCCATCTCATCAGTCGTGAGTTCGGTTCTTTGAGTGACCACAACCAAACTAACGGCTTATGATCGGTAAAGATCGTAAATTTGCGTCCATATAAATATGGTCTAAATTGTTTAATTGCGTAAACAATAGCCAATAATTCCTTTTCAATGGTTGAATATCGTGTTTCGGTTTCTGATAATGTTCGCGACGCATAGCAGACTGGTTTGTCACTTCCTATTTTTCCTTGTGACAGTACTGCTCCTAATGCTATATCTGAAGCATCAGTTGTTACAATAAACTCTTTTCCGAAATCAGGGTATTGTAAAATCGGGTCATTTGTCAATAGCTGTTTACATTTCTCAAACGATTCTTTATATTCCGATGTTATTTCAATTTTTGCGTTCTTCTTTAAACACTTCGTGAAGGGTTTGGTTACTTGGGCAAAGTTCTTTATAAATCGCCTATAGTATCCTAACAATCCTAAGAAAGATTTTATTTCTTTGCGTGTTGTAGGAATTGGATACCTTTCTATCGCTTCTATTTTTTCCGGATTAGGTTTCACACCTTCATTCGTAACCAAATGTCCTAAGTATTTAAGGCCCTTCTTCAGGAAATTACATTTCTCGAATTTTAATTTGAAATTTGCTTCGATTAATCTATCAAAAACTTTTGTTAATTTTACAATATGCTCTTCCAATGATGCCGAATATATTACGATGTCATCGAGGTACACCATACACGTGTCTTCTTGTAAACCTCTTAATACGTTGTCCATTAGTCTTTGAAACGTAGCTGGTGCGTTTTTCAATCCAAACGGCATTCGTTTAAATTGAAAATGCCCTTGTTCCGTACTAAACGCTGTTTTAGGTGCATCTTTTTCTTCCATCTCGACTTGATGGTAACCACTAGCCAAATCTAACGATGTAAAGTATTGGCTTCGGCCTAACTTATCTAAAATGTCTGATATATTCGGAATTGGGTATTTGTCCTCAATCATTTTTTCATTCAATTTTCGGTAATCTATTACCATACGATGTTTTAATCTGCCGTCCTTCTGCGTAGTTACAATGTGTACGGGGGCGGACCACGGAGATATACTTTCCTCTATGATATCTTGTTTCAGAAGTTCCGAGACTTGCTTCTTAATTTCCTTTCTTATCACCATTGGTTGTCGGTATCGTTTTACAAACACGGGTTCATTATCTTTCATGTTTAATTGGTGTTTAATCTTGTGAGTAAAAGTTAAACGTTCACCGTCTGTATGGAATAATTTATTATACTTCATCAAAAGTGCTTTTAAGGTCGCTTGTTCTTCGATGTTCAGGTTATCATTTTCTACGAATTCTTCGATTTGTTCTATGTTTAGTTGATGTAATTGGTCTTTTTCTTGGTACCTTACATTAATTCGTTCTTCTATCTCGTGAATTGGTTCCACCTTAATATGATGCAATCGGTTATAGGTTTTTAACATCATATTAGTAGGGTTGTTCACTCTAATTAATGTTTCATTGTTCGTTACTTTTACAAGCGCTTCTGGTGCTAAAGTTATCTCTTCTCCTGTTGGTAATTGTGTCTTCGTCTTTGGAAATAACGCATATCCATTTTTCATATTATTAACTCTATATTTTAGTATTTGATTTTGATTAGGGAGTAACTTAACTTCATCCAATTTGGTATAATAGGGTATTTTCGTTTTTGATGTTATCACAATTTCGTTTTCCGTATCTACTTTTCCTTTGATTGCCTTTAAGATGTCCATTCCAATTAATATGTCGTATGATTTTGAAAAATTGAAACAATAAAATACGTATTCTTTATTATCTTTAAATAAGTCCGGTAAAGGGGCTTTGATAGCTTGATGTCCGATTTCAAGTCCGTGAGGCGTTTGAATTTTAAAATTTTCTTCGAAACCATAATCTTCTTTCATTTCATTGTAAATTTTTGTGTTTACCAAGCTTTTCGACGCACCTGTGTCTATTAAAATTTTAAAACCGTTAAACTTTATGTAAGGCAATCCGGGGTTATCAGTTGCGTTGTAAGTTATAACTCCTGTTATGTGACGTGCTGGTTTGGTTGAACCATGAGAAAATTTAGAGCACTTGCTTCCTCTTGGTATTCTTCATAAAATTCACTCTGAGGAATTTGCTCGACATTTACTTCGCCGAATTCTGTGTTATCGAAGTTCTCATACTCGTCTGTCTCGTACATCTGTGGTTGTGAGAATTCCTGGTTGTTCACATTCTCATTTCCCATATCTTCAGGCTGTCTTATCATGTTATTGTTTTGCCACGGTCTCTTAGCAGGTCTTTGAAAGCTAGACGCTGGACGTTTCATCGCTGACGTGTCAATGTCCATAGGCGTTGGTCTATCAGGTGTTCTCTGTTGAACTTGAGCTGGTGATAACGCAAATCTTGGCGTATAATTTCTTTGTTGTACCGGCGCTGGCGGTATGAATCGTTGAGATTGGAAATTTTGACGAAATTGCGGTTGTCCTTGCGGCCAAGGTAACGATAATCTCGCTACTGGTTGTTGTTGTGCTCGCATCATTTTATTGGGATTCGGATTTTGAGATATCGATCTGAATACTGGAGTAAATGGTCGTTTACACGCATCTAAATACCTTTTCTTCTGTACGTTGTAATTTTCGATTTCAATTGCGTATCCTTCCGCTGTTTCGATGTCGCCTGGCTGTCGTAGTTTTACTTCCATGCCCAATTTCTCGTTGATCATGTCAAGACCAAACAGAAATGTACGTAATGCCAATTGATTATATTGGTTAATCTTCATATGACGAATATATAAATTATCTTCTGTTAGATTTATCTTTGATAATAGGGTGTACAACGTTCCCTTAATTCTAACTGCGTAATCTTGCGCACTTTCGTTTGTTTTCGGGGTCACATTATTCAAATCGTGCACCAAAACATCCTCTGACCTTTTGTCTCCAAAACTATGCACTAAAATTTCTTTTAGCTCCGGCCACGAAGTTGGAATTCTGTTCGCATCAACTGCTTCTCTAGCTCTTCCTTCTAATTTTCCCATAAAAATCATAAGGAGTCTTCTGGCCATTCTGGCATTGTTTGGGTTTGGATTTAAAAATTCTTCGATCAGGTATTCGCATGCTGTTACATAACTACGGAGAGTGGTTTTATCTCCACTAAAAACTGGTATCAGGTTCTGATCTACCGGTTTTATTTCCATGTTTAATTGTTCTTCAACTTCACGTAAGGCAATTAATATGTCTTCGCAATTTAGGTTCTCAATTTTGGATGTAGGGTTTTATACTGGGATCACTGAGTTAAATCAATAGGTACTTACAGTATGATTGTTGTTGTTGTTTTCATTTGGTTCATCAATCCAGGGATTTTCCAATTTTAGGGTCCTCCTCGACTGGTCGATCTTTTCGTTGGTTCGGATAGTCCTCAAAGGATTAAAATCCACCGTTCACTCGCGACGTTTTTAATTCACAAATGTCCGTAGTAACTATCCTACTGACTGCGCCACTTTCGATTTTAGAAAGATTGTATTTGTTTTTAAAAAATAAGATTTTATTATACTCTTAAAACAAATGATTTACAAAGTTTTATTATTGATTAATTCTAAGTTTTACAATTTATAATAACGGAGCGGTGCGATTTGGAGCGCGACCGGTTACTATCTCATTTGGTAAACGGTTCGCTCCTTTTATACGTTTTCTGTTATCTCGTCTTCTTTCTAGGAATCCATCGTTCGTTCTTCGGGTGGATTCCTATTCACACCTCGTAACAATATATAAAGAAAATAGAATAGGCCCTAAAATAGTACCTTGTGGTACACCCTTGCTCAAACAGCGAAATTCAGACAAAGCATCACCGATTCTAACAGACTGATGCCTATTACTTAAATAATTTTCAATTAAGTTTAAAGCGGATTCACTGAAGCCAATATACTTTAACAATTCCACAAGCAAGTCATGACAAACACTTTCAAAAGCTCTACTAAAATCCAACAAGGCTACCAACGTACATAATCCTTTATCTCGAGCTTGTAAAATATCATTAGTTACTTTGAGAAGAGCAGTACCACAGCTATGGTTTTTACGAAAACCAGATTGATGCTTCGGTAAAATATTATTAAGTTGAACAAAAAATTGGCAATATGCTAATCGGCCGCAGATCTTTAGGCTCAGATGGGTCACGTTTTTTTGGGATAGGAACCACAATTGACAACTTCCAACAGTCAGGTACTTCCGAAGTTTCAATGCAAACATTGAGTAAATGTGTCAAGTAGGGTAATATAAATGGAAGACACATATTCAACATACTCATACTGATATTATCAGCACCGGCAGCTCTAGAAGAAATTGAGGAAATAGCTTTTATTACATCAGCTTCGGATACAAAGACAAACTTAAAATTAGTTTGAATCAAATTTAAAGGCGGTAAGTCATTAAAACTGAAACGCGTTGCAAGGTTCAAAGAAGGTACTGAATCAATAAAGAAATCGTTAACCTCATCTGGTCGATTCAAGTGAGCAGGGATTTGCTGTGAACATTTCGTACCACAAATACCCAAATGATTCAGTTGTTTCCACAGTTCAGCACCCCGAGACGTCTGATATAAATATTCCAGATACGATTTTCTTTCTCTTCTAATGCAGGTTGTAGTAAAATTCTTCAGCTCCTTATAAGCAACCCAATCAGCACCTGAACGAGTACGCTTGTATTTATTCTTTGCCTTATCACGTTCGTCCATAAGCAATTTAATATTTGGTGTTAACTAAGGTACGACCTTTTTGTAAACCTCCTTACGGTTAAAGGGGCATGTCTGTCAAATAAAGCCAGCAACAAGTTATTAAAGTTTTGAACTTTACAATTAATGTTATCCATGAAAAATATTTTGTGAAAAGGCACCGACTGCAGATCGCTATTGAAAGCACACTCATCGACACCACGCAGCATACGCACGGTTAATAACCGAGGAGGAGTCTTAGGTACTTTCAAATCTATTTCGCAAAAAATCAAGTCATGATCAGACAAATCACACGGCAATACACCACTAACACACACCAAACGACAGCAAGATGTAACGATGACATCCAACAATGTCATAACAGCATTGGTCAGACGAGTCGGATCACCTATTAGTTGCACAGCCGAGCATACATCCAAGAATTCATGAAACAGGTTAATAAATGGATCACGTTCAGAAGATCGATGTTCAGGTCACCCAAACAAAAAATGTTTTCGGTTTCAGCAACACAAGTAGTGTATACTTTCTCAACACTACTCAAAAAGTCTCTACAATTAATGTGAGGCGATCTGTATATCCCACCGACAAAAATAGAGGACTTAGGAAAGAAAAATTGAAGCCAGACCTGCTCAATATCACCACCAACCGCAATAGGTTTATAGTCATATCAAATCTGACAATTCAATAACCATCAAATCCAAAATCGTACTCAGTATTTGGATTCAACCATGTTTCGGTCAAAACCAAAACATCAAAATGATTATCACATAATATACTTTTAACATCTACTAATTTAGGCAAAAGCGATCTGACATTGAGATGTGCAAGGCGTATCAAATGCATACAAATAATAAACTAAAGTTATTCTATATACAGCCAAATTAACAAAAAGAAAAAAAAACAAAATAAAGAACAAAGAGAGGCACGAAATACCTAGTCTCCACTCCGCCGTAACCACATACAGCTACATTTAAGAAGTTTATTCATTTATTTATTTTAATTTTTTTTTTCCCTTCCTCAATCAACTCAGAGCACCCTAATTTATCCAAATCAGCGAGCGACTTAATTTTAAATTTAATGCCATTCTTGTTCACAAAGATGTTCTCATCCAAGGACCAAACAGCTCTGTAATTAAATTTTTTCACCGCTTCTTGATACAACCGATGGCGCACCTTCGTCAGATCCTCCACAATTGAGATATTTTTACCTTTAAGCAGTTTCCTGTTATGCATGACCATTCTTCGTTCTCGATAGCTCACAAATTTAACGAGGATAGTTTGCGTACCGTGTTTCGTGGGTTAACCAACTGCATGACACCGATCAATCAAATTACGCACCATGTTGATGTTCAAACTGCCGTTAATCAGCTCAAGAACTTTATCTTCGACTTCACTAGACTGGCACTTTTTTAATCCCTTTATACGAACATTAGATCGCCGCGAATATTGCTCAAAATCATCGCATTTTAAGGTCAACTCACTGTTTTCATGGTTCAACTGCTCAACACGGTCTTCAAGGAACCTGATTTTTTCGGAAAAAACCCGTTCCACTTCCTTAGAAATAATATCTCGTAGAATATTTAAGAAATCAACGTCTTTAATAATTTCGATCACACAAGATTTCACGAAATCTTTTTTCTCCTGCGCTGCCCGAGTCTTATCAGCCATCGTGTAAATAATAAACAATATTAACTTCCCCGTCACAAACAAAATACGGCGGAGCGAAACAAAGCACTCCTCACTCAGCCGCCATACTTATCTTTTTATATGAATATATAAATTTATATATTCATATTATTTTATATATGAATATATTATGTAAAGAAACTATTTAGTATGCTTTGTTAAAATCAGTTAAAATATAATAAAAATAAGAGTGTGAGATATAACAAAATTAGAAAACAAACGAATATAAAAAACACGTCACTTACGTTTTATAAATTATGTACAATTATGTATAATTTATTATTATTATTATTAATATTTGTTGTAGTAGAGAACACAGTACATTCAATCCCAGTAGAGGCAGTGGAAAAATGGACATGAATTTTATAGTTTTGAAGATGGACGTTCAATACGATTAAGAAATAATGATGAAAAGAATAAAATAATTAGAAAATGGATTAGAGTGATGCCAAAACAAAATTATTGCTGCATCTCTATAAAGAAAAAAAAAACTTTAGTTGAAGAACGAAAAATAAAAACTTTAAAGAAAATGTAGAGTTTGATAAGATACATTACATCTCCTCTCCAAGTAGAGAACAAGTGGAAGAGTCTTGAAAGAGGCTATAAAAACAAAATTTTAATATCAAAGAAAGCTGGAAGATATTTTATCAAAGCGTCACTCTATACAACCCATTTGTACCTTAGAGAGCTCGACAATAGGGAATATCGTTGATATTATGGGAAAAAAGCGAAGACAAGATTGTGCAATAGTAGCATGCATTGAAGATGAATTGCAGGACCTTCGAACGTTACGGTTCCTGAAGCCGAAAGATGTTTTACACCAACAGTAAAAGAACCTCCAATCAATTTAACTGAACGAGTAGTGATACAAGAAAAAAACAGAACATCAGAACATCATTTCTGTTCCATCCCAGAACAGAAATCGGGATCGTACCACAAATAGTGAATTAAGTAAAATAAGACAATTGCAAGAAGAAATGTTTAAATTTAAAAAGGAAAATGAAGAAAGAAAATTTAAACAATTCAGTGAATATCACCATGTCCAAATTATTTTATTTTTACCTCAGTGCAATAATTTCTTATGGTTGCCCTCACGTGCTTGACAACGCTATAAGAACATTGATTAAGTAATTCTACATCACTGTCAGATGAATCGCTACTAAAAAAAAATTATGCAATGTTTTCGCGACTATTTCGCTGACAATCTCCTGTTCGTCCATTTCAAATATACACTTTTTTTGATAAAAATCTGTTCGTTGCGACCACGGTTTACACACTTTTCTGACCTGCACTCAGTTGACAAGACATTGCACTTACTTACACTTAATTGCACTATGACGTCACACTAGTGCCATGTCGTGCAGAGTAGTGCAGTCTCAACGAACAAAGCTATTGTTAGAATAAACTTAAATTAAAAACATTGAATGTCGTTTCTCTTATTTATAGAGAAACCCAGAAGTGTTTTTTTAATAAATTGATCACTTACAACAATAAAAATTATCCCATTATAAAACAACATAACCTCAATTAAAAGTGAAGATACCAAAACTTTCTTGGTGCCTGAAGAGCTACAAGACGCAATACTACATACAGAAATTAGTACTACGAAAGTGTTTGCTAATATCAAGAATACATTTAAAAAAAAGTACCAAATCAGAAGTGTTTGGATTAAAGTGACAGATGAGTTAAAACAGACATACTTTAATGAAACAGAAAATATGGTTTTTGAAAATCAATATTTAGAAAAAACAAATCAAGAAGAAAAACCTCTTGCTGCAGATACAACTAATTTAGAAGATCCTGTTATAAAAATTTTAGAAAAATTAATTGATCAAAATGAAAAGAAAATACAGTATACAGGTGTCCGGAAATGATGTGTACAATGGGACGTACCTTGACCAAAAATACCAGGTGACTATAAATTAGCCACAACTTCAAAGCTGGCTTTCTCACGAACCGTGCATTCGATTTTGATGATTTTTTTTGATGGAAAGGTTGATTCTTCTGTAATAATCCTGCGATAGAAATTTTCATTCAGAATTTAATTTGAGCATATACGGGGTGAAAAAAATGAGACGAACTTTTTTCTCGAAATTTTTAACAGAATGTGGGGTGCAGCTACTACAGCAGAGAGTATTACCTGGAATCAAACGGTAGCCCAATGTTTACTGAACATTTTATTTTTTTTTATTCACTCTATTATCTCTGTTACTAACGAAGATGCAGTATTTTAAAGCGATCGCCTGTGAAAACAAGATGAGTGACAATAGTAGCTGATGACCGTTTTATTGTTCAAAGCAATCGCAGAACAACAGCTGTAGAAGCTCGGCGTCGTCTTCAAATGGTGCATGTTGTTGATGTCAATGAGAGAACAATTCGCTGAAAACTTGCTAGAAGTGGTCTGGCTGCAAGAAGGCTGCCGAGGCTGCTTCCAAGATATCGACGAGCACGTCTTCAATTTGCGCGCTTACATGTGAATTGGGAGATCGAGCAATGGAGGAAAGTCCTTTTTACGGATGAGTAGTGGTTTTGTCTACTATCACCCGATGGTCGGGCGCGAATATGAGGACGTTGAAATAAAAGATTTGTGGACTATACAATTATGTACCGCAAATGTTTCGATGGTGGTTCTGTGATGGTGTGGCCGGGAATATCCAAAGAAGCCTATACAGATTTTTAATCTTTGTTAAAAGTAGCGCCTTAAATCACTGACCTTAAAAACAAAAACTGGGCACCCGAAACAGTTTTGCAGAAGCACTTACATTTTCTTAGAATTACAGAATTGCGTACGTCTTTCATTATTGTAAACATCTATTCTCAGTTCTGATATGCTGTAAAAACAAAGATAAATAAACAAGAAAACAAATTTAATTTAATGTAATAATTAATAATAACACGAAAATTAATACCGTGTGTGTCCCCCACGAGCCAAAATAACGTCATTTAGTCGACGCGGCTTCGAAATGATTACGTTCGTAATTGATTCCTGAGGAGTTGCGGCAAACTCTTCTTCAAGAACAATTCGTAACTCCTGAAGGTCCCAATGATGTTCGATAGGGTTAAGGTCCGGGCTGCACGCTGGCCACTTCATTCGTTCAATACCCACCTCATCAAGATATTCGCTAACCACAAAAAAAAAATACCTAAAATGGGAATAGCGCACGACAGCTTCTTGCAGAATATCTTGGATATAACGGTAGGCATTTAGCGAACCACCATGGAAAAGTACTCTTTCTGAAATTGTGCAGGTCGCAAACCTTTCATTACGACGTCCCCACACTCGTTCTCGACCATCAAGTGACTGGGGACAAAATCGGGACTCGTCAGTGAAGAGCACCTTACCCCATTGTTCCATTCCCCAATTCATATGTAAGCGCCCAAATTGAAGAGGTGCGCGCAGAGGAGCCGCTGTCTTTTGGCAAGTCTTCTTGCAGTCAGATCACTTTCAGCAAGTCTTCGACGAGTAGTTCTTTCACTTACATTAACCGCACGCACCATTTGAAGACGATGCCGAGTTTCTACAGCTATCATTCTACGATTCCTCAGTGTTTAGAACATCGGTCATCAAAATTTCCTGTTTCCACATATCGGAACATCAGTTACTATTAACGGCATCTTCAACAACTGTCAATTTACTATTCGAAACAACTGACATACGCTACCTAACGCGCCACCTTAGATTTTTATGCTTGTTTGTCTTGTTTTCACAGGCGTTCGCTTTAAAACACTGCATCTTCGTTAGTAACAGAGACAATAGAGTGAATAAAAAAAAACAAAATGTTCGTAGTAAACATTGGGCTACCGTTTGATTCCAGTTAATACCCTCTACAGTAGCATCTGCACCCCACAAGGTATTATAAATTACGAGAAAAAAAGTTTTTCTCATTTGGCACCCCGTATATGCTCAAATTAATATCCGAATAAAAATTTCTATCGCAAGATTATTACAGAAGAATCAACCTTTCGATCAAAAAAAGAATCATCAAAATCGGATGAGTGGTTCGCGAGAAAGCCAGCTTTGAAATTGTGGCTAAATTTTAGTGGCCGGTTTTTTTTCTGCCGGTAGAAGGCTTTAAAAAAAATATTTTAAAAAAGTAAATCTTAATATATGCCGCGGAGGTTTGTTGGAATTTAATTAAAGAAGCTGATGAGTGAAAGCTGTTAACTAAATGTTATCTCTTCACCTTATATTAACGTGTTTTTGAATTCGTTCATTTTTTTCTGGGAAATTATAAAAGATGTAAAAAAAATTTCAAATAATAGTATATTAAGTATCTAGAACGGTAAATTACTTACCGTTCGTGATGGTTATAACATTTTTTGCACGATCGAAATGAATATAAATAATAATTAATTTACTAAAATATGTTGACATTTGTAATGATTTATAAAGTAGGTAAAAAATTTGAATTAATTCTGTTGTCCTGGTTTTATTTACAAAAAAAAACAAATTGTGTGATTTGTGAAATTGTATTGTAAACAGTGCTTACAATAATATTAAAACTTAATATAATATAAATTATATAATAGTTATTTATATTACAAGTGGGCTAGAAACATAATTACAGTACGAGTGTGGAGTGTGGATCACAGGAGTACTGTAATTATGCTCTAGCCCACGTGTGATATACAGCATTTTATCTATGACTGCTAAAAATTACTAAAAAATCAATTTCTTTAAAAAAGTCTATTTGACATTTATAAAAATATTTTGAAATGATTGTTGACAATTTTGAATTGTCAGTTTCAACAACATGTTTACTCATCTGGAATAAGTGTTTTGAAATGTAAAACCATAACAATTAATGTTTATAATAAATAGTATTGTTTCTCTGTAAGTAGATAGCACTTTTTCGTTTGTATTGTTGCTCGTTTCAATAAATTAAGTCTGTTCTGATTAGGCTAAAAATGCGTTACGTAATGAAATCAGTGCGGTAATGAACTTCATTACGTAACTCAAATCACCTCAAATGAGTGCGGTAATGATGACTTATCCAAGCAGTCGTAGATAAATTATAATATATATTACTATATAACCAAAATTAGTGATTCTGAGAGTGAAAATGGTGATGATATAGAAAAAGCTTGGAATATTGGACGTTCGGCAATAATTCCCGAAAAATCTAGGGAACGTTATGAAATGACGTACCAAATTTTCAAAAAATGGTGTGGAGTAAAGAATAAAAATACGAGTGAAAAAATCTTGTTGGCATATTTGGTCGAAAGAAACGGAAAATTAAAAGCTGCAGGTAGTTTATGGGCCGAATACTCAATGTTGAAAGCGACAATTTTTTTACACGAATCCATTGATATATGTTTTCAACATTAATTGCCTTTCTAAAAAGAAAAAATGTTGGGTACAAACCTAAAAAAGCTAGTGTTTTTACCAAGGATGAAATGTTTAAATTTTTAATTGAAGCACCAGACGAATTGTTTTTAATCCATAAGGTAAATTTAGATTACTTGTAAAAATACGAGGATATATTTCCGACAATGCATTTTTTTAGGTAGCAATGATATCAGGAGTAGCGGGAGCATATCGCAGAGTAGAGTTATATAAAATGACTATTAAAGATATAGAAGATCGTGAATCTTTTATTATTATAACCATTCCAAATACAAAAACCAATATTCAGCGCACATATACTGTCATAAATAAAAAAAACGAAAAAATTAATTATTTCAAAATTGTTCGGAAATATATTAAACTGCGGCCAAACAATGCAAAGTCGTTGCATTTATTCCTAAATTATCGGAATGGGAAATGTAAAAATCAGGTAGTCGGTAAAGGTACTATTGGAACTTTATCATCGAAAATTGCTGAATACTTAAAATTGGAAAATGCAGTTAATTACACTGGTCACTCGTTTCGACGTACTTCAGCCACATTATCAGCCAATAAAGGTGTAGACGTTTTAGGACTAAAAAGACATGGAGGTTGGAAATCTTCGACTGTGGCTGAAAGTTATGTTGAAGATTCTCTTCAAAACAAAAATCAATTTGCAGAAAAGATTCTACATGATGATAATGAATCGCCTTGCAGCGTTTCTGATAATATACTACAATCGTCAGCTTATGCTTCTACATCACGGACGTTTTCTGTTGATACAAATACCGAAAAAAGCAATATTTCAATTTCTATTTCTAGCTATAATAACTGTACATTTAATTTCAAATAATAGTTATTTATATTACAAGTGGGCTAGAAACATAATTACTGTACGAGTGTGGAGAATTGCACGACGAGGTCGTAGACCGAGTCGTGTAATCACACGACTCTTACAAAGTAACATATAAAATAGCCAGATATAAAAAGGCTCACACCATTGGTGAAGACCTTATTCTGCCAGCTGCGATGGAGATTGTAGAAACTATGTTTGGAGATAATTTTGCCAAACAATTACAATCTATACATCTTTCAAATGATACTGTTGCCCGCCGAATTGGTGATATAGCCGAAGATGTACAGCACCAGCTTCTTGAAAAGTTGTATGACAAATTGTTTTCGATCCAGCTTGACGACGCAACAGATAGCAATAAAGACGCTCATTTAACGGCCGATGTTTGATTTTGTGATCGCATATCGGCAGTAGAAGAACTATTTTTCTGCAAACCTATAGAAGTCAAAGCAACAGCACTCACTTTATTTGATATTTTAAATGATTTTATTAATGAGGCAAACATAGAGTGGAAGAATTGCGTTGGAATATGCACCAATGGTGATTCTACAATGTCTGGAAGATTCCAAAGCTTACAAGAACTTGTGAAACAAAAATCTCCGCAATGTGTTTGGAACATAAAGGCTCTGGTTTGCAAAGAAATGAGTCCTGGTCTCAACATTGTGCTAACGACGGTTGTAACTGTAGTAACTTATATAAAAATGAGACCCGTAAAATCAAGAATTTTTAATGCACTTTGCAAAGATATGGGTGCAGAACATTCAACGTTGCTATTTTATTGTGAGGCCATCGCGTGGGAAATTTCTACGTGTTTATGAGTTAAAAGAGGAAATTGCCACTTTTCTAGGAGAGGAAAACCGCCTGGAAGCCAAAAAGTTTCGAGATGCTTTATTTGTGATGAAATTGGTTACATATTCGAGAAATTATTGATTCAGGGTATTGAATCTACAACTCCAAGGAGCAAACACGCACATGTGGGATAGCAGTGATAAAGTTAGTGCTTTCTGTAGAAATTTGGAGCTGTGGAGCAGAAATGTAAAACAAAAAAAAACTAGAAATGTTTGCAAAGGTGAATGAATATTTCAAAACATACAAGAAAGAAGAACAGTATGTGAAAGTTGTTTTTGTTATAATAGAGTCATTTAGCCATGTTGGCACAGAATTTTGAAAATATTTTCTTGCTGACGACACATTGGCAGCAAGTTACGAGTGGGTTAGGGATCCATTTCGAACTACTCACGAAGGTCTCTCAACTGCAGAAGAAGAAATCTTCATAGACTTTACTGCAAGCGGCAAAATTTAGTAATGGAGAGAATTTAGTAATAAATCTCTCTTGAATTTTGGACTGGATTGAATGATGAATTTTCTCCACTGAAAAGAAGAGCATTTCGTATATTATTACCATTTTCAACATCCTATCTTTTTGAAGCCGGATTTTCTGCGGTGGCTGCTTTAAAGACAAAATATAGGTCTCGACTGAATATAGACCAAAGAACTGAGAGTGGCTATTTGTAATATAAAACCTTCTTTTGAAAAACTTTGCTGTGCGAGACAGGCCCAAGGGAGTCACTAATAATTATAATCATTACAGCTACTTTTAATTTAGTACTGATGAGTCTATTATTAGTTTCATTTGGCATTTGACAGTACCTGATACAATTATATTTATAGTAATTAAATGCCTAGGTAATAGTATGAGTGTATTAGTTTAAGCGTGTACTGTACTTACTTCATTTTTTGTAATGTCAGAATGACATTAATTTTTTATTAGTAATTATCTTTTTTTTTCATTTTGATGTGTTGGCGCCTCCCATGTAGAATTATGACGCCCCCCTAGGGGGGGGCGCCCCACAGGTTGAGAAACGCTGTGTTAAGGTAAGTTTTGAAAATATATGATCAATGTTTGTGGTGATATTGTTATATGGAACAGTTTTATAATTCTAAATAACAGAACAAAATGTGCTTGCTCCAGGCTATTTTGTCAATTTACCGGTTTACGGATAAGCACATGTACCAGTGCGATTAGAAAACTTGATTAAAAATAAGGTGTTCAAGTACATGTAACCAGCAACTAATAGTCAAGTGTAGTTGGAACACTAATATGTGTTACACTTGCTTGAGCGACGACTTGGTCAATTAGATCAATTAATTACTTTCTTAACATTCATTAAAATTAATTAATATAAATTTATCTTATATATACGTCTTATTTTTACCTTATATCTATCTAATTATTATATTAAAAGATAATTAATAATTTCTAACTTATTTGTCTAATATTTAACAATTTCCATTTCTTTTAAAAATTCTATAAGTTTTATTGAAAATTGTGAAATTAATTCCTCACTCAACTGCTGTTTGGCTTCAGCGCAAACTTTATCAGTGCTCTTTTTTAAATCAGCACTTCTTTTTATTTTATAATAAAAACTGATATAATCCAACCAAACGTCCACATCCGTTTTACCAAATTGTTGGATAGCGTTTTTGTAGACTTGTTCTAATTGTGCCATGTTAATATTGATTTGTGAGAGTTCTAATTCAGCCATTTTACTGTGTAATTGTTTAGAAGGAGGAAGAAAGTTCATCATATCTAAATAGGAAGCACGTGCAACGGTTATGCCTTTTGTTAAGAGGAGGTAATCAAGAAATCGCGGTCGTAATTTTACACTGACTTCTCCTAAAGATTTACATCCGACTTTGTACAGAGATATAACTTGATCTTCGTGACCCATTAACATTTCGTATCTGATCATTTGTAACCAAAGTGGATATGATTTATCTTTTAATTTCATTAAACCTCGATGGAATACATCCCTCATTAAAAGAGCATCTTGGGTTTTCATTGCTCTTTTTAAATATGCGCACCAAACGTCAGGATTTTTTGGAAACATTACTGTTCCTAAAAAAAATCAATAATAAGTTAATAATATTAATTAATTTACATAATAAAGAAAATTAAAATGTATTTTGAATCATTTATGTTTTAATATAGGCAACTACTTTTACACCGCACTCAAACCACATAAATTTCATTTCCCTCCAAATTTTATAACCTCAAAAATTATTTTTTTTAAGTTAATTAAAATGGATGAAGATGATCAATTATTTGCAGAAATCGAAGCAAATTCCGATTCTGATAGTAACATAGAAGATGTTCCATTAACGGCAGCGGAAGTAATTAAATTAATGGAAGAAGCTTGGTTAAATGAAAAATTTGCTCCAGAAATCCTTCCAAATAAATTCGATATAGTGGAATGTTTATTAGGTCAGATAAATTACATGCAAGAAAATTTGCGTACGTTAAAAAGTACTGATTTCCAATTAAGTATTCATCAAATGGAAGTAGATCGATTAAGATTTTTAGTAAGCAGCTATCTCCGTACCAGATTACATAAAATAGAAACGTTTGTATTTTCGATATTAAAAAGTGAACAACAAAGAATTGAAAAAAATGAAGATACTTATTTAACTGAAAACGAAATGGAATTTGCGCAAAGTTACAAAGAAAGTGTTGAACAACATTTTGAAGAAACTTTACAGAATGTCAGTGGAATTGCTAATGATGAATGGAAAAATATGCCTGTTGAACCTAATATTCATAGTTTTGTATTTTTGAAATCAAAAGTTGATATTGAAGGTGTTATTATTGATGATGGGACAGATGAAGATGGAGATTTAATAGATTTTAAACAAGGGTCTCAATCAATTATTTCTTATAATAGTGTTTCTAATTTAATTAAAAATGGAGATGTTCATTTAATTTAATTTATTTAGAATAATTAAGCTAATAGTGAATTATGATTATGTATTTTTAATATTTATATTCATTTTTGAAATATTTTGTTGAACTAAAGATTTTAAAAATTATATACAGGTGTTCATAATTTTATTACACATGAGTTTCTACTAATAGTATCTAATAGTATATTAAAAAACAAGTTTCGTAAGACACGCTTGAAATGTACGAATTCAAGTTAAAAGACGAGTGGCGAAGCCACGAGTTTTTTAATGAATGAGTGCTTTAAGTCTTATGTATGTCTTATTAGCGTTTTTATCTTTTTTTTTTAACAAAAATAAAATAAATTTTGACAATGTAGGGAAATAGGCATGTAGCAGTTGATTACACCGTAACACTTGAAAATAGAAATATGAATTGACAATTAGAAATTGTGAAAACACAAAATGTATTCACCTGAAAAAAATGTTTCATGTACACCTAAAATAAGAGAAATTTCTCACAGAGTTCAATGTCCTCATCATTGTGGACCTTGTATTTGATGCTAAGAACGTGTTTAAACATCCATAGACAAACATTGTCACATTGACAACTAGAAAAATTAATGACCCAATGTCACCAACTTGAACTGGTTCCATAAAATGTTACTAAAATCTAATTACAGCATCGGATGCTGTAAGGAGTCTCATTACAGCACCCGTTTGAGTACTGTAATAGCTTTCATTATCGTGGCGAATTACAAAACAAGTTGGAACAACTCTCAAATCAAAATCAGGACATGCGATTATCTCATCTTTTTTCAATATGGAAGCAACATTTTTGATGATGGGCTCATGTGAAAGGTAACTATACCGAGTTCCCTAAAAATTGCAACACCTAGAATTTGTTGAACGATTTTATTGAAATTTTCGTCAACAATGTCTCATTAGAACAAACATTTAAAAATTGAATAAAATCTAGCTAGTAGTTTGGTTTTTTTTTGTTTTTTCCTTTGGACTTAGTAACAATAAATTTGAAGAAATAAACAAATCTGTGCGTAACTAACTGTTAATTTTACAAATTATTGTTCCCAATTTCCTTCTGAACTTGGGAACAATGCCAAGAGTATGTCAACAACAAAATCTTTCCCAAATCACTGATTTTGAGCGTGTTATTATGCCGTATTATTGGTATGAGAGAGGCAATACGACGTCGCCCTGGATCTGAACGTACCGGCAGGACTACAGATCGCGAAGACTTTTGGCCAGAAGAGACAGATTTTCCACAACTCGATCAATTGCAGGTCTTATGGGCTGCGTTTAGGGCTTGCAATACCGGACCAAAATCTCAATACCGGTATTCGGTAATCAAAATTTTTAAAACCAGGATACCGGTATTAATATCGGTATTACTATAAAAAAAGTTTACTCAGTAAATTACAATCACTAAATATATCTATTTGTAAGAATTTTTCCCCTCTGCGTCGTCACCTCTACTAACAACAGGTTAATTACTACTATATTTTTAGATTGGCAACAAAGCATAAGATGCAAAATCTGAGAAGATAATCAAAAATGGAAAGATATTAGGAATCTGTACAAAGTACCAATAAACTCAAAGGTCTCAATACCATTATTGTTTTGTTGTTTTTCACTTGGTAAAGGTTCAACAAAGGTTCAACATCACTGCCGCGTAAAAAAATGAAATTACACTTCATCATTTGAAGCTCTGTGGAATTCTTTCCAATTCCTGCTTTGGAATTTTCTGGAAAGGTGCAGATTCAAGAAAGAAACTTTAACATAATGGCTCTTGGTAGATTATGAGACTTATCATACTACTATTATACTTGGTGGGACATTACACGAATCAAACTGACCTGAAACACCATTATGGAGCAAAAACTCCAAAAATAGTTGTGTGCAGATAATATTTTATTGTTGGCTAGGTATGACTAATTTATTGAACACGAACATTAAGATGTCGTCATCAAAGGTTGAGTCTTCGTTATCTTCAACATTCTGTCAGAGTGTAAAATGATATTTCTTGTAGATGGTATTCACACTGATCAAAAAATGTCACTTGAAAAAATGAGGTTAGTACGGACATAAGATAGATAACAAATTTCTGTTTAGTCAACATCATTTTCCAGCACAGCTTTAAACAAACACGGTCGTTTTCAATCGGTCGCTTCCGGCTAGCATTTTTTTAATGAAACGTCAAAAAATGTCACTTGAAAATTTAAACTTGGAACGGACAGAAAATAGATAACAAACACGAATCCTCTACGTCATTTTCCAGCACAACTTAAAACTAGCACGGCCGTTTTCGAAGACATCGGACGCCCCCGGCCATCGAGGGCGCTAAATAAAAATAATACCGAAATACCGGTATTTTGCCATCAATACCGGTTTTTAATACAGCACAAAAATTGTCCGGGATCCCGGTGTTGCAAGCTCTAGCTTCGTTCATATCGTCCATTTTTATGTCTTCCTCTTACACCACATCACCGTCTACGCAGGCTAGAATGGAGCAACAAAAGAGCGAATTGGGTGCAAGCATGGCATTGAATTGTGTTTAGTGCCGAGTACCGATTTTACTTGTGGACCCGCGATGGTCGTAGGAGGGTCAGACGGATGCGTGGAGAACGTAAAAATCCAACATTTTTTGTGGAACGCAACACAGTCCTCACACAAGGAATGATGATATGGGGTGCAATATGTTACGGTAGCAGGTCACCCTTGGTCTTCATTGATGGCAACTTAAACACCATTCGTTATATTGCCAGTGTGCTAGAACCCGTTGCGCTTCCATATCTTCAGGGGCTGGAAAATCCCATTTTCCAACAGGATAATGCGCGCCCTCATACAGCAAGGACTACAGCACGTTTTTTGGAAGAAGCTAACATTGCCTGCTCGGTCACCTGATTTGTTGCCCATTGAACATGTATGGGATGAGATCGGTAGGCGACGGGGTAATTTACCACACCCTCCAGGTAACTTACACGATCTCCAGCTACGGACTCAAGAAGCATGAGTTGATATACCATAGGCAGCTATAGATCACTTGTTTGATAGGCTGCCACGTCGCGCCGTCTACATGAGTGCATTACAAATCGTGGCGGAGCAACTCATTATTGAAAAAAAACTTATTAGTTTTTGTTCTTTTGTTTTCAAATTTTAATCGTTTATTTGTTCTAATGAAAGACATCGTTGATGAAAATTTCAATAAAATCGCTTAATAAATTCTAGGTGATGCAATTTTTATGGAAGTCAGCAAGGACAGTAGAATCTAACGGAAGTCAGTATATTTTCAGATGACAACGCGACAATGACATTTTAGCATTAAAAAATGAAAATAATATCTCAAATAAAATCTCAATGTTTCTTTTTACCATTCTTATTTGTTTCTACCCTAATATTTTATTTAACATTTAGACTTTGTGATTAACATCAAAATGAAGGAGTTTGCTACTTTCGAAGATACAGCCTATGGGTGAGGCCATTGAAAAATTCTCCTCAAAGCCAATCAATCTCCACACATTTTATAACTTTCATAATAAAAAAAACTTATAACAGCAGAAGAGAAATGAAGGTACTATATTTAACAATATAAATGAAAAATAAAAAACAAGAATGAAAAATTGATATAACTATAGTAAAAGTTCCAACTGGTTGCCCTCAACTTCCAAACATTTATGAAATCTTTTTAAAAACGCGGTATAAGTGGCACTCCGAATTTCTTTCGAAGAAAGACATTGAAATACATCACGAACTCGAATTCTTCCTTTGTTGTAATCGGTGTAGCATACACGATCTTTTATACGACCCCAAACAAAAAATCTAATGGAGTGCTATCGGGCGAACGGGGAGGTCGTTTATGGGGTTCGTTGTTAGCTATCCAACGATTCTCAAGATGATTTTGTAAAAAGTTATATATAAACGCACTACTATGAGGTGGAGCTCCGCCGTGCTGATTCCAGTTCAGAGTTAGAGGCTGTCGATAATTTTGGAAAATTTCCAGATATGTTTCGCCCGAAATAATGAATAAGAATTAGAAATAAAATTTGCCCTACAATTTCCAAGCTTACCATTCAAATTTTCGTTATAAAAGTGCAGCACTAGCACACCATCATTTTTTATGGCAGCTAAAACATTAAAAATCCAGTATCCTTGAAATTGTCTTTCACGAAATATGTGTTAGCATATAGGTTAGTATCACTCCAATAAAGAGAGTTATGCCGGTTGAACACAGCATTCTTGTGAAATTTTGCCTCATCTATCCAAACTATTTGTTCCAAAAAATCTTCATCTTCTTAAGTTTTAATCAACATAAAATTCACAAAAATCAATTCTCCTTTGATCGTCACCTGGCCTTAAACTTTGTGCCAATGGGTAAGAATAAGGATGAAAGTTATGCTTTTTTTTTAAATTCTGTGATTGCTTTTCTTAGATATTCCCAAATCTCTTTCAGCATCTAATAACGAATTTTCAGGATACGCTCTGAAGTACCCCAAAACTGTAATTTCATTTTCTTCGTAATCTACGATTGGTTTAACTCTTTTGTGCTTTCCAACAATCTGGGCATAGGGTTCTACAACTACTAAATCCTAAACGGAACATGATTAACACGTTTGATATGTAAACATTTGATGTTTCTTGATGTATTTCTTTTAATACGATAGTTTTTGTTTCTTCGGTTTGGTTGCTTCAAACCAAAGCCAGCTGATAATTTTAAATTTACTAATAACCGAGAAAATTTCATTTTTTTCAAGTTTCTACGAAAACCGTACATTTTAGATATAAGGATGTAGTTCCCTTATTTTTCGGCGTACAATACTATGGTGAAGGAAAAAATTGGGGTTGCCATTTAAAAAAATGAAGTTTTCGACTTCTCGAGATAGGGAAATTCGGCACAAATTTCTGACCACTTGTATAACTTTTTAAAAAACTTTTCAAGGGTTATGTAAGCTATGGGTCCTCTCTGTGCAAACCCTGAGAATATTTGGCCGGACCCGAGTGTAATTTCGAAAAATTATTTTTATTATGAAGGGTTGCATCTGCCAAAATTTTCGAAAAAACTGAAATAATTCAAAAATGTTAAAAAAGGAACAGAAATAAGCCATGCGGAGAGAGGAGGGTTTCGTCCAATCGGAAAAGATGATCCTGGTGTGTGTTCCAGAGACAGGATGGCGCGCCTGATTTCTTTATGTAGGTAAGATAAAGGCGCGACGTACTGTCTAGCACGCACCATCTTTCCGATTGGAGGCAACCCCCTCTCCCCGCAGAGCTTATTTCTATTTCTTTTTAATTTATGATTCGCGAAGATATCGATCTCTAAAGTGAGGGACTTTGACTTTATGTACGGATAGTAGATATTATTAACATAATACCACTTATTGTTATCAGAGACAATATGACACATTTTGTGCATCATGCAGAAAAACCTTTAGTTACACATTTTTTGTGCCTACACTTTCTACTAACGGCGAAACCTTTTATAAATATGCCGTAACACTTGTAATGCCATATTTTATAATTCCTGCTACCATAACGACAAAACTGAAATCTGGCAACCTTGCTACGAAGTAAAATGATACAACGATACAACAGCAAAAGACTTGAACAGGGTGACTTGAAAAGAAGCTAAATGAGTTGAAAACTTGATTAAAAAGCGAGGATATAATAAATAGTCGTTCCACCTATGCAGTGGCGGCGCTACGGACAGGCGAAGCAGGTAGCCGTCTGTAGCGGCCAAAATTAGGGGCGGCCGAAATCACGTTCCTCTAAGGCAGGGGTCGGCAAATAGTTTTCAGTGGGGTCCCGATTCGGTGTAAAATTTTTTATGGAGGTCCAGAAAATTTTTTTCCTATGCAGGTCATTCGAAGTGAACACCTCCAAATACTTCGTAAAAATGAAGTTTGTGAGGGGTGTGACTTAACGGATTACTGCGCATCGAAGGCGGTTCTTATTTCTTACATTTCCACGTCTCTTCCTAGATTTGACAAGCTGTATTTAAGAATATTTGGCGGTCCGAGATTCGAACTTCCCCGGTCCGTATACGGACCGCGGTCCGCCTGTTGCCGACCTCTACTCTAAGGCATAAAAAACTGATATTAATCACGACTATCAGAAGTTATTCTTACACTAACCGAATAAATTGCCATTTAGAGGAAAATTTGATGTACTCTTTGAAAAAAATAACGGGGTGTTAGGTTTATATCAGTGGTGTCCACTAATTTTTGATCAAGATCGACTTTTTATATAAATGTCTTGCCAAGATCGACCGAAGGGTTTAAAATCTCTTTTTACATTTTAAAACTAACCTTCCTTTTTTTTAGCTCTGCGGCCTAGATATAGATATTTCAGATTCATGATTTTGTTGGCGATCGACTCAAAACGGCTTCGCAATCGACCTTGTGGAAACGACTGGTTTATATGATCCAATCCTTAAAGAACATCTTCGACATATAACGTCTAAAGAGAGACAGGTTCATTATCTTAGTAAAGACATACAAAATGAATTAGTAGGTTTATTGGCAGAAATGACTAAAAAGAAAATTATAGAAGTGGTAAATAATCCGAGTTTTTTTCTGTAATTATGGAAACAAGTCCCGATATCAGCCACAAAGAACAACGTACATAATAATTCGATTTGTTAACACCGAATGAAAGAATATGTATTTGGTGGAAGAACATTTTGTTGATTTTATTGAAGTAAGGAGTCGGTCTGGCATCTATATTTTTAGACACAATAAAAGTACTAAGTTTAGACATTTACAACTGTAGAGGACAGATTTACGACAATGGAGCCAATATGAAAAGTAAGAATAACGGACTACAAAAACATATTTCAAATATAAATCCGAGAGGGTTATTTGTTCCTAGCTCCTGTCACTCTGTTAATCTTGTTTTAAATGATGCGGCAGAATCAAATATAGAATCACTTATAGATGGTCTATTCTTGTCAAACATCTGACTAATTTAACATTATACTAAAGTAGAAGCAAGCAATATAAACTCCTGGACAAAATTAACGCACCACTTACATTTTTCCAATATTTTTTAATTAATGATAAGTTGTAACTTACAAGCTATACTGCTAGTAGCATATATATATACTATCTCCTATATCGCTGACTAAGGCAGCAAAAGAGTGTAAACACTAGAGTGCAGATATATATATATATCTGTCTCTGTCGTGCCCCCGTCTACACAAGAGACATGCGTGAACACGTGGTGAGTACGCTTTTATCTTATTGGACGGTGAATTAAAAATTAATAGCAGCTGATGACCTTGATGTTTATAAAACACCAAATAAATGTTTGACATAAACATAACCTAAAATCTAAATATTTAGTTATGTATATTATAGGTTTCATGTAACTCCCCAACATACCAGCTGGCTAAACATCTTGCAAAGATTTTGTCCCCCTTTACAGGTAACACGGAATCGTATGTCAAGGATTCTACACATTTTGTGGAATCGGTAAAAGGTGTAAAGCTGGATGCTGGGGATATGTTGGTAAGTTTCAATGTGGAATCCCTTTTTACTAGGGTACCAGTTAAGGATGCTGTAGAGGATCTTCGCCGAAAACTCATTCCGGAGGGTTTACCAGGATACGTGCCAGATCTGGTGGAGTATTGCTTATCGTCGACGTATTTCAGCTGGAAAGGAGAATTTTACGAGCAGTTCGAAGGCGCAGCCATGGGATCTCCACTATCGCCAGTTATAGCTAATTTCTACATGGAATTATTCAAAGAGGACGCTTTGAAGAAGAGCCAGTGGAAACCAAAACTATGGCTCCGATATGTGGATGACACGTTTGTGATATGGCAACATGGTCAAAAACGGCTCCAAGAGTTCTTGGATCACTTGAACTCTCAACATCCTATGATTAAGTTCACCATGGAAACAGAAACTGCCAAAAAACTACCTTTCCTAGATGTGTTGGTCACCAGGACGACAAATGAAGATATAGAACTTGGTGTATACTGAAAGAAGACCCATACCAACAGGTATTTACAGGCATGTTCACATCATCATCCCCAACAGAAGAGGTCCGTGATCCGTACATTATTTCAGCGAGCAGCGAGACTATGTGAAGGAGAGAACTTGAAGAAGGAGCAACACTTTCTACGAGGCGTGCTGCAGAAGAATGGATACACTTCGAGGGACATCAACCAGGCCATCAAGCAGCGAAAGCAGAAAGAGGACACGGTAAGTACAAAACCACTTGGATTTATCTGTCTTCCCTATGTTTCAGATGTAACGGAACGAATTGCTAGGCACCTCAAGAAGAACGACATCGTAGTGCGGTACGGCACGGTCAGCAAAATTCGGAACACACTCCCGATAGCCAAGGACAAACTAACTCCATTAAAAGGAGCGGGAGTCTATCGACTATCGTGTAGTTGTGGGAAGGTTTATGTTGGCCAAACTGGACGCAACGTCGAGTGCCGCATCAAGGAGCATGAGAGGGATGTAAGGCTGAAGAAGATCCAGCAGTCGGCGGTTGCGGAACATTGCCATGTAGAGGGGCACCGAATAGACTTCGAACAAACAAAGGTGCTGGCTAGGGACAACAGATACTACCAAAGACTGACAAGAGAAGCCATAGAGATTCACCGACATAAAAATAACGTCAACAGAGAGGATGGCTGGGAGCTTAGCAGAACATGGAAGATGGTGGTGAACACGAAGACCTCTTCCCGCCTCACACCGGACGCGACGCAAATAATTATTAATTAGTTTGTAATTAGCGTTAACTGACTATTAATTAGTTTTTCCGACTTATATATAGTTACCGATTTTTTGATCTCGTCACTTCGAACCAGTTTCTGAAGAAGGTTGCAACATGGCATCCGAAACGTCAAACCTTTTATTAAAAGACGCACAGCAAAACCCCAAAGTTTCTAGTGTTAGTTCTAGTTTTAGTTCTAATCTTAGTTTAATTATTATTTGTTAAGAAAGTGAAGAAAATTTGTTAAAAGTAAAGAATATAATGTTTAATGAACAACCTACATAAAGTTGATATTTAAAGCAATATTCAACGTCAATTTCACACAAAAGTACATATATTCTAATTTATTTGATGCATCTACGATAATTTATAATTAAAGTCAACTATCTACAATAATTGCATTTCAAAGCTGCATAAAATACGCGCGAAACACTTCAAACTCTTTAAAATTTACGATTCGCGCAAGCGCCTTCGCGACATGGGGGCACGACAAAGACAAAACATATATCATTCCGTCTGCTTTTGATGGAAACGCTCGCCACTCATTGCTTAGATAGGGAGTTAGCGATATAGGAGATAGTATATATATGGCTAGTAGGCTATGGATACCTAGTTTTTAAGGTTATAAACCGTAGTTAAAATCGCTTTTGATTAAAACTCACGTTTTTTTTTGAAAAAGTTACGGTTTAAACAATTTTTCTGTAAGAGTAAAGTTTTTTTCGTGTGGGTGATTTTCACATAGGTGTTTACAGTGTAATCTACCAATGAGAAAAATGAATAACAAAAGAAATTTATCGGTGGAAGAGGCAGTACGAGCATCAACTCTGCTGGATGAGGGGTTCTCGATGCGTTATGTTGCCAATGTGTTAGGAAGGAATCATTCCAGCATAAGTCGTATCATTAGATGGTTTATCGAAACTGGATCTCACATTCGAAGATCAGGGCAAGGACGAAAACGATGTACTAAGCAAAGGGATGACCGTTTTCTGCGAGTATCTGCTCTTTGAAATCGGACAATCACTAGTAATGTGTTAAAAAGTCAGTTATTAGAGGTTCGTAATGTTGCAATATCTCTCGAACAATCAGAAGACGTTTAAATGAAGCCGAATTAAAGAACAGGAGACCAGCAAAAAAAAGCTGTTATTTACCAGAGAGCACAAAGTTCAAAGATGGCATTTTGCCCGAAATTGATTGGTCTGTTAATGATTGGAAAAAGATTTTATTCTCTGACGAAACGAGGGTTAGCTTAAAATCTCCGGATGGACGTGAGCGTGTATGGCGAAGACAAGGAAAGAGATTTGTAAGTTGTAACATTGCTCCACGGGTGCCGTTTGGTGGCGGCTCTGTAATGTTTTGGGGAGCCATCTGCTTCGACGGTCGCACAGCGTTGGTCCCTATACGCGCGAGGTCTATGAATGCGGATTAGTACCTGGAAAACATCGTACTTTGACACGTAATGCCATTTGCTCCTCTTAGGCCCTACTTTTATATTCATGCAAGATAATGCACGTCCTCACGTGGCTAGACAGGTTAACTACTTGCATGCTGCTAATATTCAGTTCATGGATTGGCCACCTAACAGTCCCGATCTCAATCCCATAGAACATTTATGGGACTATCTTAAAAAAAAGGTCCGTGGTCGTAGACTCCCACCTGCCAACCACAATCAGCTGCTGGATGCAGTAATTGAAGAATGGGACAATATTCCCCAGGATACAATTCAAAATTGTAATTAGTTGTTTTAGGAGTAGAGGAGGACCTACAAGGTACTAATGTCACACTGGATTCTTTCATTCGATTGTTTAAACATTTTTCATTTTGATTTTCGTTTTTATATCTCACACATTTTCAACAAAAGACGTATTAATGATTTAAAATAAGGTCATGTTTCACTGATTCCTTTTTCAACCAATTTTATAAACCCAATTTGTAAGCTTTCATTCTAATTTGATTTTATTATATTCTTAGTAATTTAATTATTTACGTTTAATAAAGTGGTGCGTAAATTTTGTCCAGGAGTTTATTAGAGATGTTAAATTAACAGTTCATATGCATTACTATAATTTGGTAAATTGTACTTTAACATATTAACAGAGTAAATCTTCTACTACAAAGCCCAAAGTGCCCGGTTTATGCAGCAGTTGAAACAATTGAATAGGTTGCAAATAATCTAAAAAAACTAAGAAGTGATGAAGAGTATCAAAAACTGTTAGTTATAGCGTCTGAACTAGCAAATTCAGTAAACGTGCAACCAAACTTTACAGAAATCAGATTAAGACGTAGAAAACGCAATTTCAATAATGAAACTTTTGACAACCCAATCCGACAAGATTGACAAGATCCGTCACAAAAATTTAAAGTTGATGTATATTTTAATTTACTTGACATAGCGATTCATTCAATAGAGGAGCGTTTTCAGCAGTTGTCCTTATTTAATAATATATTCGGAATTTTGCACAATCTTGCCGACAAGAGGACGTCATAAAGTAAAGTATGAATTTTGAGATCACTCTTACACATAACAATAGAAAAAATATCGATCGTTATACAGGGTGATTCACATAAGAACTGACACAGAGCAGGGACATGTAGAGGACAATAAATTAAGATGATTTAACGTAACTTACGTCTATACTAAGTTGTACACGTGAGGAGTTATAGGCCTTCAAAGTTGGCACTTAAATTTTTAAAAAGTTCAATATCTTCGTAATACATTAAGCTAGAAAACCCAAATTTTGTATACGTTATAATTGGTACATTTATTGGGTACTAATTGGTAGCAAATTGAACTCAATTGGGGCATTTCCAAGGGTTGATTAAGGGTAACGGTACCCTAAATTTTGACAAATTTTTTTAACCTTTTGGCGGATTTAATACATTACTACTTCATTTCATGTGGAATTTAATTCTAAAACTTTTCTTACTCTTATTATTTTTTAAAAAACTTTGTCGTTTTCATAAAAAACTCAAATAACTAAAGACACGTTTTTCGTAATGTTACTTAAAATAAGCGAAAACTAAGTAGTCGGCTATGAAATTGTACGTCAAACTTGACAAATAGGTTATAAAGTTATTTGACAAGGTTTTATAACCTATTTGTCAAGTTTGACGTACAATTTCACAGCCGACTACTGAATTTTCGATGATTTAAGTGGCATTAACGAAATACGTGTCTTTAGTTATTTGAGTTTTTTATGAAAACGACAGTTTCTTAAAAAATAATAAGAGTAAGAAAAGTTTTAGAATTAAATTCCACATGAAATGAAGTAGTAATGTATTAAATCCGCCAAAAGGTTAAAAAAATCTGTCAAAATTTAGGGTACCATTACCCTTAATCAACCCTTTAAAATGCCTCAATTGGTCTCAACTTGTTACCAATTAATACCCTTGGTACACTCATAACTTATACCAAATTTGGTTATTCTAGCTTAATGTATTACGAAGATATTCAATGTTTTAAAAATTTGAGACCCAACTTTGAAGGCCTATAACTCCTCAGGGGTACAACTTAGTACAGAGATAAGTTGCGTTAAATCATCTTAATTTATTGTCCTCTACATGTCCCTGCTCTGTGTCGGTTCTTATGTGAATCACCCTGTATATCCAAATCTTTAATTATCGCTTTGAAAATCCTATTAACAATTCCTGTTAGTGTGGCCAGTGGAGAAAGAAGTTTCTCTCGTTTAAAATTAATTAAAACGCAAATTAAAACGTATCTTCGGTCAACAATGACACAAAATCGGCTATCAGGCCTGGCAATTTTATCAATAGAAAATGATATTGCTAGATTTATAGACATACAAGATGCATTGCGACGTTTTACAAGCAAAAAGGCGAGAATTTTAACAAATTTTCATTTGTTACAACTTGTTCAATAAATAAATAGAAATAAATCAAAGTGCATTTTTGAAAGGACACTTTCTTAAATTTTTATTTAGGCAAGGGCGGCCACATCCATTTTCGCTTGTAGTCGTCAAATCTTTGTCGCCGCCCCTGCACCTATGTGACATACAGTGTGTCCCAGGATAGATGTTACAAGAGATATAATGACTTAAAAATTTTTGAATTTTATTTTAAGGCTGAGGAATTAAGCCCTGCTTGATGTGGAGAGAATTTTAAGTACATTTTCATATTTTGAAAATCAACTCGGCCTTGATAGTGAAGTGAAAATTATTTTGAGTTCAGGTAAAGTAAGCTTTTTGTTCATGATACGGTAAAATATCATTAAGAAAAGTTATTCAGAATGAGAAATTATGGCACTATACAAAATTTCAGAAAGATCCACCTACATTAATTAAACCACCATATTTTAGATTAGATCAAAGTGAAGAAAAAATGAAAAATGCCATGAAAAAAAAAAATGACTTAAGTACTCGCAAATATTGACAAATAAATTGTATTATCCCTCAGTTTTAGTTCACATTTCAATTACTATACAATACTTATGTTATTTAAACTAATATGTGATGGTTCAACCAAAGTAGATAGATCCTTCTGAAATTTTGTATAGTACCATAATTTCTCATTTTGAACAACTTTTCTTAATAAAATCTTTCCGTACCATTAACAAAAAGATTACTTTACCTAAACTAAAAATAGTTTTCCATTCATTGTCAAGGCCGCCTTTATTTTCAAAATATGAAAATATTCTTAAAATTCTCTTCGCACCAAGCAGGGCTTAATTCCTTAGCCTTAAAATAAATTTCAAAAATTTTTAAGTCATTATACCTCTTGCAACATCTATCCTGGGACACACTGTATATTACAGCATAAGATGACGTAATACTGTTGTGTCAGTATAAGAAACGTTTGTATTATTCGTTATTTATTTGCACTTACTAAAACGTTATGTCATTAAACTGGAAATTGTGCAATTACTGTAAGAGAAACACCTTGAATTCGCCCACTTTTTTTACTGACTCTACTTTTATTTTACCTTCCTTTTATAGTTAAAAAAATAAATATCATTACAACACACAATATACCCAATTTCAAAACTATGATGTGACAAATATGTAATAAAAAGAAATTAACCATTTAATGCCCTGTTATCTGAAACAAAATGTATTTATGTAAGATTTAAGCTTACCTCCACCATGCATAAGAGCTTCCATGTCATTTCCATGTTCTTGAAATGCTAACCAAGTTAAATAATGATCAGGAAATTTATAACCCTGCGCAGATGCTTCATCTAAACCTTTTCGAAGCATAGTCATTTTCATTTTTGTAACTGCTGGAATATCTTTTTCCTGATCCACCAAATAATCTAAATAAATTCTCCACAGTTTCCGTTTTTCAGTCCCTTGAACCAAATTCAAACCATCCTGATATCGGCGAATACACTGATCAAACATTGCTTCTTGAGATGTTCTGTTTGGTTTTAGTTCCATATCTAGTAAATCAAAAAATCCTTTCGCCTCTCGTTTGGCAACAATATCCCAAACAATGGCTTCTGATGAATAATTTTGATATAAATAAGTAACAATGCTTTTCTGTATTGGTTGTGTGAAGTCATATTTTTCAATTGCTTGGACTATATCTACATATAAATCACTTGCATGTACTAATCCTTTAATATCTTCAAAATGCTTCTTTAATTTTTCTAAACACACATTTTCTTTTTCCATAAGATCTATTGCTTGAGGTTCAGTTTTTTTAAAATTTCTTCCAACTGCAAGTATAATTTCTAACTCAAATTTTTCTTTTAAGAGGATTTTGCTTGATTTGTGTAAATTTAAACCTTCATTAAGTAATCGATAACCTTTATGAACATTACCAATATCGTATGCATAAAAGCGTACGATTAAATACCAAACTTTATCATTATTTTGATGCAACTAAAATCAAAATAAAAAGAAATATGATTATGTTTAGATACAATTGTATTAAATCTTTTTTTACTTTATACATCATATCAACTGCAGCTTGACATCCATGAAAATATTTTACTTTTCGACAAAAATCAAAACATTCCATCAACAATGTAGCATCGTTCGAAAATATTTTTATTCCAACATCATAAATGTACCGTATGTTTTCAACTAGAGCATTTGTTATTGATGATTTCTTTTCATGTTTTAAACGATCCGTTATTTCCGCCACAATTCTTTTTTCGTAGTTTATACATTCTTTCAAATCTTTACTTGTTCGAGTTGGCCCACGAAGTTTTAACCTTAAATCACGTTTTTTCTCCTTGATATCTCTACAAATCACAACAAATTTAAGCAATTTATTTCAAGTTTATAACTTTATTTTTGTTACGTTAATTCTGTTTCTGAAAAAACTTTCAAAACTCTGATTTCTTCCATTTCGTTTGTAAGAGCTTCATCTGTGAGTAAAGCTTCAAAGCGTTTCCTTTCCATTATTTAATTAATACTATATAACTACTATATACTTTAAAATTCAATAACAAATTTGAAAAAAAGTAGTTTGTCTCTTTAAATTCCTTTAATTAATACAAATTCTTTTAATAAACATAACCTCAATATTCTATTAATGACAGTTGACAGCTGTCAAATTTATTGTACTGGGAAAAATCAAAATAAGAACTGAAATTAATTATAAAATTAAAAAAAATAGTTTGAGTTTTTTGTAAAAGACAATAATCGTGCTTTATTAATATAATATTTCTAATAAAATCTCATTTCAGGCTTGTTTACGTATTTTTAAATTTGACGTTATATAATTTGTGTTTGAGGTTATGTTTTAAGTCCAGACAGGTTATCAAAAACATGCAATGATAAAACTGTATAGTTCTACGTTAAAAAAACTCTTAAATAAGTGGCCTGGAAAGAAATATTTAGGCGAATACCGATTTTTACCCCTGTTTTTCTTATTAGGTGCTAGCTTAGAGTTTTCTATGATAAATTGGAGAGTGGGACAAACTAATTTCTGTAAGATTTTCTCAAAAAAGCTCGCCAAAATATAACCGATCTCTTTTATGTTTGTAGATTCAACTTATAAAAGAAGACAAGCAAAAAATATTGTTGAACACGAATTACACAGTTAATATTCTTCAGAAATGCCAGCTGGAGTTTCTTGGCCACGCTACCTAAAATTTTTTACAGCTGCAATGTTATCCATGTTAGCAGGATCACAAGTAGTTCATATGTATTATAAACCTATGGCAGATCTTGATAAGTATATAGAAGAAGAAAGGAAGCACCATAAATTATAGTCTTCATTTATGTACAGTCTTTAAATTTTATTTGAAAATATGTAGATACAATACAAAAACATTGGCAGTGAATTAAACAAGTTGGTTTTCTTATATTTGTTCTCTTCATTTGTAACGAGTGAGAAAAATTACAATGAAATATAAATTACAAAATGACTATGTACAAACTGAGGAAATTTTGATGTTAACTAATGCATAAAATAAAACATCAAAGTATTAAAATTATATAAAAATGCGCAAATTAATAAAAAATTTAATAATTTCATTAATTTTTACATTAAAATTTCCTCAAACATTATTTTCTTTATAAAGATGTAATTACAAAACAAGAAATACTTATTTCTTTCACTTAAAGTGGTAATTCATTAGCGAGTGCCAGTTGTTCACTGTACTCCTTATACAGTCTTTGCCATGGCAGTTTCATCTTTATTAATGATAGGATTTCATTCAAAAGCTTCTTTTTAGATAATCCCTAAAAATACAACAATTAGAATAAAATATATTGATAATTTTTTGTATCAAACTCACCATTATATCATATTTTTGTGATGATTCTTTACTTGAGGAATGTATAGGGCCTATAAGATCATCAAGAATTGATCTTAATCTGCATTCAGGACCTAAATAAAGCAAAAAGATAGTTTTGATCGATTTTGAAAATGTAATATTCTAAGAAAACCTTTTTCAAGCAGATGATTAACGGTTGCCAGAAGCCAATGTCTAAACTCTGTCGCAGATCGTAAAACCGAACTGGATATTAATTGAGCCTCAAGGAAGCTTAGGGTAACCCCAGAAGGAAGCGCCTCGTTTTGTAGATGAGAAGGCATCCCTTTTTGCAACGACGCCAAAGGTAAATTATGCAAAACGCCTTTGGTTAAAGCACCACTTGATCTGCTCAATGGATCTAAAGGGTTTGTAAGAAGTATCCATGTTCCTAAATCTAAACTGTACATATAAGCTCTTCCATCGCTTAGCGTTAAAAGAGGTTTTTCCGAGGATAAGATACAATTTGAAACGTTTGCTATAAAAAAATGTTTAAATTATAAAAATTTATAACAAATTGAATAGAACCTTTATTGGAAAGTAAACTCCTCACTGATATTCGATTTAATACTGATTTGCCTTGTTCTAAATTCCACATATGCATCAAACCGGTTTTTGTTAAAACCAAACAATTTCCAGTCTCAGAAAGACTTAAAGCAGCGACTACGTCTTCTATTAAAAGAGGTGGTAATGGTTTAGCTCCTGATGTTATAAGATATGTGTTAATGCTGAGATCTTCGCAACAAGCTACTATTAGTTTCCTATTTCCTTCTATACATCTTACAGCGGATCCTAAAATAAAAAAAAAGATCAGAAAATTCGAAATTAAGGTCAATTTTTTTTGGATTTAATATCATAACTTTTGAGTAACTTCAAAATAATATTATTTGTCAAAATGGCGATTTCAACTTAAATGCTCGTATAGATTAATTAACTCAATGACAGGTAAGTTTTAAATAACTTTCTAATCTTTGCATTATTAATATGAAAGATATTTTGGTAGCATTAACACAATGTCACATAATTCACCAGTAATAAAAGAGGAAGGCGATCAGTTTAGATATTAAAATTAAAATTTTAGATCAACTTGCAACAGGACAAGGTGCAAAGGCTGTAGGAAAGCATTTTGGTATTCATGAAGCTATTATAAGAACGATCAAGAAAAATTAAACTGCGACCAGAAAATCGGTATGTTCTGGAACGAAAATAAGTGCTAAATCATCGTCATACATAAGATATAGTCAAAAAGAAGATGGAAAAAGCTTTGGTAATTTGGATTGAAGATAAATCACAAAAAAGAATACCAGTAGATGCAAACTGCATTAAGAATCTATAAACGTATTAAAGAAGTTGAAGTTGAGGCAAGTACAGGTTGGAGGACAGGTTTTCTTAAACGACATGCTCTCCACAATATAAAAATTAAGGGAGAAACTGCGTCTGCAGATGAATTAGCTACCAAAGAATTTCCTGAAAAACTTAGAAAAGTTATTGAAGATGGAGGATACATCCCAGAACAATTTTGGAATGTAGATGAATGTGGCCTTTTTTGGAAAAAATACCGAGCAGAACTTATGTTGCAAAATTTCAGAAAACTGCTGATGGTTTTAAAGTATCAAAGCACCGTGTAACATGGTTGTTTTGTTCCAATGCTTCAGGAGAACGTATGTTAAAACCACTGCTTTAAGACACGCTCGATGAAAGGTGTAGATGTCAATAAATTGCCAATTCACTGGACAGCAAACAAAAAGGCCTGGATGACCAGTGCAATCTTTACAGAATGGTTCCAGAAATACTTCATCCCAGAAGTTAGACTCTAAATGAATGCAAAATGTCTAAAATTTAAAGTGCTTTTAATTCTAGACAATGCACCTGGCCATCCGGTCTTGGAGCACCCAAATGTGCAATTTTGCTTTCTTCCGCCTAATACTACATCCTTAATACAACACCTAGACCAAGGAATCGTTGCTACTTTTAAAATGTACTACATAAAACGTTCATTCCAATACGTATTAGACAAACCATAGTCCATAATGAGGATTTAACAGTCATTAATGTGTGGAAAAAATTTTCTAGTATGGACTGCATTAATCAAGTTGTGTTCAAATTCAAATTTATTTAGTATAAATATCAACAATATTTATATAAATACGTCAGCAGTCTTAACTTTAGTACTTAACAAAAAAAATCATCGAACGTCCAGTTGTTTACAGAACAAAAACATTAACATTAACCACCAAAGTCACGCAAGTGTATGGTGTCGCACAAATACTCTGAGTACGAATAGTAGGCCTTCCGAATTAAAAAAAGTTTTAATTTTATTCTTGAACAGTTCAGGAGGCAACCGAGCAATGTCGTTCGGTACTTTGTTATAGAATTTTACTCCAAGAAATTTAAAATGGCACTGACTTCGTCTACAAAAGGTCGGTCTCAGTTGGGTACCGTTTCTAGTTCGATAAAGTGTCATGACCAATAAAGTCGTCGAGATTTCGCCTTACATATATTACACATTCCAAAATGTAGAATGCCGGGAAGGTCAGTATGTTATGGTTTGTAAAGGACATACGGCAATCATCCATGTATTTTAAATTATCCAATATTCTTATTGCCCTCCTTTGTAGTCCAAAAACTCTGTCGCTACATGGTGCACCACCCCAGACCAGGAGCGCATAAGTCATCAAGCTCTGGCACAATGAAAAATAAACACATTTTAGGGTTTGACTGGACACGTTATTACTTAATACACGCAGCAGATATATATTATTGCAAAGTTTATTGCATACATAATCGACATGCTTGTCCCAGATTAATTTGGGATCAAGCCCAAAAATATTACACTGTCAGGGTTCCGCGTGTCAGTCTTGGGTCGCAGCGAGAAGGTAGCTACTGTTGTTTTATCGGTATTTAATTCGAGCCTATTTGAGTGAAACCATGTTTCGGCTTCGGAGAGAGCGACATCCGCCAATGAACGTGTAGTATTGTAGCAATATCCAAAATTAACCATTGTTGTGTCATCGGCATACATAATTATATCTGAATTAGTTGTATTTGAAACAAAATCATTTATATATACTAAAAACAGCAAAGGTGCCAAAATTGATCCCTGAGGGACACCAATTGTTACTAACTTCTTTTGTGTTAGCGTTAGTTGACTTAAAGCCGTCAACCTTGAACTCATGTTGAAACAATATTTGGCCAAAATGTGTCAAAAGCAAAGATCCTGATATCCATACATACAATTGGTGGATGATCTGTCATTTGCCAATATAGAGGAATTATTAGTTGATAAAAGCATCATGACAGAGAACATAGCGATAATGACGAAGAAGATCCTCCCATTTTAAATGCAACTCTAATTAAAGGTCTTTATCTTGCCAGGAAATTAAGTAATCATTTTGAACAACGTGATCCTGATGAGGAACGAGCTGCAAAATTTCCACGTGAACTAAAATCATTAATGGCATCTTACAGGGAACTTTATAACGGTTTATCACGAAATTAAACACTATCTTCAATGACTGATTTCCTTCTAAAAGCTACTGAATTATCAACAGGAATTTTTAATTTCTTAAAAACTGTAACAATTTGGTCCAAAATTTTCGGTAGAGTACTAGAAATGTGATTTCCTGCTCTTCCACATATCAATTCATGCGAAACAGCGCAATATGTTTTCTTATTTTTAGAGCATTGTGTAGTTAAATTATAAACACTGAATTTACATTTGTAGTAAAACTTTGATACGTTTGGCAGTACATACACATTTTCCAAGTCAAACGATATGATATGATCCTTACACAATTCAAAAATTTTTAGTTAGATCCTGTTTGTTATTCTTTATTAGTGCTGGCTCGACAATATTGACATTCTACCCAGGGAAATGAATTAATGTATTCTTTTACATATTTTTTCTATGAGTTCTTTTATACTTTCTTTAAAAAAAATAAGAGAGTCTTCGAGAACTGATACTTAACGTTATTTGGCTATCATTAACTCAAAGAAATATTTCATAGTGTAATTTTTATACCTTTGTTTGGCTGTGGAAAAATTCTGGGCCTGTTTCTAGCTTTATCTATAACTTCTAAAAATTTACTGAATTTCTTCATTTTTCTTTAATTGCCGAAATTAGTTAATCCATTTATTCACATACGCTTGTAAACATCGTTACAAACATGCTAGTTTGCGAGGCTACATATTGTATAATAAATGGCCATATTCCAATTTTCCTATCAAAGTGCTGCTTATGGTAACGATCGCACCGCGGTCGGATAACAACTGCTAAAAACATCACCTTGGTCATGTTTGACTTACTTTACACTTGAGGACATAGTTTAATTTCATCCGACAGGAGATAGATTTTTTGGTTCAATTTAGTGATAAAAACCACTTTTCATCAATCTGGATGTAATTCATTAAATCCTCAAACGATAAAACATCCACATTCACATATGATAGCCAATAATCCAGACGTGATACTTTATTGGTCTCGTTTAAAAGCGGTTTCGATCGATTCGGATTCGCCTTGTTTTTTACACTAATCCTTATCTTGTTTATAAATTCTCTTTATACAGGGTGTCGGATAAAAAATGCCCCAAGCTGTAACTCTGTCATGTACTATCGCCCCAGCCTTATTTGCTACATGGCGTAAAAGACAGAAAACAAATCCCTCGTCGCTTTGCTGAGTACGGCCGAAGAATCAGAGACTGGCCTTGTCGTCTCTTCAACCCTGAAGTGCCGGGCGCCCGACGCTAGCTTAAAGTCGAGCGCGCCTTGGATTCGAACAAAAATAGTCAAATATATTCATTAAAATAAAATAATTGAACTTTAACAAGTGAAAAAAATTGTTTCTTGATTTTAAAATACGTTTCTGTACTGTATATCTTCGTAAAGTTAAAGAATTTAGTTAAAATTCGATGTAAAAATCGTTTCTTAATTTCCATTAGTAATATTTTTTCTAATCTTATTTAAAATGAGTTTTTGACTGTTTAATATTATAGAATGTCTCAATAATTTCAAGCCATTTACGCACCATTTCTTCACATTTTTTGCCTTTTTTTGACATAAGGCTTTTGCGAATTTTTTTTTACCTTATTCACATAAGGTAGTATAAAATTTCTGTGGAAACTACCTGTAAACTGAATTTTATAGATTGTTATTTATGAGCATGATAATATTCCATATTATAATGAAAAACCATTTGATTTTGAGTATATAATTCATTTATTTACAAAGAAAATTTTATTAATAATAATAGTATATTATTATATGAGCATATAATGAGGGCTATTATTCACGAAGGTTAAGTTTATGTCACGAGCGTAGCGAGTGGCATAATTAACCTGAATGTCAGTTTTATAAAACGTCGTTTTCTTTAGGAAAATTAATTAATTTATGCTTAAATCATACGAAAAAGGGAATTTGTTTAGGTTTTTTTAATGTCAAACATTTAGAAACTCCTAAAAAATTGAATTAAATTCACGTTTTTTGAACTTTTAACGTTTCAAATAATTATTAGTAGTCTGGTCAAGATGGCTACCCGTGGATAATGAATATAATGATTATGATAAAATGAAATGTTAAATTGTCGGTTTGTTCTAAAGCTTGTAACATTGTTGCTGTTGAGTAAATCTGTATTTATCAATTAAAATGGTGCGTGGTATCTGTACAGATGCAAAAATCCGTGAATTAGTGATTAAAAATTATTGCCACAATAAAACAATACGTGAAAAGGCAGACGAACTTAATATTCCTAAAAGCACAGCGTGGAAAGTAATTAAACATTATGGAGAAACTGGGCAAATTTTAGAAAAAAAGGGTAAAAGTTCAGGTCATCCAAAGTTAGTTTCTGATAGAAATAAAAGAATACTTGTAAAAATCTGCAAAAAAGGACGATGAAATATTTTAAGACAAGTTACCGCTGAATGGAATAATTAAACTGGATTAAATATATCAAGGGAATGCTGTCGCAAATGGATTCTTAAAAGTGGATTAAAGTTTTACGAGGTTTACTTACAAGCAATAATTAAAAAATGAAGAAAAACAACATAAAGCCAGGCTCACATGAGAGAAGTCAGCAGAAGACTTTTCCAGGATAATATTCAGCGATAAATCGAAATTTGCAATAAACATGACGCATTTCATAAAGATTGTTTAAAACGTTGTGTAAAATTTCCGAAGGGAGTAATCATTTGGTATGACAGCTTCAGGATAACGATGCTTTGAATTTATTGATAGCACCGTGAACGCCGCAAAATATCAACAAATAATACAAAACAGCATACTACCAAGTATCGTGCAGTTAAATGTTGGCGAAAATTACATATTTCAGCAGGATGGCGTGGCTTGTCATACGGCCAAAACTACAAAAAAGTGGTTGGCGATCAAAATATTAATGTCCTGTATTGGCCTACCAACAGTCCAGATCTGAATGTAATTGAAACAGTGTGGCACAAAATAAAACAAACTTTGAGGAACAACCCACAACGGACATTGCCAGAACTTAAATAATAATAATTAAAGCCAAAATAAAGCAAATTTGGGATGGATTTACTCCTGAACAGTGTAGAACCTTAGTGAATTCAATGCCCAACCGAAGTCAAGCGGTTATAAAATCTAAGGGCGATGTTATTCCATATTAGAAATACAAAATCGTGCAATGTCCCAATATTTACTTGTCAGGCAAAATTTACATTTTTCTAGTTTAATTAGAAGTAATAGGATATGTATTTTGTTTTTGTGTTGTTCATAAGATAAAATTGTTGTTAATTGTCTAATTGAATGATATTAATTTTAAAAATGTATTAAAACAAAATAATCTGTTTAATTGTTGTTAATTACATATAAATTCTATTATGTCCCAATATATAGTTGTTAGGGCTCGTATATATATATATATATTTTTTCTTTTTTTTTTTTTCGCAGAGGAGGGGAAAATGCCTTCGGCACCCCGGCCTACTGATGGCGCCTATAGTTCGTGAGTCGGAAAAATCGTATTTCGGCCGGGAGTGTGGGACTACAATTAATTAGCCCCTGCTGTCCACTAACCCCCCCCCCTCTCTTCTCCTGGACCACCCTTCAGGGTATTTCTGCGGAAGTCAACTCTATTGTTTACGTCTCATAGAGCCGCCGTTATATCCAGGATTCAATTGCAAGAAAAAAAAATATTGATGGTTTCTATTAATTTTATTAAGGTTGTCTTTATTAAGGTAGTTTCCACAGAAATTTTATATTACCTTATATGAATAAGGTAATAAATTTTTTAACATTACTAAAGCGACCGTGCGTTAGTACATTAAAACGAACGTCTCAGACATGTGCGAAACTGTGATGAAAAATTTTCTAAACGGAATGACTTTTTGCAAGAGCAATAGGGGCGCTGGACATTTGCCAGGTGATATTATATTTCACAATTAATGGTAGAGATTGAACTCTACAGTATGTCCCCGGATCGCGTTACAAAGAGGAAAAAAATTTTTGTTACCGATTTTTGAAATTTATCTCAGCATAAATAATGCGTCGCATATGTTCAAACTATATATTTTATACTCTAACTATAAAAGTTAACTAATTATTCCAATTTTGTTGTAAAAATTGGACTTTTTTCTAAATTGAAAATTTTTCAAGTTCAATTTATGATATGTAACCATAGAAACCATAAAAGTTACAACTTACGTTGGTGAGATTAAGTATTTTCATGCGATGTTAACCGTGAAAGAGAGAATTTATTTAGTACTGTGCTATGGTACTAGTGAATCATGTTTTCGTGTAGTTATACAAAAATTCCAGCAAAAATATCCAGACACAAAAATATCTCATGTTGGGGCTCGTAAACTTATGAAAAAATTTTTGGAAACGGGTTCTTTATTATCCATCAAGAGGCAGACAAAGAGACTAAATGAGGAAGACGCTGCTTTTCAGATAGTTTTTCAACAAATGACATTGTTTCTTCCCAGCATTGTCGTTATTGGAGCGATGTAAATCCAATTAGGGTAAAACGCGAGTAATTGACCGTTGGTCAGTGTTTGACCGTTTTTGTAAAAAATAAGGATCCAAGGAATATCTAAAAAAATATAAATATATCCATAAATAGCCACCAGTCTCCTCTCCACCCCCTAGTACACAAAAAGGTCCACGACCATACCGTTCTTCAGTTTTTGTTGTTTAATTTCGCGCTAACTGCCGGCCTATTCGCATCGTGCTAAACAGCATAATTTTTATGTTTAGAAATTCACCCAAACAGGGTAGTACTATTCAGCCGTTTTTGCATGTATGATGTTTTTTTTTGTTTGCCAGTGATCTAATAATGTTTTCTATTGGTTATATTAAAAAAATACCGCTTTAATTAATTATTTGTTGAAATAAAGCCGGTCAATGACTGGTAGTTCTAAATTTAATTAAAAATTAGTGTTTGACCAAACGGTCAAATACTAGAAATTGGTTGTTTTATAATCTCACAAGGATTTATATTTGATTAATAAAGTGGAAAAATGTGTAATACCTGTTTTTAAAACTTCATATTTTCCCGTTTAAGTTGTTTAGTATTTGACCAAAACTTTTATACTTTAAAAATAAGATACAATCAGTTTAAATATGCGGTCAATTACTGGTTCCTCTTTTGGTCATTTATAGGACACAAACATTCAAAACTGAGTTTTTTATCGATTTTAAATTTTATAAATATTTAAGCGTAATATAAATATAAGTGTAAATGTTTGAGTCTTTTCTATTTTTTTAAACCTTTTTTATAACAATAAAAGTAATTGACCGCACTTAAGCAATAATGAATCTGTAAAATTAAAAGGATAAAAGGTTGGTCAAACGCTGACTCTTATATTGGTCAATTATCAAAAAATTGAAAATTTAGCAAACATGAATCAGGTTAACATTGTTTCAGTACCAATATGACAACGAAGCCTAAGTTTAAAAATAGTGAAGAAGATCTTCAAAACACTCTCGATGTAAGAAGTAGTGGTCTTATGAAGAAGCAGCCAAGATGTTTAACGTTCCAAAGTAAAATCTTATTTATAAAGAAAAAGGAAAAACACTAGTGCAGAGAAAAATGGGCCCACCAACATTTTTAAATACTGATGAAGAAAAAGTGCTGGTTGAATGGTTGTTTCATTCAACAGATAGGGGGTTTCCTGTTACAAAAACCCAGTTGGAAAACACAAAATTTGGATGAAAAGTTAAGTCAAGAGCATTTTGCTCCTGTTTTAAAAGTTGTTCTTAAAGAGTCAAAAAATATAAACATTTTTTTGTGAACAAAATAGTATGGAAAAATAATGAAAATGAATATTATATTAAGAATAGGTCAAAAATTGACGGTTTTAAGGTCAAAGACAAGATATTATTGTTAATGTAATCAAAGTGGTCAAACACTAAATGCGAAATACCGTTTTCCTTTTTAATTTTAAAAAAATATTACTTCATGATGTTATATTTTATATGTAGGGTAAGTAACTTTAAATGAATCAGATGTGTATTTGATCATATTTTGATCATTTTATGTAAAGGCAGAGGGATCTACAAGAAAAATAATATGGCTCGGTCAAACACTGACATTAAAATTCCTTAACAGGTCAAACACTGGTGCGTTTACCCTACCCTTAAATTTTATACGGTCAATGTACTTTCAGCAATACAGTTGCCCAGCTTACCATTCACACATTGTGCCAAATGGTTAAATTTACAATTTCGTCAAAAATGGATTGAACGAAATGGTCCTATTTGATGGCCAGCACGTAGCCCTGATCTTACAATTATGGATTTTTATTTTTGGGGATGATTGAAACAAATTGTTTGCAGTGAAGAATAATTAATGCGATAGAATACTCTACCAGTGGCGGAAATTCGTAATTCTTATAAAGAATTTAGAACTCGTCTTCAAATGTGTGCCGAATTAGGAGGGCATTTGTTTGAATGAGGATTTGTTCACTTACAAATAAATAATATTTATTACTCACAGTTATTACATAAATTTACATTTAATAGTATATTATTCAACAAGCGTATAATGGCGGCTGTTACCTACGAAGATGAAGTTGCAACACGAGCGAGCGAAGCGAGCGAGTGTTGTAATCTGAGTGGAAATTTGAAAAATATACATTTTTCACTAACATAAGTTGTAACTTTTATTTTATTTTATTGGTTTTTATGGTTACATATCGTAAATTGAACTTGAAAAATTTTTAATTTAGAAAAAGTATAATTTTTATATAAAAATGGGAATAATAAAGTTCGTCCGATTTAGTGGTTTGAACATATCCGACGCATTATTTATGCTGAGATAAGTTTAAAAAATCAGTAATAAATTTTTTTTTCCTCTTTGTAACTCGATCCGGGGACATACTGTATGTTGTAATAATAATATGATCAGTAAAAAATCGTTATATTAATAACAACTCTTAATGGAAAACACGTTATTATATTTTATTTTTTACTTAAAATACACTGTAAGTTATAATATAACTTTCATTTCTTAGACATTTAAGATGTTTCTAGATACATCCAGATCCTTCTAGTTTCTAGTATCTAAAAATTTGTATAGTTCTTGCTGTAATAGTTTCATATCAAGCGTAAATGTGAACAATGTCATGAACATTATGGATAAACACATTTAGAACGTGGATGTTAAGTTCATCATATGCTACAGTTATATTAAATAAAAATCAAAAGTAACAAAGATTTCAATTGCGTAATAGTAGATCATTTTTTGTACGAAATATAAACCATATCGTTTTCCAACCAGTTAGAAACTGAAACAACTTGATGAACACTACTCATTTTACCCTATAGATAAAAGTTGAAATTGACACCGAAAGAAGTAATAATATCGAAACATATATAGAGTCAGTGTCAAAAATATAAGTTCGTTGGCTTTCACACCCGGTTTTATTACAAATAAAACTGAAAGTAGAATTTTCCGGGTTATGGCGGGCGTCTATGAAACACTATTTGACGTTTCGGATAAATCAGACTAAATAATCAACATTGGCGTAACCAATATAATTTTAGTGTTTCATGATTCAAATGCTTTAGTATACCGACCTGAGAATTGTTATGGAATAATTACCTATGTAAGTTTCCCAAATTGGCTGTTTATCTTCTTCGTTTTTAAAAACTTCCAGTCTAGATAAGGTCCCTTTTGAAACTGATTGGCAAGAATTAGTTACCTAAAAATTAAGTTTTTAAAAGACTATATCGTTCATCATGCAAGTTCAATTTCTTACCTGTATCTTCATTTTACTACTTCGTTTCATGACAGATTTTCCTGCAGGCATTTTTAAAGGTTCCATGAGATCAATAAATTTAACAATTGGAAGATCACCAGGCACTTCTGAACACAATAATTGATTAATTTGCATCCCTGGCGGACATGACGACATTACTTTATTTACAATCGCGGTTTCACTAACAATGAATAATATATTTTTAAAATTAAAGAAAAACATTTTCAAGAATGCTTTATACCTTTTTTGTAAAGGTTGACTCGGTTTTTCCATTGAACTTTCTTGAACAACAACAATCTTACTTTTAGAAGGCGATGAACTACTAAACTGTGAAGTTTCATTTATAGTAGGAGCTTCAGTTGTTTCCCTAAATAATAAAAAAAACTTAATTTAAATCATTATATTTTAATTACATTACTTTGAAGCTACTGCTGTGGACGGTGCTGGTTTTAAAAACATTGGTGTTATTCGACGTTTTCCACTAGGTAATCTAGTTTCAACTTGTTGATTTACTGGGACTAAAACACTACTGGTGTTTAATTCTTCTTGTATGGGAGTATTTACAAATATCGGTGCTTCATCTTCTTCCATTGGCACTTCCTGTGATCTTCTCTCAGCAGTATTCACTTCTTCCATGGCACATAATATCTCTGGATTTTCAATAATTTGACTACCAGAAAAACTTTGATTGAGCAAATTTCTTTGAAGAGATTTACCATACATTCTTTCATACAAAGAGTTCTATAAAATACAATAAAAGAAAATCGTAATCTTTTTATCATAAATGTAATAAATTTGAATGTAATAATTATTTGACTTAGGGGCCACTTTTACCACCACTTATTAAATTCATCTGATAGATAAATCCAGCAGTTAGCTAATGAGATAGGTTAACAGATATATTTTGGCAACAATCTTCTGGTAAGCTGAACATGAAGATGGTAAAAGTGGCCCTAAAAGAAATGCTAAATTTAAAACCTTTGAAAATGAGATAAGAAAATTTATAATTTTTTTATCACCTTTTCTGCTGTTGAAAGTGGAACACCAATTTCTTCAGAAGTAAATATAATACAGACAACACTTCCATCCCATGAACAAGCCAATAAATATAATCCATTGCTGCTCCAAGATATATCCAAAACACTATCGTCAAAAACGTCTTTAACAACAACTAGAGGTCGTTTTAAAGAGGTTAACCAAACGCTTATTGACCGATCTCGCGAACCAATCGCGCAACAACAATACTGTTGAGGTTTTGGACTTCCAGGAGAAAATTTTTTTAATATATTTGAATTAAATCTCTACAATAAATATCAAAATTTTATGAATTTTTTCAAATAAAAGTCCTTTACCACACAGGTAACAGCTTTTCTATGTCCAACAAAATCTTTGTCTTGTTTCCAACCATCCCGTTCTATAATTTGCGCTGTTGGTCCACCTCCATTCATTGCGTGCGCTGATACTAAATACTGTCCGTCAGGTGACCAAGAAAGTCTTAAAACGTGGGTTGTCGCTGAACACTCTGCAAAGGCATCAGAAACAATTTCTTGTTGAGTCCAGTCAGCGGTCCTCCAAACTCTTAATGTTTTATCATCAGATTGGCTTGCTATATATTTTCCAACCGGATCCCATGTCACTCCCTAAATAAAAACAAATGTATTATTTATCAAATAATTTTAATATTCATAAAGAAAGTTCAAAATATATTTATAAACGAAAAATCAGTTTTTTGATATTTAAATTCCTTTATACAGGGTCTTCCATACAAGTGGCGTTTAAGAACTTTTTGGTATGTCTTTGAAATTCATAAATTAAAATTGAGAGAGGTTGCACGGCTTGATCTTTCCATTTAGAATACATCTTGGCGAATTATTATTTTTCACTTACAATTAGTTATAGGGGATAAAATCATTATATACAGTTTATGGATAAGTCCCTGAAACGGGTCTAAAGATTTAAGTTTTGTATAGTTAATTAATGTAGATGTAAAATTTTTTCCATTATTTTTAAACGAGTTATTTCAGAAATTTATTTCATATAGCAATAAAATAGCCATAGCCATGAGTAACAATCGTTTTAATAATAAATAACAAATGAAATGAATAAATTAATTGAATGAATAAAAAATTAAAATTAACTCAGCTTGACAGTAACTTAAACGATTTTTGTATTCTTCGATTTTTCTGAATTTTTTCTCGTATTCTGATTATTAGTTCATCCAAAGTATTTAGTCTAGTGGTGTAAACTTCATATATAGTTCCTCCTTCAGATATCACCAAAAGAAGTCCAGCAGAATAAAATCTGCCATATTCTCCCAATCCATCGATTGGGAAATAATTGGTTTAAATAAGCTCGAACAAGACGGCATAATGTGGTGACGCCGTCCTATTCGAGAAATAACTGTCGTTGGAATTGAGTTGGGTCAACATTATCGGGAAATCTGGCCGATATGGACAGAATGAGATCGTTTTGTAAAAAATCTAAATATCTCCCCCTCCAATTACAGTTTCATCAAAAAGTAAAAGCCCAGGTTAGCATTCGGTACTCTTCTGCACCAAATAGTATTGATCTTTGGATTTTGGGTAGCCCAATACCCACAATTTTTTCGATTTACTTGTCTACTCAATGTAAATGTTGCCTCATCGGAAATAATTATGTTTTTGTCGAAGTCTTCCTCGTTGATGCAAAATCGTTACACAGTTGATTTACTAACAGTGAGATTCGACCCAATATGGTTTTGTTGAACCTCCTGAAACATTTGATCAGCCAGACTTCGAGAAATCTCGTACATACCCACTTTGGCTAATGAGTTAGCGATCAGGATATGTTGTATTAAAGAGGTTAACTACTTCTTTTTGAGTTCGAGTTCAATCCCCAACTCCAATCATACATAGAATTTCAATTGTTTCGGACAAATTTACCATTTTAACCTATTAGTGCACAGTTTCCCTTAAGAGGGACGTCATAATTATATTTTATAATTTAATTAATTGATAATTGGTGCCACCTATTATGCATTTGCTGCTCTACTTATGGGCCGCATTTGTTACTTAAACGTCATATTAGAAAAAAAAACGGCAATTTGTGTGGTTGTGAAAAAAGCTCTAAATTGGCACGTCTACTCTTCAGATGCTCTCAAATAGATTGTCATATATTGTATCAGAGTATCATCTACAGGCTGGTCAAAAATTGGATTACCGTTTCTCCATATTCAATGGGGAGAAAGTCGAAAATTTTAAATGGAACACCCCACATTTAATTAGCCTGCACACAAGGGAATTTAATTCTCTACAATTTATGTATAAACATTCCTATACCTATTTATTGTAGTTTCTCTCACATTCGTAAATTTATCAAAACATGCAGGAAATGCAGGAAACCGTTTGTATTTTTATTAGAAGGCCATGACATTTTGACAGTTTTTTGTTTAATTTATTTCTATTATTATTTGTACTATTAACTACGATTGATAATCGTTTAGTTTACTAGCTTTTACTTACCAAAAATAACAAACAGAAGATCAAATAAATGAAACTATTAAAACAAAAAGTTAATGACAAAAATTAGATTTGAATAAAAATATAAATTTATAATATAAATTTGTTATTAAATTGAATTTGGAAATGCAATAAAATACGATAAAATATTTATTTCGTTGTCTTCATCACTGGTGACTGGAAATATGCGATTTCTTTTGGTCTCGATATATCCAGAACTAAGGAATTCTTTATCAATTTTTTGAAATTTTTCTTGTGATGGGCGTTAGGTTTGTTAGCCATCTCTCATTAAGTGTTTGACACGTCCTGTCCAAAAGTTTATTACATTCGCCATCAATACAAAATAAATTTCAAATATCGGCCTTGGAATAATTTACATGGACCAAAAACTGTCAAAATTCCATAGCTTTCTAATAAAAAAACCTGCATTTCTTGCATGTTTTAATAAATTTCGCAATATGAGGCAAACTACAATAAATAGGTATGGGAATGTTTATAGATAATTTGTAGAAAATTAAATTCTCTTTCTGATAGGCTAAAAAAATATAGGGCATTCCATTTAAAATTTTCGATTTTCTCGCCATTGAATATGGAGAAACAGTAATTCAATTTTTGACCACCTGTATAAGATACTCCGATACAGCAAATGACAATCTATTTGATAACATCTGAAGAGTAATCGTGCCAACGTAGATCTTTTTTCAATGAACATTGACTGCGATATGGAGTTTTAAAGAGCATGGTGAAACTTAGCAAAAAAAGCTTAAAACCAAAATAACTCGAAAACGAAAAACGCTAGGTACCAATAACTTTTATCAAAGTCAACCTAGTTTTCTACGTACAATTAAACGGTGTAATAAAATCTATAGCATTCCATTTAAAATAGCGAAGTTATGGTCTACTTCCGGTAAACCGGAAATGGCGGCCATCTTAAAAATATTTTAGATCGAAAGTTCCGAATGAACAACCCATGCTACCAAAATTTCAAATCTCTACAAATAGTGGAACCTGAAAAAGTTCTAACGAACCAGTTACGTGAAACACCCTGTAGAAGAAATTGTGAAAAACTCGAGTGCCATTAATCAGATCCAGTTACCTCATCGAGAAAAGTAGTCTAAGAGCAATTGATAAATCTGATGATGAACATGTAGGTGATATAACCCATTTATCGAAAGGCATCCTAAAGCAACAATGTGATGTTGAGTTTCATGGATCTGATGACGATTTTGATCAGGAAGAGCTTCTACCACTTGTACATTTGAGAAGAACGCTCCCTCTTTAACATATCAAAAGCGGCAAAAGAAGAGCAATTGACTTGAAGATACTACTCCATTGTGTTCTTGCAACGTCTCATACGACCCCAGGAAACATTCCAAAGAAGCCGACCAAGCAGAAGATCCATTTGATTATTTCAAATTATTTTTTTGATGATGCTATAATCAAAAGTATTCTGGATCAAACAAACATATACGCCCAATAAAAAAACAATAATATCCATGTAACCATTGATTAATTGTATGTAGTGTTAGGTGGTGTGTTACCATCTAGATATGTCAAATACCCGAACAAACGAATGCTGTGGAAGATCTAAGGTGATGTGCCAAAAATTTTACAAAATATTATGCGACTAAATAGATTTGAAACAAGTCTACGAAACATACACTTCAACGATAACACTCACAATAATTTTGAAGGTAGATTGTATAAACTAAGACCATTTGTTGAAAAACTTAATGAAAACTTTAATAAACATGGTGGATTGGAAAAAACATCCATAGATGAAAGTATGATACCTTATTATAATGTAATGATACCTATGAGATTTGGATTGAAAAATTGGTCTCTGTGTACAAGTGAAGGGTATATGGTAAGCTTTGATGTATATACAGTAAAAGGTACCAAAATAAATGAAAATAAGTTTAGACTTGGAGAAAATGTCGGTTTAGACCTAATAAATAAAGCTGGAATTGGAGAAAATGAAGGATATAACAAGATCTACTTTGATAGTTATTTTACCCGTGTTGGTGTACATTGTTATCTGAAGGAGAAGAAAATATGTGCAGCAGGTATAATACGCCCAAATCGAACAGAAAAATGCCCTTTCCCCAATACGAGGTATTGGAATAAATCATGCAGATGTACATACCGGTTTATGGGAGGTAATGAAGTATTACTTGTTCAATGGAAAGATAATAGAGTGGTTACCATGGCTACCAACATTCAAGGAAAGTCTGTGTCCAGCAGTACTCGGTGGTGCAAAGAAAGTAGGTCTTATAGAGCCATAAAGCTGCTCGAAATGGTAACAAGCTATAATAAAGGAAGGTGGATAAATTAGATGAAGAGTTGCAGTATGCAGAACGCGAATGAGGCTTAGAAAGTGGTACTGGCCAATCTTTTCATTTCTGATAAATACTTTAGTTGTTAATGGGTGGCTCCTTATGAAGAAATTGAAACCTGATAATATAAACTGTTCTTCATTATTGGCATTTCGGCGATATACAGTGTGTCCCCGGATAGGTGAAACGACTCTTATAAAATGTAATTTTTTTTTGATTTTAATTGTCATCTTTTGGGGTTTAGTTTGGTTAAAGACTTTCTTTTCAACTTTTTTGTATTTTTCTTTAATTTTATTATATCAAAAAAGAATTTTTTTTGGAAAGAAAATATTTTTTGCAACACGTCCCTTAAAAGGGCCACTATGCATAGAATACACTTAATAATATTTATCTACAACTATTGAATTATCTATTCATTATACATTTGATTTTTGACGGGTAATGACACGCATTACTCATGACTGACAAAGTGTTGAATAATGAAGCCATTATTCCACAGTTCTGACACGGCCTACCAATCAAAAAATAAAATATTAACAGAAATGACAGCTTTCTTATATTGTGGTTATGTCTGAAATGTCTATCAAGTTTATTTTTTTTCCTTTTTTTGATTTTTTTTCAAAATTAAATAGTTGTAGATAAAGTATAGTATTCAACTTGCGTATAATGGATGTTATCCACTCAGATTACAACACTTGCTCGTGTTGCAACTTCACCTTGTTTAAAATAATTGTTTACCATCGTTACTCATGGCTACGGTACTACTTATTAATGATTTGCTTTATGAAACTACAAGTTTTACTAAGTTAATTTTTGACACTTAGGAAATTGTTTAAAATAATTGGTTACCATCGTTACTCATGGCTAGGGTACTACTACTTTTATCCATAATTTGATATTGATTTTGTCGCCTATATCATTTACTTTACAGTCGCACTGCATGAAGCTGATTTTGAGTACCATTTGTCATAAATTATGGCTTTTACTTCTGTTGACACTATGAAATAAATTATAAAGTTTAAAAAGTTGTCGGTTCTGCAGAAAGTATATATTGACAAATGAAAATTTTCCTTTCAAAAGCAAAGGGCTGTATGTTGACGTGTATTGTTGAAAAACTGTCGTTTCAATAATAATACCTTTGCATAAGCAGGCCTAACCTACTATAAGTATAAGTCTTGGATTAAATGATAAAGTGAATAGAAGTACATAAAATTGTTTTTGATCAAAATCAAATATGTACGTTTCAGATTATTTAGTCTGTACTGCATACGTGATTTTTTCTGAAATTATATAGTCAAAGTTCGTCCTTGAATTCATAAATGTTGACAGTCAAAGTCGTTATCTCGACTGTTGTGGTTGATAAAATGTGTCGCGCAATTTTTAAACGGGCCTCCTCTACTTAGATTTTTTTCAGGCGGATATCGATATGCGATACGAGGTAGAGTAGAGATTAATTTTTCAATAACAAAGTAACAAAAAAATTGCATATTGCTATAGTACTTCATATCAACAAAAATAAGAAAAAAACACTTTAAAACGAAAATATGAGAAGTGGTATCAATTGCAGATGTCTTTGTCATTAAATTTAAATCTTGTCTGTAGATACAATCCCCAGCAATAAAAATATATTTGTTTTATGCTATAACATTGAAACTCTGTATTTATTAAACTTCGTTTGGCACATGTTTTAAAGGCTGTGTTATTTTATATAAATAACACAGCCATATATAATTTTTATATAAATATCGTTATATTTTTGCGTCTTGTTTATAATTTATAATATACAAATAAACGTTATTAGCCATATGGTTTCACTCTCCGTTATTGGTACAATATGCATCACCAAGAATGAAAGCTGAAACTTTTTTTTTGATTTACCTTAACCATTGCGGTATGTCCTTTTAAAACAGCAATTTTTTCGGGAAATTTATGCGCGTTCCAAATAATAATAGTATTATCCACACTACCGGAAGCTAACCATCCGTCGTGAGAAGCCCAAGCTAAATCCAGGACGTCTCCAGTGTGGGCGTTTAATGTGAAAACGCATTTCCATGTTTCTATGTTAACTTTCCCGCCTCCGCCGAATATTGTCGAGCTTCCTTCACCAGTTAACTTCCATATCATTACCAACTTATCATCGCCTCCGGATGCAAGAAAATGACCCTGGCAACTCCATCGAACCACATTTACACACGCTAAATAAATAGATTTAAGAATAAATATAATATAGAGTGTTACTTAAACAGATTATTAACTAAACTCAAAATCTTTAAACTTATTATTTTCTTTTATTGTTATTTTATTATTTATACATTACAACTTTAAATTTCATTTATATGTATTAATATCATAATTTAGTCCGAGTGTTGCTATTAATATATTAATGTATTAGATTATTATAAATTGGTATTAATTTAGTCAAAATGTCGTGGTTAAAGTTCAGTCAGACTTTTACCTAACTTAACTAATTATTTCATTGTAATACATTAGTTGGTGTTACTTTTTCTTTCAAATGTCATTTTGATCAAGGACGTCAAACATACAATTAGCCGACAAAAGTTTTTGGAATATCATGTTTCTAATATAGTCTTGAATTATCATTTCTTGTTAATTCTTTATTTTAACCACAACTTAACCCCTGGATTTTTCGTTACCACCATCTTCTGGTTATGCTATCTAAGGGATTATTACCACGGTTACGGCTATTTTGCGCGCTCTGATTGGCTAGTAGATGGGTTTATCTATAAGATAAATTTAACTAAAAGATGGTAGTAATGGACCTAAGACTCGTTACTACCATCTTCTGGTTAAGCTATCTAAGGGATTATTACCGTGGTTACGGCTATTTTACGCGCTCTGATTGGCTAGTGGATGGGTTTATCTATAAGATAAATTTAACTAATAGATGGTAGTAATGGACAAATTACTACCATTACTACCAAAATGAACAAATTCAACCTACTAAGTAGGTTGAATTTGTTTGGGATTTGAGCTTATGTTTTTTCATGTCTGTATTTTATTGCAAATTGTCGGGGTTACGAGCTTTGGACGATAATGCCTCCAGCATGAATAATATTCATGACGTACACGATAAAGGTTGCAGACCAGGTTTGTACCCCTTCTGTGTGTTTGTATTTTGATAACAATAAAGGTCCATGATTTACTACTAACTGCAGATGCTAATATAATGCTGTCTGTTGTAACATATCAGGGTCATTCAACCTTGGCGCTCCGACTCTTTTATAAGAAACTGTTTTTTGGTAAAATGTTTTTTATCGGCTAACAAACTTTTTTTCCAGAAATACATTTTTCTTGTTGTAGGTTGAACAGTTTTTTTAGATATAACCGATTAAGCAAATTTTAACGTTCATAATGAGGGAAAATTTTTTTTGCGAAACTCAACTTCGTATAAATCAAATGAGGTTTATATTTTGAATGGTTCTATACAGTGAGAGAGAGATTATGTTGAATAAAGTATTTGCCGATTCGCTGATTGATAATGATCTAATAGGAGAAAAGTTAACAAACCCGTTTCGTTTTATTTTCAGTAGAGTAAGAATTATTGCTTTCATACAAAATACATGCTCCAAAGTATCCCAAGTGAGTAAGTTTTATCATGAGAACATTATCATAGAAATAAGGTTGAAAAGGTGTGTTTAATCGTAAAAACATGTTGAAAGTAAAAAAGAAAAGAATAATCCCAAAGAGATGGATAGTAGAGAAACAATATCTGTCAGCCAAGTTGAAAATTATTTGTTCATTGTTCGAAATTTGTCAAAAAGATTTGAAAAGAACCGACGGCTTAATGCTGTCACAATTTCATTGAAAAGTTATGTATAGATATACCTAGATGGTTATAAAGGTTTGTACAACACTTAATTAATTAGTTGTGAGATTAGATGAAAAAAAAGGTATGATCAGATAAACCATAAAATTCCGGTTGCAAGATTTGATTGATTGAAGATTTGAAGACTCTTTTACTACCACATGTCCTTTGACAAGAATTTGTAAATAGTTGCGGATCTGGATACCTTAAAAACAAAGTTAAATCCAATTTATAATATATTAACAATTTCACATATGGGTATAAGAGATTAAATAAGAACTTCGTTAGCAGACCCTGGTTATGTTATCCAACGTATTGCATCAACCGTTGTCAGTACGGGAGATCATTTTGAGAAATAATGTTCTATCCATAGATTGTATGACCAGGGAATAGACATTTTATAATCTGTCGGCTTCTTTATTTGCAAAGGGTAGAAGATTTTTTAGTAGCAACTTTGTACACATAGCCCAAATAACTTCCTACACTTTCTTTTTGGGTTTTCTGATCTCTATTGCTAATACCTTTTTTAATTTGTTATATTTCTCTCATTTATCTTCATTTTCTGGGTGTTATTCTCTTGTTCTGCTATAAGTCATCATCCTCTATTACAGTGCTCTTCAACCTTTGTCATCGCGCGGAACCCTTTTTTGTGATAATTTTTTTATGGAACCCTTCGTTCAGTAACACACCCAGATTTTATTTTAGGGATAGATATGTCGTATTATACTTACATATTACATGTTATGAACAAGGTGTGTCTCTGCCTTTGTTATAAAAACTCTACACAAGTACTTAGTATTTATTTAAACAAAAAGAAGTAGAAACCACTGTAGTCATTAAAAGGATTTTCAACCCAACTTAAGTTATTGCAAGTAGGGGGAAAATATTATAAAAATTTCTTTTGCAAGCCAGTTAATAATATTTTGGAACATATATTTTTTTTTAATTCTGGTCGAATACGATATTATTGGTTGCTAAGAAATTGTTTAAATTAGCAAAACATTCTGTATTATTTTTAGTGATGCATTCCTCCCAAAGCTTAAGTTTAAATTTAGCTTGGAGAATGAAACTATTAACTTTAAGGGAAATACTAAAGAGACAAAAAGTACCACTAATGAATGAACTTTACAACCCATATTTTTTTATGTTAATATTCCAAAGCGTTAAAAAGTCTTTATAAAAAAAATCAAGGGTGTGGTGAACTTCACACCCTTAGAGGGCGCTAGGGCAGTTTTAGGTATGTTTGAAATTAAGGTCTTAACCAGTAGTAAATACGTACAAAGTTTCAAATTTTACGGTTTACTTACAGCTGAAATACAAAACAAAATGTAAATTTTGGCACAACTTTGACAGCCCATAGCTCGAAAACAAACGAATTGCGACCCTACATTTATATAAAAACTTGTGTTATTTTGGCAAGTACTACGTCCTAGTAAAATTTCGCGATTAAAAACTGAACCACCCTGTATATTGTCATCCATATTTTACTTATAGATTTTCCTACAATAATAAAAGAGAAGAACAACTAACTTCTAACGTGTAAAGCCACAATTATTGATGTAGTTACAAAAGATGTACAATAGTAGAAGAAAATTTAAAAAAATGGGGTTTCAAACACTGTTGTACATGCACAGGGTGGGCAAATTTGGGTGTTATTATAGGTTATCTCAGAAACTATAAGAGATACGAAAAAGGTAGGTGGCATGTCTCGGTCTCTTTTTCCGAGACTAATCCAATCCCGCAAAGACCAAATCTCTATCTTCTTTTGTTTTTAAGTTATAGCCAAAAAGTCAAATTGCAGCGATTTCAAAAAATACTCCTATTTCGGTTATTATTGAAATTAGAGAAATGGGCTTAATATATTCTTAAGACACTTTTTTGAGTAAAATATACTGCTGTTGAAAATTTTTAAACATAGCTGCTAATTTTTGAGATATAAGTTATACCAGTTTATGATCCATAATTTTCCTCTACCTCACCCAATTTCAAAAGAAAAGATTTGTGATATCAAAAAACTTCTAAATCTTATGTTTGGGGAAAACTAGAAAAATACTACCGAAGATTTCATTCATTGATACCGAACTGTTCTAACCTTACAACCAGTAAGTTTAGTAGAAGAAGATGACAGTTTGTGACTGTTTAGTTCCAGAAGTTGTCCATATTTAATTATTCATTAATTAATACATTTCTTGTATTTTTAATAAACACACTTTACTTGCTAACCATTTTTTATCGGTGAACAAAGTCAGGGATAAGATGCTGAGAAATTTAAATCAACTATTCAAAGTTTTTATTCGTTGGTACAAAACCAACTTTATTATGTCATATTCGTGCAAAACCATATATTATAGCCACTAAGTAGTATTTACTGTCTGGACCCGCCTACTATAATCAAAATGTTGAACATTAGCGCTTACTATTCTGGAATTGAAAATTAACGCTTATTTTCTGCAAATACACCATACATGCGATGCATCATTGGAAACCTAAAAATATGGTCATTTCAGTAACATCATGATCAAGTATAGTTTGTATTTAAAAAAACACTTTTGACTTTTTGGCTATAACTTAAAAACATAAGAAGATAGAGGTTTGGTGTTTGCAGGATTGGATTAGTCTCGAAAAAAAGAGATCACGACATGGCACCTACTTTTTTCGTATCTCTTATAGTTTCTGAGATAGCCTATAATAACACCCAAATTTGCCCACCCTGTACGTGTGTAATAATAGAATAGGAAATAAAAAAAAACTCAATTAAAAGGTATCCGAACACCGAAAAAAGTATCCGGATACCGGATACTCTCACATTTAGTCACGGATACCGGATACAAAATTTGAAAAGTATCCGGATACTACCCAACTCTGTATTGGATATTTAAACCGATAATTTTTTAAATACGTTAAGGCACAATAATAAGGCGAAATATTGTCGCAGTGGCCAATTTCATGAATTTAGGAGGACAATATTCACTTCTCCAACACTCAGCAAGCTACAACAATGAAATTTCGTATACCGGGTGTCCCTCAGAAGTGGCTCACCCCCATATTTTTTTTTATTATTAGTGATATAAGAAAACCATTTAGAGTACATAATTAGGCCGTTAAAACGGATTATTACGACATGAAATAACAATCTTTGTACTTCTGGTTATACCGGATGTGAGTAGTAATTTCACTATTTTTTTAAATCTATAAATTTTTTTCTTCAGTTGAGTAGACAGCATAATTTCACATAACTTTTACTTGAAAAAATTTTCACGATCGCTTATAATTTTTGGAAAAAAAAGTTATTTTCGTTGTTTTTCAACGTTTTAGTATCTTCAGAAAATGTATTACTACTTTTGACGCATAGTAGCTAGGTTAATAGTATAAACTACGTTATGTTCCTCTTGATTTGCTATTTCTCGAGCAGTGATCACTGCCACGCTTTAGCCAGCGGTTCTTTTTTAATAATGGTGTAAATTAACAGTTGTATTAAATTAATTTTAAAGAAAAAACACGAACAAACAACTAAATTTAATTCAATTATTTTTGATCTTTAATTTTTTATTTTTTGTTCTTTTACAGTAAATGTTCTGTAGCTGATAGTAAATTACAATGTCCATTGTACATTATGGTTTGGATTGTATACTTTATTTTGATTAAAACCTATTAAGGTGGCTATGGAAAAAAAATTGCTAGCAATTTGACATAACGTAATTAAGTTCATTAGTTGACAATATTCGTTAATTTCAATTTAAATTATGGAAAAATTCACGCAAATCGAAAAAGTAGATATGATATTAATATTTGGAGAATGCAGAAAAAACGCAGTTGCTGCTGCTAGACTTTACGCGAAGAGATTTCCTGGTCGTAGGCCAGTACAAGGCATTACTTTTCAAAAATTGTGGCGAAAATGCAAACAGCCGGTCAATAATGGAAACCCTAGATACATTGTAAGTGGCGATACGGAACGAAATGTTTTAGCATGTATCGAAAATAACAACAGTGCATCAGTTAAGGAGATGCAATACAGTGCGAAATTTCAAAAACAGGTGTGGAGGATTTTAAAAAAACATAAACTTCGTTCTTACAAATACCAATTACATCAACATTTGTACGAGAATGATTATGAAAGACGACTCCAGTATTGTAATTGGTATTTAGAAAGATATGACAACGATAATGCATTTCCCTTCAACATTCTGTATACAGATGAGAGTCGATTTACTAACTTGGGTATGTTTAATCGAAATAATAAAAGGTATTGGGCACAAGAAAATTTATATTTGATGGAGGAAGGGAATTTCCAAGAAAGATTTGGTTTTAATTGTTGGATGGGAATCATTGGGGAAAGAGTGTTGGGTCCAATATTTTTTGATGGTCATCTTACAGGGGAAAGATACCTCAACTTTCTTAATAATGGAATTGAGAATTTGCTGGAGGACCTACCAGTTGGAACTTATAATGGACTAATTTTCCAACAAGACAGCGCCCCACATCACAACAGCAGAATGGTTACTAATTTTTGAAGTAGAAAGTACAATAACGATTGGATTGGTAATAATGGACCAATAAAGAGGCCACCACGGTGAGAATAAACCGGTTCTTTCTCACATTTCTCATTATTCTTATCTTTTTACCTTCCAGATCACCTGACCTCACACCTTTAGATTTTTTTTTATGTGGCAAAATGAAAAATGAGATGTATAATACACCTGTAAGGTCTCGTGAGGTATTAGAAAATCGTGTTAGAAACTGTATTACTCAAATATCTCCGCAGGAATTACGTCGAGTTGTTAGATCGACAATACGGAAGATACAATTATGTCAAAATCAAGGCGGGCGGCATTTTGAAAATTTAGAAAATTAGTTTTTTTTTTCTAGTTATAATTGAATTAAATTTACTTGTTGTTTCGAGTTTTTCTTTTAAAACTAATTTAATACAACTGTTAATTTACACCATTATTAAAAAAGAACCACTGAATAAAGCATAGCAGTGATCACTGCTCGAGAAATACCAAATCAAAAGGAACATAACGTAGTTTATACTATTAACCTAGTTACTATGCGTCAAATGTTGTAATACATTTTCCGAAGGTACTAAAACGTTAAAAAATAATTTTTTTAACGCTTTTTTTGATAAGCGATCGTTCTGCCCAACTGAAGAAAAAAAAATTAAAGATGTATAAAAATAGCGAAATTAGTACTCATTTCCGGTATAACCGGAAGCACAAAGAAAATGATTTCCTGTAGTAATAATCCGTTTTAACGGCCTAATTATGCATGCCAAATGGTTTTCTTATATCACTAATAATAAAAAAAAATATGCGGGTGAGCCACTTTTAAGGGACACCCGGTATAACAAAATCTAAGATTCGTATCAAGTTTTGGGTCACATCCTTCGACCGGAAGCTTATTTGAAATCATATTGAACTTGTTTTATATAAATTTGCCGTTTAAAGCGAAATAAACAAGTGAAATATTGCATGAGCGATTAAAATTGTCAGAAACATTCACATCGAAAATTTTACTAGAACCACGTAACTGAAAGTGGTACTCTTTACCTGACTACAATCCATCATTTTTTTAGTATATAGATTGTCATTTTAAATAAGATAAATGCATGAATATTTGTATAAGCCTTCTTCAGTTAGGAAGCGTAAATTCAAACTTACTTTGTGATTAAAGAAGGCTGCTTTGTGTAAGAAAATCATTCTAATCGATTAATTTTGTAGATTTTGGGTATAACTTTTCATGCTCACTTAACCGGCCGTTTATTATTTTCGAATAGTGAAAATATTGAAGTTTAATTCTCAATTTATACCACTATCTTACCTCATTTTACATCACATTTCTCATTTAATAGTCAACGTTTTCTAAAGTAAGTAAAGTCTTATATACCAGACCAGGAGTGGCCAAGCTGTTTGATAGTCCGAACCATTTTTCAATTTGAAATTTTTCGCGAACCGCAATTAAATACGGATATATTAAAACGGTATGCAAAAAAGGTATTACAAAAAATGTGGCTCGCACTTTGGCCACCGTTGTTATATACCATCTTACAGCTAATTCTTCAGGTTAGAAAATAAAAAAAGAATTGTAATGATTCATTATGAAACGAGTTATAAAAATCAAACTGAAATGCAATTATAGTATGTTAACTTTTTTCCAATTTTCAAATTCATAACTTTTCAAAAAACTTTTCAAAAATAATTTCAAATAAAAATATTGCAAATTATAACCATAAAATAAATTTTGATAAGATTAAAGTAATGAAACAAAACGAACAAAGAAAAATTTTAAATTTTAACTAATTATCACATTAATGCAATAAATGATGCAACTACTCATCAGGAAATGATAACATTTTTATCTACTTTTTAATGATAATATACAGTAATTAATATTGTTTAGAGAAATTTATACATATTATTTCAAAGTGCCCCAAAACAAATTGTTTTAAAAACTATCTTCAAAACTAAAATTGATTCAAATGTAGCTTTAAAAATTGATGATAAACTGTTAATTTCTCTTATAAATTAAGTTAAAATTTAAAAATGGGGAGTTTTACTTGGAAAGCTATTTACGAGCCCTTAATTCAAATCATTTACATGTAGATAGTTTCATAAAATATACTATGCAATGAACCTGAAGTAAATAGGTCAAGTAAGGGAAGAAAGATAAGATTAGAGCTGAGTAAATCATTGGGTGAGGTCTTAAATACTGAATAAATAAATTACATAAGCATCTTATTGATTAATTTATAGACTTGTTTGTAAAAAATACAGGGAACCAGTTCCAGGAATTAATGCCTACAATTTCTATTGAGCCAATCAATTTAACAAATTACAAACAAGTACAGATATATTGAAAAATTAGATGGATTAACTCATTGACTATTATGCTTGCTTGCCCAAACTTTTATATAATCAGGAGTTCATAACAATAATAACAACATAAGTAATATGGTAATAAAACCAACTAGATCACAACACTACAAGCTTTTTTCTGTTTTTGATAAACATTAGTCACACAAGTATTTTCTTTTTATTTAGTATGATTTTTCATTTATCACTAAATGCGCATAATATCTAGCTTAAAATATTATGTAATAATTTATAATACATGGTACAAAAAAAATACCGGAAAAAAGAAGATTATTGATAACAGTATCAATTTTATGCAAACAAAACTTCAATAATCTTTATTCATTAAATTTAGGTTGTTACCCATGTTGCAAGTAAATATTATTAAAAAGTATTATTTAAACTAATATTAATTAAATATTATTTAAAATATTTATTAATTAAATATTATTTAAAATATTTATTAATTAAATACTTATTAACACAAATTTGTATTAGTTTATTCTCTAATAAATACAAACACAAATTGTTATTACCCTTTTACAAACAATTACTTACCTAAGTGATTATCCATTTGGCATAATTGTTTAGGAGTTTTTGAATCAGATTCATCATCAGCAGATAAAACAGGGGCAATACTCCAAATAACAATACGACCACCCTGTCCCCCTTGTCCTCCTGTAGCGAATCGGCCACCCTTTGGATGTATATCCACGGAAAATATCGGTTTATTATCTGAGAATAAATAATGTTGTTATTTATAGGTTAGGATAGTGCCAAAATTGGTCGTGAAATACTTACCTTCATGTTTCACCCATATGGGCTTCAAAACGATCATTTTCCCGATTTCTCGCGGTCTGGTACATATAGGAATAAACCGGCAACGTATAACAACAAACTTTATTTTATTTTCGTCGTGTTTTCTTACCCCCTTTGAGTATTGTTTTGCTTTTAGTGCGATTGCGCGTGATCAACAAATACAATTCGTACCGGGAGAGCGCTTCTGTCGAAATACAAATAGCTCCATCTATTGAATTAATTTTAAATTAAACGGTTGTTTTTAAAAGTTTAAACAAATTGTGTATTAAACTAAAAATATCTTTTAAATAATTCGTGTTATATACAAGTATCTACTAAAATATATTTTTAATAAATGTATTTCAAATTTTGAGCTTTATATTATTATATAATTATTCAAAAATAGTGTACCTATATAAATAAATTTTGAATTAGGCATTAATAAGTATAGTTTAAATGTTTATGGATGGATAATAATAGATTCTTTTAAAATATTTTACCTCTTTTATTGAACTTCATTTCAGATTTCAATAACTCATTCAAATTACAGTGGTAATGTAGAAAACTATTTAAGAGAAGGAACCTGTAAGTTAGTAAACCGTAAAAAAAGTTTCTATACCGATTTATACCATTACTTTATTTTGAAGAGGTCAAGTGCATTTTCCAAATAAATAGGAAAAAATATGAATTTAAAAGTTTTTCCAAGATAATATTCATAATTTTTAACGTATATTGCTCTCATTGGCAAAAAGCGCCAATTTATCTATTGGATAAACTTATCAAAAGGTGGTAAAAGTGGCCCTAACTTATTTAAATACTTAACTAAAGGATATAAAACACTAAGCCAAAAGAACGTAAGGAAGAAAATTTGCTTATACAACGGGGTTATCACCAATTATCACACTAAACGACAAAACAAAAATGTGACGTTTGCTTTCACCTCTGAGTTTGACGTTATACATCATACCATCATCATCATCATACATAAATTTTTCTATGGTTACAAGCGCTTTGTTTGTGTAGATAATGCAGATTGCTGCAAATTCAGTTTACAACGTCATCCAGTGGATTGTGAGGGTACTAAATCTCGGTCTACATTTTTATAGTAGTAAGATTGCACACCATGAACTAATTATTCTAAACAATTCCGTAAGTGTCAAAAATTGATTTTTTCGCCTCCCATACCTGAAAGTAAATCATATCAGCCCTAAAATATAACTGAAAGCTAGATTTTCGGCCCTTGGGATTCTAAACTCTGAACGTCCCTACTTTATAGTTTTTCATCGCAATCTAGTTAGTCTTCATTGACATTTACGGATATTTTTGACGTTTCTCATAATTTTTCATTAAACGTCAGTTGAAATCATAAAATTAATTGATTTAAAAAATTAGTTTTATTTTATATTTTTGCAATTTTGTTTGGTTTAATGGGAGGCGAAAAACAGTTGTGTGTCACACGTGCAGAAATTCATTAGCAGCCCTTATCTATTAGCCTTGGGCTACTAATGCTTATTTTCTGCCCTTGAGACACAATATACTATAGTAAACCTTCTGAAAGTGTGGTGGCGAGCCATCTTGTTGGAATAACTGCTGTTGGAATTGATTTGAGTCAACATTATCGGAATGAGTTCGTTATGGAAGGATTGATATCGTTTTGAAAAAAATCTGAACATCTCTCTCCAGTTAAGGTTTCCTCAAATCTTTTGCGGTTGTGCAACACTCTTCGGTAATTTAGATTTTTCGTAGCCTAATACCAACAATTTTGTCAACTCATTTGTCCACTCAATGTAAGTTTGAAAGTGAACATTTAAGGTAAAAGCATCAGTAGTTGACAAGGCACTTGTAGTTGACACTTACGCAGAAAAATAAATTAACAAGAGAAACACAGGCGGCAAAAGATCGAAATATGTTTGTCTATGTACCATAGTTCTCTAGCGACGTAAATACAGACTATCGTGCCATTAAGTACATACAGCGTCAGTGACACAATGATCGTCTGATTACAACGAGTGCATGGTTTTCATTCGATTATTGTAATATGCTTGTGAAGTTTGCTAAGAATAAGCTAAAAGATAAGCATTTCAAATGTTAACATTATTTTATAATTTTGATTAAAAATACATTTAGTTGTTCGTTTTGGACTCTAAAATATGTATTCATTTTTTGAAAATGACCTAAAATAAAAAGTGGCTTTATTAGGCATCGTGTCAACTATTGAAACTTTATATGACATAATATTGAGTAGTTGACATGGGGGTGTCAACTTGTGGGTAGTAATATAATTTTCGTGTCATATATATAAAACCATCGTGTCCAATAGTTGACAGGGGGTGTCAACTATTACAGTTACAATGTGACTCTAATAGTTGACCCAACCCAGACGCTATCTTGACAGCCAATTTTGAAGCGGATAACTTTAGATTAGCCTTGATTTTCCGAATAATTACTAGCTCAACAGTTGTGTTGAAAATCTTATTTGGCACAATACTCCCTTTATTTCTCGTGTCCAAATCTTTCCATAATGTGCTATACTGGGGATGCAGTTAAAAATATCATTTTGGTAATTTTTTTAATACATTGCCTATTTTTAAAATGTTTTAAACCAGTTTTCGCTATTCAACGACCCATTTTTTTAATTGTTATTAGATCACTCTAATAATTAGGCAGCACCGCACTTGATGATATTACTTAGTATACATAGCAACAAACGTCATGACTAAAGACCGGATTTATAGAAAATATGCCTATGCTTAAAAATTAAGGCATGGAAAATCTGATTAGAAATCTATACGAATCAGATAAAAAGGAATATAATAACACCAAGTTATTTCGCCTTTCTTGTTTTTTTTGAATTTTTATGCCTATTATTGTTTTTCATGCCTATTTAAAGCTTTTCTTTTCATTTTTCGGCTTTTTTCCAAAATTTATTTAATTGCGAAAAAAAATCTTGCTACGCCACTGCATCTTTGTTTCCTGACCGAATTCGTGCTATGTAATTCTCCGTGATTCCCCGTATTATTGATCGAGTCTTTAATTCTTTTAGGCCCACTTTTACCACCTCTTGATAAGTTTAACCGATAGATAATTACTATGGTTACAGCGGTTTTAAGCGCTCTCATTGGCTAAGGTCCATTACTACCATCTTTTAGTTAAATTTATCTTATAGATAAACCCATCTACTAGCCAATCAGAGCGCGTAAAATATCCATAACCGTGGTAATAATCCCTTAGATAGCTTAACCAGAAGATGGTAGTAAAATGTGACAAGAAATACTACATAATTCAGCATGTTAAAACTTCATCAACTTCCGCTTATACTGAACAATCAAAATTCAATTTTAATCTTTGCAAAGCTCTGATTAAAGCAAATATTTATAAATTAAAAAACGAACATTTCAAAACATTTTAAGAAACATATTGCTCAATGCTCATTCCTGATGAAAGCCATCTCCCGCAAAAATTATATTAATTCGGTGTACAAAGAGGTTATCCAGGAAATAAAAAATATTATCGGAAATAATTATATATGGATATGTGTGGATATCTGGACGAAACGTGGCAAATTTAATACTCGGAGTATTAAATGACGAACATTCTTCAAAAGGTTTTCTAATAAGTACGAAAGAATTAAGTAAAACAAATAATAATACAATAACAAGATTTATTCATGACGAATTGACACATTTTTTCTTACCGCAGCCGGTACCTAATGATAAAATTTTACTCATGTCAGATGCAGCTGCATACAGGGTGATTCAAAAAACCACTGACAGACTTCTAGGGCAGGTAATACATCAAAAATTAAGATGAAAAGTCTTAATATACATGGGGTCGCAAATGCCTCCTTAACGAGATATAGCGGCTCAAAGTTTCTTTAAAATTAAACATTATCTGCAATAAAAAGCCCTTTTTCAAAAATATTTTCAACTCCACTGCTAATTTTGTCAAACGGGCAGTATTTTCGTGTAAAGTGATCAATTATCGATCAATTGGTCTTTTACAAATTTTTGATTACAGCAACAGTTTTTGATTGAATTAACAAATTTTCTACAAACGTGTTTTTCTTAAAAACTATTGCTTTGATCAAAGTTTTGTAAGAGACCAATTGATAGATAGTTGATCACTTTACACGCGTGGAGAGCAATGGCGTAGACAATATTTTCAAAAATGTGCTTTTTATTGCAGATAATGTTTAAGATTAAAGAAACTTTGATCCGCTATATCGCGCTAAGGAGGCATTTGCGACCCATGTATATTAACACTATTCATCTTAATTTTTCATGTATTATTATCTACTCTAGGAGTCTGTCAGCGGTTTTTTGAATCACCCTGTATATAAACTAGGATTTATGTAAAAGTAAAAACTTTTTTGAGAAATATTAAAATGTTTTAATTCTATTTAAGTAGACATGTTTCGAAAACTAATGCTTCATCTTCAGTACATAGAAAAATTATACAATATAATGGAATTAGTTAATAGGTGGGGTTCAGGAGTAGATCTAATTTCTTATAACTAAATTTACAATTAAATTTAAATTAGATTAACAAAATCACAGATTAAAAACTTCAACAAAAAAGGATAAAATCTTGGAAGGTATCGTAAGATATTCTCCATATTTAGAGAAATATGGAGAATTTCATCCCGTTTACACCCTGTATATGGTGAAAGCTGCATCTAATATGAAGATTTTTTATCCGAATTTAATTCATTGCACTTGCTTGACACACGGATTTAATGGAGTAGCTGAAACCATAAGATTACAATTCCCGTTAGTAAATAAATTAATAACATATGGTAAACAAATATTTGTTAAAGCTCCTTTAAGGGTAGAATTGTTTAGAGACAGGTTACCAAATATCCCATTACCCCCACAACCAGTTTTAACGAGGAGGGGGACGTGGTTAGATGCTGCTGTATACTACACAAATACCTTTAATAGTTTTAGAATATTAATAAATGAATTTCCAGCTACAGCTAGTAATGCAGTACAAGATTGCCAAGCTGTACTAAAAGCAGTAGAATTACAAAATAATTTGGCATTTATAAAAACCAATTATAGTTATGTAAGTGACTCTATAAAGTCACTCGAGAAGCAGGATTTATTTGCCTTTATTTAATGCAGTACAGATGATTGAACAATTTCGAGACAGCACATCTATTGTACCAGGACATATTGGCCAAATAATCATAAATAAATTAAACGACGTCTTGTGCAAAAATGAAGAATTCGATACATTACAAAAAATTGCATCTATTTTAAAGGGTGAAATTGTTGCTAATTTTGTTATGAATCCCGCATTAATTTCAAAATACAAATATGCACCAATTGCAAGTGTCAACGTAGAGAGAAATTTTTCGGCTTATAAGAATATGTTAAGCGGTAGGAGACATAACTATACAATGGAACATTTAGAACAACATTTAATTATTAGTTGTTTCGGGATTAGTAATTTTTTAATAAGAAAATTGGATTTGAAAATATATTTTGAATAATATATACCAATTTGTTTTTTCAAAACAAAAATTTGTTCAGGAATGTTTATTTAGCGAACATAAAATGTTATTACATTATAGTTTTTATGCTTATTGCATGCCTTATTTAAAAAAATTCTTTTTGAGGTTTTTTTTATTAAAATTTAATGCCTTTTTAGGTGCCTTTTTCTGCGTTTTTGGTGCTTTTTAGTCCGGTCTCTAGTCATGACGTCATCACACCTCTCATTTAGGCCCACTATGTATCAAATATCTAACAATAAGTATTGAATAAACTGTATGAAATAAGCTGTGACATAAAATTAACCAATATTTTAGTTTTCTAATTCGTTTATCATTAAAAACCAATTTTGAGTAATAAATGAAGTTTTTTATTTAATTTCCAAATATTCTTCTTAACAATTACGTTCAAATTTTGTCTAAAAAGTACTCTGTTTGGAATTTACACCTTTTTAGATTTGAAACTATCTAATTGCGAAAAAGAAAAAATCGCCTAAATTACGACAGTTTGTTGTAATCACTGAACATTTCTACGTAACATATGTTAATTTGAAAATTTTCGGATCCGTGGTTTTCCTTTTATCGCGAGTTAAATGAAAAAAGTACCCGATTTTTTACAGTACCGGCAACTTTGTCAACTTTGCGATTTTTTTTCTCGAAAACTGTCGTACGAAATAATTTGTATTTTAAACAGGTGGTAGCCTGATGTGTTCTTAATAAGTGACATATTTTATTTTTTCGATATTCCATACAGTTTCGCGGAAAATCACGGTTTAGTAAGACGCCGTTATGTCAAAAACGGTTGGGTGGATTTCCTCGCAGATTGAACAAAATGTGTAAAATAATTGGGTTTGTCAGATACTGTTATCAGTTTTCCAATGTTATGTCTCTTTGATCTTTTTAGAGCGTCCAATCGGAAAAGATGGTGCGTTCCAGACAGTACGTCGCGCCTTTATCTTACCTACATAAAGAAATAAGACGTCCTGTCTCTGGAACACAACCAGGGCCATCTTTTCCGATTGGACGAAACCCTCCTCTCCCCGCATGGCTTATTTCTGTTCCTTTTTAATTTATAATTCGCTTAAATCGCTCTAAAAAAATCAAAGAGACATAACCCATAATAACCCAATTATTTTACACATTTTGGTTAAAACCGCGTTGAAATCCATTTTCGACATAACGGCGTCCAACTAAATCGCGATTTTCCGTGAAACTATATGGAATATCGTAAAAATAAAGTATGGACCTTATTAAGAACACATCAGACTACCACCTGTTCAAAATTGAAATTTTTTCGTACGATAGTTTTCGAGAAAAAGAATCCCCAAATTTGACAAAGTTGCCAGTATCGTAAAAAATCGTAAATAATATTTATCATAATATTATGAATACAACTAAATTTGTTTATATAATCGTATATGTTACTATTTTACAGTGTTCATAGTTCCTGAGATATTCAATTGTTCTTCCAAAATGTACCTGTTCAGGATCTTTTTGAAAACGATGTAATAACGACATTTTTTCCGATTTTGCCTTGACACAACATCAGACAATAGTCAAAGTCAGTAGGTAGATGATAGTATTCAAAGATATTAGATACACTATACAGGCTGTTTATAAACCTTAGTTACTTTTGATGTTTTTCAAATGGCTTTTTCTTAAGTTTTTTAAATGGAACGTCCTGTATATTGTGTGCAAGTTGAATTGCTCATGAAGTTCCCTTTAATTAATGATAAGTATGTCATATGTCTAAGTTTAATAGTTTTCGTGATATTTAGAATTTAAAGAAAAATGTGTACTAAAATGTCATTATTGTACTTAAAAAAGTGACAGAATGTAATATATTCTGTCCTTTTTTTTTGTTTTTTCTTTTTTGTTTGCCTGTCATTTGTAAATTGATAAAAATACAAAAAATACAATTAAATGGCAGAACAATAAATCCCTTTTTTAATTAGTATATTATTTGAAGCAAATGCAGCAACAAACTATAAACAATTACTAAACGTTGCTCTACAAGTAGGTATTAATTTAATTAATATTTAGAAGTTGTTCAAAATGCCGCTCATTTTCTCTTCTACAAGCATTAATGCGCTGTTTAAAAGATCTTGAGGTATCTCTTAACATGTACAGGGTGTCCCAATTTCGATGTCCGCATAGGCTATCTCCGAAACTAAAAGAGATAGAAAAAAAGTAGCTTACATGTCATGATCACGTTTTTCGAGAAAATGCTAATGCCGAAAACTTCGAACAGCTATCGTCTTTTGTTTTCGCCCTATCGGCAAAAACTGAAAATTTTGCAAAAACGACAATCGCAAATATCTCACTTATTATCATAGATGGAGTATTACAAATAAAACATTATATGGGCAACTTTTTACGAAGAATTCAGTGGCGTAGGTAGAATTTTTTTCCCATCATTTATTTTCGAGATTTTAGCCGTAACTTTATTTTTTTAAATGGAAACCATAGTTGGCTATGACTTAAAATAATTTGTTATTTTCTTCTGATAACAAATATATATAGTTTGTGGGGTATATTTCTTATGGTTATTGAATAATTAACAAAAATTCATTTTGTTCTGTCTAAAACTAATGTATGTATTTAAAAGTTAATGTTGCTATGGTGATAACCATACATACTATGATGGAACATAATGTATCAAATAATTGCCAAAGTTTGTATTTAAAAATTCGATAACAACTCTGGCATTATGTGCTGGTACGATGCACCAGCATGTTAAGTGTCAAAGTATAACAAAACTGAATAAAACTTTACAATGAATTTCGAAAATTATGAAAAATGTAACATGATGGAATGCTATATGTTATCAGATAAGAATGCGACGTTAGCCGCGGAATTTTATTTCACAAGATATCCAGAAAGAAGACAACCGCACGTAAGAACCTTCAGCCGGTTAGCAGAAAATTTAATGGATATTTGGTCCTTCCCCAAACCACATACAAAAACATACCAAAATGACCTGCAAGAGAAATTGCAACAAGACGTCTCACCCAAAAGCCGCTGCTCTCGAATATGAAAGAAAAATAAGTATAAACCATACAAAGCGGGGCTAACTCATTATTTACGTGCCGGAGATGTCAATCTAAGATTAAAATTTTGTAGATGATATTTAGAAAAATTAAATAATCTGCTGTTTGTTCAAAATGTCATCTGGACCGATGAAGTCTCTGAGTGTTCAAAGAAGATTGGGGTTCAATGTATGGTGTGCCCTTTTAGATAATAGAGTTTTGGCATATAGTATCTACCATAAAAACTTAAACTCAGGGAAATACCTCAATATATTAAGGCAGCACATTGAGCCTTTTTAGAGGTATTAATGTCTATCATATAACCTCTAAAAACATAGACAGTTATCTACCAGGCGTGGCAAATAGTGTGACGTAGAGTGCGAGCAACCAACCCGTAGTCGACTACAAAAATACAATGGATGTAGCAGTCCTGTTAGATTCTACTGTCCTTACTACAAACTTTGCCAATAATTGGAAACAATGCTTTCCCTCATGGTATGGTTATCACCATAACAACATTAAGTTTTAAATACATACAATAGTTTTAGAAAGAACAAAAAAAATTGATACATTATATTCCATCATAGTATGTATGGTTATCACCATAGCAACGTTAACTTTTAAATACATACATTAGATTTAGATGGAACAAAATGAATTTTTGTTAATTATTCAATAACTATAAGAAATATACCCCACAAACTATATATATTTGTTATCAGAAGAAAATAACAAATTATTTTAAGTCATAGCCAACTATGGTTTCCATTTAAAAAAATAAAGTTACGTCTAAAATCTCGAAAATAAAAGATGGAAAAAAAATTCTACCTACGCCACTGAATTCTTCTTAAAAAGTTACCCATATAATGTTTTATTTATAATACTCCATCTTTGATAATAAGAGAGATATTCGCGATTGTCGTTTTCGCAAAATTTTCAGTTTTTGCCGATAGGGCGAAAACAAAAGACGATAGCTGTTCGGAGTTTTCGGCATTAGCATTTTCTCGAAAAACGAGATCATGACATGTAAGCAACTTTTTTTCTATCTCTTTTAGTTTCGGAGATAGCCTATGCGGACATCGAAATTGGGACACCCTGTACATCTTATTTTCTCTAAACTCGTAAATTATATGGCAGAACAATTGCATATTTTATTTCTTACACATTTTTAAATCTCATAAAGTACCAAGTCGCATTAAAGTCTGGTATATGGCATCACAATTATTTTACATTATAAAATATTAATCAAATAATAAAAGGAAGAACAAAAAAAGCTGATAAAAATAGACATAATATAATATTAAGTACAATGACGCATATTTTATTACACATTATTCTTTAAATTCTAAATATCAGGAAAAGTACTAAAGTTAGATATATGACATACTTATCATTAATTAAAGGTAAATTGATGGGCAATTCAACCAGCACACAATATACAGGATGTTCCATTTAAAAAACTTATGAAAAAATTTTGAAATGAAAGAATTTTCAAAAAAAATGTATGGTTGATTATCGGAGGTGAATCAACCTCGCCATTTATGCGTTTTTTTAATTATGTCTTGTTGTACTTATTAGTTAACATAAGAAAAACAGAGCTGCGGTTACAAACACATTAAAAAATTAGCACCAGACAGTAAATAATGTTGAAATCCACCACATTTTTAACATTCCACCTTCTCTCGTTTTCTCAAAGTTCAAGTTGTTTTTTGTTGAACATGTGTCTATCCAAAAAATGTTACTCCTATAAATTTGCCATTTTCTGCGTTACTTCTCACTAGTAAAGATGCTTTGCCAGTTGCTTATGAAACTCGGTGTTATTTAATAATTTAAATTAATTTTCACTAAAAGTAACCTGTAATTTTAAATTTTTTGTAAGTTATATATAACAAGTAAAGTTACGATATTGTGTCACAGATGGGGCTAGTATTCACGAAACTATTAATGTATTTGGTAGATGTTTTTAGTTGACTTATTTGTTATAATAAATAAAATCCAAGGACTTAAGTTTATTTGTTTCTGCTATTCAATCACGTGATAGAAGCTATAATTTTTTTTTGTAAAAAACGTATTAAGAGTTTGTCTGTAATACACTAATACAATTTAAATTACAACTTAAATAGTGGTTTCTAATAAAAAAAGGGAAGCGATAGAAACAAATTAAAATAATGTATGTTGGAAAAAAATAATAGGGAAGGTTTGTTTGGCGTATTTTTCAATTTACTAATGAAAATGCATAAAGTATTAGCGTGAAAAGGGAATATATATTGAGTATGCCCATGGCTTGATATATACTTAACTACTATTATCCGGTTTACATATATCTAAAGAGCCCTTAGATTAGAGGTCGATACCGGCAACCGTTAGATGAAAAATTGCCCTAACGTCGTCTTCTAACCACAGGTGGCTGAAATATTGAAATTCTTTATTAAAATTGCCGTTGCGGTGTTACAACGCTAGTGTGGCGTAGTAGCGACCCAACCAAATCTTCCTTAGGTACTCGGTGTCAAAGCGGATACGGCTTTATTAACTTATTTTTATTTTACAACTTTACACTTTACCCTCATAATCATATATTTCGACAGCCGATATAACAAAGCTTGCTTGTGAGAAGTTCGATTGATTGTACGTATTGGTATTTGGTTGCCTTTCAATTTGGTAGCATTTCCGGCATGTTTTACTTTTTTACTGTCGAAAAGGTAGAAATGCTGTTTTAGCAAGAAAAAAAATATCCGATGGGTATGGAGAAGATGTATTGACAGAACGCCAGTACCAAAACTGGTCTTGATGTTAAAGATGTACCACGTGCTGATAAGCCAGTTGAAGCAAACAGTAATAAAATCGCATGGGGCTACTACTTTCTTACGATTATCCCCACAACTTGAAGAAAAACGTTTGGATGTGTTATATACCATCAATAGATTAACGAAGAACGCTCAAGTGAATGATCTTTACAATAATACTAGAAGAGAATATAGTTCGGCGGTCATGATTGAAAAACAAAAACATGCTGTCGAAGTTATCAATACTGCGACCAATAAACAAAAGGCTATATGGCAGTTAATAAACAAAGAGCCAAAAGGAAAGAAAGAAAATAACTAATTACTTTTCCAGTTTGGATGCTCAGAGTTTCAATAGTTATTTCTCCAGGATTGCAGTAAATACAGTCGAAGCTATCCCTGGTCCTAATCTAAATCCCAGTGTACTAGTCTCCAGAATGTTGAACGGAAGTGGAGAGTCCTTCTTCTTCTTAAAGCCTACTACTGAACATAAGATTCTCCAGACGGTCATTTCCCTACCAAATAAAAAAACCCGTGACATATACAATGTCTCAACCTACTTCGTTAAGAATGTTATTGACGTGTTAGCTATACCCATTACCAATATGGCGAACTGTTGCTTTACAAACGGCATATTTCCTGATGAACTTAAAGTGGCCAAAGCTTTCAAATCAGATAGTCCAGATGATTATAAACACTATAGACCTATTTCTATACTTCCTGTTTTTTCAAAAATCTTCGAATCTCTATTAAAAAGTAGATTTATTGAGTATATGGAAAATAACAAATAAAAAAACATAACAAAAGCGTTTGACGAGAAGGAGGATGTTCAATTATTGTGTTATGACTTGTCAAAGGCTTTTGATTGCGTCCAACATGAAATTCTGTTCAATAAACTGGAACATTATGGTATAAGAGGTCTACCAAATCAAATGATTCGTAGTTATCTTAACAATAGAATGCAATGTGTAGAGTGGAAAGGTCGAACTTCGGATGTTACTAATATTATATCTGGTGTCCCACAAGGATCAATTCTGGGCCCAATGCTCTTTATTATTTACATAAATGATCTTCCTATTAACATCTCAGCTGATGGCATTTATATATATGCTGATGATACATCTTTTGTGCTAACGTCGAAAGATAGAGTTAAACTTGAAAATAAGTCAGAAGTTGTTATAGCCGAAGCTGCGGAATGGTTTGGGGCCAACAGTTTGAAACTTAATGTCGAAAAGACGCAAAAACTACTATTAACAACTAAAATTGAGGGACGGGGGCAAGAATCTATTAAATTCCTGGGGATATATGTTAAAACCTAAGCTGAAACTCTCATGTTGAAACTACATGTTGTAGCAATATTTACGGTTAGGCGCATACGGACTATAGCTGGATATGAGGCTGCGAGAGCAATGCTGATTTGGGGGAATTCTCCGGCGGCCAAAGATATTTTCATGCAACAAAAGAAAGCATTACGGGTCTTAGCAGGTGAAAATAGTACTGCAAGCTGCAAACCACTTTTTCAACAACATCAGATACTTACCTTATCCTCTATCTTTATCCTAAGGAGTCTTCTTTACGTGCATTCCTCTAAAACCGAAAAAGTTGTACGGCGTATCCTGATGGCTGGCGCTTTCTATGCTGTGGAGGAGTTTCTTCAACTACCACCTTCGCAGATGGAGTCTTATGTTTAGTTTTGTAAGTTATATATATATTGTTTTTCTCTTGACGGTGCTTTATCTGTTTTATACTTTCTTTTATTACTTGTAAAACATTTGAAAGCTCAATAAATGTTGTTATTATTATTATTATTAAGCTGATGAAAACACATTAAAGGCATTAATTGATGCAAATTGAGAGGTTAAATTTATTGAATTCGAACATTCATGTCTATTTTAAATGCCTAGTGTCTAAAGTCCCTAGATTTACAAAGTACCGCGGTTCATGACGCCTGTTTTCGAGCCAAAATGGCGGTTCGACAACTTGTCACTGCATCTCACCACTTATTTACAAAAATATTGCCGTCTTGTTGCCTTTGGAGTTGCAAAAATAGCAGTAAGAAGGGCTTTCGAGTCTTAAGAGTACCACGAGAAAAAAGAATGGAGTTTTGGCGTAATGTTATGAATAGAACGACAGAGTTTGAAATTTCCCGCTTGACTTTCGAGCCAAAATGGCGGCAAACCGCGGTACTTTGTAAATCTAGGGACTTTACTAGTAGTAGGAGACAGAAAAACGATGACTGTCATTAGTTTTGTTAATGTTTTGTTCATCTTTTAGTTTAATTTCATATGTATGTTTTTTCCAGTTCACCAATTCCTTGAAACACTTTCTTGTTCTCGTTAATCAGCTGTTCAATTTTGTTTCCTAAATTTTCCTTCTTTTGAATTTCATCATCACTCTTTGCAGTAAATGCAGCTTTTCTATTGCTGGCAGGCCTGTGATACAAGGTGCATTTTCTATATCAACTACTTTGAAGTTTAAATTGGCTGTCTTATTACCAACTTTTACATCCAACTCTGTTTCACCAACTAGCTTGATTAGGCCTCCATTATATCCTTTCAACTGGACTGGAGACATTTTAACTTCAGTACTAACTGTTATAAACAGTTTTCTTATCTATTATATTCACTTCTGCTCCTGTGTCTATTTTAAATGCTACTTCTTTATTTTGAATACTTATGATTTGAGTCCATTTCTTTACTTTATCCATTCTGAATTCCATCAAACTTCCAACAAATAGATCAGTTTCTTCTATTTCTTGCTCCTCTTCCACCACATATGCCTTTTTGGATCTACAAATAATAACATAATGATTAACAATTTATGACATTTATTACACTTTCGCCCAAAAGCAGGATTTCTTCGGTGGATGCTTGTTCCCACAACTTTTACAACCGTTTTGTTTCATTTCTTCACTTTTGCAACCTTTTATCTCTTCTCTCTTGACTACTTCCTTTTCATTTTTTATTTTGCACACCATATTTTCCTCGTCTAGTTTCTTGGATTGCAACTCTGCTAGTTTTGATGCTTTGCAAATTCTAGTACAATCCTCCAGGCTTAATTTATTTTCTCTTAGAAGTCTATCTCTAACTTTATAATCCCTAAGTCCACATATTGATCTATCTCTAATTAATCTGAAAGCTAGACATATGGGTGGGTTCCTCATGTTCTTACGGAAAGAAATTTGTGTTGTGTCGTAGTTATCTCAAAATGATTCATTTTTGAAGCGGATCATCACTAAGGAAGATAAATGAGTTGTCAAAACACTTCAAAGTAGTTTTTTTTTGAGCTTCAGTGTACTGTCATCAGCTGGATATATTGCATGATTCACTTAAACAGAAAAGGCCAGAATTGATCAAGTTTGATAACTCGCCAATAATATATAAATGTATACATCAAGTAAGTATTGTTAAATATTACTTAAACGAAAAGCAATTTGATTATATTGATTATACAAGAACAATTTAGCATATTTTTTTCTAGGTGTAGCAACAACAACATAAATTGTGATATCATAAAAAACTAATAAGTTTATAAATACTATTCTGCGCAGATATTATTTAACAAACATATTTTTGAAACTTTTCCCTTCTACATTTCTTAATCGCCTATTAAAATCTCTAACTTCGTCTCACGATAACATTTTATTTATCGCGGTATGCGAGCGTACTCGGTGAGGTCGGCATGTCCTTCGCGAGTTCCACTCGTATTGTGAACGATCGGTACCAACCTGTGCCAGGCTCGGAGACTCCGAGACTCGGTCACTCTTCCCCACCACCGCAAGACCTTACTCAGTAAATAATTTATTCACCTGCTTTCAAACTGCGTTCCAACTATTAAATGTTAGAAAGACATTTCTACGCCTCCATAACCAAATATTTATCACATCAACAAAAACATGATAAAAATAACTAACCCAAAATGTAAATCGAATTTATTAACTTCAATTTTATAATGTGTAGGTCAGTTTCTTCTTGGGAAGAACCGTTACATAGTAGTGGGTTTAATCTTTCTCGTTTGCTTAAGAGAGGATACCGTTTTAAGCAGATTAACTGTAATTTTACAAATATAACTTAAGAAAAGTGATAATTATTAATGTAATATTATATAATATTAAATATTTAATGAATATTGCTCGTTCCAGTCTTAATTTAACTATAACATGATTGTATTGATTTTCAATGATTTCTAATTTCACTTTATTATTAACCATTGTTTACATATACTAAGTAATAGTTATCCAACTGAAGCAAACCTACTAAGTAGAAGGCTTGGTACACTGTCTTTTAAGCATGGAGGTGTGAGTCATACCTCTCTCTGTTGGATAGACATGTGTCTTTCACCAGAGAAAAAGTTAAAAGTGGATGGCGTTGCTGTAGCAAACCGCTACCAATCATCTTTACAAACATAAGTTCAAAAAACTACAAAACAATCAAAAACTAGCAGTATCGTGAACAAGATTTAATATTAATTAAATGTTGACTGCTGGAAATCCCGGCTGTAATTTTATTTAAAAAATATTAAATACTAATGTGAAATTGTGATCAATACAATATGTATTTGCTTGAAAATATATAAATAACAATCATAGGCGATGATGGACATGATTTTATTTATTGGTAAAGAATTTGCTTCTGCATAGAAATGGGTATAGCTATATCTGATATCTAACTGTTGTGGTTCTAATATTTGATATGGCACCGACAGAAGACATATGGAAAGCTTTAGCAACGTTAAATATAATCAAAAAATGTGTCAGTAACACTGATGAAGTTCTTCGATCTAGTGTATGCAGGCCATATTGTCACCAAGTACGAATTGAGCGCCGTTCGATCTGCTTGGCCATTGGTCGTCAACCCTACCTACGGATCGGACGCCAATTCGAAGACGACCCCTTTCGTCTTAAAAAAACCTTTGAGGGTTTTTTTTTTGTACATATTTTTTGTAAATAAATTATTTCGTTTTATTCAACAACTGTTGTTTCTTCTTCGGCGCAATCCATCCCCCGTAACAATTGGCGCCCAACGTATGGCCCGATAATGCCAAAAGGACCAACAACGAGAAGCCGTTCATTGTCGACACGGCCATATCCGACGAAGGAAGATTTGGCAAACTCTTCAGAAGAAGAGGGGCCCACCCAACCGATTAAAGAAGAGAAGAAAGGAAAAGAATCCCAAACGCAGAAGATGGGGAAGACCGCCGAAGAACCGAAACAAGACAGTGCGACCGTTCAGACACAGGTTTGCGCCCTGTCAAAGTTATTGGCCGAACATGTCTGCATCCCAAAAGCCGAGCCCCCGTGCTTCACCGGCGATTCCTTGGAGGATCCTGCAGAATTCATCAAGGTAATAAAGACATATTTCACTGACACCGGCATTCCATCAGCGGAACAAACAAAGAAAGCGACCAGTTTTCTTCGAGAAGATGCCGCTGTGTGGTGGAGTGCATTCGATGATTTGGAGATGTCCTTCGTGGAATTTCACCAAGCGCTGTTGGAAAGGTTCAACAGTCCGCAAATATTGGCACAAGTCAACGGCCAATATTTCAGCCGCCATCAGCAGACTGATGAATCGGTGCAGGCGTTTTTGAAACGCAAACACCTGCAAGCCCGTCGTCTGCACCGAGAACCGGACGACGACATTGGAATGATGGTTGCCCTGCTGCTACCTCAGCTACAGCTGCACCTGTCCCCCACGCCGGCCAACATACACGAGTTGCGACACAAAGCAATTCGCACGGAGGCGCTTCTGAAGAAGTCGGGCCTCCTCAAACAACCCACAACATCTCCAAAGGGTAAGAAGACTCCTGAAGGGGACAACGAGGACCCCAAGAAGAAGGTGCCCCGATGCTGGTACTGCCCCGGGTACCATTGGAACCGTGACTGTCCCCTACAACGCAGCACCGGTTCGCCCAGGACAACCCGGACGGCCGCAGTAATCTCCACATGGGAGGAACCTGGTAGCTCCAGCCGCTCGACTGTAATAATCGAGGTAGCAGGAAGGCGCAGCCTAGCTCTCCTGGATTCCGGCTCGACAAGCAACTTCGTCAGCTCAAGAGCCGTCGCGTCTTATAAACCGCTGGGAGACACCTACGCCACCCAAGCGGACCCGAATGCCCAGCTGCCCATCCTCGGGAAGGCCGAAATCCAGTTCACCATCGGTGGACTCCAGTGCACCCAGCAGTTTTTGGTGGTTCCCCGACTCAGCACCCCGTTTGTTTTTGGGGATCCCTGGTTCCGCGACCAAGGGGTGATCCTCGATTTCCAACGAGGCTGTTTTCACTTCGGGAAAGAGAAGAGGACCACGATGTACTTCCGACGGGACAGCCCCACTGCGCCACTGCCCGCTCTGGACATCAGTACTATCCGTCACCAATTTCCGGACAAACACAAAGAGGCCTTTCTAACGACGCTTCGTGCCTTCCCCGACGTGTTTACCGACTCCCATAAGAGTACCACAGGGGCAACTCAGCACAAACTGGAGCTCACCGAAGGAGCAAGGCCGTTTCGACTACCGCCATACCGCTGCTCCTATACCAAAAAGGAATTTATCGCCCGTGAAGTAGAGAAGATGTTGGCGGAAGGTGTCATTGAAGCCAGTCGTTCCCCGTATTCATCTTCGATCGTACTGGTGGAGAAGAAAGATGGGGCCAAGAGGTTTTGCGTCGACTACCGTCGATTAAACCAGCAAACGGTGGACGAGTCCTCAGCGTTGCCAATCATCCACGAGACGCTGCGGGACCTCAGCCAGGCTACCGTTTTTTCGAGCCTCGACCTGCGGTCCGGATATTGGCAAATCCCAATGGAGAAGGGGTCTCGACCCTTAACCGCCTTCACAACTCCCGACGGTGCCACCTACCAGTTTCGCGTCATGCCTTTCGGATTGAAGAATGCCCCGGCGACGTTCCAGAAGTTGATGACGCAAGAAGTGCTCCCTGGATACCTCCGGAAATTCGCCCTGGTGTACCTGGATGATGTCATCGTCTACAGCAACTCCTGGGAAGAACACCTTAGACACTTACACCTGGTGTTTGAACGACTCCGGTTACACAACCTCCGGTTATCACCGGAAAAATGCCACTTGGGGGCAACAACCATCGACTACCTGGGTCACCGGATTACACCAGGAGGAGTGGAGCCCTTACCGAACCACGTCAACTCCCTCTGCGACGCATCGAGACCGTCCAACAAGAAGCAGCTGCGATCCTTCTTGGGACTGTATAACTGGCTACGCGGGTTTATTCCACGCTGCGCCGAAGTGTTAACCCCGCTGACAGATCTCTTGCGGGGCCAGAAACAGTTTAAGTGGACAGCTGAAGCCGAGAACGCCTTTCTCGAGATTAAACAGCTACTGAGCCGCCCACTGCAACTTAGACGCCCGGACTTCACTCAACCTTTCGTGCTACAGACCGATGCCAGCGGGAAGGGAATTGCCGCGGTCCTCTACCAAGAACCGGGAAGGAAGATCATCGCATTTGCCAGCGCCAAGTTGTCTCCCACTGAGCAGCGCTACCATGCTAACGAACAGGAATGCTTGGCAGTCGTCTGGGCGATGCGATTTTTCCGACCGTACCTGGAGGACAGAAGATTCACCCTGCGCACCGACAGTAGAGCATTGTTATGGCTTGACACCATGAAGGACCGGAACGCCAAGTTAACCCGGTGGGCGCTCCTTCTTCAGGAATATAAATTTGACGTACAACACGTCCCGGGGGAACAGAACGAACTCCCGGACTTTCTCTCGCGCCAACCCGGGCATGAGGCAACGACCCCTGCGGGTCACACAGCGGACGTCGACCGGATGTTTCTTCCACCATCCGCCGAACAAGAACCAAAAAACGTCCGACCCCACATCGCATGTGTCGAATTCCCTGGGCTAGCAGACGACTTAAAAGATAGTCAACGACGAAATCCCCACAGCCAAAACCTGATTCGTACCCTGGACGGAATCAACGAGGCCGGTCCCGCAAACCCGGCGGAAGCTAGAGTCGCCGCCCAGTATTTAGTGCATGATGGGCTTTTGTGGAGACGACATCCCGATGGTAACCGATTGATCGTGCCACAGAACATGCACGACCACGTGTTGCACGCCTACCATGACGCGTCCACCGCAGGCCATCCCGGAGCTGAGGAAACCACGAGGGTCATCCTGAGGAAATACTGGTGGCTCGGCGTAGAGGAAGACGTGGCCAGACACGTCCGGGATTGCTGGGCCTGCTCATCGCTCAAGCGGGGACCCCTACAGGAACGGGCTCCATTACGACCACGAGCGCCCACACAACCATGGGAAGTTTTGGCAGTAGACCTCATGGGCCCGTACGTGAAAACACGAGATAACAACAGGTTTGTGTTCGTTGTCACCGACCTGTTCAGTCGATGGGTGGAGGCGTTTCCGGCCCCTACCAGCAGCGCTCCGAAAATCATAAACATCCTGGAGAGTGAGGTGTTTCCCCGGTATGGTTATCCAAGGGCCATTTTATCCGACAACGGGCCTCAGTTTACCAGCGCCAACTGGGACTCCGCGCTGAGACGTTGGGGGTGCCACCACTGGACGACGCCGATATACCATCCTCAGGCCAATCCTGCGGAGAGGAGGATTCAAGAAATAAAGAAATGCATACGGATCCAACTCCAGGGCATAAATCCAACGACCTGGGATCGACACATCAATCGGGCTCTATTCAACGTTCGGTCACGGCGCAACGCGGCGACAAGAGAAACCCCTGCCGCCCTGCTGTTGGGATACGAGTTACCGCGACCTGGGGAATGGTTTTTTGAGGGCCCCCAAGATGGTCAACAGCCAGCGGCAGGACGGGCCGAGAGAAGAAGACGAGCGCACAGGAACGAGCACCGATACCGCCAGCGATACGCTGGGGCTGTACCACCACCCAGGCGGTTCCTGCCAAGGCAGCTCGTAATGGAGCGGGCTCATGTAGCGACGCCGTTCGGTCCTCGTTGGATAGGACCCCACATGGTTATAGAGGAGGCCGGACCTACAACGTACTGGATCCGCAGACACCAGACTGCAGAGCCCAGCAAAGTCCACATCAACGACCTACGTCTGGCTCCTCCACCACATCGACACCCACCTGCGCAGCCCGAACCAGCGCCTTGAGGGAGGGGGTGTCACCAAGTACGAATTGAGCGCCGTTCGATCTGCTTGGCCATTGGTCGTCAACCCTACCTACGGATCGGACGGTCGCCAACCAACCACAACGCCCGGTTGATAGGGTTTTACCCAAGGGCGCCTATTTAAGGCGGCCGGGATTCCATCAGCGGGCAATTCCAACCGAACTCCGAAGCGACAACAACAGCGACAACAGCAGCGACAACAAGCCAGCACTTCAACCGCCAATTCGAAGACGACCCCTTTCGTCTTAAAAAAACCTTTGAGGGTTTTTTTTTTGTACATATTTTTTGTAAATAAATTATTTCGTTTTATTCAACAACTGTTGTTTCTTCTTCGGCGCAATCCATCCCCCGTAACAATATAATGCAGATAGCAGGTACAAAAACAGAACTACAACGAAACATTTATATCTGGAGAGCCTGCATAGAAGAAAGGGATATGTAAATAAATATAGGAAAATCCAATATTATACGAAAGGGGAAGAAGATGAAAACATGAATGTTCAAGTAAACGAAGAGACACTAGAAACAATGGATACTATACCAAATTTCGGCTGAGAACGATCTCCGACGTTTCTCACTCCTAATCACCACTGCTTTCTGTCCTTCCAGAGATCTTCCTCCACCTCTCGCTTTTATTTCTTTATCAATTCCCTCTCTTCAATTGACATGGCCATCATCTATGATGGTGCGTTTAGCATCCATGTTTCCCATGTTTTCGATCCACTTGCGACTCTTCGCCAATAGCCAATCTCTGAGGCTTCAAGATACTTTTTCCGTTTTTTATTTCCATGGCTATACTTCGTTTTCACATGAGACTATACTTCTTATCAAGTATAATTCGCCAAGAATCGTCAAGAATAATTTCCCTCAGTGTAAGATATCGTCATTCGTAATTGTCATATCCAGATATTTGTATATTGTAAATTTTGTGATTTGTTAGCAGTTTTCTAAAAGAAGATCCCTGTTCTGTACTCCTATACAGAGTAAAATAAAACTATTCCAGGATAGAATAAATCGAGGTAAAAAAAAATTTATGTAGTTTACCAATATTTCGTTTTAATTTAAAGCTTCTTCAGGGTAATCCTTAAACTAAATACAAAGAAATTCAGTAACAAATTGTAAAATTAACAAAAAGAAACTTACAATTGCAAGGAAATTACGCGAGAGATCAAGAACAACCAAAATATAGAATACATGTGATACAATGGCTAACTTTGGCAGAAACCATCTATATAAAAAATGAAACAAGTTCTCCTTTTCAAAAACACGAACGTCACGTGAAGCGCGAAAGTAACATGAAAAGTTGAAAATATAGAATTAAATTTTTAAACAAAAAGAATTGTTACGTCAAAACAAAAAGGAAAAAGCAATTATAAAATTACACTTATTATATGATCACAAATGTCAAAACATTAATGAAGTTACACCACATTAAGAGATTTGTTGTTTGTTATTATTATTATAAATTTCAAAAATACCAGAGTAAACAACGCTAAGTCTGTATCAGTTCTGAAGTTAACCGTACTGTTTTGAGTAGCAATATGAAACATTTCCAAAAACAACCGATTATGATAATTGTGTTCTTTGTCTAAGATTTTTGTTTCAGCAAAATTAAAGACACGACCAGTGTTTAGACTATGGTGTGCTAACGCATAACCTTTTTTTGTAAATTTTTACATCACCCTTGTATGTAGTTTCACGTGGGGGTGAATTTCTTCACAGCACTTAGGCCCCAGTGGGCACTTTGTAGGTCCTCACAATTACTGTTCATTCAAGTGTCAGAAAACCAGCCCAATCTTTTTATGAACGTTAACATAGAACAGAAAGGTATGTTCCTTATGTCCGAAATTTGGAGTAACGGTACTCCGAAAATGGATTCCTTTAAGTACGCGAGGTTGTGATAGTCACAACCAATATGACTTACCGTCTCGTCTTCCATTTCACATCCTCTATAGAGAGGTGTATTCGCCAGTTTCATGTACAACATTTGCTTACGTAACCTGCGGTCATGAAGTGGGTGAGAAGCTTCAAGCCACTTTTTGATTTTCCCAGAAACTGAGTAGATCTCTTCCGGTCAGGGTAGAGCAGAGTTTTCTTAGCAAAAACACCTGCTGTCCCATCCCATCTGTCGAAAAAAGCTCGATGGGAGATGGGGCTTATCAGATTTGATGCTGTATTACATTGCATTACATAGAATACATATCGGGTAGGCAGACTAACCAACCTTGCACCGCGACCCTAAGGATCTATTGCACCCCGATAGATATCGTTATCAAATTTCACTGTGCAGTCCAATGCTCTTAACGAACATTAATACCTTGCTCGGTGAAACGTCATTCAGATCTTTTGAGGAGATAAACTGCGACCCAAAAATCGAGAATCTGATACGGTTAACGGCAGGACAGTGGCATAAAACATGCTCAACCGTCTCTGTTTCTTCCGCACATAGTCGGCATTCAACGTCGTCGGCTAAACCCAACAAGTTGAGGTGTGCTTTTAATCGGCAGTGCCCAGTAAAAACACCCATTAGAACTTTTATACTACTACGGGCAAGTCCTAAAATATTCCCGGGTTTGACAGTGGCGATGTTAATAAACACCTTAGCATGTCTCAGTCCAGGAGAACTGGTCTACAGTAGGCGAAGTCTCTCTTCAGCCCACAGTCCAATCCTATATTTGGCCATCGCAAATGATACACCAACTGCTGGTTCCGGCCCCACAAACGCTTCAGCGCTGTCATCTCGTGCTAGCTTATCTGCCAATGCATTATGCTGTATTAACATCATATATGCTGTATTAACATCACCCTTATGTTGGCTTAAACGTTTTTTTAACCAGTGTCGTGTTTGACCCACGTAACAACTGTCACACGCGCCGCAAGGGACACCATAAATGGCGTTAGATTGGTGTTTAACCGGTATTTTATTCTTCAAGTTGGAAAAAACTGACGCCAACTTAATACCCCTTCAAATATTGAATAATCTTCAAATTCTGATCCATCTGATTATCTTTGAAAAATTTTATCAATTTATCCGTTAACTGTGGTACAAATATGATCTTTTTGTAATTGATCTGTTCTAATTTTTGTGACTGAGTATCTAATATCTGATTATTGCGGGAAGTGTTGAAAAGAAGTTTGTTAAGCAGTTTAGGAACATATGAATTTTCCCAAAAAGACATTTTTTAATTTTACTAAATTGGACTGGATGAGATGAGATTCTAAGTCCTCACACATCATATTCCTCTATCAGCTTTCTACTCATATATTCCAGATCTTCGTAGTCTTGCGCAATAACTATTTAGTCATATGCGGAGCACACTTTCACACTTGCGCTTCCAGTTTTTTAGTGTTTGCATTAGATAAATTTTAAATAGCGTTGGGAAACCTATCGATGTTTTATTTCCTACCTTTACTTTAGCTGTTAAATTGTCGTATAGTGTTGTGGCTGTTCTTATTAATGTTATTTGTATGTTAGTCTTTTTCAATGCCATTCAGAGTTTGTTATGTGATACACCGTCATATGCCCTTTAAGACTTTCTCATATATTTTACTAATCGAGCTTAATGGCTGGTCTACGGTAATTACCAGATACTTACGTATGATTATCACATTTACTTCTACCCTTTTGGATATTGTTGATAATATCGAAGTGCTCCATTCTTCTGGGAATTTTTCATTTATACATTTTTGAAAAAGTGCCGTTAGGTGTTTAAACAATTTTTCTATTCCATACTGAACAAGTTCTCTGAGAATGTTACCGGGACCGTGGACTTTACCATTTTTAAACTGTTTACTTGTGATTTGTATATTTTTAAACTCGCTTGTAGGGTTTGTTATGAACTTTTCCTGAACTATTCTCGTTCAGTAATTTATTGAAATAGCCGTTTCATTTTTCTGTTGTTATGGGTGATATTGAATCTTTCGTATCCTGTCTTATTCTTTTTAAGAATTTCCAAGTTTTTAAGCTTTGTTTTTCCACCTTTGTTGCGAACCAAAGCCTGTGTTTCCTTATATGTATATGATTGTATCGTGCGATTTTGTTCTTGGTGAATCGCATTTTTTATGATGGAACATAATGTATCAAATAATTGTGAAAGTTTGTATTTAAAAATTCGATAACAACTCTGGCATTATGTGCTGGTACGATGCACCAGCATGTTAAGTGTCAAAGTATAACAAAACTGAATAAAACTTTACAATGAATTTCGAAAATTATGAAAAATGTAACATGATGGAATGTTATATGTTATCAGATAAGAATGCGACGTTAGCCGCAGAATTGTATTTCACAAGATATCCGGAAAGAAGACAACCGCACGTAAGAAACTTTAGCCGGTTAGCAGAAAATTTAATAGATATTTGGTCCTTCCCCAAACCACATACAAAAACATACCAAAATGACCTGCAAGAGAAATTGCAACAAGACGTTTGACCCAAAAGCCGCTGCTCCCGAATATGAAAGAAAAATAAGTATAAACCATACAAAGCGGGACTAACTCATTATTTACGTGCCGGAGATGTCAATCGAAGATTAGAATTTTGTAGATGATATTTAAAAAAATTAAATAATCTGCTGTTTGTTCAAAATGTTATCTGGACCGATGAAGTCTCTGAGTGTTCAAAAAAGATTGGGGTTCAATGTATGGTGTGCCCTTTTAGATAATAGAATTTTGACATATAGTATCTACCATAAAAACTTAAACTCAGGGAAATACCTCAATATATTAAGGCAGCACATTGAGCATTTGGTCGACAATTTGCCACTAAATATGTCTCAAATGATATATTTTCAATATGACGGAGCACCAGCATATAATGCCAGAGTTGTTAGTAAATTTTTAAATACTACTACAAACTCAAGGACAATAGAATCTAACAGGACTGCTACATCCATTGTTGTGACAGCCTACCCGCAAACTACGTCACACCATTTTCCACGCCCAGCTGTTGTTATGGTCTATGCGTTTGCTGTGTGTTTTTAGAGGTTATATCCTAGACGTATTCATATTAGTTTTGAAGTTTTATGTTCTTAGACGTATTAATGTCTATCATATAACCTCTAAAAACATAGACAGTTATCTACCAGACGCAGGCGTGGCAAATAGTGTGACGTAGACTGCGATGTAGCAGTCCTGTTAGATTCTACTGTCCTTGCTACAAACTTTGCCAATAATTGGAAACAATGCTTTCCCTCATACCATGAGGTTATCACCATAACAACATTAACTTTTAAATACATACAATAGTTTTAGAAAGAACAAAAAAAATTGATACATTATATTCCATCATAGTATGTATAGTTATCACCATAGCAACAATTAGATTTAGATGGAACAAAATGAATTTTTGTTAATTATTCAATAACTATAAGAAATATACCCCACAAACTATATATATTTGTTATCAAAAGAAAATAACAAATTATTTTAAGTTATAGCCAACTATGGTTTCCATTTAAAAAAATAAAGTTACGTCTAAAATCTCGAAAATAAAAGATGGGAAAAAAATTCTACCTACGCCACTGCATTCTTCGTAAAAAGTTGCCCATATAATGTTTTATTTATAATACTCCATCTTTGATAATAAGTGAGATATTCGCTATTGTCGTTTTCGCAAAATTTTCAGTTTTTCCGATAGGGCGAAAACAAAAGACGATAGCTGTTCGGAGTTTTCGGCATTAGCATTTCCTCGAAAAACGAGATCATGACATGTAAGCTACTTTTTTTCCTTCTCTTTTAGTTTCGGAGATAGCCTATGCGGACATCGAAATTGGGACACCCTGTACCCTTCCCAACATATTATCTAACCTTTTCCTCTTATACAGTCATGATCCAGGCTGTTTAAATTAAATCTGTTGATTCTGTTTTCTTATCATGCGTTGTTCTCATTTCTAGCAGATGATGATCTGATCCGCATGCTGCTTCTGGATCCACTTTCACAACGTGAACTTTGATTGGTGTTGTCTATTTTGTTATATTATAGTGTATTATTGACTTTAATTCTTTTGTCCAAGAATATTTGTGGATTTCTATTTGTATTACCAAACCAATTACGTATCTTGCAAGAATTTTATGTGCAAAATATGTAATTGGTTTTGTTGAATTGTAATTTCCATGGTGTCTGTGCAAATATATCTACGACATCATTGTAGACTTGTCACAAAAATTAGTTTCGACGGTTTAACTTGTTGGCGGAAAAGATATAAAAGTATCATTTCCGTAGCTATTGTTGGAAAATATTCAGTTTCCTTCAGAGTTCTTGAAGAGTTACATTTATTAGAATTTGCTACCCATGCCAATATTGCAACCATATATCAGCTTCTTTACAAAGGTTTTAAATAGAATAAAATTATTCAGCGGATTGTAATTTAGTCAACAAATGTATTGGATTTGCGGATGTTAAATATTTACGGAGTGACAAGCTCAAAACGTAAGTTACTGCGTTATTTTCTTCAAGCTTGTTGTTGAAGATATAGTAGGATATGGTACGTAAAGAATATACTGAATGATGCATTTGACTATATCATTGGTAATTTAAGAAATTTGTTAATACATGCTTACAAATTATGTTTCGTGTTGGTTTTTCTGTGTTTTTAAGAACTTTAATCGTTCTCATGTACTTATAACGTTAAGAAAATGTATGCTAACACCTCGAAAAGTATTGACGGCAGGTTCTAATTGCGAAGTCTACTTTACTATTACAACATGGCAACAATGAAGTTGCCGCTGGTGGCAGTTAAGCGCTGATATCTTCAATGCTCCATGAGACTTCCATAGCTTGTGGCTATTGCAACGCTTTTTGCTCTCCTTGATTTGGTCACTAATGGGTCGTTGGTTTGTTCTCACCCACAACTCTTCATTGGATATCACCTCCGGCCATCTCACGTGTATAATGCATCGCAGGCATTGATTAATGACCCATGTTTCATACCTATACAGGAGGATTAACTTTACGTTACTATTGAACAAGCGAAGTTTTGTTCTTTTTGAAATGTTCTTATTTCACCCGACAGGATACGATTGCACGAATGCCCCATTTGCTCTCAGTAATCGTTTCTTCACATCCTCTTCTGCCATTTAATCTTCCACAACAATGCTACCAAGATACACGATTGTTTGTCTTCGACTACAGAATTGCAACTCATCTCCTTCGTTTTTTCCATTCTCAACACTCTCTCCAATACCAGCAGGAACAGTATGGACGACAGAACACACCCATGTCTCACTCCAGAATGCCTGGATAGAGTCGGTAAGTTTTTCAATATGCGTTACTTGACACTCATACCCCTCATACACCTCTCTGACAACACTGATGATCTTCCGAGAGACCCCGTATTCTTGCAGAGTATACCTATGATTCTTCTTGTGAACGAGTCAAAGGCTTTCTCAAAGTCTATGAAAGTCAAGTGGAGCGTACTTTGTCATTCTGCGCTCTACTCAATAATTATGCAGAGTGTGTTAATAAGATTAACGCAACTTCGGTGTTTACGGAATCTTGTATGCTCTCTCCTCAAACGCCTTTCCATGGAGTCCTTAATCCGATTTAGGATTATCCTGGAGAGTACTTTACTTGCCACTGACAAAACAGTGATGCCTTGTCAGTTGTTACAATAAGTCCTGTCACTTTCCAATTCTATGGCAAGAAAAGACACGAGAAAACAATGATTTGCCAATCAAAACAGTCGTTATCAACCGATCAAGCGTCCCATTAGAGGAGGAAACTAAAGTATTCGCCAAAGGCTTAAATTATGCAGTCGCTCCAAATAGGGTTCCCAAAGCCGAAATTATTTATTTATGTTATTTTACTTCCGAAATTACAGGGTTGCCCCTAATTACAAATTTCAGAACTTAAGTCTACTAGTACATAATATAACCAATAAAAACAAGCAAAACAACCAAGATCAAGCATAAATGTCAATTAACCCATCACAGAACGCGCAGGATATGTTTAACCAAAACTTTAAAAAATGAACAGTATTACATCACAAATTACAGAATTCAATGACAAAAATTAAGTTTGGCTACTGAGTGGCTGCAGCACTTATCAAAGGTGTCAAATGTTGTTTAAACGATCTAATACCAATACCAAACAGAGGTATGAAGCAAGAAGCCGACAGTGTGTTGTACAGTGAAAGGATTTTAATAAGAGGAGAATTTCGTCTCAGTGCAGTTGAAAACCGAGGAACATAGAAAAGATTCTTTAGCCTACCACCATATGCAGGCGCATAGAATCCAATATTTTCTAATATTAATGGAGTATTTATACTATTATTCAACATTTTATGTAGAAAACAGAGTGATATAATTTTTCTTCTGAGAGACAACCTGGTGATCTTAAATAATTTGCGTGAAAATTCGTACGATCTAAAACTAATGAAAACACGGAATTTTTTGTAGTAGAGATACCTAATGAATTTATTTTGAATAGTTTCTATTAAATTAGAATAAAGAATTGACCCGAGATCCCATACTATTACCGCATATTCCAGCTTAGATCGCACTCAAGAGTTGAACAGTAATTACAGCGTCTGTAAATTTGAGAAACTGTACCCATTTCTATTGACATCTTCTTAGGGGAATGCGACCGTGGTTACGGGCAGAAATGAATACGACGACAACATCACGAGCCTTTTGGACCCAGCCACCTATAAGAGATAAAAAAGGACTCAACCAAGACGATAGTAAGGAAGATGAAAGAACTGAAAGAATTTCTAGACCACTTCAATTTACAACACCCCATGATAAAATTTACCATGGAAACAAACTGCAAAACAGTTGCCATTCCTGGATGTGTTGGTCACTAGGAAGATAGATGGGGGCATGGAACTGGAAGTATATCAAAAGAAGACGCATACGAATGAATTACCTGCACGCTTCATCCCACCACCATCCACAACAGAAGAGGTCCGTGATTCAAGCCTTAATTCAGCGAGCAGAGAGAATATGCGATAAAGAGAACTTGAGGAAAGAAGAAAGATTCGTAGAAGATGTACTACAGAAGAACGGCTATACGATGACGGATATCCAACGAGCCTTCAAATCACGCAAACAGAAGGATGACTCGGTAAGTACGACACCAGCCGGTTTTATCTGCCTTGCTTATGTTTCGGGTGACAGAGCGAATTGCTAGGTGTCTAAAGAAGAATTATATAGTGGTACGATACGGTACAGTAAGCAAAATACAAAACGCTCTTCTGATAGCCAAAGACAAACCAACACCATTAAAGGGAGCAGGACTCTTTCGGCTTTTGTGCAGATGCTGGAAATATTGCGTTGGCCAAACTGGACGTAACATCGAATGCTGCATCAAGAAACATGAGAGGGATGTCCGACTGAGAAAAGTTCAACAGTCTGCAGTCGCAGAGCATTGCCATGGAGGCGGACACACCACCATACAGTTTGACAAATCCAAAGTGCTAGCGAGAAACGGACACTACTTCCAAAGATTGATGAGAGAGGAGATAGAGATTCATCGACATGGGAATAACATGAATAGTGAAGACGGTTGGGAACTCAGCCGTACATGGAAGATGCTAGTGAACTCAACGAAACCATCTCCACTCGGATTTGACAAAAACAACGTAGTTGACAATTAGACACTAATTTGTTATAATTATCTTTACCTAATTCCATTATGAAAATTAAATTTTACATGTTTTTCTGTCGTTATGTAACGTATCTTGTTTTTAAAAATTCTGATTTCATTACATCACTAGTCATGTAATGAATTCCATTACTTAACATGATGTGAAACGGCTAATTTATTGTCAAATTTTAACCGATTTCGCCACTTCGAACTTGTTTCTTAAGAAGGTTTAAACATATAAATACTATATTATGTAGCAATATGTTTAAAATAATCAAAGAGACCTTGTAGTGTTTATATACCGCGCATTTCTGTAACACAAAGATGTTAAACTTCGTTTGAGTGATCGGAAAAACTCAAATTCCTAAGTTCTAATATTAATAAAAATATTGTAAATGTTTAAATCATTAAGTAAATGTTTAATACTAAGCATTTACTATTACCTTAAACATCCTTAAACATATCTAGATATATTTTTAGACTATACTTTTATAAGATTTATTGCAAAGAAAACAATTCCTTTTAAAATTGAATTTTCTTAAATGGCGAATTAATGTAGAACCGCAAGTTATGTAATGCTACAGCAATTATCCAGAATCGTGGCTTTATGTAATTTCTTAGAAGAACGTTAGTTTCAATTAGCAGTCGTCAATATAACACATCGGTTACATTTGTTGGTGTTTCATCGATAAAACAACAGTATAGTCGCAGGTTAATCGTAAATTTTGAAATTTAACAATACGTTTTTAAATCTCGAAATTGCACAATTTAGCTTGTTGATACAATGCCGGACATTAAATCCTGCATTGCATGTGTACAAAATTACAGTTATTATTTCCTCGTGTACGATAAGAACAGAACGGAAATGGTATTTGTGCGTGAGAGGGCGGTGACCAGTAGAAATAGTCATAAATTTTACTCATTCGGTCACAATTTTAATACATTACATAAAATGACATTTAAAAAAATTTAAATAACATTTAACAGAAGCGTGCCGTCAAAAGTCTTTACTTTTTCTCGACATTTTATTCCGCAAGAGAATAGTTTCTTTAAAATATTTAAGGTTGGTTTACACTAAGTGTATCGTATTCGCGCAATTGTTTTGTGATACATACAAACTTGATGACTGTTGTGCCTTTATTATATACAAAAAATTGGAAGTACTAAACGGTCTTCGAGCAAGTTTTTCTTCATAAAATAATTACGCCAATTGATTCGCGTAGTGTAAATTCTTCTTTAGAACCTTTAGATTCTCTAAGGTTATGTAAATGTTCATTTCCATTATTTGAAGGTTATGCCCCGAGTTTCGGTTCAAGCTAGATTTTGCTGGTGTTCGTCGAAATCATTCTCCGCAAATTTCAGGGATCGTCATCAATCATGCAATAGAAATATTTGGGAGGAGAGATTGCGAAGGAGAAGAGGGGGCGAAGAAGGAGAATGGAACTCTCATCAAAGTTCTCACGATTACAGAGAACCACGTTGCAATTTTCTTTCTTTGCCGTTCGCCATCGGTCTCAATGGAGTCACTCGGTACTTTGTCTCCGAGGATTTCACGCACTAGGTCAGGAATTATTGCGGCACACTTTAAAAGATTTCTTCTATGTTTATGGAGTTATTCTTTCCACTTTTAAAAGTTCATGTTTTTAAAAAGTTATTACAATTTTTGTTGTTGAACATTAGAAAATCATCTACCTCAAAGAATACGTGTAACCAAGAATATACTAAAGCTACTTGTTTAAAATCTAAATCAGTGTCAAAATGTAACAAAAAAAAACAGCTGAGTGTATCTACTTCATTTAAATAGCTTCTATTTAATTTGGTTTTAAGTTATACGATTTGATTTACATGATGTCATGTACATAATGAATCAGGTTTTCATTTTACTACAATACTATTAACATATAAAAGGTAGACATTTGAAAATGTGTCTAAATCTTACACTCAAACAGACGCGTAATAAGTACACGCGTGGAGAAAATACATTTAAACAGGCCCTGGACTATAAGCTAGGTCTTTGCACATGAATACCGACAGAAAATGAGAAACAGAATCAATATGACAAAATGTCTGGAATGAGGAGGCGAAGAAGACAATAAAGAGAATAACTGATGCTATACGAAAGTTGATAAGAATGAGAAGGAGCCAGCTCGATGAGCTGCAAGTGGTTTAAAAATAGAATGATATAAAGAAAAATTATCTTAAGCTAGGTGTCCACTTGCGAGAAATGCTCTTGAGAGAAGCTATCGAGAGTATTTTTCCTGGTGAACACGCATCTGAGAGTAACTATCAGAGAGTCTACACCAACTTTCGGAGAGTGAACAAGTTGAGACTTGTACTCACGTGGACACGCACAATTTATACATACCTATATCGTGAGAGTAACTGTCAAAAAACGAACACGATTCGAATTTTGCTGTGAGTAGCTGCGAGTTTTCTCTAATACGTTTAAAGATGACACCTGAAAGAAAATGGTACCAAGAACAAATATTTGAATCAATTGAAGTGTATAAAGAAAATTCAGTTCTTTGGAATACCAAATCTAAAGAACATAGAAATCTGGAAGCGAATGTAGTCTTCTGTAAGAAGTATGTGCTTCATTTGCAATATCTAATCTTTCACTAGCAATACTTAGTCTTCTGCCAGCAATATCTAGTCTTTTGCAGCAATATCTAGTCTTCTACCAACAGTATTTCGTCTTCTGGTAGTAGTGTGAAGTCTTCTGTAAGAAGAATCTGCTTCATTTGCAACATCTACTCTTTCATTAGTCTTCTGCCAGCTACCTGCTGTGTCTTTCAGCAATTGACGTGTTTAAGTTTATAATTTCTAATAATTTTCCAAAATACTGCCAAGCCACTATTAAGCTATCACGTGCACGACAATAAACTTATAGTTTGCATTTATAAGTGCCATTGAAGCAACCGAGTTCACTTTTTGTGAATCCAGTATGCCAAATAACTAACAATTTGATAACAAATGTTGATATTTGTTGATACCCAGTTCTAATCTACGCCAAATCTCCAACAAATGGTTTCACCCAATAGCTTCTTTTTATTTTTTTCTGTTTGTTTCTTTTTTTAATTTTGTACAACACTATTGCACTTGCAATTTTTTTACATCTATGTTTACACACACCAAACACTGAAAGAAAATAAATTTTGCTTTCCATAGCACGATCCTGAGAGAATTGTCTGAGAGAAAGCTCTCGGAAGTTTTATAGAAGCTCTCGGAGAGCTAAAAGAGTCAAAAAGTGGACACACAATTGAGAGTAGATATCGAGAGTTACTCTCAGAAGTTTCTCTCAAGTACATTTTTAACACCTTTAAGTACATTAAGAATGTAAATAGTACCAAAATAATCTATCACTCATTATGGTACACCAGCTTCACAGTATTTAAGTATCTCTTGGAAACTGAAATGGAAGGATATGATACTACATGTGAAACCCGAAAAAAAAAAGAAAGTTCTTATGGTGTAACAACAGATTATGTATATTTTCATTTCAGTCGACCATGCCAATATGTAAGTGATTTTGTAAACTGCTGCAACTTTTTGGAGTGACATCTTTTATTTTTCGATAACGTATATTGTGACAATCTCAAAACAAAATAAGCATTTTGATGCGCATGTCAATACCTGCCGTGAAGCGTTGTTGTTGAAGTTTCAATAAACAACAGATAACACAAAATACGAATCTTACGAATCCGGGACTCTTCTATGCCCCAGTACTAAAACAACATGGCGAAAGTCGCCGCAAAGGTGACGATAACACTGTATCTGAACTGCTCGGCCAAATTTCATTACCGGAACAAAACTGTAAAAAAAGATTCTCAACATTAATTGAAGCAATAATTGGTTTGTTATTTTAACCATTTATCCGAGTTAACTAAGTTCATTGTTCTCTTGATACGACCATTTAGTTCATAACAAGTAATTGTCAGAGAAAAGCAGTGTTAAATTTTGAAAACTAGATATGAAATTTACTAACGAACAAATGGCAGACATACATTTCATGTATAGGCGAACAAATAATAAAAGTAATTTGTGCTTTATGTCGAAACATTTCCGAATCGAAGGGACTTTTGCGTCGTAAATATCTGCAGCTGTACTTTTCATAAGTGATATATTCATTCTCATGAGCATAATATGACAACATCTTCATTTAAATCACTAGATCTTTAAAGAAACTTAATAATTCAAGTAAATTAATTTGTTCAGGTGAAGTGTGACTTTCTTGGACATATGTATATAAAAAAGCGCTTGCATTAACATAAAGCGGTTTGAATCCATTTATAGCAATAGCTCCATGTGTGCACGCTAATCAACTTCTACGTTAAATTCATCAGCTGGATCTGGTACGCATATCACACCTTTTTCATATAAACTTACACTTTAAATAGAGATAAATGGATAATAATAATGTATAAGCATGAATTAATAATGAAACATAAATATGTATACATACAGAATATTTTATTTATGTCTAATAATGAAAAATATTCTAATATCAAATTTCAATGTTCTAATCGGTACATTGTTGCTGTATATTATGAATTTACTCAATTACAAAAAAAATGTAAAAAAACAACGATTTTGCACATCAAATGGATTTTATTTTAGTTATTTTTCTCTACCGGTTTCGCTACATTACTCGTAGTATCATCAAGAGATTACCTGGATAGATATAAAACATTTTTACAAATTAAACTTAAAACGATAGTCACATTACATTATTCATTTGGAATTTTCAGAGATAAAAAATTAATTACATTTAACATATTAAACAAATCAAAACATACGTCAAATGTCACAAAAGATTCTTAAAATAGACGATGTTGAGTATTTTTCTTAATTTGTTTCTACTTTTAAATTGTCACTAAAAATCTTTGGAGAATCGAGAATAAATTATGTTATGGCGTCGTACTCTTTGCTGCTAAATTATATTTTGTGAGGTTAGGAACTGTGTGGTTGATAATTTTCATTTTTGTCAAATGGTATTACCGTGGAGGGTGGGGATGACATTTCAAATTTGAAATAATAACACAATTAAAAGCAACTTTAAAACATAGAACATATTAAATCTAACATGGGATCCTAGGGATGAGGATAGGTTAGAAAAGGACAGGGGTGATATAGGCGTATGACGGTAGAGAGAAATAACTAAAACAAAATCCATTTGAAGTGCAAAATCGTTGTGTTTTTTTACATTGAATATAAAATGGAAAGAAAATCATTAACTAATACAAAAAATAATGTTTAGATCAAAGGTTTAGATGTATTTATGAAGTAGTGTTTATATTAACTTTAAAATATAGTTCTTCAACAATAATTTGTAATCCTCAGGATTAAGATCGTTGCTTGGCTATATGTGTTTTGCTATTCAACATATCCATGTATGACCTACCAATACCTAGGCTAAGCAGTCTCGGAATGTTTGCAGATGACATGGTAATTTTAACACAAAACTATGATCTCGAAGAAACTATAGAGCAGGTGCAAAGTTCACTCAACGAAACTATTAAATGGCTGAATAAATGGAATATATAACTCAAATCATAATCAACCCAAACAAATGCGAAGGAAAAATTTTTACCCTGAGAAAAATAAGAAATCCTACCTTACTAACAATAAATAACCAAGGACAGGAGAATCTAACAGGGCTGCTACATCCATTGTTGTGACAACCTGCCCGCAAACTACGTCACACCATTTTCCACGCCCAGCTGTTGTTATGGTCTATGTGTTTGCTGTGTGTTTTTAGAGGTTATATCCTAGACGTATTCATATTAGTTTTAAAGTTTTATATTTTTAGACGTATAATGTCTATCATATAATCTCTAAAAATACAGACGGTTACCAGGCGTGGCAAATAATGTGACGTAGAGTGCGGGCAACCAACCCGTAGTGGACTACAAAAATACAATGGATGTAGCAGTCCTGTTAGATTCTACTGTCCTTGTAAATAACCACGAAATAAAATGGAATCCAAAGGACAAAGCAGTAAAATATCTGGAAGTCATGCTAGATCAAAGGTTAACATGGAGTATATATATCAACTACAAACTAAATCGTGTTTACATTAGAATGCTAAACGAAGCTTTCAGAAGCATCGTATCAAATAAAATAGTTTAATGAACATGAACGAAGATTTAGAAAAAAGTTAAAAAAATATAAGTGAAAATGTCTTTCCACTGTCAATATCTACTCCAACATATATTAACATTATCCTAGACATTTTTAACTCCCGTAAAAAAAATTTATTTATGTATTAATCTATATATGTGTTATGGGCCCCAAAATCCATTTTGACAATTTTTGACATTACATCTGTATGTATGAAGATCTGTATCTTATGGGATATATTCCTCAATCGGAAGAGGTACTTATATAGACATATATCTATCTCTTTTTACACAAACTTGCACTTTAAATAAAGATAATCAATGTAACTTAATAACACGTGTTACTAATGGTGGAAAACAGTTATTAAACAGTTAGTTATTGCATGGTCACATAAGTGTAACATGTAGAAATTCAATGCTATTTATAATAGTATTTTGAAATTACAGCGCTTTTAATTAGGCCACATTTAATGAATATTTAAAAAAGTTAAAAAATAAGTAAGTAAATAAATTATGTTTCGATGGTCCAGGTGTTACAGGAAATTTCGAATGTGAAGTAAGGTTTGAAGTTAATTAAATGCGACGACTACCTTTTATTATAATTACAAATATACGTGATATGTGTGATTTATTATGTGTTGTAAAAGTAATTTGTATTAAGAAGTTCCGTGTGTTGTGAAGAATACGTCCTCTTCTAAGTAGAGAAATTTTAACAAATCAATCGTTAAACGTTTTGATGAAAAACCAAACAAACCTCTTTTTGGAAATTTCCGATTACAGTTTAATTGAAATTTTGGTATGTGAATATTTTTTGAGGATATGAAGACTTACACAATATTCTATTTAGGTATCTCTCTTTTACCTCAGTTAGAAGATATGATAAATCTTTAGAAATCTTTGATTTTGTTATAATAGCTACATTTCGCTAAAGTTAATTTCGTTATAGTAGCTAATTGTGTTTTTGAGTTGTTTTGTCTAAACTTTTATATACACAACGTAATAAAACGGCCTGAAAATGTATGAATCTGTAAAAATCTTGACGGTGAATGTTTGCTGAATTGTAATAATTTCTCTTTAACCTCGAAAGTAATAACAATGGCCGTAACTTACAATTAGTGAAATCTTCTTGAAAACGTTTCCTAAGAAGAAACAAAAGGAACCCCTATAATACCCTAGATATTTGTCGAAAAAAGCGTTCTTCGACCTTTGACCTCGCGTAAAATATTTAACAGTATAAGGATCGATAAGGACTCTTCAATTTTCATTAAACCACGAAAAAATCTATATCAAAATTCGGCCGACTGGAAATTACTCCGAAGTTCACGTCTACAGTAGATAAGTATAATTAATTATTTTACAATTATTAATTTACAATATAAAACATATATTTTTTTATTTTCTTCTTTATTTTCTTTGCTTTCCTCCGAACAAAACAGTATTTTTCTCCAAACGATGTAATATAAATTTTTACTACTTTAATTTTGGGAACGACAGCAACGACGACGACCTAATATAAACTTGACGACAAATTAATAAATAATGAACAAAGTTTTTGACAGTTTGGTTCTTACACGAATTTTTAATTATGAAAACGCAGATTATAAATTAATATCTAATTAAAGTTTTTATTGTAAATATTGAACAAAGAATGGTATTCTCAAAATTTTTAAATGTTATATGAAGGTGAAAAGAGACAAATGACGAAGTAACAATACGTAATCAATACGTCTATTGATTGTTACTCTAAGTATTAAATTTAATGTTTTTTGATGAAATTTATGGGGTATTTAAATTATTTGTCCTATATTTCAGAAATGGCACAACATAGCGAGGATTGGATTTTGCAGGGCAGTTTACTTTTGTAGGAAAATAGTATTTTCTTTGAGAAAACAGTTTTGCAAAGAAGTGTTTTTGATCGATATTTAATGATTTACTTATACAGCAAAGCATACAGCACAACTTATAAAAGATACTGCTGTGTTTTTACTTAAACAATACAAATTTAACAGAAAACACAAATTGTGTTGTTTTACTTACATTTGTTGAACCAGTTCACGTACACTTCACAAATGGACTATGAAGATCTCTCTGGAGACTCTTAACATGTGGGTAATTACCCCTTGGGAGGTAAAATATCAGTATGGGATAGGGAATGGAGCCACAAAGAATGCCTTATGTTTGCACTGCAGTTGGACGAGTCAATTGACGTGTCTTCTTGTTTACAATTACTCTTTTGCTACTTCGCGCTATCGTTCGCTACTTAAAAGATGATCGTGTTAAAGAAGAATATATGTTTTCTAAATCATTACTCACCACTATTCGCGGTGAAGATGTATTTCTCACTCTAAAACAGTTTATTGAGAAAAATAATTTGTAGTGGTCATAGTTAGTTGATGTGTGTGCTAACGGTGCGCCTTCCATGATGGATGTTCGTTCTGGATATCAAACATTCGTGAAACAATATTTTGATAACACAACTATGTCAACTATGTCGCAACTAATTTACGCACTTGTCCGAAACCGCATACAACAAAGAAATATGCTATTTCACTGATTCCATAGTTCACTATCTATCTTTTTTGATAAATTTGTTGAACCAATATTTCCCAGACATAGAGAACCGTCAAGCTACATGTTGGACACCGTGACCATTTTCTACAGATGATGAAATCATCAAGTTCAGTTTCTCGAATTAGGCGAAGTCAGTAAATAAACTAAACATAAAAAATCTTGTGATGAAGAAAACATTAACCATCCCATTAATTATTCAAAATTTATGTGTAATATTTTTAATAATAAAAACATTATTATAGTACTGTATGGTATTTTTTATGAAGAGGTAAATCCCTAGTCCTGAGCAAGTCGTATGGGTAATCATGGTGAAAAGGTTAAGAAACAACTGTTCTAGACACTATACAATAATTAGTATGAGCACATTGATAACATTGCTGCCACCGAATCTGAGAACTGAACTGAACTGAACTGTAAAAGAGGACGAAAAAGAGGATGAGGAAGAAGATGCAAATACCGAAGTATTCCCAGAGATACCAGGTGAAATGACGATGAAATACAAAGAAGATTAAAACTAGAAAAGCACCCGGGCTTTTTAGAACGTACCAAATGCGCTATTGAAATATGGAGGACAACAGTTTATGACAGAACTCATAAAGCTCTTCAATAAAATATTATTAACCAAAGAAGTTCATAATGACTGGAAAAAGAGTATAACCAGTGAGGTTTACTTGTTGCGAATTAAATAATATTTGTCAGTATAACCTCTTTTAAGGATAAAAATAAAAATGCGTATTCAACCGGTGGAAAGGAATAAATAAAAATATTACATGGAATTAGTCGAGGAAAACAAAGTCTGAATCACGCAGTTGTTTATGTACAAAAGGTTTTTCAGTGGAATGTAAAGAGGTTGGCGTTGGCTTTAAATTGGAAAATATTTGTTGTAGACTGATTAGTAAAGGATTAACATCCACTGAGTTGTGAGAATTTATGAAAAATTCACCTGGTAAACGTAACGGTTGACCGTAAACCAGTTCTGCTGAGGAACAACCTAAATCTTCTTTCAATGAAGACCTTAGACCTAATAATATTATAGGAAGATCTTGTTTCCACCTATTAGTTTTACCTCTAGCAATAATGGCAGTTTTCAAAGTTCTGTGAAATCTCTCTAAGATGCCATTACTTTGAGGATGGTAACAGAAAATTTGTTTTGAGCCAAACAATCGATTAAATTCTGTAAAAAGTTGTGATTCAAATTGTCAGCCCTGATTGTGCGTAATTGTGTGTGATATTCCAAACCTTGAAAAGTAATGCGTCAATAGAGCAGTTGCGACAGTAGAACTTGACGTATTTTTGAGAGGATAAACTTCTGGCCACCTTGTAAAACGGTCGATAACTGTAAGAACAAAAGAATAACCAAGGGAAGGCGTGGTAACTCCATGGTTTAATGATTTAACAAATATTAGAATTTAAAATCAGGTGGGTTCTGTGACGGTAACGCTACAACCAGTAATGACCAGAAAATTATAGAGGAATACCCTGTTAAGATCAACCATGAACTTTTACGAAGATCATAGAAGCAATAATGAGTGAATATGTAAATATATCGGAGGAACAACAGGTGTCCAGGAAAAATTGATAAACCGTGGATGCAAAACTTGCTCTGGAAAACAAAGCAATAGAGCGAGTGATGTCATTTCACTATCTAGACATACAAATAACCTCATATTAAAAAAGGATAAAGGCTAAAAAACAAAGCTAGCTGAATATCTAAATGTACAAAACCTGTATTAGATCCATACTAACATACACTACAGAAACAGGAGCAGACAACAAAAGAACGAAAAGTATTCTTCGAACAACAGAAATGAAGACACACGAGTTGATTCTGGAAAAACAGGTCTTCCTCCCCATTGTCGCTGCGTTCAGGTTTCTCTCCCCTCGCTTACTCACGACGTGCGACCTTTTTTGAGTACTTTGGCTTTTATCAAGTGATTATTCGTCCATATTTGAATCGATGATGTTTGGGAAAATAAAGAAGTGTTTGCTGAGATCCTGTAGCTGATAGAAGGTAGTTATTTTTGCGGCGGTAGCAATAGCAAGTTTGGAGGCCTTAAAGTACACATGTATATACATAGATAGAAATATATGCCCAAATAGCAGCATTAGTAAGGAAACAGTTTTCGAAGCAACAGCCTGTTATAGTGGAAATTTTAAACAATATCACTAGGTTAAATGATCGGGGCTGGTTTTGTCTATAATGAGCGTGTTGATAAGCTAGCTAAAGCGACCTTACAGGACGGCAAGCTGTTAAACACGGACGTTCTTCTTCTGAGGTCTTGTCTATCTCCAGGGAGAAACTTTCAAAGGAGGACTGGTACAGACACTGAAATCAAACATATCAGCACAGGCAGACTCAGTACATTCGAGTTAATCCTCGTATTCTTTACCACCAACGGTATACTGGGCATGACGTTTCTAGAAATTCCGTTTCAGCTGTTGTTAGGCTGAAGTCCGGCTGTGGAAGCTACCTTGCCTATCTAAATAAAATGAATATTTTACAGTCTCCCAGTTCTCCCACAGTGTTCGTGTAGGTTTCAGACGTGGGATTTGAATCATATCTTTTTCAACGAAAAATACGAATTACATCGGCCGGAATTTATCACTTCTTTGCTATCGCATGGATTCTCCTTGCCACTTGATGTTGTAATGATTTTAAGCAGAAATTGTTTTGAGATTTTAAAATTATTTTTGTTTTCATGAAAAGGAATGAATGTTGAACGTTTAATACTTTCGTTTTGCATTGTGGCTTATGGGCTTGGATCCCGCAAAGACTTTATATAAAAAAACAACATGAAGACACACAGAAATATTTCAGGATACATACTAAGACACAGAAAAAGAAACAGAAATATAAGACATGAATGTGATTAGAAGAGATAATGAGATGGGGACGTAAACGTAGAAGAGCTTGTAATGATCTCCCCCAGGTGGAGAATGATTGGAGAGAGATTAGCAAAAAATGCGCGAGATGACACTATAGACACGACAACCGCTGGAAAGACTTTCAAAGAGATGCATGGAATCATGGACATCAACATCTCAAGAGAACTGATAATTTGAAAATTACTGGTCTACAATATATGGAGGAAGAAGAAGCAATTTGTAGCCACTCTAGGTAGTCTGACCAACAAATTATAAGCAATCTATTACTTCTTAAATGAAATACTAACGTTATCAATAAACAGCACACTATTTGATCGCCTTCGTACCTAGAAATATGAATGTTGTATTATGCATAACTGAGACACACTTAAACCATCTAAAAAATTCAATTTACCAGATATCAAAATTTATCACACGGTCAGAATCGCATCTGGATGATTAGCAACTTTAATTAAAAAAGACGTAAGACACTGCTTAGATTTCTTTAATGGAGGTGAAACATTTTAGTTAGGTTGATAAAAATAATCTCAAATCTTTTAAATAATCTTTCTAACATTTTTTGAAAAACGAATAACTTCGTAAAGTTTTGCCAACATTCTTGTTGGTGTCCAACTGTCAATATTTCTGGAGTGTACTACTAATAGTTGGAGTGTTTTGAGTAGTTACTCAAGTTAAATTACATTGTGTGCAGTCTCAGCAATGCTAATGACCGCGAAGATTATGGGTGTATGCCGAAATGTTTCCGACACTTACTCACAACTTGTTCGGGATTAATCACCAATATAGCTTATATAGCTTCAAGGACTATTAAGGATTTCTATAACTTTTATAATTCTTCTATAACTTATAGTATGAAGGGTATGAATTCTTTTTCTAGGCATGTCTCCGTGGCTAGAAAGGAGTTTAAAGTGAAGTTTGAATCACATTTAAGATAATTCCGTAATTCTATTGTCATGTGCATATCTTCTCTAGACATGGTATAGGTTTGTCGATGCAACACTTTCTTATAATTAGAATACATCTGAGACAAAAATGATGTTATGAAATCAACAAGGCAAAACAAATATCAATATGCGCACATGTGTTGTAGATATATTGTTAAATCAAATTATATTTTTAACTTTTTGGGGATTTATCTCTGTATCGTGAAGAGTTAGCTTTGTTTTACAAAAATAACATTGTGTACTTACATGTTGTCCATATATGTAATATATGTAATATCTATATTAATTCCTATTTTTATATTAGTTGCTAAACAATTGTTTACAATGAAAACTTATTTCCTGTTTAGGTTTTCTAACGGAGTCTACCAAAGAACAAGATTTGTTATGCTACTTAAGTCAATCAGAAACCAAGAATGTGAACTCAACTAATGTCATATAAATCGTTGATTAACTTAATGGATGTTGATAAATTACGATATTACGTAAATATCGATTGTGTTATTAACTCCAGTACAGAATTGATTAATGGTGATATTTACATGTTAAAGTTAATATTTGATTATGAACTAGAAATTATAATTTGTTTATATATACCTAATTTAATCATTTGTGTGTGGAAAAACAACAGAATAAATATCTAATCAAATGTATTATATAGAACTGCTAAGAGCGCTCTCAATAATTCTCACCGAAGTATTGATTACACTTTAAGGCTAAGTCAATATTCGTTCCTCTTGGATATGTGTTTTAGAATTAAACATAAGATAAAAATAAATAAAGAAAAATAGAAATTCCAAAAGCGAAGCCGTTTCTTTGTAATAACAACTAACAAAAACAAGACTTCCTATGTCTGGCTAAGTGACACAAAAACAAATTTTCGTTAATACAGGTTTGTAACCTACAACTGAAGTTCCTGACAACATAATGGCAATTGTCATAATTTATTTCTGCTATAGCTTCGCGAATACGGATAATAACAAACATCGCTACTCCGAGAGACAAGAAAAAATACATTTTCTTTTATGTACCCGATACTACAAAATCCGAGTCATATTGTAGAGGAGACATTAATTGGTTATGTTTAGTACTCTTGGTAAACAATATAGACTGATGATCTGTTATCCACAAATTACAAACCAAATATTTAGACACCAACGTTTTGTAAAAGACAGATCATTTCTCTTACAAATTACAATTTAAACATTCAAACATGGTCTTTGCCGATTCCGCCATCGTATAATATGAAGATTCTCATAGTGCCAATAATGATGGTTGTGGTGATGGCAAAGCTCCTTGTTATGATAATATCTGGGTGAAACAGAAATAAATGTACTGAATCTAAGGGCGTAAAGTCTATGATAATAGAAACAATTTTTACTATGAATATGTGGTCTAATCAAGCTCATTTCCAAGATAATTATTTAATATTTGCTAAAAATCATACTGGGCAGAGTTTATCCCTGTACACGTTAATCCAGAACTGATAGCAATTCGTCGTCACACTGCTTGCTTCTTTATAAATATTATTGAATATTACTTTTTCTATTCTATCATCCTCTTTTACCCCCTTTATGACACTGAATAGTATAGATTATCTCCGGGATGCCACATTTGACATCAAACATCCAAGCAAGAAGCATTGCTTTACTTTTGATAATGACAATGTGTTGGTGGTCTGGATGACGATCGATTAGAAATCGTTCTACGAAAATCCTGTTGAAGATTTCAATAGTTAATAAATGACGCAAATCAAATCCGTAATAACTTCAGTAATGTAAATAAATAATATTTTTTTACCTGGTCATATTGTTTAATTATATTTGATTACATTTCTATTTATTTTTCATTTCTATCTTATTTTTAATTGTCGAACACATATTCCAGGGTTGAAGACTCAATATTGGCTCACCCTGTATACACACATATACAGAGACATTATGTTAAAAATAGTCAACATTAATTTTGGCGCTCTCAAAATATCGAATTTTTATTTAATTACAAAATTTTCTCTTTATATACTTCGATTAATAGCAAAAAGATTCATTCAAGATGAGATTCTTGATTTTCATAACGTATTCTCTTGGAATTGGTACGTCAGATTAAGTTCAAAAAGAAAAATAGCTGACACAGCAACTTTAAATAACGAGATGTGATAAAAAAAAGAAATTTTAAAAGATGCTAAAGAAATGTCACAAAACAAAACAAATAAGATGGCAATGCTACAGAAGCTAAGATAGTTAATCGAAAGAGTTTGATGTAAAATAAATTAATGCAGACCAATGTATCTATAGTTCAGATGAAGAGAAAGAATCATCTCGTTAAGGAGGAACAGTAATTTGAAATTAGAGCTCCTCCCACAAATATGCGCAAAATTTGAATAGAATTTTTGTAATAATAATCTAATTTCAAATTACTGCATCTGTTCGGTGAATGGGGTATAGTTGCTACTTATGTATCATCTACATTATCGTCTTTATTATCTGCAAAAATTAAAAAAAGTGAAAATAATTATAAAAAATCTGTGGTATGACGAGTTTGGGCAACTACTTTATTGTATTAACCTAAAATTTTCACATTAACATATCGATGGGAAGACGATCAAAACAGAAATACATCTCAATATTATAATAAAAATATATTTAGAAACAATTTGGAATGGAAATCTAGTATGCCCTGTTCTGGTATTTCAAATTAAATGCCTTTCTAATATTACTTGTATCAAAATGGATTCGATATATTTTTGCTTTTTTTTTTAGAATGCATAAAAGAAAAATCAGAAAAAAGGCAAAAAGCCAAACATTTTCTCACTTTTATGTCATCTTATTTTTTATTCTTTTTGATTTCTTCAATGAGTTCTTTCTGGCTTTTCAATGTATTTATAACTTATTCATATAAACTTATTCAGTATTAAGTTTAGTATTAAAAGGTTTTCTTATTGGGTTAAAACATTTAAAAATAAAATAATTCGTTATACTGTATTTTTCATTAAGATACAATTAATTCCAAACATTTTGTTCATTCACTACTGTTTATTCATACTATACAGGATAATTCAAATTCGACCCCCACCATTTTCTCAGCAACCATAAAAAATACAGAAATGGTTAAATGGAGGCAAAGTTGCGTATCTTAGAGCTCATCATTTTTCAACAAAGTTTTTGGATCTATCCGTTTTAGTTTTTAAAATATAGCCGAAAAATAAAAAAAATACTTTTTTGTTTTTTGCCTATAGCTTCCTTATTTTTCGTTTTTTCGTGAATCTGAAAAACATTCTTAAGGCAACTTTTTATGAAAAATGTCATGACACAACTAAAAAGCATCAGGTTTACTTTTTTTAATTAATTATTAAATTTTCGAAGAACATCAGAGGGGCAAAAAAGTTTTAGAATATTTTCATCTATCTAAATCAAATTTTTCCAATGTATTTATCACCTTCACAAAAAAAATCTTTTCAAAAATTGAACGGGGGTGGTCATGATTATTAATTTAGAAGGGTAGGTTGAAAGTACAAGTAGGATTAAAACGTACCTTATTAGGAGTTAAACATATTCCCCAAATTTCATTTTCCTAGCGTTTATGGTTTTTGAGAACAAAAAGTTAAACCAATATTTTCCGCCATTTTTAGAGGAGTGTAGCTACTTAGGGGAGCCGAAGTCGCCCATGGTTCATATATTAAAGTACCTTTAAAATTCACTAAAGAATCATCCCTTTTGAAGTTTGTTGCAGTTATTCAGATACACCTGTATAATTTATTTAATTTTTTAGTTTCAAATACGAAACAACATCTCTATGCATATGTGTAACAAATTTCAGGAAGATTGGTCGAATAGTTTTTGAGATATTGTGTCCAAGAGTTGCCGAGTGTCCATAAACGTAGTTTTGAAAAAATCGCCTTTAAAGTTTCGAATAGTAAAAACAGTTTTTTTCAATTTCCAATGATTTACCGACTCTCGGAGTCTGCAATTCCAGAACCATACAATAAACCTTCCGTTTCTTCATAAAAAGAACTTTCCATCGTTAGCTGTTCTTTCCGTGCTTTCCGAGCATCTATGCACTCTCACCAAGTCTCAGCTCCTAGTGAACAGTACTAATGATTTGGATGTTCGTCTGTAGAGTATATTTATTTATTTTATTTTTATTTATTTTGTATTTGTATCCAGTTTCCAGAGAGAAATTACAGAGAAATTAATAGTAAACACTATGTATATAAGTTAAACAAAAACAAAAACTCCCATAAGACGCCCTATAACTAATTTCTATTATGGTCAGTACCAAGCCGCTGGCGCATGGGGGTAACCGCAAAAACTGAAGAATCAGTTTCCACGCAGCTTTCGAAAAAAAAAAAATAATCAAAATTCAAACAAACATTATTCTTACTGTGAACAAAGATAAATTATACAACACTCAATTCAACTTTGAAAGAACTAAACCATAATTGAAAAATTCCATCTATCACGCCATCATTAAGTGATTTCACCCATCTTTTTGAAAAGTATTTCCACCAAGATTACCTACAGTCTTATTTATGGGCGGTATAACAGCACGATTTTGGGATGCAATCCGAGTAGAGTAACCATGTGAGACAGTCGCCAAACACTCCGGTGATTTTAAAATGTTATTCATAATTGCTAAGGTGTATGACTGTTTAATAGTAAATAAGTCACATTTAGCAAACCACAACGCAGATGGGAAAGTACGAGGTCTATGCATCATTATTTTTATAATACATTTTTGAGACGTAATTAATTTCTGAAGGTAAAAATCAGCTGCAGAGCCCCATGCCAAAATGCCATACTGCAGGATTGATTGTATAACTCCAAAGTAAAATATCTTAATACTTTGGAAATCGCATACATGGCGTAATCTTTTGAACATATAAGTACTACGTCGAATCTTGTCAACCATCCTTGCAATATGAGCATTCCATCTCAAATGATTGTCAATTATTACACCCAAATAAGTAGCAACTTGCACAGATGTAATTCTTTTACAATTGCAATCGTCCACACAACAATCATTTTCCTGATTTGGAAGGCTAGAAAAGCTATTGGTGGTATCCTCTCTGATGGTAAACCTTATAAAATTTGACTTGCTATCATTTAAAATAAGTTTACTGCTATTTAGCCAAGTATTTATTAATCTCAGATCTGCTATAGCTCCGTATAAGAGATTAAGTCTCCATTAAGTGTTAATGAAAGCAAGTCATTTATATAAATTAAAAACAAGAGTGGACCCAAAACCGTTCCCTGTGGCACTCCGACATTCATCGATACCGAACAGCTCAGACTCTGACTTTGACCAATCCTCACATATTGAGATTTCTCGTGCAGATAGTCCTACATTAATTTCAAAGGTATACCTCTCACCCCATAAATATCGAGCTTACGCAACAAAAAACTGTGATTTACCTATTGTGATTTACTGTGATTATAGAAACTTGTTGATTTACCCTCAGTGAAGCCATGTTGATTCTTAGAAAGAATACTATTTTTATCAAAGAAATTTATCAAACGTACTTTTAATAATTTTTCAAAAATTTTTGCAAAATTATTTACTAAAGAAATAGGTCTATAATTACTTACACATTGAGGATCAACACAGGTACGACCACAGCTTTTTTAAAAGGCTTACGCTTCCTATTTTTTGCAGGAATTCTCTGTGTTTAGTTATTTTGTCACATATAAATTTAATTGCATCATCAATATTCAAAGGAAGATTTGTGAAATCTTGTGAACCCATAGTGCTAATAAATTTGTTATAATTAATTATTTTCCTGTACCTATTAGTTTCAATATTCTTATTACTATCACAACTGTTAGGGAAATTCACCTGTAAAAACACAGGACAGTGGTCTGTAATTTTTGAATGCGATATTATTGATAGAAAATTTTCCCGCGGGAGAGAAGTTTTAAATAAGATGTGATCCAAACAACTTTTACTATTATTAAAAATTCTAGTATAATCACGGATATAGGGCTCAAAGCCAGCAGCGGCCGTCACATCCAAATAAAGAGCAGTTATTTGATTTAACTGAATATCCGGATGGATGTCAATATTAATATCTCCAGTTAAAACTTCATGCTCTCTAGTGCAGAAGGATTTAATGTATAAATTCAAGTTGTCAATAAGGGTATTAGGGTTAAATGAGGGTGATTTATAAATTCCCGTGACACCAAATCGACTCTAATCCAATTTAACTCAATACGCTGAAACTTCAACGTAGTGGGACTAGTGGTCAATAAATTTGTTCACGAGAACAACCACGGTATCATTTTTATTGAAATTACTATTGTTATAATATGTCTTATAATTATTAAAGCTTATCTCACTCACATGCGCCAGCTGCCAAGTCTTGGTCAGAACAATTACATCTACAGAGAAATTCCCCTAACTCGAATCACTAAGGGAGCGGAAGAAAACTTCAAGTTATGGAAAATTCGAGTTAGAGAAAACACATTTAAACACATTTGAAGCCTAGTCAAACGCTTGAGCTTACGAAAGATATTCGACTTACAAGGGAAGTGTCACAACTGTGTCTCACCGATTTCGATGCAATTTGGTACAGTCATAGAATGGGCCAAAATAAGGTTCGCACATTTTTTTATACGTGCGGTAAAAGCCCCTGGGGCGAGTTATAGGGGTTGAAAGTTTGGAGAAAAAGTACGTTTTCACTTATATTTTGAAAACGAAAAGTGCTATCAAAATTTGGTAAATTGTAACTGATATTCATTTTAAAAGAGCTTTCTTTTGATGTGTCACACATATAGCAGAGGGTTAAAAAGGGCGAACTACCCCTATTTTTTTGGAATTATTTAAAAACCACCCTATCGATTTTGGCGGCATTAAGTATACTTCCAGCACGTTCAAAAATATTAGTTAAGGGTTTTTTCCCATTCGCTCTAGATCATCCCCAGCGAAGTTACGGGGGTTAACATGTAACCACTTTTCGTAAGAATGATGTGATAAAATTGTCAGGTATTTTGAAAATACTTTAACAAAACCGTAAATTAGTCGCACAATAAAATGTTTAATGTAAAATAAGGCATAATACACCATTTAGGGGTGGTTGGGGTTAACCACCCCCTTAAAAATTAATTCTATCCCGGGCATTACTTGTTGATTACGGCGAAATTTGGTACTGTGTTTGTTTTATATTTGAAGTAAAAATTTTTGAAAATGGTTATAAGGGTTACAAATTAGGGGTAGTTTTTTGTTTATACCTCGAAGATGAAAACTGCCATCGTAACTGTGGTATTGTTTTTTAAAAATCTATCTATCGATGTTCCACGAGGTAAACTACCCTCATTTTCTTTAAATAATAAATATAAAACTACTAGATAAATAAGATATTTTATTTATTTATGAGTTAAAAAGCAACTGACAAAAAAAAATAGTTCAATATACCAAAGAAGTTTATTCTACATTACTAATTGACGTTTTTTATGTTCAATGTTAAATTTATTCTTTCATTAATTTAACACTTTTTTCCTATCTTCTATAAAATTCCTTTATTAATAAAGGAAAATTAATGAAAGAATAAATAGAAATTCTCTATCACATCATTAACATTGTTAAGTTTATTTTTATTCTACATAATGTTGCCAAAAATACACCTACCAAAAAAATTTTGGCACAATATTTGTTTTTTTAGTGCCGCTTGCTAAAGGTCATTTCTCAAAATAGTTTTTTCTAGTATAAAAGAACGTGTGCCCAGTGGGTAGATTTTAGTTTCAGAGCAACTGACAGAAGCAATGGTTACAATAAACCCAATAAACGTTTTAAATTTGCTAATGACAGTTTTTACTGTTATGAATATTCCCCAGACCCCTGTAAATGAAGCAGAAGTTAGTTTAAAAGAAAATATACAGCGTATTTTAATGGAAAGTATGGAAGACTACAATATGCAAATTGAAGACGAAACTGTATTAATTTTCGATTCATCCAATGGCATCAATGACGGTCAGCAAATTATTGAAGACCAGGATACAACTGACAGGTTTGTAGAAGATACTGATGCTCATTGTCCATTGAAGGATGACATCGACTACGAGGACAAATTAGAGGCGGTAAATTACTGGACAAGTGGGAAGAAAGGTTATTTGAAACTAGAAACCGTAAAAAACAAATACCGAAAAGTAACGTCAAAGACCCAATTGCACAGATGGTCTAAATATATTGAAGAAAGAGGGACATACAAAGAAAAATTAGCAGAAATTACCGAATTTGTAATTAATCAAGCGAGAGCCGCCGTAGATAATAAATTGCCACTACATGATATTGATATACGCAGATGGGCTATACAAGCTAGAAATGAAAAGAATTTATCTCCTCAACTGTTCAAAGCATCTCATAGCTGGGTGCAACGTTTTAAGAAAGCAAATCGGTTAGTAAGCCGAAAAATAACAAAATTTCTATCCCAAAAACAAATTGGAAATGTTGATCGAGTAAAAACTTTAGCAAAAGATTTCGTTAAAGAGGCAAAGCTACAAATCCAAATATATGGACCTGAAAACACCTACAATTCGGATCAGAGCGGTTTTAACTTGGAATTCCATTCGGGAAGAACATTAAGCGATTTAGGAGTTAAAACCGTAGAAAGTGTGGTCCAGTCGGTGTCATCTACAACGCACAGTTACACAATTCAACCCGTAATATCTGCTGATGGGAAACTTCTTTCTCCACTTTTTATTGTTTTAAAAGAACCCTCTGGCAGCTTTGGACCGAGGGTAGCAAATACAATGTTTAAAGCAGACAATATATACGTTTTGGCATCAAAATCTGGAAAGTTAACTTCAGAACACATGAAAAATTGGCTCCAAAATGTATATTTTCCAAATACTGGTTCTAAATCATTATTATTATTAGATTCTTGGAGTGGCCATTGTCCTGAAGTTATTAGTGAAATAACTCCATCAGGTACTAATTTTAAACATTTATCTATACCTGCAGGGACAACAGGTCAAATACAGCCCCTAGATGTATTTGGTTTCAGAATATGGAAAAATTTTATTAGAAGATTCTCTGATCAGATTATTCTTTACCAGTATGATGTCAATTTACATCAGAGGGATAACATATTAAAATTGCAATCGTTGACGCATAACCAGTTGGCTTCCCCTCGGTTTATAAATGTTTTTAAATACGCATGGTTTGCAAGTGGCTATATAGAGGAGAGACCAGACCATTTTGAAAATCCCGTGGAAGTTTGCTTTTCGAGTGAGAAGCCAACGTGTGATATCTGTGGGGATATAGCGGTCATAACATGTGCATGGTGTAAAAAATCCTTATGTTTAAAACATTTTTTCCACGACTTTCATTTTTGCCAACACTACGTAGAATAAAAATAAATTTAATATTGAAAATTAATATAATACATAAAAAACGTCAATTAGTAATGTAGAATAAACTTCTTTGGTATATTGAACTATTTTTTTTGTCAGTTGCTTTTTAACTCATAAATAAATAAAATATCTTATTTATCTAGTAGTTTTATATTTATTATTTAAAGAAAATGAGGGTAGTTTACCTCGTGGAACATCGATAGATAGATTTTTAAAAAACAATACCACAGTTACGATGGCAGTTTTCATCTTCGAGGTATAAACAAAAAACTACCCCTAATTTGTAACCCTTATAACCATTTTCAAAAATTTTTACTTCAAATATAAAACAAACACAGTACCAAATTTCGCCGTAATCGACAAATAACGCCCGGGATAGAATTAATTTTTAAGGGGGTGGATAACCCCAACAACCCCTATATGGTGTATTATGCCTTATTTTACACTAAACATTTTATTGTGCGACTAATTTACGGTTTTGTTTAAAGTATTTTCAAAATACCTGACAATTTTATCACATCATTCTTACGAAAAGTGCTTACATGTTAACCCCCGTAACTTCGCTGGGGTTGATCTAGGGCGAATGGGAAAAAACCCTTAACTAATATTTTTGAACGCACTAGAAGTATACTTAATGCCGCCAAAATCGATAGGGTGGTTTTTAAATAATTCCAAAAAAATAGGGGTAGTTCGCCCTTTTTAACCCTCTGCTATATGTGTGACACATCAAAAGAAAGCTCTTTTAAAATGAATATCAGTTACAATTTACCAAATTTTGATAGCACTTTTCGTTTTCAAAATATAAGTGAAAACGTACTTTTTCTCCAAACTTTCAACCCCTATAACTCGCCCCAGGGGCTTTTACCGCACGTATAAAAAAATGTGCGAACCTTATTTTGGCCCATTCTATGACTGTACCAAATTGCATCGAAATCGGTGAGACACAGTTGTGACACTTCCCTTGTTAGAGGATAATTCGAGATATAGAAGTTCGAGTTAGGGGAATTTCACAGTAATTGAAATTTAATGGAACTTATCAAAAACTCCAATTCATTGAGATGTGCGTTCAAACTTCTAATATTTAAAGACAAAACGCGAAGACATTTTCCTCATGTGGAAAAGTCGCTTATTCGGCCTACAAAACTATCAAATGTATCACAATTTACATTCTCATAAACAGTGTCTTGTTCAATATCCATTAAAAACTAAAAAACTTATTACTAAGAAAATCTAACAGAAATATCAACAATCAAATTGAGGACTGACCGACCTTTTTCAAGAGGTCCTGTTCAGTATCAATTGAAAGCGCTGGAGAATTTTCATCCTTCCTGCCCATAACTTTATTCCTGAACCATACAAACTTGAAGCCATTGACACGCGCTGTTTTCTTGGCCAGCATATAAAATAAATAAGTACCATAATATCTAGTCAGTTTTTTTATTAGATCATCTGTCAATTTTTTATGCATTTCAAACTTGTGTGTTTTTCTTATGTTTCGGAGTCGATGTTTAGGATCGACGTTTCTCTTTTCAACATGTCCAATACATTCATTTTTGGTTACTTGTAAATCGTTACAGTACGGATTTTTTTCTAAAATTGCTTTGAACGTTTTGGAACGTTTTTGAACGTCTCCTATACCTATAGTTGCTATATTTCACACCAAAATTTTCTTCTTAGCTCAAAAACATTTCTGTAATTGCATCGACTTCCATCTTACCTGCAGACCCTTCGTGAGTTTTGATGCAATTTTCTTTGTGATCTTCATACCACTCAATATATTCTTCAGTATTTTCTTTATTTTTATAAGATGTTTAGCCTTGACAATAACTGCTTTTTACATCTTTACAGTATAGTAACCTATAAGTAACGTTAAGCCATACATATAATGATTGAAAACCGCGTATTTAAAAAGAAACCGTCACCAGACATTTTTAGATTCATACTTGGCCTTTCTTTTTCTTCTTTATTTGATTTTTTGCGGTATGTTTTTGGCTGTATATAGGTGCTCAATAACATTATTGTATGCACTTTCACTCAATTCATTTCCCAATGCTCAGTAGACGCATAACGAAAATAATCCTACGATTTACAGTGTTGATTAGCGCTCATGAATTTAATGTTTCTTCGACCTCAGCAATAAAGCAAAACGAATTTGAACCTTAGACCTCTTGACCCACCTTCCTCAAATTGCATAGTGCCTTTACATTCATGACAAGTAACGATGATGCACTGAATGCGGTAAAAAAACTCTATCAAACGATATGCGTGCTCGTTATTGCATATAACCCGACTTTCAATCGGGTTTTCGTAAGGGTCATAGCACGACAACAGCGCTTATTAAGATTACAGATGATATTAGGTATGCTTGCGACAAACGTTGTGTTACCATCCTTGTATTACTTGATTTCAGCAAGGCGTTCGATTCGGTTGATCACGATCTTTTGTTGGCGTCACTAGCTGCCCTTGGATTTACCTCTTCATGTTCATCTTGGTTTCAATCTTACTTTTCCTGTCGTTTCTTGTGTGTGCGTGCTGATTCTGCGCTCTCGTCTGCTTGTGATATTAAATGTGGTGTACCCCAGGGTAGTGTGTTGGATCCGTTGCTCTTTTCGATTTTTATTAATGCCGTCACCCACTGCATTTCTTGTAATTATCATGTGTATGCTGATGACCTCCAAATTTACACTACGACAACTATTGATGATTTTCCGGAAGCAATTGCACGTCTTAATCATGACCTCTCCAATATTTGGATTGGTCCAAACGTTATGGCCTTAAATTAAATACTGCTAAAACTCAAGCAATTGCGTTTGGCAGTCGACCTTTACTGACAAAGCTGAATGATTTTTCATCCATTCACTTAATGCTTGACGGAGACATTATTCAGCTGTCAGACATGGTTAGAAACCTTGGGGTAGTTATGGATTCTACAATGTCCTGGAAACCTCAAATTCAATCCGTCTGCAGAAAGGTCTATCATTGTTTCCACTCACTGAAAAGTCTCCGTTGCTTCCTTCCTCCCATGATCCGTCGTAATCTTTGTTTTTCCCTGATTTTCCCCCACATTGATTATGCTGACACGGCATATCCTGATCTTTCGGTAACACTACGAAACAAACTGCAAAGACTTCAAAACAACTGCATACGGTATATCTTTGATCTCGACAGATCTCAACACATAACCCCATACCGTAATTATTTGCAGATATTAAGCTGTCAGAACTGTAGATCGTTTCGTATATTAACTATGTTATATACTGTTCTTCACAATCAAACCCCAAGGTATCTGTATTGTATATTTCAACGCTTGTCGTCGCATGGTTTACCCACTAGATCTCAGTTATATTCTGTGCTTATGTTCCCGACAAATAGTACCGAGATTTACCATAAATCGTTTGCTGTGCAGGCAGTAACCCTTTGGAATAGTCTGCCTACTAAAACGTCATTTATTGGCTCTCCAAGTATTTTCCTGAGAACTTTTTCTTCTCCCTTTTCTTCTCTTCTCTTCTTCTTTTATTCCAGCAACTATCATTATGCACCGTTTTTAGTGACCATAAGTTTAGCATAGCAGCTTGCCGTTTATTTGTTGTTTTTCTTATATAATCTAGTATATTGCTGATTGATTGGGTTGTTTGGAAGACATCGCTTACGCGATAAATCGACCCTTTTGCCTGTATTTATGCATTAAGTTAAATGTATACATTTTCTTTAATTTGTGTTTTTTGTTTCTTATTATGGCAATAAATTTATTTATTATTATTATTATAACAGATATAAACGCGTTTACCACAAGCAGCAAACACCTTGGAGGAACTTCGTCGTCATCTACAGCAAGCCTGGGATGAGATTCCACAAGATACCATTAATCATCTCATTCAGAGTATGCCTCGCAGAGTTAGACATAAACAATCGTGGGGATGTAACATTTTATTGACGTAAACTGTTGGTTTTTTTTTTCAATTGTTATGATTTACTAAACATTTCAGCTTTGTTACTCAGCTCTTTCGAGTTGTTGCAATTTTTTTTGGCACGTAGTTTACTTTAAACACGATAACTCAAACATACTATTAATTGCGATAACCAGATTTAGTGTATGGTTATTATCGTAGATCTATATCAAATTTTGGACTAAATCCGTCAACCTCAAACTTTAATTATAGATACACAATTAATATGTTGTATGGGCTTTAATAAATATGAATAATATCCAGATATAATATGTCAATCGAATACCATACCTGCATTTCTAGCCTTTGTCTTACAAACTGGCACATTAAATTGAGATAAATTAATCAAATGTCATATAAGCCGTTATAATCATGGTAAATCGTATGGTTTCATCGTATAAAGATACGAAAATGTTGAGTGTAGACCAGTCTAGCTAATTATTAAGAAAAACAAATTTCATTTTTTGTCGTATTCGAGTTATTGAACATAAACATTGAAAACGCTGCAATGCTTAACAGAATGTTTTGCTTCTCTATAACGATTTTTCGCAGGTAAAAAAAAGTTATTCAATATTCTCTATAGCTATATAAAATAAAGCTTTCCTTGTAAGTTAAAGCGTAAAGATAATCAAAAAATGTTTAAAAATATTTTAACTTTCATGGACCATTTATGAGATTAAATATAATAACAAAATAACAGTACAATAATCGATCACTTTATTTTGTACTTTTACTCCTTAAATAATTCTGTCTATTATCTATTACGTTATTACCCTATTATAAAATTCCAATATTGAACTTAAGAGCGCGACGAATATTATTGAAACTTTTCAAAAGTTTGGGGTAAATTACGAAAGTTTTATCTCAAATTTTTAATGAAATTATTAACTCTACGTGCCTGGGTTCCCAACGTTAACGGTTTTTTCTTTATTAAACTTCAATAATAAATTTGTATAAAGTACTCTGTTAACAAAGATGATTAATTTTATTCCTTTAAAAATGATGTTCATTAAAAAATCTTGTCACTAAGAAATTTAAATCTAAAATAGCTTTTAAAACAAACCGCAATTCGTTAACAAACCGTTTTAATTACATATTTAGCGACCTACATACCGTTTCAAACGTTATTATATTATTTCCTTTTGGGTATTAGAAGAGAGTAGAAAGTATGTTAAGCAAATGCGTTAAATTAAGATCTAACCACAAGGGAGGAAGTGCAATTCTTCAAAATGACAAATTAATCTACATAATAAGAAAAAGTGGACCGTTGTTTACGAAATGATTTTATGGTTAAAGAATTTAAAATACCAAGAACGTTATTTCCATAGTATTGTTTTATTAACCGCCGTATCGAATGTTGATAAAGTGAATATAAAACTGTACCTGGTACGAATAAAACGTTCCGAAAATTGTTAGGTGTTGATAAAATACTTACTGTGTGTTATTGTAATTGAATCGTTTTAATAAGATGTTTAGACTACAAGAGCTCGACGAGTTTACTCTCCCTTTTATTCGTACCATGACCGTCCTGTTACTGAAATTAATCTATTGAGATATTAAGGCTTATTGTTAGTCAGAACAACAATGTTCTACTTCGTGTATGTGTCATTGAAATAGTGTGTTAACGTTTTATTTAATAGTTAACTATTCTTTCCCTTAATAAAGTCCGACAGAATAATTTATGATTTGTGTTTAATAAAATCGTCTTTTATACACTTTAACTTAATTAAAAAGAAAGATCCAAATAGTTTTGGTTTATAATTGTTTTTCTAACAATTAATCAATTATTTAAACAATTTTGAAAAACAATACAATCTTAATACAGTAACTACTTAAATAATTTGAAAATTAGTGTTCTTTATTTATATCCAAACATTATATTTATGTTTTTTTCTAATTTTATAATGGATTAAATTTAATATGTAATTGTTAATGCTACAAATCGATTCAGATATTGACAAGCTATATATGGAATCAAAACTACAACTATACATAAAGTTATATATGTATAAAACGAGTAATATAGAGATGCCTTGGTCAAGGATATGTCTTTGTAAAAGGTACAACAGATGCATATTTATATAGGAGTGAACCCTATGGATACAAGTTCTGTTATATATCGACAAAATGTAGCGAAAACTTTTTATATAAAGAAAGATTCATCAGAACATTTCCTAATCACAAAAAGTGTGATAGACATAACGATGCAGAAGAAAACAGATCATTACACCAATTTTGCGTGTATCACAAACGTGAACAACAATATCGTATACACTTACACAGATTATTATGAAAGCTAGAAACGTTAAGAGTTCACGTAACTGTTTTCGTAAGGTTCAAAAGTTAGGCATAACTGAAATCTAGACACTAGCCAAGTAAATGCAGAATCAATGTAGCCAGGAATAAGAATTATAACCTAGTTCTAGCTTAACAGTTGATAAGGAGAAACTCGATGAATAAGGCAACCAACAATCAGTTGGTGAGGAAGCTCATAGAAAGATAACAAGATAGATAACCATTCGCATAAAAATAATATTAATTATATATTATTCAAATGACATTCACTAATTAGTACTTCACAACTCTTCACTTAGGTATTATCAAAAGGAATATGAACATCAGATTAGAATTTGATGTTCTTGGGTCATAGGTAAGCAAAGAATCTGAGACTAACTGTAAAGTGGTGGACCTCTGGTGGTTTGGGGGGTCGTTTTCAGTTACTAGGCCAGGATATTTACGTTTCATCGAGAATATAATGGAATAATGATTCAGTATGAAAGTGAATAGACTACGTTCGCACAAAAAAAAATCCGTCTAGTTGTTGCGAAAGACTGGTTTAGTTAATCCCTGATCTACTTGAAATGGTTATAAAACACAAAAGATTTCAGATTAAATATATGACCTATAAGGTATATGACCTATCTTCTATTGATGACAAGGTTAATTATTTTAATGAAATTATGAATACAAGTTCAAACAAGTTCCTTGTTTGATGTCCATGCACCTGTTATTAGGACTCGAAAGAGGAACTCTTTGCCGTGGATTACTGCAAATGTATAGAGGATGATAGCTCTTCAAGAGTCTGCTCTAAGGCGTTATAGGAGAACGAGAAATCCTGCACATTTTCAGTATTATAAGCAGTTACGAAATTTTGTTACGGGTGGTATTCGTCGTGAGAAAAGAGCTTTTATTGAACGGAGTTGTGTGATGGAAGGTCCTAGCTTGATGTGGAGGACTTTGAGAAAATTTAATCTTGTTAGGTCGAATATCACTGATTTACCTCCCCATCTAGCTGACCCTGATAGTGTCAACTTTTTTTTTTCTAAATCTGTTGCTGATGTTGTTATTAAGCCTGACTCGGAGTTATTAACTTTCTATCATACCAGCCAATTAAGTCCTGACTGTACTCCTTTTACCTTCAAGAAAGTGTCTGTGGATTCTATTGAGCGGTATTTGCTTTTGTTGAAGTCTACTAGTGTTGGCTCGGATGATATTTCTCTAGATATGGTTAGGTTGTGTTGTCCTCGTATTTTGAATGTTCTCTGTCATATTTTCAACTTTTGTTGTTTGATAATGTCGGTTTATCCTAAGGGATGGAAATGTGGTCTGGTGACTCCTGTTCCTAAAACGAAACCAGTTAAAGAGCTTAAAGATTTGAGGCCTATTACTATCCTTCCGGTTTTGTCTAAAGTATTGGAGAAAATTATGGCGGAGCAACTAAGATCCTTTTTAGATACTGATAATATACTACCAGATAAACAATTTGGTTTTAGGAGTCAGTATAGCTGTGCCACAGCGCTTCTTGATTTGACTGATGATATATATAGAGCTCTTGATGCTGATAGATCTACTGTGCTTGTGTTGCTTGACTTTAGTAAGGCATTTGATATCTTGAATCACGACCTTTTGTTCTTACATTTGTTTTTTTTCTGAGTGTGCTGTTTCTTTGTTTAAGAGTTATCTGTTTGATAGAACGCAGGCGGTTAAAGTGGGGTCGCAGTGTTCTGATTCTATTGAATTGGTTGCTGGTGTTCCGCAAGGATCTATCCTTGGTCCTATCTTATTTACAATTTATACAAGCAATTTATTCTCAAAGTTAAAGTATTGTTCTTATCATCTTTATGCTGATGATTCCCAACTGTGTCTAGATTTCCTGCCTGGTGAGCGATCGGAAGCTTGTGATAAAGTAACGGAGGATTTAAATCACTTATGTATGGAAATTAAGAGACATGCTCTTTTGATCAACCCTGACAAGACTCAATGTATTTTATTTACTAAAAAGGGTAGTTTATTTGTTAATAAGGATGATATTAATATAAGGATGCTTGGAGTACAGTTAGGACAGTTACTGACCAATTCGGTTAAGAGTTTAGGTCTTATTATTGATGATCAACTTGCGTTTGGTGAGCATATTAATTTATTATGTAGGCGTGCTTATGGTTCCCTAAGAAGGCTCTACTGTAGTAAGATGTTTTTATCGCAGGGTTTGAAACGACTTCTTTGTGATTCTCTTGTATTGTCTCACTTTAATTATTGTGATGTTGTATTTGGTTCATGTTTATCCCAGCAGAGTTTAAGGAGGGTTCAGGTTGTGCAGAATTCGTGTCTTCGTTTTATGTGTAATCTTCGAAGGGATAATCATGTATCGCAAGTTTTGTTATCTAGTGACTAGCTGAATATGCGACAGAGGGTTGTGGTTCACTACTTGTCTTTCATCTACGGTCTTATTACATCCGGCAAGCCGCCTTATCTGAGTCGTAAAATTACGTTCAGGACGGATGTTCATAACTTGAATCTCCGACACAGATTTTGTTTAAACATTCCTTCGCATAGGTCTTCAAAATTCAAGTGTTCATTTTCATACCAGGTTGCTCGTTTTTGGAATTTGATTCCTAGTTATGCGAGGTGTGCCGGCTCGGCTCGTGCGTTCAAACTCATTGTTTTACGCGAGAGGGTGTTTGATATATATTTGTAATGCGCAATTTTATTTTTGTTCTGTTTAATTGGAATGTTTCTTTTTATTTTATTTTGTTAAATTATTTTTTTTTTTATTATAACAGTTTATATATTATTTACTTTAGTTATTTTTATAACGGTTATTACTGCGGTCTTTCGATATTTGCCGACCTTATAGGGTGCAAGTTAAATCAGTGGCACTTTTGCCTTTTCTGCTCTTACACCCATTGAGCTTGAATTGTGAATTGTATATTTCTTGATTTATTCTTATTTTGTTGTTTATTTGGCTCAATAAAGTATTATTATTTATTAAAAGCTTTTCTATGGTTTTGTGCAATTTTCAGACACTGGGGGAATGTAGGTATCTGAATCTAATCTTTATTTCTTGAAGTTTGAATGTAGTGGCTTATGTCACGGAGAATCTAACGATTGAGGTGTATGTCTTTCGCGTCTTATTTTGGAAAATGTGATTATTATGGGAAACGAAGAAATAAACTAATTTTATGCTGAATGACGATTGAGTTCCATGATTAGTGGTGAAGTTGAACCTCATTTTTCATTTATCTCATTAGTTAGCTATAGAAGTAATTTGTTGATTGCTGTTACATCTTTATTAACCGTATCTTCTAGTACTATAAATACATTTGTATACTGACCATCAAAATAGGATGTTTCTATGTTATTAATGGAAAACAAAAGTCATAGACAGTAACTTTTAGGGTTACCATAGAAATAATTTACAAACTACACTTTTAAGAAAAACTTTACATCAAACATAGCTACAACGTTGGATGTCTTCTCCAAGAGCATCGATTATTCGTGTAGCACGTTCAATGCGTATGACTCCGTTCGGAGTCGCCGTATTTCTTAGTCAGGTGCGCCTGACTGAAAGTTTGCAGCGAACGTGTTAAGAAATATAACAAGAGAGAGAGAGCGGGTTAAGTAAAGTTAAAAGTTAAGAAATTGCCATTGATCGAGAAAAATCTTTGTAAATTAAGAAATTATTATTCTATAGACCCAAGCTCTTTGATAGTCCGAGCCATTTTTCATTTTGAAATTTTTCGCGAGCCACAATTAAATACGCATATATTAAAACAGTATGTAAAAAAGGTATTAAAAATTTTCTTTTAGAGAAATCCACATTTTTTTTTACAATTTACAGAAGCCACAAATAATCCTTCAAAGAGCCGCATGTGACTCGCGAGCCGCAGTTTGGCCACCGTTGCTATAGACGTTGATATTATCGAAGACAATCTTGCAAAAATAGTGGAGGTGAGGAGAGAATATAATTTGAACGTATCGCACGTTCAGAAACGTGGATAAATTGGTATAATGTACCCGTCGTAATAGCATTTATGTATTTGGTGCTGTTGAAAATAAGAAAAAAAACATTGATTCTGCGATACTTTTCAACTTGTACAATAAGCTGCACGTGTCTGTTGCCGCTGATAACTCAGATAGGTGTCATCTTATAATGGAAAAAGTAGAAATCCATGTCCAATCATCGTAAAGTTTGTAAGTAATGTTATCACACACGTACATTTGGTATCAGAGGTAAGAAAAACTTGATGTTGAAAAACTAGGGAAACTTGACCCAACTGGTTATTTGGATTTTGATAATTTTTTGAATTGTAGAGCGTAAAAAACTGTTCTTTAGGATAAAGTGTGGTATTTTTATTGCAAAAACCATATTACGGAACATCTAAAAGTGTTAAACAAGATTTTATCTCATTATATCTCAGGGCGATATCTTGCATCGTTTTTAAATTGGACAGGGGGGTTGGGTTGCGAAAAGTACCTATTACCATTGAATTACTGTATATTATAACAGGAAGATACGAGGTTATAGTAGGTGCAGGGTAGCTCTAAGTACACTGCCTTAAGGGACCCGAGATCCAATTGGAAGTAGGGTTGAAAAGTCATCATCTTGTCGCATTAGGTAAGAGTCCGAAATATTAGATATGTTATGTGGTATCAGACTGTCATGCCACACCTGATCAAAGCCCTTTTCATTCTCTACAGCATCTCTTACAGTTTTTACGATCCTATGGATCTGTTCTATAGTGCCATGTTGAACTCTAATGCTCAACTGATAATTTGGTATTAACTTCTTTCTGAATAAAGTATTCTGTAGTCTACTCAACAGAACCCTTTCCAGTACCTTCGACAGCAATGGCAGAAAGCCAATATGACATTACATTAGTTGGATCTTCATTCGGCTTGGGGATCATAATTATTTGTGACACATTCCATTCACAGGTATTGCGTGGCACCTTAATTGTATGGAAAAATAGTTCACTATTACAATCCTGGATTTCGTACATACTTACTCTTCTGATTGGAAAGTAACTTATATAATTTAATAATAAAGTCACATAGATTCCTTTACATAATATTGCTATCACAGAAAATACGTTATCTTTGTCCTTGTTTTGATAATACAATCATTTAAATCAGAGTGTAAACAAGAAAAGTTTTATCTCAAAAACTTTAAAGCCAATTTACTTGAACATTGAAAATGTTATTTAGAAACTACCTCGTTATTATAGATAAAGGTGTCATATAAATCTCAAAAGCTCTATATTTGTTTACAACACAGAATAAAAGTAAAATGACAAAATTAAGAATGTTCTTGAGCATTTGACACTTACCAGGAAACATCGGAAATAGGGAACACCTTGTAGCCATGGTTAAATTTATAAAAGAATGCGCTCAAAAATTGTTTGTCAGTTTCATCGATTTATGCATTCAATCAGTTTGTTTTGCGTAAGCGATAAGTGTCTGACCAGTAACTCAGGCTCCAGCAAGTCAGGAGCATCCCTATCGCTAGTATCATTGGAATTAACATCTTCATCTTTACCAAACGAGAACATCGTTAATTTTAAAGGTATTGTTATTCCTTGCTTTTTTGTTTTTATCCTAGGCCCAATTTTATTCAATTACGTAATTCGTATTGAGCCACTGGCACCCAATGCAATTTTATCTCATACAACTCAATATATTGTACCAAGGAATCTATCAGATATCGTTATTGATAATGATGAGATCGTGACAGTTGTAAAAGTTGTAATCTGTTTATGGATTATAAAAAAAAAGTACACCTTTCGAGTACGCTGTTTTCCTGAGGTCACCCAATGATTTAGACTTTTCTCCATGCGATTTGTAAAACTAGGATGCAGCGCAGAAATTCTCAGTTCGCAGTCCGCGGATTTGCAGAAAATGTGCACAATATACAGGGTGTTTCATTAATAATGCGAAATATTTTAACTGGAGATACTACGTGTCAAATAATGACCATTGACCAAAAATAGCCTTATTCAAAATCGCATCGTTTTCGAGATGAAGGTCTTCAAAGTTCCAGAAAAAAAATCATTCTTTCCATTTTTAAAAAATTAAAAAAATGTAGAATTGTCATTTTAGCACAATTTTTCGATTCTTCAATACTTCCTATGTAAACAACATACTGCCTAGGTGCTGTATGCGTGAGCATACCCTCCGCTTTCCTACATACATACAAACAACATACTATGTATTTATCCTTCGTAACGATTAAGTTATTATTTTTCGAGATATTTAAAGTTAAATGAAACTCTTACTATTAGTTATTTATTGTTTATTTTATAATGTACAAAATTTAAAAAACACTTAACAAATTTTATAGTTCCTGACGATTATTTATTTCTTGTGAGTATACCAGTGATTTCATATGGCCCCAGAAATGGAAATCTAACGGATTACAATCAGGAGTTACTGATCTAGATAGTTTCGTACCATCAGAGGATAATGAGGAGGTGGTCTATCTTGCATGAACCACATATCTCGTGGAAGTTCTTCTAGCTCGTCGAAAAGTGAAATTTACAGAAACTCCAAATACGAGTTTTGGTGGCAATTCATAAGGACCCAACAGACTATCTCCAAAAATACGGCACCATACATTTATCTTAAATTCTTGTTGAAAATATGATTCTCGGAATATATGGGGATTTTCAATATCCCAACTGTGGCTATTTCTCCAGTTGAAAAGAATGTTTTTAAATGCCATTTTCATTTCTTCTATTTAATATCCACTCAGCAAAATTTAATCGTGAAGGATAATCTGTAGGCAATAAGTTTTCTGCGGATGTAAAATGGTAATTCCGTAGATTTTCTTGTTTCAGTAATCGAAAAACTGTTGGGTAGCTTACTCCAGTCATTGCTGATAAACGCCGAGTGCTTAGTTCAGAATTATTATCAGCGATTCGCACTAAAATATCGTCCTCCTGATCAACAGTCAAATTTTTAGGTCGTCCCACATCATTTTTGAACTTAAATTGTCCAGTCTCTCGTAGTGGACTAAAAATGTTACTGAAAGTTTTGCGATTAGGTTGAACTATTTTGTATTTTCACTTAATCAGCTGTTAAATTTGTCAACTATGAGAAACAAATAATGAAAATCAACAAATGCATAAACTGACAACATCCTACTAGATCGAAACGTTTAATTCAGACCAGAGCCAAATACACAATTCCTGAACTTATTTTTAATATGTCGTACCCACTTAATACCAATTTATCTAAATGATATGCAGAAATGATTAAAGTGGCGTTTACTGATCGTGATATTGTAAATAAATGTAATAATCAGTTTATTTGTCATAAGTTGTTTTTTAAATGTTGTTTATTATTAATTCCGCCAGTGGCGTAGAATTTGAGTGTTGGGCTACCCGGATTTTTGCTGTTTAAACTATTTTTAGTCACAAATCCTTCCGAACTTTCCCGTTTGTCTCGAAAACCAAGTACAACACAAAGTTTCTACAAGAGGACCTTATTTTTAGCATTTTAACCGGCCTGTTAGGTGATGCTAATTTCGTGCTTGTAAATTGAAAAACAAAAAAGTTCTATTGGTGTTAACACAAGGGGATATTTTTTTCTCCTTGCTGTAATTTTGTTGATTTTGGAAAATTCCACCATAAGAAGCTTGTAATAATACTAAATCACCATGCCAAATTTTATTTTCACCATACAAGTACATTAGATAAGTTCATCTCGAAAACGGTGTGATTTTGAATAAGGCTATTTTTAGTCAATGATCATTATTTGACACGTAGTATTTCCAGATATCTAAATTATTTTTCGTAATGTTGTTGAATCATTTCATTGAGATTATTAGCTTATCTTTCATTTTTTCGCTAATAAAGAATTTTTCTGCACCCGATAGAAAAACATCTTCACTGCCAATGTGTAAAATGATGATTCTTTGACTGGTTTTTGATTATCTCATTATCCTATCATTGCATCCCTTAACTGCCGTTAACTGATAACGGGATTCCAAACACACAATTATTTGAGATATTTTTATTAAAACCGCGTTGAAATCCACCCAGTCGTTTTCGACAAAACCCCATTATATTACACAGCAATTTTCCGCGAAACTAAAAAAGAACACTCGCTACCACCTGTTGAAACTTTTTCGTCAAATTGTTTAAAAAAAAAAACTGCGAAGTAGACAAAATTGTCGACACCATCAAAAATCGAGTAATAGGTTACAACCTTCACCACTTTTTCTTTTATGACAACTGAGGGGCTTCAATTTTTTGGCACGGAGGTAGTACATTTTTTTATTTGTATATTTTAATATTCTTATACTGTGTATCTCCACACATTAAATTAAGTCATTAATTGCTTATTCCATTAGTTACTCTTAAATTACATGCTTATAATGTGAAAACACCAATTAAAAACAAATTAAAGTTTTTTTATTCCCTCAAAACAATACCTTCTCTTTACCTAAATTGAGACACACTATTGTTTTTGAGTTATAGTTCTTTAGTATACGTAGTAGTACGAAGGAATTTGTATACGGTTAAACAGTTCAAAAAACAAACTACCTTTCGTGATTTGTTAATTGCCGTATTTTCCGAAAATTTTACGAAACTTAATTTATAATTAATTCTTAGAAATTATTCTGATTTTATGGTTATAAAGTTGCAGTTGTTTTTGCTTATTTTTTATTTTGATATGCGAGGAAAAACCGCCAATTAATAGTAAACAAGTCAATTAGCATAAATGGTAACCTTTTTCTAATAAAATTCCTTGAAAAATATTAAAGGATCATTATATTTTAATTTTAACACTACGTTTATATCGGGTACATGGTTACGAGTTTCAACTAAATGTTGAGTAATAACACTAATAACTTAATAAGTTATAATTCCTTAAATAATCCATAAAATATTTTAGGAATTAAATGAAATATGTATTGAAAACCTATAAATTTTGAAATAAAATGTTGATAATGAAATAAAAAGGATTATTTTAGTGTCTTTTATAAAATATTCTATAACGTAATCAGTATTTTTTGATAAGTTTTATTCACACAATATAATTTTATTAAATTTTCTTAATTAACTGGTGTTCAATAAATTATTAATTGGTAATTATAAATTATTAAATTATAAACTATGTTAGGTTCGCTAGCTTATTTGTGATTATTACGAATTCTTCTAGTTTTATCAAATTAGTTTATTAATAAACTTTCTTGCAATAATTTCCTTGTACTGAAACCAAATTGTATAACGGGTATTTCCTACTTGGATGATGACGGAATATTGAAACTACTTGGGTTGCCTCATTACACATTGGCAAAAATTATTCTTCAGTTTGGTTCCTCAACTTCTTCGTCTCTAGATCAGCAGATGTACTAACGATAGTACGTAAATTCACTAAATTTCATTAAGTTATTATCTTACTTAACTTATATCATATCTTATTATCTATACAGCACCCTTATGAGCTCTTCCTCTCGGTTCGCCGTCGTTAACAGAGTATTTGGATAAAGTGTTTATATTCTGTAGTAAATAATAACAATAATAATATAATAATTTTATTATGTTAATAACCCAGAGGGCATACATTCGTCACAATCTAAATATAAATTGGTCGAAGGTCGTTCCTCCCCCTAATGCCATAATTGTGAACATCACTATTTTTTCTGTGCTGACTATGATGTAAAAAAGTGAGCTTTAAACACTCCAAAATATATCATGAAGGTAGTGTTAATATTTTTAATTTGATAAAAGAAGTCATCAGCATAATTCAAGTTAGCGACATTTCTAATAGCTCTTCTTTGTATACCAAATATTCTTTTATTGATCTGGGCATATAACCAGGCCAGTAAGCCATAACTTAGATCGCTCTGAAAAAGCGCAAAATAAGCGGAACGCAATACCCGAGCAGACGAAAACTCAGACAGATGACTCAACAGAAAGGCAGTGGAGCTTAAGCGTGAGGCCGGAATCCAAATGAACACCCAAAAACATGACTCCTATATCCGCTACACAGGATTGAATAGTAGTTTGCTTTAGTGTAAAGGTCATTACTTCTGTTTTATCAACATTCAGTGTTAGACGATTACTTGCAAACCAATGCCTTGCCGATTTTAACATTAAATCTTGCAATCCCCTGGCATCAACGTCAGAATCATGTTTTGTCAGCAAACTTGGGTCATCCACAAACAAGATTGAACTTGAGCTTCCACCACTCAGGAAGGAAGGCAAGTCATTTACATATATTAAGAACAAAATAGGACCAAAAATTGACCCCTGAGGAACACCACTTGTAATATTTCCAGGGTTAGACATCACCGAGTTAAATTTAACAAATTGACTTCTATTTGTGAGATAAGATGACAAAAGCTTGCACGCGTCCGGGGCGACATTGTAAGCGTTTACGTATTAAAATAGAATGAGACACGCAATCAAAAGCTTTGGTAAGATCTAGAACACTAGCTTCATTGTATTGTAAAGCCTCAAAACCATCGACCACATACTCAACAAAATTTTGTACAGCCAGTGCCGGAGAGAATCCTATTCTAAAGTCAAATTGTTGTTTGTTAAAAATATTATTAGTTTCAAAATAATTGATTAATTGATTTTTCAATAGCATTTCAAAAATTTTTGACAACACCGGCAATATACCAATTGGTGTAAGTTTCGAAGGATCATCAACATCACCTTTTTGAAAAACCTTTTCAAAAGTTTTTGATCTTTTTTATCATGACCGAGTTTAAACCAAACGCATCAACCGATTTGCCAGGCGTCAAAGGAGTCCTGTACCTCCACCTGTGAAAAAGCTTTGAAGGTAAAATATTCCCCATTTGAGTAATTGACATGTTCGAAGAGAAACGACAGCGGATCTTCGTCCCCTTCCAAATTATTAGCCAATCTATCCGATACATTTAAAAAGAAATTATTAAGTTCATTCGCGTCTAAATTACTATCTTTTTCATCAGCATTCCCAGAAGACTTAAAGGTTTTAATTATTTTCCATATAGCTACCGGTTGATTTTTATGATTGATGATGTAATTATCAGTAGCATATCGTTTAACGTGATTCACATTAACGTGATGCTAACCTGTATGCTTTACGACATTTATTTCGTTCAATAAGTACGTACGGATTTTTATTGATTCTGTATAATTCACAAAGAAAAGTAAATTGTAATGCTTACCTGGTCACTGAAATTCGTGATAATACTCAGGTTGGCAACTACGTTATTATTATAGCATATAGCCCGCGTAGTAAAAATCTGTAATTCTAAAACGCATGGGATATTTTGAATTGTAAATGTATGCCACTAATAACATATGGATTCATTAAGAAATGAATTAATTGGATCCATGTTGCAAGTTTGGAAAGTATATAAGAAAGAAAATAAAAACTTCTTACTTGTTTCGAGCTACAAGCTCATCCTCAGCCGAATCTAATTAATAAAGGAAAAATCATAAAAAAATCTTATTACATAACATTTATAGGTTATTACAAACGAAAACTAACTTGCTGTCAAAATCGCTATTAAATCAGGAAAAACATTATCGCCGCATTAAGGATCTTACTTGTTATTATAAGTACCGAGATGACGGTTAGACGGAATATTAAGAATAGTGTTTCAGTTTGAAAATGTTAGAGATATTATATTTATTAAAGATTCTTTGGTTTAAAAAGGTAACTTGGTTGTATGGGATGGGTTTATATATTTTATTTATGTTTTTAATTTTGGTATATATTGACTCATATTAGATCTTAATCTGTTTAGTAAGCTTATTGATAAGTTTGGAAGGAAATCCATTATCCTGAGCTAGTTTATTAATGTAGTCAAATTCAGAAATGAAATCGTTTTGGGAAAGAGGATATTGGAAGGCTTTGTTAATTAAATATCGAAAATTTGCAAGTTTATGGGATAAAGGATGGGTAGAGTCGCAAGGGATGGTTGTAGGAACCGTAGTGGGTTTCCTATATATATTATATGTAATATTATCCGAGGAAGTATTAAGAGAGAGGTCAAGGAAGTTAAGGTTATTGTTTTCTTCTATTTCGATAGTAAATTTTATTTTATCATGTATTCTATTAACATGTTCATGAAAAGCATGAAGAGAATCCGTATCACCCTCCCAAATTATGAAAACATCATCAACATATCGTAACCATTTTATTATAGATTTATTGAAAGGATTATTAGTGTTGACAATATATTTGTCCTCTAACAAGTGGTCCAGGAAAATATCTGAAAGAATACCTTACAGTGGCATTCCCATTGGTAGGCCATCAGTTAAATTGAATATTTCATTATTAAAGGAGCAATAAGTTTGAGATGTTCAACGATCGAGGGATCCACAAAGTAGTCTTTAGAGTTTCATTACAATGTCAATTGTGGGTTTTATGGGAATATTGGAGTATAGATTAACTATATCGAATAAGGCTAGAATTTTGTTTTTTAGATCGATGACCCGTGTCATATTAATAAATTGTTTACTATTATGGAAAACTTGGGTTTATAGTTCATCTTTTGAAAAATTCTCAACATAAAATTTGCAAGTTTGTAGGTCGGGGAATTATTGAAGGCTGTAATTGGAAGAATTGGAAAGTCAAGTTTATAGAGTTTTGGGAGCACCCTTATCCACTTTAATTAGTATGGCTTTATTGTCGGTAAATTTTTTTGTTTTTTTTCATTAAGAAATGCTGGGATGTTTAAAAGAAATAAGATACCTCGAATTGCTCACATCTTGCTTCACCAAATGAGATTAATATATTTTTTTTGTACCAGCGATATTAATATAAGACTATTATTAACTAAACGACCAGTATCTCACCAGTAACTTTAATAATGTATTCCAGCAGATGTAATAAAAATCATATTATAGAAACTATTTATTGTAGTTATATAATATTATTCTATCCATTCCTTCGATAAAACTCTAAATTAGGTTTAAAATTCAATTATTTCGAATTATTTGCATTTCTTCTTCTTCGTCAGTATGTATTATCCACTGCTGGACATATGCCTGTTCCAAATATCTCCATTTATTTCAGTCTCTTACTGTTTTTATCCATTTTTCCCCGCCATACCCTTCACATCATCGACCGCTTTTGTGGTTTTCCTGCACCTTTTCTAGTTTCTCGTGGTCTACAAAAGGGTTATTCTTTGTCTGCATTTTTCTGTGTTTTCTCTTTAGCCCCGTTTCAGGGATTTTTCCATAAACCGTTTATAATGATTTTATCGCCTATATCCGTTATTTCACGGACACACTGTAAGTTTTATAAAACGGGGAATCTTAAAAACTATTTCCCGATTACTGTCCTTAGTTACCTTTATAAATTATTCACCAGAATCATAACATCAAGACTAGAAAATAAACTTAAGCTATACTGGCCAAAAGAATAAGAAGGATTCCTGGTTTTGGAGCAAACCCAGATTGGTTGTGTGAAGTTGTTGGGCACTAATGCAACGCTTTGGGCACTATAAAGATGAAGAGAAATATTAAAATTTACTTTTTAGACCTAACAATATGCAATAGTAACAACAACATACTTTTAGTATTTGTCAAACAACAAATAGAATAAACTTTTTTGTTGTTTATAACTCATTCCACTATCAGTCTCACAAAAAAACGGCTGCTTTATAGTTTACACGTAAAGCTTTTGTAGCTTACAACAACAGATACCTTCAAATAAAGCAATAAAATATGATATAAATGATATAAAAAGAACAAAATTGAATAAAAATTAATCAATAACAGTTTGGAAGGTATATTATATGCACAGGGCAAGGACAGTGGAATTTAGTTAGATTCTACTGTCCTTGTGCAGAGGAAGTTTTTTCAATTTGGAGTGTCGTGGTCATGTACCTTAAAAACGTATGATAAAGTCTTGGATTAACATCTTAAAGCTCACGGCAGCGTTCAGCTCATAAGCAACCAGCTGCGGTTTAAAGTGTTCTGAGAGAGCGTTACCCAAGTCTACATTTTAATTCAAAATTTCATCCGTTCAAGCTGTAAATCATGCAATAATTAAAGAAAAACGGTTACCAGTTGCGATAAGATTTGTGACAAATTTGTCAATAAATTATGACCATTATGACAAACATTTGTAAATATCAGATATTGTTTGGGACAAATGTATGGTCTAAGGAGTGATTTTTTATTCTATATAAAGTCGTTTTTTCTTGTTTACGCTTTTTATGAATGTTTATTATTTTCACACATGTCAGAATTGTTTTTATTTATTTACAGAAAACAAAATATGAAAAAACATATTATTTTTCTAGTAGACTTTAATTAATAGTTCTCAACATATATGTATGGTACTAACATACCATACTACTTCTCAACAGGTATGGACCACGTTAATCTCGCACGTTACATAAATAAACAGAACTTGTTAAAGTTTAATATCTGGCAGATAGCAACTCTAATGAAATCAATGAACTCTCTGAACTCATTATAGTATAGTATGAAGAAAATGAAGAGTGAATCACAATGATTGGTAACTACGAATAGACATATTGAGATGTTGCAATGTTTTGTTGCACCATTAATGACAATGTTTGCAAAGAAAGAGAGTTCGACAGAGACCCCATTACGAGTGTTAGAAGAGTTTCAAATTCCTTACGAATTTCGAGTGCGCGTATTTATCGCCTTTTAAAACATGATCATAGACATGCTTATTATTTTATTTGGTCTATATCGAATAATGAAAAACAGAATATATTGAAAACGATCAACTTTAGTGCATTTTGATGAGAGTATACAGAGTTTAAAAAAATACAGAGAATAAGAAATTTTATTCAAAAAGCCAAAAAGTATACAGTCAGAAAAGTTATGATTATTCTAATTCGCAATGAAAACGTTACCGAGCACTTATATCATATTTGAATAGAATCGGTTGAAATACACGTACAATATTAAAAAAAAATCAATTTAAAAATTTAATTTTGAATTTGTATCTCCAAAATAAAGTGTTTGTTGACCTATGTTTTTATGAAGTTTTTGTGTTAATTTTAAAAGTTCTATCGACTGTTAAAGTCCTGCTACAAAAACCTGAAACACCCAGTGTATAGTTCTGGTTTCTTCTAGAACATTTTGTAACATTTTCCAGATGAGTCACTTGGCACCAAATTAATACAAATGACTAAATTTTATTATGAATTGTAATAATAGGTTATTAACATACATTTTTAAACAAATAAGGAAAAATTAATTTGATTATAACTTTCACTTACAATTTTTCATGGTTTCTAGAATTATATTAAAATTACGCACTATATAATGACCTCATACCATTATTACAGTTAAATATTATATATCCAACATCTATTAAGGACCTGTATTTAAATTATTTTTAAACTAATAAAGAAACATGAATTTGATTTTAAATTTCATTTACACTTTTACATTGTTTCCACTGTTCCATTTTTTAAAATTGCGCACTATCGTGATGATGACCTCATAACATCGAACCATTAAAACGTGTTAAATTTAAATATGGTGTAGGTGGTTTAAGTTACCTACCTTCAACCAATGACAATTTTTAATTTATTTTTAAATCAGCTTTCCATGAGCTGATTTGATTGAGTTCAATTACACTTACTATAAACTTATTTAACATTATTAGTTACAAATTGCAAAAGAAAAACAATTTAATCGATTTTTGAACACCATCGAAAATTTATCTTGTAAATATTAATAGTAAATATTCACCATTCAAATTTCCTATTATTAAGTTTATTGACAATTTTTATTATTGCGTTTTTAGTTTACATCAGAATTCTATAACTTTCTAGAACATGAATGACATGTCACATCGACGTAAGTAGTAATTTCCAAAAATAGTTTTCTAAAAATATCTAGAAATTTTATGTTTTAAATTACTTTTATAAATGAACGACGAATATAGCGTCAGTTTTAAGTAAATAAATAATAAAACCAATATAGAAATAATTTTTAGAATTATCTACTACTTAATACAGCCACTTCGGCAACCGTTAGCCTGAAAAGATATTTATACATAATTTTTGATAAATAAAATCAAGATCATCAAAATCAAGAAGTTCTTGGAACGGAAGAGTATGAACTCTAGAAATGAGATATCTTCAAGTGTTCAACAACCCAATTTCAGTCCTTTATAACGTTTGTTATATTTTCTTTACAACTATTTTATCACCAAGCGATGTATTAATAAATTACCAATTACTTATTATTAATTTTAATTTATTTCAATTTTATCAGGGATGAGACGGCTTTGTTTGATATGAATTTGGTGTGTACAGCCATCGCTGTAAATTGCCATTTCGTGTTGCTTTCGTATTCAGATTAGTTTATACAGTATAGAAGCAAAACTGCGGCAGTTCTCAGAATACTCCACAAGTTTAATCCTTATGATGCTTTAAAGTTGCTATCCTCAAATAACACCCTTTAATGCAAATTGATAATGAATTCACCATTTTCAAATTTTGCGTAAACAAGTACATACCTCCAATATCTACATCTCCAGATTTTAGCAATCACTACGCCATCGTAAAAAGTTTTTAAATGCTTTGAGTTACAAGAATTTTACATTCTCAAGTTACAATCTTAGAATACAAATAAAATTCAACACTGAATAATTGTTGTTTTTAAAATTTGTTATCGTTATAGTTCAATAAAATAAATATCTATATAGGGAGACTGAAAGGAGAATGTAAAGGTAAGAAAGAGAGTAGACATAGAAATAGATTGGTAATAACAGAAAGAGACTGAACTGGCACTGAAATTAGAAAAAAGGAACTAAATAGGTTAGAAGAGCGAGATTAGACTGAAATTTATGGAAGAATGAGATTTGCATACAAAGAAACACATTGAAAAAAGAAGGATAGTATATCATACTTTTATATGACGTATCTCTTTCGATTACCGATTTAATTGAAGTTATGTCTGAATACTTTTAATATTAATTGCCTATATTTCTCAAAATATTCTCTATCTTTATGATACGTATATAAATCATATGACAAATCAATGGGTGTATTTAAGGCGATTTATTATAGAAACAAGTTAAGTTATTTATCCTTAGGTGCATCACAAGGAAAATATAGTAAACTTAGGAATAGTATTAAAAAAAGCACACATTCAAAAATTCACTTCATCGTTCCTACGTCAACTCTGGTGGTATCAATAGGCAAGGAGTGTACTACAGCTCCTACTCGAACTATTTAAAACGGTGCCAGGATGCTGCAGTCTCTGGTTCTGGAGAAAATAAATCCTCAGTTTACAATCAAAATAGCTGAAAATGTTAGATGAGCGTGCTAGAGGGCCTATTCGAATGATCTAAAGTAGTTCCAATTTCAATCGTACTTGACACGAAGTGTATTTTGAGAAGAGTCATAAGACCGTCAGGACACGCATTGCCTTATCCGTCTACGAACTCTGAGGAAGTAGGCAAGCCGAAGCCATGTACCCACAAAGCAGAGGATTGGATAGTTATGATTCAGCTTTATTAGTCAGATCAATCTCAGAGAGTACACATCAAAACGCTGCCAGACATCAATCCGTTGTAACATAGTTCGCCAGAGCCGTGTTTATTAAAAAAATTTAACATAAGTAAGTCAGGTTATGTTGGCGTATCACATCGCTTCATACCCCTAACACTTTGTTGGTTATTTTACCCGCATTTGCTTGAATTTCTTCACTACTATATTCAGCGTACTGGACAGAAATCATATAGTGTCCAAATGTAACAGATTCTTAATGAAACAGATTATCAATATCTTAAATCTCCACACACTCGTCAAAGTAAGTGCATATACTGGTCCTCCGTAACCACGGATAACACAGAATATAAAATGTATGCAAAGCTTAAGAGATAAAGCCTTTATAAATTATCAGTCAAATAAAACATCTGCTAAATGGGATTATTACAAATCGTTGCGTAATTTGGTTAATAAATCAATAATTCTAGAACGTAAGGCATACTTTGAATCTCAATTGGGAATTACAAATAACAGTTGGAAGGCATTGAGAAATGCTGGAATGTTTAAAAGAAGTAATATTTCAATATCGGAACACCTTGATTCCCCAAACGCAATTGATTTACTTAACTTTTATAACTGCAATAAACAAAATGATTTAACCTTTGGTTTTCACACTGCTGATGAGTTTCAAATTGAAAAGGCTATCAGCACTATTAAAAGCAAGGCTTCCGGATATGACTATCTCAATATGAAATGTATTGATTTGTGCTGTCCACATATTACACCCTACATCTGTAATCTCATTAATACTTGTATTCTTAGTGGTGTATTCCCTAACATCTGGAAAAAAGCTTTGATAAAGCCCTTGTCCAAATCGAACGCACCAACTGCTTTAAATGATCTGAGGCCAATAAGTGTACTGCCGGTGTTGTCGAAGGTTATGGAGCGAATTTTATTTGAACAAATAAATAGTTATGTGGAAGATAATAATATTCTGCCCGTAAACCAGTCGGCTTTTAGACATGGATTTCGTTGTACTACAGCACTAATTCACATTATCGATGATATCCTGAGGGTGAATGATAGGGGTAGGATGACGGTACCCTGTTTGCTGGATTATTCCAAGGCATTTGATACAGTTGATCACGAAACACTCACACCAATACTATACTCATGCACTACTATATTGGTTTCTATAATGCAAAAAAGTTATTAAATGATTTCCTAACAGGTAGAGAACAGGCAGAGAACAGACATTATTTGAACCGTAATACAAGGAAATATCTCTGTGAAAGTCTGGTCCTGACACTTTTTAACTATGCAGATGTTTTGTACAGGTGTCCCAATTTCGATGTCCGCATAGGCTATCTCCGAAACTAAAAGAGATAAAAAAAGAGTAGCTTACATGTCATGATCTCGTTTTTCGAGAAAATGCTAATGCCGAAAACTCCGAACAGCTATCGTCTTTTGTTTTCGCCCTATCGGCAAAAACTGCAAATTTTGCGAAAACGACAAACGCGAATATTTCACTTATTATCAAAGATGGAGTATTATAAATAAAACATTATAGAGGCAACTTTTTACGAAGAATTCAGTGGCGTAGGTAGAATTTTTTTCCTATCTTTTAGTTTCGATTTTAGACGTAACTTTATTTTTTTAAATGGAAACCATAGTTGGCTATGACCTAAAATAATTTGTTATTTTCTTCTGATAACAAATATATATAGTTTGTGGGATATATTATAGTTATTGAATAATTAACAAAAATTCATTTTGTTCTATATTCAACTAGTGTATGTATTTAAAAGTTAATGTTGCTATGGTGATAACCATACATACTATGTTGGAACATAATGTATCAAATAATTGCCAAAGTTTGTATTTAAAAATTCGGTAACAACTCTGGCATTATGTGCTGGTACGAAGCACCAGCATGTTAAGTGTCAAAGTATAACAAAACTGAATAAAACTTTACAATGAATTTCGAAAATTATGAAAAATGTAACATGATGGAATGCTATATGTTATCAGATAAGAATGCGACGTTAGCCGCGGAATTACACTTCACAAGGTATCCGGAAAGAAGACAACCGCACGCAAAAACCTTCAGCCGGTTAGCAGAAAATTTAATGGATTTTTGGTCCTTCCCCAGACCACGTGCAAAAACATACCAAAATGACCTGCAAGAGGATGAAGTCAATGTATTGGCTTCAGTTGCGATAAATCCATCAACATCTTGCAGAGAAATTGAACAAGACGTCTGATCCAAAAGCCGCTGCTCCCGAATATGAAAGAAAAATGAATATAAACCATACAAAGCGGGGCTAACTCATTATTTACGTGCCGGAGATATCAATCTGAGATTAGAATTTTGTAGATGATATTTAGAAAAATTAAATAATCTGCTGTTTGTTCGAAATGTCATCTGGACCGATGAAGTCTCTGAGTGCTCAAAGAAGATTCGGGTTCAATGTATGGTGTGCCCTTTCAGATAATAGAATTTTGGCATATATGTAGTATCTGCCATAAAAACTTAAACTCAGGTAAATACCTGAATATATTAAGGTAGCACATTGAGCCTTTGGTCGACAATTTGCCATTAAATATGTCTCAAATGATATATTTTCAATATGAAGGAGCACCAGCACATAATGCCAGAGTTGTTAGTGAATTTTTAAATACTACTACAAACTTTGGCTATAATTGGAAACAATGTTTTCCATCATGGTATGGTTATCACCATAACAACATTAACTTTTAAATACATACAATAGTTTTAGATAGAATAAAATGCATTTTTGTTAATTATTCAATAATTATAAGAAATATACCCCACAAACTATATATATTTGTTATCAGAAGAAAATAACAAATTATTTTAGGTCATAGCCAATTATAGTTTCCATTTAAAAAAATAAAGTTACGTCTAAAATCTTGAAAATAAAAGATAGGAAAAAAATTCTACGCGATTGAATTCTTCGTAAAAAGTTGCCCAAATAATGTTGTATTTATAATACTCCATCTTTGATAATAAGTGAGATATTCGCGATTGTCGTTTTCGCAAAATTATCAGTTTTTGCCGATAGGGCGAAAACAAAAGACGATAGCTGTTCGGAGTTTTCGGCATTAACATTTTCTCGAAAAACGAGATCATGACATGTAAGCTACTTTTTTTCTATCTCTTTTAGTTTCGGAGATTGCCTATGCGGGCATCGAAATTGGGACACCCTGTGCTCTCTTTTTTTGTCCTATGTCTTGAATGATAAAATTCAAAAAATGCAAAAGTCCTGTATATACTTACTGTTTGGTCTTCACCGAAGTGATCATGTAAGTGATAAGTTGTCGGAATTAAAATGGTTAAACATGCAGGGAAGGAGGGTGCTACACTCTGTATGTCTCTACCATCGCATCCTCCATCTTTATAAGCCACCTTACCTTTACAACAATAAGTTTTCGCTGAGATGCACACACTGTAAACATTAGATTTAAGTCATTTTCCTTCCAGATCGCTAAGACTACGAATGAAATTCCACATGAGTGGACAGTGTGTGCATCATCAATAACTTTTAAAAGACACATGCTAAATTATTTGCATGGGCGGCAGAGACATTCACGTTTGTAAAAATGGCTTTGCATCTGCATTATGTTTTTTTTTGTTATATACTTACGGGAAAATTATTTGATTTAAGTATGTAAATTGTAAGTTAATTGTCTGAAGAGACGGTCTATTACAGTTAATGCGCATTTGTTAATGTTTAAACTTTCTATGGTATGGTGGAAGAACAACACGAGTGGAACCATGCCATAAGATTGTTCTCATGTATAATTTTTTTTCTTTTTTATTATTGGTAATTATTTAATTTAATTTTCTGTTTATTTTTTCTTCTATTATTTTTCTTTTACAATGATTTTCTTTGTTTGAGTTTATGTTTTGAGAACAATAAAGCAATCTATTATTATCATTATTAAAACCTTCCTAAATGCAAAAAAATACGTTAATGTGGGAGATTTGCTTAGGCAGGGAGTATACTGATGGCCTGGTTCTGAAGAAAATAAATTCGAAGTTTACAAGTAAAAACAACGTATAATCGTTAATCACTTGTAGAAATACTGTACGTACGACCAACAAAGATTATTGTTATTATCATATCTTATGTGACGATGTGAACCAAATGCAACAACAATTACTTGAGTTCAGGAATTATAGACATTAACAAATTTCGAAATTGGCAAGAAATTTAAGTTCATGGATGCCGATTTCTCTTAAAATATCCAATTTGTATTTCTAACATTAATCTAATTGAATTCTTTTGCTATAACATGATCTGTTTAATCAATCGCAATTTCTCCGAGTTCTGGAATTATTTAATCATAGATTTGTGTTTTTAACAAATTTTGACTTTTAAATGATGTTTTAAAATGAAGTAGGTACTTCAATTTTTAAAGATTTAAAAAAATAGTAACTATATATACTTTTAAAGAAAAATTTTTCAAAGTGTGCACCAGGGCGCATTAATACGCCCTAGAAGATTTTCGAGTGCTCCTTTTACGCTTTTCCAGAGAACGCATAGTCGATGTAAAAAAGTTTCGAATTACAAATTTGTAATTAAAATAAAACATATTTATCAGATATTTCGTTTAATTTCATACAACATTGAAATAATATTTTGAACTTCAATAAATAACTTCAAAACTTTACAAATGATTTACGTGCCTAACTTCTCTTTATTAAAAAGGACCTATGCCATCTGTGGAAAAAACATTATAATACAACCATATAACCACAATCAGTGAGGCGTTCGTAAAGTTGATGTTAGATGCATATTTCTTACTTAGATATAAATATAGTTATTTGCCACTATGTTGAATATGTTAATTTAAAATGGCAAATGAATCTTTGCTCCCTAGTAAATTGAGTAATCATTTTAACTACCAATATAAGTTGGTTTAAGAAACTGCTTGAGCAGCAAACAAATCGGCGTTTCTTTTTTAGATATGATGACTATTTCTGATTAAATCGGATCTTATTAAGTCCCACAATTGATCACAAAACAATGAGAAAGCCCATACTATAGGTAAGTCAGTTGTTTTACCTACAGGAAAACAAATGGTCATGACAATGCTAGGAAATAAAGCAGCAATGAAAATAAGCAATATTTCACTGTTTAATGATACAGTTCGCAGTCGTATTATGGTAATATCTTCTTGTATCGAGTAAAATGTATCCAGTAATAAAACTCATAGCCGTGGTCCGTTTTATTAATGAAGATCAAATGATCAATCAGTTCCTTTAGCAAAGGATTAAGTGTGCCTATAAAAGATGAAGACGTTTTTAACATTTTCAATTAATATCTATACAGATGGCTCCTTCCATAGTTGGCTGTGTTAAGGGCCTTACGTCTTTTGTAAAAAAAGAACAAAATAATAATGTAATTGCAACTAATGAAAGCAGTGTCCTTTATAGAGAGGTCTTGATTGCAAAAACATTAGGAGAAAAATTAAAAGTACTTTTAGATTAAATTGTTCAAATAGTCAACTTTATTAATACCACCTCTTAAATCACTTTAATTCAAACAGATTTGTGCCGACATGGACTCCAAACAAAGATGACAGCTTTTATACTGAGGTGAGACGGTGGTCAAAAGGAAAAACTCACTCGTATACTGGAGCTACAAGAAGAACGTGTGGTTTTTGAACAGATGAAACAACTCCATTTTTGTAACCTCCTGCACTTGGACTTGCACTTGGAGTAAAAATCGCACATTACGAATGGCAAACCTGTTGAGGTAGTTCGGAATTGTTTCCATTAGTAAACAACACTTGCTTCCAATAATTGTCATCAAATTTGTTTAACATTTTACAAATTTAGCAGAAAAATTAGGATCTTATTTTCCATCAATTAACACTGAACAACACCAAATTGAATTTAATATTAACAGTAAAAGAAGAACGAGCTGCTATATCCACTAATCGGGGTTTGATGATGAAACAAAATGAATTGCCTCTTGAAGCTTTCTGGATTAACATTAAAAAAATTTAATATAAAATGTAGAGAGGGTGTTGTAAGGCTTAGATTAGCTCGTTTCATTGCCATAAAAGTACATTTAAACTTTATACGATAATTATGTGTAGATTACATTAAAAACAATTTTAACTACACAAATTCATTGGTCTAGAACAACAAACGATAAATCTAGAATCACACATCAATATAAACCATTTTCCAGTCTTAATATAGTTCCTATTTATAAAAATCACACTTAAAACCAATTTCTTATTAAGTGGGCGCTAATGGCGTTCAAATTGAGTACTAAATTTCTTTTTTTAAGGATTTATATTGAGATGAATCACACCTTAATTGAAGGGGATTTTGTTGGAAGCTACCAACGACTTCTTACAGGATGAATCATTTATCTTATCTTTTTTATCTCGTTCACCTAAAGCGCTTCCTTAGGCGATGAACTTAAGCGTTTGAACATTTTATGCTCAATTAGTTCAATTACATTAATAGGATAAAAAAATGCAACGAAATAACTGTATATTATAATATTATTAGTAGTATTAACAGTATTGAGGGAATCTTTGTAAAGACTATAGAAAAATATATGGTACATGTTCTGCATAACACAAGAGAGCAATCATAATGCTAAATAAATTTATGTAATCACATTTTAAGAACGTGCATACTTTAGATGTTGACAAAACCTGCGGTATAAATTACCATTCATCTAACGTCAGAAACGACTATAAATTATTAAAAATGTATGTAACATTTATAAACAGATTTTATCTCGATTTCAAGTTAATTAAATCGAGAAAAGTAAAGCAACCTGTTTTTATAAAGTTACGGAAATTTTTGAGGTTTAAAAAGGTACTCTGAAAATACCTATGCTAAGTTTAATTTCTAAAACCGATTTTGTTGGACAATAACTAATTCGAAAGCTTAATCCTTGCCCAATATGAAAATAGAAATACCCGATCCCAAAAGTTTACTATCGTCGTATTCGATTTTTTATTGATAATTATGCATCTGAGAGCAATAATGTGAAAGAGTAATATTGTTAAGAATAAAATTTACAGCTTTTATACCAAAACTTTTTTAAGCATCTAAGAACAAAACTGTAAAAGAGTAACATTGTTAAGAATAAAGTTTTCTACTACTTTCATACTAAAACTTTTTTCCAAATCGTTCCGAATCCCGTGCTCTACCAACAATAAGATGTAAAACCATAATTTCATCTAATTTTCACCTTTCTTCTTTTTTCGCGATATTTATGCATCTGAGAGCAAAAGTATAAAAGAGAAATATTATTAAGAATAAAATTTGGTACAACCTTTTTTTTAAATGTTCGAATCGGAAAATTTCGGGCGGCAATGCATGTATAAACAAGAAGCCGAGTACGATGTCATTCTTCGAGGCTGTACAAGGTTAACGGGAAATAATTGAGATCGGCCGTTTTATGATTTCGATAGAAGAAGCTCGTTTAAAAACTTGTTTACGAGTTATGTCTACCTAAAGAAGGTCATTTTTGTGTCATAATCGTGTATCTTCGCAATATTTTGGCTTTTTAGCAGAATTTGAAAGAGATTTTGAATCGGGCACATCTTCCAGTTTACTATTGGCCAAGGATTAAGCTTTCGAATGAGTTCGAGAGAATATTGTTCATCGAAATCGGCTGAGAACAAGGTTCGCCCAATTTAAATCATTTGATTTAAAACACGACTTAATCAATGTTTTAAATTAAGTAATTTTTTTTATATTGATGAATAATTTATATCAAAAGGAAAATGAAATAAATGTATTCTTTATATAACAACTGGTAAACTGGGCAACTAAAAACTAAGACAAACAAAATCAATGCATAAATAAAAACAAAAAGAGAACAATACACAGGAATTGTAAAGATTATATAAAACTACTAATTTTAATCCTCATTTGTTGCACACATTAGAATGGACAAGCCCAAATGTTGTGAAGCCCCCTCTCTATTGAAGCTGAAGAACATAACATTGTTTTAAAGTTGGAAGAAGTTTCTCAATATCAGGAAGTTTTTTTTTGTGAAATCTACCACTGCAAAGCAGTGGCAATGGATATAACTTCCTTGCAGAAAATGGTTCCATTTTCACCTCTAGCTTAACTATTAGTGGTAGTAATCCAGTATTAGAGTACGTATCCCTAAATGTGTTTCTACCTTCGTCTTTCTCTATAGATCGCCAATTTATATTTTATATATGAGGTCAAATTATTCTAATTAATTATTCTTCCACACTTCTACAGCATCATATAGAGAAGCACCTTTTTTGCAATTTGTCAAGTACCCGGGACAATGGATTTCAGATATTTAAGTAATCTTCTGCAGATCGTTGGGGATCAATATTAGATTTTTTTTGATATATTGGTATGTTATTTGGTATCAATTTCGTTTTTAATTTTCTTCACATACTTTTGGCACTTTTTCCCATTGACTTACATTGACAATCCACCATACCGTTCCACCTCACATCGTTTAAAACTTTTGCTTCAATATATACAAGCCATATACTTAGATCTAGCCTGATGATTGTTTCTAAAATATTTCACATTTTGGATCACATGTTCTTTGAGTTTAGTTACTACAAGGTTTTTACATAAGTTATAACAGAACCACTAAAGCTTAAGCTTCTTATCTATGTCTTCTCATACTTGTCATATTCGCAGCATACCCGTCACAAATGATATTACATTACAGTTATATTTCGCTTTACAAGATAAAATAATTTCATAAGCAATTTTTGTTAAGTAATCCGTTTTATGGGGGTTATCAGATGTATCTAATGTTTCATATAAGAATGCGTTTCCATCTTCAGTAGTTATTGTGGTATACAGTATAGGGTCATTACGTACATTAGACCAACCATCAAGTGATATGTTTATATTACATCCAGAAAGACTTCTAAAACACTTTATTTTTTCTTTCTCATAAATGACCTTGAATTCGTATTTACGAGAAAAGATCAAAATCAAGGTTAAAGAATAAAAGATACGTATGAAAACTAATGTAAGAGATATTTCAAAAAGAAAAACAAAAAAATCATGATTTTTAAAAACAAAATCATTGATTTTTGATTAAAATAAAGAAATCGTGATTTTTTCCCATCCTGGTTGAGAGGTTCCCTTGTCACAATCAAAATACTATACAGGGTGATTCTCAAGCTATAGGCATAAACTTAGGGATTTATTCATCGAGACATATAATGAGTAATAGCTGAAAAAAATTGTAGTAAAGGATTATTAGTTTCATAGATATCCGATATATGCGGCCATATCTAGATAAGGTGCTTCCCCGAAGATAGACAGGTCGAAGTAGTCCATTGGCCTGGTCATCTCGATCGCCCGACCTCAATCCTCTTGGTTTTTATTTTTAGGGTCACTTAAAAAGCATAGTGTATGTCACCGAAGTTAATACTGAGCAAGAATTGCGAAATCAGACACAAACTGCTGCCGAGACAATCCGCCAAAACCCTGGTACAGTCTTTGCTTCCAGAAATTATCTTATACAGCAACACTAAACTACCTATCTCATCTGTTTAGAACTGATACCACCATACTTATTTCATCTCCTGCAAAAAAGTATTTACATACATGCGGGATTCCCCCTTTGCAAGCGCTGAGAAAGAAGAAGATCGAACCGTCAACACTGTTGCCTTGAGATTCCGAAGAACAACAGTCCTATTTTTAAAACGTTCCGATCGTGTTAATGTTCTTTTATTACAAATTATAAGTTTGAAAGTGTACCCCCAGAAGTGATTTTAATAAACATTCCCAAACGACGCTGATAACAAAGAAGATTTAGTATTATGCGCGCGATTATCTTATTTAAATTTGTTAGCAAAAGACGATAAAACAAATGATGACCACAATGACGACGAAGATAATGATGATGACGACAATAGCGACGCAGGAAAAAATGACGTAGCAAACGCAGTTTCCCGAACGAAGAAAACGATACCGAAATTCGTTTTAATGTTTAAAGACGTGGAAGACGCTGTTTCAACGTTTAAGGGAAGTGACACGTGTTCATTAGAGAAATGGAAAGACGAGTTTGAAAAAACCGCTTTATTAATGTGTTGGAGCGACGTGGAAAAATTGGTCTACGGAAAAAGAAAATTGAAGGATGACGCGCTTCTGTTCATAAAATCAGAACCTCTCATTAAAACTTGGAAATCACCAAAAGACAGTTTGCAGAAAGAATTTGGACAGACAATCAATAGCGGTGTTTTACACAAGATGTTAGCAACCAGGAAAAAACGAAAGGAGGAGACCGGTGGATAAGTTGATACTAAGATCAATAAGAAATGAAGAACATGCTCTATACTTAAAATAGCTCAAAATTACCAAACTTCAAGCCCTTGTGCAATTGTTATCAAACCGAATTAAAAAAAAACTGTTATCACAGTCGGAAAGAGCGCTCCTTCAACTATCTTAATGCGGGGTGGACCCCAACTTCGTTATTTTAAATGGAATGTACCAATTTTTATAAAATTTTCGGGATCATCCGTCCAAATTATATTTTCCAAAAAATCTTCATCTTCTTGAGTTTTAATCAACATAAATTCACAAAAATCAATTCTCTTTTGATCGTCACCTGGCCTTAAACTTTGTGGTAAAAGTTATGTTTTTTTTTAATCCTGTGAATGCGTAATAACAAATTTTCAGGATACGCTCTGAAGTACCCCAAAACTGTAATTTCATTCTCTTCGACAACTACTCTACAGTTTTTGTTTCTTCGGTTTGGTTACTACATGAAAGACAACTGATAATTTTAAATTTACTAATAACCAAGATTTAATTTTTTTCCAGTTTCTACGAAAACCATACATTTTAGATATAGGGATGTAAGGACAAAGTTCCCATATTTTTCAGCGTATAATACGCTGGTGAAGGAAAAAATTAAGATTCCAATTTAAAAAAGTAAGTTTTCGACTTTTCGAGATAGGGAAATTCAGCGCAAATTTCTTATCACCCTGCATAATGTTTTAATAAACTTTTTAAGGGTTGTGTAAGCTGGTGTTGTAAAATGGGTCCTCTCTGTGCAAACTTTGAGAATATTTGGCCGGACTCGAGTGTAATTATAAATAAATTTTTTTTTGGGAAGATAATCATTTGCCAAAATTTTTGAAAAAACTGAAATAATTCAAAAGGTGTACTCTAGATATATGATGACATATCAAATTATATTAAAATTTAGTGGGAATCCCAAAAATTCAATAAAAATTGGTACATTCCATTTAAAATAACGAAGTTGGTGTCCATTTCCAGTGTAACCGGAAGTTGGAGAAAACTGAAAATATTTTAGCTGAAACGAGCACCTCGGATAAATGCTATACAGTGTGTCCAGATTTCGATGCTCACCATTGGTATATCGGATATTATAAGAGATAGAGCAACGGTTGAATGGGGAATGTTTCGCAGAATTGAATGCTCGCAACAAATCATATTTCAAATTCATCTTGACTTTTTTCGTTTTTGAGATATTTGAAAAAACTGAAATTTGCTGATTTTAATTTTTTCTAATAAGTCGATAACGCCTAATGCAACTAGTCAACTAACATGATTTTAAACTTTTACATTGTTAAGATACTTTCTTAAGACTAGCTTTTTGGTCTGAACAGTTTCTGCTCTTCTCTCATTTGTTTCCAAGTTATTAGCACCGACTTTTGTTTTTCTTATGGCGGCCATATTGGATTTTTGATTAGTTGAATAGTCCCTAAAAAGAGCTTTTCAATAATGTATAACATGCCTAATAAATCGTTATTTATACCAGAGCTATGAAGAAAAAATTAATTTTAAATTAACACGAAATTAAAAGTACAAATTCACTTAAACAAATTGTTCAATATGATGACCGTTCTGTCCCAGACACTTCTGGCACCTCGTTCTAACAGATTTACAAACCCTACGCAATGTGTTTCCGTTTAATGATCTGAACACATCCAGCAATTTTAGTTCTAAGATATTCCGAATCTCTGCTGGTTCAAAATCAAATATTTAGTTTTTAGTGGCGCCCTACAGATACAAATCAAGAGGGACAAGATCGGGTGATCTCGCAGGCCATTGTACTGGTCCATGATTTGAAATCACTCTTTCGTTAAAGTTTTCTTAAAAAAATTGTACATCACGAGCATTATCCAGCTATCTTGCTAAAACCAGATATTTTGGATGCTTTCGGGGTTAATAACTTGTCTGATGGCAGGTATACTTTCGTTTGTTAATAGCCTTAAGTATCTGTCGCCAGTTAAATTATAATCAAAGATAAATTGACTTATTAAATGATTATATTATCTAAAATGAAAAAAACAAACACTCAAAAATACAAAAAAGATGCCCATCAAGGGACGTACCAAGAAATCTCCTTTGATTTACCAAATGTGGATTTTTAGTAGACCAATAATGATAATTATTGAACACTCCACAATTGGTAAACCGTGTTTTATCTGTTCAAAGTATTTTCCTAGAAAAATCATCATAGTTTTTACATTTTTAGGTCATTATCGCTTAAACCTTGTACTATTGTTGGTTTGTACGGGTGGTATTTCTTTTTCTTTAACGTTCTATGTATGAACAGTGGATTTCGGAGTTCCAGTTTCTTGAGCCACTTGACGAACTGAGGGGCTTAGATTGTTTCTAACATTTCGTAACATATTGTTATCACGTCTAACAGCATTGTTAACTTTGTAGTTCACTTGTTCCTGTTCGAAGCTTCCAAAGTTCACCAGACTTCTGATAATTTTGTTGAAAATTGTCCTATGTGGTTGGAAAGGAAAGTGCGTAGCGTAACTCTCGCAAACGGTTTGAGCGTTTCTATTTGCTTTGAAATACACTTCCAACATATCAACCTTTTCTTCATTTGAAAATTTTTGTGCTATTATCAGTACTTACTATTTTGAATGCTTAACAGTTATTAGGTAATTATCAATACTGAGAGATACTTATCAATAATTAGTAGACAAAGTTATTGCACTCTGTCTAATTTAACTTTTACCTATTAATAGAGACAGAGCTTATCATTCATTTTAGATTGACGCACAAAGGGGTATTTTTAATGAAAAGCTGGCCATACGTCGATTTAAAAAAAAATTTTAACTGACATCATGGTTAAAAGTGTTTCTTAATAGTTGAATAGCTATGACGTAATAAGGCAACCATCTTTTATACGTCACGACACTATCAAATGCTACACCACCAATCGTAATTTTGTTATTGTTCAACCACCACGTTTTTTGTTTTCGGCGCTTATCAAAAACGATCTTTGTTGTTGCTTTGTGGGTGATTTGTGAGGTGTGAAGGAGGAGTTTTGTGATGGATTTAGAAGCTGAAGGTATGTACAAGATTTTAGATCTATAATATTTGTAAAGACATCAATATGTAAGAACTTTCTTTATGATTTCAGTAAACGTGTTAAACAATCATGTTTTAAAACCATTTTTTTTATTTTTTTGCATTTTTATTACTTTATACGGACTTGTACAGCAAAAAATTATATCACATAATACGCTCTGGTTCACGTCCTAACTATTACAAAAAAAATATCCGCAAACTTCCACCACTGTTCAGTATTTTGTTTTTTTGAAAATGGGACAGGTAGAATGTAGTATACGTCAATTTTTTTTTTTCGATGTTTGAAGAGTTTTTTCAATAAAAACTGTTTTAAATTATGTTCTATTATTTAAATAGTACGAAGCATATGAAGCATATTTAGCTTGTTAAATACAGCAATTTTACCAAAATTTAAAAATAATTGTCTAGGTACTTACTTACAATTTAGGTATATTTTTTGTTGTTTTAAGATTTATCTTTGTCAAATCGAATTATTTTATACTCTGTTCCTATACTTTGCTTCTATTTAGCTATCTAAGACATCCACCTTTGCAGTATTTTTCAAAAAATATTAGTTTAATCGTTTAGTTTGTGAGCTTAGAAACATGGCATTCAGATTTACGTAAATTTTCAGAAAAATAATTAATATTTTTAGTTTAGGGTTGATGGTAATGCCCGGAAAACGTCTTTTACCGACAAAAAGAAAACAAAAAATATAAAAAGAAATATAATATAGTACATTTTATGAAATTTTGCAGTAAAAGTTTCAAAATTTGAGCACGTTAAATTGCATTTTTAAGCAAAACTAGAAGGTTGCGCGACTTATTGCTTTTTTAGGCTATTTTACACATTTCCTGAAAATTTCGTCGAAATCGATACGATTGACATTTACTACAGTTTACCCAATGGGGCTAACACTGGCAAATATAGAAACTGACCAAGGTACTTATTTTCTTTACAGAAATCGGCGGAACTGTGAAGAAGATGACTAGGAGAGTTCTTTATGGCTTTATAAAGGAGAGTCTTAGTCGTTTACTGGACGAGAAGATAATTAAGCGCAAAACAAAAAAGTTAAGGGCGCATGTACCTGAGGAAACATTGACTTATGCCACGCAAATGAGTTTAAGGGCAGCTGGAAAGAAAGATGCATCTACGATTATAAAAGAAATGACGAAATTTCCATCACGTGCTTCAAAAATTCGTAAAGTAATAACAACTTCGCATAGCAAACGAAATGATATCCAGCCTTTAACTGTACAGCAAGCTTTATCAATATTCGTCGAAGCCGGGCTAAACCGAAAACAGTACAATGTAATACGCAGTGCGAGCAAAAAACTCTATCCGTGTTATTCGTTTGCTTCAAAAAGCGAAAAATGAGTGTTACTCTAAACCAGAATAATATCGTGTCACTGATACTTTTGTTTATTATTATTATTATTGCTGCCGGGCTGAGGAGAGCGGACCCTCTCGTTACCGCGACCTATAAGATCTATTGTAACTTTAGCCCTCCACAGGTTTAGGGCAAATGTGGGTATTTAATGAACCTTAGTATTGTGCTGAGGTCTTGAACCTTTATGTCTTTAGGTGACAGGGGAGTTCTACCGAAGATGTTGTGTCTTAGACGGCCTCTGGCGACGCAATTGCACAGTATATCAGCTTATCCAATGTGGAAGAGGTGGTATTTTAGAGGCGCATGGCCGTTCAGGTAGCCTGAGAGCGTTCTTAGATCCCCTTTCCTGAAGCATAAAACCTCTTTGGTTTTGTTTTGCGACGGAGTTATCATACTCTTCGCTTGTCTGTGACCTTGAAGTTCTTTCCAGCGTAAGGCTATCTTTGAAACCTGCCAGTTGTTGATTATTTGTTTTAGGTGGCTTTTTTGTAGTCCACAACCAGGTTGGGGTCCAATGAAGGGCGTGTTTGCTGCCTCTTTGGCCAGCTTGTCGGCTTTCTCATTGCCCTCAATGTTGCTGTGACCTGGAACCCACTATAGGGTAACATCATTGCCCCTAACGAGTCCTCTCAGGTTGTTAGTACACTCTCTGATCAGTGTGGAGTCACACGTGTAGGCCTGAATTGCCTTTAAGGCGGCCCGACTGTCTGTGAAAATGTTTATGGATGCACCTTTTTGTCCCTTCTGTTGGTTCAAAGCGGCGCAGAAGTTTATAGCAAGAACTTCTGCTTGGAAAATTGTTAAGTCCGAGCTGAGGGGCAATTTGATGTGGCTATTTGGTCCACTGATGCCCATGCCTACTCCAGATCTTACTGTCTTTGAAGCATCGGTGTACCAGGCTAGGGCTCCTCTATTTAGTTGAGGCCCTCCCTTCGCCCAATCATCCCTGCTTCTAAATATGACCTTATACGGTTGGTTGAAATTGTATTCCGTCGGTATGAGGTCCGTTTTAATTTCAATCAGGTGATTTAGACATGGGTCTTTGAGGATCTCGAGGTGTCCTCTGAGGTTACCCTGCATCAACTTGAGTGAAGAAACTGTTTTCAGTGATAAGGCACTTAAGGCTGGGTCCTTTTGTACATATAAATGGAGCGGTGTGAGACCGAGTAGGTCTTCCAAAGCAGCCGTCGGACAGGATCTCATTGCACCCGTTATGTTAAGACATGCTAACCGCTGGATTTGTGCCACCTGTTGTTGTGCTGTCTTATGTTTTGTTTTTGGCCACCAAACCAATGAGGCGTAGGCGAGGCCATTCGTGGTTTGAGACCCCAGTTCCTTCTTGGGAGCCTGCGGCAGATCTGGTTTGCCATGATGGCCTTTTTCCTCACCTTATCTAAGTGTGAGTTCCAGTTTAGTTTACTGTCAAGTATTACCCTTAGGTATTTAGTTTCTGTTTTGAGGTTAATAGTTCTGCTTTCAATGGAGGGTGCTTTTATTTGTAGGGACTATTTCGATTTTATTGGGATTGATGCTGAGCCCATTGCTTCTACACCAAGTACTGGTGAGTAGTGGGGCTTTCTGCATTAGCTGAGTTATGATTGAATCATATTTATCTCGGATTGTGATTACCAGGTCATCAGCGTACCCTTGTATCTTAAATCCGTTTTTAGTTAGGGTGTTCATCAAGTCATCCACTACCAGGCACCATAATAGAGGTGATAGCACTCCCCCTTGGGGACATTCTCTTAGCGCCTGTATAGTCAGCGACTCGCCGCCCAAACTGGCTGTGATCTGCCGACTTTTCAACATGGCTATACACCACTTGATTGTCGACGGATGTATGTCTTTTACGTTTAGAGTCTTCTCTATGGATTCATATGAGGTGTTATCAAACGCACCCTCTATGTCTATGAAAGCACATAGGGCTATCTCTTTGGATGCAATTGCCTCCTCTAAAGTGCTGGTCAAAGCATGGAGAGCGGTAATTGTTGATTTTGCTTTCTAGTAAGCATGTTGACTAGGGTGGAGTGGATTAGTGACAACCACTCCATTCCTAAGGTATTGATCGATTACCTTTTCCATCTCTTTGAGGAGAAATGAAGTTAGGCTAATTGGTCTGTATGCCTTGGAGTCCGCGTTACAGTATAACACAAGTGACTTTAAGAGAATGTTCGGAAACTATTTTAATGTTTTTCTCTATTACAATTACAATTAATGTTGATGTATTGTACATTAATGGATTCAGAAAAAAAAATCTCTATCCAATAAAGTAAAGAAAAATATACCCAGCAATTTGAAAATCAAAAGTTGATAATCGCTTAAAATTGAAGATGACGTTGGAAAAAGTTTATTTGTAGCATGAGTCATAGTATTCATCAAACCATTTCATTTGATACCTCTCTCATAAAAATCGAAAGGTAAATGATAGAGTTACAGCTTGCGGCGTTCTTGTGTGACACCTGTATATTAATTATAAACGTAAAAAAAAAATTTTTCTATCAATTTTCTTCGGTCTTCCCCAAAAACATAACAAGTGCAAAATGTGTTTAGTAAGGTATAAAATTTAGTATCCAAAATAAATCTAGTATATATAATGAACAACATCAAGTGATTTTAAATCAATTAAAATGAAAAAGTAATTATGGCCAGCTTTTTATTCAAAATACGCCTTTGTGCGACGTGATGTTTAATTTCATAGCCTACTAATTTCGTGCTAACGAAAAATAATATTTTGTCCATATCTCTGGTATAATATATATCTCCATTCATATATAAATATAACAAATATATAACAAAATATAAATCAATAAAATATAAACATTACTTAATAAAAAAATTTAAACTAAAAATACTTCAAATAATGCCTATGCAAAATTCTGCGTACAGAGCAAGGCGACTTCTATAAAAAATATATTAGTAGGAGGTCGGATAACCCTTACGTTTAATGATCTCCCTTAAACGTTTCAGCATGGATTGTACTAATTTCTTTGTGTCTTCCGTAGTGATTTTTGCCCATTCGTCAATCATAACACTTTTTAGCACTTCCTTCGATGTTATATTATGTTGACGAATCCTGCGTTCCAATAAATCCCACAAGTGATCAATCGGATTTGAGTCCGGTGACTGTGGGGGTGTTTTTAATTGTTTTGGGGTGTTATATAGCAGCCAAAGTTTGGTATTATGGGCACAATGTTTAGGGCCATTGTCTTGTTGAAAAATGTATTCGGACCCCAAACCCAAGTTGTCGGTGCTTGGCTTTAAATTTTCCTTTAAAATGTCTATATATATAGTTTATGGTCCATTGTGGATGTTATAAGTGCCAACTTTCCTACTTCTTTGGCGCACATACACCCCCAAACCATCACTCTACCACCTCCATGTTTTACAGTAGTTTTTAAGTTTTGAGGATCAAGAACAGTACCGGGTTTTCCCCACACAAGTTGTTTTCCTTTAATGCCGAAGATGCAAAATTTACTTTCATCTGTAAAAAGAACCTTCTCCCAGAACTCTATAGGCTTATTTAGGTGTTCTTTGGCAAAGGCGATCCGTTTCTTTCGATTGACATTTGATACAAATGGTTTTTTTCGTGCAACGTGACGGTGGTAGTTGGCCTTTGATAATATTCTTCTCACTGTATCTTTGCTGATTGGCTTATGAAACTGCTGTTGTACATTTTCTGCTATTTTTGTTGCTGTCACCCTAGGTTCTTTTCGTACCTGGTGCATAATGCTTCGCAACTCTCGGTATGTTAGAAGGGATGGTCGCCCGTTCGCGGTCGTGAGACGTAGTCTCCAGTGTTTAGCTCCAAGTTATTAATGACTCTCTGAATAGAGGAATGTAATCTGCCTACAGTTGCTCCTATTTCTCGTAGAGTTTTTCCCTCTATCCATAGCTTTACAATAATCTTTCTTTCTCCAACTTCAATTTCTTTTCCTTTCGTCTCCATTCTAACTTTTAGCTTCCAATTCTCTACTAATGCAATTGAAATCAACTGTTTTGTTGTTAAAACCGGAAACACCTATTTACAAAAGGTTTACACTAGTTGCTTTGCTCTGTACGCAGATTTTTGCATAGGCATTATTTGAAGTATTTTTAGTTTAAATTTTTTTTATTAAGTAATGTTTATATTTTATTGATTTATATTTTGTTAATAAATTTATATATTATTAACATACAGAAAAAATATGAGTTGAAGTTTATCGCATTAGTTCGTTGTACGCAGACTTCTGCTGCTGAGTGTATATTGATTAGATATACTTCTATAATTTTCTCCCTATCAAATAAGAATTTTCAATCAATTTTCATAAATAAATGTAATTGTATTTGTTTGAGCTTTAATATATTATCTTTCTTTTTAATTTGATTAATGTATCTTTTTGTTTGTAGACGGTGAAAAATCTGTAAGCTAACACAAAGATACTTTAGATTTTTTTTTGCTTAAAAGTGTTCTTTATACTGTCTAGAATCCATGTCGAGAATCCATTGACAGAAATTGATTTGCGGAATGTTTTTCTGCCTAAAAAATTGATTTTTGTAACACGCCTCACCGGAAATTCTAAGATTTCTGTAACCACTTTTTGTTTCAGTTTTTATACATTGTATATGCAGGTATTTTGACCTTGTTGTACAAAAAAGTTGAATAAAACATAAAATATCATTTTTCAAAAAGCTATTGAAGTAGGCTTTCGGGTACCTGAATAAACAATTGCATCACAAAAACTCATTTTCGTAGAAAACTTTACCCGACTTCTATCGAACAAAGGGGTAATTCCAAATACAAAGTCAAAAATTTGTAAAAAGTGTAGTTACTGGAAAGGTAAAGAACTGCGAAATTTCAAGATTGGGTCGAAGATCATAAAGAAATATGTGATGAACCATGTCGGATCTTCAGGAAAAATGGAAGTGGACTCCGTCGTAGAGATGTTTCAACGATCCGAAAAAAAACATAATTTGAAGTACTGTTTTTACGTAGGAGACGGAGACAGCAAAACCTTCAAAGGTATTATGGACGCTCAACCCTATGACAGTGTAATAGTAACCAAAAAAGAATGGGCACACGGTTACGAAATCTAAAAAGAAACACTCGCGGATTAGGAGGCAAAGGAAAATTAATTGATGAAGTTTCCTTATATTGCAGAAAGAGATTGGCTATTCGCAAAAATTGCGATTCCGTGAAGGACATGAAAAAAGAGATCTGGGCTACTTTGTATCATAAAATTTCAATAGATGAAACTCCAAAGCATGACAATTGTCCAGTTGGTGCTGACTCGTGGTGTTCCTGGCAAAAAGCGTACGCTTTGTCAGAAATCGATGAGTACACTCACAAGCCAGCAATCGGCAATGATGTTTTCAACGCAGTGAAACCTGTGTACAAAGAACTATCAAGGGAAGATCTTTTGACAAGATGTTTAGGGGGATATACGCAAAACAGCAATGAAAGTTACAACGCCGCGTTATGGTCTATCGCATAGCTGCTTGCAATTTTAATGACGGTCTTACAAGCATTATGGAAATAATGCAAGCACTGAAATTAACAATTGGAAGATCGTGCTTCGACTTTTGTCATGAAATGGATTTAAATCGCATTGCTCGCGCTGAGCGCTCCATGACTGCTGAGGCTAAAGAAGCTCGTAGAAGCCTACTGTCAGACAAAAAAGCTGCAGAAGATGAAAATAAGCTTCAGGAAGGACAGCTGTATGGTGCAGGAATCGCTGATTAGATGTATCTAGAAAAAATATACAATTTTTTACATTCGAAAACTTTAAACGCGTTTTTCTGGAAACTACATTTTTCAAACCTGTGCGCACGATAACTTCCACATTTTTCGACGGATTTTCAAGATTTTTTTTTCAAAAGTTTATATTATCTTATTCTAGGTAAGTACGTAGCCGTTTTTCGATATGTCTCAGATTCTCTATTTTACAACCATTTTTGTGCGTTTTTTATCGATAAATACGACATTTCTTGTAAAATCGTCACCATTTCGTCAAAAATGAATATTTTATAAATATTCTATGCAGTTCCCTAGTTTTTGAGTTTACTAAAGTAATCGTATTCAAGTTGTAATTATTCGACTTACGCGTTAGGAGAAATCCTGCGCACTGTTTGACCCTGCACGATTTGCAAGCCTAACATTACCGACATCTAGCGGGTGCAATTTTAATAACTATTAATAAATAAAATATCTATTTAAAACTAGAAAAGTGGCTTATTCACACCCTGCAACCCGTTTTTAGAAAACTTCTTTCGTCTGATTGCAGAAAAAATTCAAAAATACCTATTATTTTCGAGTGCGGGAAGTTAGCCCCCCATTTTTTGATTTTTAAATTTTTTATTGTTGTTCTAGATTGTTCTAGAGTTGTTCTACATTGTTCCAAAGCGGCAAATCGAAAAAATAAAAACTCCGCGAGAAAACCGAATAAACAGGTTTTTTGACTAGCCCCCCATTTTTGGAAAAATCAAACTTTCTTTGTTGTTCTGGGTTGTTATAGTTGTTCTAGTTATTGTTCTAGAAAATCAAAATTATGGGATACAGCATTACGAAGTTATAATTGAAAATAGGTTTGGCCGCTGAAATGTTTAGTTGATTGCTGTGACCATAGTTTTTCTATTATCAATTCCATATTACAAATATAATATATGTATACTTATTATAGCTAACGCAATCTGGAACAGCTATTATTTTCACTAGAACAACTCTCTAAAGGGCTTTACTCTTTGAAAATTAAAGTTTTTGGAAGTTTCAGTTAGTAATTCTTTCATAAGTTCATAATTAAGTTTCATTAATACCTATTTCAATAAAAAATATATTGTTCAAAATACTTGCGGATTCGACAGTATATTTCATAGTTTAGCATTTGCCTGTACACACCATTTAGAAATCATGTTGAGAATGTTTGCACAGATTGCTTCTCTGGAACAGATAGCTGTTCCAGATTGCGTTAGCTATAATAAGTATATATTTGTAATATGGAATTGATAATAGAAAAACTATGGTCACAGCAATCAACTAGACATTTCGGCGGCCAAACCTATTTTTAGATATAACTTGGTAATGCTGTATCCCATAATTTTGATTTTCTAGAACAATAACTAGAACAACCCAGAACAACAAAGAAAATTTGATTTTTCCAAAAATGGGGGGTTAGCCAAAAAACCCGTTTTTTCGGTTTTCTCGCGGAGTTTTTATTTTTTCGATTTGCCGCTTTGGAACAATGTAGAACAACTCTAGAACAATCTAGAACAACAATAAAAAATTTAAAAATAAAAGAATGGGGGGCTAACTTCCCGCACTCATTATTTTCGGGTCTTCAAGGTGGCATACCCTCTTAAACAGAAGACTTTAAAGTGGCTTCGATATTTCAAATGTGTAACCTTTGTGGGAAATTGTGAAATTAATGTTCTGATTACCGTCAAAATCGAAGAATTTTATAGAAGCAGTTATAGGTACTTATTAGAATTTGTAGAACTACAACATCTTCTTGGTCGTCTTCTTCTTCTTGGTGCCGGCGCGCACCGGTACGCCCGTTATACACACACCGTGCACACCTCACCATCCTTCCACACCGCGTCGACGTGTCCTGTCGACCATTCCTGGTGCGGTCCCGTTCTGTTCGTAGTGGTTCGTAGTTCCAGCAGAGACGCGCTCTGCCAGTGCGCGAGAACCTCTCGTACCGTCTACATTCCGGGTCACTGTGCTACCAATTTCCCTCACGTTCACGTTACGATTTCGCAAAACACGCGCTAAAACTTATACTAAAATGTTTGAATAAAAAAAAGATACAAAAACTTTCCCCCGAGAAAAGAAAAGCTTTTTTTAAAGAGCTAAAAACAATTTAATACTTTTTAACTTGTGCGCAAAAACTAGTGTTTAATTCTTAGTGTATGTGTAAGTGGTGAAAATCAACTTTTTGGAGAGGACGAATTAAAAGCAACCACTATGACGTGGATTACGGGTGAGAGGACCCTGTTGAGCTTCTTCGGAGGCCTCCTCTTCACCTACTACTGGACGCTAGTGACGGTGTTTGCGGACGTTGGACCTTTATCAGGTAAGAAAAAGGATGAAAGCAACAAGTTGTTTTAAGTTTTCGGATTTCTTGGTCGTTTTAGACGCCGTCGTCGGCGTCTACATCAAGACTTTTCTTCTTGTTTTTAAAAGGTGACAAGATCGGTTTTCTGCTTACGTGGAAATCTCCGCCGGTTAAGGTGGGTTACTGCAAAAAAAGTTGTTTCTATTGTGTTTCACCGGCGAGAGGAGGAGGACAAGTAAAAGAGGTTGCTGGAGAATACGTTTTCGGCGTCCTTAAAAAAACTTTATGATTTCACCACGCACAAAAATTCGAAATACTTTTTCCGGTGGTTATAAGAGTAATTAAAGCTCTCTTGGTTTCTCTATTTACTCCGGTTACTTTCTAGATAACTGTAAACTACGCCTAGTTTTACTTTTTTTAGAACGTTTCTTTGAAACAAAGAACAAAATACTTCTTTTCTTTTATGTTATTACCTGTGTTTTAATAGGCGTTTTTAAAAGTAGGTTTATTTTGACGAAAAATTAAAAGAATTTTTATTAACTACGTTATTTTACGTGTAATGAGTTGTTATAATCATTATATTTTTTTTGTTAAAAGTAGGTCACTTAAAAGTCAAGTACCTTTTAAATAACAATAAATTAGATTTATAGTTATTGTCGTTTTTCTCTATCGTTTATTTCTTCATGTATTTCAATAAAATGTAGCTTTTTATGAATACAGTTAATTAATTAAAGGTAGAGATTACTTTTATTAAGAATTCATGCAAATATGTAATTGGTATACAGAGTGTGTCAAATAATCGCCCCATTATGTATTACTTAGAAACGATAAAAAATACAAACTTGGCTAAATTAGACAACCTTATTTGTAAAAACCACGGAAAATGGTGATTTTAAGATTGAGCTTGTAACTCGTTTAATTTGTCAAAAATCATATTAACGTTTTAACGTTTATTTTACTTTTCTGCGTATTTCGGCAATAATAAATCCATTTTAAGTTTATAGAAATCTCTATTCCTAATTAAACTCTCTTAATTTACATGGATTTCAATTAAACCTTAAACTTTTAGATGATAAAATTGTGCCACAAAATTTGGTAATACAAAATATGAAAAGAACTGATCGCAAATGGGCGTTATCGCATTTTGCGACTCGTTTAAACAGCTACGTTTAGTACCATACATATATCAACAACATACAAGATAAATTAAAGTTTACTCTGGAGCTCGAGAATAATAAGGAAATTACTTTTCTAGATCTGAAACTGATCAATGTAAAAGATACAATAACCTATGACATTTATATAAAACAAACCACAATTTCAACTATTATTCCCTTTGATTCAGCACACCCATTTTCCCAAAAAATGGCAAGTTTTCGTTTCTTTTTTAATAGAGTACTAGATTACCTTTATCACATGAAAATAGAATCAAAGAATTTAACTATATTTTTAATCTAGGTAAACAAAATAAATACACATACAAAACACTTAATAAGCTTTTGACCAAGATACAACAAACAAAGGATCCTCTATATAAGTACAAAATTTAAAAAAGACAATATATATAAGCATGTTTCTTATAATAGTTTGACTCAAAAGGCCCAAAATATATTTTCTAAATATAATGTGACTTTAGCATATAGTAATAGGAATTCTATAGTTAATTTGCTATCCAATCACCATCTTAATGATAATAAAGAAACTTCTCATGATAATGGTGTTTATAAGATCAACTGCAATGATTGCAATAGTGTATATATCGGACAGACTGGGCGAAGACTTGATATACGTTTACACGCACATAAAAATAAACCCAATTCTAATATTTTCAAACACATCAAAGCGACTGGACATAGTATGGATTTCGATGGGGTGAAACTATTGCATAGGTGTGATAAAGGGTTTAAACTTGATTTATTAGGATCTTTTGAGATTGATAAACATAATAAAAACAATTACATTGATCTTCTTAATGAACAAGTCGAAATTTTCTACACCCCTCTTTACAAATATATACCTAAAAATGTTTTAATAGCTAATTTTTTATTTTTATTAAGAAATTTTTACAAATTTTCATTTTGTTTTGTGAGCAATTTAAATGTAACATAACATAGTTTTATCTCTCTTGAACGTCTGCTTTTCTTCTTTTTCTTGTAACTTCGATAAATTTACTTTAGTCGCATGACCGGTATTGGTCGAATTTTGTTAAGTAAGTGTTAGATTTCATTTTATCTCATGACAAATTGTAACGTGTTAACTATAAGATTTTGTTTCGATAGTTTCTTGGTGAGGTTTTGTTGGTTGAATGTTTATTTTCAACAGGTGTGTTGTTCTGTGACATTTTTTAAGGACTTGACGTGAGTTAAAAGAAAATTTGTTTAATTACGATGATCTTGATTTTGGTTTGTTTCTTTTCGTTTAATTAAGGTTTTGACTGATGATGAAGTAATACTTCGAAACCGGTTTCAATAAATATTTAAACAGCAAGTACAAGAAGTATTTTAATTATTTCTAATTAACCACCATTTTAAATATTTATTTAGAGTTATTATTCACCGTATAAAAAATGTGCCCTTTTAGCATTTGATGCTGTCCGTTATTATTAATTAATGTTTAAAAGTAAAAATTATTTTTATTTTTCATATTTCACTATAAATGTTATTATTCGTACTAGTCAATAGTTTTTACGATATTTTGATGATGTTCTGCATGAATTTATATGGAGGAAAATAGCTGTATTAAGTACGTTTATAATTTTGTGAATATCTGTTAACTCATTCGACAATTATTGATGGAGAAAATAAGCGCTAGTGGATCTAAACAAGAGTCACAGCCTTTCATCACTTTGTGCTACAACTTTGTACTTGAATAATAACAGCGGTAGTCATATTAACTAAATTCTTCTGATCAATGCGAATCATTGAAGATATCATATCAAACTCACAATAAGCTTTACTCATATTTAATTATGATAGTTTCTCTACATACATATACCCTTCGATATAATCATGTTAAAATAATGCAAGTACTGTCTAACTTGCTAGCTTAAACAGCAGGTTTTTAGTAGCCCTGAAAACCTAATATATCACTCAACTGTATTACTCACTGTTTATTTAAGTGCCACAACCATGTTAACCTAGATTTTAGGTAGTGCTTTTGTGCTTCTTAATAATTGTTTTTGGTTTTTCTTAACATTGTGTTGGTTTAGATGGAAAATTCTTTTCTATACTTTTCAATGTTATATTTATTTAAATTCTACATGTTTCGAGGATCCAGTCCTCATCCTCAGGAAAATTCCTGTACATGAATACAAGATAACAAATTAAAATTAAAATTAAGTTTGAAATTTAAAACAATGTGTAAAAGTAAATTATAGGTTATGTCAATCTTAAAGAAAATTATTGAGTTTTTACTTACGTCGATTTTTGAATAAAAGATAATCATATCCCTCAGATTACAAATCTTATGATTAAACAATTAAAACAGAAACAAACTTTTAAACTTCTAAAATTGAGCGACAAATTTAACTGGTTGTAAAATTTTAGTAACAACGACGTAGTTCAACCATTTTTAAACTGTAACGTGCTCGGCTTTAATTTTAAAAGTTTAACTAATTCTATGGTATTTTTCGGAATTAAGAAATGTTCTACAACATAATCTGTCAATCCTACAATTATTTTTTGATAAGATGGATGTAACTTCACATTTTTAACGAAGTCTCTGAAGATACCTATAAGCCGAAACTAGTCAGACGAAAAAATAAAATTTTGCAACCAGTTAAAGTACATTGAAACTGTCTTTCATTTTGACCAACAACAAATAAGCACAACAAATAATCTTGAAATTTCATACACGAAAATTAGATTTTTGAGCTAATTTTTGAAATTCAAAAAGCAGGTTAATCCCTTATATACATGATGTGTTCTAGGCTACAAGATCTTAGCTGTTGTACCTATACAGAAGTTAGGTTATGACTTATGATAGGTTTCAACTTATAAAAAGATATCTGCATTTCATGTATAATGATGAAGTTGACTATCTTATCAACGAATTTTCTTCTTTGTACACTTTAAATACCATTGTCGAGGGAAAGTAGAATAAAGTCAACTATGTCAATTATGCGAGAAGAGGACTGGTTATGTTCAAGAGTCATTATTATTCAATGTCACGATAAAAAGATATTTACTTGCTTTCTTCAGTCCACACTAAAGATATAATTGCAAAAGAAAATAGAAGAAAAGTAAAAAGAAGTCTAATTTGAAAGTAGTTAATGATTATAAAAACACCAAGATGGTGTTGATTTAGTTTACGAACATCTTAGAAGCTGTTCAATTGGAATAAAACGTGGTAGAATGTATAAATAAAAGTGTTTTTTCATCTTCCAAACTAAGCTTTATGTAATTCCTTCATCATATATAGATCGGACGGTGCTAAAAATAAAGTACGAAATATCAATTTTAGACCAAATCATCAAACAGAACAAGCCTTACGATTATTTAGCAAGTCTACGACGTCCTAGTATAAACTTGCTTCTGCTTACGGATCTTTATCTTCCTCAGCTTGTTACACCAGGAGAAAGGGAGAATCCAATTAGATATAAACCAGTCACTGCTTTATATGCTGTCAAAAAATGACCGTAAAAGGAAGAAAATCCGATGTGAAATCAAAGGTTATTGTAAGTGTGTAAAAAAGTTTGATCGTTAAAATACGATATTCTTCTCTTATTCCTGAAATTGGTCTAGTACAAAGTGATGAAAGACTGTGACTCTTGTTTAGATCTACTAGCGCTTATTTTCTCCATTAACAATTGTCGAATGAGTTAACAGATATTCACAAAATTCAATCGAATGGTCAAAATTTTAACACCATACATTGAGCCTCAATATTCTGTTCCTTTTCATCTTATGATCGATTGCAAGTTTCTAATCTGCGTAGGACTCTATTGATTTCAAGTGTTCGAGCTGTTATATAAGCCATGAGCAGTAACGAAGTGTAGAAATTATCAAAGTAATGACATGATTTATTAGTCCTGGAACTATTAATAATATCTGTCTGGACGAACAATGCAATGGGTCATGGTCTGGTTGGTCTTCGAAAATGTATGCTCTTCTGTCATTAAATGTAAGATATTTTCATATTTTGTGAAACTTCACAGCCGAAATACATACATATAGTGATAAACAACAATATATGGTACATATGCAGCATTAAATTATGAAGTTTTGGGGGCACTAAACAAAACCTAAGTCAATTTACTATATTAGTCTAAGTAACGACAGGTTTCGCAACTTTTAGTATTGGATTGATATTGATCCAAGTAAGTTTATTTTCTCGTTAGGTTATTTTGTGTCTTGATTTTATTAACGCAGATTTTAGCACTTTGGCAGTAGTTATCCTACACAGCAATCCTACGCTCCAGAAACTCCCAAATATGTTCAATACGATTTAAACCTGAACTTTGAGGAGTTATATTGAGTTGTCCTGGGACTTGGATAACTTGTAATCATCTTTCTACTGGGGGCTTCAAAGTTTGTTCTAATATACTTATACAAATCAGTCCGTAATTCCATCGATGATTACCAGCTTTCCACAATCGAATGCTGTTAAAGCTATCCAAATAACATTGCATCGACCGTACTTCACGGTTTCTAACAATTTTTTGTCCGGCCATCACATCCAAAAATTCGTCAGTAAACAAAACTTCAGGCTAAGACGGCTTTTTTCGGGATGAACAAAAATATATAATCGCGATATGGTCGACTAAATTTGGTGCACTGGCTCTAGGATTTTCGTTCTTGGATGGGTCTGATACTTCTTCTAAGTAGAATGTTTCTTCAGCCGGCTTGTTCACATTTTGTTGTCAATTTTGATTTCACCGTCTTCCATTTCTTTTCTATCATTTACCATTAGCTATCTAGTCTCAGCATAGATTTCCATTTTTCATGATATTTTCAACCAGTTATCACAGCGACAGAACAATGTATGTATAGAAGTACATAGCTCCTCCTGTTTCATGCAACGATAAATCAAATCCTTGTTGTATACCTTTGTCGGCTTTATATTTCTGTTATTTGATGATTTGTTGTTTTGCATTTATAAAAGCTATTTCTGTTTTGCCATCTTTTGTGAATATAGCGTCTTTAATCGTCTTGTAATACTAATTTTCTAATTATGTTTTACAAAACCTCAGAATTTAAGGTATTTAAGGTAGTCTTCACTGTATCTTTTAATATTTTTCAAAACTTAGATATCAAAACAGAGGCATAAGGACATAAGTTGCATTAAATTATGTATTGTGGTTCATTCTCTGTATACAACATCCTTCTTATTATTTCAGTTTCATCTTGTTGCTTTAAACTTAAGTAAATTTTTTGAATATGTTGATAGTGGATGCTTGATTCAAATCCTCCAAGTAATTGTCATCTCCTACCATTTCTTCTTGCAGTCAATTGTGCGAAAATGTATTTATTAGGCTTGTGTCTTCATTATACGGATTTTTTAGTTTATATATTATCGTTTGAAGGATCTAAAGTATTCTATACTTGCTGTTGTCTTCTTCTTTCTAATTTTTGATCGATGAATTTCTTTACATTTCCGGTTTGAACTGCCTCATGGGCATCTATAACATACCACTTGTCAAACTAGAATAAATTTTCACGTCACCAGTACTTTTTCTTAGTATTCAACGGTTTAGTAACTAAAAGTGTGTTTTTTCCATTTCAAACGAAATTAAATCACGTTAAACGCGGTAACTCTTAAACCTTAATCATCTAGCTTTACCGCACTAGAGGACTAAATAATAAAGGTATTTAAAACAGTTTTATCTAGCATTGTTTTTGTTTTATAGTAGTAATCCATCTAAAATCTAGTAAACGGGTACTATTTACATGTTTATTTAATTTACTAGAGAGAGAAGAGAGAAAATATCTTTATTAAGCTATCGACCCTTTTCGGGTCTTTCCGCTTACAATATTCATAGAATTACAATACATTTATATTTTTATTTTTTTTTTTTTTTATTTTTTTTATATTTGTGCATTTATGTTGAGGTGTTCGTACAATGATTTTGGTCTTCCTTCGTTTGTTCGGGTCTTGCACATCATATCCAGGGTGTCTAACTTGGCATTTTTTGAAAATTTTTCTTTCAGAAGTTTATGCCTTTCTGAAATTGGTTTTACTTTTGTTTTAGCGTATAAATCTTCATTATTTATGTTGTGCAGTGGATTGCTCGGGTGTCTAATTTTTGTCAGAATTCTTAAGCACTTTCTTTCTGCTTTACTGATTATTTCTTTTGTTGACTTCGGAGAACATATAGTCGTGAGATGTCCGTAGTCGAGGAGTGGTCTGCAAATACTTTTGTAAATCTGTGTCGCTGATTTTACCGAGATATCTTTGTAAGTCAATGACCTAAAATGTTTTGCTCGTCTTGTTACCTCAGTTTGTATTTTTTTGTAGTGAGCTTTGAATTTTAATTTGTTGTCCAAGGTTATGCCCAAATATTTTACCAACTTTGTAGGTTTTGTAGTTGATGTGCCTGTCGTGATGTGAGGGGATTGATTGGTGATTCTGGAGTGTGGAATCAATAGTTGGAATTTGTCCGGATTGGGGGTGACTCTCCATTTGTGGAACCATTTAATTTACTATTTATTAAGTATTCATCAAAAATCATATATTATGTTGTACCAATTTTATGAATTATGACTAGAAAATTATTGACCAACTTGTAATTTCACAAATATGTTTAGATTTTCATAGATTTGATAAACTTTGTATCAGTTTTCTTGTTTTTGCCAAAATATTCACTCTTATTAGATTTCTTAAAATTCCAGAAATTTCGATTATTTCGGGAATTTCTTTGTAATTTTATAAAGCTAATTTAATATCAATTTTCTTGGAATGTTATAGATATTCGTAGATTTCGAAGAATTTGTAGTGATATTTTTGCAATTTAATAAGCTTTCATTTGCGAAATTTTTTTGAATTTATTTTTAAATTTTATGTATAATTATAAATACTTTCCTATATTAATTTCGGTGAAACTCATTAATTTTATTTCAATAATTCATTTCTTTAAAATATTATAAATTTACCATAATTCTTTATTACATTTTAATTAAAATAAATACTTATTTTACATATTAATATTGATTTTATCATTAATTAAAAATTATTTGTTTCCGTCATTAATAATAAAACTATCTTTGATATCAATAACATTAATATAACATTGATATAAGAATTAAGTAATTCGATTAATATCAATCGCATACATATATTTATGTGCAATCATATCATGTTATAGTCTGTTGGATAAGCGATAATAACTCACTGAATAATCAAGGTCAATACCATTGATTGTATACTCAGTGCGAGGAAGAACATGATTATTTTACTGCGAATTGTTATCACATTTAACAACAATGTGGGTTCTGCTTTTAAACAATACATTATTATTGAAACGAAATAACACACATATATTTATGTTTTCACAAAACGTATTTATTTTTAAAATAACACCTTTTTTATAAAATACATCCTCTTAATAGAAACGGTTGCAGATATTTTTTTGCAACAATGATTTTAATAATACGAACACAAGACATAACAAGTTTATCTTTCAGAGAGGATGTCCGCTGACACACCCGTGATACTCATCTTAAAGTTATCTTAACGTCTTCTTAACCAACCGTGACATCTGACGGCTTAATTTACCATTTTTTACGTTACTTATTACAAAAAAAAAACGCAGTTTTTAATTGGTTTTGGTCTATATCTGTAATTGCTTTGGTTTACTTTTCTATAATTTGCTTCTATTATCTATAATAAGAAATTATTATTGTTTTTAATTTAAATTTAATGATCAATTAAATTCAAATTTAGTATCTGAACATCCTTAATTATTTATTGATTAGTTGTATTGTTTTAACGTTTTAAAATTAGTTGATCAGATTTTATAATTTCCTTTTGATCGGTTGTATTTTTTATCTATTTTCTTTGCAATGTTCAAATCTTTTAAATTTAAGCAATAAAACTTTTTGATAAAAACATAATTATCGATAGTTCTGTGCGTGAATACAATTACATGTAATTTGATTTGTTGCTAACTTGAAATTGAAACAACAGCAATTTTTATTATGTATGTTTTATTATGTATTGTCAGTGAAATTGGATACATTATTAATTGATATGCATTAATTTTCGATCAATAATCATAGTTCATTATTTTGATAACGTATTTTTAAAAGTAATTATTATTTACACTCTTCATTTTTTTTATAGTTGTGAATTCAAATTATAAAGAAAGAAAACTAACGTTTTTTAGAAAGTAAAGTTCTTCAAGGTTTTAATTTTTTATTCAGCCATTTTAATATTAAATTTTTTTACTCATCCTACCGTAATACACTTTCCTATACATTTTATTTTTAATGTTACGTGTAAAGAAAAGAAAGTTCCATTCATAGATTTGTTGTATTTAATAAATCACACCGTCTTTTAAAGGGTAATAACCTTTTAAATAAATTCAACTAACGACGAGTTTAACGTCACCGATTTATTCGAATACAAAATAACGGTTTAGTTTGGAACACGACTTGCATATTGAGTACACCAAGAACTTTCAAGATTGCTGACGTCTCAAAAACGAAGGTTGTAAAATTGTAAAACCTTACACATTATCCTTTGAATTCCTTTTATTTCTTTAAGATGGTATCCGTAGCGAAGGTAGCAGGTAGAAAACATGTCCGGTTCTTTTCAAATTTTTATTTTAAAAAGTTCGGTTCACGTTTAATAATGGTTTTTAGACCACTGCTTTTGTATTTTATATATTTCCTATAGAGTTTACTACTTTACGATTTAATTTTTATTAATTGATTTGATACGTTATTGAGGTTCAAGGCGACTAAAGAAGTATTTTCTTAAAAAATTGTGGGTTTTTTTTCTTAAACACGTTTCTTATGGTAATACACCGAGATATCTTACAAGATAAATATCCACCAAACCGAAGCTGTTTCTCCATGTTCAAATATTTAAAGGCAAATACAATCAAGTGTGGGGGATGCGGGAGTTTTGTTAAGGGATTATATGGGGGTAGTACTTCGAATGGTAAACTCTGTTTCTTGGTGCTTGTTCCTTCTGGAATTAACGTTGTTCAAGCTTCGTTGAATCCTCCTTGAAACTGTTTTATTTATCTAAGACATTTAAAATTTGTTTTAAAAAATATACTAAACATCTATATTAAAAGTTTATAAAGACGAATAAATTTAATTCTATGAAATGTTATTTAACTTATCTTTCATCAGACGGAGCAAATTTGTTATAGAGTTTCTATAGTTATAAAGTATCTATTTAAATTACACCGGAATAAAACATAAAATAAAACCTCAAAACCCAGTCTTTTTAAAATTCGCTAAATTTTTAAAAATATCTGCTGTTACTTTAGGTTATTCCATGCTCTAGAGGCGAAGCGATTGTAAAAATTAGAAATAAACTTAAAAATATTTCTATTTGATAGTGCGATGGAATGGAAAACGTTTATTTCAACAACTCAATCCTTAGAATGTGCATAAAGATAATGAAGCATATAACACATAATGGTATGTCGAGTTGGCACTTCCATATGTTGCATTGTAGCTACTAGCCGAATGTGGTTAAAATTCTTTAAAAACGCCATCTTGTGAAATTTATAACCACTAATATAATTAAACCTCGAAAAACCTTTTAAAATGTGGTTATTATTCTGTTTCAAAGTCTTTGTTTACTTCTTTGGTATTTCTGATATTCTGGTTTAACTATGATGGACTTTGTTTAATTATAATAGTCATTTATTCCAAAATCCTAATGTGTTATTAGAGATGTTAATGAGTCATTTAAATCTTTGGGCCGCTCATGGGCTTAAGCTGAGCGCTCATTAGAACAGTTAGGGTATCATAGTTTTTGATAAATTTAAATTAAATAAATTTATTTAGGCCGATTGCTCCATACAGCAGATTCGGCCGGAATATTGTGGAGTCGTGCTTTTTGCGGTCGTCCTCCGATAATCGAAAATTGAGGTTCCGTTACCATATAACGCAATTGACCGGTGGTGGTTTACAGTTTTCTCGGGTTGCAGGCAAATAATGACTGAAATATCGTTGTGTTCGTATTTGAAAATTTATTTACACATTTATTTGTAGCAGTTTTTATTTCGAACGTATAAGGTATAACACAAAATGAACCAGAAATCTTCCTTAGTGTTAGTACAGTACATACGTTTGTGTGATCTTTCATCCTAAATTATCACAATATCCTCCTTATGGTAAAACGAGGGGAAAATGTAAATGAAGTTAAAGGAATGAATAGTACATTATTGAAATATATATTGACGTAGGTGATACATAATTATTATTATATTTTAAATATTCAAACAATTGTCACAAAACTATAATCATTGAAGATTGAATGAAGACATTGAAGATCTGACTACAACCTGACTTTCAAGAGATATTCATTTAACTCTAATCATTTCCGGAATTAGAATATAGCATCCATTGCCAAGTATATTTGTCAATAAAGATATTTGTCAACAGCTTGGTTTAAGATAATTGTATATGCAGCATGTTGCAACAAAGACAATTGTGTTCCATAAAAAACAGTTTATTTGTTTAATATCGGCTTGATTATTTACCAAAATTCTTGGTTGGCATGTTCTAAATTCTGCCTGCCAAGACTACATAATATATGGAGTCAAAAATTCTTTTAAAACTTTCTGAAAAAGTCAAAGTTTTCAGGTACGCCCTAGTAATAATATCTTTCGATGTGGTCCTTTTTTCTGGCTTGGTTGGAATATTGTATAGTAGAGGAGACTTGTCACTTACTTTTCATTGCAACCCTTTTACTACCGTCAAATCTTATTTTGGCTACATGTACAAACATCTTAGGAAAATATGTAATCCCGCCAGATCGCTTTAATAATATAAGAAAAATAATAAGTGGTATTATCTGGTTGACCCAACTTTCCATAATAAACCTTCCACCGTCTCAAAGAACAGTTTCTTAAGAACGACTTCCCCAGTCATTGTTGAACTGTTCGATTTTCAAACTTCCATCATCTAAAAAGCATCTATCTGCTTACATCAACATTTATCTACTCAAATCACGAGGCTTGCTTGAAGATGCTCTTCTTGTTCTATCTCGTACTTATTATGACAAAATAAGAAATGTGCTTTTCAATTCTTCCACAAAGTAATCTTACAGAGTGAACTGCGGTTCTTGGTGAATTATTAGTATCCCGGCGGTCGATAGTTGCTAAACCGTTTGAAACACAAAAAAATATTTTATACAAAAGTTGTCTGATTCATCACTTTCTATTACGTACAATTATTTTCACTTATACAGAATGTTCCATTTAAGCGTAACGGAAAGTACGTAAATTTGTTTAAATGGAACTCCCTGTATATTTTATCATATTATGAATACAACTAAATTTGTTTATACAACCATATATGTTACTATTTCACAGTGTTCATAGTTTCTGAGATGTTCAATTGTTTTTCTAAAATGTGCCTATTACAGGATCTTTTTAAAAACTATGTAAAAACGACATTTTTTCCGATTTTGCCTTGAAACTACGTCAGACAACAGTCAAAGCCAGTAGGTAGATGATAGTACTCAAACATTAGATACACTATACAGGCTGTTTATAAAGTTAAGTTACTTTTGACTATATTGTGTGCTAGTTGAATTGCTCATCAAGTTTCCTTTAGTTAATGATAAGTATGTCATATGTCTAACTTTAATAGTTTTTCTGATATTTAGAATTTAAAGAAAAATGTGTAATAAAAGGTCATTATTGTACTTAAAAAAGTGACAGAATGTGATATGTTCTGTCCTTTTTGTCACCTTTTTTTTTTGATTTATCTTTTTTGTTTGTCTGTCATTTGTAAATCAGTAACATTATATTAATATACAATTAAAAAAAACTTTAAAAAAAAATGCAGCGACAAACTATAAATAATTACTAAACGTTGCTCAACAAGTAGGTATTAATTTAATTAATATTTAGAAGTTGTTCAAAATGCCGCCCATTTTCTACAAGCATTAATGCAGTGTATAAAAGATCTTGAGGTATCTCTTAACATGTGCATCTTATTTTCTCTAAAGTTGTAAATTATATGGCGGAAAAATTGCATATTTTTTACTTACATCTTTTAAATCTCATAAAGTACCAAGTCGCATTAAAATTTGGTATATAACCTAAACACCTTACATTATAAAACATTAATCAAATAATAAAAGGAAGAACAAAAGTAGACAATATAATATTAAGTACAATAACGCATATTTTATAACACATTATTCTTTAAATTCTAAATATCAGGAAAACTACTAAAGTTAGATATATGAAGTTAGATATCATTAAAATTAACTTGATGGGCAATTCAACCAGCATACAATATACAGGATGTTCCATTTAAAAAACTTATGAAAAAGCCCTTTTGAAAAACATCAAAAGCAAGTAAGCTTTACGAACACGCTGTATAGCGTGGCTTACTGGCTTTGACTATTATCTGACATACTTTCAAGGCAAAATTGGAAAATATGTCGTTTTTAATAAGATCCTGCAATGGACACATGTTGGAAAAGTAATTGAATATCTCAGGAACTATGAACGCTATGAGTTAGTAACATATACGGTTGTATAAACAAATTTAATTCTATTCATAATATGATAAAATATACAGATGTTCTATTTAAAGAAATCTACATACTTTCCATTACGCCTAAATGGAACACTCTGTATAAGCTAAAATTATTTTGCTTAATAGAAAGTGGTGGTCAAACAGCTTTTGTATAAAACATTTTTTTCTATACTAATAACTCACCCTGTATATATATTCTCTTAAGAATAATAACAAATGGATGTTTTCTATTTTTATCACCACAATATTTTTAATTTCAATATAAACTCCAAATGTATGAACTGCGTATTTCTGTACCTGTTACGCACTTTCTCCTTTTTAATTCCATAGTTTTTTGCTTCTTAATATTCCCAAGTTCATTTGAGTCCTTCTGCACTCGTTATTATGAGTTGGTAAATTTTTGAAATAAAATTAGGTTATTATTAAATAAAGTCTGTTAAAAAGTGTGGCTTTTATGAGTCACAAATAAGATCAATGTTAGGTTAAGAGCTACCACCATCATATTAGAATTGTAATTCACCTTATCTTTTTATACTTTTTGTTTATTTATGGTAACATGTGGTATTCTCATATGAGAGTCTAGTAGATGTTTATTAACATGAAAATTCAATATACCAGCTGATACAGATTTCACAATTTTACATTATTGTATTATGTTTATATTGATGTTGATGATGTTAGTTGCGATGTTAAGTGTGAAAAATCTGTTAATGGCCTCTAACTCTATTTGTAATGTTTGTGATATTGTCTACTTCAAATCAAATTAGAAGTATCATAAACTATCCTTTAGACTTGTCTTCACACCCGTAGCTAAATGATAGATTTTAAAAATATATCGATAGTGCGTAATTGTGCTAATCACTGTAATTGCGCGAAGTGAATAGCAATATAGTAACATTGTACAACTCGAATCGCCTATATATTCAGAGCATGAAAATGCTAATCATAAAAGCAGTAGTAATTAGCACATATTTACCATAAACGGGAGGAACGACTTAATATGAAATCATAAACTCGGGATTAACATCCCAAAAGGCTGATGCTACCTGATATTTAAGATGCTACCTTAACATAGTGAGTTCGCTATTAAAACTAACCCCACGACCCTAAGAGGATGGAATGGGAAACATTTATTTCAACAACTCAATCCTTAGAATGTGCAGAGAAATATGTGATTTTGCAATCACTCCCAGAACTAACTACTACTTCCAGTTCATCCAACCCGCGAAATTTAAGTTATAATTGTAGGCAATTATAATGAATTTAGAAAAACGCTCTACGCCTCGCTGATTTGCCGCGCTTGTGGATGAAAGTAATGCGGCCTATGTCGCCGACCTTGTGGTTACTCAGTTTTAGATTACACGTTGATGCAACAACAGTCGAATCCATTATAAGAAAATTAATCATTTCACTTACTATCTGCATTTGTGTGTCTGGAGGTATCCAGTAATTTTGCATCATATATATTTCAAATAAGGTTTAATTCGCTCTGATTTTTTGCTCAATTTTTAAAAAGTTACAGGGATCAAATGTTCAAAGAGAAAAGATGAATGTTGATTACATTTGACGTACACTGTATACGTATATGCAAGTACTGTGTATCCGGTTTGTATGGGCTTGCCATATGAAACGACATACTCGCATTTAATATATCCGCTGTAAATAGGACTTTACATTTGTGGCTTTTCAATAAAACTTTCGTTGCTCTGGTGAACGTAAATTATTAACGTAAATGATACATTTCGGGTTATGTTAAAATGTAATAGAAATAGTTGAAAAACTTCTTAAAAATTGTTAAAATTGTTTCATCAATTCTGTCTCGCACAAAATGGTAAACTCTTATTGAGCTATTTTAGTGTTTAATAACTATATTGAAATACTCTTCAATTACGTGATCTACAAGACATATTTGTGTGATATGGAACAATGTGAAACGTGTTGATTAATGTGAGTAGGTACTCAAATGAAGCTGAATGATGATTAGTGACAAGGGCTTCTTGTGGGAGTGAGATTGCAACTCTAAATGTACGTGAACTTTTGTTTGAGCGGAATTAGCTACAAAAGAATTGCTATGATGCATTTCATTTTATAAAGAATGAAATTAAGCCTTTGATTTATTATATTCGGATTTGTTTGTAATATTGAATGAGATAAAATTAAAAGCTTCGGTTATGATGTGATATGTGTTTTTAAAAAAAATCAATTTTGTTTCATTAAAACGTTTTGTTGGAAAAAATAATAATATGTCTTACATTCTAAAATACCTCTAATATAAAAATATCTATAACGCACCTGCCACATACATATACGTATATTCACATGATCTACTAACATTGATTCGCAAAGTTAAAAAAAAAACCTATCTTTGGAATTTGATTAATTCAACGATTAATAGGAATTCCGCCTGTTTCGAAAATTTGGCTATTCGTGATTGATAAAAGAGAAGTGATTGCTGCGTGAGATTGCACCCATAGTTTAGTGCTATAAAACACAGGTTACGGATCATAACGAAATAACATAAATTTGGTACATAATATAATAATAATTTATTATGTAAAATCTACTTTAGAACTCTAATTAAGACTCGATAAACTTATAATAAACTTTTCTATTTAATTAATTAAATTATTTATTAGCAAGCTTTGTTTAAGTCAATTTAAATAAAAACAAATTTTCCCTCTTTCTTGCTTTTTTTAAAAATAGCATAAATAAAAAAAGCAAGAAAGAGGGAAAATTTGTTTTTATTTAAATTGACTTTTCTATTTAAAGTTAAACCTGAGAGAATTTTTAATATTTACAAACAAAATTGACAAAAATCAGAGAAATCTAATAATTAACAATTCGGATTGAAATTATAAAAATATCAATATATAAAACGGATATATTAACAAATGAAAACGAAGTTAAAGAGTTAGTTAAATTAGACAGATATTCCTTGTAAAACAACAAACCAGTATTTGTATATGTGGCAATGTTACAATGTTATATCTGTCGAGTAGAGGCTTTCTTTGTAAAAAAATTAAAATTCTAAGTTTACTTGCAATTCGTATATTTCAACAGATTTCGAAAAAAATATTTAAACTTTAACAGTGCACTGTTTTATGTAGAATCGACCACATATTTACTTGAGAAACCTTATGAGCACGATATATACCTGAGGTATATTTTCCAACGGGTGGCCGGAAGCGTCTCGAGAGGGCTTGTGGTGAGCCGCTTCCTCATACAATTGGATACCTTGTCCTGTACGTTGTTCAACCTGACTATAGAAAGGGTCATGACGACTATTGGAATACAGACAAGGAAAAACATTATTATACCAAACAACGCAATGCCTGGCATACGCTGACGATGTGGACTTATTATGCAGACGAAAAATGGAACTAGGCACATGCCTATGGGAGATGGAACGAGTGTCGAGGTCGGCTGGTCTCCATGTTAACTCCATAAGAATGGGTAGGAGTTCGAGGAAAGAATCAAAGCTGGAATCAGAGCATACTTTAGCCTTCAGCACCTGTTCAGATCACGACTTGCGTTCAGTGATTATGTACGCCTACGAAATATAGGTACTAATTATAAAGGACGAGCGCCGCCTGGACCTGCGGGAGACAAAAATTCTCAGACCAATTTATGGCTAAACTTAGATGGTTTGGCCATATGGAGAGGATGATGGCTGAACGATGTGGAGGCTGACTTGAAGAAGCTAGGTATTAGAGATGGGGGCGTCGAGCATTCTGCAGGGAACATTGGAGAGGAGTGGTGAGGGAAATTTAGGCTCCACAAGAGCTGTAGCGTCAATGAGTAAGGTCTATGTAAAAGGCATCATTTGCTGATCTCTCAACAATGTAGCCAAAATTGCTTAAAATCACTAATCTCATAGGCTCCAAGGCTTTTCTAAAATCCTCTTATATCATTAAGTTTAACTAAATGCGTTTTTGGGCAAAAAACGTTAAGACTAGCTCCAAAATTTCTTTGGAATTCGTAGGACAGTTTTGTTTCTTCTTTTCAAACTCTAAGATATTTAAATAAAAATGTTTTAAAAATATTGGTTTAAATTCTCAAACGGAATAAATTCATTCTACTGATCGCTTTTTTTTACATTTATTATCTACTAGGTAATTTAGGAATATCCAATTATTTATATATGTTTTTAATTATATTAGCTTAAAAAATCAAGGTTGTTTACTCCATAAATTATCATCTCAAAACAATATGTTACGTCAATCCAATTCCAGAAACATCTCGAAGACATTTGTTACGAAGACAAATCATGCGGTTTAAAAAATTCCCCACTATAAATTTGACGATCTTTGTCAATTATGTAGGTGCAATGTTCAAGTTGAAAACAACCGTATAACAACAACAAAAAAAACGTGCATGTGAAATGACTGATTGGTGCCAGCTCGCTCATGGTACCAAACTCTGTTGTGTGCACGTGATAATTAACTATTCGTTCGCATATAATTATCCGTGAAATGGCTACGTATTAATGTAGCGTATTAATTGTATCTATTTTACGTATTTAATTTAAGTTGAGGCATAATTTTTTGATTTACATATTTAAAATATGATATCTCCGAAATAATCCTTATTCCTGTATAACTTATCTATTTAACAATAAGAGATATGTATCAGAAATAGGGAAGTAGTATTGAAATAACTATTGTGAAAGTGTACGGAAAGTTTGACATTTCTTAAAATTGTGTAATTACCGTGAAAGCACGGTTTGTTTTCTCATATCTTTTGCAATTTCTAAACATAATTGGTAAAAAAATTACTATCGCGGTGATATATTGTTGCAATCTAAATCTACGTTTTTTCCGTCTAAAATAAGAATAAATTGAAACAAATTAGAAAGTGCATTAAAGTTAATAATTACGAAACTTAGTAAACCAATTTACACAAAAAATTCGTTATCGATATTTTTAATTTATCAGCGTGACTACAAAATTCATCTTATATATTTTGTGTTTCTTGTAAACCCCTTAAGTATATTTTAACGACATCCTCATTACAATATTACAACAGCAATCAAGAAATGATACATATTTAGTATTTTCTTTAGAATAGTATTAATAAATTTACGTCATCATTCTATTAACAACACATTTATAGTTTCCCCATAGTAAGTTAAACGCACAATAATTTCGAACATCGTCTAAGGTATTACTTGATAAATCAACAGGTGTACTTTAACTTATGCTTTAATTGGATGTCCTTGTATGGTTTCATTGATTCGTAGAATTGTGGTTACTTATAGCTGAAGCAAATTAACCACTTTGTCGACATTTTTCTGCTATGTCTACTTCGTGTTTTATGAGTTAATTGACTTTTTGATGATTCTATAATTGGGATTCCCTTTAGTAGTGGTATTTACACTGTACATCGGTGTTTATACACTGATGTGAAACACTTCATGTTTTTCTGTATGATAATCGAATTTGGTGCTTTATTATGATAACATCTTATCGTTTGACCCTAAAAAATTGTTGATGTGGTACATTGGTTTTATTAATTGATATAATTTGGTATAATTTCTTAAATTACATTTATGACTACGATTTTCTATAACTTATTTAACATTATCAACTGTGTATGAGGGTTAACATTCTCAATCACTATTCTAAAGCTTCCTCTACTTGTTTTATACCTGTTGGTCTGTTTTGAATTTGTAGTTGAAATTTGTCTTGTGATGTGGACCTCCAGCTCTTTTTCCACCTTTTTTGTGACCTTCCTCGTGGTAATTTGCTTTCTTTCATCCTCATCGTTCCCTGAAGTCTATATTTCTAATCCAATCTCTTCTAGTCTTACCCAAGATAGTTCGTCTCGTTTTAATTTTGGCTACCTTTAGCGTAGCCTTAGTTTTGTTCTTATCTTTGCGTGACTCTATTACATATTTCATGACAGGGCTTATATAAGTTTTATAAATTCTTATCTTGCTATCCATTCGCTGGTATTGATTTATTAATCTGGTTTCTTAAGTCCAAGATACTTTAAATGACTGACTTATTCGACGGGTTTATCTCCTATCACAAATTTGCATGTAATTAGTTCTTTGACGAATGACATGACTTTTGCTTTGTCGATGGATATTGTTATGTTCATGTTTTGGCTTACGCGATTGAATTTAAAGAGCTCTCTCTGCAGATGATCTTTCGTTTCTGTTATGATTGCTTCAACGTCTGCGTAACATAATTATATTGAATTTATCCTTACTCATTCTATTGTCTAAACTCAACGGCGACACCTGCTGTATAATTTTGTCTTTAATTCCCCTTGTCTAATTCTGCCTAGTGTTGATGTTAATAGATGTGTGCCCGCCTGTTTTAATCTTTGTCGTGTTACTAGTGTTCTTTTCTCAATTAGTAATCTCAAAATATCTCTTCTAGACGTTATTTCTCTATAGTTTTCTCGACAGGTATTTTACCCCTTTTTGATAGTAGGTGTTGTAATCCTTCTGTGCCAATGAACAGGTGTTTGTGACAAGCTTAAGAGAGGATTGAATAAAATCAACAATTTTCCATTTAGTTCTTGTCGCCCATATTTTAAAAGCTCATTGTACACTCCCGCTGCTTTTCTATTTTTTAATTTCCGCAGTTGTTCTTCCAGCTTTAGACTGATTGTTGTTTTCTCTGTTGTTTCATATTCTTCTATTTTAATTATTTTTTCAGTACTATATAACTGTTGGAAATAACTCCTATGTGTCCGGTGGAAGAGTTCGTTTACTGGTTTTTTGCTGTTTCTAACAATTTCCCTTATTTCCTTCTATGCTCCGCATATTTCTTTTAATGGGCTTGATGTGTTGGTCTTTTGTTGGTGTTCTCTTCATCACAGAACCGTGGTTTCATATGGTTTGTGGCATTTCAACAGCTTTCTACTCATTCGTCGTCTATTATGTTAGTATTTTGTAGTTTATGTGCTAACCTGCTCTCATATAGTTTTAGAGAACAGATAATTGTCAACTGTTACTCCAGAATGCGTATTTGTGCTGCTGCGTATGTGGGGGAGAAGTTGTTTATTCTCAAAGCATCCCTGCCGCAAAAATCGATTAAAAGTTCGCCGTTATTGTTGATTGGTTTGTTATATTTTTATTTTATATTAGAAATTATGTCGTTCCCTATTGGAACATTTTGGTCCCCAAACGTTTATGATTTTATGGTTATTGTTTAACTTGTCAATGTGATTTATAATTCTAGAAAATAGTTTTCTGGTTCCTGGATTTATGGTTTTGAATATATCAAGCGCATATGTACTAATTAGACATGTTATACTTTGATTTATTATTCAATGACTTCGACATTCTGCCTATATTTTTCGTGCAATAGTATGCTGACTCCAGATGGTCCTCTTTCCTGTTTTGCTTTTTCGCAATACAGTAAAATGTACACTTCAAACGTGGATGTTCCTTGACGTTTTTTTTTGATTCTGATAGCTCCCAAATACAAATTTTGTGCTTTTTCATATGTACATGGTACGATGTACCATACCGTGAGGTTACATTCCAGCACGCTATTTAGGCGGTATTTTGTTTCTTTATTTGTTTAATTACCGATATTATATTTTGGATAAATATTAGAGGCACTTTAGCTGAATGCTTGAGTATTAATTATCCGATTAAGTCTTGCTGGAGAGCAGAATCTACTTGAAAAAATTACTGGTAATTTCCATCACTAAGTACACCTTCTGTGTAATTTATTTTACAGTCCTAAACGCTTTGATTTGAATAGGATTTCGCCCATTAGAAAACAAATGTCAGAGAAAGATGATCAAGGTCGGGCAGGCTTTTTTGTAAAATTTATAGACAATGATTTAAGCTACTCACGATTTTTAGTTAGGGCATTTACAAGACACTAAATTAGAAATTTTCCAGCACACTTCTATTTTTCGTTCGATAAAGAATCGGAATAGAAGCGATATGGCCACACAAAAGGAAATACGAAACTGTCCTTTGTCCGATCAGGGTAGGATTAAGAAAAATAATGGGATTTATTCACAGTAAAAGCTTTTTCAAGGATTCTAAAATCAAACTCATTTGCAGATAAACAATATTGTAGTTTTATTAAATGAAAGTATGTTTTTAGAAAATTAATTTTTAATTTCTATCTTCTTAAAGTAGAATATATCTTATTGCTTTTGTTTTTAAGTAGTATGAAAATTACATAGACCGCCGTCGCTCGGCTACATAGTGTTGTATTTCTTGTTCTCTACTGTTTATCTAACTACTTCGTTTCAAAATTGTATGGGGTTAAATGACGTGCTTTTACATAAACTGTATGACCTGAATAAAACGTACAAATAATGGCTTATTTTATCATAGTAAACTCAGTATAGTGAATACCCGTGACGTATTTCTCGGGGATATGATACCATTATTAATCACCACTGGTTAAATAATGATAATATCAATTTTATCGCTCAATATTGATTCTGACTCTAATTATGGTTTACACATTATTTATAGCTCGATATCAATTATTTATGATATATACTAGAAAAATAAGCTAGGTAATATAAAAAATAATATTAATAAAAAATGTCAATTTACAATCAAAAGGACTTAATGATTAAAAATGAACTTTAATTATTCTGTAGTATTATCCAAATATAAATTAAATTCAATTTTATAAAATAATCGAAAAATGAATCGAAATAAGCGAAACGACCACAGTTTCGGTACAAAGCCAATACAACATGTTCGTATTAAAAACTGGCTTTATGCGTTAATACATTTCATAATATTAATAATTTAAATGACGTTAATAATTTTATGTCTCTTTTAAAATATTGATTAAACCAAAACCAATATCTTAAAATGGAATGTGTAAATTAAAAAATGGTATACTGTGTAAAAGTTAAAAAGAGATCTGTAATTAGAGTACTGCTAAATCAATAATATTCTGAACCGTTGCTTTCATCAAGTATCTGAAATAATACAGAAAAATCAACATTTGACCTAAAAACGAAAACAACTAAAACTATGTTTCCAGGACTAAGCCACTTTTAACGTTGACTTCGACGTCAAAAGCACGTTCCTTTAGTCGGTATAAGACAAGTGGTGTTCTTGTTAACGACCCTAGACTGAAAAGTGGTACGTGTTGTGTAGTTCGCGAGAGAGGCTGTTGGTATATTCTCCGACGCGGATCCTCATTCCATAATAGGGCTTCGCCTCAGTACACTTTCCTGCAAAAATAATTTCCATTGTGTCGAACTGTGAACTGAACGAAGAGAAGTCTCCTTTTCATCCGCTTTGTATTTCAAGATCTAATTTTCCTGTAGTTTATGCTTTACTGTGAAAAGTCGATGCTCAACTTTTGCAGTAGATACAACAGTGGTACTTACTTATGGTGGCTGCTGCAACGGAGGTAGTGTGGTGACTGTACCGGCTGTTGTTGCTAGAATGTTTGTTAAATGCTTCTAAATGGTCTGTGGTTTTGTGGTCTTTCCTTCTTCGCGCTACATCGAAAGAATTTTTTCCTTCATATAAGAGAAGGTTAAGTACGATATGGTACATGAATTATTGTGCCAATAAAATGAGGAATCAAGCTAGTTGAAATGAATAGTGAAGGATTTAGGTTGATTTGAGATGGTTTAAACGTTACCACAAAAATAGTTCGACCTAACAAATTAATCAAATATTATTCTTCATTCACACCACGCGACGTCATCAACAACATTAAAACCCGTTCGGATGTGTTAATTAAACGAAACGATCCTTATAAAATGGACACCTGAAGCTCAAACAGTTTGTTGGTGCGTTTACATTCTCACTTAAAAAGTAATTTTGTACGCGACGACTACATCGTTAATTCCTCTCACGACCTCGTCGCTTCACCGGCAATCAATCCTTCGGGCTACCTTCGAAGATCCATTACTCAATCGCGACGGTTCTCTTTCTCGTATGTCTACAAAGTACGTAGAATAGCGGTCAATACCGGCGACGACGTCCAGGAAACAAAATAATGAAAACAAATGGGGAACCGTTCGTTCTGCACGTACTTGCAAGGTCCGGGAAAACGGCTGTAAAGACCACGATGCTATTTATTATAATCTTTAAGGTAGTTGTTTGAATTGATATCCTTGTCGTTTACAATTTCTATGACTTGTAAACCTTTCAAATATCGTTGTTAAATTATTACTTCATGGTTAGTTTGCTAAATATCTAAGAAAAAAAGGATATAATTTACCGTTAAATAGAAAAAAAAACTTGAAAAGTGAGGCTGTGAAGATAGCCTTAGATTCTGACTGTAGAAATTTGTTACAAAATCCGTAGAAAAGTATAGTATTAATTATGTTAATCTCTCTGTGGTTTCTTAATTTAAATAAGCTTAAACCAGTTAAAATACGTGACAAATTCTTGTTTAGAACATTTTTTGTGTGAGAAACAACTAAATTGATTTCATTTATAGATTTTCACAATTCCACTTTTTATAATATTACAGAAAATAAGCAACCTCATCTCTTAAGCCGCAAATATATAACTATAGCATATTTCATTTATATGCATCTCTTATGCTGCTCGTCACAACGGTTTTAAGCTTCTTTTTATTTCATTATTCTTCTTCCTCCACTACTTCCACTTCATTAACGATGTAAACATCTTAATTTAATATGTCCCTATAAAATGCCAATTTTCACATTATCTCGAGACCTCCTCAAATTGTGGTTTAATTTTCCAACATTTGCGCGAGTCCGATCGAACATAATTTCAAGATTATGGTAAAAAAATCAAAAAAGAATGCTTGAAGGAATATATACGATGTATCCCGAGATGTAGTTTTGGATGCAGTTTCTCGTTAGAACTTAAAGATTTGATGAGTTGACAAAAGAAGTAGGAAAAGAGATCTACTAATTACTACTTTTATGGGATCTATATCATTTTCTGATTGTATTTAAAAAGTTAGAAGTACACTTCCTGTGTGGTGGAAGTAGTTTCAAATAGTATTTATGTAGTATACCTAATAAATCCAGTATCAAAGAATCTTTAGGGAAAAATAAATTAACTTTATAGGGTACTAAAAGGAAGAATAAGGAGTTACCATCATAAAGAATAGTGATTTCTAGTCAATTCAGAAACTGTCGGCTTAAAACTTCCACTAAGACTATTTTGATATCAATAAAGGTGAGTCAATTTTTTTGACAAAGGGTTTAGGGATAAAGTACGAATACTTTAATCAAAACTATCTAAAATTATCAAACCGTAATAAGTAGCCAATAGTTGCTAGAAAGAGATAAACAAAAAATTTTTATTATCGAAGACATAAAGTGAGGGCGAAAAGTTCTTTTCAGTTTGAAGATAAAGAGAAAATAGTTAATACGAAAAGGGAAGAAGTGCATGGTGCAGCACCAGAATCAATTTGTTGCTAAATATTGAAAACTGAGAAAATTCGTAGTAGCTGAGAACATCTACCGGTAATATCAACAGAGGAGAGATGAGAAACCATCAAACCAATGACAAAACGAATATACTTAGAAAAAATAATCATACAAAAAAAGGCACCTCAAAGATTAAATGATTTCTACTTAAAACTTAGCTAGAAAATTAGCTCACATGTTGTGTTCTGTATAAATAGTTTTGATATAACAATTTAAGGTTAAATATCGCAATTTTGGTTAAGTGATAGAAGATTTGTTTATAATTGTCAAAAATCCCGATGGTAATATCTAAATTACGTTACGTTTTGAAAATAATGTATAGAAACTGGGTTTTTTATAATCAAATATACAGGCCTTGCTTTCATGGAAAATAGACTCAAGTGAACTGCTTCCACTCTTTCTTATCACGTCCAAAGCAAAGTTCATAGGCCCATCTATTACAAACTATGTAACGAATTCATTACTCTCCCAATAAAGCAAAAATACACTCTTCGTTTGCAATGTCTGCGTTTACAGTTTTAACTAACAATAAGAGATTATCATCTCAATCAATGAATAACATTACAGTTTATTTTCTTTAGCACCTACATTTTCTTTTATATTTTATTTAACAGTTTCTCTACTACTAAATTTTCGTATTGGTTTCGAAAATAATTCTACCATCTTTCATAGCTTGATTTGCTTTATTTCTTTGGTATAAGACACGTTTTGATATAGATTTCTTTCCTCCATTAATTATTTTTCCTAGATCGACTTTATGTACAGATTGAACTTGTCTGTAGTGATAATATTGTCAAAAGTACTGCAAGTCATGCGCGGAGCAGCATCAGATGTAATGGATGATTGAAAGTAGTTTTGAACAACCTTTCCAAATGCTTGAAGAACACAATATATTCATAACTGTTTCATTGTGCTATTAGATTTGAAAGGCTTGTAGATTGCTAAATCAAACAGTTGTATCTTGAGGGACGTGTGAGGTGAAAAAGTTGTTACAACAATACCAACTTAACTATCTCTTTACAACAACCTCGATAGAATGATGCGACTCACAATTCTTTGCAAACTAAAGAACATGTTTTGTATTGAAATATTCACAGCGGATCTGAAATAGCCAAGAAATAGACTCCAACAAGTGCTAAAGGAGGAGTATCAAGCAAAATCAAGTTGATTATAACTTCCTTAGTTTTGCAGAAGTACAAATTCCTACTTATTTTATTCCATTTTGACCAATGACTTCCATCAATGATGTACCCCTGAACAATCTTGATTCCTGTAAACTGTCTATAACCGGCCTAGCCTTTTGTGTACCTCAGCAATGTAATTAAAGAAACTATGTGTATATTCGTCTGATTTAAAGTAGTAGACGACTCTCGATGCATTATGAATTCCGGCATTCTAATTGATAATGCAGCGCAGCGTATGATATGGCTTTTCATAGTATGACTCATACATGAATGAATCAGCATATATGTGTTTCATAGATCTTAAGAAAGCTTTTCATCGCGTAGCACTTCTAGACGTTGTGAGACTCCTCAACAAGAAAAATGTGCACCCAAATATAAAAATCATTATAATCGAGTTAAATACGGATAATTGAACCCAAATACAAGTGGAAGGCAAGAAGACACGAAAAATACACATTGAGGAACAAAGAACTTAAGATAATCTGCTTCACAGACTATGTTGATCTCGGAGGAGGAGGGCAACCTGCAGAGAATGCTCTTTCAATTTGAAAAAACAGCTACCAAGTACCACATGATAATATCGGTGGCAAAGTCTATCCACATCGAAAGAGCCGAGAAGATGCAAACTGACGATATATAATAAACCGGTGGAACAGGTCGTGAGTTTTAAATATCTCGGCGTTAGCATCACAAGTAGCAGAGACCTCCGCGAGGAAGTCAAGGCTCAGACAACCAAAGCAACCTTAATATCGGGGTATTTGCGAGATGTAATATGGCGAAACAAACACATGACCATACAAAGTAAACACAAAAATAAATACAAGACCTGCGTAAGACCTTATGACTTACGTTGTGGAAACAAGGGCTGAAAACTCGACAACAAAATGGATCATTCGAACAGCAGAGATGAGGACTCTGCGATCCATAGCAGGCTACACCCCGAGGGACTATAAGCGAAGACATCAGAGAACTCTGCGGTGTTCAAAATATAGTTCGATGGTCTCGAACCAGACGTCGCGCATGGAGGGAGTATGTTGCAAGGGATGGTATCTCAAGATTAAACCGACTTCCTATACGCCAGCCCACAATTCAATCAATGTGATGTATCATCCCAGCCACATCTCTAGATTATAGAGTACAAGGCAAAGGCCTTAAAAAGAGGAAAAGAAGAACAAGAAGATGGTATGAGTACATTGTTCACTATGGATTTTACATGCCTTCCAGGTTTCTGGTACTTTTTTTTTGCTTCAGCATATCTTAGTTTCTTTTTGATACGTTCGGTGCCTCTACATGATACTTTATTACTATCTTCAAGCGTAATTATGTTTATATTGATTTCTCTGGTCTTATTAGTTTACTGAAAATAAATCAATGTTTACCTTATGGAACCAAACATAACAATCAAAACATTTAAAAGACAATAAGTTTAACTTCTGAGATATATCACTAATTTATTGTTAGTGAGATTAAGATTGAGCTAAAATTTGGATCGCTAGATGCTAACAGTGCGTATAGTTAAAACTGTGTGGGTCTTGGTGCAACAACCTTTCGTCAGTCATAGGTACAGGTTACATGGGTACTACGTCCATCTACTTTGTAGCCCATTAGACTTAACTGATGCCTTCACCCTTACAAATTTTTCTTCAATTTGATATTACAACCCATAGTTTTGTTATGCGACCATTTGATTAACTAACAGTATTTTAGCTGTGTAAGACTTACATAATGTACTCGTACTTAGGGATGCAATCCCATCTGAGTAGAGTTAATGCAGAAAATAAAGAAAGACCTCAAGGTAACTTAGGGTTACTAACAACACTTGATAAAGTGATAAGCCACTTAAATACTTCGTTTACACAAAAAAAACTATAAGTACGAAGGCTTTCACGGCCGGTATCAATTGAACTAAAATTAGAACTAAAACTAGAACTAACACTAGAATCTTTCGGGTTTTGCCTTATGTCTTTTAAGAAAAGGTTTGACGTTTCGGATGCCATGTTGCAATCTTTTTCAGAAACTGGTTCTAAGAACCAGTTTAGGAACCAGGTTCTTCTAGTTTTGGTTCTAATTTTAGTTCAACAAAAAAAGTCTTATATAGAGGTGTCCCGTATCTTCCGGATCAGAGCATTATACGGTTGCAGGATACATTATTCTGAAGCAATTTTTCTAATAAATTTTTTTCGAAATATATCACGAACTGTTTAAAGTTTTATTTCTCTTTCCGTGTCGAATCTATTGACCGGTAGGGCATGGGGTCGATTACCTGTGTCTGATTTACGATCTGCTATTGGACGAGTTTTGCTAAACTATCAAATAAGCCAATAAAAAAAAAGTGTAACGGTCCCATTGCTGCATTCTTATGTTTATTTCTTTATTTAGTTATTTCTTTTCTGCAAAAATCAAAGATTAATGTTAATGTAGTGCTTATTAAAATGGTTACGCCTTAATAATTTATTAATATAGCCAACCCACTTTACACACCATTTTTTACGTTTTCTTAATTTTCCATTGGTGTACTTTTTTAATAAGGAAAAGTGGCACCGAACGACTATAATCAAGTTTGTATCGACCTAGTTGGATATGCAAAGTGGATTGACACACGAAGGTGGTAGCCTCAATTTAATATCGACGAACCGTAGCAGGATGGTTAGTCCGACACGTCCATGTCACATAAATAATTCGAAATAGCAAACGGGGACTACATCTTCGAGGTCCGTATACTTACCATTAGTGGGAACTTAGATTTAATGAGTCTAGCGGTTTATGCTGTTGTTCCCTAAGGCTTCGGAATTTCCCGAGAAGATGGATTACACGTTACACAGCTTCAAAACGAGAAACCATTGTTCAAACTTTTGATGTATATACATAATATATAGTTTAAATCCAAATTGGTTTAAAATTAAATTAATAATAGGTAATAAATACATTTTACGAAAACATAAAAAATTTGACAAAGATCTTGTTAGAAAATACACATTTATTTACATTAATATTTTTCTATTTTAAACTTTTTTTAAATAAAATTTTCCTATTAAAACTGAATTATGAAATAATTACTGTCAATTAGAATGGATGTTGGCTGCTTTCATCCTGAAAGTTTCAACTATATTTAGAGCTTCATGTGATTTAATATTTAATTTTGACGTGCATTAATAAACTGACCTGTCCTCAACTTCCTTTAATATGCCATACTATTTCGATGTTTTGCCTTTTGAAAGCTCCATACTCCAGCCGTTTTAATATTTATCCGGTTTGCACATGTTCGGTTCCCACAGGAACATACCTTTTTGAGGAAGTAGAAAATTAAAGCTCATATTACACAACTACAACGTTTCTCGTACATATATCACCACACGTCTGCTTTGTGTTTAAACTTTTACGTCGGTCGCTTTAGGAATGTTCGTACCACGATCCATAAAAATTTATTATTAGTTTCTGTGAGTTGTACACGTTGCATTTTTACGCTGCTACTTTCCGGTAGTTTTCTTTTTCGAAGTTCTAGCAGGGTGATATTACAACTGAAAATGGCTGATCAAACGTTTTCTTTGAATTATGAGGCCACTCGCAATGGAGAACTCCTCGAACATAAATCAAGAAGAAAGTTACTGGAGAATTAGGCGCAGTCTACACCGGCTACCATGTAAATTAATGTTTTTGTGAAGTTTGCCCAAGTGCAGCTCGTAATAGTTAGTGGAAGATTGTAATTTATCGGTTTATAATTGACTGACTTTAATTGACTTACACACATGCCTTGATAATTTTAGAAAGATTAGTATAAATGGTAAGTCAGAGAGAATAGGAAACCTTTCACGAAAGAAACAAAAATCACATGCACTACATTGTACGCACTATATACATCAACCAGCCTAGGGATATTTAATATTTAGCAATGTGTGTCGTTGTTTCCATTTGTCTCACTCATTTGGTAATTAGAACTTCCCTTAATACCATAAAGTTCAGTTATATCACGTAATTTTAGCGGTTCAAGGAATTGTTGTTAATTATTTTCAAAAGGTGAGTTGTAGTTTACGCCATTGGTATTCAGACAGTACTCTCTATTCTGTGCTTAGCACAAATGTATCTTATTAATTTAATCTATTTGAGTAGCCACGCTTTTACAGTAACTCAATTAGTTTCATTTACTCAAATATAACATAAACAAGGAAAATTTTAAAGAGATAACATTTTTACGAAAATAATCACTTAAAATGTATTTTTTGTAATTCTGCTTTCTTGGAAGAAAATTTCAATCGAAGCGTCCAAATATTTATCACCATTAATTTAATAAAATACATACATACATAAATATACATACTTACTACCATATGAATTCTGAATGCTAGTTTACTACATAACCTCATTACAAAACGCAAATTATTTTTGGGCACCTGATACATGCTGTATGAAATACGTAAAGAATCTTACAAGTTCGGCAAAAGGAAGGCGATATATGGCTTTCGGAGAACCCATGATTTGGATAAAGTCTATAGACTTCGTATCTGTTTGCTACTTTTGCCTGACTAATGTAAAATATATCTTCAAAATGTACTGTGAAATATGCAAATATGTGTTCTGCAACACGACGACTCCCTCATAGTTCTGATTTACCTATATCTGCAATTCCAAATCAGACAAATGATGCTGCAAATGATGCCATCGATTCATGGTCGAACCTGATATGAGGTTCCGGAATGAGGTTCGTGACCTGATAGTAAGGAATCTCATTAAGTAACTTAAACTGATCTTCACGATCTGGTGCGAGACTTAAAATTGTCAAAAAAGCAGTCGGAACTATGAGGATCTAGGATCTCTTTGTTACATCCGTATTCTTACGTGTGTCGTTTTCGTAGCTGTGAGAAAGAAATAAAAAAAAATTTATTGCAATGATATTACATCCATCATGAAATTGATAGATATTAAATGTGAACCACAAGATTGGCGTTTGTTTACAGACTTGTCAAAAACGAGTTTAAAAGCTGTAAAAGCTTTCTCTCTGTCCCGGTAGCACATGCTTCCGGTATGAAAGAAAATTACGAAAACATGAAATTGATACTAGAAAAAATCCATTTTCATTTAGACTATATGGTGACTTAAAAGAGAGATTGAAACAATCACTAAGACAAAGAAAGACTGGCCCAAGCGTCAGTGCCTCACTTCTGGAGAAAAAAATGTTTTACACCCCTCTCTTAACGAGCCCACCAAAATACTTGTACCACCTTTATATATAAAACTAGGTTTGATAAAAAGTTTTGTCAAAACCATGGATCGCAACCGTTCAGGTTTTGTAAATGTTGCGCATAATTTTTTGGATTGTTAGTCACTTGTTTTCCACCTTAGGAAGTCAAGTTCATGTGACAAATTAAAAGTTTATTTTTGTTGATCAGTGTTATAGTACTGTAAATCATAAATCGAAAAAACTTACATTAATATGTAATACATGCTTAAGTTATAATAAGCATGTTTCATCATAATGTCAATAATCGAAAAATAATAAATACCAAATCCATACGTTCTTTATAATACACTGAACAAAGATATGTTGCTGTCAGTCAAGAAATCGGCAATCAGTAATCTAAGATCCAATTCAATGTTGACAACATTGGGGTTTTCGCTTTATAACAACTACATGCTAAATTGGTGGTGTTACTTCGTTTTGCAAGATTTAGGGTCTAGATCTAATAATTTTGATTTTAACCAATACAACTCAATCCGTGGTGTTTTTCTGAATATTTAACATTCTGTTATGTGTTTTCTGATCATTTAGATTAGATCTATTATTTTTAGTAACCCCTTACTCGTTCAGATATATGTTTGAATAATAGCTTTAAAACCTCTTATACTGTCGAAATTTAGTCGGAAATGGTATTTATGAACTTATATGGAGAATTGTTTTTAAACTATGCCCAGTATTAATCGCCTTATAAACATGACTTTTTGATATTCTTTGATATGCTGGCCTCGAATTAATTTATTTATGAATACATGAATTTATGGAGCGGGTTTATCGTAAGGAAGACATATAGGGAAAGGTAGCCTCGGTTGAGAAGGACGATATGTAGGTCCTGCTAAAATATCTGTTCTATTTAATAGGCAACTAGCATTACATAGACGTATAGCAGCTTAATGCAATAATTTTTATTAAAAAAGGCTGCTTCTTACATTTAAAAGGTTTTTATTTTGTTAGGAAAAGCGTTAATTATTTAGTCAAAGGAGTAAGAGTTATTAGGAGTAATTTAAGTATTAAAAAATTCAGGATTACAACGTTTAAAATAAAGTAAAGGTACTGGGTGGAACAATAATATTTTCTCCAGATATCAATAAACTTATTTCTGAACATCCTTCACCTTGAAGATTGTCAGAGAACTCGCTTTTGCTGTTGCAGAAACATATGATCCATTGATGGCTGGCAAAAAGTGGTTATATATTTTTTATCTGTACATACCACCAACGATAATTTTTAAGAGAAAAAAGTTAACATTGATCTTAATATTGGAATACCACCAGTGTTGTTACATGGGGTTCATAAACTCAAATTTATTTCTGGAGTGGCTGAAACATTTTCACAAGTCAGTTAACTGTAACAAGGATACTCCAATATTGATGGTCACACAACACACAGCAAAAATAAGCGTGATTTTGCTAAAGCAAATGAAATCAGATTATTTTAATTATCATTCCATATAACACACCGTTTGCAAATGTGAAATGCAAACACAAATGTCGAAACTACTAAAGAAGCATATAGCAAAGCGGAATTGCAGAGAGTATCTTTAATTTTTCTGAAATTTGCCTGTGAACAAACATATATTTACATATGACCAGTTGATGTTTTGTCAAAATAGTCCAAATTAGCACTTTATGAAGAATTTACTGGGTATTACTTCCTCTTTGCAAAATTTCTAGAGTTTTCACACATGACAAAGTGTTTAGATTTAAAAATAAGTATTATATCAGTTTGAATACGAGTTTGAACACGTAAACTGATTTAAGATTTTGTCACAATATTCTACTATTTTTTTAGATATCAATACATTTATAAAATTTCTAACAAAACATCTATTAATAACAATTATTTTGCTTCAAAATGAATTATTTCAGCGTAGATTTAGATGTTTTCTTATTCAAAGTGTTTGTTTACTCTGTTCCCATTCAAAATAAATTTCACGGTGTGCACCACGAAGGCTTTCGAGAGACATGTATGGTATCTGCTTTTGCAATTAATTTGAAGGTCGTAAAACTAGACTATTTTAACGAACAAAACAGCTCTATTTTATAATTAATGTGGAATTGGGTTAAAAGTTAAGCTGAAGTTAGATTAAGTTAGAATCAGATCGGAATTGAAATACCAAAAGTAAGCAAATTTTCGTAATTTAATATACGAAACTATGCCCTATACCATAAGCTTAGGAAAAGATATAAGATATCTTTAAGATATATCAATTATCCCATCAACGTTCATAATTTTATCTACTGAACAATCTAATTAACAAACTAATACAAAACTGTAAGCTAAGAACCCCTTTATAATAAAAATATTGAAAACACTATTTGTAAGTCAGTTTCTGCAAACTATAACATAGTTACTCCCACAATAGCAGCGCAACAAATTTCTTTAAAACAACACGAAGGATTAATGACTGAAAAATAGATATTAAATGAAACATACAAAAATATGACAAATTGAACATTCGAAACTGAACAAATAACTGAGATTGCAATTAAGAGATAAAGGAAGGGATGAACCCAATAGCACATAGCGTTGGCAACAAGAGACAATGGCCAATCGAATCAAAACCTCAGCAAAATTCAAATAATACCGAGAAACTATTAACTAATATCATCGGAAATTTTAATAAGTAAATATACATATAACCTCGTATGCAAATTATTGTTAAATTAAATTACTCAAATAAATGAACCAAACATTTAACAGCGTTTAATTGAATAAAGAAGAATGGATTTGTTGACGATGCTTCAATATACTGACAAAAGTAAGAAATCATGTGGAGGCTTCTCAGTTATTTGATGAATTGCGTACCAAGAGACTCTTAACCATAAAAACAATTAGTATTGTTCTGTTATTAGTAAATTAGCCGTCAGATTTGCACAAACTTATTGTATAACTATAACTTATCTCGTAGTGGTCGATCATTGATAATAGAGTTTAAACTAACAATTGTAGGAGGCAAGTTGCAGAAGGGATTTTTTACAATCCATAAAATATTGGAGATTGTCAAAGTAAAAGTTAAAGTAGTATCAATGAAGTTTTCTTATAAAAACTTGGAAAGTGTACTTCATCGAGATATTCGATTTCAACAAGACGGAGCGCTTTCTTCATGAATGTAACATTTAACAGATTATGAAAATTGTGTAATTTTATGACCGTCCGTCATGGTATCTTAACAAAAATAGATATTAACGTAATCTAATTAATCATGATTGATTATTTTCTCCTATATTCTGAACTTGGTGAAAAATACTAAATAATATACAACATACCCTTCACGCCTGTAATTTATCTGCCCATCAAAAGCAGCGTATATTTCGGAAAGAAAGTAAGGAAAAGTACGTTTGCTAAAAATATATATACGTCTGATCTCGTTTACATATTGCAATGTTACAAATATAATGCAATGTTATAAATAGTTACTTATGCAGCAATGCGAGAAAGCATAAGTATTTTTAATGCTATGCTGCCAAGTTAAATGACAAGAGAATATTAAAAAGTGGCTTTTCCCCACAGTGTATTTCTCAAAGTGATTAAGTTTTCCCATCAAAATTCTTTCAATCACGTTTGATTGAATGCGTCTGTACAAATAACGTTCTACGCTTTATTATAGTAATAGGGGAAAATAATACGGTTCTAGTAAGCAATGGTGAAGTGATCTATAAAGTGTATTTGGAGTCTACCATGTTGTTCGATCATCAAATTATTAAAGAAATCTGTTCGAGAGAAATGGATCCAATCTTTGAAAGTGATTTATATCAATCTTTACTTCCCCGTTTTCTTAAAACTTAAATTTCACCGGATAAAATAAAAATTAATATTATTTAGAATTTTTGACCTTATATTATCAAAATGTTATTAATTAATAAATAAATCTTTATGCGAATTAATTAAGTTTTTAGTGTAAATAAACAAAAAAATACATTAGATATATATCATTTTTTCATCAAACGTTGAAATGAGGTTGTCGGATTTTCTTCTTGTTGTTGAAGTTAATTTTTTTTTTAACTCCTCCAGCAGCCGAGTTACACTTTAAGGTAATACAATAAGAACACTAATTCATTTGGAAAAAAAGATTTTATCTAAACTAAAATTAAGCCATCGAAGTTATAGAGAGGTTTTGGGATACGACGAAGCAGAATATAATCATTTGCCTGTTATAATCACAGAATAACTAGAAATGACACTGATGTCGGTGTCTTTGATGTTGGAACAACCACATTTTTTGATTTCGATTTAAATTCCGCCATCTTTAAAAAGGAATACCAACGATCTGGCAATGTCGCTCGCTTCACCACAGAATAGCCAGAAGTGACACTGGCGGTGTCCCGCCAAATATAACACCATATTGTTGCGAGGAGAAGCAAGGTATTGCCACAGAATAACCAGAAATGACACTGACGTCGATTCGTTTGATGTTGGCGGCACCTTGTTTTGTGACCTCGATTTAAGTCCGACAACTTATCGCGAGATACCAAAAGCACAGAATCAAGGTCCATTGATTAAACATACTGTATAAGGTTATCCAACTCCTTCTGAACGCTGTTGTTATGAACGTATCCGTCTTTAGAGAGGTGTAGTTAAACCCAATTGATTCTAGTTCTAGGTGTAGTGTTTTAATGATAGTCCAAGTGTAAAACTAGAACTAACACTATACCTAGAACTAGAAATATTTGGGTTTAGCCGTTTTAAGAGACATACGTCTAAATCCGAATGTTTCTAGTTCCATAATATAATAAGTTCCATATAATCAATACTCAACGGACCTTGGCACAGAATAACCAGTAGTCAGTAATGACACTAGCAGCATCCCGCCAAATCATAACCACCAATGCTTGGTAACTCGCTATAATATGGCGACAGATTTGGCGGGATACTGCAACTGTCACTTCTGGTTATTCTGTGGTATTGCTGCTATTGGCGGTAAATTAAGTTGTCTCTGTATTGTTCTCTCATTCATTGTGCGTTCATCGCGCCTATTGTTCCTCGCGATAAGATGGCGGATTTTAAATCGCGGTCATAAAACGAGATGCCGCCAACGTCAAACAAATCGACGTGAGTGTTATTTCTGGTTATTCTGTGGCTTCGCTATTCTCGAGAGAAGCGAAGAGAGCGACATTGCCAGATCGTTGAGGGAACTAAAGACACAGCATTAACAACAAGGTGCGCATTCTAAAATATGGCGTCGCCGCATAGACAGAGTTTCGGCGGGATACCTCCAGTGCCATTTCTGGTTATTCTGTGGTTATAATATACCTGTTTACAAGAACATAACGATAGGAATTCCATTTAGTAACGCTGCCTCTATATTAGTACATGGAGGGCTTTGTCAATATGAAACTTTCAACCCCAAATGTCTAATTTTGCCGCTGAATTATTTGCTATATGAAAGGCCTTGAATATTGTTTGCCAGCATAAACAACAAAAGAGTATAATTTTCTTGGACTCTTCAAACTCTTTTTCTACTAATCATCATTATCAAAGAACTAAATGATATTAAGAACAACGAACGAAAAGTAATCCTAGGTATCCATTGTAGCATCCGCGGAAATAAAGCAGTACATCGCTTGGCCAGAAGTTCTAGCGTTCTATTGATGTTATTACGCAAGAAGACGTAAAATCGATTCTATTGTATAACTATAACTGTAACAATTATAGACGCGAAACTGCAGATATTCATCAACAGATGCCTCAGAAAAATATTAAAAATCAAATCGTCAGACGGAATAAGAAACGAAGAGATGTGGAGACTCTCAAAGCAAATCCAACTTAGTCAAGAAATCCGTCAGAGGAAAAGGAATTGCATTGGCACGTGCTGCGAAGGGAATCTGAAAATATTGCAAGGGCAGCATTGGACTGGAACCCACAACGGACAGGGGGGGAGAAAGAGATAAAGGCAACAAAAGGTCGTGGCTGAAAATGAAACAGCTCAAAACCGAACACGATGACGTGCATTTATCGAGGCACTATACTCCAACCCGGGAGTTTGAGAGATTATTATTGATGTTATTAAGATGATGCACCTATGCTGCAAAATGGCTTAACTGATTTCCATATGTATATAACCAGGATCTCCTTATACCATAGGTGTAGGAATTTACAATTCTCTGGCAATTTTTCTCCACTCTTTCTTGTTTCCAGCCATCTTGCTTGCCTCATTCCAATTTTTTCTTGTTTCTGTTTTCTTGTTTTACCTGCGGATCTGAAGGCATTGTTTAAATGTGACCCCAACAAATAAGCTTTTCATTGTATTTTAACACTACCACAACATTTCATTTTTGCTTGCTCTTAGTGTTCTTTATTTTATCGATTGTACTTACTCGTAGGACCCCGCTTCAAGTTCTCTGTAGCTTGAATCTAACTTTTCTCGATGTTGGTTATCATCCAAGACTTGTATTTAAAAGTCAATATAGGTCTAGATGTCGTTTTGAAAACTTTTAGTTTTAGAACCTATGGAGATAGTCTTTATCATATTCTTGAGTGTCTTTTAATAAGCAGTAACTTAATTTTCAACCAAGGTTGTTATTGTAGTTTGAAAATCGCAACCGGTAAAATCTAAAATTAAGAGTTACGTAGTTTCCGGCAGCAACTATTTTGTATGGTAAACATACATGAAACAGATTCTATATAAACTTTATTATTGTGCTAAAAAATTCTCTATTCATGTAACGCATGATTAGCAATAATCGAATACGTATGAAACACGTCTTCAGATAGACACAATGTCAATATTTTAAAGAAAGGTAATGTTGAAACAAAGAATTGTAAAATATCCAAACTACGTTGTGTAAAAACACTAGAGATACAACTTTTTAATGTTAAGATTGATACGGCGTTATTTTGAGAACTTATCAGTTTTCAGGATGTTTAAGTTTCAATAAGTATTTTCACAGTTTTAAAAAGATAAGATATGATATTTTTTATGTAGCGATATACACACCTTTCTTAAAATTTTGACGTCGTGCCTGTAGACGTGTTTTGTACAGGAAACGTTTGTGTTAATCACCAATAATGGTAATAATACATGGTAATAATGGTAACAAATTTAGATGTTGTGCAACTGAATGTTTTTGTAGTATTACTGATTTAAGCCTCATTTTTAAGTCATGAGAATATTATGAGATCATTCTCGCTACTGTTGGATTTGATCGTGATATCGTTAGAAGTGTAATAAATGCAAACAGGTTTGCAGTAATGTTTTTTATGATTCGATGACGCTGATTCTGTATATATTATGGGGAATACTCGGGGGATAATGATTTGAGTAAACTATTTGAAGGTCAAGAAATGTGGGAACTCTCAAGAAAAATAGATGTTCTATCCAATTCTATTAAAGTCGGAACCATTTCTATTCTTAATAATGAAAATGATGGTAGTAACATGATGAAAGGTGGGCTTGACACCTTAGATCAAATGCAAATTTCAAAATATGAAAAAAGAAAATAAAGAATTGAATGGTAGAGCAAGAGTTTGCACGGAGTGTGTAACTTGAATAATATTAGCTTTTTATTTATTAAATTTATATTAAAATATGAAAATTTTATATTTGATATCCGTTTTTGAAAAAACTGCAATTAATATAATGTAAGGGTAGACTCCTCTCACATTATATGAGAGCGGCGATGGTTTAATATTGATATAGTTAATAGAATTTAAAGCTTAATAATTACATAGTAATTTTTTCATAGAAAACTGGACAAAATTTTGTTTTTATTTTTATTTACTGTATCATTTGTAGTAATAATGAGAGAAAATCGTAGACTACTTTTTCAATGACAGTAATAATCTTGATTATGTACAGGGTTACAATATTTTATTAACAAAGTCCACAAGGTTCATAAATATGAAAATTGCTGATTTAAACAGCATTTCCAATACACACCAAATGGACAGAAAATTTATTCACAATAATTTGCATGAACGTTATTCTCGAAATTCACCGAAAAATATTTTTCATTCAGCAGTTTAAAAGTGACATTGCAATTGCAGAAATATCCCATATATGAAATTGAATATCAATACGCAACGGAATAATAAAGCATATTTTGCTGGGAATATAATTATATGGAAATCCGATAACGGGTAAATATTTTAAGTCCGTGGGATTTACTGTACCCTTATTATAAGGGATAAAATTAAAATATAGAAAAAATAATCAACATTAAATCCACAATTATTTGCACAAATAGGTCAACCCACATTAAAGTTGTAAATTGAAGATCGTTACTACTACTGCTTGATGGTCGCGGTCTTAGTTCGAAGGAATCATTAACGATGGCGGAAGTGCTTCGGTCGGTTTGGGATAATCGGTCATCCGCGTAATTGCGCCAATTCTACAGCACTACTAGTTGCAGAGTTAGATGTGTGAGAAATTGAATTATTTCCATCGTGACCACTGTTAACGAACGAACCTCTCCTTTAGACCCACCTGGACGTTAATTACAGAACCCAGAAATGTTTACTATGCGCACTTTCAACTGGATCGATTCAATTCCCGTTTAATTTACCTAACTCATTTATCGACCATAAAGGTTTTTCATCGCCTATTACTATCGTACCTATGCGAAGTTAGACTCCAATTTTTCAACCCTCAATTAAGATTTTACATGTATAGTGTTATGATTATAACAAGAGAACTTCTTAACCGATTTCGATAAACAATATCTCATTGGAAAGTTTAAACCTTGACTAATACGATGGTGGAAATGGCTGAAGAAATACGAATATAACACAAAAATGATCTTCTTTAGGTGGTCATAACTCGTAAACGTAGTACACATAAAGATCTGTACGTCATTCGATTCGCCGCAACTTCTATCGAAATCACAAGATGCCCTATTATGTTAATCTTGTACAGCCCTCAGAATCACACCGTGTTCGGCTTGTTGTTTATCATGTATAAACAATTATGGATCATGTATAACAATTATGGATGTCCAAAATTCTAGCTCACACCAAGAAAACATTAATTTAATTTTATTGCACGGGATTCGGAACGTTTTAGTATAAAAGTTGTAGCAAACTTTATTCTTAACATTAACAATGTTGCTCTTTTATAATTTTGTTCTCAGATGCATAGATATCGATAAAAAATCGAAAAAGTGATAATTAGATGAAATCGTTGTTTTTATATATTGTTGTTGGCAGAATACTGGATTTGGAACGTTTTAGAAAAATGATTTTGGTATAAAAGTTGTAGTAAACTTTATTCTTAACAATATTGCTCTTTTATAATTTTTTCTCAGATGCATAGATAAATGGTATTTATCATCCTCCAACCAGTGACAAAAATGATATGATTAAAAGACTTGAACATATATTGACAGAAGGACAGATTGAACACATTGATGTAAGAATATATTTGTAATTGGAGATTATAATATCTGCATTAATGAAACAAGTGCTATAAGAGACGACTTCTTGATGGGAATGTCCGAGTTTGGATTGCGTCCTATCTTTAACAGTCCGTCCAGAATTAATGGGAAACGCTGCGTAGACAATGTATTCACAGACAGATATACCTATCCTATTGTAACATATATCATGAACTTACATCTTGGTGATCGCTTGGCATAAATTGCTACTTTCCAATTATCTTCCGAAACAGAAAAGCAAATACAAATAAAATGAAAAATGAACTATAAAAACATGTTGACATTTAAAACCTTATTACAAGACATCAACCTCATCAACCCATATACTCAAAAACAAATACCGCAGAATTTTGTTTTAGAATATTCCATAAACATATTATCAAATGCTTTCAAAGTGCGTTTCCTGAGAGGAAAGTTAAAATATCTGCTAGGGGTATAAATCTAGAATGGAAAACAAAGAACATAGAACAATTAAAAAATAAATTAGACGCCATACATAGCAATTGAAGTCACGAAAGATAGTTCTTTAAAAGAAATATACAAAATGTTAAAAACAGAGTACATCAAAAAAATAAATCAAGAAAAGAAGAATGCTTATGGAAAGTATATAAACCAGTCTGATAACAAAATTTTGTTGACCTGGAAACTTGTCAAACAAGAAACTGGAAAATCCAAGAAAACACCAGCTCCAGCATTAAATGTCGAAGACTTAAACCTTTTCTGCTCTCAAATCGGGGCTGTATCGAAACACTCTTCGACCAGCTGTGTTGATGCCACCAGTTTTGTCAACCAGGCAAGCTCGGCGATGGAGTCATTAGGTGAAGTAAGAGAGCAAAAAATTACCAAAGATATACACATACGAACTGTCCACAAAGTTAATAAAAGAAGTTGAACTAATTATTAGCAAACACCTATGTTTTGCCATAAACAAATGTCTAGAGGAGGGAGTCTTTCCGAAAAAGCTCAAGATGGCGAAGAAAATACCTACCTTCGATTCTGTGAACCATTCAATATTATTATTCAAACTACAAAAATATGGAAAGAGAAAATGCATTAAAATTTTTAGCATCATATTTGCAAGGAAGAAAACAATTAGTGTTTTGGCGAGGTCATTAATCAACTTGGAGAGAAGTGGCAACTGGAGTACCCCAGGGTTCGGTCTTGGGACCGTTACTATTCCTCATAATAATATTAATGATTTGCCAAAAAGTATCTCAACAGAGCTGATTTGTCTTTACGCGGATGACACATCTTCCGTTACAAGAAATGGTGACATCAAGGAGTTTGAAGAAAACTCCTCCAAAACTGGTAAAAGCAAATATCCTCACCTTTTACACAAAACAAAATGATGAGGTAATTGATAAATCCATAAAGTTCCTTGGAATTACCATCTCCGAAACGCTTAAATGGTCCCAACACATATCCGACTTAAAAGGGCGACAATCAAATACCTTATATTGTGTAGAGACTATATGTTGCAACCTACCATCAGATACACTGCGTAGCGTATAATTTGCATATTTCCACAGCATTGCGACGTATGGCATTATTGCGTGAGATACATCATGAGAAATGGAAGTCATTTTTATAATACAATAAAAGGCAATTCGTGTACTAGCTGGGCTAAAATGTCATGAGAGCTGCAGAACTCACTTCAAAAAATTAAAAATACTCACCTTGCCTTGCTGTTTTATACTTACCTACCTTAAACTGCCTGTCTGAAACCAGTAGTTGAGAACAAATAAATTTCATTCTTCGGAATTTTTAATTTTTTTATATTTAATATTACTGACCGAAGTCAACAATGGAGTCCTTTATCAAACAATGCCTTAAGTATATTCACAACAAAAAAGACTCGCTACAAAGCAATGCAGACAATCACGATCACAACACCCGCTACAAGGAAGATTCACCTAGTGGCAAAATCACAAAAAACTTACCACTTTCACATAGCCGTGAAATGGTATAATGTGCTACCACATGAAACGAAAACTATGAAAACCAAAGAATTTTGAACTTCTACGAAGAATATGCTTAAAACTGTGATTGTTTATAATTTTAACTGACTCATTTTCTAAATGCAAGTTATTGTAACTTGCTTTTTTGACGTAACATTATATCGTTTTTGTACTTTATTTAAATAAATATGAATATAAAAAGGTGATAATTAGATAAAATGTTGGTTTTACACAATGTTGTTGGCAGAATACGGGATTTCGAACGTTTTAGAAAAATAGTTTTGGTATAAAAATTGCAGCAAACTTTATTCTTAACAATACTGCTCTTTTATACTTTTGCTCTCAGATGCATAAATATCGAGAAAAGTGCAAAAACATGAAAATTAGATGAAGTCGTGGTTTTACATCTTGTTGGCAGAGCACGGGATGCGGAACGTTTTAGAAAAAAAGATTTAGTATAAAGGTTGTAGCAAATTTTCTTCTTAACAATATTGTTCTTTTACACTTTTGCTCTCAGATGCATAAATATTGTGCTCAATACTATTTTTTTTTTGCAATAGACTTTCAGTCGATACACTTACAGAGTTGTTTGAACAACCGTTAACACAAATGCCTGATTTAAAAAGTTTTTGAATCTGGTGGTTCCATTTCGTATTAACCTTTAGAATGAGATATTGTTCATCAAAATCGGTTGAGAAGTCCTCTTGTTATAATCAAAATACTATACATGTAAACTTATATTTAATAGGGGGCAAATTTTGCATAGGTTAGTACCGTGTATTACAAAAGAAATTTACGATATTAGAAGTTGTTTGGGTTATCTTTATAAAGTTCATTATACCCAAAACACATAGACTGGTAAAAGTATGAAAAAGGCGAGTTCATATTTAACAAACACGAAACAATACGTGAAGAGGAGAATGAAAACGAATATCAACACAGTATTCTTGTGACCCAGCTCTCCTGTTGTAACAAAGCCGGCAATCTTATCATCTCGTTTTCCATTTCAAACAATCGCGCTCGAGACTCAATTGTTAAGTTAATGAGAAGGAACGCAAGAAAAATGCACACATACAATTTGGGTACACAATGGACACACCGCAATCATAAAACGTCCACAATACAACCATTTAAATCTCACCTACCTACATGATTTCATCGAGCTTTCTAAAGCCCATCTTATGTTTCAAATTTATTAATAATAATCTCAATACTAATGAAGTAAAAACGAGAGTTGAAACTTCATATTATGTGAAGATAAATTATATTTATCGAAGGGTATATTAAGACAGATGAAAACTTAGAATTTATTAATCAAGATTTTAAATTGAAATTCAATTAGTTATTACCTAATCAATTTCGAACAACATGGAAATTTACAATAAAAAAGTTTAATTAAAAAAATTTACATTTAATTAAATCAGTTAAACGGAAATGCAAATTAATACAATTAAGTATCTATCTATCGGATTACATAACATTGGAATTAACATTTAATGAAATTCGAATCTCTAGTTTAATCTGCTAACATACTCATAGACACAAAAAAACCGTTCGCCCACTAATAAAAAGTGTGTTACATCATGGCAGTAAAAATAGACACGGTTCGAAAATTGACATCACCAACATTTGTAATGAACTTGAACCTGAAAGTTAAAGCGCAAGTTCATGCGAGTTCAATGTCCCACTTTTTGATAATCCAGTTTTCGCTGGCGGAATGAATCTACGCCGACCGACGTTATAAAACGTCACAGAGAGGCAAAGAAATTTAATTACCGGAACGATTACGGAAAATTCTAGAAGCTTTTTAAGAAAGCATAAAAATATGTGGCGAATACTTTCTCGTGATTTTATTCATTAAATTGAGTATACAATGAGAACATTCTTATTCCGTGACTAAATTGGTTAATTTATTAATTAATTGACTTATAATTGTTAATTCATGATTGAGTAAATTTGTAAACCAACCAATTGTTTAGGTTCTATATTTAAAAGATGTAGAAAATCTAGAAAGTGTTGTTTTCTTCTGGAAAAATGATTAAATTTTCGATTAAAAATAGCTTAAATAAAGATAACGGAAGAGAAAAGGAGATTTGTAAAATTAAAATATGAGAAAGTTGCGATGAAGTGATTGGACAATTTTGACTCATAATTTTTTCTTGTGATGTATATAGTAGAAGTGAATTTACATGAAAAATGAAATTTTTTTAACACAATTTCAACGAAGATTACATTGTCGATGTCGTAAATTGTCTCTATAATAATAGAATTTCAAATTGAATTACGAAATCGTGTTGCAAATGCACAAGGCGATTGTAACATTTCAATTTTTATAATGTATTTTCACATAAAAAATGTACATCTATCATTTTATAGTTTTCTTGTGTACGGTACAGACCATAAATAATGCATAAATAAACTCATGCATTACAAACTAATGTTAATTTTTCAATTTTCGCTTCTACACAACTAATTGCGAAGCTAGAGCTAATTAACACTAAGGCTAAATGCACATTAAGATGGCCAGGTCACGACGGCGAATGATATTTAACCTACCTTATATAATTTGATAAAACGCGCAGATTTGGCGACGAAAAAATTAGAAAATTTTTTGTTTTGTGATCTTTTCTGAACGAAAAAAAATCGGTCGTACAATAAGTAAGTGCTTATAGATGAAAATAAGAAAGAATAAACAATAGCCAGTTTATGATATTAAACAGAACTCAACATGTCATAAACAACATCAAGGATAGATGGAGAGACTTGGACAACGCCAAGAAATAGCTCATTAACACTAAATATCTAAAAATTAGAAGAAAATGTAACTGTTTTTTTTAACACGTCAGACACAAGATTTTTTAAAATATTAATATATCAGCAGATATACAAAGAATAAAGAAAAGCTAGAAGAATAATATACTTTCATAGCAGTTCAGGTTTTTACGCGTACGTACTCTTCAACAATTATATTTTGGAAACTGAAATTGCACTAGGAAACCGACTGATAATTAGTCTACACACAGGAATTACTAAAAGATATCCTAAGGCTTGAACGACGTGAAAGTAAGCGAAGTGTTACAAATTATATGGGAGTTAATAAAGCAACACTTCGAAACTTCAAAAACTCGATTCGGTGCTAACATCATCAGAATTCTCATAGTTCCCTATAGTATTCTGCTATAGAGAAGACATTTCTGCTATCAGAAATATCTTCTCTATAGCAAAACAGAATGGCAAAACAGTATAACAATCCCTATATTCAAAAAAGGCTGAAAAATTAGTTTACAAAATTACAGAGAAACAACTCTTCTAAATACACCAATGGAGTTATTTTGAAGTGACATAAAAAATAAGCTGAAAAAATTTTACTAATGCCGATGAACAACAAGGTTGCAAATGTCGCTCAAAAACGGACGCTGCATTCGTTATGAAACAATTAAAAGAAAAATCCATTCAGTTCAACACATCTGTATATACTCTGTCGATTCGTCCAAAGCATTTGACAGAGTCAGATTGGAAGACACACTGAACCTACTGACTCAAAGATATGCACCATCTGACATAATACACAAATTAAATACTAAAAGCATGACTAAAGTAAGGGCCAGAGAAGAAATAACTGCAGACATCCACACACCAGATGGCATTCGACAAAGCGATAGTCTCAATCCATTTTTTTTTCAATTTATAAATGAACAAAATAATCGACGAAGTAATAACTTTGAACTTAAACTTTAAACTGCGCTGACGACTCTGCGATAATCGCCAATTCAGAGGATGAGCTGCAAAGACAAATACATAGGTTCTATGAAATGAGCGAAACCTTTAACTTGTAAAGTTAACAGTAACATAAATGTAGACTCTGTGGACAATCTCGGACATTTTGAGATGGGGGCGACAGCGCAAGAGATTTTGGCATAAGCATGGTCGTAATATATTACCGAAAATTGTACTTACAAATAACGCGGCCATAGACAGACTACCAAGGAGATGGAGAGACAGCGAGTGGTCAACTTCTCAGGAGATATTTCAGAGACAGATTATCAGAAATAACCTGAATTAATCGGTAAACCTGAAGTGTACAGGGTGTCCCAATTTCGATGTCCGCATAGGCTATCTTCGAAACTAAAAGAGATAGAAAAAAAGTAGCTTACATGTCATGATCTCGTTTTTCGAGAAAACGCTAATGCCGAAAACCCCGAACAGCTATCGTCTTTTGTTTTCGCCCTATCGGCAAAAACTGAAAATTTTGCAAAAACGACAATCGCGAATATCTCACTTATTATCAACGATGGAGTATTATAAATAAAACATTATATGGGCAACTTTTTACGAAGAATTCAGTGGCGTAGGTAGAATTTTTTTCAAATCTTTTATTTTCGAGATTTGAGACATAACTTTATTTTTTTAAATGGAAACCATAGTTGGCTATGACCTAAAATAATTTGTTATTTTCTTCTGATAACAAATATATATAGTTTGTGGGGTATATTTCTTATAGTTATTGAATAATTAACAAAAATTCATTTTGTTCTATCTAAAAGTAATGTATGTATTTAAAAGTTAATGTTGCTATGGTGATAACCATACATACTATGATGGAACATAATGTATCAATTTTTGTTGTTCTTTCTAAAACTATTGTATATATTTAAAACTTAATGTTGTTATGGTGATAACCATACCATGATGGAAAACATTGTGTACGTTCAGCAGGTGTCAACAGTTGAATTAAATCAGTCAGCTAGTTGCATGAGCTTTAATACAGCGGAACGAAATCGGCTGAACAAGCAATTGAGAATTAGCAGTTCAGCATAACCTAAAACTATGGCCAACAATAATATTTTTGAAAATTTTGTGTTATTACAAGAGATAATGGATGATGATGTTGATTTTAAGGCTCATTTCATTTTATACAATTCTGCCAGTTTTCAAAATTAAAGGGGAGAAACAAAAAATATTAATTCTAACCTAGAATTTCACAACCGCTGACAAACTAAGCGCAGATTACTTACGCTGAGATATTTACTAAACTGCTGCGTAACAGCGCTGACTTAGCGTATCGTTCAGCCGCGACTGCTAATATAGCAACTCAACAGTTGACACCGGCTGAACGTGCCCATTGTTTCCAATTATTGCTAAAGTTTGCAGTAGTATTTAAAAATTCACTAACAACTCTGGCATTATGTGCTGGTGCTCCGTCATATTGAAAATATATTATTTGAGACTTATTTAATGGCAAATTGTCGACCAAAAGCACAATGTGCTGCCTTGATATATTGAGGTATTACCTGCGTTTAAGTTTTTATGGTAGGTACTATATGCCAACATTCTATTATCTAAACGGGCACACCATACATTGAACCCCAACCTTCTTTGAAAACTCAGAGACTTCATTGGTCCAGATGACATTTTGAACAAACAGCAGATTATTTAATTTTTCTAAATATCATCTACAAAATTCTAATCTTAGATTGACATCTTCGGCACGTAAATAATGAGTTATTTTTCTTTCATATTCGGGAGCAGCGGCTTTTGGGTCAGACGTCTTGTTCAATTTCTCTGCAAGATGTTGATGGATTTATCGCAAGTGAAGCCAACACATTGACTTCAGCCTCTTGCAGGCTATTTTGGTATGTTTTTGCACGTGGTTTGGGGAAGGAGGTTTGGGGAAGGAGGCTGAAGGTTCTTACGTGCGGTTGTCTTCTTTCCGGATACCTTGTGAAATATAATTCCGCGGCTAACGTCACATTCTTATCTGATAACATATAGCATTCCATCAAGTTATATTTTCACAATTTTCGAAATTCATTGTAAAGTTTTTTTAGTTTTGTTATACTTTGACAGCTAACATGCTGGTGCATCGTACCAGCTCATAATGCCAGAGTTGTTATCGAATTTTTAAATACAAACTTTGACAATTATTTGATACATTATGTTCCATCATAGTATGTATGGTTATCACCATAGCAACATTAACTTTTAAATACATACATTAGTTTTAGATAGAACAAAATGAATTTTTATTAATTATTCAATAACTAAGGCCTGTTCAACATTTGTTTTACATATATTATATAGCGAGACTAAGCAGAATATTTGAGAGAATTTTTGATACATTGCCTGTCAGCATTCCAATATTTATGATCTTTAATCACATTACTATGCAATTAGTTTGCATCCTTTAGCTGACGCGAACATTATCGCGAACTCGCTTCTGGTGCGGTGGCCCAACAAATCATTAAAAAATTTTCAACCTTATTAAAAATTTCTACTAAATTAAGATCAATTAAAAATTTTAAGTATTAAATTAAAATATTTAACCTGGTATAAAAGAATTTTAAAATTGTGTTTTTACACATTGCATTTATCCATCTCGCCTAAAACTTAATATCTAATAGTTTTCCATAATTAAAAAGCCATGTAATTAAGTGTACTTGAATTTTTATCCGTTATATGCGAGAAAGCTATGTTTTTAGTCTTTTTTCTTTGATGTTTTTTTCACTATCAACTCAGATTCATACACGGTACATACATGATAAATGTCGTTCTTAGTTAATTTTACGTGTGGTTTTGGATGTAATAAGGTAAAATAAGCTAATTACGTTAGCGTTGAAAGCTTGTGCACCCTTCAGCTCGGTAACTGACACCGAAGCTGCGTTCACATGACGTCCCTTAGATGTTGGTTAATTAATTAATTTGGGTAGGGTTCAATAAAGATCTTATCTAATGATTTTAATGTCAACATTAATAAACTTATTTACATGAATATTAGTAAATACAAATATTATAATTTACTGTGAAATTGCAACTATAACATTTTTATTCTTTTATAAATTCCAATACTTATAATTTAGTATTGGCAACGGTCAATAAGAAATTTGTCAGATTTCATATTATAGCTTACATAATAATTACGTAAATTTCATAATACACAAAAAGGATGTGTGCAAATAGCATTTCATGCGTATTTTTTCTGGTCGAACACGATTGTGGGAAGTAAAAGTATAGAAATTAGTAGGACGGAATCGAGAACGCCGCTTAAAAAGAGGTTTTGTCCTCCTTAGAAAGTCGTTTCCTGAACCGTTTTTCCTGTTGACATGAATTCTGTATTTCTTATTGTAGAATTGGAAGGAAACTACGGCGCAAAGCAAGTTAGCTACGATAACAATAGTGAAAAGGCAAGTTGTCCTTTTCAAGATTACTATAGTAGTTCGATTTTATTATATCCCCTTTTTATTAGAAAAGTAGAATTCTCTTATTCACAACAATTTTATGGTTTTCAAAATACTCAAAATATAAGATTGAATAATAAATATCTTTATCTAATTTATAATTTGGTGTTTTTAATTGTTTTTAAAGTTGAAAACCTGGAATGGCTTTAACAGCGTCGAGTAAATAAAGGTGTTCTAAACTCCATTTTCCAGTTAAAAACTAATTAAACTTAAAATCTTTGAGCATTAATTAAAATCAATGGATATAATATAAAGTTGAGAAGAAGGCAAACAAGTATGTAGTTTTAAATGAAGCGGATTTTTACTATTAGTTTTTCTATTTTTTAATAGCTAATAACTAAACTGAAAAAGTAATTATAGGTTTAGTTAATTATAGTTTAAAATTCTGGTCTACAATCGATTTTGAATGATGCATCAGTTTTCTTCAGGATCAATCCCAGATACCACCTCTAATTTTGCCTAAACATTATCTATCAGCAGATAGTGATAATAAATCAGGAAAGACTAAATTAAGAAAGGTGTCAGACTAAACTAAACGATAATAAAACAAATGTAATATTATATTAAGTTACATGAACTTGAATTTCTCTTGGGAACTAAACCTGTTCTGTGGGCGATTGATGGGAGAGAAAGAATGATCTTCACGTCAAGAACGTCAGTTGAAAGAATACAAATGCACGTTTTGTGTAGGTATACAAAGTTATAAATTGTTAAACTTATCTAGATCTTTTACAGTTCTAGATCGAACAGTTTTAGAATCATTACGGGATAACGAATACCATTTGAAATAATGTATATATTGAAATAATATATTTCATCCTTTGTCTTTAAGATAGGATTTGTTATTTTGCTGCTTAACCAGTACCGGCAAATTGCAAAAATTAAAGGTGTTTATTTTGCAAATCTTATCGATGCGATAAAGCCGTTATCTTTGCCTTCCAACTTCAAGTTAATGTCATTTAAATAACACGTCACATCCATTAAGAACGCTAAATAAGTGAGCCATTTTGCATTGTTGAGTGCTATCACATAAACAAGAGATTATTTCGGGAATAGTTATAAGATACTTTTTAACAACATTCGATAACTCAACCACCTTACGTCTATATATAGAAGTAAATCAGTATGCTGATCCAAATGTGAAACAGAGAAGTTACGATCTTTCAATTGATGTATTTGCAGAATGTAACGAGTATACTAACAATAAGAGAGTTAAGTGTAGATGAGTTTTCATGAACTTTGGAATACGAAGGTTATTACAAGAAGTCATGATTACTTCTCCAGCACGAACAACCAAGCACTTAAACTTTCAAATAACTGTTGCGGTTAATACACAAGCTCTACTTATTACTGCTCAATTAATGCCCAATACAACCTTACAACTCCTTGAATTTAAATGGCGAATAAATATGGCTGTTACTTCATGTAAACCTTTACAAAAAAATCTAATGGATTTAAACCTATGTTCTATCTTTTAAACATCACACCATACATTTATAGCAAATTGTTATTGAAAATAAGTTTGTTTAACAACGAGAGGATTTGTATTCGCCCAATAAAGGGTGTAGTGGAAATGTATAATTCCATTTCTTTTAAAGTAACATTTGTCCGCAAGTATCAGCAAAATTGCATCCAAAGTATTTCACAACACTTCACGTCGATAAGTAGCGATTGTCCTCAAACAAGTTTTCCCCCTACAACATGTCTAAGAAATCTCGTCTGCAGTAATTTGATTTTTCTGTACCAATATCGAGATTGCACCATCGTGGTCAACATCAATCTAATTTAATGCAGATTACAAAAAGGTGGTTATCATGTTACGATAACAAAAACCAGTGACGGAAATTGTATTGCCGCTTTCGTCTCATTCACTCATGGTGCATGGGTTGCAACAGTTCTGTTCTTAACAAACACATCATATTGAAAATGTACCTCATTGCTTATATTTAATTATTGATAGCAATATGAACCGCGGAGTTTATTTACAATTTTTACAATTTCTACAATATTTTCACATGAGCAAGTCGTGGGAGGAAGGCCACTTGCTTTAATATCCTCGACGCAACCAATAGTATCAGTTTTCTGATTATGGTCCATGATAATGACCGAGAAAAGTGCGACATTACGACATCTCTGCAAAATTTGTACCCTTTTGGTAGTGAATTTTCACAGTTCAGTTGCTCAATTTTAAACCGCTCCATAACTTAACATCAATATTTAATGTTCTAACATTTAATGTTGATCTAACAAATCTTGCAAAATATGCTTACAAGATGATACTGCACGTCTTAATTCACAAAATTCATATTCACAAACCTAAAATTTCAGTATTTGACTGAAGAGGATCGAAAAACCGGTATCAACAAACCGGCCCTTATAAAATTTATATTGTTTTTCTGATGTCTAGTAATATTTTCAGAAACTAGATATAAATATAAAACCGAAAATTGCAATTAGCCTTTTCAAATAACGAAAATTCAACGTCTGTATGACATAATATCATTTCAAAATATGATATAACAAAATTCCCTGTTAATCTTACCTACTTTACAATAATAGTAATAATAGTAATATATTTATTAACCCCATTACATGCAAAAAGAATTACAAAAAAGAAACTACAAAATAAAAAAAATAATAAAAAGTTACATAATCAAAACCCAACCCAGCACCGAGTCAATTGTCACAGTATCAACTCAGAAAATTATAATTTATATATATATATATATAGGTCATATATAGGAAGATGAATCAAAACCCAACCCAGCACCGTGTCAATTGTCACAGTGTCAACTCAGAAAATTATAATTTAACGAATTGAAATTAAAAACAAAAAGTGGAATCATAAAAAAGGTATTAATGATATTAACGATGACTCATTTCCTCCTGCTGCATCCACGGCTCCACTTTAAGTTTTCTCTTGAATCCGCGCTCATTCTCCAGCCTCATCGGAATAGGAATGTTGTTATAAATGTTAGGCACACAATATGAAAAAGCACGTTCAAACAATTTAAGCCGGTGCTTTGGTATTGTTAACGTATACCTGTGTCTAACATTTACATTATGAACATCAGTACGATAACTATATATAATATGTTATATAAATAAGAAGGAGTCTTATAAATAAGTATTTTATGATACAAGCAAGTACAGTGTATAATTATCCGTCGTGACATATCTAGCCAACCAACCCATGCAAGCGAGTGAGATATCCTCTCCCCTCTTGTGATCCCAAATATGAAACGAAGGCAAGAGTTCTGTACCCGTTGAATTCGAATATTGTCCGCAGCATCAATGCAAGAATGGTAAAGCGGATCCCCGTCGTTAAAGATGGATAACACAAGTGCTTCGCACAAATGTATTCTTAATTTTTGATGTAAAAGGTTTTTGTTGGAATACAATAGCTTGAGGATGGAATAAGCTCGCCGAAGAAGACTTTTGACATGACTTTTAAATCGCAAATCAGAGTCCAGCGTTACACCTAAATTACGTACTACATCTGAAAATTGAAGTCGTTGGTTGTTAATAAGTATATTTAAGGACTGCCTAACGTTATTCGCCGGTACCCTCCTCCGAAGACAATAACAGAGGATTTTGATGCATTTATAGATAAACAATACCGCCTGGCGTTCTGAGGCAATAATTCAAGATCAGAATTAATTCGAAGTTCAGACATGCCAATTCCAAGTCTTTCCCATCAAAACCGAAGTATATTTGAGTATCATCAGCATACATGTGGGTTTTGCAATGCTTTAAATTGGAACAGAGATTAATAGTGTAAATTAGGTATATTGGTCCCAAGATTGATCCTTGAGGTACATCTGAAGTAATATAACCTCTCTTCGACAAAACACCCTGAAATTTAACAATTTGCAAACGATGTAAAAAATAGTTTTTGAAAAAATCGATAGCCAACGGGGAGACACCAACATAATGAAGCACAGCAAGTAAAGTCGAATGATGGAGGCTGTCAAACGCCTCAGAAAAGTCAATTGGGATGATAGCCGTAACATATAACTCGAATTAAGCAAGGTTACATTGCTATTGACATTGGTGCTAAAATTCTTCTTCAGAGAGGGGTGAAGAAGATAACAGTACGACTTTTCTCAGACAGTCAAGCCGCTCTCCAGGCGCTGCAAGCCGTGAAAACGGTGTCGGCTCTGGTTAATGACTGTAAGAGAACATTAAACACACTGAGTTGTGATAACAGAGTTTCCGTGATCTGGGTCACTCTGAGGTTGCTGGCAATGAAGCGGCAGATGAGCTAGCACGAGAGGGCAGCGCTAAAGCGTGTGGGGCTAGAACCAGCAGTTGGTGTAGTATCATTTGCGATGGCCAAACATAGGATTGATGTGTGGGCTGAAGAGGGACTTCGCCTACTGTGGACCAGTTCTTCTGGAATGAGACATGCTAAAATGTTTATTAACATCGCCACTGCCAAATCCGAGAATATTTTAGGACTTGCTCGTAGCAGCATTAAAGTTCTAATAGGTGTCTTTACTGGGCACTGCCGATTAAAAACACACCTCAACTTATTGGGCTAGCCGACGATGTTGAATGCCGACTATGTGCTGATTAACCGTATCAGATTCTCGATTTTTGGGTCGTAGTTTATCTCCCCAAAGGATCTGAAGGACTTTTCACCGAGCTAGGTATTATGTTTGTTAAGAGCATTGGACTACACAGTGAAACTCGATAACGTTATCTATCGGGGTACAATAGATCCTTAGGGTTTCGGTGCAAGGTTAGTTGGTCCCCCTACCCGATATGTAATCTATGTAATGTAATGTAAGAGTGTTTTTAATTTACGATTTATGCAAAACATAATTCAAATTCAACTACTTATTACATTTATCACGTTGTGTATAAGAAAAAAACAAATACATGTTTTTAAAAGATGGTAGAACGATGTTTGCATTGAAATCTTTTTTTATGTAATAGTAAATTAATGTAACATTTTAATAACATTTTTATAGGGATTAATACATTTTTTCAAATTTCTGTAATGTCTGTAGAAACCCATTTTGTTATCTGTAACTAACTGTCTGCCAACGGCTGGCGGTGTTAAACTTTCTGCTATAGATACTAAACCATAACAAGCCGTTGATGTGCCTATATTCATTATACATTCCATTGAAAATTGGTCAAAGGAAAATGAAGTACACATTTTCTCTGAATTATAGCGACACTTATTTGTCACTCCAACACTAACAGCCCAACGAAGCAAAAAGATTACCACCACGCACAGTATGTGTGTAAAGTGTAAACCGAACAATGTGCTTTTCGCCACGTTAGTACTACAATGCGCCCGTTTACGTTCGGTTTGCAAAGCGAAGGCATTTAATCACCATTACGATTACGTCCTTTATTTCGTCTCTGTTTCTCTTTCTTTGCCTCACTCATATACGCCCGGTGAGAAGGCGAGAAGTAACGGAACCATGACATCCTCATCGTCGCAGGCGAAACGTTGCGTTATCATCGCACCTTTTGCGGTGACGTTGTTACGTTGTTGTATGTAGTAGAACGCCACATTGTACGTGGCGCGGCGTGGCTCTGTTGCGGTCTTTCGAGTAGAAATGGATCTAACCTATCACGATTCTCTCTATACCAGACCTGTCCATAACTTTTTCTTGCGAAACTATACTGTTGTTTTAGTGATTGGCACGTGACCACATTTTCTGGCTTGCAATTTTATCATTTGATAATTTAATTTTTTTTAACATAATCAAAATTCATACAAGTTTTAATGATGCTTTAAGTTGTGATTAAAATATTTGCATAAATTTGTTTAATACAATCAATCAAAAGCTTTTTTCTTATGTGATTTTAAAATATAACTCAAATATTCCATAAATGGGGGAATTCAATAAAGATTATTGATTTTATAGAGGAGTTTAATTATGTTATCATTGTAATAGTTTAAATTGTTATCGTTTCAATAACGGTAGGAAAGCGTTTTAGGTAATACGCAGATGTAGCCATATTCGCCACAGGTAAAAGCTTTTAAACGTTATGCAACGTTAAATATCTATTTACCCGGTACCCTACACACACCAATACACCTACAACATCAAAACGGTGCACAATAGCGTAATCGAACAATACAATTCCCGTAATTGTATTACAGCAATACGGAACCAAACGGAATATCGAGACATAATAAACGATGTTGAGTTAAAAAATCGTGAACGCTCTGTTCATGACCATATCCTACGTGTGCTTCCTCCATGAATACACCTCTTTGAAAACAGTGCGGGCTTTACTACACAAATTGAAAACACGGTGCATTTAACAAATGAAAAGTTTCCATGTTGCAGCTGCGTAAATGAATTTACACTCGGAATGAATTGGAGATCGATTTTTATTACATGCGGTTTACCACTGCAAACATACGGTTAACTAAAAAATGTTAAAACCAAAAATATTGATTTCACTACTATAAATTGGTTGTTAAATTTGATAAATCGACAAAGTTTTAAATGGCGCTAACCAGAATCTTGCTTTCCTATATAAATATATCATCCAAGTAATTATCTTCAATCTTACTCTTGTTTGAATATCATTGCCTAACGTCAAGGTGAACGGGTGTAATTTTTCTAGAATCGTGATCTCCCAAATACGGCAATCTACGTTTATAGAGAACAAACTGATTTATTTAATGTGCAACGTTAACGTATGTGCCTATAAAATTATAGTACCATCCTTGAATCATAACGAAAACCAAAGATTGCCGCACGTCAGTTCATCGTCTTATATTCTCGTATGAAATATGTATTTAAATTCAATTAATCTCTGCTTAGTTATATAGTAGTAATCCGATTTTATTGCATTCTTAATACATTTAAACATACATGAACGTGAGAACTGCACGCTGTAAAGCGTAACATCCGCTCTGGTCTTTTAGTGCAACACCCTGAATTTAATTACTATAGAGAAAGCCACGCAAGATTGTTAATTAGCAGAGATACTGAGGGGATATGAAGGTATTTCATATGAAGCTCTGGAATTATCATATAGAAGTAAATTTAATATTAATCGTTTTAAATTCCATTGAGCTTAAAAGTATATGTGAAGAATTTTTCTTAATTTTATTACTTTAATTTTTATTCTGATCTATTTCAATTTTTATTAATCACATTGTCTCTCTTTCTCATAATCCGTCTTTTTTCTTAAGTCCTCTTCCATTGTACCTACTTCATAATTGAGGCTTTTTAAGGTTTACTTTATTTGAAAAATTTCGTATTCATCTCACGCATTGACAAACTTTCCTAATTGCTTTTATTAAGTTGGTTAAATCGCCGGAAGGTAAAGAGAAAGCTTCGTGTCTCTTGGACCCGAGGGTCCGATTTTGTTCGGAACTGAAAATTTTGAATTTATCGAGGGACGTGATGGAAATATAGTGGACCTGCATTAATTCTCAATTAGTCTGGTGGGAAGTATTCATCACAAACGTTTGCGGAAGGACGATCCTTCTGAACCGGTCCGTTTTATCCATCTGAAAACCGACATGATTTCTATGAAATTGTCACTCTTAATGTAAAATTTACAATTCTAATTTAATTAAATCTTAGTCTGTAGTAAAATCATAGTGCAAAAATAGTAATGTGTCCTTTTTTGTTTCAGGTTAGTTGCATTCATTAAGCACGACAGTACCAAAAGTAATTTTTGTGTAAGTACTACTTTTTTCATTGAGTCAGACAAAAAACAACTCTTAAAACACCATAAACTTTTCAAATAGCAACCATTAAAAAGTCATTGTAAACTTGGAGGTTGTCTATAAATTTTGCTGCTGCATCGTGTGCGTTGTAAACGTCGGAAAATTGATATACTGGTAGTGAAAATCTCTTTAGGACTCGCGAGATGGTCTCGTCGGGCTTACTTTATGCAAACTTTTTGACGAGCAATTCCGTGTTAAAACAGACGTGAATAAAGTTTTCTACGGACTGCTATGGTAATACTCATGGTAATCGGTTAACTAACGCTCCAATTATAGTTTTATTAGCTTTTAATGGAGGTAATTGAAATACTAATATTACAAGCACGAGCATTACATGTAGTTAATAATAGAGATACATTAGCAATAGTTTAGGTACATAATGTGTGTATTGTTTGTTTAGCAGAACGTAGAAAGACTATTTAGTCGGAAAATGTAACATTAATATTTGCTATAAGTACGAAGGCTTTCACGACCGGTGTTAATTAAACTAAAACTGGAACTAACAGTAGACCTAGAACTAGAAGCTTTCCGACTTCGAACTTGTTTCTGAAGAAGGTTGCAACATGGATTGCCTTTATTATGTTAAATACTAGTTTCATTTATTATATCTGCTATTTATTTACTTTGCAACGCCACTTGATTGCTTACGAATGCTAAAATAGTATGTTGCTTTAAATACCAAAAAAATTTAAACGCACAAATATTCTTGTGAACATTTTATATGCATACCTACTTGAAATCAGTTTTTAGAAATGACTAAATGTAAGGACTTCGCTTGCTTCTCAACCTATCCCGACACTGCATCGATAACATAATTTAACACCCCATACATTTTACTTGAAAATTGGTCATATCAAATATTACAATAATCGTGAAGAATTTTTATAGAGGAATGAAAAATATCGTAAAATGCAAAAAAGATATTGTCAGTTATTAAATACAGTTAGTTGGTTGACCTATGTGAAAGAAAACTTAACAAAATTATGTGTTACTACACATAAAATAATTAAAATATACAGGGTGATTCTCATACCCATACGCATAAACTTGGAGATTTATTCCTCATGACAAATAATGACTAATAGGTAAAAAAAGTTGTAGCAAAAGTTTTTTAGTTTCCTATATATCCGTGAAATTTACTTTCAATGAACAATACATAAAACACTTTAAAATAACAGAATGAAAGGGCCAATTAATTCCCAGAATGGAATGAGATCTATTGGTAGTAGGGCTTGTACACCTTGCAAGTGATATGGATGGAGTTGATTGTACCTCAATATTCGCCAAATTGTAGATTGTAATACTCCATGTTGCTCTGCAAGTATCCTGGTACTCTAGGCTAGGTTGCTCTTCGACAGCATTCAAACTCTCTTTCTCGACATTAACAATGTGTAAAGGTCTAATTGCTCCTCCATTTTGCCCAACTCTCGGTCGAATATATGTGTCGTTTGAAATTGCAATTGTTTGTTACCATCGTAGTTTCAAGTAAATTCTATGTATTCTTAATTTGAAAGTTAATATCAAGAATATCTAGGAAATTAAAAAACTTTTGCTACAATTTTTTCACCAATTAGTCATTATTTGTCATGAGGAATATATCCCCAAGTTTATGCATATAGGTTGAGAATCACCCTGTATATCATTTGCTACTATTATATCGAACACTATTCTCTTTGGATGCAGATTGGTCTTTAAATCTTGAAAATCTTCATTCCTTCCTTATCTAACACATTTACATGTGCATTTTCTTATAGGGGTAGGCATATAAAGGTGGCCCTAATTGTCTTAATAAAGACAAATAATAACTTCAAAATGTGAACGATGCACTTCAAAGTATCGAAAGTAACTTACACCTCTGAATGCTTTTGCACCTTTTATTTAGGTTTCTAATCAAAACGAAGGTCTAACCACTCCAGCAAATTTACTTACAAATTTTCCTGTTACAGTGATTTAAAACTTCAGAAGATGGAATGGGCCATAGTTCACTTTTATGGATTTAATCAAAAACAGCTTTTAAAATTCTGCAAATTGTCGATAATGTAATCTGAACCTCTAACACCTGTTCTATATTGTTTTTTTAAGTTATGTTGCATCTTAACAATCGATAAACATTGCGCATTCTCTAACACTAACAACGCTTTATGCTACTGACTACAGTCGCCATTTTGTATTCTGAATGCATTCAGATGGTCTGAGTTACAAAGGCGGTTTAAGACTTTTCTTGCAATTAAGTTAAATAAAGTATTGCTTGTAATAGCATTTTTGTCTTATACAATGGATAAAAAATGAAACAAAAAGTGGTTACAGAAATCTTAGAATTTCCGGTGAGGTGTGTTACAAAAATCAATTTTTCCGCAAATGTTTTCTGTCAATGGATTCTCATTCTAGACAGTATAAGAACACTTTTAAGCAAAAAAAATCGATTTTTTTTCATTTCAAAGGTGGCATATTAAGGGGGTATCTTAATAGGTTGACATGGGTGCAAGTGAAGGTAAGGTCCCGCCCATACTCTAATAAGGCTAATCCAAACAATGCAGCTTTATTTAACATAATTACTAGAAAAGTATTAAATCTCCTTAAATACTTTATTAAAATGTGGGAAGTGTCTTCTTTATTGTCGTCACAGAGTCAGCAGGTCGGTTTTCTCTATAGAATGTTAATATTTGCCATATTTGCATTACATTTGACGTGCATTATATGCACGTCCCGGAATATGTGGGCATCCTCCCAGTTCTTAATCAACTGGAACCTGTTATACTAGTTTCCTCCTTAAGTAGAATTTGAAGGGGTTAGGACTAGGTTTAGAAGACTTACAATGGCAATGGTTAGAATGATGCAAAACTGCAATACATCGTTAACACTTTACAGACCATCGTTTCTTAGTGTGTTTCTGGGTTCTGAACTTGTCTCCATTGTTGGCTTCACATTTAAATTCTTTCCTGTGCTTTTCTCAACAACGTTTGCATGTTTTCTTTGAGTTCTCTTAATGATGACGAAATTCGGCATTCAGTGTCATGGCTGCTTGCTTCTACGATAAATGCTTGTAGAAATATTCCAAATATGGAAGAGGAATTTAGAAATCCATTATTATTGTCAGCGAATAAGTCTAATAGCTCGATCATATCAGCTCGTGTCTTCTACTCATGGTGATACAAAGAAAAATTTGCTAACCAAATATCATGTATTAATTAAATCATTTTCTTTTTATTTATCACTACTAGGTTGTAATATAATAGGTTTGCTACTATTTCATGAAAACCATTATTTTGATTTAAGATGATTTTAAATATAAAAAAAGAAGTGTATATTTTCGCACTTTAGTGATTTGTATTGCTACTTGATGGAACTGTCCTCACTGATCTTCGTTTGTTGAGTCTTTTCAACATGGTCTGTGAGTTGATTTTCGCATCAAGTGTTCTTCTGAGCTACTTATGCTTGTAATGTAAAGTCTTTATGGTATCGATATCGACAAAGATTTTAAATTGGGTGGTGTCACTTATCGACCCTCTGCTTTCTTTCTTATTTCTGGTGTTCTGTTTCCCCCAAGGTCAGATTAGTATATTTGACGTTTGGCTGATGTTATTTTAACGTATGACGCCTTACTTTACTTTTTGTCATTGTTTTTGATTAATTTTTTTAACTGGGATGTGGTGTATAGATTGTTTCAATCAGTTTGAGGATTCATATTCGCTTTGCTTTAGAGCTTTTAGCATTAACGGGTAACATTTACGCAGTAGCTGTAAATATTAATTTTAAATTTGTTTTCAAAATCTTTGTATCATCGCAGTTACAGGGTTTAGTTGATTTATTTGCTTTTGTTGAGAGCACCATTTCACTTGAATGGACCTTAGCTTCTTCTGTCAAAATATACTTTTATTAGTATTATCTTTCCGACAAAGAATCTAAAGCGTCTACCAAGTAGGAAAGTGATTATGCGACATTATTGCGACAAGTACTTTTGTCACTAAAATAATATTTATTTTAATATCGTTAGGCTGGGGTCGGATTGAGGGTGTCTAAAAAAGGTTTACTAGAGCAGTATATCATCAGTTGAGACTTGTTTGATATTGCAGGTTTATGGACAGACTGATTCAATAAATTTGCAACAAAGAACACCACAATGACGTGTACAACTACACTTGACTGATTCGTTATGGAACCTACGACCGACACAAAACCAAAACTTGGATTTAGCGTTATGATCAGAATTTCATGCCCGCAATATGTTCTTTCTTGGTGGAAAATGTCCCTCCATGCATCAACACCTTTTGTTTCCCGATTTTGACTGATCTGCCAACTTCTTTTAGCAAATTCGTTTATCAAACCTGGAAATTAGAAATGATTAATAAAACGGCGGTAAAATTGCAAATTGGTTAGTTTCAAGAGTTGTTTGGATTAATTTTGCCGCCCTCACTTTATTGCCTGATATTTATATAAAAATTTATTAATAAATCGAATTTATTTTCAATAAATGGTATTTTTCCAAAATGTTTAAAATGGAAAATCTTAAAATAACCGGTATTTGTGTTGGGCTGCATATCTTTTTATTATTAAAACCAGAAATTCAATCTAATTTTATTAAGAAACTATCTTTTTCAAATATTCTTTTTCAAGAAAATAGCTGTAATGCTGCAAGTTTTATTAAATATAGATTTGGGTGATGTTGGGCCTTTGAGGCTGAAATCCCAGACGGGTTTAAATAATAAAACGTAGAGCAAGAAACAAGTTGTAAATTGCTACATGGATTATATTAAAGATGTTTTCATTTCTAATCTAATCCACGATTTCAAAAAGATTTGTGTTATGATGGAAATAACTAAATAATATGTCAACTTTATTCATATAAGTATGAAAAAATTTTCTACTAAACTTTAACGAAAGAATATATAAAAATAGCAATATTACGTTAGCCAATTAAGTTATAAATCAATACTAGAGGGCAGAACGACTACGGTCGATAACCCTTTTGAGCCAACGTTTTTTTTTATATACATACGTTTATTATTATTTTGTCTTTCTATTCTTGTTGTAAGTATTTTTTGTTGGTGTAAATAAATTTTATTCTCTCTCAATACTAGCAACAACTTGCATAACTACACAAAAAATTTAGTAAACCCCTACATTACATAGTTATGGTTGTACTAATTCACGAATCTATAACAACAATATCTCATAAACAAAAAAACTAACAACAGAATAAAAATAGTTAACAATCTGGGAAAGACTTTATTTCACTGCTAACCACAGTTTTTAAACCAAAATCGTGTAACTTATTCTTAACTCTCATTTTTATAATAAAATACTAAGATAATCAAATACTAATAATCAAATACATACTAAGAAAAGAATAAAAGTATATATCTTAGGTCTTTTTTGTCGAATAAGCAAAATGAATTAAATTGTAATATTACAGATATTTTCCTTTAAGACAGCTTTTTCACATTTTTTCACTCCAACAGAGTGAGATAACACAAGGATATCTGCTATTTTCTCTAAATTACATTTTACTTTAGCATTTGATAGTGATGAACAATGTACAATAAATGATGTCAATAAACAATGGCCTTTCTCAATTGTTTACCGTTAATTATACATTAGAGGCTGGGGTATTTGAACACATAAACAGAATTCAAATACTATTCAAAGAGTTAATAAAAAATATTTAAAAAAATCTCAATTAGGTATAAGCTACTATTTACCTATCTGATAATGAAAAATGTATATATTTATAAGATATAAAAACATCATTTTACGTTTGGTTAGTTTTAGAATTACTTAAATTTTTTTGTATTTTAATCCTACTATATTTTGAACATAACATCGTTATTCTAACAGCTTTATTCTTTTGTACTTGTTATGTATAACTACATAACCACAATTTTAATGTTTAAAACATAGTTTACTGTTACTTTAATTCAATTTAATTTATGCATTATACTTTTATGAAGTACATTATTGTTATTATAATTTATTATACACTATTGTCGATTTGTACTTAACCTAAACTTATTAATGTCTACCAATTCCACAGAAAAGTAAATGATTTTTTACCTTTTAACACCTCTAACTAATTCTCATATGGCAATGGCGACATCACAGAGAATGGTTATTCTTTCAAGGTAGTGTCTTACGGGATTTTCTAGCAAGGTTCTTGGTAATGACCCTGGTACCTTATTTGTACCTGATCTTCCTTGAATAGCCTTACTAAGAAATAGGAATAAGTCATATCTGCTTGATTAACTATGGTGTGCAAACTAACTGTTGACCATAAGTAGGTATAATTATCATGTAATAAAAAGCTTCTTTATCCAACAGATAAGACACGTGTCATAGGACATGACATATAGATTGGAATATTAATAATTTTGAAATTATTTAGTATTAGTTGCAATGAACTTTTATAGCCAATAATATTCTGGTTGCCTTAGACAACTTAGTAGTTCAATTAGTATATGTAAAGTAATATTAGATTTTTTCTAATCTTTGTAAAAAATAACTAATATTCAAATTTAAAAGCATCTGCTTAGAAAACTAGTCTTAAATAATGGAAATAAAATTATTAAAAAATAGTTTTAAAATAACAAGAACTTAAAAAAAATTATTAAAAAATAAAAATAAATTTCTATTTATGTGTAAAGAGTTCATTCCCGATTTTTCTGTTAATATTTCATTCAAATACCTATCAATTATGGCCATTAATATAAGAATATACAAAAATGCTTCAGCAACCCTTTATTAAAAACCATTTGAAAAGCAACAATTATGTCATCAAAGGCCATCAAAAACATCACCATTCAATTCAAATTAATCGCATCGATATTAATCATAGGTATTAATGAATATCTTACATATCGGATTTGTATAGAGCATTTATAAGGACTTGAAGTTCATTAAGTTCGCTTCGGGCTCGTTTAACTGTTGATCGGTCATTTCGCAGTTATATGAATTATGATCGACGCCGGACGGCAATTAAACCGGTATGTCGGTTCGATTATTTCAGGTTGAATGAATATCAAATACATTACATATGTATTTTAGATCAAATGCGTCTACATAATATTCCGTAAATCAAATAATATTCAAAAGCACAGTATTAAAATGCTTAGTTGTTAAGATTAAATTGGACAAAATTTTTCATATAATTTAATTATATCAAAACCAATAAAACTTTCCTCCAACGTTTCAAATGAAACTGTGTGAGAATATACTATTGATATTGTAATATAATAATATATTGTACAAATCTCTACGTAATATTTCATGATGATATCTAAAAAGGTGAAACGAATGATATAACCATCCATTGTTTTTCATTGATGCGGGCATTCTAAACTTGTTATTAAAAAATATATTTATGGCAACTGCAATACGTGATGTATAGGTTTTTTGATTGACATTTAGATTGGATTTGAAATAACAATAAATGTAAAGCTTTTAAGATTAATTAAACCATATTTACAGTAGATTTGGTAAAACGGAATTGTCATAAAATAGATTACAATAAAATAGGATAGCGATACACTCTAACAGCCACTCTCCACGGTTCTCACACTATGTTTACTAAATAGTAATATGTTTGCAAAATTTTATATTCCAAATGATTATCGCTAGAATATACAGTATGTCCCCGGATTGAGTTACAAAGAGGAAAAAAATTTTTGTTACTGATTTTTCAAACTTATCTCATCATAAATAATGCGTCGGATATATTCAAACCACTAAATCGCACGAACTTTATATTCTAACTATAGAAGTTAACTAATTATTCCCATTTTTATGTAAAAATTATACTTTTCCTAAATAAAAAATTTTTCCAAGTTCAATTTACGATACGTAACCATAGAAACCAATAAAATAAAATAAAAGTTACAACTTATGTTAGTGAAAAATATACGGACAAATCAAATTAAAATATGGCTAATTGAATAAAATATTTTAAATGTAAATTTATGTAATAACACACTATGTAAGTAATAAATATTATTTATTTGTAAGTGAACAAATCCTCATCCAAACAAATTCCCTCCCAATTCGGCACACATTTGAAGACGAGTTCTAAATTCTTTATAAGAAGTACGAATTTCCGCCAGTGGTAGAGATTCTATCGCTTTAATTATTCTTAGTTTTAATAGTTCTGTATCATCTTGTAATGGTTCACTGTAAACAATTTGTTTCAATCGTCCCCAAAAATAAAAATCCATAATTGTAAGATCAGGACTACGTGCTGGCCATCAAATAGGACCATTTCGTTCAATCCATTTTTGACGAAAGTGTAATTTTAACCATTTGGCACAATGTGTAAATGGTAAGCTGGGCAACTGTCTTGCTGAAAGTACATTGACCGTATAAAATTTAAGGGTAATTGGATTTACATCGCTCCAATAACGATAATGCTGGAAAGAAACAATGTCATTTGTTGACAAGCTATCTGAAAAGCAGCGTCTTCCTCGTTTAGTCTCTTTGTCTGCCTCTTTATGGATAATATAGAACCCGTTTCCAAAAATTTTTTCATCAGTTTTCATCAATTCTCTCTTTCACAGTTACATTGCATGAAAAGACTTAATTTCACCAACATAAGTTGTAACTTTTATGGTTTCTATGGTTACATGTCATAAATTGAACTTGAAAAATTTTCAACTTAGAAAAAAGTCCAATTTTTACATAAAAATTGGAATAATTAGTTAACTTTTATAGTTAGAGTATAAAATTCATGCGATTTAGTAGTTTGAATATATCCGACGCATTATTTATGCTGAGATAGGTTTGAAAAATCAGTAACAAAAATTTTCTTCCTCTTTGTAACTCGATCCGGGGACATACTGTATAAGTTTAAAAAAAAATTTCACGGCAAAGAAAGTTTCACATCGCTACTAAAAAAGAAAAACGTTTATTCGTATTAGTCGTCTTGAGTTCGACTTGGTGGCATTGAGCATCATTATGGAAGAGTTACATAAAATATACAACCAAAACAAACGTATAAGTTTCATATCTGATGTTCCAGCAGATTTCCACAACACTATTTGGATGTCGTTCACCAGCTTCTGACCTGTATGCATATTATATACGTTTTAATCATTAAATTTAAGCTGAAAAGATATACAATTGAATTTGATAAATGTTCAAGTTATACATGCTATGAGAACCAATTCTATTTTCATCAAATTAAAAAAATCAAGCTTTCTACATTTGGTCAGAAGAGCAAGATAGAAGTAGAGTGGTGGAGATAGATGGAGATGTACACTCACTCTATCCTAGAAAAAAATAGAAAGTATCTACTTCATGATATGATGTATTGAAAGTTTCAGAAAATGATTAAGAATCATTTTTCTGTAAGGAGACTTCCATTTTTCAGGTCGTACAAGTTTTCAGATACATCAAGAGGATGAACGAACAAATATACATACAAAAAGTTGGAAGGTCAAATTTCATTTCTGTCATAATAGAAGATCTTTCACAGACATACGAAGGGTTTAAAAATCAAACGTTACAGTAGAAGCAGAAGAAAATTGGCACAGTGGATATTGTCTTAGAGTTGAAAGATCCTTTTCTGTATATAGGGCTTATCTGAGCAACTTTTAGACAATCTGCAAAGATTGAAGTAGACATGCATTAATTGATATCTCCATTTTAAAGATAAACTCGATATAAAGCTCTAAGTTGTCTCACCTGAGCCTTCGATGTAAAGTCTGGGTGTTGTTTACCAATATCTGTTAGTAGATTATCAACTTCATAGTTAAATCATTATATTGGTTTTGGTATTTTTGTTCATTGTACATCAAGGAATCGATTACTCTGGTTTATGATTAAGGAATCCTTTTATTTACATGCGGATTAATATCATTAATCCAAAATCAACTTTTTCGAGCTAGTTATAAAATTTGAAGCCTTTGCTTTTTACGGGTCTATTACTAATTTGGTCCCTACATGATCAAGCAACATGAATCAAATTACTGTGAAGGGAGTTCGCTAAATGATTTGAAATAAAGGGTTCGAAAACTATAATCGAAAATAAAATATATTGTTTAAATAACTCTGCAATATAATGCTAAACCAGGTTTTTGCGGTTATTTTCAAATAGCTTGTGTTCAAATAATCATCGGAAATAGAAGCAAAGAAAACAAAATGACACCTTTCCTTAGAAATGACTACAAACGGAGTTTCCAATAACCATTTCTGGCACGATGCACCTTAAAACCTTGCTTCTTTTCTGAATTACATGGAATCTTCTATCGCACAACTTTTAAAAGCGTCAACAGAGTTAAAGCATATTTCGAGTAAATATCCAAAATTTTTTACAGTCACCTGTGAAATATTTAGTAAATTAAAAGAAGCTAGTTCCTTTAAACGAGACAATCGGTTTTTGTTTCTTTTTGAATCATCCAAAATTCTTCTCTAAAGGATTTGTTGCAAACTTTTAAGGTACACATTTCTCATTGTTAGACAGAATGGTGTAAATTGCCGATGGATTTTTATATTTTCCGTGTTTTCGTGTTTGTATATTTACCCAATTAGTGCAGTTAATTAGATAGCAGCTTTAATATTTACTGAACAATGCAAGAAAATTGGAACTGTTTTTCAGAGTATCTCCAAAGTTGTGCAGTTTGCATTAGTAAGCGCATTTTTCACTGTGCATTGTAGTCCGCCATATTATTGGATTAGCATTTTCGTGTTTGTTTACAACGTGTTTAACTTACCAAAGTTTCAGTTTAAGTTCATTTTTGGTGTTTTAGTTTAATATACGAAATTATGTACCTTTTTTTAATATATCATTTCGATTTTCCCAACGAACAGCTACTAACCAGTTAAATAAACAATTATGATACAGGGCAACACCAGAGTATGACAAACTTTTGATAAATTATGCGTTAGTGCAGCCCTGGCATTAAATTTTAGTGAATCAAACCTGCTTTTTATTCCCATATGATCACAAGAAGACGTAAATAAATGTAAATCATAGCAACTATGAGTGAGGTCACAATAAAATTGATTAACTCACATTGTCACACTCGGTTGTAGTTTGCACGAAGATAATTTCAACTATCGTAAAAAAAAATAATACTAAACGAAACTGAACTTTGAACGCACAAAAATATGCAAGTGTTTCAAATCAAATGTAAAAAACAATGGTAGTCAAAGTCGGAGAGTTAACACTGTTATTATAGCCAATTCATTACATTTAAATATATCTAATATAAGTATGTGTCAATATTTAACCCAAATTCTTCCTACAATAAACTACAGTGTACTTAACATTTGGATTGCGTTGTACATGCAATTATCATGTGCATTCCAGTATAACAGCTTTAATTAGTTAACTGTTTAATTATATCGTATATCTCTAGGTTTGTGGCACACTAATCACTACTAACGAAACAACTAGATATAGTAATTTCGTTAATGGGATAAAATATACATACGTTTATTCGATATTCCCAATTTAAAGATAAATTCAAACTAGAATTGGTAATATGTTGAAATATATGGATTAATATTGGCCACAGACATATAAATCGCGACACTAGAGCTTTAGACTAAAGGATAAACATAGACATAAATTGTAAAACTTGATCGATGGGATTTCTTAAAATAAAAGCAAGTATATTTTGTGTTATGATTTCTCATGGATACTACGTACCATAAAAAAATTCGCGTTATTTGTGTTCGGACTTGAACTAATCGGCAATAATTTTCGCCCAGTGCCAATTTATAATTCAAAATCCGGGACTGAGGGCGAATTCAATCGCCGGCACACATGAATAATTCAATATCGACGAATTATTAAAATTCAACGCCGCTCCGGAACGGGAATTGAATTTTCGCGTCCATCTTTTTTCCGCACCTACTCTTCTGTTTACAAAACGATGAATATCTCTACCTTTCAGTCACTCACTTTTCTCCGGCATATTTCTTTTCCCAAAACGTTCCAAGCTTGGATTTCAAAGCTTCCTCAGACTTTATGACGTCTCTCAACCAGAAAATGCACTTTTTATAACTTTATAATCTAAACTTTTTTAAAATGAAATAGAAATTTTCGTTCTCTTTTAATTATAATTTAAAGGGAATGTTATTTTTACCGTTTGATTCACTTAAAATCAACACCGAAGATTCATCACCCGGCGAATTTTAAGTCGAAATATAAACGGTTTGAGTTTCAGAGAGTAGCTTCATTCCGAATTTCCTCAGCCTCGGGATGTTTATGTTTACTCGTACTTCAGCGCAGGGATTAATGAGAAGAAAACTTTTGTCGTCAACGTGTATAGGGGCCATTCAATTAAATCTTTGATCAAATTATTTTCCGTTTCCGAGCCGCGCGTTGGGCACTTTCTGCTCGGTAAATGGGACGAGACGCCCTTTTGTTAATTTTAATGAAGTTCTTAGCGCAACGTCGTCGTCTTCTACACGACGCTCGTAAGTCGTTTTTTTTCCAGTTCCTTTGACCACGTTATTACCGTTTAGTTGTTTAGGTCTTTAATTAAATTAGCAACTTTAATTTTTCGACCCATCTAAAAATACTGAAAATAACTTTTAATGCGGCTATTATAATATAAATACGGTTAAAAGAAAATACAGATTATAGCTGAACGGTAGTAGATGGTTCGTCGGCGTAGATGTAGACGTCGATAACCTACATTTGTTGGAAAAATCGTTGCCCTCGCTTGCAGAAATTGTAAAAAGAGAGTTACACGGCGAACCTGTTACGGGAGCTGTTATCGGTTTATAACAGTTAACCAGATACGTTCGTCGAAAAGGTCAACGTTCCGGACGCATTTGCATCCGCACCTTTGTGAGCTTGCGAATTTTACTCACCTCCCGCCGTTGAACGAACGCGAAACTGCAACAACAGCGACGAACGCGCCCGTTACCGTCGTTCGTCGTTGAACAGTTGAACAGAAAGTTTGTATTTGTGGAATGTAAATTGTGCAAGAAAATTTAAAAGGGAGAAGAGGCGGCCAGAGGCGCCGAGAGGTAGACTAATAGCAAACCATTACTTGAATTAAAATGCATTTGCTCACAAACAAATAGTCTGCCGAGGCGATGCCCGAACTTTTGCGGTTATACTTCTGTTGTTTTCTGTCGAATTATTCAAGTGGGAGTACTGAAACCGAAACTTTTGGATAAATGATAGCTTTTTGCAAATTATTCCTTATCTTTAGTTTGTTTTCTATTACCATAGCAGATTTTTGAGTTCACATTTAGACAATAAAAACATACAATCGATATTAACACACCACCTTTGCTTTTATAATATCAAAATCGGAGAAAGGAAAATTAGAAATCATTACTTTTTAGCATTTATTGATAATGTTACACGCACATTTGTTACTTCTTTTGTTACTTTTCGTTTCTCAATCTTTTTCCACATATTGCACAACTGTTACGACCCTTTGATCATTTCTCGTTAATTGACGGTAAGAGATAATTATTCCTTAATTTTTATAACACCTGCTAATTTTTATTATCACTTTAGTTGTACCTGAAGACGCTCTAATAAAGCGAAACAATTGTTGTACATAATCTGTAATAAATATACATCATTGTGGAATTTTTGTTATCTACATAAGATATCATTCCTTATAATCATCACACAATGAACCTGGAGTATCTCATCCAAAATTTAGAAACCTAGATCCTAAAAGCAGTGGTTACGAACAATCCCATTGTTATTAGTGAATGAACCGTCTTGGTCTACAAATATTTATTTAATTGGGGAAAATATAAAGAGAACACAAAATGCTTAAAGTAAATGCTCTACATGATGCTCTACATAGTCTCACATGCGTTGAGGTGCTGAATACACTAATGGTTAAGTAACCCCATGCAAAAAGTCTAGAGGATTTATATCAGGTGATCTAGGTGGCCAAACTATTGGACCTCCTTTTCCCATCCATCTACCATAAAATTCAGTATTAAGAAAATTACGAACAATGATCGCAAAATGTGCAGGCGCACCATCGCGCATGAACCATATTTGTAACCTATCCTGGAGAGGTTGCATCTTCGAATAATATCGGCAAAGTGTGTCGCAGAATGTCAAAATAAGTTTCACCAATTAAGCGATTAGGAAGAATCGTTAGTCCTATCAATCGGTCCACAAGTATACCAAGAAAATTCAAAATTCCGTCTTTTGTAAAAGCAGCTTTGTCAGTGAATAAAACACTACCATGAAATATCGGATTTTGTGCAAGCTTCTGCAACATCACTTCACAAAATACTCTTCTCTAAACGTAGTCAGGAGCGACAAGTTCTTGCACTCGTTGAACATGGTAAGGATTCAATTGTCGCTGACGTAAAATTGTCCAAACTAGAGAAGCATTAACGTTTACTTCAGCAGAGATCCTTCTTAGACTCTTACCTGGATTTTCTTCAACCACCCGGTGTATAGTGAAAAGAAATACGTGTGTTAAGAAGTCGGAGCGTTGCATCTAGTAAATTTCATTATTTACTAAATCCTGATTTTTTGATATTGGTTGAAAAAGAAATTTTTTAAATATCCTCTTAATGTGACATACTATTTTTGTCTTGTTTTCGTCTTCAAATTAAATATTTGTGTTAAATAGCCGAAGGCAAAGTAATAGGTTTTTGTTTATGATAGTAACAAAGGTCAAACTCTGAAAAGTTATACAGAAAGTAAATAACAATAACTTCATAATAATCAACAGATTCTTGTTATTCTGTTGTTATTGGTAGTCCTGAAGATGGAGGTAGTGAAACCGGCATGATAGACTAAACTTGAAGGTAAAATGACAACAATAGAGGCTTAAGAAAGATTACTCATCAAAGAAAACTTCGACTTTTGAAGTAAAACCAATGAAATCTATAATCTATCTAAAAAATAGTCTATAGAGATAACTGAATCCGACAATATACATCAATAAATTTGTAAGAAGGAAACCATAACAAAATATACTATACAGAGGTGGGGAACCTTTTTACCAATAGAGGTCACTTTTAAATTAGGCAGTTGAAATGAAGCCGCTTAAGTTGATACACTTATAAATGCTACTTTTGTGAAATTATTATACCTTTTGGATAGTTTTATTGATTTATTGCAGCCTTAATTGATCCTCTAAATGAGTTCTTATAGTAGTTCTAATTTTAGTCATGAAGGAATATGTTGACTCACAGCAGAAAATACTTCCAAAGCAGGATAGTAAACGACGTGCATGCTCTCGTAGCCGTGTTCCATAGCATTTTTCCACATTTCTATGTGATCCTTTTGTAGTCTCAAAAAGGTATTTGAGGGTACTATCTTCCTCTAACTCAAATGACTTCATTTGTAGTTTCCTAGAAGCATCGGATATATCCACCAAATGTTGTTCAAATATTATGAAAGTAATATTTGAACAACATCTGCAACTAGTTCAGTACTAGAACTCACTAGTTCAACTGTTCGTCAAAATCTGAAAATCTTTAGTGAAACAATGTAGTGACATTCTTCTATTAAAAATCCAGAAAAGCTACAATTTCATCAAATACTTGCGAGAAAGCAATGTTTTAAGAAATGTTAATTTTTTCGAAACGCATGGATCTTTTGCCACATTTAATATATGCTTCGTTTTACCTATAGGAAAATATTTGAATTGTTTTGCTTTGTGATGACATCAGATAAAAATGCGATGTTTCTGCAAAATACTTCGTCTGATAGTTCACGTAGCTTTCCTTGTTCTTGATAAAAGTTTGAAATTTGTCGCCGTAAAGTTAAAAATTTTATCAAAACTTGTCCTGTAGATAGCCAGCAAACCTTTCAGTTGTACGGTAGATCAACACTGTACGTTTCCTCGTCTACAGTTAGCATCTGCCGAAATTTATGAACACGCGTTACATTTACGCAAATATAGTTGACAATCGTAATAGCTCTATCGTGGCGTTTCGGGTCACGTAGGGTATGATAAATTATTAACACATTGTAGGTACAAGGTACTGTCATGGACATAGAAAAAATGGATGTCTCAAAACCATGTAAACTTTTTTCTATAAGATTTAGTTGCTTGAATTTGGCTTTACATTTATGACTGATTTCTTCAAAATTGAATTATCCAGGTTCAGTTTACTTTAGAAAAAGAATACTGTCCTATTTTTTTTTCTGTACAGGGTGTCCTAATTTCGTTGCCCGCATACGCTACCTCCAAAATTAAAAGAGATAGAACAAAAGTAGCTTACATGTCATGATCTCGTTTTTCGAGAAAATGCTAATGCCGAAAACTAAGAAATATACCCAACAAACTATACATATTTGTTATCAGAAGAAAATAACAAATTATTTTAGCTCATATTCAAGTAGTGGTTTCCATTTACAAAAAGAAAGTTACTTCTAAAATCTCGAAAATAGAAAATGGGAAAAAAATTCTACCTACGCCACTGAATCTGAATTTTCGTAAAAAGTTGATACGAGTTTTGATAATAAGTGAGATATTCGCTGTTGTCGTTTTCGCAAAATTTTCAATTTTTGCCGATAGGGCGAAAACAAAAGACAATAGCTGTTCACAGTTATCGGCATTAGCATTTTCTGGAAAAAGGAGATCATGACATGTAAGCTACTTTTTTTCTATCTCTTTTAGTTTCGGAGATAGCCTGTGCGGACATCGAAATTGGGACTTAAATACTTAAACTTCAGATTATGAAAGACCTCCAGTCAAATTTGTTACAATATAAGAAATAAAAATCAACCTGTATATTGCAGAATTGAAAAAAGCCACCAATCATGTTACAGGAAATAATATTGCTTTACGTTAGGAGGCGCTCTAACAATTAAAACATTTGATGTAATTTTCAAATCTACAAGAATTAGCTTTCTATGAAGGCCGCACAAGAATCTAACGGAGGCCACAGGTTCTGCACCTCTGGGATACGTAATCCAATGATACATATTAAAACATCACATAAGTGCACGAAATATTACAAACATTTTGATTAATAACGACAATGCCACAAGCGTATACCTTTATACCAAGTATACCTTACGAGAGTAGGCAAGAAACAGTACGAAAAAAAATAATAATAATAATATACAAGTGCCTCAGAATTGACAACCCTGCTCTTGAGATTTGATTCAGTGATCTCAAACAAATCGAGAAATGATTGTTATTTGTTATAGAGTTATTAAAAAAACCTAAATATTTTACCTTTATTCTTTCTCAGTCTAGTGTTCGTAGTAATAAGTATCATTGTGTTTAGCATTGTGTACTTCAAATAAAGCGAGGTTACGTTGATATGTTGGTTGCAACGCTACTGCTGTGGCTATGGCATATGCGGACAGATTTTCAAATCATCTGCAGGCTGATGCAAAAGCCATAAATGGTTAGAAGCACAGTTAGTAGAAAGAGGTAATTTAATTCAAAAAAAAGAAAAATGGAAGACTAAACATCGATCAAGAAGAACAAATTCTTGAATTTTTTGAGGCGGTCTCTAATACGTGCCTTTGATTTTCATCGTCATAAACATTTTTGCAATAAGATAAAATTCATAGGTTATTAAAGAAAAATAGTTTTATTGAAAACATTCTCTGGAGTGATGAATCTACATTTATTCAGACGGGTATCCAAAATTCTCATAACCTGTATGAACGGAGAGTTGAAAACCCCCAGTTTTAAGACGAAAAAAGTCATGCCAAAGACGATGGTCAATAAATATTTTGACTGTATTATTAAGTAACAATGTCGTTGGTACGCACATTCTGCCTGACGGACTTATTTTCAACTTGTATCTTCAATTTTTAAGTTACAATTTACTATTGTGGTTACTCGACTTTGTTCCATTAGCAAACAGATTCAACTATTGGTTCCAATGACGGAGCACAGACACAGTTTGGACTATCAGTTAGAAATATCTTAAATGAAAATTTTGCCCGAAAGTTGGATTGGAAGAGATGAACTTATATTATGATCTCGTATATTCCCGGATTTAAATTCACTGGATTTCTGTTTTAAGGGCTATTTGAAAGAACTGGTTTACCGCCAGTTACGAAACCTGAAGATGTTATGTCTCGTATTCAGACTGCCGTCGCATTTATTGTGGAAAACATGTTGCCCGATTTGTCCGAATTTGTTGGAGGTAAAAGTTGCGTCGTTTGAAAACGTTTGTAATAATCGAACCATTTTTCTCATATTGTAATACTTCATTTGTAATTATCGGCAAATTTTGTTCTCTTAATTTTCGATTTGTTTGAGATCATTAAATCATATCCCGGAGTACGGGCGTCAAATCTGAGACACTTGTGTGTATGAGATAGTATATAAACAATAATATAAGCATGTAATGTAATGTTCATCTTGTATTATTGTAAAAATAAGAAGATAGAGCAGTTAATGGGAGATAATTAGGCTGTAATACAGACTATTACCTCCCAGAAATGATTAAGAATATAGAACTTAGTTTTACCGATACATTTTAGGAATATGACTTTTTGTATGTTAAAAAATATTAACCTGTTTAAAAGGTATTTCTGTTCTCTTGGTTTGTTCTAAACTTACTGACACATTATAATGCTCATAATATGGAGGGATAACATAGAGATTTAATGAAGAGAAGAAAAGAATTACCTGAACATACAATGGAATCCTTAAGTAGTTGAAATTTCTGGAACTATGTTTGTGCTCTAATTTACTTCTGGTAGTTTTGTTACTGATTCGAGTTTAACGAATAATCAGATCGTCGTTAATTCCGAATTCATTACACTTGTTTACTTTACACGTCATGTAATATACTAGAATCCTTCCAGATGGTGGCATAACGCGATATTTGTGTTAAACCGATATTTGGTTAATGATAGTTGAGACAACGACTGCAAATAGAACTAACCTTGTTAACGTAGGTCTTGCCAATTTGAATACCTTCCTTAAATCTTCTCCAGAAACAGGTTCAAAGGAGACGAGACTAGCAGAATGTTGACAATAAGAATAATAATATTTATTTTTGATAAGTACTTTAATATGTGTCATATTTATATACCTTCTACATTCAATGTAATTACATTGAGTTTGCTCGGGACAGGAATAACTATAAAATATCAGCGAAATCACATTTCATGAATTCAGCTAAACCATATATGGTTTATATAAACCATACAAAACAATTAAGCAGGTAAAGTAGTAGGTTTAAGAATTAATAAGAAAAGAATTAAAATCGTACTCTAAAGCAGAATCAAAACCATGACTAACAAAATAACGAAGAACCAAATCGAGCCTATAAAAGTGTATAATTACTTGGGAATACAATTAACACGTCTAGTCAGAGAAGAGGGAGAGATCCGGAGGAGAAGTATGTTAGCTAATAGAGCATATTTAGCATCGCATCATTAAAATTAGAGTACACGAAACCATAATAAAATCTATTATCATCTATGGCTACGATATTGATATATTTAAGAGACAACTATTAAGGAGAATTTTAGACTCAGTTCAAGAAAACAGTTTTGTGTTCAATTACATCACAACCCAGAAACTACAATGAGCGGTCATGCTTCGAGGATGAAAGAAGAAACTACCTAGAATGCTAATAAACAGAAAAATGCAAGGAATGAGACCGAAAGGAAGGTTGAATCAAGTGCGACTTACACGTTCTGTGAATGACATTATCTGGCGTAATGGAATATTTTAAATCTGTGACTTTAGATCGTTCATAACTAATTGATTGCTCTCTATCTACTACTATTTTACATACAATTTGATGTGCAAAAACGTAAACAGTATGTTTGAATACTTTCTCATCCACATTCAAGTCTTAGCAAGTCACGTTATTATAATTTTTTGAACCTTAAAAACTAATATATTGGTTCAATCTAATCTGTTTTTCAGTGTTCCGTTTATCTGTTAGTGGGGTTTTAATTAATGCTTTTTCATGACGAATCCAATTGTTCAATTAAATGAAATAACTTTCTAGTATTGTACAAATTGCAGACTATTCAACCATTTTTTAGAGTGTATATCAGATATCCAACATCGAATCATACTTTCTATGTCGTGACTTGGCCGTTTAACACTTCCCTGATTTTGAGGAAATCTAGGCCTATCAAATGTACAACCATGCATTCCAGCCATATGTCTTATAATTCATTAATCGTTGCATTTATGAATTCATGACCATTAATAAAAAATTGAGTTTCACTTTATGTAATGTTTAATGTAAATTATCTTTAAGGGAAAGTATTATTCGATTTGCAATTAGATCGCATTTCATGAACAGTTCATGTAATCATTAATTAAAGCAGAAGGTGAGAATATGTATAGTATCAAATTTCAAAATAACATCCAAAGTGTATTTTGCAAATATTACATGTTGACTATTTTAATTCTTTAATTGGATATTTTCCCAGTCGAAATTCATATCAAATATTGGAAATAAAATATAAATTTAATAGGTTTTTTCAATCTGCAGCGTTTTTTAATGTACAATCTGCAATTGTTTATTCTAGTTTGAGTGGGTTACTGGATAAAATTTGTGATTTTTTCTCAATACTTATCAAAACTTTAACTATTTTAGCAACTAAATCTTATAGATCTTTCTTTTGTCCACAATTTATTTTTACAATTTAGTCAACAATTCCCATTATTAATTACATTAGATTTGTATTCTTTCAATGTGAGATTTGTGCCATTTCTAAATCAACTACTAAAGATATTTTTAAATATTGTTTTAGAGATGCTTAATATTTATGATTCTTAAATTTTCAAAAAAGGACTATTATGATTGATAAATAGGTAAGTTTACCTATTTATCAATCAGTAAGCAGTTTGAAAAAGAGAAACAATTATTATACCAGATTGATTTATAAATGTACAAATAAACAAAAAATAAATTAAAGAAATGCAACCGAATCATTTAAAAACAAAAAACAATTAACTAAAAACAATATAAAACTAAAAAATCGCTAGAAATAAGAAATGTTATACTGAAATCTATAATGAAAAATGAACAAAAAACGTTGGTTTTTATAACATTGCAACTTTATTTTTTGTACATATCAATTACAATTAAAAGAAATCGTTGAACGTTATAACTCTCATACGAAAAAGGTTATTAAAACGTAATTCATAGCAGTTATAGCCCATAAATTCAGAAAAAAATGGCACGTGCAACCTGAAAAAGACACCGTTAGAAAGATAAACCGTTTGTACAATATCAAAAGACAAATTACATCAATGACAAAAACTATATATAGGTGACATTATACCGTAATATGGTGGTGTATGTTCAACACGAGCCTTTATAAGAAAATATTACTTTAATTAATCATTATTAACGTAACCATATAAGTATAATTGGGTTTTTATTTTTGTTAAAAAAAAGATAATTAAAAAAATATTTCAGTTTCTTACGATTTTTTATATTTTCAGTTATACAACAATTACTTCATTCTAAAGGTATTTTTTTTGTGTTGGCTTTGTGTGTTTTTTTTTTAATTTTCTTTTATTATTGCTTTGGCTTTACGTTTCTTCTTTCGAAAGTGCATTTATAACCGGCTCTCCTCATTTGTAATTGTAGGTAACGGAATATCGGTAATAACGGTAAGTAGGACGCAGATGCGATTGAAAAGAAAAGCTTAACGGTTTCCGGAGTACGATTACGTGCCAAACGTTTACTACAGGACTTGGTTTCAGATGATAATAATCATTTTCTGTTATATATTAGATAATACATAAAAATAAGCTTCTATTCAAAATTATAACAACAACAAACTTTTTAAAGTGGCCCCTTTGATGTTTTTAGAAACATTATCCTTCACCTAACAGAGTGTTAAAACTATATCGAGTTTAATAGCTACTTGTAATCGAATACCGTAAAATTGTTTTGTTTCGTTAGTGTTGCTTTCAGGTCACTCAATAATCTTAAATTAAAATTGTCATTTTATCGTCGTTTCTTTAGTACTTTAATATAAAATGATATTTTAAGAAATAATTTATGCGATTCCATTAGCTTGTGGTTTAGTTTTACGATCTATTACAGACATTGATTCTTATTTTGATTTTATGTTACGTTAAGTATGGGAGTTTCTAAACAGTTATTTTCCTTAACAAATAAATCGATAATAATCGTTTATCATACCACGAAGAAATTATTATATTCAGTATACCTATATAATTTTATTATACAAATTGAAAATGCATAAAATCGTTATTACCACTTACCCATTGTATTCAAATGTCACCAACACCCACCTTCGTCTTAGTTTCTTCTTTACGAGACGTAATTTACATGCGTATATCTGCTCAATTACCTTAACCTATTGTGTTGATTTCCTTATCTATTAATTATCCCCAACATAACAATGCGATCATTGTTATGTCATCGTTCAATAATATAATCATATTTTGCATATAATACAAAAATCCGTCTATTATTTATTTTATTAACATTATAAAAAAATACAAAAACTTAAATTTCATGTGTAGTCTCATTGTAGACATCGTTATATGTATACGCGTCATATTTAACTCAATATGTTATATACTAATCATCAATTATTAAGAATTTTTGGTACAACTGTCAAAGTCGCGATCGGATACTTCTACAAAATTGTCGATATATGGGGAGGTTATGGTCTCTCAAGAAAACAGGTACTGAATCAAATGCTTATGAAATATGCCCTAAATTTATGGTGGTTTTGTAAATAACATCGTATTACTTATAGAAACATTAAGTCTACTATAAGCAATTTAATCAGAGGACGATGATTATCAGACAGATGATCATTACATTGCTGTGCCTCGGCAGCAAGCGACCTCAGTTTTAATTAAGGAGGAAAATGTATGATTTCATCCGATTAAGCACAGGGAACCATAGGGCCTTATGGTTCTGAACATCACATAAATCACATTGTTAAATAATATTTTGATAATGTATTTAAAAATATGAGAATTTGATTCCTTGATTACTTTTCATAGGGAGTTTTGAATACCATGGTATACACCAACGAAATAATTGATTTAGATTATCTTCGTAACAACGTTGAGGAAAGTTGAGGAAAGGCGTAGTAAATTATGGCAATTAACTTTGAACAACTATATAGTGTAAAGTGGATTTCATGAATAAAATAAAAAATATATTACCTTATTTTTATTACCTATTATATTTTAGGAATGCAGATGAAAGATAAATTATAGAACAGTGTTTGTTATACATATACAGGATGTCCCGTTAAGCGTACGGAGCGGCTGTATCTCTAGAACGGTAAGGCCAAGAGGTTTGGGAAAAAAATCCTTATAAGCAAAGTGACCAAGAGAAATAGCTGGAAATTATTTTGAAGTTCGTAATTCGACCGCTAGAGGGCGTAACTGCCATTGAGAAACATAAAGTTCCCGCTATCTCAGAAACTTAGACGATGAGCTATAACTTTGACAACATCATTTAATAGCTTGGATAATACCGCATCGCTTTTGTTTTGCGATATTTCTCATATCTGTCATAATAAGGGAGGGGGAGGCCAATGCGTTTTCATATGTTTTATAACTCGAGAACGGGTGGCGATATAGAGATGCGGTTTTCACAAAAATTTAGCAAATTTGAAAGTGACTAAGGGTCTGTGAAGTAAATAGTATCGTTCCATTTAACTTTTCTTCAAAAATCACAAAAATATGTAATCGCTGCAGATAACGTCCTCTAGCTCATTTGTTTTAAAGCAGACGGTCTTACTGAAAATATCTTTAAAAAGAGCATAAAATGCTCTTTCAAACAACACCGAAAACATTCAAATCGGTTGAATGGTCTAGGAGATATTAAAATGTAAACATATGAAAACGCATTGGCCTCCCCCTCCCTTATTATGACAGATATGAGAAATATCGCAAAACAAAAGCGATGCGGTATTATCCAAGCTATTAAATGATGTTGTCAAAGTTATAGCTCATCGTCTAAGTTTCTGAGATAGCGGGAACTTTATGTTTCTCAATGGCAGTTACGCCCTCTAGCGGTCGAATTACGAACTTCAAAATAATTTCCAGCTATTTCTCTTGGTCACGTTGCTTATAAGGATTTTTTTCCCAAACCTCTTGGCCTTACCGTTCTAGAGATACAGCCGCTCCGTACGCTTAACGGGACAGCCTGTATACCATTGGAGAAGCTCATCACCGAATATCAGCTAGTTGTCAAACTAAACTCTCATTTTGTAGCAACATAAATTACGGCAGTATTTATCTAGCTTTTATTACTGAGACTATCGGACAGCAGATCAACAAAAAATTTTGACATATTTCTTACTATGGTTGTGAGTTTGGCGATAACTTAAGTATTGTAGTTATGTGAGTACACTCAAACATATTATGTATAGGTTTTGAACACTATTGCTGGCAGGACAGTGTGACTTAGGGCCGGTTGTACCACCTCCCGATAAACTATCTAACGGATAATTACCATGGATACAGCGGTTTTAAGCGCTCTCATTGGCTAAGTGCGCCAATTTATCTATCGGATGAATTTATCGGGAGTTGGTACAACCGGCCTTAAATGATTCTATGAGATTCGGTGTCAGTGTACTGAATACTGAAATTATTTTCTTTCTGATTTTCGCATTTCTTCCTTTAATATTTAGTGAATGGTTATAGAGGTTTTTATTACCAATGTTACCAACGTGTCCAAATAGTTGGTAACTAAAACATTACAAAAAAAAGGAGCCCTTGCCTGGTACACAGATGCTTCAAAGACAGTTGGATCCGGAGTAGGCATGGGTATTAGTGGACCAAATAGCCGCATTAAATTGCTCCTCAGCTCGGATATAACCATTTTTCAAGCAGAAGTTCTTGCTATAAATTTTTGTACCGCTTTGACCCAACAAAAGCGACAGAAAGGAGCATCCATAAATATTTTCGCAGACCACCTAAAACAAGTAATCAACAGTTGGGAGGCCTCAAAGGTAGCATTACGCTGGAAAGAACTTCCAGGTCACAGACAAGCGAAGAATATGATAACTCCGTCGTAAAACAAAACCAAAGAGGTTTTACGCCTCAGCAAAGGGGATCTAAGGACGCTCTCGCGTTTCCAGACCGGCCATGCGCCCCTGAAAAACCACCTCTTCCACATTGGAAAAGCTGCGGATCAAGCTTGTCGACTTTGCAACGACGAGACACAAAATTGTCGGTAAAGCTCTTTTAACACCTACCGACATAAAGGAACAAGACCTTGAAGCAATATTAAGGTTCATTAAGGACGTACATTTGCCCTAAACTTTTGGAGGGCTAAAGTTACAATAGATCGTAGGTCACGGTGACGAGAGGGACCGCTTCAGCCCGGCAGCAATAATAATAAAATATTACTTTACACTTGTTCTTCAACAGGTCCAAATTCTTTACAGGTTAGGGTTTTACTTTTAATTCAAAAACTAGTAGCTTCTTGTCTCTTTGGCTCATCCTCTTAACATGATGTTGAATTCTCGAATCTCCTTTTCAATTCCTTATTTTTGGATTCCTCTCAGTACTTGACAGCGGTTTCATCACTTCGAAGACTGTTCTTCTAAGACTGTTCTAGAATGTTGTGATATCGCCGCGAAATCTTGATTCAATCGGTAGTGTTGTAGTTTTTCAATGTTTTCACTCAATTTCTTAGACATTGCCATGACTAACAATTATCCTTTTCTCTAAGGACTGTAGGTGGTTGATTTCAACTTAACAGGTTTCCCCAGATCGTAACCAAAACACCATAATATACAGATAAGTCGACAGTTGTACTCCTCCTTAGAAATAATTTATCTTAAATCCTCATATAAATATCCTTTAAATTTGAATTGAAAGTGAAAGATTCTGTGTATAATTGTTCAGATAAGGGCATTATCCTATTGTTTTCGCGTGACGGGCAATCACGTTCGTATCGTGAGTTTCCGTGTTGTTATTTTTCATCTCTGCTAAGCTCGATTCAACCTTTCTAATACTCCCAAGTATATTTCGATTTGTTTCTTTCCGGATCGTAAAATGCAAAGACCCCGGAAAAGTAGGGGGATTGTCATCATAGAAATTACCTTAGAGAGTATGGGAATAAAGCCAATCCGGACCCGTATTGTGTTGTCACATTGATTTGCGATGCATTGTACTTGCGCGTAACGTACGCTGACGTATCAGTGCTGTATCGTATTGTAAACAAAATTCACGTTATTGAATCCTGGAGGAGGATGAGAAGAAGTAGAGAAGTTGGAGGTGGATCAACGAAGACGACGGTGAAGGCGACGACTTTGGCGTAAATAAAGTTTGATTTATTCGATATTTCGTGTTCGTAAAGCTTTTGTTGGCAGCAATTTTGCGTTCCGTTGTATCTGTTGTCGTCGTTCGAAGAATAAAGTGGAGTGGGTGAACGGATACGCGATTTTATACATTCAGGAACAAATATTGAAATTGTTTGCGAGCTTTTCTCCACTTCTAGAACAGCCTTCTAAGATTTCATATTATCATTGAGATATTATTTATGATAAGAAGGGCATATTTTCGACTTCATTATTTATATTAATAAAATGCACATAACATACATATAATTTGAGATATAAATCATAGCTTAATTCCTACAAATAAAGGTTTATGATAAGGATGTACAATTTAAATATATATTTTCATTATTACAATTAGGTTGGCATTGCTCTATGGAACAATTCTCTGTTAATCAGATCAATTGGTAATCCTACCTGATCTGATTCCAAGTTCTCTATCGGTACTGTAAAATTACGTCCCCACGTAATATTGTTTAATCCCCAGAAGTCATTTTCTACAGTGGAAGCCTCTATACCGCTGGATGTTCAATTACATGAAATGAATTTCCTCTAATCACAATGCGTACCCAAAAGAATAATCTTTTTTAATACAACTAATTTTAAACAACAAATTTCATTATATCGTTAATTGTGAGAAAATACGTCAATTAAGAAGTTGAGTTTAATTCAAATTTAATTCAACGGTTTCATCAATTCTATAGTATATCTATATACAGAACATCATAATTTAGATGTTTCGGGGCTTCTTATATGCCTGAGATATTATCGTTAATGTTTCGAGAAATTTACATTACCTGTTTAAACATTCATAACTGTTAATTCCATTCGAAGTGTTTTAGTCTTCGTGGTCGTCGTCATTAGAGAAGATGAAAGACTTTTACGACGGTTACGGTAATTCGTCAACCCGTTAAAACGAGTAAAAAAAGTCACGAGTCCCTAATTTAGTGTGAAGAATTTTTTCCATTTCGCTAACACTTCTTTTTTACGATTTTCTTACATTTTATGAGAATGTCTGATCGTAAAGCCTAATTAGCAAATTTTAAAACACTATTTTAACGTTAACAATAAATACGAAAATTACGTGCAATATTAAAACGTGGTGGTATTAAATTTTCCGCTTTGTAGCCGGCTGGTGACGTTCCGGTGGCGTTCTAAGCTTGTATTTTACATCCCCTTATTGTGCAATCAGGGAACTTGAGCAAACGTAATCCATTCTCGTCGAGTGTTCTGGAAAATGCCTCCAAACCACGTCGGTACCTTCTACACGTTGAATTGTAAGCGCGGTTACACAAAAGCAACGACGTTAGTACTGCAGCTTCCGTATAGATCTGTCTTTGCATGCTAGAATGAGACGATATAGTAAGGTACTCGGTGGTTTGACATAGTGTAAACCATGTTTCCGGGACGAATACAATTTCTCCTAGATTACAGACTCGGAACTAGTGGCTTTAACGAGGAACAAAAGTTGCGGATTTATCACAAAACACATGTGTATTAGAATTATACATGTATGTGTATGTACATATATGTTTACAGTCAAGTTTGTAAAAATTGCAACAAATTCAGTTCGAAACCACTTTTATAACATTAAAATAAATCACTATGCAATGGCATAATGGATAACAGACATACATAAGCAATTAATATACAGTGTGTTAATTAATTATCGTACCCGACGTCATCATTGCAATTATGCAACCAATATCACAGTATTGGTATTCCAATACGCGATTTGCGTATTTGGTTGCATACTTGCGATAATGACGTCGGGTACGATAATTAATTAACACAGTGTATTATAACAATTGATCGCAAACGATATCCAGTCAGTTTTTCTAAATTTATTCAATTCTTGTGCTTTTATAGAAAATTGATATTATTATATTAAATATCGTTATCAGGTTAAGTAAAAACACTCGGTCTTTTTATTTATTGACATGTAAAATTAAATAAATTTACATTGCCAAACTGTAAAGTAGTGGTGGAACGAATAACCTATCCGGCCATTTTTTAAAATCCGGTCGGATACTGGATAGTTACCAAATATCCGGCTTCGACAATTAAGTTTTAAAAATTCGTATAAAATCCAGTTCTTGGAATATGAGTATGAAAATTTCCCAAAGTGTTAATAAAAGTGTCCTCTTTCCAATGAACCAACCCGTTTTGAAAAATAACTTTTAGTTTGTTAGAAAACAATATTTGAAGTTTTGATAAAATTTTCGAGGTTGCAATTTTCATCGATAACTTTCAAAATTTGCTACAAAATTAATTTCTTGAAGGATCCTTGTGGAAATATCACCAATTATTAACTAAAGTATCCTCTTTTTAATGCAAAAACCCGTTTTAAAAAATCACTTTTAGTTCTTGAGAAATAAATTTTTGAAATGATCGACAATTTTTTCGAATTTTGCAATTTTCGCCGATTAAGTTTTAAAAATTCGTATAAAATCCAGTTCTTGGAATATGAGTATGAAAATTTTCCAAAGTGTTAATAAAAGTGTCCTCTTTCCAATGAACTAACCCGTTTTGAAAAATAACTTTTAGTTTTTGAGAAAACAATATTTGAAATATTGATAAAATTTACGATGTTGCAATTTTCATCGATAACTTTTAAAATTTGCTACAAAATTAATTTCTTGAAGGATCCTTGTGGAAATATCACCAATTATTAACTAAAGTATCTTCTTTTTAATGCAAAAAGCCGTTTTAAAAAATCACTTTTAGTTCTTGAGAAATAAATTTTTGAAATGATCGACAATTTTTTCGAATTTTGCAATTTCCGCCGATTAAGTTGTAAAAATTCGTATAAAATCCCGTTTGTAGAATATGAGTATGAACATTTCCCAAAGTGATAATAAAAGTGTTCTCTTTTCAATGAACCAACCCGTTTTGAAAAATAACTTTTGGTTTTTTAGAAAACAATATTTCAAGTTTTGATCAAATTTTCGACGTTGCAATTTTCATCGATAACTTTCAAAACTCGCTACAAAATTAATTTCTTGAAGGATCCTTGTGGAAATATCACCAATTATTAATTAAAGTATACTAGCAAATAGTAAATTGGAAGAAAAGGTTCGAAAAAAAAGTGTCAAATCACATGGGTCAACCTATGATATTGCAAGAAATCTCTCCAATTGGTCGGATTCTAGAATTTAACAAGAAATCAATAATTACACTTTCCAAACTTTGTAGATAAGCAAATTTACTCACTACAGAAATTACAAGCTATAGAAGAGGAGAAAAAGTCGGATATAGGAGTATATAAACCAGACTTCGGAAGTAGTCTGGAATTATAGTAGGTTTGGAAGATTAGTTTTACGATTTCTTTAATATTGATGAAGCAAGTTTATTACGGCACATATTATTTCTTTGTCGTCTTTAAGTAGGTTCATTTAGAACACTGACAGGATGGATCTATTCTCCATTAACAAAATTATCTTCCTATATAATGTTAATTAACATCAATATGTAAGTAACATTTCAATACCCAAATTAGATCACTCAGATTCTGATGTTTGCTTTTTTGATTACTCCCACTTTTAAATTTTTTAGAATTTTCAACTTGTATCTTTAAGCATTTCAGTTTAATTTTCTTCTATTGCAATGACAGCTCCATTGCAATTCATTGCAATCAGCATAGTATCTATCTGTTATGCTAAATGAATCTGTTTTTCTATCTGAAAGAAGAAGACAAACTTTTCATTTCTTTGGATTATTTAAAGAAATAATATTTATGTTTAACAAAACCATAAATGAAGAATCAAATGAAAACTGATCCTAAGCAATAATTGCAATGATTTTTTCCTTAATACTGTGTGAGTTTGCCGGTTTATTTATCATATATAATCCTTTCGATTACTTCTCCCACGATCTAATATATTAAATGCACCTCAGTATAATTAATTTATTGACGTCATTCAATATAATATGTACGAATAAAAAGCGATAAGTTTCGGAGCTAGGAAAAATTAAAGATATTGAGAGCATTCTTAGCTCTTTGCAGTCAGTTTAGATGTATTGAAACTCATTGCAAGCATTTCTAAACTTAAGTATAGAAACTAATTAGAAACCAGTAAAAATGAAAACTATTTATTGCAACTATGTGCCATTGCAAGCTATTGTTGTGGTTAATGGTTTGCTGGTGTGGGGAGATAAAGCGTCGTTGTAAAAGATGTACGATGCTACCAGATGAGCCCGACCATTGCTACCAATTAATGAGCATCTTATCATCAATAAGAAATTATTTAACGCTACCAGGACTATTACTAAGGAAAAATGGAATAAATATGTCTAGACACATAACTGCAAAACATAATATCGGAAAATGGATTAATCCAGATTAATTAATGAAAACGGACTACGTTTCTATCCAATCTGCTAACCACTGATTATGATATCGTGTAACATGAAGAAAGCAGTCTCTATTTTGTCTTAACTTTTTTCGACATTTTTGCGCTCTATAGTCATAATTTCTAAGCAATCAGTGACTTGGGTGTTTGATGTGTAATGGTGTCTTGGTAATCGTATGTAAGGCTATATCGTCTGTGGAGCGACTGTTTCGTTGTGTTATTCTTATAGCCTGTTGCATGACAATTATGCTCTTTCCTAATTTACCTTGTGTTTGTTGAATGCAATTCAGCAACACTTTAATAACAGATTTTTGAGTTGTTGTGAGATCAGTTGAAATCACCATCTCCAACGTACCAACTGCGTTTCATATTGTTGCGATGACAATTACCAGCTTGATTCTGTATACGTTGATCACAACACAAATATGTTTGCAAAATGATACTGTTCAGTGTTTGGCTTCCTACCTCGCAGGTAGAGTAAAACCCTCTTTTACTCAAAAGCTATGTCTGTCTCGTCTAATATCCTCCAGGGAAACATCGTTTTCTCACATTCTAAATTTTTAATGTGTACAGAGGATGTGAGATCTTTTCTCGTGTCGTTCAAGTTGTAAGGATTGTTTGGCTTTGTAGTTCTTTTATTTTATTGCAACAATTTACTATATATTTCACAAAGACATCAAACCAGTAAAAAATGAAACCGAAAATAAAAAAAATGAACTGAATTGAGAAAGAAAATAGGTGACTTTTTTTTAACTTGTAAATCGTATTAGTTTATCACTGGACTCATTGGTGAGACGATGAATTTCTGAATTGTTTTCCAAACAGTAAACTTTCCACGGCTGAAACTCTCAAAGATCACAAACGGTAAATTCAAAAAAAATGGTATTGCATTCCCTAAAAATGTACTGATTTTAGTATAATTGTACCGATTACAAAATTTTGTGCTGGATTGTTACTTTCACGTACTTTATCCATGAAATTGTACTGAATTCAAATTGTACCGAAACGGCAACACTGCACCAAACCCTTTGCAATTTAATTACTTTGGTAGGAAAGAACTTTCGCTGAGAATCACATCAATAAAGAATTTGGTAACGATCTTTTACAGCAGATTTTTTTTAGTGAGAACATCACAATATGATTCAAAATATCGAAGGATTGTGAATTTATTGGAACTCCATAAATCATCTGTATTTTTTGGATTTTCAATTAACACTTAATACATTTAAAATTCTTTCAGCGTTATTGTCGATTAACATATTCTGGGCGTTCCATTATCTCTTTGGTTAATGCTAGAATTAAATAATTCTACTTATTTGTAAATGATTTGTTCCATTTAAAATTTTTAATGTATTCGCTCTTATCTAACACATTTGATGCTCAATTGTTTTTTTAGGATATAGCAGATAATAAATTATTAAGTACTGAACTTTTTTTCTATAACATTTTGTTATATCTCCAACAATAGTCGAAACATCTGTTGTGACAATTCAAATCAAACGCACTGTATATCCATTGATGCAGCGCCTCGCTCGCAAGCGACCTTGGCTTAATTAGAAAATATATTCTTCTTCATTAACGTAGCATCTCGCCCGGAAGCGACCTTTGTTCAATAGGAAATATATCTTTTAAAAGTGTGTACTGTGTGTAAATGTGCGATTTATAGATTTTGTAAATTATAACGTTCGTTAAACTTTTCAATAGCAACAAAAAAGATTATCATAAAGATCCAAAAATGTTAACTTCATTTGATGATCATATCTATTATAAAACACATAATTACATCTACAGATGACGGTGATAATTGTAATCTCGATTATATGTAATTTATATTTTGAGTGTTATAATACCTTGAGTGCTAACAACATTGGTCGTGTTTGGACTTACTTTTTATGTCAATTAAAGGTATCAAAAGTGTAATAATTTCAAACGATGTATTCATCCTTAACAAACTGAAGTGGCCCACACTGACCTTTTTCAATTTTTTATGTGACAGTAATATATTAACTACATTTATAAAAGTGTATAAATGATGGAATATTAAATTTTAAAAAGCCATACATTGCTTCAACCATTTTTAGAAAATGTAATTTTAAAATATTTTTGAAACTACCGTTAAAAGCACTATATTCAGTTACGCAATTTCGTTGAAATTTTATAAATCGTGATTGTAAGATATTTACGGCATTAGTTCTAAAGGAAAGTATGCATAAGTATAAGTGTATATAAGGTTTAGTAAGTTACAAGATAACATTGCAACAGATAATGGGTAAAAACGAGTGCTTACAATTTCCTTCGGAAAATAACTCAACAAAATTGACAACCTATTTGTGTACTATGCTGTATCTACACGTATAAGTAAATATAGGGTTACTGCTATTAACTTTATCGATCTATGATATGAACGATAGAGATGTGAATATGTGGAAAGCAATACATAGAGGGAATAAACTAACACGAGTTACCCAAATTTCCCTCCAGTATAGAAGAAAGTAAAAATAACCTTCTCTAATATTTTTATTGTGTTACTATTAATTATTAATTTATTAATAATAATATATTATATAATATTATTTATTAATTTTGTATTAAGCTATGTCGATGTTTATAGTGTATAGTATTCGTTCATTCATGTTGATCTTTTAGTATAACTGACGTAAGTGAAACATATTTCATTAATTGTATTTACTTCTTTATTTTTAACGTGAATGGTTATATATCATAAAATGTTAATTTTATCTGTAGGTTAGCTTGATAACGGTATAAACCGAAATCGATAGGAATCAAAAACAAAATAAAAACATCAAGAAGTATAAAATTAACAAGTTTTATTGGATTCTATTATATAATTTTGATGAATAATGGAAAATTTACAACACATATATAATAATAAATGTTCGAAAACGTAAAAACGACGTTTGCATACAGCGCTATATGCTAAAACTGAGATGATAGACCTTAAGATAATAAAGATGGAATATAAAGAATCTCAATCAATGGAAGAACAATATTGCTAGATTAGATAAACGAAAGAAAAAATGAATTAATTATTGATACTGGACTGAAATGTAATAAAAGGTTGGGTATCTATGCTAATAATTTAGTTACAGTGAACCCTCTATATAGCGAACACCGATGTAACGAAATTGTCGTTATTGCGTTAAGCCACAAATGTCTTCAACACATTTTATATGGCACTTTTTTCATTATAACGAAATTTTATTATAATGAACTACGAACAATTATTTCATCCGTAGAATATAATTTCAATGCAAACTATTATCGTAATTGCGAATACGAAAATTTTCCTTGTTAACTCAGTCTAGACCATATTCTAGCTAGTTTTTAGTGTTTAGCTTTGGAAGTGGACGAGTTACGACTTACTTGCTTCGCGAACGTTTCGGGTTGAAGCCAAGATGTATCAAGATGTTTTAATATTGATGAGACTGGTATTTTTTTAAGCTAATGCTAAACCGTACTTTGGATTTTAAATTCAAAAAATGTTATGGGGGCACTAAAAACAAAGAAGGAATAACAGCAGTTTTATGCTGCAATGCTGACGGAAATGAAAAATTAAAACTATGAATAGTAGGAAAATTAAAAAATCCAAGATGTTTAAATAAATTCGATCGTTCCCATTTGCCATGTCATTATACTGCTCAGAAAAATGCCTGGGTAACTTATGTAGCATTTCGAGAATGGCTCAACGCAACATGGTAGCTCTAGACAGAACAGTGTTGTTAACAATGGACAATTGACCAGCACATAACATTATGGGAATTAATTTGCGCAATATTAAGGTCGTTTATTTTCCGGCTAGCACAACAAGTGCACTACAACCTCTTGATCAAGGCACAATTCCGACTATGAAGAAACGATATCGTGCACGACTTGTTAGAGCAGCAATTTTGGCAATAGAATCAGCCCAAGAAAAGCTAAAATGGAATATTTTACAAGCGATGAGAGCGTTGTCAGATTCGTGGTGTAGCTCGTTAGTAGCTTTTTACTTATGTGCTTTACTGATTGATAGGCTGAATTTGCTGATGTAGAATGGGAAAATTATCAACAAATCATGTCAGTTCAACTTATACAGGTTAGTTTTAATGATTACGTCAGCGTTGATGGTGCGATAACGACTACAGAAGCAGTAGACATAGACTTAGCAGTAGTGAATGTAGACCAAGAAACCGAAGAAAAAGAAGAAGGCGAAGAACACGATGAAGAAGAAGTTAATATAATAGCACCTTCAAGAGCTGAAGTTTTAGCCGCTCTCTATACAATCCAAAGGTAACACAAATATTATTAGTTATCCAACTGTGTAATTATTAACATCACAATTTCAAGATTTGCTGATTCAGAAGAGAATGTTTCTGAAAACTTCATAGATTCTTTGAATAAAATTACCGAGGAATACCTAATATGTACAGTCAGAAAAAAAAGAGATGCGTCGACTTTCGTTCGTATAGGCCGTCCAAATTACATTTTCGAGGTTCATTTTACATACTGTATATGGGATTTTGTGTAATTTGGACGGCCTATACGAAAAAAGTTGACGCATCTCTTTTTTTTCTGACTGTACTTATTATATTAAACTTATTACACAGTCGATGCTAATATATTTACCTATAGCCTACCCATTATCATTCACTATAACGAATTAATTCGTTATATCGAAAATACGAACACCTCATTATAACGAACGGTTTACTTTCCTCCCTGCGTGTTCGCTATATCGAGGGTTTACTGTATATTGAAAGAAATTATTTGTTGGATCCATCGTAACCAGTGACTAAATAATTTGAAAGTAATAGATTTTGTACTTTTACTGGTTAAAAACTATTTAAAAACTATCCGCAGGTTTTGAGGCCCTTGCGGCTACTCCCAACTCCTTTCTAGTTAATCCTACACATTTGACAATCCTTTCCTTAGTTCAATTAAAAATTGTTTTCTTTAAATTCCTACAGATGAATAATATTTTAATTTTTAATTGTTTTTCGTTTGTTGTCTTTTGCTTTTCATTTCTGATCAGACATGTGTGACATTCTTTCGGAACACCCCGCGATGTTATTCTAAAAATATGCCGTTGTGGAAAAATTTTACTTTTTTAAGAACTTGTTTTATTTCTTTCTTGAACCATTTGGCCAAGAGTTTTTAACTTGTATTCGTCGTAGTTTTAAAGTGTTTTCTGTATAAATAGTATAAAAAGAAAATTTTTTGAAATGTTAACTTTAAGTTAATAAATAGACTGCGTAAGTAATAATAATTATAAATTTTATATTGTTCAACACTTATTTGTATAACTTTTTCAATTTTCTTTGTTGTTTAACAACATGTTTTTTGATGATTGTTTTTTGATGATTATTTTTAAAATTTTTGGTTTTTTGATACTAATTTGAAATTGTACGGCTTCTTGTAGAGCTTTGAAGATGATCGAATAGATCGAAACATGTCACCTTCTAATGAATAAATAGTTTTTAACCAGTAAAAGTATAAAATTTATTACTTTCAAATTATTTACTGTATATGGTTGTGAGTACCTAATCAACGAGAAAATTTATTATACAAGCACAGTATGTTTAACCCGATTTTTCAATTGTTTCTTCATGTTTCAAAAAAATTACGATGCCAATTACAATGTCGCTGTTACAAAGGGCACATGGCAGAAAATTACACGTCGGTCCTTTGTACGGTGCATTGTACACGGTGCGCCGCATCGTCCATTTGAGCCTTCAAATTTTCAATTACGTTCGGCACCGTAACAAAGTTTGAATGTTGTCAGAATGGGGCTGCGGGCGGTGGCTGGCAGCACCATCCAACGGATTCATCATAGTTACGCGATCCATTTAAGCTGATGTACGGTCACCATTGAAACGCGGTAAAAACCGGCCAAATTGCGCTCCCTATTTGCATATTTATTTAGAGAGAGTTCCCGGGGAATTTGAAGGGTAAAATATGCACGCCGATTTTAGGGTAAATCCCGCAAGCCGACGCCTTGTGCCTTGTCCCGTTCGTTCTGGCCTTTTGCTGACGCCCCGTGTCGCTCCGGGGGATATAAAATGTAAATTAACAATCGCCGAGCTCGATTTAATTTGCACGGGTCACAGCGACCTCTATTTTAGATCCCAGATCAGTTTGTAAAAGATTTGTATCATTCCTGTATAAAAATTTGGTTTATCAGCAATTTTTTGTTTGTAGAAAATAGTAGTGAAGGTCACATATAATTTTGAAGCAATGATGTTCAACCTATACCTTATGGCAATTTACTTAAAACCAATGTTATTGAACCTCTCAGATTTAATTAAATACAGAACCTTTTTCTCTTTTATTAGCTCGTTAAAATTTTTCTAAACGGTAAAGTTGCTCTCGCGCCTATTAAGGCAATTGATGACATTCATACTGTTTTCACCACTTTACGCTCTAGTTCTTCTGGCAGGAATAGCTTTTCTCTAAATTACAGTTCTTGGTCTAAATTCTTCGATCCGCCTCAATCATGTTAATTAGTCAACTTAAGTATAATCATCTGTGTTATTATTAATCCTATATGTTATTAATGTTATTATATTTAACAACATTATTGTATAAAACGACAGCAAATAAAAAATAAGAAATGGGAAAGTATTTTTTTCTACATAAAAACGTGGTAATATATTTAACATTCTGTTGGAGTACAGCTTTTGTTACATTTAACACCGGACCGCGGCGGCTAATCTGCTCTTTGGAAATTTTATCGCGACCTTTTCTTCACCGCCCGGACGTTTCCTGGAAACTCCCGATGGAAATATGTACAAGAAAACACGTCGCGCATACCAATTTCGACTGATGGTGAAAAATTTCCACGGCCCTTTGTAGTACCAACTCGGTTCTTTTCAAATGCAGACGTGCCCACTTTAGAACTGTTCTCCGCATATCTGTACAAAGATGGGGGGAAACTTTATGACCGCGGATAACTTTCAAGTGATATATGATTTCGTCGTAGAATGTTCAAATATACGTGCACGTGTTATTAAAAGATATATCGAGTTGAAAACAAAATCCTTCAATTTTAAGGCACAAAAAATTTCGTTTTAACGTTATTTAAAGTTTTAGCATGTGACATATTCGTGATTACTAAAAAGCTATAGTACGTTTACCTCACGTTCAGTTCGTTATAACAAGTGGATAATGCGCTGTCACAAGCACATAGCAACACAATATTTCATTGACACGGTAATACAAGCTGACGTTTAACGTTAACGCTGTTCAGGGCTGATACAGCTGTATTCGTTTTGTTATCTCCACCCACTGGCCTAAATAACGTGCCCCCAGTGATAGACGTTAATGATCATCAAGTTATAGTGTACTTAGTCAAATGTCAAGCTATAAAGATTTTATTTAACTTTAAAGTTTAAATCTGGGGAAAGTTTATAGAACGTAAATTTAGAGGACTCGAAAACAAAGCAAATCTATAATTTCCATTTATCAAATCGTTATAGTTACATCATGGACTTGATGCATAATGTAACACCAAATTAGTTATGTATGCTAATTAAATTACTCTGTAGTTAACTATAAATCATGAAATTTAAATATGGTACAGTTTTAGTTAAAGTTGTTTTCTTCTTTGGAAATCGGTATTACCTGAAAGAATAAGTAACTCTGGCTTAGTTTGGTTTATTATTATGCTCAATTTACTTATTAGGGGCTGTGCCATAATAACCATATAATAAAAAAATGCTGCATATAATAACCATACCCATGGTAACCAAGTCGTTAGTTATGAATTACTTTTAAAATTATGGAGACGTAGACTTCCTCCAACAATTTCGGTAGCGGTACTAGCATCTGGAAAAGATGATGTTAACGATTTGTTAAACATTCTTACTCCATACCGTTTCAATACAAAATTTTGCAAATTAATAAACAAAATATTTCCACTTTAGATCCCTTACCCATTAATAAAAAACAAGACATTTTCAGAATTTACGTTGTCATGTCGTGTCAAAATATTTTGTAAATGATTTGTCAAAAACAAACATTGATGACTACCATTAATAGTCTTCAATCACAAATGATTACTAAAAATTATCAACCTAAACAGGAATTTTGTTCTAATTGCAAAAATCAATACAAGTCACGTTCTAATTCTAGAAATCGTTCTTTGTCATCATCCTCTTCATCTAAGCTGTGTTTTTATCACGATAAATATGGACATAATGCTTTGAAATGTTCTGGGGTGTTTACTATATTTATCATTTTCACGGCTTTTTATTTTCGATAAAACAAACAATTATCATTTTTTAATCGATATGGGTGCAGACATCAGTTATTCCTAGATCTATTTTTTCAAAATATAAAAAAGACAAAGATTCTTGTCTTACAGCTGCAAATGGGTCAACTAATAATAATAATAACCACTTTATTAATGTCAAAAAAAAAACAAATATCATTTTGCCAGCGAAAGGCAATTTACACATTGTAACTAAGTAGCATTTTGACATCAAAAGGAGCAGCACAGACAAGTCTGATTTAAAGCCACCCCATACGTAAAGAAAAAAAAACCAAACAAAAATTTTTATATCAAAAATAAAAAGAGAGAAGAAGAATGTAATTAACAATAAGAGGTTACTAGTTCGCACAAAATCAAATCACTATTGCAGAATATATCTCATTCTAAAACTAAACCTAGTATACTAAATATGCTATACTATTAAAAATCACATTTTTGTATCTTAAATTCAAATTATGCACATCAGTTCTATAGGTAATTTTTCCGTACAAGTAAGGAGGAGTCTTAGTAGTTACTATTTGATGTAGACGATACGCCAGATGAAGGGAACGTCTACAAGTCATGTCCAGCCAACCAGCGTACGCAATCATATGAGAGATCCCATCCTCCTGCCTAATACCATAGACAAATCTGAGGCAAGACTTCTACACTCTCTGAACTCTTAATGAGTCAAGGGCAGTAATACAAGATCCATACACCAAGTCACAGTGATTAAATAGAGAAAGAATTTGCGAATCACAGTTTCCCTATTCAACATCTGCCTACTTGGTATAACATTTTTAATTTGCCATACGACTGTCGTATCAAATTGTTGATATCATTACCAAACCGTAAATATCCGTCAATTGTTAAACCCAACACCTTGAGTTTATCCACGATTGGTACAGGATTGTGAAGTATCTCAACATTAGCCGTATCATCCAAAAACAGCTTTCTGTAGCTCTTCGCACCCAAAACAATCATAGAACACTTCAATGGATTCAATCTGAGTTGGTGTGCCTCAGACATAGCAGCCAAATGATTTAGATCAGAATTTATTAGATTCACTGCTTCTTTAATTTGATTGGGTGGAAAGGAGTAATAAACCACAGTGCCATCTGCATAGAAGTGATATTTCCAATATTTAAGGCAATCAGGAAGAAAAGATGTGTAAATTGAAAATAAATCTGGGCCCAATATAGATCCCTCTGGTACGCTTGATTTCAAATCCAATACATCAGACAACTCAATCCATTCTTACTCTTTGTGTTGTGTGACTTAGATAATTCCTCAACGTTTCAACCGATCCATCACTCAAGCCAACATGGTGAAGAATAGAAAGCAAAATACCGTGATCAACTGTATCGAATGCCTTCGTATAATCCAAAGCTATTAGTACCATGATAAAGCTCCTGTCCGGTGCTGCAAGTATATCATCAGTGACACATGATAGCGCAGTATCACAACCGTAACCCTTCCTAAAATCTGACTGAAATTTAGGTAATATCCCTTGGTCAAACATATGCTTACGCAGTTGCACAGATATTATTTTTACGAAAATTTTCGACAAAACAGGCAGTATGTTAACGGGCCTCAAGTCCTTCCACGATGATGGCTGCGGAATTTTGGGCATAGGAATAACAATTGATTCCTTCCAACAGCAAGGGAGCCCAAACAAGGTAATACAGGAGTTGATAGTATGTCGTATTTCAGGTATAATAAAAGGACAGCATATCTTCAGAATCTTGAGATTAATACCATCAGCACCAGTGGCATTAGACTTAATTTGCACCACCGCGTCTTCAACGTCTCCATCGTTAACCTCAGTGAACTGTAAAATTTTGTTAATACCATTTTTTAGTGAAGAAGAGTATTTTAGACACACACCATCTTTCGAATTAGAAAGTGTATTAACAGTTACAAAATACATATTGAGCATATTACCATCCTTAAGATTTTCTGGTATATTATTATTATATTTATTAACAATTTTATTATGTCATTGTTACGTAAGAATTTCCATTTGTCTGAATTAGACACACTCGACAGCTGCTGCATAAAGTAAGCTTTTTTCTCAGCGTACGGTAAAAAAATGATAAATGTTACTTTGAACCTCAGAAGAAATTTTCCATTTATCTTTACAATAGCTGATAAAAAAAATCGGTTACCACAGGCACAATAGATATAATAGAATCTGTTTTAAACGCATTCGATAACAAAGAATATGTTGAACTTACCTGCTGTGATCTCAGTAAACCGTTTGACACTGTCGATCAGAATATACTACACAAGAAATTGTACTATTATGGCATCTCACACAAACTATTAACATCCTACTTGAAAGAGAGACAACAGCTGGTGGAAGTGAACAGGGATAGATACTCAATAAGGCGGCTCATGAACGGAGTACCACAAGGATCAGTTTTGGATCCATTGCTGTTCATTATCTATATCAATCTGCCTTTCACTATAATATCCAAAGTGACATCTTTATAGGCTGATGATATGTCATTTATAACAACAGCACCTACAGGGCAACAAGTGAATATGTGCAGCGACAAAGGCTTGGAAACAGCAGAAATATGGTTCCATAACAATAAACTAAGAATCAATACTGATAAAACACAATATTTAAAATTTTTGCCAAAAAATGAGCCAACAGTATGTAACATCAAGTATTTAGTGTTGAACATATATAGCAAACTCACGTGGCAATCACATATATCGGATGTAGCTTCCAAATTAGCCGGTGCAATATTCACAATCAGGAGAATGAAAACGGTTGCAATTCAGGAAAATGTTCTTACTCTACCTTGTATTTACATCCTTTGATTACCTGATTAAAATATGTACATGGGATCAAGGAGAATCCAGGAGGAAATAATCATACGCATAATTTCAACACCTGAAATAATAGTGCTTTTTAGGTACCATACCACATGATCAAGACAAGCCAAAATCATGTGGATTACTGGGGCCCAATATTATCAAACTACCACGCTCTACAGACCAAACAGTTAAGAACAGAAGAATCTATTAATTTCCAACAGTTTCTACATCATTGACGATTTTTTAAATTATAAAATATAAATGTGTATTTCAATGTATTGTAAACAAACGTTTAATCGATTCAACAACCCAATTAATATTAACTGGTCCACTGGTTAATAGCGATTTAATAAGAAATCCAGATTTTTCGAAAACCGTTAAGCATTCCGTTGAACATAAAATTGTAACAAATTCGCATCTACCTTTTTGTAAACCAAGACGTCTGGATTCTTCCAAATACAAATTGGCTAAATCGGAATTTGATAATATGATCTCTTTAGGAATTTATAGACCATCGTCATCTTCAGTGGCATCAGCGTTGCACATAGTACCTAAAAGAGATGCTGGTGATTGGAGACCGTGTGACGATTATCCTCAACTAAACTTGATTACAATGCACGATAAATACCCTTTGCCACATATCCAGGATTTTAATCTAAATTTACATGGTTGTACTATTTTCTCAAAAATTGACCTTGTAAGAGCATATCATCAGATTCCGCTCGCTAGGATGGAATTTGAATTCACGGATGCCTTTTGGTTTGTGAAACGCGTCGAAAACATTTCAACGTTTTATAAATGAGATTACTGCAGGTTTGGATTCTGTTTTTGTATATTTGGATATCTTAATAGCTAGTAAAGGCGAAAATGAACATTTTGTACATTTAGATATTCTTTTTAAAAAACTAAACGACTTTGGCATTAACATAAAAAAAAAGTATTTTTGGTGTAGAATCAATTAACTTTTTAGGTCACAATATCACTTCGAAAGGAATTCATCCTTCACAAGATCGAATTGAGGTGATCTAAGATTTTCCTACAGCAAAAACATCTTGAATGTTTTTTAAAATTATTTATAAATTTTTACCACAGGTTCGTACCGAATTTTTCCTCTTTACTTGCACCGTTATATCATTTTGCAAATCATCTCTGAAAATTTAAACGAAAATCCATAGATAATTGGTCAAAGGAATGTTTGCGTAGTTTTCACGAAGCAAAAAAATGTTTAGCAAAAACAACCATTTTAGCTCATCATTGTAAAACTGGTTAACGTTATTCAACTTCTGTAGGTGCCGTTTGATCACAAACAACTGATAATATTCCATAACCTTTAGCCTTTTTCTTAAAAAAACTCTCGCCTTGTCAAACAAAATATGCGACTTGATAGAGAGTTATTAGCAATTTATTCCTCAATTATTCCCGATTTTAGAAAAATTTCATATAACTCTAAAAGCCGCCATCATTTCTAAAGGTACCAATAGTAGTTGAAAGAATGATCTTCCATGAATTCTATTAGGTAACAGATCTCCTCTTAAAGAGGATTTAGGATGCTCGTCTGCCGAACTTGTTTACGGGCAACGTTTACGTCTACCAGGCGAATTCTTCATCACCTCTCATGATACGGCTATCATAAATCCATTACTTATTTCACTAAGAAAATCTTTTTCAAAAATAAAACCTACTGCAACATCCTCACATACCTCTACTAAAATTTTCGTTCATAAAAATCTGTATGAATCAGACGTCTTTATTCGACTACTTAGAAGGTATTAAGTCAACTTTAGCTCCTAGGTATGAAGGACCTTTTAAAGTGGTAAAAAAGAATCCCAAAACTTTCACTATTTTAAAAAATAATCAGCGACATTGTATCAACCGATTGAAACCAGTATTCATTTTAAACAACAATAAATCTTCTAATATTGAAACATTTAATAATGACGGTCTACCGAAGAAGGGCAGGGTCCCGAAACCTGGTATAGACAATAAAGAAAAGAATGACCACCTCAGTATTACTTATTTCTATTTTATTTATGTTAAATTTTCTAGTGAATATGGATGAAAACGATCTCAATAATTAAATAAAAAGAAAAAAATTAGATTTAATCTTAATGAATAATTAATAATTGATTAATAACGATTATTATTCAATTATAAAATTTATTTAATCGTTTTCAATTTTCAATTTGGGCCGGGGAATATTATATATTTGTGGCATTACCACAATAATTTTAATAAATTTATTAAATGTTATTAGTTATTACTATATATATAAATAATCTAGATATTGTGATTTCATAAAAACAAAGGTTCATTAAAAAGTAAACACGTATTTTATTAATATTTAAATTAATAAATAAATAATTACACCGCTACACCCATTTATTATTTTATTATAAATTCCGTTTAAAAAACTTTTCTTTTGAAGATTCAATTTCGTTCATTTCACCAGTAATTTTATTAGGGGTGTATCATAAAATGATCATAAAATATCACGAAATAATAGTACCTATGTTGTGTAATAAATGGGAAACATCAAAGGAAAAATTCGTCAAAGTAAATATTCGTTTCCGTTTTTGAATTGTACGGTTTCTCGGCACGTATATTTCCGATCGGACGATTCCCAATCATCCCCTTGGCACATCGTTGATGGTCCCCGATTTTTTCCACGACTGCGATTTCCTTCCTTTTTCAATGTACCCGTGTCAACAGAGATTTCCGACCACATCGTCTCTTGCCGATCTGCCTCATCTCCCCCATCGAAAGGGTTTCAATTTAACAAGATCTCCTCTATTTGGATATCGAAGTGGAACGTTCCCGTTAACCGCAAGGAAATTCTGGCAAGATTGCCACCCTGTTCGTCGACCTTTGCTATCTCGAATTGGAAATAATGCTCCGCAAATGGAGAATCCATTGATTTTACATCAAGTGCCTTTTGTATAATTGAATTTGACGTGGGTTTGGATGTATTTAATGAATCTATACTTGAGACAGATTACTCAAACTGTTAATTTTGCAAGTCTAGTTGTTCATCTTAAACGTTCATTTAGCGTTCATGAATTAATGACGTCTACGTGCTTCAGGTGGGATTTCGTGTAATGTGGAAAATGCGACTAACATCGTGATGGCGAGCTACAGGATTAATCTTGAGCATTCCAAACGCGACAATCACTCCAAGAATTTCGTACGTTATCTATACTGTCCTCATCCTCTTCTTCGCACCCTTCTCCTTTTGTAGTTGAGACCCCATTGCATCCCGATGTCTTTCTCAATTCTCTCCGTAAATCCGCCCCCTCGCTAGTGGATCTTTAGGTCTTGCTGTGTATAAAAAAGACATTTGCACGGTGGCTCGTCGCGTTGCGAGCAAGGCTTTTTATCGAAACTCCAACTAGGGCGACGAAAGGAAGAAGAAAGAAATCCCTGACTTGAGAATTTAGTCAGACAACTGGGTCGGGGGCAAACTGCTGAAAATTTATGGGGTGAAAACGCTGAACTAAACGCCACGCAAAACGAATTTCAGGGCCAGTATTACATCGGTAGAGGGCGCGATGACCGTGTGTGCTTATATAAGACGTGAAACCCGGTTAAATATGTCACCTGTGAAACGGTTAATGCTCGGGATCTCGAGGGGATTTCCCCGAGAATGTGCTTTAAGCTTTTTCGGGTGTGCTAAATCGGATGGGATTGCTGAAATTCCGAAACTCTCGTTATTAGAATTTATTTGGGGTAAAATATATTTGGATTTAAGTGATATTTATGTTATCGGAAGGATTTTGTCTCTGTCATGTAATAATTTCAATAAATGGTAAAATTTATTTAACACCATATTTTACTAATTTACTTCAGGTATTATAAAATTTAAAACAACGTAGTTTTTAATAAAAACGGAAAGCTTTTAAGATTATGTACCATCGTATAAAAAAATATACAGCATAAATAGGACAAACTTTATCCAAATTTTTTTCGTTGTGATTTTGAACTGTTATAAACGGAGTGGATTAAACTTTTTTCAATTCAGTTTTTCAGTTCCAAAAAATATTGATTTATATTGTCGATTCAGTCCTCTGGTTTCATTTTTGTTTACCACCAAAACAGCATAAAAAAGTATCTAAAGCGTAGCGTTAAAATTTCTCCCAACCCAACATATTTGATTTGATTATGAATGCGGAGTTTTTGCTTGTACGGCTGAAAACTGATAATAATAAACTATTCCTCGGTGTTTTTTACTGCCCTCCTTCTATGAACTATTTCGATCAGTTGGAGGAGATTTTGGAAAGGCATTCACTTATCTATGGGACTATCCTGTTAATAGGGGATTTTAATACCTGTCTGTTGAGAAATAATATTCGTGGTGAGAAACTTCAGTTCGTTATTCTTCCTTAAACTTATCTATCTTATCCTCTCTGCCTACTCATCATCTTCCTACCTCACATTCTCTTCTTGGTCTTATTATTACATCCTGTCCAGACGGCATACTTACACATGGTCAGCTACCTGCCTTCCAATTTTCCAACCATGATTTAATCTATGGTGCTCTACGGGTGCAGCATCTGAGTCCTTCTCGGCGTGTTGTGACTTACCGTGATCTAGGGCGAGTTGAAACTAATTTGCTCTTGTCAGATGCACTGATGATTGATTGGCTTCCACTGTATCGTTTAGCAGATATTGATGCTAAAGTGGACTACTTTAATTCTAAAATAATTAATCTCTATGATAAACATGCCCCACTTAGGCAACGCAGGATGAGACACCCGCCTGCACCTTAGGTGAGTGATGAGATAAGATCTCTTATGCGACTGCGTAACCGTGCAAAGTCGGTATTTAAACGTACACCCTCTAGTACTAATCGGGATAATTATCGAATTTTACGCAACCGCTGTAATCATAAATGCAAGTATGCTAAGAGATCTTATTTCTACAGGAGGCTGTCCGGAGTCGCGCCTTGAACATTTTGGAGGACTATGAGGTCTCTCAGAGCGATTGACTCTCCGTCTGTCCAGATGGATCTTGATTGTGAGTCGATGGCAAATTTTTTTGCTCCCCTAATCATCGATGACGTAACTAAGGCGGCTACAATTAATGATATTTCTTACCTCTCTTAAATCTTGCTCCTTCTCTCTTACGCTTGTGACCGCGACCGAACTAGGTGATGCTTTGACTTATTCGAAGTCAAAGTCGTAGTGCTTCCTCCCTTAACTCATATCTTCAACTTTTCTTTTGAGCGGTCTTTATTTCCCTCTGTCTGGAAGGTTGCTCATGTCGTTCCCATACCCAAATCCAAGTTCTCTTCATGTAACACTGATTTCCGTCCGATTTCAATTTTATCCGTGCTATCAAAAGTTCTTGAACGCTTAGTTTATTTACAGGTTCAAGGATTTCTAGAGAGGTTTAATTTACACAATGAGTTGCAATCGGGTTTTCGCAGTGGGCATAGTACAACTACTGCCCTCATTAAAGGCATCTCCATTTGGGGTTCGGGTCCGAGAATCAACAGGGTGTTTAAGCTACAAAAGAGTTGTATCCGCGCTTTGTGTAATCTAAAAAATTTTGAATCATGTAAAAAACATTTAAAAAAAATGTATATACTTACCGTGCCTTGCATGTACATCCTTACTTGTGTTAACCATGTACATAATAATAATACACATCTCTATGACATAAACTCCGTACATCACGAGTATAATACGCGACAAAAGGACTGTATAAGGGTTCCGTATCACCTTCTTAAGGTGACCCAGCAAAGGTGTGGACTACCAGGGTACAAAACTTTATAACAAACTACCGGATTGCATAAAGAACATGAACTTTTTGGTGTCTGAGGCCTATTACTCGGTAGAAGAATTTTTAAGTAATGCCCACCGTATGACCAAACTGTATTAGTTAATTACTGTATTAGATACTCATTGTTGAAGTATACATATGTATTTTGAATGACGTCTGTCCAAAAACTTTTTTGACATATAAATAAACATTAAACATTAAAGTTACTGATGATGTTAGATATGCCTGCGACAACAAATGTGTTTCTGTGCTAGTACTGCTCGATTTCAGCAAGGCTTTTGATTCTGTCGACCACAGCCATCTTTTGGCGTCTCTTTCTGCCTCATTCACTCCCTCCTGTGTTTCTTGGTTTCAATCTTACCTTTCTCATCGCTCCTTGTGCGTACGCGCTAACTCTTCGATTTCTTCTTCTGCTTGTGCAATCAAATGTGATGTTCCTCAGGGCAGTGTATTGGGTCCGTTACTTTTTTCTTTGTTCGTTAGTAGTGTTACTAATTATATCTCCTGTAATTATCATTTGTATGCTGAGGACCTCCAGATATATATTATACTACAACTGTTGTTGAATTTCCGGAACCTATTGTGCGACTTAATAGCGATCTATCTAAGGTCTTGAACTGGTCTCGGAGATACGGACATAAATTGAACTCAGTTAAAACGCAAGCTATTGTGTTTGGACTCGCCAATTACTTGGTAAGATTAATCCATCTACCTGCAGTGATCTGATGCTGGATGGAAATGTCATGCGGTTTTCTGACACAGTTAAAAATCTTGGAGTCCTTATGGATTCTGCACTGTCTTGGAAACCGCAAATTCAACATGTTTGCAGGAAAGTTTATGCTTGCTTCCACTCTTTAAAAAGACTTCGCTGCTTTCTTCCTTCGGTGGTCCGTCGTAATCTTTGCTACTCACTTATATTTCCTCACTTCGACTATGCGGTTGCGGTTTATCCCGATCTCTCAGTGACTCTTCTGAGTAAATTGCAGTGGCTACAAAATAATTGCATCCGGTTCATATTTGACCTAAATAGATTAGAGCATGTAACGCCGTGTCGCAATTACATTCAGATGTTAACCTGTGAGGGACGTAGATCCTTTCGTTCATAACTTCATCCCAAAGTACTTATCAGATAGGTTCCAGCAGTTATCAACTCATGAGCTTGCTACTCGTTCACGTTCTGATACTATTCTTACATTTCCTATTCATAGCACTGAAATTTATTACAGATCATTTACAGTACACTCGATTGCGCTGTGGAATGGACTGCCTTCTGAAATTCGTAATATTTCTAACACTGCTAATTTTAGACATGTTTCAAGGAGCCACTTGCTTGTCCTTCAACTGGCTGTTTCCTGATTCTTTGTCTTTCTCTTCTTTTCTCTCTTCAACGGCTCTCACTTGTTGGCAACTGATATCTGGCAGATTCTTTTGGTCTCTTTTAGCCGCTCTCTCTCTCTTTTCGTGTCTTTTCTTTGTTTTTCTCTTTGTTTTTCCCTTTTTCTTGCTTAATCTTATTTGGTGATAAATGTTAATAATATCTAATTATCACTACTTGCCATATTCAGTAAATATTATTTGTGTTTGTTCTGTTGGGTCATTTGACAGAGATCGCTAGTGCGATAAAATGATCCAGTTGCTGATACTGCTTATACTGTTTAAGTTTAAGTTTATCCATTGCTCGACTGACAATCGACAATGGGATTTTATGTATATATTTTTGTTCTTATTATTTTTTTTTCTCATTATTATTTTTGTGGCACTAAATGGTAAACAATTATATTATAGTTAAGGAAAAATTAAATGGTTTACTTTAATGAGTAGAGACAGACACCATATAAAAAACAGAGATTGAAGATGAAAAAAATACACGACCTCATCCAATTTAAAATTCACATTTCAGATAACGAGTACGAAATAAGAGCGGTGAAAGTTACAATTCCATTTGTGGGGTCGAGAGGAAGCCAACATACGGCTCGGCGCCGACCTTATTTATTAGGAGGAAATTTCGCGCACGACCGAGACGTTTTCCCAGGACGTAATAAGCGACGGCCCGTGTACAAGCCGAAGCCACGGCAATATAGCGCGTTTCCCGGCGTTCGTTGCGACGCCATCTAGCCCCGCATTTCCTTCGTCGTCGTCGGAAAAGTTATCCCTCTCGTAATCAGAGATAAAGTGCGGCAAAGTCCCGGTTATGGCGCTAGAGAAATATCCGGCCCGTATAAAATATAAAAGTAAAACGTTGAACCGACCAAATCCCCATCGCCCCACTTCTACTCATTTCCTTTTAGAATTTTTCTTCTCATCTTTGCAATATACCATATGTGCCCTTATATTTATTTTTTATTGCTTTGAATGAACCAACTACATTTTTTTTAATCACAGCGTTACTATACTTACTTATTTATAAACGTTCTCTACATCTTTACATTCAAAAGAGTTAGATTAAAAGCACATCACCTTGTTTATGTGTAATTGTATTTATCAAATTTCTCTAAAGTATGACTAAAGACAGTTTCAAAGATGTTTATTTTCTGATTTTTAACGCATAGCATTCAATCAAATTAACTTGACTCTGATTAATATGATGATTTAATTTTATACGAATATGTACAGATTTTTTATGAAAACTTCATTATTATTAGTTCAGTGTTTCTTAACCTTTTCATCAACATTACCCATATGCCCTGCCCGGGACTAGGGATTTACCCCTGCATAAAAAATACCATACAGCTGTATAATAATATTATTTTAGTAAAGGATATCGTAAGTCATGTTCTACCCTGAGCCGATTCCTAGATTTTGTTTTGATAGAAACCAAAGTTGAAAAGCAGCCCTGTCAGCTAAAATAAAATATTCGCTCTGCATTTGTGTCCAAAACGTAGCTAAGTCACAGTTTTGGAATTCCACGATTTCTTTCAACGAATTATATATGTATATGTCACCAACTTGAACTTTACGTTTGTGAAGTTCTAGTTTTCGGAAGAAACTAGCAATCTTGTCTTGCGCTAGAATGCAACGTCTAAATGTTGCAAACGATGAGCAACTGTAATAATATTATTCCATTATCTCGAGTGAAACAACATGCATCTAAATTTCTGCTGCGTGGTATGTCCATCTAGTAATAAAAGTACCTTCTTGGTATTGCTACAATTGACGTGATGTTCAAAATGTTTCAACCAGGTAACGAACAATTCGGAATTTATGCGGTGCTCCAATTTCTAAATCGTTGTTGATTCTCTTTCTTTTAAAAATCCTCATTGGAGGGACATAAACCCCAGCTGCATTGACCGCGCAGACCATAATTGTATTAACTTCGCTCTCACCACTCGTTATAGCCCCAACTTGTCGTCTACCTTTACGCGCAATCACGTTTTACATCGATTTCGGCACAGTGGAGAATCCAAATTCAGCAACGTTAAATATGATGTCAGCAGTCAATTTATTTAACTTCGGCTACTCTCTCCTACGTAGTCTACACAACGAGAAGATTGCGAAATTTGATGCCGAGATGCATCGTCTAGCTATAGACATAATAGGATTAAGCGAAGTAAGGTGACCAGGATTTGGTACAATAAAAACTCAAAATGGCACTCTTTACTATTCCGGGGACGACAAGCTCAGGTGCTATCATGCAATCTAGCTAACGCACAGGCTTGTAGAATCCTCATGGAATGATTACTATAAATGAGAGAGTAATAATAATAAAAATCTACCATCGCATTTTATGAATTTTTAGAAACTGCTATGCACGCTACTAAAAGTGGTGAAACAACAATTGTTAAATTAAAATTGGGAAAGGCGTTGTGGAAAAAGTGTTCAACCAAGATAAACTTGGCATGCGAAATGCGAGAGGAGATAAACTTCAAACGACATCCCTCAAAAAAAAACAAATTCTATCAAAGAATATAGGCGTAAAATTAGTAAACAACCCAGAAGTCTGTGGTTAAATAACAAAGAAACTACAAAGTCTTTCAACAGACTCTCGACCACAAATAAAGCAAGAAATAAACTGGGAGCAATACCCAAAATACTGATAGGATATACTTACATGGAACAACAAAAAACAACGATGAATAAATGATCAAATACTACAACTTATGAACGGGAAAAGATTACAGCAAAATAAAGATTTTAGTAAATACATATAAAATACTACACAATCAAATTCGAAGAGCTTGTCGAGAAGCCAAAGAAGGATTACTAAAGGGACGCTACGAGGAGATTGAAAAACTCAAAGGAAATATGACTCGTTCTACCTACATAAAAAAATCAAAAAAAGACACCAAAACAACAAAATATTGATGCTCGTAAAAGTAAACTTAATTCGGTGGAAACAATATATTGAAGTTATTTTTTATGATAACAGAGCAAGGGAACCACCTAACAACACAAGATCAAGGAGTCAAGTTCCAAAATTACAAACGAAGAAGTTAAGCAAGTCGGCCCCGACCAAATATATGCAGATAATCTGAAAATGATTGCAGAAAGAGATGGGGAAGATCCGATTGCATTGACATCCCTGTTCAATTCCATCTACGAAACTCTTAAAAAATGGTGACATGGAACGTACGCAGTACAAGGAAAAGATTGCGAATTTTGATGACAAGATGCATCGTCTAGGCATAGACATAATTGCAGTAAGAGAAGTAAGATGACCAGGATGAGGAACAAGAAAAACTCAAAACGGTATTCTTTACTGCTTCCATGACCACAAACTCAGATTCCACCATCGAGTGGGAATCTTATTAATACATAAGGTTGGAAAGACCGTCAGGGAATGATTCCTAATAAATGAGAGCGTAATAATAATAAAATCTGCTTGTCAAGAGTATGAGCGACTTGCAGAATCCAACAAACACCTCGAAGACAAAGCAGAATGATCTTCTCAACGACGCCAAAAAGCAAGACTCTCTCATATAAATACCTGGGCGCCATAATCAACGGGAACTGTGATCCCTAACAAAGTAGCAGCTAGAATTGAACATAAAAAAATTTTTCCAAATGAAAAAGGTCTTTACTAGTAAATATTTAAATCTCACCGACGTATAACATTAATTTGTTGCTACATCTATCCGGTGTTATCGTACGGATAAGAAAGCTGGATACAGAGCCTTTTGCTAGATAAAAAGATAAATGCTTTCAAAATGTTCCTTTATAGCCACATCTTAAAAATAGTATGGATGGAAAGGATAACCAACGAGGGAATGCTATCAAAAATATGGAGCTCTTGAATACTATCAAAGAAAGAAAGCTGAACTGTTTGGGACAAATAACAAGAGGTGAGCGATACGATCTTCTCAGATTGAATATAGAAGGCAAAATATTGGGGAGACGTCAAAATTCATGGCCAAAACATCTCGCTGATGGTTTGGTCGCACCTTACTACTTGGAATTGTTGAAACATCAAAAATTATAATCACCAATGAATCACCAATCTTCGTCCCGATTATTTACTGACTCAAAACACTAATATTTAGATTTTTACTATACAGGTGTTTCTGTAAGTCGTGGCATAATTTTAATCACAAATACAAGAGTCAAAATGACGATGATTCGTGTAAAAATCACGAATCACAATTATTATTTTTCAGCATTTCTCAAATTAATAGTTATCTAAAAAAAATGTGCTTTTTTTCTAAAACCGCAGCATCAATAGTACATTTTTCCATCATAGTATGGCAACACTGTGCTTGCAACTCATGATCCGCAATTTTTAATTCTTGTACTCTCGACAAATGATATCTTTGGATACTTTGAAATGTCTAAACTGTTGCTACCAACAGTACTAGCAGTACTACGATCTGCTACAAAATCTAAAACGTTTTCTTCTAGTTGTGGTGTACGAACTAACCTCTGATTCCCGTTATTTATATACTTCTGTCTTAAATTTCCTGTCTTACATAAATGTCTTTCGATATTAAGAAATGTTTTTTCATCAGGTTGTCTTTACTTACAATTTGTTTCCATAGGCATCTACGATTAATGAAAACATTGCAAACTCGAGGTTGTATCTTCTTGCAAATATCTCGAAAAAACTACTTCTAATCAAAAATTTCTAAGAGTGAAAATAATTTTAAAATAAAATAGGCTTTTAGAATCATTTGAAAAATTTAAGGGTTTATCACATAATAAAAAAGTTTTAAGGAAATAACCTTTGTGAACATCCTGTATAGCATTGATCCCGTGGTTCGATATTTTCAATAGTGATCTTAAATTTAGTCCTTTTGAGACAAACCATATTCGAAATGGTTTATATATTCAAAATCTTAGCCATTTATGGGTTTAGATCAAAAATTTTTACACGAATCGTCATCATTCACATTATAGTATTTGTGATTAAAATTATGTCACGACTTACAGAAACAATCAGTATATTTTCCAAATTGATATAATCATAATTAATGTTTTTTTTTATTCAGCAATTTCTAAAAAACTTTAATTTTTATATATATTATGATGCTATTTTATTTTATGCAACATCAATTACGCGATTGCTATTTTTTTCTGACCGAATTGTTTAAATAACGTATCCATAAATTTTATTTAATAGTCTCCATCAAGCGGTATTTTGTGTGCGTACAGGATTTGCAATTTATTTCTATTGTAGGTACTAAATTTATTGCAATTGCGTAGTTTCGTTTGTTCATTTCCAATGTCGTTAGTAGATTTAGATTTATTTAAACCAGCCAAAAATCAAATTAAATTTATAAACCCTCTATTGTCTATTTACAGACTTTCTTGTTATTTCTTTTTATCACTCCTATAATTATTTTTTCATAACTTTACCCATTGCAGTAGAATTAATTTTTACTTATTGTACTATGGTGCAGTATGAATTTTGGCAAACATCCAGATATCTACCCATGTTAATGACATTATAAGTACACGATTTATCTTACATCCAAATTTTTCATTTTACGAATTTTACGGCGTCATTTTGACTTAACCTATATGTTGTTATATTTCATTTATTAAAAAAAATCGTAACTCTCCTACACAAACACCAATTACGTTCCAGACTTTCATGACTAATAGAAACATTTTCCTTTCCTTTTCATCTTCTATGTTATATTCGCCTTCTCTTACGTTGACCAATGATTGTGTTCGTTGAAACTTACAACTACAACGAAATGGTCAAGATATAAAATGGGGAAGGTTAAAAATAAATTGTTTCGCACTTAAAATGATCGTTGTTATTCATTATGGTTAAACATTTGAAATTTTAACCACGTTTTCTCGCCCTTTCGTTTGTAACTGATGGTTGTTGTGCCCTTTTGGCATTTCTCGACATTTTTAATCAACGTTTTCTCGACTTTAATACCCTGATGTGAATGTATAATTAAGTTTTAGGAGTTTACTGCTTCCTACCGTTTAAACGCCTGACTCGATTTTCTTTAACAAAATTAAGGCAGGATGAGAAAAGAAAAGAAAGCGCAGAGGACTTAAAATTACATTTAAATTATTGAATTTTATTGACGTTATTCAGATGTCGGAGAAAATTATTTAAAAAATTTGTAGAGATTTTTCTTAAAATACATAACTTGTTTTATGATATTTAAAAACTTTTACGTGAGTATGTGAGATGTTGAAGAAATGGAACTCGTGGGAAATACTTTCTCTATAACTACTCTTGGGATTAGAAAATACATGTTCAATACCACTACAAATTACTTTCTTGGTGTAGATTGTCCGTGATTTATTTTCATATTTAAATATGCAATATAAATTAATTGAATTCATTAAATCTGTTTTCAGATGTAATTGGCTATAAGAAACATGAAACCATTTAAAAATGTTTAATTAAATTTAAGATAGAATTTTCCGTTTTAAATTTAGATCGATTCTCAGGTGTAACCTTTCGCAATTTTCTTGTGCTTAGAGTTGAAATTGGACTCATTTGAATACAGAAAGTTGATTACCGGAGCCAAGCAACGATGCCCGTATCGTCTGAATTCTAATTTACATTTAGGCCGTTAAGAATTCGAAGACCTTCGAAGCTCGTCACGCCTTGAAAGACAGCCGCTCGGAATAATTTATTCGGCAATTGAGTTCGCTGGAAGTATTGTTCTCTCTTGACGTGCGCGCATTTCGCGAAAGGATGGCAGAGAAAAGTTTCTCATATAGTTCGCGTGATATTAAATTCTTTAGGTGCTTGCAAATTGTACAAGAAAAATGTAACAGAATATAAAAGAAATTGAATCCAATTATGATACCTTTGTGAACGATTTCAAAACTTGTTATTATTCTTTTCTTTATTGTTTTTTTCTAAGAACTAACATAAAATTAGTTACATCATCATTTTGGGTATTATTTTCCTTTTCGTGCAGTTTTGCCTTTAACGATCCGTGTATAACGTGGGGGATGAACGTTTTGGTAACGAAGGGAACATTCTGAACCTGCGATATAACGAGTTTCATTAGTTTATTTTAGTAACGTTGTTACGGGGTTTCGCTAGCGGAGCTGATCCGTTTTCGGCTGGGTCGTTACCCCAAAATCTCTTACGTAAGTGTTTTTGCGGCAACTTTAGGGGCGACTACTATCACAGCGTTTCTGGGCAAAGAGAACAATGTGCCTCCCGCCGCCACCGCTTATTTTGTTGCCTTTGTTTTATTGTTTCGTGAGCCTCTACCGACCATGGTCGTTAGTTATGCTGCCATGGGTTCGTTATTTATTGCGCGATTTTAATAAGCTAAAGAACTGAACCCGATGCATCTTCGGAATCGCTTCGAGGAGCATTAATATTGTTCTCTCGTATCATCCCATTTAAAATTTGACATTTAATTCCGACGACTAGAATACGTTATCTAACGAAATTTCTCAAGACAGATACATTAGGACAAAACATTGTACTCATCATATATAAAATATTACAGTTCTGTATTTTATGGTCGCTACGTGAATTCATTTATTTTAGGCAAACGAATTTGCAAATCTTATTATATTTCAAACCAACATGACATATTGTAAAAATGAGAATCTTTTTGACATCAAAAAAGCTTGATTTGATAATATGTCAATACATTAAAGATACTCAAGTCAAGTGCATAATTCTGCGATGTAGGCAGTTTCGATAGCTTAATCTCATTTTCAAGAAAAATCGTGACATGAAATTTGAAAAATATTAAAAATATACATAGTATATATACATAGTTACAAGCTGTTAATTTACCCAATTTATTTAGGTGGCAGGTTTTGAATTACAGCATGTACAAAAATTTATTTGAGTCAACATTGGTAAAAAGCAGTTAACAAAATAAATTGCTTTTCTCAGAAATGCCACGCATTATTGCAGTATAATATTTGTATGTAGTGGCGAATCGCACTATAATTTATACGATATATTTTAGACTTTTGTGGAATGTCAAAACTGGTATTCGTACAGGAATACTTCTTTGGTGTGAGAAACAGAATTATAAAAAATAAAGTGAATAAATCAATGCAAATGCTTTATAAACAATATTTATGTTTTAAGTATGTTTAGTATTAAATGTGAGATATTTCAAGAATGTGACGTAAATGTTCTCCAAGTATCCCAATAAATTTCATACTTGTTGCACTTGCATATCATATATACATATTATAATCTGCTACAGTCAAATTTTTAAAGCGTATTTGGTTTAATTTTTACATAAACACGAAAAGTTCGAAGTTAATAAACACGCAAGTTGAACAGCTTGCTTTTTCAAGAACTAGTACTTCTTGAAAAAGCAAGCTGTTCATCCCCAGATAAATATTGCCCGGAATTGTACGCCTTTTTCAAGTTTTCGATTCCAAAAACTTTTGTAATAACGGCTAACATATCGATTTCTTTTCGATGTTGTCTGGTTTCAAAATTGTCTAATCTTAAGGAACACTATTTAAACCTCACTATTACCTGCACGATATTGCAACTGTAACATCAATCGACTGTTTATTACTGTGAACAGCTCCGAAAATAACATTCGAAATTTTCTTTTTTTCTCCGACCGTAAACTGTGAATATTTTTCGGTAATATGCCGCATAATATGGTATATGTCGATGAGGAGTTATTTCTGTACAACATGACGGAGTATATGAGATTGAGATCATCTAGCACACGTCTTTGCTTCTTGACATTATTTGAAGTCCCTTTAGTGATCGCGTACTCATGAAAGGTCTCAATCCACCACCCCATTAGCCAACCTCAGGCTACTTCACTCAGAATGAATTGTCTACATTTTTCCACCGAATTGAATATAACAGCGTGAACTTACTCCCGGGCTGTTCCACACCTGTAAAATCAAGATTGTCACTTGACGGTATTATCTACGTGTTTTTCTGGGTCCTTATACAGGGTGAGTCAGAAAGAATGGGAAATCCGAATACCGGAGATACTAGACACCAAAATATGATGAATTAATGTAACATCTCTTATACAAATGTCGGTGGTTTTTAATACACAGGGTGTTGAAAGTTAAATTCTTATTTCGAAATTTCTTGATAATTTTGAAGGTTTTTGTACTATTAACATAAAATTTGGTAGTTTTATGTTTTCGAGCATGAGAAATACGAATTTGAAACTTGTTTTGTTATTGCTCGTAGAGGGCGCTAGATACACGCTGCTCGTTTGATAAATCAAATCATAAGTTTTTTGGCTCGACAGCTACGACCAATAAGAGCTGCAAATCACAAAGAGCATTCAATTTTACATAAAAAAGGTACTCTTATTGCAATTGTCTTAGTCTATGGGTTTTCGAATTATTTACTTTTAAATGTTTAAATGTATTTTTTCTTCTAAAATATTTATTTTTTAACATAAGCAAAGTTGGGTTATTTTTCCGCTTATGTTTCGGCAATTGCCTGTTAATTGTCAACATTGATCTAATTTCCGTGTGCAATAATCATTTTTACCAACAATAAAGTTATTACCAATTTGAAAACGCCACGACATAATGAGTTTTTTAATAGTGAGAAATCCAGATTTAAGTCCACTGGATTTTTGAAAATGGTCACAATATTCTATTGTTATTAATTAATTATTATTGTTATCGATTATTATCGTTACTAATTGCTATAGTTACTGTGTGTTATTGATTTTAAATGTTAACCTTAAAATTACTTTGAAACAATTAAAAGCAGATAACTTGGAAACCAGTAGACTTAGACAATGTAAGCAAGAGTACCTTTTTTGTGCAGAATTGAAAACGCCTTCAGATTTCTCGTTCTAATTCACCATACCTCAACTGACAAAATAGTCATGACTTGATAACTCAAACGTACAGTGTGTATCTAGCACCCTCTACGAGTAATCACAAAACAAATATCGAATTCGTATTTCTCATGCTCGAAAACATCTAACTGCCAAATTTTATGTTAATAGTACAAAAACCTTCAAAATTATCAAGAAATTTCGAAATAAAAATTTAACTTTCAACACCCTGTGTATTAAAAACCACCGACATATAACATAAGACATGTTAGGTTAAATCGTCATATTTGGTGTCTAGTGTCTCAGGTATTCGGATTTCCCATTCCTTCTGACTCACCCTGTATATTGTGCTGATGAATGTAGCTTTTGCGCCAAAAAGCCATCCATCCCCACCTAGACATTAAAAAAAGGTCATATCCCACCTTCTGATTGTTTCATTTATTAGAAAAAGGTTCAAAGGAGTCTTGTGTACTTTATATACCTTATATAAACATAGACATATAACTTTTTTCACGAAACGACTGCATCCTTCATCAAAGAAGGACACAACAAAATAGTTAGTCGCCTTTAGGCGAGGCTGCTTTTTACGAATATGCAGAGAGAAGAAAATGACGCTAATACATCTTAAAGCTGCACATCGAATCAGCTGCAGCCCGTAAATCCTGAACAGGACAGAACAAGCCCTACTGAATGAAAAAATGCACAAAATCTTTAAGAACGTACAATTACTAAGTGAAAAACTATTTCGACTACACCTCAAAATTTGGATTTCAATATCCGACTAAAAAAATTCGAGTCATTAGAACGTCGAACATAGAATAAGAAGGACGCTGATTTATCAGTGGAATTACTAGTTATTAACCGACTTAGCGCTCTAGTGACTTAAAAAAGAAACGAACGCACTACCCAAGTGATTACATTTTACGGCCGTTCCGAAACGAGTGCCAAAAGAAGAATTTATGTGTGAAGTAGAGACAGTTATTACAAGATACCAGCCGCGAACGCTGATAACATTCGTCAAGACATCGCAAGAGTATTAAAAACAGGTAAACCATCAAAGTCCAACCTGACAGTTAGTGAAAAAAAAGCTTAACGTGACATAACAGGGAGAACTGACGTAAATGTCCTACCAAGCTTGTTATTGGATCCAGACAATAAATAGAATGATGAGGAACCAAATTAAGGGCGGATAATCCACTGCAGGAACAAAAAAAGTTTTACCTGTTTGTACAAGCACCTTGCAGTTTGAAAGACAGTTCTTGCAGCGGATTAATTTTTTTTCTGTTGTCCCAATGTTCTATTCTATATTTTTGGACAGTATTTTTTAAAGCTCTTTTCAATTTGCAGAGAAATCTAATTCAAGTTCAGTAATTGGTTATTAATTGAACACTTTTTCGAGTACATGTTAAATGAATCCATTACTCACCGTTTCGACAGTTGTTAATTATCTGTACTGTATTTAGCCCATAAAAGCAGAGCAACAATCGACAATGTTCGATCTAGTGAATGCATAATACTGATTTCAACAAATTCTGGTGCTTTTCTAACTTCGCTAATTATACCTAACATTTAGATTTTATCCTGGAGAAGAAGGGACAGCAGGCGTATTAATGCGTTAAGAGACTGGAAAATGGAGTGGAAACTTAGAGTTTTCCCTCCACCCAACATCAGGGAATTGGATCGACTTTTGGGAATGTTTAATTCTTATCGCAGATACATTCCTACCGCGGCTAATAGGCAGCAAATAATCTCATCTTCGGTTTAAACGATCTAACCCAAGTATTTAAACACTACAAAGGACATTTTTCAGACTTGTAGCCTCACTTATTGCGAGTATTCTACACATGCGTAATAGTATTCACTAGCTTGTTTAGGAAAACTATGATACCTTACATTGATTTCTATGTTTAAAGCATTGTTTAAAACATTGAAAACCTACAACATTATCTATACAGTTAATAAGCCCCTCAAATTTTTGCGAGGCGGAAATTGCGTGCTTCAGTACTTGATATATGTTTGTCTTGTGTATTCAAGACCAAAAATCACTGGGCATATCAACAAGAGATATGATAGAGTTTCTTCGTTCATTCCTGCACATTTACCTGAACATAATTTGTCAACTCGTTTTATTATATGACCTAAAGTTTAACCGGCAAAAGATATTATCACAGCAAAATAGGAGAAGTATGTTCGTTGTTGGACGATTACATACTTTAAATCATTTAACTGTTATATTGAACCACGTCAGACGAGGATGATTAGTTATCTTCCACATTACGGCTTACAGCTTGTATTATTCAGAGTCCCTTCCAAAGAGTATTTTTTTCGACATGGTACCCTTCAACGCACTTTGCTACCACCATGACAACAATAGGGATAACAAATTATCTCCGTCAAGGTTCATGTTTAAAAAAGGTCATAGTCAAGGTCAAAGGAAATTCTTGTGTTTACTATATATATATATATTATGTATGTATGATTGTATATATATTATGTATGGTTATGTATATGATTTCAGGTGCAACATACGATAGGCAACATGGAAAATAATTAACATTTTTACCTAGTTGTATAGTAATAACCTTTTTATATCGTCTGTGTTATTTATCTTTCATTAAAGCACAATTATTTGAATTAATTAATTGTGAATTTAATTTATGTTCTGTAAGATGTTAGATGCGTATGAGGTAATAAGCTAAAATTGAAATGTAAATTTAAAGAAACTTCGTTTACATACGGAGTAGATGCATCCTAAAAATACGAGTCTTAGAAAACTTTCCATGTAATATATTATTGAAATTAAGGATGTTTCTGAATAAAAAAGCACTCTTCTTTGAACCGTACAGGATGGAATTTTAAGAGTTCTCTTGAATTTTGTTCGTTGATTAATTTAGCATAAGATTATATAGCTAATAGCTGATGTAATACCGGACATAGAAATAAAAATAAGTAGTTGAAGTTTAAGTAGAAATTCTTGGACATCAATTCATTGATATAAAGACATCAATATTAATTGCTCACAATTAAAGATAGTTCAATAGTATCGACAGAAGTAGATTAGCCAATAAATTTATCTACTTAACGTAAAAGAAACAATACGTACCAATTCCCCAAAGAAGCAGTAATTGAGACTGAAAAAGATGAAATTTAAGAAGGTTATAAAACATTTAAAACTCATAAAACTTTAGATATCTTCTTTTTTCGTTTCAATCATTATCGATTATTCGCGTTCCCTTAGGTGTGGTAAAACTTATAATTCATGTACTAACCATCACAGCAGATAGTCACGATAGAACCGTACGTTAGTAACCCGAGGGAGAGGCTTGGAAAATGTCTAAAAATTTAAAACTCTTTCCCTAATATAACCGGTGAACGCGGTCGCCGGTGTCCAATTTGCATTCCGCATGCGGCAACTGCAAAATTGTGTCACATAACAATGATCGTTCTTCGAGAGTTATTGGACGATATGCGCCCTAGGGCCAAGCTTCCTCGTCCCACCTCCACGCCAGTAAAAGCCCTTCGACATTTCGAGCTGAGCGCAAACTTGCTCGCTACGCGCCAGTTTTACCGAATAATACCAAAACCTCCGCGGCTTCTGTGTATACATAATGTAGTGGAACTACGAAACTCAGATCGTATAGTTTGAACATCACAGTATGTCCTTATTGTAATGATAGAACTTGTTGTTTTTGTTTTTTAAAACTTTTTGGAGGATGTTATTAAAAATGTATGATGTTTTATAGAAAGGTTCTTATAAGTTCATTAGAATTTTATCGGAAATGAAATATTCGAACAAAAACATTCTAAATTGATATATAAGAATTGAGACAAAACTTTCACATGATTAGCGTACATACAGGTAAGTTAGATTGGTTTTAACTTTATCGATCTTCAATAAGATTTTTTCAAATACTTTTTAAAATAATGGCAGTAGACTTATTGGACGGTGAGACGTCACATCATCCTTGTTTTTGTTTAGTTTCAACACCATGATTATCTGGGACACTTTCCATTGTATTGAATATTGCGTTGAAGGTACAAGTAGTAAGAGAGGTAGTACCAATATTAGGTATTGGTCGGGAATACATATGTTTAACAACCGATCCGGTTATGAGATCGTAATCCTTAGGTTTTAAGGAGTTTTACGTTCAAAGAATTTAATTTTCCTTATTGGAAAGCGTTCACGGAGGTTTCAATTAAGTTTTTGTGCTGGGGTGATTCTGAGTGGGGTTGAAAGACATTTCGGGTATGTTCCGCAAAGATATTTGCTTTCTCTTCCTTACTTCTCGCCCACTGTCATCACTTTTCCTAACAGGGGTATTAATTGCTTGTTGGCATTTTAGTTTATGTGTTAGCTTCTATATTGAATAATTCCTTTCCTTATTGTTAGAGAGATTACGAAAAAGTTTTCAACGTTTTCGGTTTTGTACCGTATTAGGGCTTCTTTCAGCCCTATTTAGTTTTATTTTAATATCCTTTAATGGGGTTGTTTTCGACATTTTTTTTAATCTCGTTTCTCTAATCATATTGCTAATATACATATTACGATATTGTATTGGCTTACTGTGGTATTTTGATTCCAGAGATGATATCCATGCAGCTTATTGAATGCAAATTGTTAAGCTATTTACCGCTTCTTCCATATCCGTTGTTTTAAGAGGAATGTTCAAATTTATTCAATCGTAATCATTTCTTGGAAAGTACTCCAATTAGTCACTTTGTTTGTCAAGTTAGCTGATTTAGGTAAATGGTGTATTGTAACGTCTATGTTGACAATGAACGGCGAGTGTTCGGAAGAAAGATCGATACACGGATATATTCTCAAATAGTTTGTAGAATTCCTTTTGACTACACAGAAATCTATCAGATCGGGTAATTTTCTCAAATCAGTAGGCCAATAAGTTGGTTATCCTGTGGATAATATAGATATCTTCTTCTAAGGTTTCTTCCTTTCAATGTGATAGTTCATGACCCACAATGGAGATGTTTAGCATTATAATCGCCTGCAGCTATAAATCGGTACCCTAATATTGTAAAATATTTTTTAAAGTGTGCTTCCTTTATCGACTTATTTGGGGGACAGTATATTAGTATCAGTTGCTGACATTAATATACAATGTCTTAATTTGCTTCATTTATAGTGTTTTAAAGAATTTCTAATTACTATAACTGTTCCAGCATGTGCCTCTCCCAGCGGGTTGGGTTGGGTTGGGTTGGGTTGCAATTTTTATGTGTCATATGTGCTTTGGAGATTAACATAACATCAATTTTATGCTGGGATATGAACACATTAATTTCTTGACTATGATTAATCAAGTAATTAGCGCTTATTATTATAGTTATTGCTGCATGGCTGAGGGGACGGCCCCTCTCGTCACCGCAACCTATAAAATCTATTGTAACTGTAGCCCGCCAAAAGTGTAGGGCAAATGTAGGTCCTTAATGAACCTTAGTATTGCTCCAAGGTGTTTGTTTTCATTTATGTCGGTAGGTGTCAAAAGAGTTTTACCGAACATTTTGTGTCTTAGCCGACATCTGGCAACGCAATTACACAGTATATGTTCAGCCGTTTCTGACTCGTCGTTGCAAAGTCGACAAGTTTGATCCTCAGCTTGTTCAATGTGGAAGAGGTGGTTTTTCAGGGGCGCATGGCCGGTCTGGAAACCTGAGAGCGTCCTTAGATCCCCTTTGCTGAGGCACAACACCACTTTGATTTTTGTTGAAATTGTTATCTCTCTTTGGTTTTGTTTTGCGACGGAGTTATCATACTCTTTGCTTGTCTGACAATGAGTCCTGGTAGTTCTTTCCGGCGTAAGGCTACCTTTGAGGCCCCCCAACTGTTGATTACTTGTTTTAGGTGGCTTTTTTGTAGTCCACAACCGGGTTAGGGTCCAATGAAGGGTGTTTTCGCTGCCTCTTTAGCCAGCTTGTCCGCCTTGTCATTACCTTCTGTGACCTGGAACCCACCATAGAGTAACATCATTGTCCCTAGCGAGTTCTCTGAGGTTACTGGTTCACTCCCTGATCAGTGCGAAGTCCCACATGTAGATCTGAATTGTCTTTAGGACGACCCGGACTGTCTGTGGAAACGTTTATGGATGCACCTTTCTGTTCTTTTTGTAGGTTCAAAGCGGTGCAGAAGTTTATAGCAAGAACTTCTGCTTGAAAAATGGTTATGTCTGAGCTGAGGGGTAATTTAATGCGGCTATTTGGTCCACCAATGCCCATGCCTACTCCGGATCCAACTGTCTTTGAAGCATCGCTGTACCAGTCATGGGCCTGTCTTTTTAGTTGAGGCCCACCCTTCGTCCAATCATCCCTGCTTCTAAATATGACCTTATATGATTGGTCGAAATTCTGTCGAGTATTCTGTCGGTATACGGTCCGCTTTAATTTCAATCATGTGATTTAGACATGGGTCCTTGAGGATTTTGAGGTGTCTTCTGAGGTTACCCTGCATAACCTTGAGTGAAGAGCGTATTTTTAGTGATAAGGCACTTAAAGCTGCCTTCTATTGTATATATAAATGAAGTGGTGTGAGACCGAGTAGGGTTTCAAGAGCAGCCATCGGACAAGATCTCGTTGCACCCATTATTGTTGTGCTGTCTTATGATTTGTTTTTGGCCACCAAACCAGTGAGGCATAGGCGACCATGGGTCTGATTATTGCTACGTAGTTCCAATGAGCCATTCGTGGTTTAATACCCCACTTCCTTCCACTCACCTTGTCTATGTGTTAGATTCAGTTTCATTTACTGTCTAATATTACTCGTATTGAACTTCTGTTTTGAGGTTAATAGTTCTGCCTTCAATGGAAGGTGCCCAAAATTATAGCTTCCTTCTCCGAGTGAAAGGGACTATTTCGATTTTGTTTGGATCGATGCTGAGCCCATTACTTCTACACCCAGTGCAGGTAAGTACTAGGGCTTTCTGCATTAGTTGAGTTATGATTGTGTCATATTTACCTCGGATTGTGATCATGAATCAATTTTTTGTTAGGGTGTTCATCAAGTCATTAACTACTAGGCACCATAGGCACCACTACTAGGTGAGAGCACCCCCTTTGGGGACATCCTCTTAGCGCTTTAATAGTCAACAACTCGCCTCCCAGATTGCCTTTTCAACATGCCTATACACCATTTGATCTTCGACGGATGTATAACTTTTACGTTTAGAGCATTCTCTTCGGATTCGTAGGAGGTGTTGTCAAAAGCACCCTCTATGTCTATGAAAGCACATAAGACTATATCTTTGGTTGCAATTGTCTCTTTTAACTTGCTCTAATTAGCACTTAGTCGATTGGAATTAAGATAAAGATTTTTTTCTTCAAACGTCATTAAATGACAACTTTGTTGTCGTGTTTACTCGCGGTAGAAGTAAGTCATTGTTGCATAACGACGGTTGCTAAGATCAACATAGCAAAAAAGTACTTCAGCGTTATGGCGCTAAAGTAAATTTCACTTTAGCGCCATAACGTTGAAGAACATTTCACTTTAGCGCCGTATTATTTGCAACGTTTGAAGAAAAAATACTATGTTTTATTCGGAAGAGAAGCAGATTCGTTTGTGGCTGGTCCGTCATTGCCGGACTCACTTCGTTCGTCCGGCAAACTGTCGGACATGCCACAATTTTAACGGCTCATCTGTCATTAGCGACTCACTGCGTTCGTCGCTAAGCGACAGACCACGCCATAAAAAGCACTGCTTCTCTTCCATATAAAACAATATACTATTTTATTGAAAGAAGCATGGAGATTCTATTCTATTCTGATCTCCACCCATAATTTAGTTTAGTGACTTAGAAAAGCCTTAGAAAACTGTCTCTTTAACACAGCTACTTTAATAACATTTTTTTAGTATCGATTGCAAAGAAAAAATGATTTCATTCCATGGTAACTTTTGATATTAATTACATACGATATTTTTCACAAATTTATTCGCTGTAAAGCACTCGTCAGTATACCTCGCAAAACGAGCCGTAAAGTGTTCATAATGTCGTCGTTACACGGGTAGTTACACGAAAACCGACGCGCTCTCAATTATGGAGGAGCTACAGTTTTATGTGTATAAACCCCCGGGCTCACCCCTCAAAGGCAAACCTCCAACAGAAGCTCCGTAATTACTTCTACAGAACCGGAGGCACGAACGACACAACGTCATATTGCTCTAATTAATGACGCAGGATTTTTATATTTCACCGAAACAACAAACGAATACGTGTTCTGTATTACGCCATTGTATACAGGGAGAACAAAGAGAATATAATATTCACTGGATGGTTGCTACATTTACTTATTTTATATTTTTAACAAAAGAATTTAATATATAATATAATATGTAGAATATTTTAGTGCCTCTTTAAAGGTTTATAATTATTGTTCGTGTAGATCCTACATATAGGTTTCATATAATAATAATGATTAAATGTAGTCATATTTGCGCCAAGGTAATAAATGCACATTACTCTTCTAATTCTCACTTCAGAAGTTTTATTTATAATGCGGATATTTTCAATAAAAATACGATCACATATATGTTATGTACTAAAAGAAATTCGAGTGTTCCTATTAAGAATTTGAAATGTAATAAATAAAATGTATTCAATTTTCTATTCACCATATCTTACATATTTCCTCGAAACTACTTCACATACGTACAATACATCTTATAGGCTTTTCTATCTCTTACAAAATAACGTTTTCGATATCAAGCGTAGAATTGAATGAAAAGTTCGGAAGAAAGAGTATTCATTCGGGATTTATTATTGAAAATGTACGTAAGGGATACAAAATATTCTCGATCCGGGCAGAGAATATTGGGTCACTGTGCAATTCCATTTGTTCTGAACTTGTACGATATCCACGAAATTCACTACACATAAATAAACTTGATGTAAAATATTTCCATCATTTTTTCGCCGTAAAGTTGATATTATAAGTCAATTAATTAAATTTAGTGCATTTACATAAAGCTAGATCAACGTTAAATCGTAAATTAATTCCCAAACTTTTCAAACTGCCGCTTAAACTATTTAACCTAATCCATTTTCGGTCTTAATCGCGAAATCTTCCTTGCGGAAAACGAACACGAACCAAAGTCAAACTTAAGAGAGGAAGGAGATTTTTTTAATCGAAAGTAAACTTGGCATTATCTTGGTCTTTGCCAGAGGAGTAGCCTTCGAATTTCTGTAAACATTTGATCTTTGGGCATGCGAAGGTCTAGAAGAAAAATCCAGTCAAGCTTGAAATGAAACTTGACCAGAAGGAATTGGGTTTTAGGTTTCTCCTCAGGGATGTGACCGAGATGTTATACCGCTTCCGTCTCCTCCGTAATATTATTAAGTTTTCCATCTCTATTTTTCCACGAGAGTGCATGGTGGTTATTTAGGTTAACGGTGAATTCACGATTATGTCTACGCCAAAAGAATATGTCTCGTACGGTTCTGTTACATTTTTAAAATACTTTGTAGTTTTATTATACTGGAAAATATTATATGATGCACCCACAATAAAATATTTATTAATTCCTTTTTATTTCTTTTTTCAGGTATGTCAATGACTTCTACTATTATTAAGGTAGGGTAGATTGTAACGAAATTTATAAAAGTATCTAATGCGTTCGTGAAAATAACACGAAGTTCCTGGTTTTAACGTAAACTGTATTGAATAATTTATTACAATTTCCGGATATGGTGCGCTTAAGCTTTAATTTCCCATCATAATGTACATTTTAACGAGATAAAAATTGCAACTTTATTTTATAAAGCAGATCGTTTTATATACCGGAAAGTGGTGTTGTAAAGGAAACACATAAACCAATTACTGTAATGTGAGAAATCTCGATTCCATGAATGAATTATAAATTCGATACCTGTAACAACTTTTTTTAAATAGTTTCCTACTTACATAATTACCTATGTTTCAATGAGATAAAGCACGAAAAAAAAATGTTTTGTCACTACGATGCGTAATATTTTATCAGCAGTCAAATATTTGTTGAAATTTGCCCCTCGAAATTATATGAATAAATTATAGGTATCCTGTAACTTTATGAACATTTCATGAAATTATCAAGAGGATTTAAATGAAATTTTTCTTGGTGACGAAGAAAGCACAAATATGTCTTAGTCGTTTATACTAATATCCCTTGATATAAACTTCAAAAATGTGTAAAAATTGGTAAAAATATTAAAATACATAAATATATAAAATGGACGAAACTAACAAATCCAGTATGCAGGCAATATTTTGACCTCCATGCCTTATAGTCATTTATATGAAAAAGTTTCTAGCTTCTAAGATCATGTGATTGATCAGATAATTACGTTGGTTAATAATAATATAATAATTAAGTGTATTAATCTAATTAATATTTCTCAAAATTTGTTAGTTAGATTTTCTCCTTAAAGTATCATGTTAAAATCTTTAAATGATTCTTAAACGTCCTCAAAGGTTTCAACTAAGGGAATTCTGTGTGCCCTAATTTACATGGATCACCAATAATATATGAAGAAGATTGCCTCTTTCGTTCGATAGTATCCTAAACAGTAATGTGACAGAAACGTGTGACAGCCTACTATCACACGTTTCACCAGCTTTATTTTTTCCATTCGTCCATTCTTCCAAGTTCGGCGTTCTAGAGGATAAAATGTAGAGATCTCCCAAGTAATTTTATGGTTGCCAACACGCCAAATTACTTAATTATAACTATTATGGAAGAAGACTATTAGGAATAGTCGTATTAGTGTTATGCTCTCGTAATAGGCTATTATTAAGGAATCTGTATCACAGCTTGAATCCCACAACTTGCTTCTTAAAACTATTCGAAATTATCCTGAACAACAGCTATTTTTCCTTCCAAGCTGGTTTTAATAAACAAATATTTAGAACTCCCATAAGAAGCACTATCATGCTCACCTTAGCCGAAATTGTGGTAAACCACATATTAAAAACCACATGCCAACATTAAGAGTCATATCAACATTGGGAAGATATTAATTTAAAAATTCGGCTTCTTAGACATGAATAACAATATGCAATTGATCATCGTGGAAATTCTTTATCAAATCTCTTAAGAAATTTACTAACTGTTAATTGTATAACAAATGTCTTTCTTCTTGTTAGGATCCTGTACGGTTGCCTATTACATCTATTACATATTTAGTGTTTATAAATGGCTAACTTTGCTTACATTTGGTTAATTCATCTGAAATTAAAGTACAATTTAATCGCAGCGATTAACATTTTATATCTGAATGTTTATAACTATATTTTCTACATATATCTGAATGTATTTTTCTGTCAGTGGTTGATTATATTGAAGAAAGTCGTTTTTTTAAAGATTTTGAGGAATTTTGCTTTGAACCAAAACATGATTATAGCTAACAATAAGTGTAATTTAATTTTTTTTTACATCAAAGAAATGTTCATATCTTTCAACAACGTTTATGCGTATCCTGATTATCCATAGATTTTAGATTATGAGTCTGATTATATCAGTAAGTTTGCACCCAAAGCAGTACATTGTATTGTAAGCCTTATTCTTAGAAATTGCTTATTTGAATCTGTTAAAATAAAGGTCTTGTAGACATTCCTTGTGTAATAAAGTATAAAACAATAAATAAATTATAATAAATAAATATATAAAATAATATCCAGGCTGTTTCTAAATTGATGCGAAAGATTTCAAGGGGTGATTTTTCAGCAAAATTAAGGGGTGGAATCTGGACTCCTTCTGACTTCAATTGCCATTGTCATCCTGTTTTGAGCATCAAACTACTCACATTCTGCAGATGTTGACGTTTTTTGGCTGATAGAATTTGTTCCTGAAGACGTTCTGAGATGACTACGTCATCAGAACGACGTCCAGATCTATTCACAGCTATTAGTGTTGCACAAAGATCCGTTCAGCAACCTTCCAAATGAAGTCAGAATGAAGTTTGCCACTTTTTTCTTTATATACAATGTAGCCATTCTAAAAGTATTGCTTAAGAAAATATTTGAAGATATTTTGTAGTATTTCTTTTGGTGTGTTCGCATTATTGGGTAAAATGAAATTGTGGGTTTGCTCACAAGGGAAGTGTCACAACTGTGTCTCACCGATTTCGATGCAATTTGGTACAGTCATAGAATGGGCCAAAATAAGGTTCGTACATTTTTTTATACGTGCGGTAAAAGCCCCTGGGGCGAGTTATAGGGGTTGAAAGTTTGGAGAAAAAGTACGTTTTCACTTATATTTTAAAAATGAAAAGTGCTATCAAAATTTGGTAAATTGTAACTGATATTCATTTTAAAAGAGCTTTCTTTTGATGTATCACACATATACCAGAGGGTTAAGAAGGGCGAACTACCCCTATTTTTTTGGAATTATTTAAAAACCACCCTATCGATTTTGGCGGCATTAAGTATACTTCCAGCACGTTCAAAAATATTAGTTAAGGGTTTTTTCCCATTCGCTCTAGATCATCCCCAGCGAAGTTACGGGGGTTAACATGTAACCACTTTTCGTAAGAATGATGTGATAAAATTGTCAGGTATTTTGAAAATACTTTAACAAAACCGTAAATTAGTCGCACAATAAAATGTTTAATGTAAAATAAGGCATAATACACCATTTAGGGGTGGTTGGGGTTAACCACCCCCTTAAAAATTAATTCTATCCCGGGCATTACTTGTTGATTACGGCGAAATTTGGTACTGTGTTTGTTTTATATAGTTTATTAGTTTATTTTTATTCTACATAATGTTGCCAAAAATACACCTACCAAAAAAATTTTGGCACAATATTTGTTTTTTTAGTGCCGCTTGCTAAAGGTCATTTCTCAAAATAGTTTTTTCTAGTATAAAAGAACGTGTGCCCAGTGGGTAGATTTTAGTTTCAGAGCAACTGACAGAAGCAATGGTTACAATAAACCCAATAAACGTTTTAAATTTGCTAATGACAGTTTTTACTGTTATGAATATTCCCCAGACTCCTGTAAATGAAGCAGAAGTTAGTTTAAAAGAAAATATACAGCGTATTTTAATGGAAAGTATGGAAGACTACAATATGCAAATTGAAGACGAAACTGTATTAATTTTCGATTCATCCAATGGCATCAATGACGGTCAGCAAATTATTGAAGACCAGGATACAACTGACAGGTTTGTAGAAGATACTGATGCTCATTGTCCATTGAAGGATGACATCGACTACGAGTACAAATTAGAGGCGGTAAATTACTGGACAAGTGGGAAGAAAGGTTATTTGAAACTAGAAACCGTAAAAAACAAATACCGAAAAGTAACGTCAAAGACCCAATTGCACAGATGGTCTAAATATATTGAAGAAAGAGGGACATACAAAGAAAAATTAGCAGAAATTACCGAATTTGTAATTAATCAAGCGAGAGCCGCCGTAGATAATAAATTGCCACTACATGATATTGATATACGCAGATGGGCTATACAAGCTAGAAATGAAAAGAATTTATCTCCTCAACTGTTCAAAGCATCTCATAGCTGGGTGCAACGTTTTAAGAAAGCAAATCGGTTAGTAAGCCGAAAAATAACAAAATTTCTATCCCAAAAACAAATTGGAAATGTTGATCGAGTAAAAACTTTAGCAAAAGATTTCGTTAAAGAGGCAAAGCTACAAATCCAAATATATGGACCTGAAAACACCTACAATTCGGATCAGAGCGGTTTTAACTTGGAATTCCATTCGGGAAGAACATTAAGCGATTTAGGAGTTAAAACCGTAGAAAGTGTGGTCCAGTCGGTGTCATCTACAACGCACAGTTACACAATTCAACCCGTAATATCTGCTGATGGGAAACTTCTTTCTCCACTTTTTATTGTTTTAAAAGAACCCTCTGGCAGCTTTGGACCGAGGGTAGCAAATACAATGTTTAAAGCAGACAATATATACGTTTTGGCATCAAAATCTGGAAAGTTAACTTCAGAACACATGAAAAATTGGCTCCAAAATGTATATTTTCCAAATACTGGTTCTAAATCATTATTATTATTAGATTCTTGGAGTGGCCATTGTCCTGAAGTTATTAGTGAAATAACTCCATCAGGTACTAATTTTAAACATTTATCTATACCTGCAGGGACAACAGGTCAAATACAGCCCCTAGATGTATTTGGTTTCAGAATATGGAAAAATTTTATTAGAAGATTCTCTGATCAGATTATTCTTTACCAGTATGATGTCAATTTACATCAGAGGGATAACATATTAAAATTGCAATCGTTGACGCATAACCAGTTGGCTTCCCCTCGGTTTATAAATGTTTTTAAATACGCATGGTTTGCAAGTGGCTATATAGAGGAGAGACCAGACCATTTTGAAAATCCCGTGGAAGTTTGCTTTTCGAGTGAGAAGCCAACGTGTGATATCTGTGGGGATATAGCGGTCATAACATGTGCATGGTGTAAAAAATCCTTATGTTTAAAACATTTTTTCCACGACTTTCATTTTTGCCAACACTACGTAGAATAAAAATAAATTTAATATTGAAAATTAATATAATACATAAAAAACGTCAATTAGTAATGTAGAATAAACTTCTTTGGTATATTGAACTATTTTTTTTGTCAGTTGCTTTTTAACTCATAAATAAATAAAATATCTTATTTATCTAGTAGTTTTATATTTATTATTTAAAGAAAATGAGGTAAACTACCCTCGTGGAACATCGATAGATAGATTTTTAAAAAACAATACCACAGTTACGATGGCAGTTTTCATCTTCGAGGTATAAACAAAAAACTACCCCTAATTTGTAACCCTTATAACCATTTTCAAAAATTTTTACTTCAAATATAAAACAAACACAGTACCAAATTTCGCCGTAATCGACAAATAACGCCCGGGATAGAATTAATTTTTAAGGGGGTGGATAACCCCAACAACCCCTATATGGTGTATTATGCCTTATTTTACACTAAACATTTTATTGTGCGACTAATTTACGGTTTTGTTTAAAGTATTTTCAAAATACCTGACAATTTTATCACATCATTCTTACGAAAAGTGCTTACATGTTAACCCCCGTAACTTCGCTGGGGTTGATCTAGGGCGAATGGGAAAAAACCCTTAACTAATATTTTTGAACGCACTAGAAGTATACTTAATGCCGCCAAAATCGATAGGGTGGTTTTTAAATAATTCCAAAAAAATAGGGGTAGTTCGCCCTTTTTAACCCTCTGCTATATGTGTGACACATCAAAAGAAAGCTCTTTTAAAATGAATATCAGTTACAATTTACCAAATTTTGATAGCACTTTTCGTTTTCAAAATATAAGTGAAAACGTACTTTTTCTCCAAACTTTCAACCCCTATAACTCGCCCCAGGGGCTTTTACCGCACGTATAAAAAAATGTGCGAACCTTATTTTGGCCCATTCTATGACTGTACCAAATTGCATCGAAATCGGTGAGACACAGTTGTGACACTTCCCTTGTCAGTCGATATCTCCTATCGTTTCATTGTCTAACACGTGTGTCTTCATAACTTCCTTCCCACCGTTCGTTCGTGCGAAAAGAGTCGAAGTATTACAAACTATAATCATTGGGTTCATCTTTCTTGTCATGCCAAAGCAGTACCATGGTAGTACCTGACCTTTCTGGCAATCGTTCTACCAGCGTTCAGTATCTTTTTACCAATACATGGCTTAAAGATACCGAACAGGCGTATTTGGTTGCCGTCGTAACGCCGATTTTCGTGTTTAGAAGAAACTCATAAAGGCAAGGTATAAATGTTATCGGTTGTTACACAATGTCTGATGTAAGGCATATAGGATTTTATCCCAAATGCTGTCTTTGAAGCAAATTATTGTATCCTATTGAGCCGACTCACAATCAGGAAAAATTGACCAACATGTATGTGCCCAAAAATGGAATAGCATGTATTTCATTAGTGATTCAATACTATTTCTACAAGGATTTTCGTACCATCTCTGAATATTATTCAGCTCAAAAATGTCTAAATGTCATCTTTGGTCACTTAGTTCAAACTTTCTGCTCTTTGATTACTTGCAATACATAGTGGCAGAGTTGTTCTTTGCTTCGGATTCTTATCCAAAGTAGTTTTTTCAATTACCGCTTTGGCCAAAACAATTTGATGTACACAAAAGTTTCTTTTCATAGCAGTTGCTCCACTAACCAACTTCGCACAACCTTGAATTCAGACGCAGACGTATCTTATCACTTATCTTTACCATTCATCCCAATTTCTATGGCATTTACCCATTCTAAAACTGCTTTTGTGCTAAAGTGTTGCTTTTATGATAACAAACATATGTGGAGCCAGAAATAACAGTAAAAGCAAACGGGCATTCTTATTAACGTTAAATTTCGGTGGCAACAACAAAAATATAAATTATAATCACCAAAAAACCTCAATTAGTAACTACTAGATAACTTTCACAAGAACACCACAAGCAACGGATCAAAAAGACGTCTAAGATTAAATTATATAACTAAACTAAAGGAAAGCTTGTCGGGAGTTGAGCACACTACAAAAGAAATAATTGCTGATTCACAGAGCAACCAGACGGAGAATGTAATGGAAAGCCGATGCTTCAAGCTTTGTGAATACTATTTGTGTCTGAATTTATAACTCAAGCCGACTAAAGTTAACTAATTCATAAGGTTTAGTTCAAACTGAGAATAGTTTCGGGTATGATTAGGGGCAATTTGAGATTTAAACTTATTAATTTGGGCATTTCAAGGGTTTAGTAATTTTTACCGAAGAGAAAATTGTCACACTTAGGTTTCAATTAGTTGTGGATAAAAATGAGTATACAATACATACGCTGAGTATATAAATGAGGTGATCTTAAAAGCGGGAATAAAACTCTTTTGTAGTATTACTCACATCCACAAATTATCATTATAATTCGAATAGTTAAAGTGGTTCCAGTGACCACAGGCACCTTCTTTATTAACTCAAAGAATTACCACAACTAGACAACGATTCGGTACAAAATTAACCCAATATAGAAAGCTTTCCAATAAAAAGAATATTATGGAACTACCAGAATTGTACTGATTTCCGACATGAACGCCTCAAAAAAAGATGTATTATTTTTACACAGAATACCAACAACACATCAATATGAAAGAAAAGTCAGAGTCGTTGATACGTACATTAATACGGCTCCCTAAGAACAACTAATTTCTAACATAATTAGAGGTTATTTACTTGGAGTTACAGATGAACTCGTTTAGACGATCTGATTAAGAATTTTTCATTGGTTTGTGGGACGATGAAGTGATGATTGACGTATTGGAATGATTGCCTCAATTAAATCTTTCTGAATCTCTGGCCGTTTGTAAATTACCCATACGATCGTTTATGTGAAATATGGTACATCTTGTTCATTAGGCAGTCAAAAATATTAATTTTTCACAAATGTGAGATTAAATTATTTGGATAAATCTACATAATGATTACAACCATTTTAATCGAAAATTGTAAATTTTTAATTCCATATTTTTGTTCATTCATACACTCAGAAACAGGAAGTTAGAATAACTGTAATTTCTTCATGTCCATTAAACGTTTTCACTTCCCATTTAGATTTTTATCAAATTCCTTTTCCGAAAGGTCACCGATGTACACGATAGGGTTATTACGATTTAAATAACAAGATCTTTTTGAAAGGTCAAAGTATATCACCAAAAATGGGAAGAAAGAAACCATGTTGAAATTCTGAAAGCGATTGCGAATAAATTTTGGTCATGTTGAGGTGAGTGGTTATGGCACCATGACACGTCGACGTGACACTTCTCTTTGTACGGTTCACCTTCGTATGAAATGGTGCGGCGTCGCGACGTTCCACAAACTATATGGTGTAGCTGCTGGTGTTGGCGTCGGGTTAAATTATTACCAGAGAGTTGATGGTCGGCGGCGGCGGCGGCGTCCGGTCGCTTAACTGTACCTGGGATCGTGGGTCATTAACCTCTATTCCTTTACTTTACTTTACACAACACCAACAAGCACGTTCTATGCCGACATCCGATACTACTACTTATATAATATTTTATTTTTAAGTCAATACATTATGTACAACAATGTTTTCAATTTTAGGAAAGTGGTTCTCTCACTTATTCTCATGATTAAGAGATTACTCGTAGTAGAAATAGTATTCTAATAGATTTTCCACAAAGTATTAGATGTCATACTGTTAAGTTCCAGATATTTCTACGTTTTCATATATCAATACTACATAATATAACTACAATCAATACAATCATTTTTATAATTTAACTCATTTGTCTGTTACCAGCAGTAAAAATGATAAAAGAGAGTTCTTTCACGCTGTAGACTTTTATGTGCTAGCAATATGTTACGCGGTGGATTTTATTGCGGACGGTCTCCGTTCTTTAAGCTCGCTTGAAACTTATTTGGCCATTGTTCGATCGAACCTCGCCTTTGTCTTCTTAATGCACTAAAGGAAAGATTTACTGGACAGCTTCTTCGTCGTAACGTAAATAAACCGGAGGCAGTTTATCAACGGCTCTTTTCTTCTCTCAATTTAGTCGGAAACGCGGATGTTTTAATTTTAATTGACATTTCCTCCATAAGTATTTTAAAACGGAAATACTTTGAAACTGTACAATTTTAATTATAAAAAGATGCGGAAGTGGAATTCAAACGAGCAAAACATGCTAATGGTTTTCGTCAGTTCGTAAACGTTTTTGTAGAATGAGGAGTAAAAACCAATACGAACAAAACGTTCCAAAACCATCTACGTGCTAATAAAAGTTTGAAAGTTAAGGAAATTTGCAATACCGTCCGTGAAAAAAAGAATGGAAAACCGAAACGGCCAGCGGCATTTTAATAAAGAAGAGGCCGCGTCCTCGTTGGAAACAGCAACAGCTGTCGCTGTTTTACAATTAAACGCGGAGTAAGTTTCGTTTTGCCGGAAAACTGGCAACGAGAAAAAAGAGCGAAATGGCGGTGGTATTGGAGAATCCGGGTCGTCCTCCATAGTACAACATGCCGGAGATCCATAAAACTTTTCCTCTACAGCTGAAAATCCCGGACATCGTTGAACGTTCACTATACGAATATGTTTATAACCTAATTTAGTTTTTATTTTGGATGTTTTGATCTGTTCATGTTCATATGCTCATAATGATACATTTTCATACTCCCTTTAACCTATCAATTATTAAGAACACGTTTGAGAATAAATCAATATTTTTAAGTAATATTTCTTATAACAAATATTATGGTTCGAGCTTTCAAACGTAAATTTTACGATATTATGCAATGAAATTACAAAACTAAAAAGAAGAGATAATTTTTAGTTTTGAATTTACAGTATAGGCTTATGATTTAAAAAATATGTGCTTGGTATCAGGGGAATTGGAGCTCAATCCCATTGAAATCATATATACTTGTACATCCTCTTTTTCTTGCCATGCATTAACACACCAGAGGAGGACCTCTCTGGTCACCTTAGGACTATGAAGTGGCAGCTTATTTATTTTTCGGGGGTTTTCAGCGAGCCAATATCGAAAGTTCTGCTTGTTTACAAATCCGTGTAGACTGAAATTTGTTTACATCTCATGATGAGACACGTGCCAAAGTCATATTGACTGAGAAAGAACTGCAACAACTATTGACAATAATGTACGCGTAGCGCATTCGTTTCATGTTATCTCTGATATTGCAAATAGTATAAATCTTTCACTATCTTTTATTATTGCATCTAAAAGCAGTATGCCAAAAGAGTGCCATCTGAGACAAGCTCATAGCTGTAGGGAGAGATTTATGATACAGAAATGGTTGCAAGACGTAGCCATTAGATATAAATATAATCTGTGAATTGAACAAGTACAAATCGCTCGATGCAGCTCGGATTAAATCCGGAATGTTGTCTTATACAAAAAGTTACTTTTTAGTAAACCGATTTATGAAGATCAGTTTCTCTGGAAAACTAGATTTTGCAAATGTGTAATAAAAATGCACTCATAGGATTTTATAAATTCTATAATCTTCATCGTTGTTGTGGTAGTAAATTTTTATAACCTGGTCATCCTCTTTAGTAATTGTTGTTCCTGGCAAGTATTTAATCTTGTTGAAATTTTGTGTCGCATACTTTCTGCACTTGCCCTTTAGTCTATATAGAATCCTGCCCATTTAATGAACGATGTTTGCCTTTTGGTACTGACAATGCGTTCTGTTGATTCATTTCCTTGCTGATCCTTTGGACAACCATTGATTACACGTCCGTTAGAAGTTGTTCTTATTACATCAAATTTTCCATTCCACATAATCTTCTGTCTTTCTGGAAAGGAATGCTAATTACTGATTCACATCTGTCTTGTTGGGTAGATTTGGGTTCGTGTAAATTTTTTTTGGTACACCCCATCTTTGAGTTGTTCGTTATTGGTCCTCATCGAGGAATAGTTTTTGATTGTTCTTTATCTTTGTGGTGAATTTTATAAAGATGCTGGCATCATTTAAACGATTTGTCAAAACATAAAGCTATTGTTGCTCGTGCTTTATGTTTGCCGTATTAAAGTTTGGTTACTAAAGCCGCTTCCTCGAAGAGCTGTATATAAAAATTGGTGTTGACTGGTGATTTCATGCTTGCTCCCTTATAATGTCGTAAAACTCTCCTTTCCAGCTTCAAGTAGTCAATGATAGATAAAACTCTATAAATTTCTGGACGTATTTGGTTAACCCGATATGAATTTTCTTCTTACATTCTCTATGACGTGTTTTATAGTCTATGTGCTGTAGAAAAACAGTGCAATTAATTCTACACAGTGTATTGATAATTTAACGTACCCCATACGTTAAATTACTTCCTGTAAAGGGCGACAAAACTTTGAGAACATCATAATTTATAAAAACATTAAAAGTTTGTTCCTCAAATATCAGATTTTGAAAAACAAAGTTTGCTTTAACATTGTTTTTCCAATTTCATTTCACAAATCATTTCATTTCTTCAAATTAAGGGGTGTGCCATCTTGGGGACCCGAAAATAAAGATAACTTTAAGATTTTTTGTTAATCAGGGGAAAACGTTTTCTAAAAATAAGTTGTGAGGTTTGATTTTTAATAAGCAGCTTTTTTAGTTTTAAAAACGTATTTTATTTGTTAACAGTTATAAAAATTTCACCCGCTAAATGTCTGCAATGTTACGCACACAAATCGTGCAGGGTCAATCGGGGTGTATCATATTCATTGATAAAAAACATACATTAAAATGCTTCTAAAAAGCAGCTATATCGGACGCAATGCCAACCACTTTCTTGCCACTATGAACCGTTTTTGATGCCATAGAGCGTATTATACAGGGTGTTTAAAAATTTTGTTCGGATATGTTACCCACTTATAGTTCTCATCAAGATAAATAAAAATTTTTTCATGTGGTTACTTAAAATCATTAGTGTATTCAGCACCTGTTAATAATTTAGAGGTTCTCTAATAAAGAATACAAAACTCATCTGTGAATCTCCAGGAGTCTTCAAAAGAGTGCGCGATTCTTTTGTACGAAGATGTCAAGCATGTTTTCAAATGGAGGGAGGTCATATAGAGTATTTACTTTAATCATTTTGTTTTCAGTTTTTATGTTCTGTTTGTATTTTCCCCAATTAAATAAACATTTGAAGACCAAAACGCTTCATTCACTAAAAACACTGGATTTGTTTATATCTTCGAAACTACTGCTTTTAGGACTAAGAATTACCAAGACTTTTTTGTTTATCTTGATGAGAACTATGTGGACAAAATATCGGAACACAATTTTTAAACACCCGGTATAACTTTTTATGCATTTTAACTTTTTTTAACAGTAAGGTCAAAATACCTAGCCATATATAACCGAGTAAAAAGTATACAGAAAGAGATTACAGGTAGCTTCGGATTTTCGACTAGTAGATGCGTTACAAAATTGATGTTTTCAGACAGAAAAACCTTCCGCAAAACTTTTCTGTCAATGCATTCTCATTTTAGAACGTTTAAAATTCACTTTAAAGAAAAAAAAGCATTTTTTTTAAATTTCAAAGGTGGCATACTCCCTTAAGATTAATGTTACATGAATGCTGGCCAAATATCGTTATAAAAGCAGCACCATCATTTGTCACACAAGCTATAGAGCATATATAACAACTACATTTCAAATAACACTGCGGTTAGTCGTTTGTGATACGATACAAAACAAAGCTTTCAGTTACTATAACTGAGAGGACATTTTGTATATATGTAGTTCGATTTACGTGTTGTTGAAAATGTTACAAACAGGAAAACGTTTCTCTGTGGGTTGAAGGACAATAGAATTTATATTGAAGAGAGAATATCTAAAAATGTAAGAATTCGCGTATTCTTACACAAATATTAAAATAAACTGTGAAGCGAATTTTGCATACTGATCGTTATTTATTGGCTTTATAAGACTTCATTTATATATATATATATTTTTTAATTATGTTTTCATTCATTATCACTTATTTAATTATTTGGAATAAAATGATCGTATACAAAGTGATATCTTTTTTATTTTATTTTTGTCTTGACCGGTTTCGGTAATTAAATTACCATCTTCAGAAGACACGTCAAATCACTTAAAAGTTAAAATAAATACTACACATCTTTATACGAACACAATGATTTAAATCATTTTGATTTAAATTATAAATATTAAATTATTTATATAAGACTTTACTTGATCAAAAATTTTAAATGTTTTAATGAGATTCCCGCAGCTGTATCTGAATACCCACTGGAATTCTGTGCACAGTGATTAAACTAAATAATCTCATCATAGCCGAAAAGTAATTGGTGTGATACATTTATAGGTGTCATTAAAACTAGGCCTTATTTTTTGCATTCATTGACAGTTGGTGTAAATTCCAATTGATAACTGCAACATGTTGGAGAGAAGAATTATCAATTAGAGTTTCTCAAGGTCAAAGATTTTTTTAACACCATTCTTTCTGTATAGACCAACTGGAGGAGGTTACTCAAAAAAAATGTCATAATTTTTGTAAAACGTCCTAGTCTAGCGATGAAAACCTCCAAGTGTATTTACTGGTAATTTAAGGTAATAAACTGTTTTATATTTACCGTGGGAAAGAAAAAGGTTTTGGTAATATCTCGTACCATTTATTTTCCAATTTGCCTTTGAAATGTGGAGTTTATATATGCCACACCCTACATCTGTGTATCCTCAACTCGTTCTTAATACAATTTCATTAGTTTCACATGTAGGAATTTTAGAAAATTGTTGCATAGATCCTCCACGAACGAATTTGTAATGTATTTCATATAAAATAAGCTTCTAATATTATTATAACCTTTTTTTTTCTATGAAATTAAAAAGACTGCTTTATTTTACTGTATAAGAAGTAATTAGAACACGATGTGATGTAGAGTTTTTGCCACTTACTATTTTATGCACTTTGATTATGGTAGTCGTCCTTAACCATAGTAGTTTTTGTTGCATTAAATGATGAAATATTTTGTTATTATAATGTACTTATGTTTTATTTCACTATATTATTGGACTGAACAATAGCAACAATACCAGAATGATTTCTTTTTTATAGCATTGTATCTGCAATATGTTGTACTTATAGTCTACCAGATGTAGACTACAATTTTGTTACTTTAAATGGACTGCTATAATTTCTATAACATATTGTAATTCCGCAATAAGTAGAATTAAAATCTTTCAAGACTGTCAATAAAATCACCGTTTCTGTCATTAGTACATATCCATCTTTAATTCTAAAAAGAATAAAAAATTGTAAATAATTCCCAATATCTACTTATGTATAATGAATATGGGAGATGTTGATATTATATATTGATTAAGTTTTTAGAAGGATAATGCTGCAGTAACAGTGCTGTGATGAACTTTTGCGACTAAAACATTCGTTTGATTTTCTGTACTTAATTCATCCTTATCCTTATTCATCGCTTACCGTGGTTCCTTTGCTAGTTATGCTAGGGGCAGAATGCATAGTTGAATAATACCTAGATGATACACAGATTTTAAGGGTAGTCGCCGAGATGTAGTACAATACTTAATGCTGAAGGTATATTTATTTTGGTTTGGGGTGCATATTCAAACCTTTTCACTTCAATTTTGTAATCGTTAAACAACATAATTAAGTCTTGTAATCCCCCCTAATTTAACGATATTCCTAAAAGATCCACAAGTCTTTTACCACCTAGTTGATTGTTTTGCTATATCATCTAATAATTCACCTCTTCTCTAAATCGGTGTTGTATAATAACCTTTCTTGTAAGCTTATAACTAATATACAGCAAACATTCAAATCTTTGTATTCATAAATGAAAGGACAATATTTCAAAACATTACATTTTCTGATTTTGAACGTATGTGTGAGGATTTATTGCCATGAATTTTTATCGACAGAAACTGCGTTTACAAGCCCAGCTTACATTATTCATTTTTGATAAGGTCATTTTAATAATGTCAGAAATTTGTTAATATATTTTGTCGGTAAATACTTAATTTTCCATTAGTAATAAAGACCAAAGTTGATTCTGAAAAAACATTCTATTTTGGTTCATCAAAAGATCATATCACCGTTTATTATTGTATTACGAGTATAGGTGATATAGAATTTGGAGATGTCGTTTAGGGTCAAAATTCCTCGTCGGCTAGTTCTCCTCTTAATTTGAATTAATTTTTATTCTATTTCTATTTAGCGAGTATTTGCAGCTTTTTTTATTGCCGCTTCTCGCATCCCAACCGCCATCGGTCTTTATCATTCCAATTCTCACCTCTTTATCTCCATATTGATATTCTGGATCAATTTTTTCCTAGGCCTACTTCTTTTGTTTCTTTCTGCTGGCACCCAGTTCCAAACCTTAAGTGGTGTTCTCTCTTTATTCATTCGGCGTAGATATCCATACCATTTTAGTTGCTTTTCATTTATAGTATCTATTAGTACCTATGAGACAGATCTTGTCAATGACAAAGACGACAACCTTTACTTTTCATTTATTTTTTATTTTTCTAGTGGAAGTATGTGCAGGTTTTGAGTCTGCTGTTTTGTTTTTATTTGCTATTGTTTTCTTATTTTCTTTTCTATTGCTGTATTGAGTTTTATGCCGTCATTCCTCTTCTTATTTCCTCATTTTCAACTCGTTCCAGCATGGTTATGCCGCAGCATCTTCTCCAAAGCATCATCTCTGCTGCTAGCAGTCTTCGAGTTGTGTCTTCCAACTTCCACCAATACTTCTGACCCATACGTCATAAATGGTTCTCTAATGGCCGTAAAATATTCCACAGAATTGAATGCATTGCCTTTATCGCTTTTTTTCCTCTACCAACTTTCCTCATTACATCTTTATTGTCCTTTCCGTCTTCGTTTATAACTACCCTAAGGTATTCGTACTGGTCTACATGTTTTATTATGCCGGTCTCCAATTGTACACCCTTTGTTCATTTCCACCCCCATTTATTGTATTCTTCTTCTAGTTTATTTAACATATACCTCATATCTTGTTCGTCTTCTTCTTCGGCGAAAACAGCGTATTGGAAATATATTGGCTTAATGTTTCCTGTCATATAATTAGCATTGCATAATTTTATATTGATAGAAATAAAATAAATTTTATAAAATTTTGAAAACATAACACTAACAGAATGTCACATTACCCGCTTTAAAAATATGGTGAACGCATCCAGGTGTATCTACATCATAAATTATGTAAATAATAATAATGCAAATAATGCTTATAAATTAGTAATTATATGTAAATTAATCGCCGTCAATCTCCATTGTTTAAATTTACAACGAATTTGCGTGTACCTTTGATATGCATATAATAGAAAATGTAAATAGGTCACCATTACCAGCTCTTAATACTAACGATTAATATCTTCAATTTGATTTTTAAACCAATCGAAAGGAGTTGACTTAAATTTAAAGATTTTTCCTAAGATCTCAAAGGAAATTTTAATAATAAAATTATAATAAGCGGAATTTCCTGAAGAGGAATCTGGCGTCTTGATCTTTTAGTGAAAAGGCGAATCCTTTCAATTGCAACGATTCGTTAAAAATCCGTGAAATTCAAATGTATCGATTATGACGTTTGAGAATAGCATTCGTTTCTCGGTTAGGTATCCAATTATCTCTGACGAGACGAGGGTCCAATTCAATTTAAATTCAAAGCGTTTCATAAATCGACCCCTCTCATCGTTTTTGTCCTATTTACCAGAGATTCCCCTCTGAATTGACAAACAATTCCACACATTTTTATCAACTAAAATCATTATTTTATTTTCCCCTCCTTTTATTGATTGTTATCGCTTGTGTATAACTGATGGGATGAGTTTCTGAATAGGAAATTCTTAAGCGATTTTCGAGAATTACACACCTATCTCTCGCGTTTTGTGATAAATTGAGGGTTTCATTCAATTTTAAACAGCGAAGTTCATCTTTTGAACTTCTCTTTGGTAATAATGCTTGAAATATGGGGGAAGTTTATAAAATGTTCGAACTGCCGCCCTTCAGTCACTCTCCTTCTTTTCATCTTCGCCCGCTATGTATCGGGTCTTTCATAAAAGTTCCTAAGTAACACCGTGAGAGTTCCTTTTTAAGACTTTTCAGACAACCAGGTATGCATGACAAAAAATAAAAGTAGTTGACACAAATTTTATTAATTTTGTATGGAGGGAAAGGAAATTTGAAAAGAGCAAAAATGATGAAAATATGTAATCCTCTATAAAGGATAACGTTAAAAGTAACACTTCAAAATAAAACGACCGAACATAAAATACACACCCACATTTTATGTTCTACAACGATAATGTCGGAATATAAGCACATTCATCATAGTAGATACGCTGGCAATCCCTAGCAATAATCTTTGCTTGCCATAAAAACGCTTTTACTCACTGTTTCGGATGTTCCATGAAGTAGGGCATTGGTGGTCGTTTTATTGCGTGGCACTGGTTCTCGTTTACTGCCAACTTTTACTGCTCTATTTCTGTGGAGAGATTGTGCCATAACTGGTAACCATCTAAATCTTTATTTCCAACACCATATGGAAAAGTGTTAAATAATCATTTCAACAATATTTCCATAAATATATGTTCTTTGATGTATATTTAGTACAAAATCAATATTAATTTTCAATTTGAGTTTTTAATTTATAGCAACACCACCTCAGACTTTTATTATTAATGAAATAAAAATATATAACTTTAATAAGCAAATGGCACACAAAAAATTTTATGGCATAGCAATCTTTTAGTTATATTATCTTTTATACGTTTTGCCTTAAAACGGGAGTAAATGTCCGTAGAAAGAAGCTACTGCACCATAAAACGTGCAATCCGAGTAGGGTCGAAATAAATCTCTAGGATCTCTAGCATACGCTTGTCGCTTCCGATTTATTTTCACGTCACCCGTGCGCCCGCGTAAGCATTCGGGCACGAAACCCACGAAAGCGGATATCATAAAATATTGAATACAAACGGATTCAGGCAGGCACGAGCAAGTTCGCCCTGATAAACTCGTCTCAACTCACATCGTAGCTGTAAATCGTTCTAAATCCATTAGTGCTAGTCGAAAATGTCTTGTTTGCGAAAGGTGTTATTACTATACTTCCACGTACGCCGACACGACAAGACCGAGAGAGCCGTTTGGGCGTAATTTTACGAACCATCGCTAATTGCTACCGACTTCTATACGAGAACTAAACACCGGCCCACTGTTACCGTTTAATTGCGAAGAGGACAAATGGCGAAAAGCTGTGAGTGCGAAATTACGTTCGTATGGAGTATGTAGAGTTTAACGTACGTGACCGTTAGCGGATAAAACTACAACGAACTTTCGTGTAATTTACGTGGTTTCCATTCGTTTCTCGATCGTATTACACCAAATAAACAAACGTTAATTAGAAAAAGTTTTTTTCTTTTTTTAATCAAAAAATCTAGACAATGACAAAATTAAACAAATTGCAGTGTTTTTCTCTACATTGTCCTCTTTTATTTGCATTATTACCATGATTACAGCGTTTTTTTTACAGGTTTATAGCGATTATTGACAAAACAGTTGAATTTATTTATCAAATTATCAGGTTTGGCCGAAGTCTTGTAAGTAAAGCAATTACTTCATTAACACTAACAATAATGTGTACATTTTAGCTGCACAGGATATCTCGATTATGTATCTTACTACTTTATAGAAGAAAAACTGCATAGTTTTTATGTTGCTTTGTTAGCAAAATAAGTTCTATATCTGCTTGTAAAGCAGCAGTATATTATATGTGTACAGCTTGGAGTTTGTTCCTAACAACCAGCACTACTTTTTATATTTTATACCTAAGTGTTCGGCTATCTTTTTGACATGAACTCTCTACCGTCGTCTTGTACCAAATCTTATTCTCAAGTGTTTTGCTGAATTAACACAAGGGATTTGAGTATTGCTTATTTGCGAGGAAACACGTTGACTTAGTTTGTTGGTGAAGTTTACATGATCAGATTTGTTTTCATTCAATACTCCAGCTTGGCAAATCCATCTTGGCCAGTCAGTTGCGCAGAAAAAGGAGTGCGACAACAAATCGTTGAATATTGGAGTATTGGTGGAAAATGACGTTGTCTCTCTCATTCATTGTGCGTTCATCGCGCATATGGTTCCTCACGATAAGATGGCGCATTTTATATCGAGGTCCAACATCAAATGCATCGACGTCAGTGTTATTTCTGGTTATTCTGTGGTATAGCGCTCATTAGAAATGTAGTATATATGTCAATCTGTATAATTCAGGTACTATATACAATGCCTAGGCAATGTATAAAATACTTGGGGTATCTAGGCAATGTATGTAATATGAAGATTATTGTCCCTTAGATACTCCACCTAGGTAATGTATTCAATTCCTAATTCATAGAGTACCTGTTGGTCGACCGGCAATGTGTAAAATAAATAGATTTTGGTTAAATTTTTACTCATAATAAACTTTTTTATAATCTATACGTTATTGTACAAAAATGGTCACCTAGTACATTTCTGTAACTATAGTAAAATCACAATTAAATTACATTAAACTTAAAATTTTTCTGGGTTAACTAACATAATGTCATTTGCTTATAATTTATAAATAATCAAGTAATAAGTATTAAAAACTTAGGAAACAAAATAATTCTATAAAAACAAGACGTAGATCTACTGCCTTCTCAGAATTGAGTAAGTTAAAAAATATATTTATTTGTTCTTACATAAGGAACTATTGTGACATTTTGAAGTGCATAAAATCTTATTTTTAAGACATGAACACTTTTTAGTATCACAGTGTTTTTTGCAAGTACATTTAATAAATCCTTGACCTGCCCCCGTAGATTGCAGATTCGCAACTGTACGGAGCGTCGTTTCTTGATTAGGGACATCTTCTTTTTTAATTAGTTCTTGACGACAAACTGTAAACTGCTGTCTTGAATGCAAATTCTTTGCAACACTTTGCTTTGTTCCTATTTTATAAAGTTCGTCATCCGTTTTTTGTAAGACTACAGCTAGTATATTGCGAGCATATAGCGTTAAGCATTTTCTGAGCTTGCTCTGTTAAATTATCTTTGGAACTGATGCGGTTCTGTACAGCTAAAGCATTTTTTAAGCATAATGGGCAAACAAATTTAGAACTATAGCCTTCTGTCATATCTTTATCTGCAGCAGCACAAATAGCATGAATGGGTCTATTGCACAAGACCTAGTACAAGAGTGGGGAATCCAATGATTGCTCACGTTCTGATACGAAGTTCAGAACATCCAAGGGTTGTTCATGTACCTCAGAAGGAAGACCTTCAACATTCGCAGGTTCATCAAGATATCGGTACTTAGGATAGTTATGTGTTCATCGTCATGTTCATCAAACGCACTTTGAGCAGCAGCCGCACCCTGTTACTTGTGCCTTTTACACACATTGCCGGCTTCGCATTCGGTATTTTATAGAATACCTAGGCAAAGTATAAAATTAATAATATGTCATATATTACCTAAACGGTTTAAGCATTCTATAAATTACCTAGGTATTGTATAGAATACCTTGAATAGATTGCCTTCTTCTTAGAAATATCTTCTTAGAAATACACAATACCGTAAACTTCAGCAGCTGGAAGATTATAAACTTTTTTATATTTTGAAATAAGCAATATTTTATTTATTATGTGAATGGAATTTCCGTTAAGCACAGGTAAATAAGTAACTTCAAAGTATTTCAAGAATTTTATTGCCTATTTTTTAATTGTTACATAACAGGAACATAAAAATTTAAACTTGTTCGGGAATTTTTTCTGGCAGGTATGTAAAGGACCTTTTATGTACCTGCCTGTTATATAACTTAAATATACCTAAATTGTCCTAACCATCATATTTAGATGGTGCGAAATTGATCGCCTTCATCACTGCCTTCCCTAGAATTTATAACTAGTTTCCTCTTTAATTTGTCAGCTATGGTAACTCAATTTACAGCAATAATAATCATAACCATCACTATTAATTCCTATACGTATACGAATACTTTTGTTGAACACTGTATACGATACGCACATTCCGAAATATAATAGAGAAATGAGGTCCGTAGATAACGCCTACTCTTTGCTACGGTGCATCTTACCTTCACCTGCCAAGATAGATTTGCCATGCAGTACGTTTATAATTTTCTGTTATCTTCATCATGATCCTTTCCAACGGTCCAGTACCGTATGATGTCTGTTTTTATTTCTCTCAGATCAAAGTACGCCTCTTCTTCTTTTACTTTGATGATTTTTATGGCTAAAATTTTAAGAGTTCTGTGTATTAAAGTCTTCACTTCCTATGTTATACTATACGGCAAACAATCTTCTCTTTCAACGATTTCTCAATTAGATCTATAATTTTGTGTACTAGATCGATGGTCAATACAACGTTTTTTTCTTTTATGAGAAGTTTCATTCTCTTGAGTTGTAATTTCTTTCAATAAATTGTCGTAGTGTTTAGAAATGTCAGGAAGGAGAGAAATGAGCTTGTACGATGTAGTTTTGTGGGCTTAGATATCGTTATCCTCCACACCTTAGGTACATATTACATTGTCTTCAAATATGCATTGATAAAATTGGTCATCTTAATAATAGCTTTAGATTGAATTTGTTTCATAATGAGGTGTATACAAACCCAGAACAAATATCTATAGAGACTAAAAGAAGGGACAAATACAAAGTGGTTCTGAATAGATAACAGGCATCTGGAAACAATTTTGCCAAGCATTACTTGCAGGAGGAAGCCGAAATCAGACAAGGTGTAAATCAGAGGAATGAGGGGGAAGAATGGTCCAGAAATCCAGTGCGCTGGTAGTTGATAATTATTATTATTATTATTGCTGGGCTGAGGGGAGCGGCCCCTCTCGTTACCGCAACCTATAAGATCTATGGTAACTTTAGCAAACCAAACGTTTAGGGCAAATGTAGGTCCTTGATGAACCTTAGTATTGCCCTTAGGTCTTGAAATTTTATGTCGGTAGGTGTCAAGAGAGTTTTACCGACGCAATTGCACAGTATATGTTCAGCTGTTTCTGACTCGTCGTTGCAAAGTCGACAAGTTTGATCCTCAGCTTGTCCAATGTGGAAGAGATGGGATTTTAGGGGCGCATGGCCGGTCAGGTAACCTGAGAGCGTCCTTAGATCCCCTTTGCTGAGGCATAAAACCTCTTTGGTTATGTTTTGCGACGGAGTTATCATACTCTTCTGTGACGTCGTCTGTGACCTGGAAGTTCTTTCCAGCGTAAGGCTACCTTTGAGACCTCCCATCTGTTGATTATTTGTTTTAGGTGGCTTTTTGTAGTCCACAACCAGGTTGGGATCCAATGAAAGTCGTTTTCGCTGCCTCTTTGGTCAGCTTTTCCGCTTTCTCATTGCCCTCCATGTCTCTGTAACGTGGAACCTACCATAGGGTAACATCATCGCCCCTAGCGAGTTTTCTCAGGTTGCTGGTACACTCTCTGATTAGTGTGGAGTCACACGTGTAGGCCTGAATTGCCTTTAAGGCGACCCGACTGTCTGTGAAAATGTTTATGGATACACATTTCTGTCCCTTCTGTAGGTTCAACGCGGTGCAGAAGTTTATAGCAAGAATTTCTGCTTGAAAAATTGTTATGTCCGAGCTGGGGCAGTTTAATGTAGCTATTTGGTCCACTGATGCCCATACCTACTCCAGATCCAACTATCTTTGAAGCATCGGTGTACCAGGCTAGGGCTCCTCTTTTTAGTTGAGGCCCACCCTTCGCCCAATCAGCCCTGCTTCTAAATATGACCTTACACGGCTGGTTGAAATTGTATTCTGTCGGTATAAGGTCCGTTTTAATTTCAATCAGGTGATTTAGACATGGGTCCTTGAGGATTTCGAGGTGTACTCTGAGGTTACCCTGCATCAACTTGAGCGAAGAAACTGTTTTCAGTGATAAGGCACTTGAAGCTGCTTGCTTTTGTACATATAAATTATAAATTCTATTCTATATATAAATGGAGTGGTATGAGACCGAGTAGGGCTTCCAACGCAGCCGTCGGACAACATCTCATTGCACCCGTTATATTAAGACATGCTAACCGCTGGATTTGTGCAAGCTGTTGTTGTGCTGTCTTATGTTTTGTTTTTGGCCATCAAATCAATGAGGCGTAGGCGATCATGGGTCTGATTATTGCTACGTAGGCCCAATGAGCCATTCGTGGTTTGAGACCCCATTTCCTTCCTAGGAGTCTGCGGCAGATCTGGTTTGCCATCATGGCCTTTTCCTCACCTTGTCTAAGTGTGAGTTCCAGTTTAGTTTGCTGTCAAGTATTACCCCTAGGTATTTAACTTCTGTTTTGAAGTTAATAGTTCTGCTTTCAATGGAGAGTGTTTTTATTTGTAGCTTCCTTCCCCGAGTGAAAGGGACTATTTTGATTTTATTTGGATTGATGCTGAGCCCATTGCTTCTACACCAACTACTGGTGAGTAGCAGGGCTTTCTGCATTAGTTGAGTTATGATTGTATCATATTTACCTCGGATTGTGATTACCAGGTCATCAGCATACCCCTCAATCTTGCATCCATTTTTTGTTAGAGTGTTCATCAAGTCATCAACTACCAGGCACCATAGCAGAGGTGATAGCACTCCCCCTTAGGGACATCCTCTTAGCGCCTTTATAATCAACGACTCGCCTCCCAGACTGGCTGTGATTGTCGACGGATGTATATCTTTTACGTTTAGAGCCTTTTCTATGGATTCATAGGAGGTGTTATCAAAAGCACCGTCTATGTCTATGAAAGCACATAGGGCTATCTCTTTGGTTGCAATTGTCTCCTCTAGTTGATGATTAATGCCATCTTCAGCATCGGTATCATCCAATATAACTCCTCGCTTCCGACTTTTTCGTCAAGAATGTACAATCAGTACTGTCATTATCACTAACTTAACTTATATTTTTTGAAAATAAAAATACTTATATATGATGCATAAATATAACATATTGAGTAATTATTATAAACTTTTCACTAGAGTTCCGAATACTGTCTAAATTCAGTTGTCAGATGTCCGATCAGATGTTCAGATGGCCGAACATTTTTCGAAACGTCTATAATAACTGCACGAGAACTGTATAAATCGTCCAATAGCAGATCGTAAATCAGACACAGGTAATCGGCCCCATCCTCGGCCAGTCCGCCGCGCCGTTCATAACACGTTTCTCACGTATACTTACCAATAGATTCGACACGGAAAGAGAAATAAACTTTTTCCGTGAATATTAAATTCCGCTATTGGACGACTTTCAACAGTACAAGTGCGGTTATTATAAACATTTAGAAAAATTTTTATTAGAAAAATCGCTTCAGAATAATGTATCCTTCAACCATATAATGCTCTGATCCAGAAGATACGGGACATCCTGTATACATCTCTATCACACACGGTTTTATATTTGTCAGGGCCAATAACTAATGACGCCCATTAATGTGATTACTTTCTAGTAGAAAAATTATATTTCCCAGTAGTTTAGTAGATGATACGAAGTATTATGTGACTGTAGCTTAGCCCGGGTAATTAAAATCAGCGATATTAAAAAGATGGATTTGTCGGAGATAGCTATAAAGAACGAAATTTGTAATTCATTAGATGGTAATGGAATAGTATGTAGTACTTTAAAAGCTCGAGGTAAAATTAATATAATATATACAACATAAAAAACAACTGCTAATTAGTATTAAATTAAGGTGAATATTTTTACTTCATTGTATATAAAGTATTGAAAGATAAAAAATCTAAAAGAAAATTCCTGCAACAAAAACCACTTTGGTTTAATGACAGCGATGAAAAGATAAGATGAAAAGCACAATACTTAAAGAGCATCTGATTAAATAAAAAAGGCATTAACTTGACGACCTTTGTCATCTCCGCGCTAATACCATCGTTGTTTTGACACAACGGCACGGTGCACTTAGAGTACTTAGACTATGTCGTTCACTTATGGTCGCTAAAACATCATCCTCATCGTCGTCGTTGTGTTTCATATTTTACTCCCATCTGATGCTGTCACTATGCGCGCCAACAAGACGAGACCGAAACGTCCGCTAAACCCTTTGTGCTTACGGGCCACGCGGCATTACAATGAAACTTCAAAGCTTTGCAAAAGCTTCGTGTTCGCGTTGACGCGTCTGACGTTGTATGTTCACGTTCTATCATCCTCTAATTGGGAACTTAATAACGATCCGGGCCGTAAACAATTTCGTATAATGACGTGGAACAATCTGTAAAATTTTGTAAAACTTGGCACGCTCATTTATTGATAACACCTCGAGGCGAAGCGATGTTAGTTGTCGATCGGAAGCTTCATATTCAAAAGCTAAGCTTGTATCTTATAACAGTATAGTGTTACGAAATTCTCTCTTGTTAGGAAGATAATTTACTTGAAAATGTGATGAGGTTTAGAATTTCTATTATGATGTACTAACTATCTATATAAAGAAACTATTAAAATATAATTAATTATTTTACAATAACTTTGAAGTAAATCTTTTAATAACGAAAGCTTCTGCTAAAAACGGAATTTTTAATTGTGTTTAATAATATCGCAGAATTTAAGCTACATATATGTTTTAAATTATGAAAAGCTACTTTAATTTTTAATAATTTTAAAAGCATAATCCAAAATATATCCAAAAACAAAAGGCTGTTCGAAATTATAGTTACATTTAATTTTATGTTTAGTTTTATGCAGGACCCAATAACCAACCATTAATAACCGAAATTTTACCGTCGCTTTATTTTTATTTAGTTTGGCGCTGCGACTCAAAGCTTTCGAGTGTTTGGGGTTTGGGGAACGCTCCTGAAAAGTTTTAAGCCCTCGCGTGCGCGCTCACACATTTTAACGACAGCTTTTGCGTTGCTCTCGACAACTTAATTTCACTCGTTACTACTACAAACCGAGCAAAACTGTTTTTACAGGTTCTGGATACTCGAAAACTGTTCGTTTCACAAAGGGTCCTTATCCAAATGCCTGCTGTAATTATGTTCAATGATTTTTTGTTGTTTTTATATGTTCGCTTTGTGAAAGGGGAGTCGAGAGTTCTCGTTTCTATTGTATATATTTCGTATCAGTACAAAATGGCTTTTTACTTGAAAGGCTATCTCAATAACCCTAAAGTTATCATAAATATGTTTCTCTTAATGCTTGTTAAAATAATTCGTTTTCGATACTACAGTAAATTAAGAATTATTCACGATTCATTAAAGATTTTGGGGTTGCGTTTCGCTTCAATGACAAGGATACACGTTAACCGTTAGATGTCTATGAAGAGTTCTATTGAGACAGATAACACTTTGAACTTGATACTGTTTATGTTTTGGAATCCATATGTAAAACATGAATCTTCAACTAAATCGTTACTCAGACTTCACTTCAGCACGTATAAATCTTTCGCCTTTCTGAAATGAGTCTAAAATAAATATTTGTGGGTCTCCGTCGTGTCTTTTTATAATAAGACAAGAAGTATAATCGACCAACAACGTGTCGACCAATTAAAAGTAAAACAACTTTTTAAAATCGCTAATATTTCGATTGTTAAAATTACAATCTTCTTCACAGCATTTTATTGCTAAAAGATATTACAAAGAAAAAACGTAAGTCAAGCCACCATATTTTAAAAAACAAAGATGTAACTTACTTGTAACTCGAAGTGGCGTAAAATCTCGGAAATCGTCAAAAATGAATTGATCAAAAACATTATTAAAATTTAAAATTCAAAAAACACATTAAAATTTGAAAAATGAAATATCAAAAAGTTATTAATAAAACGTGGAACAAATAGACGCAAAATGCTCGACTGTCAAATGTAAAAAGGGAAAACTCTTTTTTGGGGTGAAAACACGATTCCCAAAAATTTTAAGATGTACAGTGTACAGAGAAAATTCATCAAACATATGAGCGTTAAACAAAAATAAATTTAATTTATAAAGAATCTCTAAATTTCTTAACAATAATAAATTAACTCAAAATAATCAATATAAAAGCAATTAAAAGACTAAAATAGCATATCATTGGAGAAATTTGAGGTGTTATTAGGATTGGAACCTTGTAAGTTGCGTGAATTATTATGGTTAAACTTATCTAAGGCAAACAAATAAGCATAAATGTTGCTAAGGTTCTGAGTATCTGTTTTAAAATTTACAGCATTCTGTGTATAATTGATGTGTACCATCTCCAAGAACAGCCTATTATGATAATTGCTTTCTGAATCCAAGATTTTTACATCCTTAAAATCAAACTCATGTCTGCACTCCAAAACGTGTTGGGATAAAGCATTACTGGACTTTTTTAGTCTACAGTCACTTACATGTTTTGAGATTCTACATTTCAGCCACTTACTGGTCTGATCAACGAACTTTCCATCACAACCCTTGCATGAAACAAAGTAAATCAAGTTGGATCTAAAATTATCATCAGTCTTATCCTTAAGTTTAGTAAAATGGTTTCCTAATTTGTTATCATAACAATCAATGATCTTTATGTTATTAATACATTTCAACGTTTTCTTTAACTGGTCGCTTAACCTTCCTATGTATGGAAGCTTTATTTAAACTGATCTGGTTGATATTATTAAGTGAATACGTTGAAAACAAAAGTCTGTTGACCAATTTTAGAGGATAACCATTATTCACAAAATTTGTTCTAAGGAAGATAAGATTTTCTTGTAAAAACTGATCATCACAAATATTTGAAACTCTAGGCTTCATGCCGAGAATGGTGGAAATTTTATGTTTTAAACTGTGACTAGAAAAATAATTCAAATAGCGTCCCGAGTATGTTGGCTTGACGTACCAGTTAAATTGAATGACGTTATTTTCATTTCTTATCATTTTTGTATCAAGGAAAGAAATGCAGTTGTCTTTTTCAATCTCAATTGTGAACTGAATGCTCGGATGAAAGCCGTTAAACAAATTCAACGTTGAATCTATATCATCTTTATGTATTCCAATGATCAAATCATCAACATAATATATTTTTTGATAAAACTGATGCGAAAACCCGAGTTGTTATTAACCAAAATCTCATCCAACACGAAAATTGAAATATCAAAAATATGTTTCAAGTCAAGCAAAAAGGTGTCTTTGTCCCATGAACAATGATCAGCAATCAAATGCCATTTTTCCTCCACAATTCTGTTAACCAAATCCAACGGAATGACAGTAAAAAGGCTAACAACATCTAAAGATATTAAAACGTGATCCGGAGGTAGGCTATAGCCTCTAAATTCATCCACAAATTGAAAGGTGTTAGTAAGGGTATGTTAGTAAGGTGTTGTAGTTAGTTCTATTATCAAAATTCTATTTCTTTCTAATTCACAACTTAACTTGTATTAAGAGATTTATTAAGAACTTGTATTAATCGACTTGATTTGGAGGTTGATTTTTTCAAAAGTTCCTTCCTAAAGTAACACTATTTCGTTTTCTGATGCTATTTCTGGTGAACTAGTAACGATGTTCGCGTAATCTTTTTCTAATCTCTCTTAAATGTTTTCGAAACAACTTCGTTCCACAAAACTTATTCCAAAAATCCTTTGCGGATAAATTTTCATCGTGATTCATATATTGGTTATTCGCAGACATTCCAAGTCAAGTGAAAGATAGGGACCAAAAATTAACACTTAACAGTTCTAGTCATCAAATCTACCGTTGAAGGTCTTCTGAAAGTCTACCTAAGGTTTTAGAGAAATTAAAGCCCATTTGTCAAGAATTATCTCACTATGAGCTCTCGAGCAGCTCATCGTTACTTAGGTGCAGAATCATCAATACAATTTCATTGTACAACAATAACAATTAAAGTTGCAACTTTGTTAGTTTTTATAATTTTTAATAACGAATTTATCCCAATTTTAGCGTTATGCATGTGATCTTCTACATCTAACTATTTTCCACAAAAATTAATAAAGGTACCTAAAAAATCGGGATTCTAGACCGAAATCCTCCGTTAAAATTTCATCTTGCTTACAAAGAAATATGATAGCAGCGCGGGTTTAATGCATTTTCTAATACCCCGTGTATTATTATTTCAAGAATTTCGCGTTAACTTTGTTTCAATGGAAAGCTATATTTTGTTGTAATATCGGAATATAAGCTGTAATTAATAGTTATTTACATTAAAGTTTAGCAAGTTATCTATTGCAAACGAGGAAAATTAATGAGAGCGCCTTAACTTCTGTTTCTTGTAAGAGATCTTTACGACGTGAAAGGTATTAGATTCTTCATGAAACTGCAAAATAGTTTTAGAATTAAAAATTCTGCTAAATGCAAATTCGTGCTATAAAAATCATTAATTAATATACAAGTGTTTAAAAATGGTGTTCGGATATTTTACCCACTTATAGTTTTCATCAAGATAAACAAAAAAGTCTTAGTAAACTTAGGTCCTAAAATCAATTGTTTCAGAGATATAGTTGATTTTACGTTGCTTTTCAATAAAGTTCATATCTAGTCGTTTAGTCGTGTTACCCATGCAAAACTAAACACATTTGTTGGTGTAGTTGGGTGCACCACATACACAAATGCAGAAATGGCAGATGTTTGATAAAGATTGAAAAGAAAGTTTTTGTGAAATAATCGTTTTGAATAAGTTTATTACTTCAATTAAATAACTCTGGGTTTAAAATTATACAACAAAGTTTATTCACTTAAACCGTTTAAAAAAAAAAATTAAACAAAAAACAAAATAAAAAATCCAATTTTTACAATAAATCCAACGTCTAAGGCCGCGTTTATATTGGCGAGCGAGTAGCGATGAGCGTTGAGCGGGGAGCGATGAACGTTGAGCGTTATAACGATGAAGTGTGTATATTAAGCAGAGTCGTAGCACAGCTTATTTAGTATCAGTACCGTGGTAAACATGCTACCGAAGTCAGTGCGTTTGCTGTGGTTATTAGAAAGTTCCATTTTATTTAGAAAGATTATATTAAGGAAGCAGAAGAAAAGAATTGGAGTGCATTACCTAAACAGAACTCGTTTGACAAACGGTGAATTTCACCAACTGTGCTATGATCTACGAAGAGATCCGTCTAAATTTTTCGAATTTTTACGCATGTCTATTGACACTTTCGATTATATTTTGATACGAATTAAGGACAGGCTTCGGAAGAAAGTAACTAATTTTAAGAGACCCATATCTCCAGTAGAAAGGCTTTATTTAACATTAAGGTAGGTACACAAAAATAGTGACAAGTACACTAATATTTATTGCATAAAATTAGATGTATAGAGTAATTCTGCAGACCCAGAATCTTCTATTGTTATATTTTCACGGGTCAAGCCGAAACATGCTATAATTTTCGTCACATTGACTAATTGGTACACAGAGATGTACACTGTACAATAAATTTAATTAACAACTTTAAGCGAAAAGATAATGAGCAAACGTCGCAAACCACCCGAACTGTTCTCTCTATTGGTGAGTCTGACTCGAAAAATGGTTTGCGTTTTCGCACCATCAAAACAAAAATTCAAACTTTTAACAGCAGACATGCACTTTATGTACGGTGCTGCTAATAGTAACGCTTATGAAGCACGTCGCTGTTACTCGGAAACTTATCCCAACCATAACTTACTTACTGATAAATTTTTCACAAAATTGCATCAACGTTTGTCGAAAGTGAGTTCTTTTAAAACAACTCACCACGATGCTGGTCGATCTCGATCTGTGAGTACTCCTGCAGTAGAAGAGAATGTTTTGAAAAGGGTTGAAGAAAATCCAGGTACAAATCTAAGAAGGATTTCTGCTGCAGTAAACATTAATGCCTCTCTAGTTTGGAAAATTTTACGTCAGTACAATTATATCCTTACCATGTTCAATGAGTGCAAGAACTTGTCGCTTCTGAGTACATTTCGAGAAGAGCATTTTGTGAAGTGATGTTGCAGAAGCTTGCACAAAATCCGATATTTCATCTTATTGTTTTATTCACTTACGAAGCTGCTTTTACAAAAGACGGAATTTTGAATTTTCATAACAATCACGTTTGGGCGGATGAAAATCCTCACGCTGTTGTGCAATCAAGAAGCCAGTATAAGTTTTCTGTAAATGTTTGGCTTAGTATACTTAATGACCGATTGATAGGACCAACGATTCTTCCTAATCGTTTAACTGGTGAAACTTATTTGGTTATTTGGACTCTCCAGGATAGGTTACAAATATGATTCATGCATGATGGCGCGCTTGCACACTTTGCGATTATTGTTCATCATTTTCTTAATACTGAATTTTATGATAGATGGATAGGAAGAGGAGGTTCAATAGTTTGGCCATCTAGATAACCTGATTTAAATCCTCTAGACTTTTTTTTGTATGGGGTTACTTAAAATCATTAGTGTATTCAGCATCTCTTAATAACTTGGAGGATCTCCAGCAAAGAATACAAAACGCATGTGAGACTATTCGCCAATCTCCAGAAGTCGTCGATACAGTGTGCAATTCTTTTGTACGAAGATGTCAAGCATGAAAATTAAAGAAATGATCCTTTTTGGAACAATTTCATCGGAAACGGAATTAAAAATAAACTGTCGGAATTAAAATATTGTTCGACGTTTCCATGTTACAACATTTTTAAAAAAACAAGTTCAAAAGTCACTTTTGATATTTTAACGACATAACTCAGAACTTTCTAGTTTTCTACGAGCTTAAATCGGAATTAAACTTTTCAATTTACAAGTTCTATTGTTCAATGGCAGCTGAATTCGAGTAAACTGTTCAATTTCCAATTCAATATTTGCAGCTAAACATTTCGTTTTCACCATAGTTTCTTTTGCAAACACAGTAGAAGTTTATCTACAGAATCGGGTGTTAAATTTTCCTGTAATAGTATTGTAATGTAAGATGTCAAGCATGAAAATTAAAGAAATGATCCTTTTTGGAACAATTTCATCGGAAACGGAATTAAAAATAAACTGTCGGAATTAAAATATTGTTCGACGTTTCCATGTTACAACATTTTTAAAAAAACAAGTTCAAAAGTCACTTTTGATATTTTAACGACATAACTCAGAACTTTCTAGTTTTCTACGAGCTTAAATCGGAATTAAACTTTTCAATTTACAAGTTCTATTGTTCAATGGCAGCTGAATTCGAGTAAACTGTTCAATTTCCAATTCAATATTTGCAGCTAAACATTTCGTTTTCACCATAGTTTCTTTTGCAAACACAGTAGAAGTTTATCTACAGAATCGGGTGTTAAATTTTCCTGTAATAGTATTGTAATTGTAACCAGATACACAAAGTGAAACTCTCGATGAAATAAATAATTTAAGCAACATTCTTATAATGCACATTGTAACATGTTTCGATCGTTTAGTGGTTGATCATATCCAATAGGACCTTTTTTCTAATGAAGATAATAAATAAATCTTTTTTATTGTACTTCTGATGTATGGTTCGGGAGCGAGCGTTACACCAGTTATACCAACATTATAATTATTATAACAAAATAAAATACAAAATGAAAGTGTGTTATGAAATGATACAGGTTAACTTAATTTAAAAATAACTTAAGTCAGTTTTTCAAGATTTCGAGAGAGACAATGTAGGTATACAATAAATATTTCGAATTTTATCTTTTAAAGAAATGAGCACGAAAATACACATATAAATCACAAAACAAACGAATCAAACTTGATCAACTTTTACTCTCTCTTATCCGCTCTCCTCTGAGTTCTTCATTCGAATAAACGTGGTTTAAAATCCTTATCATACGTGGGTTAAGTTGTTATCCTCTAATGATTAGTTTTCAATAGTAACAGTTTCTTGGCATAAATGGCTAGAAACAAATTTCGGAAATTTTTATTGAACCTTTGTATGTACCTACACCCAAAATATTCTACATAAACATATATCCAACATACCCGGGTGTCCCATTCATTTCATAAGTTTCATTTTACTTTTTTATCATGGTATCGGTTTTCTCTTGTCAAAGAGACAATCTGCATATGGGTATACGTTTGAATACATTATACATTTTTTTTTGCACATTTTGTTTGTTTGTATTTCTCAAATAGTAAGCGGTTTATTTATGTAACAGATTTTTTGATGGTGTAGTTTTGATATACAATTCTTTAGTCGTTAACTGCAAGGCAAGTGTAATTACTTAGCTAGGAAGACATGAATATGATCCTGCTAATGAAAGTGATTTAAATGAAGAATTGGAAGTAGACCCAATTGAATCTTTTGCAACTAATTATACAGCTAGAGATGGTACAATCAACCGCCACAACCTAGATTGCCGTCGCATAATATTCTCAAATGCTCTAACATTGGACCACCACATAGAATAGAAGGTCTTAGTATTCAATATACATTCCAAAAGTTGATGTCAGTAGAAATGTGTGTGATACAATAATTGGCGAAAGCAATAGAAAAGCTTGATGTTAATACACATGTTAACACATTAATTAAATACACATAACTGATTTATTGAAAACTAAGTCGCATCCGTTGTATCATGCTCCGATGGATCTTCAACGGGCTATTAGTTGTTTTATCAGATTATATAATGGAAATACTCGCCAGCAATGTAAGTAAACTAACAAGCAATATCTAACATTTTTAGAAAGACGCACGGCAAAACCCGAAAGTTTCAAGTGTTAGTTCTAGTTTTGGTTCTAATTTCAATTCAATCTAACATTTTTGTTATGTAAAATAAAAACATTCAACTATTTAGCTGGAACTATGGAATTGAGGTTTTAGTGGGTGTGAATAAATCTATACCTTCTAAAGAAAGAAACAGACGTCGGGGTGAACGTATGGTTAAATATTTGTATTGCAAGCTGTTTCGTGGAAACTACAACTTATAATTTGAATTTTACTATGGTGTTAGATTACAATTTATCAACATTGGGTACTGTAAATAAAATACGTACTTTTGTACCAGCCGAATTTTCAACTCCAAGAGGAAGAGCAATTGAATCATCAATCTTCGGATTTAGCAACAACATAAGTATGTGTTCATATGTTCAAAAAAGAATATATAAGTTGTGCTTATTTCCACTTCCCATTATAACATCGAAATTAACGGTTCTACAAGATAGCCAACAATGGTACGCGATTGCAACAGAAGCAGAGGAGCCGTTACCACGGTTTACAAGGAACATAATCCACACGAAAAAGAAGTCCAACACGAAAAATGAATAGTAAAAGCCAGTTTGTACTCAACATGCAGTAGATATGTCTATCAATAATCAAAAATCGCTATGAACTAATTTATAATAATTATTTTATATTATATTTATTTATTGTTACATTGTTTAACCCATTTATTGATCTGTTAATATAGGATGTACCTGGTTGTTGTTAAACGCAAGGGGGATTGCATTATTATGCATTCATTTTATTTTCGTATTTGTATAGGATTTAAAAAGGAATAATAATTGCATAGGATAATAATTCAAAATTCTGGGTAGCACATGCAATTATACAATAGCGGCAAATAGAACAGCGAGAATAAATAGCTTGCAATTCAGCCTTATTAGGAATCGAATAGGTTCGTTTTCGGCTAATTGAATTTAATGAAAAACCCATTCGGACTATCTATTTGGTAATAATCGCCGCTGTTCCCCTTCCCGCCCCAATTAATAATTCATTTAGAACCCATCGCGCGGGGTATTTCAATAGCGTGCCATCGGAGTCCAAGCTGAATTAGTCGTCCTTTATACACTGCCGGCGAGGACCCAAACCACCCATCCCACGAGAACAACGGGGCCAATTTAATGGATTTAACCGCGAATTTATTCCCGGATTCCACTATGCTTTCTAAGAGATAGGACGAATTAAGCTGAGAGAGGATCTTTAAAGTTTAAAATCATTAAACGAGTGCCGAAATGTGAACGATAAGTCGTCGTCGTCGACCGCCATCACGTGGTCGCTTACTCTTCCACGGCTTATAGTCGGAAAACTGCTTTGGGCGGTTGGGACGTATTTTCCCAAAATAGAAACAATTTCCAATAGATTCTTATCATCTCAGACTTTCCATTGTTTAAAGATTGTTTTAATAGTCGAAGCAAAACACTAGCTATACTTTATTTTATAATTCGGAGTGTTTTCAAATTGAAGCGCCAAAAAGATGGGTTGCTATTGGTCAGTTTTAAGCAAAAATTACACTAGGAAAATTCGAGATGTTGCCGACCGTCTAGAAACATTCAGGTTTAACCGCACGTCTCTCAGTATGGCTAAACCCGAATGATTCTAGTTTTGTGTTGGTTCTTGGGGTAGTGCTAGTCCTCTCTGGTTTTAAACTCGAATTAAAAAATAGAGTATAAATGATTAACTTCGAATCTGAATTCGACACTGATCTAGGCCACCTATGCAAACAAGACGGTAAATACACTGAAGATGCTAAACAATCGTTGGAGCTCTTACTGAGTACTTCCCTTCCTCAAAACTCTGCCCCCACGCAGATGCCGACTCTGAAGTAATGGACATAACCCGTCCATCAGGTGGAGTTCGCAGCATAGCTGGGAACATTTTTACACCGAACAGAGTAAGGTGGGCTATTTGTATTCTACCTTCAAGCCCCTAAAATTGCCTGGAGGGGATGGAATTCTGCCTATTTTTCTGCAAAAAGGCTTAGAAGACCTGCTCACAGTAATAATATCCCTATATATGGCTAGTTACAGCCTTAGCTATATACCCACACTATGGAGGAAAGTAAAGGTAGTTTTCATACCTAAAGGTGGTAGGCGTTCAAACGCCGACCCCAAAGCATGCAGAATGGAGTGCTTGTCACTAATCCACTCCATCCTAGCCAACATGCTTACCAGAAAGCAAAATCAACAATTACTGCTCTCCATGCTTTGACTAGCACTTTAGAGGAGGTAATTGCATCCAAAGAGATAGCCCTATGTGCTTTCATAGACATAGAGGGTGCTATTGATAACACTTCCTATGAATCCACAGAGAAGGCTCTAAACGTAAAATATTTATATCCGTCGACAATCAAATGGTGTATAGCTATGTTGAAAAGTCGGCAGATGTCCCTAAGGGGGAGTGCTATCAGCTCTACTATGGTGCCTGGTAGTTGATAACTTAATAAACACCCTAATAAAAAATGGATTCAAGATTCAGAGGTATGCTGATGACCTGGTAATCACAATGCGAAGTAAATATGATGTAATTATTAGTCAACTAATCCAGAAAGCTGTACTATTCACCAGTACTTGGTGTAGAAGCAATGGGCTCAGCATCAACTCAAATAAAATCGAAATAGTCCCATTCACTCGGAGAAGGAAAGCTATAAATAAAAGCACCCTCCATTGAAAGCAGAACTATTAACCGGAATCTGGGAAGGAACTGGGGTCTCAAACCACGAATTGCTCGTTGGGCCTACGTAGCAATAATGGTCGCCTATGCCTCATTGGTTTGGTGGCTAAAAACAAAACATAGGACAGCACAACAACAGCTGGCACAAATGCAGCGGTTAGCCTGTCTTAATACAACGGGTGCAATGAGATCTTGTCCCATGGCTGCTTTGTAAGCCCTGCTCGGTTTCACACCACTCCATTTATATATACAAAAGGAGGCAGCTTCAAGTGCTTTATCACTGAAAACAGTTTCTTCACTCAAGTTGGTGCAGGGTAACCTCAGAGGACACCTCGAAATCCTCAAGGACCCATGACTAAATCACCTGATTGAAATTAAAACGGACCTTATACCGACAGAATACAATTTCAACCAGCCGTATAAGGTCATATTTAGAAGCAGGGATGATTGGGCGAAGGGTGGGCCTCAACTAAAAAGAGGAGCCCTAGCCTGGTACACCGATGCTTCAAAGATAGTTGGATCTGGAGTAGGTATGGGCATCAATGGTCCAAATAGCTACATTAAACTGCCCCTCAGATCGGACATAACAATTTTCCAAGCAAAAGTTCTTGCTATAAACTTCTGCACCGCTTTGAACCTTCAGAAGGTGCATCCATTAACATTTTCACAGACAGTCTGGCCGCCTTAAAGGCAATTCAGGCCTACACGTGTGACTCCGCACTGATGAGAGAGTGTACCAGCAACCTGAGAGAACTCGCTAGGGGTGATGGTGTTACCCTATGGTGGGTTCCAGGTCACAGCAACATTGAGGGCAATGAGAAGGCGGACAAGTTGGCTAGAGGGGCAGCAAACACGCCCTTCATTGGACCCCAACCTGGTTGTGGAGTACAAAAAAGCCACCTAAAACAAATAAACAACAGTTTATTTCTGGTCTCAAAGGTAGCCTTACGCTGGAAAGAACTTCCAGGTCACTGACAAGCGAAGATTATGATAACTCCTTCGCAAAACAAAACCAAAGAGGTTTTATGCTTCAGCAAAGGGGATCTAAGGACGCTCTCAGGTTACCTGACCGGCCATGCGCCCCTAAAATACCATCTCTTCCACATTGGACAAGCTGAGGATCAAACTTGTCGACTTTGCAACGACGAGTCAGAAACAGCTGAACATATACTGTGCAATTGCGTCGCCAGAGGCCGACTAAGGAACAAAATTTACGATAAAACTATTTTGACATGGCAAAATACGAAAGCTTCTAGTGTTAGTTCTAATTTTAGTTCAATTCACACTGGCCATAGCCGTGAAAGCCTTCGTACTTATAAATGATTAAGATTTGCTTATCTAAAAAGGTTACCACCGTTAAATTTTAAAATCCTTATTCATAATGGCAAAATTTATTATAAATTGATGACTGATTTTGATTTTGGAATTGAAGAAATGAAGTTATGTACTAATGAAGTGTTAATACATTTCAATCTAAAAACAAATTCAAATTATGCATTAATGGATTCACAGTTGAAGAACCGTATTATGCAGATCGATATTTGAACCGCCAACAACAATAATTTGAAACCGAACGTCGTTCCAAAACCAAATTATACAACAGCTCGATGACGTTGTGGCACGAATATGGTGCTTTCTGTATACATCCCGGTTTGAATATCATATCGAACCTATAACAGGAAATCGACGCGCGATGTTAACTGACTGATATTCGTCAGTTCGTAAATGCGAACTTTTCAATCCTGTGAGCGTCCCGACGCCCCCTGGCTGACGTTCACAATATAAATCACGCTAGGTTGGATTTTCACAGGTCGTCACCGAATGGTTTCGGAACGAGATTAAACCGATAGAACACGAAAGGGAACGAGAATTCGACGTTGTCCACAACACATCGACGTAGCTACGCTTCCAGGACTTCCAGTTCACAACAGCACCACGCACATGGATCTATCCGTCCTGAAATGCTTTAGCTTTGTACGAGATCTTATTTCAATTCGTCTCTGTCTGTTTATCGGATTTGATCAGGATTATCTGGATAAGATTGCAAAAGGCAGTTGAAAATAAGAATTTGGTATGTATTTGGAAAAACATGCACAACAAAAAATATCAGACAACTCTGATATGGGACACTAAATGAAATTAATCTTGAATAATGAAAGTAGCTAGTTTACGTAAAATGTAGGCTTTTAATGTAGTTTTTTATTTGTTTTTTTTTAGTTACCCCGTGAAGAAACTTTAAGAAGTCTAAAAATAACAGAAATGTTTGAATTTTGTTTGATTTCCGAATCAATTTCTACTTCTATGAGATAAATATTGAATTTTCTTTAAGAAAACTCCATCTATTAATGATTTATTACATTTTAGATCGGATTAAATGTTTCTTCTATATCCGAACTCCTTTTACCAGTGCCTCAAGCAACATCCGCCTCAATAACATTATTATATTTGGTCTTTTAGAGTAGCTTAACTCAGTTAGCTCCCTCACAATGGCTCGCATAAATAGAACGTGCCAGTAACTAACTCGATATCTTGGCAACTTCATTACGCCGAAAATCGAATAAACGCGCTATCTAGCGGCCGACCGACGTAGTGTGAAAATCTAATTTTCCCTATGAACAGCAACGGTTAACTATTACCGACACGAGTTCGAGGTGAGATTTGCTAAATTTGGCGTCAATAAGTGATCCAATTATCGGGCTTGTGTTCGATCTATCCGTCCATTGATGCCCTCCAAATCGGGATGAACCCAACACACATTTTGTATTTCACAGTACGGATAATTAACTAATTAATTAATTATACAGTTAATCTAGTGCAATTTAGTTCAATCAAATGTAAATGGTAATGTTATTTTTCAAACATCAATCTTTCCAAGTTAATTAATTTATGTTAATTTTATTTATTCGGGTTGTATTACGTTTTTTAAGGCTAGATTTAGCTCAAGATTAAATGATTTGATTTGACATGATTTGACTATTTGAGATTGATTTATGTTGCAGTAATCGAGTACATATTTATACCGTTAAACGAATTCATTGAGTTGAATGGTTGAATGTAACGTGTTTTATAGAATATTTTATGAGTAGTTTATGAGATAGGGGAAGTAACAAAAATGAATAATTACAATTCTATCAACATAATATCTTCGGGAGCAAATAATGAAATGAAGAGAGCAGAAAGAAATGGAGAGAAATATACATAAATACAACATTTCCTCCTTTAAACAAAAATAAGTAATTGTGATGACAGAAGCATAATAAAAATTGTGATGTGGCAATTGGAACAAACATTCATCCTTGTATAAGGCAAACAGACATTTCTGAATATATCTCACTATTGAACATCAGAAATAGAATCCAGTACAGAACTTAGTATCACATCTATTACATCTATCTTAGATCTTATCATAAATCTTAGTCAATAATAAATGAAAATAGAGTCAACGATAAAAGTAATCTAAATAGTAATCTTGATCCGAATGTGCTGAATAGGTTTTTCGTTGATACTCCCAATGATATCGTTGAAGGGCTGCCAAGTGGTGTGCTTGATCCCATTCTGATATGTGAATGTGTGGATCAAATGGTAACGCAATTTCATTTTTCAGAAGTTGGTCCTATTAAAGTACGTGAGCTGCTCTGTTCATTGAAGAGTAGTCCTACACCTGATGTTTTTTCCATCCCAACTTATTTTATAAAGAGGAATGTAGACACAGAATTTGCTGATTCTCAGTTCCCTGATATATAGAAAATAGCTAACGTGGTGCCCGTGCATAAAAAAGGAGATACTACGGACTGCTCCAATTATAGGCCAATAAGTGTACTACCGGCTTTTTCCGAGGTGTTTGAGCGTGCAATGTATGATAAAATCGTTTCTCATATAGAGGGAAATAACTTGCTTTGCCCAAATCAATACGGATTTCGAAAGGGTAGGTACACGTCGGATGCTGTTGACAAGTTCGTTGACATATCCTTGGATTGTTTGGAAAGGAGTCATCATTGCATTGTAATGTTTCTGGATCTGACGCGAGCATTTGACTGCGTGTCACATCAGATTCTCTTGAGGAAACTATTTAAAGTGTATAAGTTTGCTAGTGACGCTGTTGCTCATGTCGAGTTCTACCTGAAGAATAGAACACAGCAAGTAACGTTGCATGGTGCGGTATCGAGTGAGCTCGGTTTGAGGCGAGGAGTACCACAGAGATCCATACTTGGCCCGCTGCTATTCCTGCTTTACATTAATGACTTTCCTCAGTATTTAGGTGATGATGTGGAGTGTTTGCTTTACGCGGATGACGCTAAAGAGATCTGATCTTCTTCTGACTAGGACAAGAGAGTGGTGCATTGCCAATGAGCTGTGTTTGAAACAAGATAAAACTACTAGAATGGCGATTTCATTGAGGAAGTTTGTTTTTGAGAATCTTGGGTGTATCTATTGCCCGTCCCACGTTGAAGTTTGACGAGCATGTGTGTGCTATTGGGAGTAGGATTTGTAGTGGTGTTTATCTTTTGCGTAGGATATCTAAGATTGTGGATGGAGGAGTCCTTAAAGCTGCATACTATGCCGCTTGCATTCACTCCCATATTAATTATGCTATTTTGGCTTGGGGGAACAGCCCTTCAAGTCAATATACTTTTAGACTTCAGCGTAGGGCGGGTGCGTGTGCTAGGTAATCTTGGTTATGCTGAAGATTGTAGATTTTTGTTTATTAAGCTTCAGATTCTGACCTTGCTTTCACTTTACATTCTTCAGTCAATTATATATGCACATAAACGTATTGGTCAGATGCCAACTCATGGGAATCTTCATGACTATAATACTCGTAACAGAGAGTATATATTAATATGTTCAGTATCGCAGATTGACTAGAGGGCAGCGGGGATCGAATTACATGAGTCAGGTTTTACATAACAGGCAGCAAGCTGGCGTTCGTGACTTTACGCTGGCCAGTTTAACGTCTAAGCTCAGGTTGTATCTAATTGTAAAGGCGTTCTACTCTGTTGACGAGTTTTTGCAGAGTCATGTTGTAATATAGGGAAACGCTGCGTGTTCGTATAAATGTGTAATAAGCGTTAGTAATAGTAGTGGTAATGGGTTTATAACCCTTACCAATTATATGATGTAATCTCCATTCTTTTGATTTTTAATTATTAATGTTTTTTTACGAGTGTAAAAGTACAACCTTATGGGACAATAAACGATTATTATTATTATTATCACATTTGTGATTACATTACAGTAGTTGAAAGACGTAGAAGATTTAAACTCGCTGGAGGATTCTGGGACATTGATTGCATTCTGGCATCAGTGATAAAACATTAGATATCTGGAGTGTAAGAAACAAACTTGTACAACAGATAGTTGTGGTTGCTCTCAAGAAAGTGAGTGTGTATGCAACACTATAGGAACGCAGAAAAGAGATCATTGGTACTCTACTTAAGAATATTTTCAAATATGTTCCTATTTTGGATACTTTTATCATATTAATATAGACATCTATCAAAAGTGTTAGTGAGAACTCATGATTTCGCACTAACACATCTATCTATTAGTAAGTAAGTAGTAATTTTTAAGAAGATTGGGAAGGTAATTCCAATGTGTGGTCTTAGAAATCAACATCAATTTGTAACACTCAATTCACGTCAAATAGGGTGAGTGTATTCTGTCAATAATAAGACAAATATTTTACGAAATAATACAATTGGAAATCCATTGTGCAAACTGGAAGACATTTTAAAAGAAGTAAAAATATAAGATTAACTTTAAACAATACCGTACATTAGAAATCCAACATGAGCGTTAAGGCGTTTTGAAGATAATACATATTTACATATGTACTTGCATTACATATGTATCCAGAGATACGTAATTTCTCGACTTTTCCACTACAAACTAATCAAAGCTACTTTTTCAAATAGTGTTATTTTTTACATTTGTTATTATTATTGATACAAGTTGCTATTCGTTAGTATTACATGTTGTTCGTTTAAACATGCTCCTATACGCTAAAGAAGGAATGGGACAAATTATACTCCCTGGCTAACTGGTAATACTAGATACCTAATGTTGCTTAGAATTAGGGATAGATATGAATAGTAACAGTAAACGAGTCTAAGATTATAATTATTACAGAGATGTAAGAAACACAAACGTTTTTAGATATAAAAATCCACCAAACATGAACTTTGCAACCCTCCTTACAAAGCTTTATATGATTATATGTTATTAATAATCTTCTCTCTGTAATACCCCATAGAAGCGCGTCGCAGCAGCACAAAAAATGCAGGTTGCACAAAAAATGTTGATGGGTTTTCCTATGGTCATGTTATGGAAATTATCAAAAATCTTTTTTGTAGAATAGCTTGTTATCATTAACCTTTTTTAGCTGAGAAATAATAACAATAGAATCTCGAATCGGATGCGAATGGATTTTCGGTTCAAGCATAAATGTATGCATAATATAGGCCATTTATTTAATCATTATTTATGAAGTATTTCATTTATGGTTATAACAGCTCTTAAACTATTGAATGTGATACTAAAACATTAAATCAACTGGATAGAATCATTTAGTAAGCATGATTTTAGTTTAGTAAGCATCGTCTACTACCTTATCCTGCTGCACAAAAACTTCAATCGGTAATTTATGAAGATTTATTTCGAAACAACTTACTAATGGAACATCTAAACTAATAAGTGGAGTACCACAGGGATCAATACTGGGTCCTTTGTTATTCGTAACATACATTAATGATCTACCGTTTAATGTCCATAGGATAGAAGCGACTAAAAGATATGCTGATTTCTGGGAAGTTAAATTTTTCAACAAGTTGCCAGAAGGAATCAAAACTATGGAATGAGGACACTTCAAAAAATGTGTGAAGTTGAATCTGGTCAAGAAAGCCTACTATGTATGGTCTGATTATATGCAGGATCAATTTGTGGAGTAACAAAGTTAATTTGCTATTGACTTTTCACTGTAATACTGTATTACTTAGGTGATAAACATTATTATTATTATTAATCAGATGTGGAGCCTTACTTAGAATGCTAATAAAAATTTCAACTTAACGGTTTGGCAATTAACCCCAAAGATATGACTATTAGGAACAAATTACATATATCCTTAAGTAATTGTAATCATTGTAACGAATACCAGAATGTCCAAAACCATTTTATCGACCGTTTTGGAAAGTTTTGGGGATTGAGAATATGTATTTTTGTACTAGAAGGCATTAGTTATTAATTGTATCAAAATAAAATAAAAATTTGAATATGTATTTGTTTTTTGTCATGTAAATGTGAGCTAAGTGCGTTTTGTTGGACTTATTTAGCTTGCTTCGTTCTGTTGGATCTTCACTTTCGTCCACAGGCAATTTAAGGCAACTAGTATTCTGAGAAATTAGTTTACTTAAAAAAAGATTTTTTTAGCCAGGATTTTTGACATGAACAATCTATAAGAAAGTTTACTTTTCACACTGTTCCTAAAAATATCAGAAGATCTATTTGATTTCACTAAGTGGTTTTACATAATTATAAAGATAAATGATATAAGTAGGATTTATGCAGAAAATCTTAATATTTTTAAATAATTTAAGATACACAAACAAAATGATAAGAAACGGATTCGAAGTGGTAACTTACACAAATGATGTAGATTTCTATAATCGTAATATTTTTTTGCTCTATAAATTCCATTCTGGAAACATTTAATATTCGTATTCTCCAGTTTATGGCTAAGTTAAACATTTTGTTGATTTTTTATGTTAATTTAGGCGAAACGCGTTGCTTTAAAACTAATTTACCCCATTTATTGAAGATGTTTAAGTGAAATTTAATTATGTTGAACCACCTTCGTGTACCTTTTCGAACTGCTAATTGATTTACATAAAGATTTGAAAAGAACAATGTGCTTTTAGCGAGATGGGCGCCTCCACATATCGCATAGATACTGACGGAGTTACCTGGGCCGAACATTTCCAGCAAAGTGGATTGCTACAAATAGTTCTGTAAGATGGTCTTTGAGATCTCCGTATTTGGTGGTTCTCTAGGTTACTTTAAAAGCGGATGTTTGTAAAGAACCCATCACTGACATGAGGGTTTTTACACACAAATATATACGAGCGTATAAAATTGGTGAGACGATTCAATTGGCCGATATCTGTGAAAAAGTGATGTAAAATTGGGTCCCAAGAATCGTTTGCTGTAAACGTGCTCGCGGTGCTATAGACGTGTACACCTGGAATAAATTTCAGTGCAATATCTAAACTATTCTGTTTTCAGTTTCCTCTTCTCGCTCCGCCTGCGATGGTCATGTTTAACATCTTGCGCTGTTCATAATTTTTTATTTGCGTTTAATTTTTAATCATCGCTTTGATTTATTATTTCTAATTATTTTTTTATATTATACCACGTTGTAACTGTACCTCCATTTTGACAACTTTTATTAATTTTACAACGTTTTTCATTTTTAACTATATTTCAAAAATTTTTATCAAATATTTTGTTATTCAAATGTAGGTCTGTTAACTTCGTTTTTTGCCACTTTCGGCTGAAGATGAATTTGTAACTTCGAAACCGGTACCGATTTATATTTTAAATAAACGCAAGTTAGACGTTTTAGTCACTTTTTCATTGTTTAATCATTTTTTACTTGCAATATGAATAACAATCTAAATTATTCTGTTTTTTTTAAATACTAAATTGTTATGCCCTTATTGAAAAACCCGACTTTAAGTGTTTGAAACTGTTACTATTAAGAAATGTATACATGTGTATTGAAGTGATTTCGAGGCATTTAATTTAGAATTGATCATGCATTATATGTACATATATTTAATATTGGTTTAAATTTTAATATGAAACTGCTTAAAATCTATTTCAAATTCAACATTCATACTTATTGTATTCGTTTTTCGAAATAATAAAAAAATAAACAACACAATGAACGAAACAAAGAAAGGAAATTCAATTAAACGTGAACCTGGGTACGTTTCCGATTCGTACACATTAAAAAACTTTACGCGATCTCCAATTGAGAAACGGTTTAGAAGTGGAAAATGGGGGCGATTGTACGGAACAAAGTTGAAGCCGCAACAAGCAGCGAAAAAGTTTAGCGGCTCTCTTCGGTTCTATTCCCGTCTGTTCTCGTGAATAAAACACCAACGAAATAGTACTACGTGTAGCACTAAAACCGTAGTAGGTACTAAAGTTTCTTCTTCGAAATGATGATCGAAATAGTAAATATATTGAAAATATTATAAATCAAAACTTGTTATTAGAAATTTCTTAAACCAGTTTTAAGATATCTTTTACATAATGTAAATTTCGGTTGAGTTATGATATAATGTACAAAAATAACTTAAAGAAGTCACGACCACTTTCTGGAATTTTCTGATAATTTCCACTCGACTTGGTAATCGTTTCATCTCGTGTGATAATTTACTTTGACACAATCACGCTTTGATGATTTATTTTTTTGTTTGTCGAATAATAACACCTTTAGTCCGGTTTCTTGAAGTTTACATAACGACCTTTGTTCTTCAAAGTATTGTCGCTTCAAATCACTTTTACGGCTCACGTAGCAAATTATACCGCAATTAAGAAGTTTTAATTGCGTTCGATAGAATTTACAACTTGCAACGTCATGAGGGCAATCTCAACATCGGTCGATTAAAATTAACAATGCCCAACAAAAAGTTTATTTCCATTTCACCAACTAATTTGTGCTCAATAAATTCTATTATAACTTCTTTTAAATTATTATTTTATTTAAGTTTTTTTTTCAAATCATCTTAAGTGGAAATTATGCATATATACCCATTTTGAATTTCGAGCGAGGCCCCCAAATGCATTATCTAAAAAGGGTGCTTGTGCACTATGTAGGAATTTTTGTGTATCCACTGTATGGGTAGCAGACTCATGAATTTTTATCGGTGTGATGCGGGGTCGCAACGTCAGTCGTCGAGGAGTAATGCAAATTTGCATTGAAAACATTTCGGTTGGGGCCCAGAGTTCGGAACGAACTGTGTGCAAATTCCTGCCTTTACGTGAGATGAAAAGTATACCAGGATGTTACTCGAATTTGGGCACCCCTTTTCTTGTCTGCGGATGGAAATTTAAACAATAATAAAAGAACCTTTTTGTGTCAAACCACACAGAAATGTAATAACTTCTCGGTATATTTAAATTCACGAATATGTGAAAAAAACATTTTTTTTTATATTTTGCATAGCGCAATAATATAATACCTAATATATACTAATTAGTCAGTTATTTTTAACATTTTGGTGCACAAAATTAAACAACAGAATGTTTTGCAGTTGTCCTAGTAGTCCAGTGTTATATTTTTAGAGCAGTTTTCGCGTTACTGCTCGCATTAGGTCACTAAATCGAATGGCTTCATTCTCTGAAGGCGACGCAGGACATACTCATTGCTGGATGGTCTCGATGTTGGGATGATCGTACGATCTCTTTTCATGTTTAGATGCAAATAATGCAATTTCTGATGACACCAATGCTACATCCAAGTTGCGATAGAGAGTAGTGTTTCTTACGTATCAAGAATTCACTATGCACTATGCCCTTAGTACTTTGTTTTGGAATCTTTGAATCAGACTTGCATTTTTCTTGCAGGTACAACCCCACAGTTGAATTTCGTATGTCCAATTTGGTTTTAATACTTGCTCGTATATTAGCAACTTTTTTCTTATCTATGATAATGTAGATTTTCTGCCAATAAGCTAACATAGTTGTCTAAATTTGATATGAAGTTCTTTACGTTTTTTCTTGACATGAGCTTTCCATTTGAGTCCGGCATCTAGTATCATACCAAGATATTTTGCGGTGTCGACGTAATGAACTACCTTGCCATATCTGTGTACTGGGACATTTACCATTTATTTGAATCGCTAATTGCAGTAATTTAGCAATTTAGTTTTGAGAAAAACGAAAAAAATTTATTTTTTAAATATGGGCACTATTATTGCAAACTTTCTTCTGGCTAGTAAAAATATAAACTATTATCAGTTGTTTTTATCATAGATCATGAAAATAAATTTGTGTAATTAATTTTTAGTGAGATTTAATTATCAAAATCTTTTTTCAGAATATCTTTTAATAAACAGTTTATTCAACTAAATACAAGAACAAAAACTAAACTTACAATGGTAAATACCAACTCAAAGATACATTTCCTTATTACATAGTAGACCAATCAAAAATTTAATTCCAAAATATGGCTATTTCTGGAGAATCTTCATTTTGGCAGGTTTTATAGCAACTTTTCCGGAGGGATTGCTCAGTTGCATTGGATCAGTTAAATGTTAGATAATTTCAAACAAAAAGCTGCTAAATATGTCACCATTACAGAACTCCTCGGCAACCACTACACCTTTTCCATTATCCTTCCAGTACGAAAATTGGTGAAACTTGCTAATGTTGAATGGTACTCTTGTTTTCCCTTCCTATATCTCTTCTAGAAGTTTAGACAGAAACAGCAGTCTTCCTATACAGTTTGGGTCACCAGTCTTTAAAATTTATAATATCCTTTCCATCTACTACGTGAATCACGACTTTCTATTTTGAAGTAGAGTTTGCTATTATCTCTACGTGCTGTTGTAGTGTATAAACACGATCATACTTTTTTAATTTTCGCTTAATATGGGAAAAGTTTCTGTCACAAGGTACAAATGAGTGTTCTCTAATAGGAAAGTATTGTTCTATTTTGTCAAATCTACCTATATCTTTTAAATAAAGACACATTCGAATAAGAATGTTATTTTTGTTCTGTCCAATTTTTTGGCGATACCCTCATGATATATAAAATACACAACTTCACCTGTCGTCATGTTATGAATTGGTTAATTGTCTTAAATAAAAGAGATCCTGTACAGGAATTTTAGGTAGTTGCAAATTTTGCATGAAGTCGAAAGCTAATGCTACAACATTACTATTTCCTTCTTATAGTCTTGAGGTTCCTGTACAGTCGTATAAAACTTTTTGCTACGTCTTTTATGGATAATCATGCCACAGCAGCTCGTTTAACATTTTCGCTTATTGTTAGACTTTTACTACTTATTTTTATTGAAAGGTTTTCACACGTGCAACATGTATCTACTTGCAGCCTACCAAATTTAAGATCAAATCTCCTTCTCTAAATAGTTTATTATAATACTCGTATTTCGTTTTAGTATTTGGAAATTTTTGTTGAAACATTGAATACATAGTTTTCACCGTTAATTCTGAATTGAGGTAGTGATATTCCTTTGATGAGTAATGGGACGCTTTTACAGGAAATGAAGAAATATGTTCGTGAATTCTTATTAAATGTTTCCCTGTTTTATCTTTAGGTGTCATGCCTTTTAATAATAATTGCTGAAGGCGCTGTAATCGTTTATTACTTATTGAATGCAAGCTTAAAAATGCATTTTTACATATCATTCGTCTTTAATTCATTACCAAAACGTAATATTGAAATGTCGAATTACGCAATTCTTCTTTCTTGCTGGGCGTATTTGTCCGCGGACGACGTTGAGCTAACTTCTTTATTTCCATGTACCCTTGTAAATACAGATCTTGCTCATCTTTAGTCGCTAAATTATAGAACTTCGTAAAAATTTCTAACTGGTGGTCATCATCAATTTTCTTAAAACACTGTAGTTTACAATGACAAGGTGTTCCAACATACTTAGCATCAACAACAGAACCCTTGTAATTAACATACTTTTTTGCCCTTAACACTAGAATAAAAATTGCACTTAACCTTAAACTATTTTTTCTTGCGATGAATGAACTGACCGGCTATTTTTTATGATGGTTCTTTTATAACCATCAGAATTGACGACACCTCTTTTACGTTTAGTCCCAGTTAATTTCGCCATAATTTCAAAAATACACACTTTTAACCGACTTAAAACATGCAAGAATCACGAAAACTATGCACTGCACAGTTGAGATATAAGTCATTGACTAATACCCTTTCTGCACTCAATTATGAATAATTAAGGCGTTTTAAACGCATTCTGGTATTGAAACATATATCGTTTCTGCACCCACCAATGAGAAATGATATAGAGTATACGTTTTCAAGAAAATCTCAAAATGGCCGAAATACTGACTTGTATCTTTTCTGCACTCTCGATTCATTTGTATTTGATTTTATTGGCGATTGTTTGGTCCAGTTTTCGATTGAATTTAACACAAATTGTAACTTATTTGCCGCAACTTCTTCACATTCTGCAACAGTCAAGATCGCTGTGTCATTTGCGAATGTAGCTGTTTAAGTTTATTTAAGATTTTAAGGTCGAAAGTGTAAAGTAAGTACAGAGTTGGGCCGAGCACAGTTCTTTGAGGAACGTCGGCTTGAATTACATGTAATGGTGAATAAGCGTTTTCGCATTTTACTCTAAAATATCGATCAGAAAGATAAAATAAATAGTAAGTTAAGAATAATAAGTCAGTGTAGATCGCTGTGCTAGGTTGGTTGGTTCGCCTACCCGATAATATACTTTATTAACCCTTTTTTCAACCCTAACTTCTCTTCTATGTTTACAAAGTTAACTGATATATTATGCAAATTTTAAAATATCCATTGTTTTACCAATTGATTTATTTCATAGCGAATTTAACAAAGTCATTCGATCCAATCGAGCGCATAGTGTCTACTATACCATTACACACAACATTACTTCCGGAGCGGTCAATTCCGGAAAGGGTAATCGCCATTCCTCCCACGCGAACGACGAACGTAACAGGTTAGATTCCCCGTAAATGGGAGTGGTACGATCAGACGTGGCATTTGACACGCCATTAACGCTGGTACGTGTCGTTCTTGATCCCTTGGACAAGATAACTAATTCAATCATCCCTACATTTGGTATCCCTACACGATTGCCTTTTAGGCTTTAATATGTGGATAATAACAGTGTTCCTTAAATTCTTTTTCAGTTTTTGTAATTCAACTTAATACATAATTAAGGAAAAAGTAAAGAAAATTTCGTACTATTCGGTGATAATTTTATTTTACTCGCCCGTTTTCGGTATTTATAATACCATCCTCAGGAGATCTTCAAAATGGGGAAACTAGGACGGTGTAATATGAAATAATTAGTACCCTTTCGATCTTCGTCTATCTGGTGGTTTAGGAAGGTAAGCGCAGTTCCACGTAAATTAGTCTTTGAACTAAATTCAATTGATCATTTAGTCATTCTATTCCTGGGTTGTTCTTTATAAATGTACCCATCTCATACGCCTCAAGTATTTCTAGTAGATGACCTATATGACACTTATTTTGTTGATGTAATAAACTAGTATTGTTCACATCATGAAAATCATGGTTGTGCTCCATCAAATGTCTACTAAAGTTAGAATTTATTCTGGTTTTGTGTTCCTTTATTCTAGTGCGCAAAGATCTGCCAGTCTCACCTATATAAACTGCTCCACAAGTTGCACAGTCCAACTTATAGAGTCCACTATTATCCAGTTTATCTATGACATTTCTGTTTTTAGCTAGCATTTTACCCAAAGTGTTATTAGATTTGAATGTTAAATTTATGTCCCTGCAGACAAGGGACAGGTTACTGTAGTTTTGAACCAATCCCAATATGTTAATAAGTCCCTCTCATTATTATCTGACGCCTCCACTTAAAAGGTGCTTAAGTCAGACCCTACCTCTTCAATCCAGAGGAAACAGAACAAGCTCTGCAAGGAATTGCTCGATAAAGAATACATCTCTAAGCAAATATATAGGTCTTTAGTGTGTTATAATGGTATTGCTCCGAAATGTTATGGCCTCCCAAAAATACACAAAGAAGGGTCGCCGTTGAGACCGATTATTTCCTTTGTCGGGTCTCCTACTTATAGGTTGTCTAGCTACCTGGCTACTATCTTGTCAGCAGCCCTCTCTAATAGAACCACCTACAATATCAGTGACTCCTTTGCCTTTGCTGACGAGATGGGAAGTCTTACCTTGCCTCCGGATTTTGTGTTGGTGTCTTTGGATGTCGTATCCCTTTTCACTAACATCCCCCTACAAATGGTGATTGATAGGTTATCGGCGGAGTGGAACTTAATACAACCTCACACGGAGATCTCTCACGATTTGTTTATCAAAATCGTCGAGTTTTTATTCGATTCCTCGGTTTTCTCCTTTCGTGATAAGTTCTACAAACAAAAGTTCGGCACACCCATATACAGTCCTCTCAGTCCTATCTTAGCCACCATTATCATGGACTGGATTTTAGGTGGTTGCATTCCTACGCTTCCATTCCAACTGCCCTTCATTTACATATATGTCGACGACATTATCTGCTGCGTTCCGTATGACAGATTATTGGTTGTGCAAAGGGAATTCAACTCCATCAATCCCTACATCCAGTTCACCATCGAGACCGAAACTGATAATAGTGTTCCCTTCTTGGACTCACGTGTCACTAGAAAGAGTGACCAACACGTTATCTTAGATTGGTATAGAAAGCCCACCTATTCTGGTCGCTTCATCAACTTCTTCTCATGCCACCCTATCCAAATAAAAATCAACACCATTAAAGGTATGAAAAATAGGGTTCTTCGCATTTCAGATCAGGAGTTTAGAGATCGTAACCTTAAACTCTTAGCGGATGTATTCTGTAACAACGGTTTTCCTCGTTCTTTAGTTAATAGAGTCCTTCACTCTCCTGATAGGCCAACCCGTAACATCCCCAGTCATAATAAAGTTCACAGCTTGATTGGTCGATTACGCACCCCCCGGATGACGATTTGCCCGTAGCACTTCCTACTTTTGCTAAAGTCCCCTTCATTCTCGAAATCACTGACAATTTAGTCAACATCTTCACTTCTTCTTTATCCGTTGAAGTTTGCGAAATACACCTGCAAACCTCCTCCAATCGAACTTGGTCTACAACATCGTCCCAATATCTTAAATCGAGGGTGTCCCAACACACTAGAGATTATGCTGCAAAAAAATCTGGTGGTACTGCGCTTGCGGAACGTCATGTCTCTACGGGCCATAAGTTTGACTTTGATCAGACCACTATTCTTTGCAGGGAGAACTTATACAGTAGGAGACTCTTCCTCGAGATGTTTCACATTTTCTCCTTGCCTAACACAGTCAATTTTAGAACTGACTCTCAGTGTCCTATCGAGATTTATTGTCATCTGATTGAAATGTCCACCAATCTGTCGGTAAATTCCTTCAGGTCTGATTCCTCCCTGGGTTCCACCTTATTGTTCACCCTTTGGGTATCTCCAAATTACATCTTAGGAGTTTATTAGTTATTTATAAAAAAAAATTTAAATTTATCTGGTTTTCCCAGCCTCACAGCCTTTTTTGTTCAAAAATTCTTTACCGTGCATGTTTCGGCCATTTGTCTTGCCCTTTTAATTTTGTTTAATAATCCCCCTACCCTGGTTGTGTTCCCTACAACCAACATTTAACCTTTGCATCGGCCTTCTACCGTTTGTTAATTTCGGCCTTAGGGTCTTTAGTTTAATAAATTTTTAATTAAATTTATTATTAGGGCTTAGTGCTAATTATAAGGTCCGTTTTGTAAGTTTCTGGTCCTTGACATGTTTCCTTCCTTTTCTTCCTTGCGTCTTAGATGTTTCCAACAACAGCGTCATCTACTCCATCTGTCGAGTGTCAACCTGGTAACTTTTGTTCCCTTAAGTTTTTCCACCAGAGACAGTTGCCGTCCCTTGTTCGATCGGTTTCGCGCCTTTTATTGACAGTTCTTCTTCATAAAGTTTTGGGTTGGTAATGGGATTTGGAAACGAGTCCTTCTTTTATTGGTGGTTGATCGCGTTGGTGGTTAACCACGTTGTCATTAATTTAATTAGTGTTTTTGGTCTGGATATCATCTTCCCTTTTATTGATGTCTTTTTGGGGATTTTCAACATCAATGTACTAACGTAACAGTTTTTACATTTTAACCTCTAAATGTAAGTGTCACCATGTAGTTGGAATTACGTCGTAATTGTCCCTGTATTCTTTTGTAGTGTACCCTGATGAGGTTTTTTGATTCCTTCCCCGTTTTGGTAGTTTTTGCGCAAAATTCGTTTCAGTTTCTGCGAGAGAAATTCATAGATCTATATATAAGGTTGTGACATGTCAAATCTTGTTTCTGGTTCCTTCTTCTAACAAGCTTGTCAATTATGTCTATAGGAAAACCGTTACTCATAGCTATCTGCTTAATTGTATCAATCTCATTGTTCTGATTGTTCAATCTTTCATTATTAAGTTCAGAGTTGACGGCTCCATCAGTAAATGCTGTGTAGGTAGCTATTTTGTGTGTGTAATCATGAAAGGAGTCAAACGGTATAGTCAAGTCAGTGTGTGTGGTTTTCTGTATATTTCAAAGTTGAGGATGTTGCTCATTTTAGAGATTTTAAGGTTGAGGAAGTTCATACTATTATTCTGTTCAGATTCAAGTGTGAATCTTAGGTTGTCATGTATTGAGTTTAAATAAAGATGAAGTTTATTGATTACTTGAATCATCTATATCCAGATTAACAAAAATGTCATTAACATATCTAGACCATGTGACAATGTGCTTATTATATGGGTTCTTATCATCGTTTAAAATTAAATCATTCTCGATTAAGTTAAGAAAAATATCTGGCATTAAACAGCTCAGTGGAGAACCCATAGGTAATCCTTCTGCGAATTTATAGATCTTATGATTAAAGAGCAGAAATGCTGTTCAATACATATTTGAAAGAGTTTATGTATATTGTTAGACAACGCATCATCCTTCAAATCGGCAATCAGTATCTTTTTAAGTAAATTAAGAGTTTCTTTGGTTGGCACATTGGTATAAAGATTAACAATATCAAAAAATAACATAATGAAACCTTCGGGAAGTTGAATCGTTTTTGGTTTAGAAACAAGTTCAGATCTATTATTGATTGTGTGGGTTGGTTTAAAGATTTTTGTAAATAATGTTTACAAAATTGGATCAAATCTCTCCATTACGTATTTATGTCCCTTGTTTAAGAAGTCCATTTCTTCCGATTTGAAGACTACTTGAAGAGTTACTCTTTGTAATCTTAATTTGTGAATTTACTTTTCAATTTGTATTAGTCTTGTCATAATAATTGGTTATTTTATTTGTATATGCTGTTTCAACTTTGTTTTTATACGTTTTTGACGTGAGTATAAAGAAAGAGAAGGATTAATAATATGCCAGGAAAAGGCTGTCTTTAGAATTAATAATATTTCACTGTTTTACTTAGGAACTCCTGAGGATGGTATTATAAATATCGAAACCGGTCGAGTAAAATAAAGTTATCACCGAATAGTACGAAGTTTCATTACTTTTTCCTTATACGAAAGTGATGATAAGAATTTTCTCATATTAACATATAATTGTTCTAAATTAATAAAATAAATTATAATATTTTGATTTTGAATTGAGTAATAATTATAAAAATATTTAATGAAGAGAGCATTTGTATATTAGTATAAATCAAAAGCAGGTTGATTGGCAACATCCTGCGGACAACGACATCAGAACGGCAACAACTCCAGAGCCTAGAGAATCTCTTTCGTCGTTGGTACTGTGTTAGTTGAGCTATCTCACTCAGACGGTACCAGTTGGTACCATGCGAGAAATACGTTCTCTCGGACACGGTCGTACTGTTTTTTTAACAGCGCGGAGGTGTGCGATTAAGGCTAGCGTAAACCGAGTGAATTCTTCTGGAATGCTTCAATACTTCGTTATAAGAATTGGAAAAATACTTAGATTAATAACAAACATTGATTTAATTTTATGGAGAAACTATAAAAAGATATTGATTCACAAAATTATAAAGAACATTGTATTATTATTTTTTTGTTTTTTATCAACCATCAAAACAACCATCCAGGTTAATTTATTACATCAATCCATCTAACGGATTGCACAACGTTTAGACATCACTGAATAGAAACAGAAAAAAAATAAAGACGTTAATTACAGCGCTCGCAAGAAAGAATGACTTGCGATAAAGATCATCCATCCTTTTAGCTAGCAAGATTCTGCATGTAACAGTACTTGCCAGCACTAAAAGCTATCCATTATGCAAATTTCAATGCAAATATTTTACACGACACTAAGAACGATCTCTAAAGCTCATCCAACTAAAGCACCAACACAAATTATAATAAAAAACAATTTTTCAATGAAATGATAAAAACCTTTATCAAATATGATGCCATTGAGTTGAAACTTTATAAAACACGATAACTAACGCGAATTGTACCACGCAAATCGATAACAATAATATTTGTATAGTGGAATCGAAACAGCGTGCATATTTTCAATGTTTGTCGGCGCATTGCATGAAGATAAAGCCATAAGGTTTTTAATTTTGGTGCATAAAGTAGATTTAACTGGTTCAATACCATTGGAAAATCGCATCAAGAGCTTTTTTTTCGAACCTAAATGGAATGTAACATTTTTTATATGACTTGTTTATTTAGAGAAATTGATGGAAACCAGCAATTTTTTAGGGATATTTGAAATGCATTTGTTTAACTCATTCTGTTTTCCAAATACATTGTATTTAATACAAAATTCACCTACGTTTATGATTTTTTTATACAAACTAAGACTAATAGGAAAAACGGTTTAATGTATAATCTTTATTTATAAGTATATTTTGAAATTTCACTACAATGCTCAACGCATATAATTCGTAATGTTTTATTTGAATTTGATAATGGTATCATGGAAGAGCTTGGTTATTTACCCAATCTCTCTTGTGTAATTACCTGAACCTGAGGTAATTCATACGGACCATTGTGCCGACAGGCAGTAATCTGCATTGCAGCAAAATACCAGGAATAATATAGTTCGCCTTTTCCACGCACGTATTGTGGGAAATCCCGATAAGCTGTATTTAAATTTCAGGCGCGCCACACTGCCTCAGAGAAAAATAATGGGCCGCCGAGGTTGGTCGTAGGTACATTTGCATTTCGACCTTATAATTTCTGTTTCGTACACCACAAATCATCTCGGCAGAATATAATCCAACCGTATGTGTGGGTAGACAAACATTTCAACAAAACGATTACAATAACACCAGGGATTATAATCGTTTAACACCAATTTCAAAATGAAGTTTAATTAAAAAAAGAATAGAGAATGTAATTTGAAGTTTCGATATTCAAATCTTAATCCTTAGCAATAACTAATCATAAATAAGAATATTATTATACCGATTGCTACGCGATCATTGCGGGTTATAATGAAATGTGATAATGACAAAGTCCTTTTTGTTGTCCACACCCAAGTCCACACCATAAAATGTATAAAAGATAAAAATTATGGATATACCTTATCTTTGAAAATTTAAAAACTTTTAAAACATATTAAAAATATTGAAAAGATTTTGCTAAGTGTACGCATACTTTCTCATACTAAAGAAAATAATGATGTTTACAAGTCCTAAAAATTCGATTAATTAGGCTTGCTTTAAATAATAAATTTCCTTGATACTTTTCGATTTGATTTATACAGCTTTTAACGACCGATTATTAGTTCAATTATGGAATGTATTCTAGTTATTGAAACACAGAGAGCATCTTTGGTCTCGCCTTAGTGATATTCTTACACTTGCCTGTATAATCTCCCAGATTTTTGCAGCGAAAAATGTTTAGGCGTATTTAGATGAATAGAAATTTTTAGTTTTTTAGTACTTGAAGATATCCATAATAGGTGCAGGTTCCACATAATAAACTATCTATTTCAATAGCTCAATAAAATTGTTAAAATATAATAAAACAAACATTTTATTACACTTAATTACAATGTATTAGGGATTTACTGTAACATACGACTTATCCTAACTTTTAAAAATTACGTCTTTTAAGTGACCGCCATCAACTTCAATGCACTTTTCAAGCTGGACAAGAAATGATTCATGACACGATAAAGCAAAACATGATCTATTCGCCGGACTTCTTCAGCTATACGGTCGTTGAGTTCTTAGATGTTTTCTGGGCGAGTTGCAAAAACCTTCGCCTTTGAATAACCCCACCGAAAAAAGGGTGGTGCAGTCAAGTCCGCGGACGTCGAAGGTCAATTTAAATCTACCAATCGTGAAATGAGTCGCCCACTAAATACTTCTTGCAAACCTTTCATAGAGTTTCTAGCGGTATGTGCTGTTACTCCATCTTGCTGGAAAAATAACGCAATATTTAGTAATCCCCTTCTTTCTAAATCAGGAATTAAAAACGTTTCTTAAGAACGCTTATTTCCATCTTCAAAAAAAATGGACTAATAATGCCAAATGATCCTACCGCACACCAAACAATAACATTTGGATCTAAAATTCTGTTTATTAACCATGCCGTTCAAATAAAAGTTTGCCTCGTCACTCATTAAAAGATTGTGAATGTCTCCTCAATGTAAATTTAAAAATTCTTGGCAAAAAGTTAATCTGGCTTGTTTATCTTGATAACTAAGATGTTGCGCCATTTGCTATTTGTATGGATAAAATTTTAAGTCCTTGTGAAGCATTCGATCTAGGCTCCCTTTTGATATTCCCAAATTAAGGGATTGCCTATTAGCACACCTTATGGGACTTTTCGTGAACGCAATTCTGACTCGTTCAATATTTTCAGGAGTACGAATTATTCTTCGACGTCCAGGTTTCTTCAAATTTTGCACAGAACAATTTTGACGCCAGTGGTAAATCCATGACATAACAGTTTTACGGTTTAGAGCATGATGAGCCCCTATTGTTGTTTCCAAATTGACGACAGAATGCACTCCTTACTTCTGTTATTGAGTTACTTCTTATGTAAGTTTCTACGCAAAACAGTCGTTTTCGAACTGAATACTCCATGAGGATTAAAACTATACATTGAATTAAATTAACTAATTTATTAGAAAAGTGACGTTTTACGAAAAACAATTTTATTCTAGTTTTGTAACAGGAGTCTACTCGATTAATAACATGTTGATTAAAATCCCAAAGGCCATAGAAGATAATGATAGAAAGAAAAACGAACTGACTTATCTCATATAGAATTTATTTCAATATCAAAATAGGTAGTCTATTATGGAGAACCCTGTATAAGCTTGCGTCGGGTCCAATAATGACATATACTGCTAAGGCGCGAGCGAAGACAGGAGATTTTGAGAGCAATAACGGGAAACCCATATTGAGGTCAGAGAAGAAACATGAATAGGCGGGAGGAATGCGAGACGAAAGAAATGGAATGAACGTAGGAGACTCTAACACGAGCTTGTTTACGAATGGAAAGGAATATATAGCTAAAGATTGCAGACCAGCATTCAAAAGGCTGTCGTGACGATCTCAAAAAAGTGAAAAGATAGATGTCCATATAGTTATACATAATGGACATCTTCAAGTATCAAAAAAACTAAAAATTTCTATTTACCTAAATGCAATCTATCGCTTCCATAGATTAGATCATCCGTCCGCATCACAAGAAATGCTATGGCTTTCGCAAAGAAGATGAATAACTACTTAGAGTATTGCTCGATGGATAACTGCGTTTTCTTTGCTTACCTGTCCATCATAGATTTTTTGCGATATTAGCTTTGAAGTGAAATCAGGATGGCCTCTTACTCTTTTGTATTTCGCAGTACTTACTAGCACATCTTTATAAAAGCCAACCAATAATAACTATTCACTAGACAGATATTTACTAGACGAGAAAATATGCGTACGTATCACTTTTTGCTCTAATTTCTGCTTATTAATAGCATCAAACGGAAATCCACAAATGTACTTCATTCAAAATGTGAGGTATAAAATTATAGTACTAGTACATTTTATTTTTATATTGGTTGTTGGTTTACATTCCTCAGTTATCATATCACTTTACTAATCTTCTCTAAAGTTACTAGTTATACTTTTATGGGAAACAACTTTGTCCCACTGCTTTTTCGTATTTTGTCCAAAAGTAACTTATAGCCAGTATACTACAGCAGTTATCATAAAACACTGAAAAGTTTAGATCTTTTGGCGTTTGTAGTGCTACTAATATCTAGCAAGTTGTCTAATTGATTGCTAATAATATTATCTTATGAGCACAAGACATTTTGATTTGTAGTCCCCCATTTCCTTTTTTTTATGTTATATTGTTTTAGCATAGTTTGACCTTTATATGGGATAATTTGTTTATCTACAGATAAGTATTGCTCTATTATGATAAGTTACTTTATTCATTTGATTTCAAGAGTGGTGATGATTAGCCCACAACTCCCTAGCCTGGTGATGGATTTGCCACCTTAAAGCGTCCAAGCATACTCTCTCCCTGCTTCAGAAGACTACATGTTATTGTATTCCTCTTTCTTGAGACGGAGAAGAGACCTTCCAGTTACAGAGTATCCTCCTCCTTTATACGGGTTTGAGATCGGCATTCCTGTTTAAGATAGGCTATAGGCAAGATAGGCGCAGTTTCAATTAAGTAATTTAACTTAAAATACATATTGAAAGATAAGTTCATAAATATGATGATGATAAATATGGTAAATAGGAACTTTTCCAATTTCAGTTCTAATAAATTACATTTAATCCCATTTTGGACAAATAAAATTGTACAGAATAAATTCATTTTATGTTAACTTCGCAATCTTAAATGTGCAAAGTTTCTTCAACTGATATTATGAGAAGTGAAATTTGCGTACTAAACTTTTTCAATCTTTTAGGGGCCACCCTAATGTAAATGTGCAGAATACCATAGGGGATTAAAAATTATTTTTAGAGTGAAATCAATACCTAAGCAAAAAGTAATATGCATAATAACTCGGAAACGTTTGAATTAATTACTAATTTAACCTACTCTGTTTCTCTTACATATTGCATTGACTATCCGGGACACTCTCTATCATCGACTTGTTCATGCTTTTCAATTTTTTGCTTACTCTGCCACAGAAAATTATGTTTTATTTACATAAAATGTATTGCGGTTTGAACAAGAAGTCCGTAAATGAAGCTAGTAACAGTTATCGCTAGGATTGGAAAATGAAACAATGCAAGAAGCACTTGAACATCAACCTAAACAAACATATAACTTTTGTAGATACCACCTCAAATTATTAATTTCGATACTAGAAGCCCTACAATAAATCTGGTTACAAACTGAAAACAGAAACAGATGCTTTCAAGAGAATTACACTGAAAGAATGAGTTCTGAATTAGTGTCTATGATTAAATAAGTGTCTATTTATCTATAAATATTTATATATTGAAGGTCTGTAAAAAAAGAAAATTCGTTCGACCCAAAAGTATTATATATAATTCGGACGCGGTTTACCATTGATGGTCTTAATGGAAACTTCTCGAAACTACATCGTTTATGCTTCTCTAGCGCACACAATGTTATATTTTCTTCCACAATATGGGTTATCTCTAAATTGCTATACCAAACATTTCTTATCTATTATTTATGAACAAAAACTTGATTTAAAGATAGAAAAATTTATTGAGTAATCTTAATGTAATGTAAAAAGCCCAAATTGTTGCAATAGCGCCACTTACACTAATAGTGCATTTTTAAACAATGCGGGGCAAACCAACCGTATCAAGTAACGTCATATTAAATAAACATAACTATGACTAATTGTCTGAATGTTTTGTAAATGGTGTAAAACTGGTTACAGTTTTTGCCAACAAAACTAGAAACCTTACCGTATAATGACTACTTCATTACATCATAATATTGTACACTGTACATATTAATCACCTTAACTAATTCAAAACCTTTTTGTGCTGTTTTCCACTTCAAATTGGTTTCACAATTATACATAACTTAGATAAATTGTTCCACTGTGAGTATTACTATTTGCTGAAGTCATAAACTGCACTAGCGTTAACGACGTGCGTGGTAATGTTAGACTCAGTATTGTTGGTAATGATTGTAGTGCAGTATCAGAACTATCTGCTTCTAGATACTCGTTTTTCTTCTAAATTTGTTGTACCTTTACAAAACCATTACTTTTTGAACAAGTTTCTGTAAACCTCACATTGGAACCAATTGCACCCTGGATTAAATATTTTGAAGCAAAAAAGTGCCTAGAAGACCAGGCAAAAATATTTAAATATCAAGAATGAATAAATCAATAAGGCAGATGTAGCCACCAACATATCAGATCCAGTCCGCTGAGGAAGGTATTTAAGCGCAGAACAAAATTTCATAATTTAATATGCTCAAAAATTGAGCTTGCTAACTATGAACATATTTAATTTTCTAGACTCTGCATCCAGAAGAGAAAAGACTAGTACGATGATAGTTATGGACACTATACAAAATTTTAGAATTTAGTCTCACTTTATTACTTCATTTATAACCAAGGAGTTATTTACAGCTCAAGAAGTAGATTAACGGTTCTAAGAACAGGGAACCTCACTATACAGTGTGACCCATTTGAAAGCGGAGCACCCTCATAAAATCTGTACTTATTACCCGATTTCAACAATTTTTTTTGAATTTTAGAGCTTAAGACACTGTACCTTAGGTCAAAGAGTCGTATTTTTTTTTAAAACTAAGGCCTACTATTTCACTTTTTAGGTGCAAAAAATGAAGAAATCATACTAGGAAATTTTTTACAAAAAATCTGAGTACACCACTGCATTAAGCGCCTGAATTTGAAATGGGCATATACCAAATTTCATCAATAATGGTTACAAATTAATACCGTTCAGATAATTGGAAAATAAATAATTTTTTATCAATTAATTTCATTGAACAATGAATATTCACTGTCATGTTCTAGAAATTAAAAAGCGGGTTTCATGCAAATATGAAACAAATTTAAGAGATCATTAATTGGGATTCGTAATAGAAATAATATAACGATTCATTTCTTTAATCCACTAGACGTAGATATTCATTAAAAACGTTCCTCTCTTGTATTAACAAGAATTTAATTTATTTAATTAATGTTGATTGTTCCTTTGTGAGTGCCTTTGAAATATGTTGAATCAGAAAACATCGATTTGCATTACAACGTTGATTAAAGTCTATCTGAATGACCGTCGTTAGAAGATCGCATGGGTATGTGTACGCTCACGAGTGAGGATGAAGTCTGGTGCCTTATGCATATTCAACAGGACGAGAGAGGGATCCGGAAAGGTCTGCAGTTTCATGACCAGGGCTTAGTGAATAGCATTGAAAGAGGATTTCAGTGCAGGCACCCTATAAGGATTCCCAAAACACGGTTACCTCCCCCAACCCTGTTGTCTTTTTGGTAACAATAGGTCATCGTCTTTCAGTAAATTTGCAAACTACAGTGGTTTGCAAATTTCCCTCTTATCTGTCCCAAGTTTCGTCTCGCTTACAAATTTTCGATTTAGCTAAATAAAGCAGGTCAAACAAATTTGTGTTTGAGCCGAATAAAAAAATCTGAATAGCAATTTTATAGTTGAATGGTTTTGATGGCGTGGCGGGCTTTGCGTATGGAAATGAAGCGGGACATTTGGCTGCGGAGAGTAGCTGTGCTAGGGAATTACGGTAGATAACGTTGTAACGTTTGAAACGCGAACCGGGGTTTTGCTCGTGACGATTCGTTCCTCTCAGAACACCTTTAAATATATGAAATCCCAACGGGTTTCACCGGCAATGGATGCCCACCGTGAAACTGCAAGAAATTTCTTTTTAAACGACGATCGCATTACTTGAAAATATATGGAGGATTTAAACATTTCTTAAACTTTCTGGAAGCTACATCTAAATTAATCGCGTTAAATTCGTTACTTTTTACAGATTCGATTTGTTATGAAACAGAGATCATAAAGTGCAGTAATGTTTTAATAAAATCCTGGCAGCGCCGTCGACGGAGGACAAGGCGTTATGTACGTTTTTCACCCCTCAATGTAGGGTGGGTGTGGAGGCATATGGGATTTTCCGGAGGCGATACCCGGGCGAGCTTGCTCACGTTCCTAGAGAGAGGTGTTATCGTGTGCGTTTCCTCCGGTATGGAAGCAGGGCTTCCGCGTGCCTTAGCCGCTTCATCATAAACACGCTGATATATTATCGCACAGTAAATTATGTACTCTATGGCCCGGCAACAAAGGAACTCCGTTAACGGTCTCTACGGCGAAGTTATTACGGCGGCGCCGATAACGTATGGCTTTCTATCTCTTGTGTATACAACAAAAACTACCCTTAGTGGAGTGTATGTAAAGGTGTAATGCAGAGTGAAAGAATGAGTATTAGTTTGTAGGGTGTTTATTAAAAATTTAATGAACGGAAAATTCATTCTAGAGTTTAGTTGGTGTATTTCATATTTCCGAACTAGTTCTTTGGGTTTTGTAACTCCACAACACATTATTATTTATTAATTAAGCTGTCCTTCACCTATATCGACAGCAAAAAGTCAATTAAAAATGTTAATATATGAAATATGTTATAGAAATAATTATTGGGTAAAGCAGCGATACATAAAGATTTATTGCAAAATCGCAACTTAGTAATCTACAGTTGAAATAATAAATGATAAACCCCGATAAACAAAAACATAATTACAAAAACTAGCATTTACTCTTTAATTATAAAATTAATGTGAAAATAGAGAAAAAAAGTAATAAAATGCAAGTTATCCCAGAATGTTCCTTATGATCAAGTATAAGAAACGAGTGCAAAAATTAAATTAACTCCCACGGACTTATTCCCAGTCAACAACTACTCGGCTAATGACTTCTCTTGGTAGATGGCCAGACTGACGCTCGTTCTCGACTGATACTAACAAAAAGTCGCGGTTAATTTCATCCGACTGACCGCAATTAATTCTCCCCTCTGCCGAAGAGTCGTCGGAACAAATTACCGGCATCAATCACACCCTTCGTGGGCGGCAGAACGTTGGGGAGGATTGCCCCGAAAAGTTTTCCTATTAAAACTTTTATTGAATTAAATCTGTCTGAGAATATGATTCGGCGTACGTTAATCTGTCCGACCTCCCGATATTACAGGACATCGGACCGTTTCCGGCCATCTAAACTGAAATTGAATCATAGTCTTGTGCTTAGGTGGAATTCCCTGTACGGTTTAAATGAGGATCCATAACGAAATTAGTATTGCGGATATATGACGTTATTATATGGGGAATTCTAAGTAGTACATCTTGGGATTAATTAAGTTAATACAAATACTTTTAAGCAAATATAATATAATACAATAAAATGTCGATATAATGGACCTCGTTAAAACGGAATTAACGGATACAACGGACAAAATATTTTTAAATCATTCTATTAATATCTATTTAATACATCAGTATGTTCAGTCATTTCTCAAGCTGCTCTATTCCATGTTCATAGATAAACTGGTTGTGTTTCCCGAGTTGTCTATACTATGTGTAAATCAAGGAAACTAATTTTGCTAGAATGTTGTATATTTTTATTGAGCTAAAAGTAGAATTAACACTGAACCTAGAACTAGAAGTATTCGAGTTCAGTCGTTTTAAGAAGTCTAGTGTTAGTTCTAGTACTAGTGTTAAGAAAACTTTGATTTTTTTTTAATTTTGATGTATATTTGGTTACATATGTGCAAGATATAATTTTGTATTTTGCCATATATATTAAGAAATCACGTGCGAAAAAAATCTCTCACTCTCACAGTCATTTAGTCAAAACATTTCGTATCGTTCATTCTCTTTCGTTCTCGTTAATTCATTCATATCTTGTAATACTTCATCGTTTAATTAAAATATCTCTTCCTTTAGTTGAAATCAACAACAACTAGTTGTAAAAATATTATTTGAATATTTACATTTTGTTCAAAATTAATAAGTGTTTCGTGAACCAGCGTTAAACCCGTTAATAAAAATTATTAACAAACAAAACAACGAGTAATATAATTGAAATAAAATTATGTGTATTTATAGATGGATGGTTTTTTTTTTAATTTTCAGCTCTACCGGTTTCGATTGTACATTCAATCATCCTCAGGAGTACCGTCATTAAACATATTTTTAAAAAACATTTAAAAAAAAATTTTAAATTCCTTGCCATTTCATGGCGCATAATGGTGCAAGGAAAGCATATTGAATATTATTGAATTAATAACAAGATAACAAAGAGGAGAAGAATTAAGTAATCAAGAAGATAACAGCTTGAATAACAAAGAAATATGTTTTTTAAAAATATGTTTAATGACATTGCTCCTGAGGATGATTGAATGTACGATCGAAACCGGTAGAGCTGAAAATTAAAAAACCATCCATCTATAAATACACATAGTTTTATTTCAATTATATTAAAATTGAGATGGAAAGAAATAACCAAATGAATATTAAAACAACTAGTGTTTGCTCTAGTTTTAAATTCTGAACTAAAATGGTTCTAGTTCTAAGTTTAGTGTCAGTCTAATGCCAATGTTAGTTCTAGTTTTAATTGTTATTCAGCGTTATATTGTTGTCTATTTTTCATTGAACTAAAACTAGAACTAACACTAGATCTAGAACTAGAAAGTTTGGCCCGAATCTTTCTAGTTCTAGGTCTAGTGTTAGATCTAGTTTTGATTGTTATTCAACATTATATTGTTGTATATTTTTCATTGAATTAAAACTAGAACTAACACTAGATCTAGAACTAGAAAGTTTAACCCGAATGGTTCTTGTCCTAGGTCTAGTGTTAGTTTCACTAACACTAGACCTAGGACTAACCTAGACATAGAATAAGGCCGTTAAGGTCAATCGATTAGAAAGACCGTCTTTCAAAAAATCGATAATCTAAATTAAATTAGACGGATTAGTAACGTTTTCACGTTCGAAAATTGTTTAATTTTTGCAATAATTAATGTAAAAGTTTAAAATTGCCCAGAAGAATTGATGACCTGAAAATGAAGATAACTTTAAGATTTTTTTGCAATATGTGGAAAAAAGTTTTCTAAGAACGGGTTGTAGGGTTTTAATAAGCAGTTTTTCTAGTTTTATAAAGATATTTCATTAATTAACAGTTATTAAAATTGCACCTGCTAGATGTCTGCAATGTTAGGCTTGCAAATCGTGCAGGGTCAATTGGTGTGTAGAATTTCTCCTAAACTAGAAGTCGAATAATCAAATTTCGAGCACCATTACTTTTCTAAACTCAAAAACTAGCGAACTACACAGGATTTTACAAAAATATTCATTTTTGACGAAATGGTACCGATTTTACAAGAAATGTCATATTTATTGATAAAAACTTCAGATAGGTTTAAAGATAGAACTGACACTACACCTAGTTCTAGGTCTAGTGTTACGTGTATTTGTACTTGTAGCAGCAATGAAAGTACGATGACTTCCTTTTCTTGAACGACTTTGACTTCGCGAAATAAAGAAATTAAAGTTTGTTAATAAATTATGGACGTGTTTTCACCTTGAAGTTCAAGCACATTTCTTATGTATCGAGATCTTTTTATATTTGTGTATTTGTTTTAATGTAAACATGAGGCCATCAAGGTGTTGCTTACATTAAGCTGAAAGTTATTTCGTAATGTTTCTTACAACTGCTTCAGTGTGATTTCAGGATTTTCTTTAACTTTAAGTTCAAAGAAACGGTGATATTCATCTATAATTTTTATTTTCGCGCTCTTCTCTTGGGTTTTCTTCTTCTTCTTGATTTTTTACCCATTTGAACTTTTTGCAGTAGCGGCGTTTTCGTTTGGTGCTTCCTTTTTCTTAATATAAGGCATTTTCTATATAGACAGTTTGTTAACGGTGACAATTTGTAATTGATTAACGTCATTTTGATTGTGACTAATACCAATTTGATTATGACAGTCGCCAAATTGGTTTTGTTTAATGCCATTTTGAGTTTGATTAGTGCCAATTTGAACTTGAAATGGTATCATCAAAATAAAGAACAACATTTTATTCAAAATTAATAAGTGTTTCGTGAACCAGCGTTAAACCCGTTAATAAAAACTATTAGCAAACAAAACAACTAGTGTTTGCTCTAATTTTAAATTCTGAACTAGAATGGTTCTAGTTCTAAGTTTAGTGTCAGTCTAATGCCAATGTTAAGCGCCCTGCACACGATCAATATCAATATTAGATTGTCAATAAAATATTGTCAATATGGCCAATAAATATTGACAAACTGTAATTGCCTCAGACTATTAATATTTATTGACAATCTACTTTGTTTTGCGTTGGCAGTCAAAGATGTCATGGCATGTTTGCATGTGTTAATGAACCATCCGGGGAGTTAATAGCACTTTCGTCCATTAAAGCATATATGTCTGAATTCATTATTACGCGATATAATCCGTAATATAATCCTACTAACGTAGGATTTTTGGAATGGTTTTCGTCAAACCATTCCATCAATATTTTTAATATTGACAATATGTCAATCCTTATATATTCACACGTTCAATAATATTGTCAATACTCATATATTGACAATATATATTGATCGTTGGAAGGGCGCTTTAGTTCTAGTTTTAATTGTTATTCAGCGTTATATTGTATATTTTTCGTTGAACTAAAACTAGAACTAACACTAGATCTAGAACTAGAAAGTTTAACCCGAATGGTTCTTGTCCTAGGTCTAGTGTTAGTCTAGTATTAATTGTTATGCAGCGCTAGATTGTTGTATATTTTTATTGAAGGAAAAGTGAAACTAACACTAGACCTAGAATTAGAAACATTCGAGTTTAGCCGCAGAAAATGAAGATAACTAAGATTTTTTTACAATGCATGGAAAAAAGTTTTCTAAAAACGGGTTGTAGGGTTTTAAAAAACAGTTTTTCTAGTTTTATACACATATTTTATTTATTAACAGTTATTAAAATTACACGTGCTAGATGTCAGCAATGTTAGGCTTGCAAATCGTGCAGGGTCAGTTGGTGTGTAGAATTTCTCCTAAACCAGAAGTCGAATAATCATATTTCGAGCACCATTACTTACTACGTAGGATTTTAAAAAACTATTCATTTTGACAAAATGGTGCAGATTTTACAAGAAATGTCATATTTGCTGATAAAAAAACGCATAAAAATGGTTATAAAACAGACAACTTTAGATGGGCTTAAAGTTAGATCTGACACTAGACCTAGTTCTAGATTTAGTCTCAGTTCTAATGCTAGTGTTAGTTCTAGTTTTAGTTGTTATTCAGCGTTATATTGTTGTATATTGTTCATGAACTAAAACTAGAACTAGAAAATTTAACCCGAATGTTTCTAGTCCTAGGTCTAGTGTTAGTTCTAGTGTTAATTGTTATTCAACGATTGATTGTTGTATATTTTTATTGGAGGAAAAGTAGAACTAACACTAGATCTAGAATTAGAAACATTCGGGTTTAGCCTCACGACTCTTACTGGGTATGCCACCTTGAAAACCCGAAAATGAAGATAATTTTAAGATCTTTTTGCAATGCGTGCAAAAAAGTTTTCTAAAAACGGGTTGTAGGGTTTTAATAAGTAGTTTTATTTATTATTTTATTTATTAACAGTTATTAAAATTACACCTGCTAGATGACAGCAATGTTAGGCTTGCAAATCGTGCAGGGTCAATTAGTGTGTAGAATTTCTCCTAAACTAGAAGTCGAATAATCAAATTTCGAGCATCATTACTTTTCTAAACTCAAAAACTAGGGAGCTACATAGGATTTTTAAAAAATATTCATTTTTGACGAAATGGTGCCGATTTTACAAGAAATATTGATAAAAACTTTAGATAGGTTTAAAGTTCGAACTAACAATACCTAGTTCTAGTGTTACTTGTAGTGCTAGTATTAGTTCTAATTTTAGTTGTTATTCAGGTTTATATTGTTGTATATTTTTCATTGAATAAACTAGAACGTTATTTGGACCTATAACTTGAAAGTTACAGGTTTGCCGATCAGAGATTCAAACAGTTTAAAGTGCAAATACACTCCCTTCCCCGTATTAATCCGTTATATCGAGGTTTTACTGTAGTTTCCACATGTTAGTTAGGTAAACTATCTAGTTAGAACCAACGGTTCATTAAATAGCAAATAAATTAACGCAATAATGATTACCGATCGATTAACTGCTTGAGTAATTTAGAGTTATTCGATACAATTATCAAGTTTAATAGCACTGCATCCATGTTATCTTATTAAAATAATAAATCGATAAAGAAATCGAAATTGTAATCTACATATAACAAATATTGCATAAAAATTCAAATAACGACTATATCAAAAATAAAATAGAAACAACAGTTTTTATTATCCTTGTTTATCGTGTGTTGTTATTGGGTATTCATTTACAAACAGTAAAGCGATTTGCATATAAAATGGAGTTTATTTTGTTCATGTCATTTTGTTTTGTTAACTATCAAAATATTGTATTTATTGTTTACTTCGAATACATACCATATTTTATTATTTGCCGATTTTGCATTAATTTTAGATTTCTAAATAAATTCTAATAAACATTTCATTTTGTTTCAGGTAAGAAGCTTTACCAAGAAGATCTTTTCTACTTTATGTTAACATCCACATCATTAGATGCATCCAAAAAGCAAGTACTGATCCGGTATATGTATAAAATGTTTTTATTTTAAAAAGAGGTTTTCTTGAAATTCATTTTATGTTGGGCTCAAAGTCATCAACTAAGTTTGTACCTGTAATGTACAGAAATGGTGGATGCGCCGTACTTATTCAAACTTAAAACTGATCGCGAAAACTCGCAAAGTCGGGTTTTCGTCGTCGATCTTATTTAAAATTCCCTAACAAGTCGAATTTCCATCGAAACTTTTCGGAATATCGCACCGATTTATCGCTTTTAAAGCTAGTAATAGATTACTACGTAGGCGACATCGAGGTCAGGCGTGTCCTTTATTTGTGAAACCGGAACGTTTCGCAAACTCATCTATCAGTAGGCGACGATCCTTGTGGATTTCGCACGTAAGCTAGGTTGTATGTTCGACGAGGAGAGGGACATTTCTATTTGTTTCATCGTGTGTGATGTCTCACTTCGATTCCCGGTTGATGGCACATGAACTGCCAAATTGCGGAGGAAAGTTTCGCGAAAAGTCGTCCAAACTGAACTACGGTAGTTGCTCTGTTCGGGTCGTTAACTGGCTCGTAACAAGCTCGTAAGACTGGAAATAACATCGTGTTAAAAAGGACGAGTACGGAAAAGAAATTGCATCCGTTTTTCTCACTATATGATACAACTTAATTCACCCATTTTCTAAGTAATTATTGTTTAAGTTGTTTTATGCGGAAATCCAATTTTTTAAATATTTTTCTTATTTAACAGATAATGACGAACTCGTTAGTTACTGTCTGAACCTCGCTTTTCAATATTTTTCTTATTTAAGTTTTTTTTATTGATTTTTTAATCGTCGACATCATTAGCATGCTTTAATTGCTCGTCGGATGGCAACAGATTGCTTTGGATTTATTTTTCCTCTGGTAAAACTAGCCAATTTAGATTGAGGAACGAACAAGATATAAAAAAATACACTTTCGCAACCGGCGATGATTCAGAAGCTAATTAAACTAGTAATTACCAAGTTTCGGTGTACTTTCTGGTCTGATGACTCAGGGAATTGTGAGAAAGTTTAATAATACTGTTTAAACTTTGGCACAATATTTACGGTAATAATAAATAAAATTTTGTACACGCAGCTTTAAAACTAATTTTTTATTGTGTTGATTTTCCGCTTGTTAATATTTACTTGTCATGATTTATAACAGCGGTTTTCTTCCGATCAGGCGATCCTTTTTAGTTTTAAATTAAACAAAAAAAAAAAAATATTAATACTTTGTGAGTAGCAAGAATAATGGTTTAATTCTACTAAACGAAACTCGAAGATTTTCGTAAAATATCTTTTTCTACCTAAGAAGGGTTATGTGATTCAATACTGCATACATTAAAAATGTTGAAAAAATGTTAAAAGCCTGATTGTAGTAGGTATATAAAAGTCTAAAACCTTTTTTATGTGTCGACAAAGAACTTAATGCAAAATCAGAAATATAACAGAAATCAGCCTTATATTGTAACCAATCGAACTCGGAATCAGAATCGAGAATGGAAATGAAATTTATGGATTGTTAACTATTTTGACGTGAGTTCTTTATCAACGCAAATTACTATGTAAATTATTTTATTTTTATAAATGACTCAATCTTTTGACCCCGATACGTTAATTACGGGATAATTGCAGATTACAAAAATCTCTGTTAAAAAACTTCAATCGACACAGCTCTCACAGAGAGTTTATTTGTTCAGTTCATAGCTCGTTCATTGCGTAGAACGATGACCATTTTACTTTATTATTACGGCCGTCGATAATAAAATACCACATTATGGTCGATAAACATTGCTATAAACCAGTTATTATACAGCCGGACATAACAGTTTAAAATATTTTAAAATGTATTTCCTCATATTCCAAAAGTATTAACTTCTCGAATTTTGTAATAATCACTCCACAAAGTGATGTTTTTGTTGAAATGTTACTAAAATCTAATATTATATTATCAATGTCTCTGATGATGGCGTAAGCCGAAACCGGTTAGACAGTAAATAAAAAAGGCCAGAAAAAGTATTGTTTTTATTCAATTTATATTATACAAAATAACTGGTCAACATGGATCAAACTCCCTCATTTAATTTTACGAAAAAACCTCTAAAGCTATGTAACATTAAGTTCAAAGTAATTCTCAATTTTTACTATTGACTTTAAAAAACTATCTAACACCATTTATAACCGTTATAACAACACCATTTATTCATCAATACAAACACTATCAAGTGTTTATTATTGGTTTAGTCCAGTTTTAGAATATATAATCATAAGAGAGAAAGAGTTCCGAAAGAAAAAGCCTCGAAGGAGTAAACCCGAAACTAGGAAGGAGGACTGCTAAATCGATACGTCATAAAAAGGAATTTGTGAAAATTAGTGTCACCAAAGAAATTGAAGTCATGTAGACACGAATATGACGTTAAAGACATATAGGCACGAATATGACGTCGACGTCATACAGACACGTTATGTTTTTAAAGATGATGAACCCTTTTAAAATCTTGAAAACCTAAACTAAAAAACCGTTTAAACAAAATTTGAATCTTTTTGCTCAGAACAATATGAATCAAGTTAGAAATCTTATTTATTACACAAAATTAGTATTTAACAATATGGTTATCAGAAAGCTAAAAGTACTGGTTAACTGCTTGTAAAAAGCTTTATGTTATAAAGGTGCTTTTTTGTCTTACAGTATCTTTTAGGAAAATGTAATTGTATAAAGGGTCCTGCAAAGGACTGATCTGTTATAGCTGAAGGATAGTAATCTTGGCTAGGCGACAACCCCTGGTTATGTCCCAACAATTCAAGGCCTTTTTAGAGGTGATGCGTTTAATCGATTGGATAAGAGTAGATAAAGCTACTCTTATCTTACTGCCGGTGGTCTGTAGGTCAGCCTATCAACGTCATTGTTGCTCAAGCAGAAAGAACGTCCTTTAATCCATTAGATTACTACGCTCCGGTGTTATAAAACTGTAGTAATCTACAACTAGCACGGGAGTTATCATTATTCTACTTAATTCTAAAACAGGTTGGTTACTATCAGTAAATATAGTAAAATTCTTACCTTGTTTATTAGAATATATGTATACATAATCAAGATATTCTTCTACATTAGATTACTTCTCTGACAAATATTATCCACTCTTTTCTGTTTCTGGTCACCATCTTTGCTTTATTCAAAGTTTTTCATCTTTCCCGTAGTTACTCAACAACCACCTTATTCTACATCTTTCTCGGTCCTCCTGTCCTCCGTCGTGTTTCTGTTCTACTATTCCAGATTTTTTTTACCTGCTGGTTTAAACATTCTTCGAACGTGTCTCCAGCATGCAATGTGTTTTTCTTCAATATATTTTAACGCGAGCACAACATTTATTTTTTAATTTCTTTAAAATGTTATTCCATACCATTAGGTTGAATAGATCCCGCTAGCCCACCAATACCAGTATATCATTTGCCTATTAGCAATTTTCTGGTATTTTTGTCCATTTCTTGTATAATGTCGTCCATAAATATCGTGAACAATACTGGACTCAATGCGTCTCCTTGACGTATACCTTTGTGAATCATAAATTCATTTGATTTTCTGTTATTACTTATTAAATTGGATCTAATTATGTAGTTAGTGCTGTTTATATAAGTATACTTGTGGGCTCTGCCACACTTTCTCTCTAGATACTCTATCAAAAGCTTTTCTTCGAGGTCCAGAAAAGTCGTGTACACGTTTCTGCTTTTTGTCTGTATTTTCTCTCCAGTTATCTTATATTGTACCTCTCCCTTTTCTGAACCTATTTTATATACATAATTCAAATAATGTTGGTTGTATAACATGTCTTAAGCTTTTATTCAGTATATATTCGTAAAGTTTTAGCACAGTTCTTAATAGGATTATTCCTTTATAATTTGAGCAAGTAATTTGAACAGTCGGCCTAATTCTAGTGCTTCTATGTATATCCACGGTTATTTACCGTATACAGATACATAAAATTAATTATAATAAGATATGTTTATTGATGATGCAACAAGTCAAAAAACGTTGTAAAACGTATGTAAATAAAATCCTGAACCTTGTAAAATTATCAACAAAAAAGACCGGACCTAATAACACCCCATCATCAAAAAGAACCGAGTCAATTGCAGACATAGCATGTCTTGTATTAAATACTTAAATACATAAAAACTGAATGTGGCTAGACACCATCGAGATTACATTACAAGATAATCTTTGGGTACGATAGAGGTATGATATAATAGGTCCTTATGTTCCCATTGTAATTGAGTTGGTGTTATATCTTCCTGTACTAAAGTTTTGAACGGTGAGAACGTATTCATGGTCCATACTGTATCTGCTTCTCCTTTTGGAAATACGTTGAATAGTTTCGAAGTTATACAAATCGTAGTTAATTAATAGGAGCTGAAGATTTTCTTGAATGTTATCGGTGTATGTCTTGGGGATAATAATAAACCACTACGTATAGATCAGTGTTAGAAAGAAGAACCTTCGGACCTACGGACTACTTTGCTGGAGGAAGTAATTTGACGTTGGATTTAAAACTTATTATGTTAGCCGAACGACATGTTTTGCCATTCTTCGAGTAGCACCACTTTAAATTTCTATTTGTTTGATTTCTTAACGTCATATACATTTTAATAAAAGAGTGTCCATAGTTTTTCAATTGGATTTATATTGGGCGATTATTTCAGCACGACTACCAAAATTCTTCTTGAACCTCGTACCTAGCTTTTCAGAAGATAACTTTGTATAAACTTTTATTTCGCTTTTTTCATCTTAGCAATTTCTCTAACAGCTTGCTCTTTTTTGAAATGGTTTAGGACCGAATCACGCTGATTTAAGTTAATTTTGAGCGTTGACTAAAAATTATGTTGGGCAACTATTCTGCAAAACTGCTACTTTTGTTTCACATTTTATGTTTGTTGAACATACACCTATTTACAAACTGGCGTGTTGGTTTAATCCATATACGCATTAAATAATTGTAGTCTACTCTACATGATAAACAACTGTTAGTAACTGTCAAGTTTTACGATCGGAACATATTCCACCAAATAATTAAATGTTGCTTCAACTTAAAATCAACTTTTAAATTGCCAATTGTATATTTGTTTAATATATTTTTTAAATAATGCAGGCTAGACCAGTGGGATTATTGTAAGTTAATTGGCGCTCTTGTCGTAAACACAAACCCTTTTCATGCCTAGCTCTGCAAACGTCATGTGTGTGCGAAATGAAATCCGATAGCCCTTGTAAAGACAAGCCCTTTCGACCGGGTCACAGGAAATTACCTGACCCTCTTGTATTTGAACTTTAGTGAAGGGACCGCGTAACGTCACATTTCCCTTAATTTGTCTGCAGAACGGGACAATTTAATCAACTGACAAGGTGAGTGACGACGTGTCGTAAAAGGACCTTCATCAACTCGAAAGATACCCTCTAAAAAATTTATTAAAATAATTCATTTACGAATAATAAAAATTAACATTAAATTTAATAATTTATTTTGCGATTTTTTGTAAATGTTAATCAGGTCGTTAAAATTAGGTGTACTAGATTTTCATGAAATCAACTGTACATATCACATATTATAATGATATTGGTGAAATAAATTTAACCGGAAGGTTAAATAAAAACCGCTCGCGTGAATGAGCTCATATTACGATATGATGTTCACAAAGTGTTCCACTGCCACGGTCTCGGTCAATGACCAGGCCGGAAACAGTAACAATTCTCTTATCCTCTTTCCTACTCTCTATCTCTCTCTCTTACGACACTCGTTTCGTATATTAAAACAAGACTCTGGGTGGATGGCTAAAATCTGGGTTAACCAACACAAAGTCGGTTTTCGTAATATTAGCGCTAAATGTCGCCCGAGGCTACTAACGAGACATTGATTTATCTCCTTAAGGACGTTAACACTAACGATGTAGGTCAAGAGGTTTTCTTTATTTATATTTTTTCTTTACTTTTTGTTACAAAAGTTTTTGAGCTCGAATCGGAAAATTCGAGTACTATGCAGGTGGTGTTTCGAATTAAAAATCTGCAACCGAAATATTCTAAGAGTTACTACCGCCTTGTTACGACAGTCTGCAGGAAAAAAATCACTTCCGCTCTGCAGGGCTAAATAAGAAAAGTTTTCAGTGCAACTTTTTTAATAATGCAAATGCATCCGACGGTCGACCGGTTCGTCGCGCTAAATTAGATCAAAATGCAACCCTCTCTACCTGGCGACTTAAGTAATTTCTTAAACTTTCTACATCAACCGCTACTGAAATTTGTATGAAGTTCATGTCTTTGTAGTTTAGATAAATCTGAATCCAATTCCTCTATTCATTTATAGTATTATAGTAAAACCTCGATATAACGGATCTTGTTATAACGGACTTCGGATATATGGGACAAAATGGAATAGAGGTTACTCCCTAAATTACGCTATTCCATGTTCATTGATAAACTCTGGGTATTCTCCAAGTTGTCTACACGATGAATGTATAAATCAAGGACGGTAGTTCTAGTTTTAACTGTTATTCAGCGCTAGATTATTATACATTTTTGATTGGACTAAAAGTAGAATTAATAAGAGACACACTGGTAAATCCGACTGTTCGTAGTTCTAGGTGTAATGTTAGTTCTAGTTTTAATTTTTATTTACCGCTGACGTCACGAACGGGCCTTCGAGCTGTTCATCTGTGCCCGGATGTAGTAGTCTTCTTAGATTCTACGGTTCTTGATATAAATATAAAGCTATGTAGACTGTTCGAATTTGTGTGCATTAAAATTATTCATATAACGGACTTTTGGCTATAACGAACACTCCCTTCGCTGTATTAATCGAGGTTTTACTGTGCAGTGGAACCTGGCATAACGAGCATAATTCGTTCCAGAATCTTACTCGTAATGCGAAACAATGTTTCCTATACATATAAATTAATGTAAAACCTGATAATGCGTTTCATTGCAAATAAATTTCAACATCTTTAATATAACGTTTATTTAAAGAAATATCTATTTACTTATACATAAATTGTTAACGAACGAAATCATCTTTATTTTTTCTTCTGTACCGTACTGAAAAAACCTGGAATGTGATTCCATCATGTAGTTTATTATTTATAAATTTATGACACATGCCTAATCCCTCTTTATTAGAAAGCCATCTAGTGATGTTTGCTTTCGTCGGCGCTTCAAAATGCGACACAGCATTGTCGTAAAATAAATTTACAGCTCGCACAGCCACAACCTTATTAGGGTGATGGTTTTCAACGAATGACGCAACATTTTCCCACGCTTTTAGCATTTCTTTGATTGCATCAGATTATGGTTCCTTTAGTGCTTTCTTGTCTGAAACACTTTACTCCATATCTTCTTGCTGTGATAGATGGAGCAATTCTGTAAGTTCTTCGGTGGTCAACTCTTGATTATGCTCTTCCACAAGTTCATCAATATCATTGCTATTTACCTATTGGCTAAAGATACAATCTCGTTGACTAGAGGCTCTACATCTAGTGTGTCAATCTTCTCAGAATGACATTCAACAACGCTCTCCGGCCAAAGTTTTTTCCAGGCCGAAATGAGGATCCTTTTAGTGACCCCTTCCCACGCCTTATCAATTATTTTGAGGCAGGCAACGATATGGAAGTGACACTCTCTGAGAGTAACGGAGTGGTATTGGGAGGCAGAAAAAGGATTTTGATGAACTTAAATTCTTTAAGGAGCTCGTTTTGTAGGTGCCTGGAGGATGAGCAGGTGCGTTGTCCATTACAAGTAAGGCTTGGAGTGGCAAATTCATCTCTAAGAAATATTTTTTCATAGAAAAACCAAACACTTATTAATCCAGTCAGTGAAAATATCGCGTGTCACCCAAGCCTAGTTGTTGGATCTCCACATCACATTTTACTTGCTTTCTTGGATTTTATATTTTTTGAAGGCTCGTGAAGTTTCTGCGTGGTAAACAACTAGCGGTTTAATCTTTAAATCGCCGCTTGCATTAGCACAAAATAGCAAAGTTAGCCAGTCTTTCATTGGCTTGTGGCCGGGCAATACATTTTCTTCTACTGTTATGTACGTTCGCTTCGGCATCTTTTTCCAGAAGAGACCCGTGACATCGCAATTAAATACTGTTGTGGGAGATAGTCTTTAGTATCTACATTTCGGCAGCCTTTGTATCAAAACTTGCAGCTTCACCATGCCTCACGACGCTGTGGATGCCGGTTCTTCTTTTAAACTTTTCAAACCATCCACGACTAGCTTTAAATACTGTTTCTTCGGCCGTTAATGATCCTGGCGTCTTCTTAACGAGGTTGGCAAAAATAGCTTTTGCTTTCTCACAAATGGTGTTTTCGTTAATTGTTTTGCGTTGTAATTGCTTTTCATTTATCCATAATATATGAGAAGCAGTTTTTCAACATCGTTGAGAATTTGTAACCGTTGGGTGGAATTTCTTATCACTCCCTTTGATGCATCTACCCTTTAATCTTATCCTTGTTCTTGAGGATAGTGCAAATCGTTGATTGTACGTGCGAGCTAGATCAGACACACTCACACCTTGTTCACGCTTTTCAATGATTTCCTGTTTCATATCTAGGGTTATTTTTCTTCTTTTATACATAGTTGGTTTCTTGTGGCTTATATGTCGGGGATATTGTGAATAGTTTATCTAAAAGAGGTAAACACACAAACAAAGCACTAGCGACGAAAGTTTTAACGCACAACCGAGTGATGAGAATAAGGGACTTCCCCTATACGTGTCACTCGTTATACGAAATATCGATCGTTAAGCGAGAGACTTCATTTGACTCGTTATGCAAAATGCTCATTATGAGAGGTATTCGTTAAGCGAGGTTCCACTGTATTTATATTGCTTATATTTTTATTTCTTAATAGCTCAACTGTTTAATTATCAGAAATAGTTTATCACTGTTTTAGTTTTATTCTACATAAAGGTAACTTTTTAGTCAAGAAAACAAAATTACAAGCAATTTGATCAGTTTCGACAAATTAAATTATCTACCACCAGAACACGACACCGTTACCAATTTGATATCGATAGCTTTATGATGTAATCAGATTCACTTTAGCACATAAATACTGGACGATCGACATTCCCCATTCACATAAATCTCTCGAAATGACGACTTATCTGGACATTCCTGCTCTGTATATACCGGAAAAAGTGCGAACAACCACGAATGCATTTTTTTCGTTCAAGCGAACGCAGTTTTATTCCCGTACGAACTGATTAAGCTCCGTTCAATATTTGCTGTTTTATAGTGCAACTTGAAAAGGTTACACCTACATATCTGGATCTGTTGCAATGAATTTCAAAATTAAATTCCAATGTGAACGGTTAAGTTTTATGTGATTTAAATCATGATATTGCATTGTTTAAAAGTAGTTATCTTTTTGTTGTATACGGGCTCATTGTTGCACGATATCTAGTAAGGTTGTTATAAACAGCCATCATTAATTATGAAGTTTTTTTAATCTATTTGTAAGCTAATTATTTCTCAGACGACACAAAATTAATTATTACTAATAAACCTCGCTGACACTGTACTTTCATAATAAATAGGGGCCATCGCCGTGGGGTATAATATAATTAAATCATGTACTGTTTAAATTATGGCACTAGGGCTATTAGTAATTAGTAAGTGAAATTGAGTTTGCAAACTACAATTTGTCTTGTGCTTTAATCAAGGGGTTTCCCTTATTATTTTCATTATTTTCATAAGGAAAATATTATAATGGACCTTTAAAACCTAATTATATATAATAATAGTTATTTAATATCGACGTTGCATTTATAATAAGCAACGAACGTGGAGTGGTTGAGGAGATTTAGTAATGGTTAAAGATGAGTTGAATACAACTCAATGGAGCTTTTGTTATCGATTCGAAACCGCCTCGTAAGGGCTTTCCGCTCGTTTTCAGATTCGCCAAAGGAGAAATTGGTACTGGTCTACTTCTGAATATAAAACGAGGGCTCTTTTGAATTCAATAGGGTGTTTACCGCCCTTCTTTCGCGATATATCCATCAACGCACCCTCGGGGTAACATAAAGGTGATTTAGCACGTTAAGTTCAAAAGTGTGTTTTACGTTTTTTCTTCCGATATAATTCTGTTCAAAAAGAACAGAGTTTTTAACAGACTTTTAACGAAATTGAAAAATGAAGAGATTTAGATAAAGAAAACTTTTGAAAATGTTGGTTTACTTTCCTTTTTTGATTGCTTAACTTTTTTTTAAGATACTTTTTTCCGAGTTAGAAATGAAAGAAACAGTCGCTATAATCCATTTTCACGGAGTCACTAAGAAATGTCTATAAATTATGAGAAAACTTCCCGGTTCCTTTTCTTGTTCAACACACACACAGTTATATAAGTTTCGTGACTTATAATGCGATGAGGATGGCAGCGAACAGAAACGACAACATAGCTTTCTCAAACGTAAAATATCATATCCGAATATTCATCTCTGCGTTGTCGACGACCATTGAAAATTAATGGCTGGATTATTCACTATATGTCTTATATACAATAAAATTAAATGATCGAGTAGAGGAACAAAGTGAGTACTTGTGGTACAATGCACTGACTAAATTTGATTTTAATTTTTATCTATAGACTGATCCTAAACTGTCAATTTAAAATTTTAAATTAAAAAGAACGCATAGATTGAAACACTTTTCACACAAGTCATTTAAAGGTCACTTTCTGGCTAATCAGCTGCACTAATACTTATTCGAGCTTATGTCAGACAATTTTAATCAGGGTGAGAATTTATGATTGCATATGTAGGATCCACCCCGTTTTATCACAGAATTTCAAAGGACTATCTTAACAAATGGAGTATTTCATAACGTCTAAATGGATGGAAATAGATGAAAAAGTATAAAAGTATTCGATATGAAAAGTTCTGGAATCCAGTAAATCACGTTCAAAATCATTCTATTGACAAATTGAACAAAACATTTTACGAATGTTTCTTAAATTACTCATTACATTCCAATACCAATTAAATTGAATGTTAAACTTTTAGGAATACAAACGTACAAATATCTGAATATGGTATGGCATAGAAATCTAGAACTGCTTCTAAGACTAATTTAGAAGCAACCTAGAAACGTCAACCTTATTATATGTTACTCACATTACGTTAAAAGACTGGCACAACTATTTAATCGTCCAGCTCGAAAAGTTAAAAATCACCTCCGTTATCTTATCATAAAAGTGTGGTCCAAGATTCTGAACGTATTCATATATTTGTTAACTATAGTCTCGAAATAAGGTTCTTTTACAGTTTTTTTGAATATATGACACCATCACAACAAACATCAGACTAAAAATTCTGAGGTTTACTTACGAAGGATTACTTCTAAACTGCTTAGTCTTGGAAGGGCATTCTTCTAAGGTTAAGATTTGATCTTCGGAACACGGCGAGTACACAATGGAATAAAAAAGTTGTACGTTTCTAAAAATGAGCTTATATCGCCCACCAGTGAGATTAAACATGACATGGTAATCCGATATGAAAAGTTCCTTAAAATTTGAAACGTGATATGTTCCTGTACAATTTACTTGCACAGTACGTCGGGGGAAGGGGTTGAGTAAAATGTTGACACTGTTTGATATCTTATATATGCCCTTCCGGGGCGCTGCCATAGAGATAATGTGTATGGATCTGTGTAATGTACCAGCTAATAAAAACGGCGATCTGAGCTTCACAATTAGTACGAGATAAAATCAACCTTGCTACGTTTAGACAGTCCATGTGGGGATGATGATCTTTTGTTCAAACCTAGTAGACGCTGCTTAATCACCAGGTATTCACGGTGAACTTATTTTTGAAGGAGAGAAAAATGTTAGTGTTTGCGTTTTAATGTTAATCTTGCTTGAAATTGTAGTAACTTTAAAAAAATCATTCCCTAATTATCAAGATTAAGAAATGAAATGATGTTATAAGTCATTATCAATAAGTCTTATCAATACATAATTACACAATTTTCAAGGACAACATTCTATTTGAGACTGTCTTCTGCAATGATTTCATGATTCTTTGTTTACGAATGTGCCCAACAAAGCCTCTCAAATGTCAGAAAATGTCGTCAAAGGCGGATTCTTTGTAGTCTCAACAGTACAAGTACAGATACATTGACTGTGTGTATTCGCCAAACAAATGTCCCTCACGCATAATACATCGATTTCTTGGTTGATATGTTTAGTAGTTCACATCAGGCGACTTGGAAGGTTTGCGGGGATGTTGTGGTTTCAAAGGCGCCTGTAATTTTAGGATGCTTGACGCCTGGCTTAATTTCATTGATTTTTTTTGTTCTCGCGAAATATATCATGCCACCTATCAATCCTCGTGGGGTTGGTAAGGACGACTTAAAGAAGTATCCCCGTCGTTTGGTAATGTTAGGACATTTTTGGAAAGTTCTGCCTTTTTATAAATATTCGACAAAGTAATAATCAAAAGTTTACATATAAATATAAGCGCCCAACCAAACTTCACAATAACAAAAATTTTTCACGTAAATGTTGCTTCGGATATACTCATTTACGGTTTGACATAAACAATTCATTGTTTTTCGATGTTGTCGAATATTAAGAAACACAACATCCGTTTCAACGATGATCTTGGACTATTCACATTTTCTGTATGAAGCGACTAACGCTTGGTAACTAGCAGTAAATCGGTCAGCTTAACGACACTGTATGAGACTTTTTCTGATGTAATCATAGATTCATTTCGTAAATCTATTTCTGGGCTACCAAATACTTGATTAAATGGAAGAATCTGTGCTAAAAACTTTGCTCGTTATCGTGGTAGCGTTGTTTAGTGAGTGACAATGGGCCACTGTAGCATGCAAACAAATTTTTTCCTATCTTTATTCCCAGTAGAAATGTTTGCAGAACAAACAAATCAACGATAGACTTAACTTAATAATAATAAATGATAGGTAAGAGAAAATATACATTTTTGTGTTTTAAAATTATTGAAGTTTGAATCTTTTGTGAACCTTTTCCATTGTTAAAACAAAGCCCTGAAGCAATGGTGTTGTCTTTTGATTTTCGAAAGAATTTATAATAACCAAAAGTACTTTGTGAAAAACTTTTGTGATGCAGCTGGAAAACAAAGCTAAATGTTTCGTGGTACTTCAAATTTCAAATATATTATATTGATGAAAAATAGCATCGGAAGAATTCTTGGAAGAATACCGCATTTTATAGTATTGATGTTGGAGTACATTAAGGGATATTGTTTATAATAGAGTATACCTTCGCGATTGTTTTCTTATTTATTTATAAAAATTAACATACAACTGAAAATAAAACATAAATAAATAAACAAAATCAACGTTACTCTACTGAAAGAAAGTTAGAATTTAACCCTATAAACATGTGTACTACGTATAATAGTAGTATTCGTTCGAGTATCGAAGGATTATTTGGAACCAGCTCTAGCGCAGTTTAACGCGATCGTAGGAATATGATGTGCAAATCTATTTTGTATTCTCGGTTGCTTGATTTCATGTGGATGGATGTCCGTTTACTAATGGAAATTAGAGAAACTTTAAACAGCATCTCCCGTAAACGAGCATTAATCCAACATTATTTTTTTATGGGACTTATAAGAAAGAAAGAATTAATTGTAGAAATTTAAACCTAATATGACTACTATAGATCTATGATTGTTAAATCCTGTACACTTTGGAATCTGATAAGAATACAACAAATTTTTCTTAAAACGTTCCATCAGATCCTAAATAACGGATTAGCAAAACTTATGATTCCAATCTGTCTACTCTCGCAAAGTTACGAAAGAAGAACCCTACCGTGCTAGTTAGCAGCAAACGTTTTTCTACATAGTCAAAGTAGAGACGCAAGTATTATATCGATCTAATACAAGTCTAGATTAAAGATTTTTGAACAAGCTACCAGGTAAGCGAAGAACGGCAAAGAAAAAAACGACAATCCTAAATAAACCAATTCGCGCTCACTGAGCCAAGGTCTAATCGAGTACAATATTAAATTAAATTTGCTAATTGTTTCTAATCAAATTACCTCAATTTCGTGAAGAAATTAATTAATTAATCTGCTAAAACGCGCCGGAATACGAACCATAAGACCGTGCAAATCCCAATTGGGGTTTCACCTCTCACAGAATGGAGTTCGTTGTTTTAAAGCCCGCAATGAACGAAATACCTATTTGGAAAATTTACATACAAACTGAAGTGAAGCCCGAAATCAACAAGGAAAAGGAAATATAAATATAAGATACACAAACATAAGATTTCCCTTGAAATTAAATTGAAAATGAAATAAATGAAACATAAATAAAACTCATTGATAATTAAATCGGATAGTGTTATATATAAATGATGTAAAATATGGATTATAAACAATAGTTATTGTCATAGGATTATTGCTCTTTGTGGTACCTAGTTACCCACGAATTTGGCATTCATAACGCAAATATGTAGCTATAATGTTTTCCATTAATTTTTGGTGTACTATTATTAATTGGATGTGCATGTTATAGGTGTTTGTATATTGAAAGGTGTCATGTCATCTAATCATTTTGCGATTTAATTGACTTTACATAGTCTTTTCTGCAATAATTACTACGAATTTCAGATACTAAGCAGCAAAGTTACCTAAGTTATTTAAGTGGTATGATTTTTTGGATGAAGGAATGATGCTATGGTTGAGGACTCTGTAGCTGAGATATGCGGATGATGAGTTTTCACCACCTATTATCGACATTTCGAAGATTTTTAATGTGTTGTACGAAGATGATGTATATGTGGTCCTTCAGCATACGCGAGAAAAGAATACATTCATATTACAGTTAAGTTAACCCTATTACAGTAAATAATGTGTACAATAGGTGAATAACTTCTACTTTATACCAGACTTGCTGCGTTAATTAGGAGAAATATACATTTTTCTGCTATACGTTTCTGACTAAAGGTCCTAAAGGACAACTGTCTCCACGCCTCCAGTTAGTTGTAGAATATAGTAAATGTCCTTCAACACATTTAGTTGATCTTTTTTTCAATGTCATGTAAACAGTTTTTTTCGTTCAGGTATTTATGAAATACTTTCGTAAAAATATTAATCAAGATTACTTAGTTGCTTTACCTCCTGAAAATAACGAAATAAGATTTTACCAAAAAAATGCCTTTTTGCCACTAGTTGTCATCAATACTAATAGTATAGAAGACATTTCAACATTTCAACAAACACAATTGCCCATCATAATGCTGTTCAAGTTTTATGTCGTCTGCAAATAAAACTAGTAAATGAAGGAATTGCAAATTACTATCCTATACTTATGATAGAAAAGTTTTTCTGTTTTAAAAGAAATTAGACCAAACAACCATAATAAAAATACTTAATAAAAAAGGCGATGTTGGCTGTTACATGGACGGTCTCTATTGGCTGTAAGATACTTGGAAGGAAGTTTATATGCAATCTTCTAGAAATCAAGGACTAATAATATTACTTTTTTAATTACTACCGGATGAGTACCAGTGTTGCTGATTAATTAGTGGATAAATTAGAAGACAAAATGTTGTTAAGGTGTACGCGATTCTCGTCTGAAGCGGTCTCAAGATTTCTCTACTACTGCTCGATTATTTGGATCGCGTTTTTGTGTTCCCTGTACATTTTCATGTCAATTCATATAAATTAATTAAAAATATTATTAATTATAAATTTAATAAATATTTGGCTGCGCATCAGAGTCACCAGAGTACTTCACTAAGTTTACTTTAAGTCATGCCATGCCAGAGTCAATATATCTATCAATGATTCTAGAGCATAAAAGTTCTTAGTTATACTCTTAATTATATATTTTAGTAGATACTAAAATATATCAATGCAGTATTATTAGGAAGCCGAGGCAGCTGGGCTGCTGAGCCAGTAGTTGCAGTACTTGAAAAACATACATTAAAATATATTAATACAGCATTATTCAAAAGTCGAGGTAGCTAGGCGGCCGAAGCACTTGAAAACAGATATTAAAACATATAAATACAGAATTATTAACAAGTAGATTGCCACAGCTATTTTTATTGCGTTGCCAAAATTATTTTGTGTTTCGTATGTGGTACACGTTTCAATTTGTTTTTCGAATTAATGTGTACCATTGTAGATACTCAACCGAAAACACTTCAAATATGTGATGCTCCTAGAAAGACACACATACAACAATTTTTATATGGGGATATGAACTCTGTGGCCTCGCGGATTATTCTGGTGAACTCAGCAATTGGCACAACAAATACTAGAGATTATTAAAAAATACATTACAAGGTATGCACCTATTCTAACAGGTTTTCTGTCAATTGTACGCAATTATTATTATAATGATTAGCTTTGTTCGTTGGGACTCGAACAGTCTACTTGCACTAAGCAGTTTAGTGCAGATGTTGTGTGTTCGTTGAGGACAGTGCAGTTTAGTGCACCTGCACTCATACTGTTCGTTGGGCCATGCGTAGTGCAACTTCTTGCAGCCGGTGCAAGTTAGTGCAGATTTTGTTGCACCTGCTTTCGATTAAGTTTAATAAGTGCAGTGTAACGAAAATGGCGGAATATTTGAAAGCGTGTTTTTTAATAATTAATATTTATATTAAATATTAAGAAATAAAACCTTATAATAATTAATATTTGTTGTATTAGAGAACACAGTACATTCAACCCCAGCAGAGGCTGTAGAAAATTGACAAGATAGTAGATAGATAAATGGACAACAGACTATAAATAAGATATTAATTTGTTTTTTTTTAGGGTTATTATAAATTATTAGGCAAAGGAAGAATTCCAAATCAGCCCGTCATTGTTAAGGCCAAATTCTTCTCGAACTCTGCAGAAGATAAAATTAAAGCTGTTGGGGAAGTTGTAATAAAATTATTATAAAAAGAGAAAACTATTATTATAAAGTTATATTTTGTTGACATTAACATAACCTCAACATATTATACACTTTTTTTGATAAAAATCTGTTCGTTGTGACCACGGTTTATACACTTTTCTGACCTGCACTAAGTTGACATGACATTACACCTACTTACACTTCATTGCACCATGACGTCATATGAGTGTCATGTCGTGCAGAGTAGTGCAGTCCCAACGAACGAAGCTATTGTTAACATAGAGCGTTCTGCCAAAATTTAAATATGGTTGCATTCATTCCATAACAACTTTGTTAGACACGGATAACCCTTGCAGTGCTTCCTTCCCGGCATATACTTTATATTGCAGGATGAAGAAATTTTTAGTGCACAACTTAAAAATCTTGACACCATAGCTATGGTGGAAGGAAAGACAACCTTTTCAGGAATAAGCACTTAATTAAATTTCGTAACAATTAAATCAATTAGGTGTTTTCCTTATAAAGTCTGTCACCGATGGAGCTTTTAAATTATCGGAAATTTGGTGAATGAATATGAATCATTAATAAAAAGCACCTCAAAATATATGGCGTCAAGGACAATACTTAAAATAAAATACAGTAGCTTGCATAAACCAACGTATGTGTACCAGAAACGGTACACATGGAGGTCAACCTGTTAAATACCTCGGCAGTCGTTCCAGTACTTGAATAACAGGTATTAAAACATATAAATATAGGATTATTAAACAGCTGAGGTAGCTGGGCTGCGAGGCAGTGGTCTAAGACTTAGGAAGCAGATATTAAAAGCGTGAACAGAGAGGGTTAATAAAATAAACGAAAATCCTTCCTTGAAAATACATACAGCTTGAGCATGTTGATAATTCAACGATTTGTTGTCTAGAATATAAATGCAATTCTGTTGTGAGTACAGCCGCTTAACATACTTTATGGTTACAGCTTAAGCCCTTTGCTACTTACAACTGTTTGTCAACTGCAAATGACCAATTTTCCTTCCACCAAATTTCTGTAAGATCATTTATAAGATCGGTTTATGTATTTGCCGTTTTTTATGCATAATATTTTCCTTTCTTATGTTCTGGTAATGATTCATTCATATTTATTAGCAGTATTTCATCGCTGTAACTCTGGATTAGTATGCTTTATGAGTTGCTATACAATGATATTCGTGTACAAAGGAAAACAGCCTTTGTAGTAAGTGCAACCTTGGCAATAAGGCTTCTTCAATTGAATATCTTCAATGTATTAAAAATGATGACAGAAATCATGCAAAATTAACATAACCATAAATTCTTGTTATGCATTATATTATTTGTGTAAATCAAGAAACTGAGGCTACTTATGATAAATAGATTTGTTTTTTAATATTCCAAAACTTACAAATTTTAGTTTATTTATTATTAGAAATGCGAAAAACAATCAGCTCTTTGTTATTACTTGGAGCACAATTATATAATGTTCAACACATCATCGTCAAATGCATTCACTTGACTGATTACCGGAAACTCCATTATGCGGTCGTATCAAACTGGAATTATTTAGCGGTTAGTTATTAATGGAAACTCCACGTCCCGGAGTCCGTTTGTCGACGTCGTTTCGCGTTCCGGCCTGGCAAATTCATCTCCGATAAGCGTCACAGTCTCCACAAGTGAAATTCAATTTCATTTAATCCCCCTTCCCTGGGAACACACCAATCCCGTAACATGTACCTATTACCCTCGTTGCAAATTTGTCCGAAATCTAATCCTATTGTTGCGTAACAGTACGAAGAGAACCATCGTAATTAAACTAAAGGGCGCCCGGTGACCTACAACGCAAGTCCATTAAATGCAACAATTAAACGATCCTCTGTGCAATTGTTGTAACGTTACACGGGGCCGTGCACGTGGTTCTATTCATACACAGAAGTGAAACAGTGGAATTCGTGTAAGCGTATACCTATGTAGAGGAACGTATATGGGGTTGTATCGATTTATTCGTTGATGTCGAGATATTTGCATTTGCAAGGTGTAATTGAATACGATGGGTCGTTGTAGTGGAGAGAACGTGATGGCTGTAAATGCCAGAACTAGCTACGAATCGTTTAATATCGAGTTTAATTATTGTATCAATTGTGCATTTACATTCAATGATTTTCAAACTGTAATGTACCCAAATCCCATGTATTAACATATAATGATCGTTCGATATTTTTTTAATTCCTTGTTTATTTAGTGTACAGTAATGTTAATCGAATTGGATTTTATTGTAAATTTTACAGAATAATCCTTTTTTGATTATTTTATTATTATAAAATAATTTGATTAGACTCAAATAAAGGAAATGTGTTAATCTTAAAGCATAAGTAATGTGGACAAACTTTCTTAGATAATCAATTAACTGTAGAGTAGATTAATGCACATAATTTGATCGTAAATAACGGTGGTGGTGTCGTTGGCCTTTGCATTATTCAAAGAGGGTGAGGGAAATTTCTTGACTGGCGTCTCCGGGCGATATGTTATTCATGAGCGGGAGCAACTCTTTTATATTCCGTTCGGAACGGACATGTTTATTTCCCAAACGCCCACAAAACGAAAACAATTGACCTCAACTAAAGAACCTTAGCATCGCGACGTTCGAGATTTGAAAAGGGTGAATAAGAAATATATAACAAAATGAACCCCTATAAATCAAACATCTATTGCTTGTTTTGCATTTATTTGATGACATTTTTTGTGTTAATCTGCGATTTATATGTGTATCAATTATGTGAATATAACCAAAAAAAAAAATTTGAGTTAAAGAAACCCATTGTTTTCTAAAGGTAGTTTGTAGCTAATAAAACATCTAGGTTCACCATTCAAAAGAAATAAAAGGCAAAAATAACAGGAGAAAGATGGAGAGATCAAAGCCATTTTTACGGTTCAGCTATCCTGTTTTCTATCAAGAAAAGAAATTTTCTCTCAGTGACAGCAATAAATAAGTTTCCAGTAGCGAAGTTTTATTAAAGATTCTTTTCTTCGTCTACTTTGTACAGTTATAAAACGGAATGAACATAACAGCCACTCGAAATAATACCTATAAACAAAATTTCGATTATATTTAACATTTTTAACACTATTACAGTAAAACCTTGATATAACGGATCAAATCGTTAGAATGGACAAAATATTTTTAAGTCATTTTATTAATATTATTCAACATTAGACCTAGAAACATTCGGGTTTAATCGTCTTAAGAGACGCATGGCTAAATCACACAGGTTATAATGTAGTTCTTTTTTATCGAATCATATTAAAAACTTCCGCCTATAAAAATATTAAAGCTATTTTATGCTACACAAACTGATCTAGAATCATTATCTCCGGTATGGAAATATTTTCAACCCGATGATAGTTCTTCAATATTATGAAAAGTCGAGAGCGCAAAAGGATTTTCAGCGGTTTATCCGGAAAAAAGCGAGAGCAGACGTAGAGTGAATTTACGCTTCGATGGAGTGCAAAGCTTTCGTCTCCAGCACCAAGGAACAATTCGCGCAGCCAACGTACTGGAATATTGATTAGATGAGCCTCACGAAATGCCAGCAATTGACAGGTAATCAGCTTAATTGATTCGACGGTCCATGACGGTCCGCAGCCTATTTATCGTCGATTGGACGCTTAATAATTGACCGTATTGAAAATTTAATCGCCGTTTGTCAACGAAACTTCCACCTAATTTGAATTTTAAAAGTTTCAGGAACAATAGAAATGACTGGAATTAAGTAAGTAATCAATAATAGTAGTTAAATACCAAATAAAACTGTTTGTTTTGTTATAACCTAACATTTACGACCAGCACTTTTTTGTCATTGTATTGTCAAGAGGAGATTTACTTCAGGGATAATCGAAGAGAATCCTGTTACTTGCTCAGATTTATTTTGGGATGTAGATTTATAGGTCTTTGCAAGGATGGGAAGGTTAAATCAAATATTGAATAACTGTACAAAAAGGATGACAACCAACCCCTATGATTTACGACATTCGCCTTGCGAAGCACGACGGGGAATCCCCTTAAAATTGAAGTCGTTTCATTTGTGCTGAAAATAATTCAACGGGTATTTCTATTTTTCACGTAATAAAACATGTCTTTATTTGAAAAGCTTCTAGACCTTTGTAAGAAAATCGATTCAAAATATTTTTCTAAGTATATATAGCATGTATTGTGATGTTATTTTAATATTTAATTTAGAGTGTAACCCTATACAAAACTATATTTTAAACTAAATAACTATAGCAGCTATAACCTGCTAAAATAATATAAAATAATACATAGTAAACAGTAGATAATAAGTAATCGGAATATGAACTGGACCAAAATGCCGAATCCATGTCTCACTAATGGAAATAATGCTAAATGCATGTGACGTTAATGTCCACTGCAACAGTTACCGGAAAACTCAATAAATGTCACACAAAAGTATATTTTCGTTCAGATTATCCCTTTCGTGCCAAGTAACGGTCTTTTGCTATGCGGGTCGGAGAATTGTGGTACATTCAATTATCGAAGTTTTTCAACATATCTTATGTTTTGAGAACACTGCGTGCGGTGGTGTTTGATGATGATTTCTTTTGTTTCAATTTTCGATGCAATATTACTAAATAATAGCTGCTTGTATATCAAGTCCGAGAGGTTTATCTTTCGCAATTACGTGAGAGAGGCTGCTTGTCACCTAGACAGTACAATCTCGAGACTGTCTAAGAAAAATGGTGACCAAGATAAACAACATTTTTTGTGGAAGTGCTTAAAAACAGGGAATTATGCCATATTACTTAAATAACTGAAAAAGAGTAGTTATGATTAGTATGTCTTTAAACACCAAGCAAAAATAAAAAGTCACATTATTTTAATTAGTTTCATATTTTTTCCTTGTAGTTTTGGTTATTATTATTGCTATCGGGCTGAGGGAAGCATCCCCTCTCGTCATCGCGACCTGTATGATCTATTGTAACTTAAGCCCTCCAAAAATAGCTTAGTTATGGTTATAGGGCAAATGCAAATCCTTTATGAACCTTCGTATTGCCCTAAGGTCTTGTTCCTTTATGTCGGTAGGTCTAAGGTGAACTTTATCGAAAATTTTGTGTCTTAGACGGCCTCTGGCGATACATTCACACATTATATGTTCAGCAGTCTCTGAGTCCTCGTTGCAAATTCGACAAGTTTGTCCAATATGGAAAAGGTGGTATTCTTGGTACGCATCGCCGCTCAAGAAACTTCAAAGCGACCTTAGATCCCCTTTGCTGAGGTACAAAACTTCTTTGGTTTTGTATTGCAACGGAGTCATCATACTCTTCGCCTCTCTGTGGCCTGAAGTTCTTTCCAGCGTAAGGCTACCTTTGAGGCCTCCCAACTATTAATTACCTGTTTTAAGTCACTTTTTTGCAGTCCACAGCCGGGTTGGAGTCCAATGTAGAGCGTTCTCGCTGCCTCTTTGGCTAGCTTGTCCGACTTTTCAGCATGGTTATACACCATTTAGTCATCGACGGATGTATGTGTTTTACGTTTGGAGCTTTCTTTATGGACCCTCTATGTCTATGAAAGCACATAGGGCTATCTCTTTGGTTGCAAATGTCTCCTCTGAATGTCTCAAATGTCCGTTAAAGCATGTAGAGCAGTAATTGTTGATTTTGCTTTCTGATAAGCATGTTAATTTGAATGAAGTGGATTAGTGAACAGTGCTCCATTCCTAAGGTATTTGTCGATTATCTTTTCCATCCCTATGAGGAGAAATGAAGTTAGGCTAATTGGTCTGTACTCCTTGGGATCGGCGTTTGAACGTTTAGGTATAAAGACCACCTGTACTTGATATCTAATAATTACTTGATAACTATGATTTTACGGCAGAATGTTTTGGTTTAAAAAAAGAAAAGTAGGTCGATCAAAACCGCAACTATCCTCTATGATCCATTACAGCAGTCAAGCGTCAATAAATTGATAGATCGCGACAGTATAAATAAACGTTACACGTCCTTTAACTTCTTTTGAAAAGCCAAAAAATAACCACCCTAATATAGCAATAGTTCTCACAATTATCCTTTTTAAGTTATAGAGTAAATATTTTCGCAACCAAATATCAGTTTATTTTACTAATTATAAAGTGAAATTACTTTCTTCCTGATAAAGGACCCTGCAAGACTGCCAAGCACTTCTAAGAATGTATTGTGCTGAATCAACGCTGTCTTTTATAGGACTTGGCAGAACCCAAGGGGGCAGTGTAAGCACTTTACAGTACGCGTTTACTTATCAGCGGTGTCGTGTTTGTGAACAAGATGACAAAACGATTTAGACGCATACTAGCTGTTGAAAATGCATAGGAAAATATACAAGATGTAGCATATGTGGTGCTGCTTTCTGCCTCCCATTTTGAATCATTTATTATTTGTTGTATAATATGTATACTAAATTCATAAAAAAACAAACATCTGATACTTTAGGAACTTTTAGGTTGTTTTTAATCTACACATGTCACATAAGTTAAGTAAATTTACAAAGCAGCAAGTACGGCTCATAATGAGTAAGTATAACTTATTGATATTTGTTACTGCCAAAAATAATATGAAAGTACGCTGAGGACTTGCAAAGAAAAGGACTTGCAATGAAAAATTCAGTTGAGATACTCAAGTTCTATACTACTTCTTCTATACGGCACTATGCGTAATCGAACTCGAGTGTTTAATGAATGTTGTTGAAATCTGATATTTTTACATCCATTCTTGATCGTTTTCCAAGATGCAAACCATAGCCAACGATTTAGGACTTTTATGAGAGGACATGATGACTTAACAACCGTTTAATTAATCTAATTAACACAACTTGTAGTCCAATATATCGACAACGAAAGTAATCTCTTCTTAATAACAGTTCTGATTACGTGATTATATTCTGATTAAGTGATTGATACTGAATAATCTTTAGAGTGTGGAGTCTTGAGATAGGCGTGAGTGTTCACGATAGTTGTGTCGATCTCCTCAATAATTGGATTCTTACTAATTTCCATCTGCTGCGCCTGATTCACTTATTCAGCTTTTTTTAACGGGAATGTAGAACCTTTAACCTGCTAACACGACCTTTTAAAGTATAAAAAAGGTTATACATTTTTCCATAGAAACGCGTCCTGGTAAGCAGTTTTACAGTGTTACTTTGAGGTCGCTACTTTTGCGTCCGGTGTTCCTTGAGGTAGCAAACTGTTGCCTCATTTCCTTTGTCTTGGTGCAAGTATGACGTTTTCTGCATTGCTGCGAATGTTAAACTCTAGCTCTCCACGGATCCTTCCTCTTTTAATATTCTTTAATATTCTGTGATTTATGGTAATTGTTACCGGAATCAAAAGTAACACGTTCGTCTCTACTACGTCAGGCGCTACACACGTAATGATAATCGTAAAGGTAAATTCCGTATTTAAAAAACATTAAAGCTTACGGAAAATCGCGGAACGATGGAAAGCGCGTTTTTACAAGGCTGCCATTAATACTCGACCACACACGAAAAAGCAATAATTCATATCCAGTAACTTCTAAGTATAGGACTAACTTTAATCAATTCTTCTAATCTTCTGCCTTATTTTTATAAGAGAAGTACTTTATCGACTGTACAATATACAGGGTAATTCAAAAAACCGCTGACAGACTTCTAGGGCAGGCAATACATCATGTATACATGTACTCTAGAAGTCAACAATTGACAAACAAACAATTGACGTTTGTATACTAAATAGTTTAATAGACAGATCTGCTGTATTTATATTTGGAAAAATATCTATTATTCCCAATTTCAATGTGCCTGTTCATTAAATCAAAAATTACTTGGCTCCAAATTATAAGATTTAAATAGAAAAGTACGCTTTAAAATAAAATACATTGAAAGTTGGTGGACGATGATATTGATGATGCGTTGTTTTGAAATTTGCTGCAGATACGTGTCTTGGCAAGCTAAGAAGCAATGTTGCCGAATATATAACAGAAGATGAGACGATTTTATAGTGGAAGACACCATGGAAGTAACATTTGTAAAACATTTAATTCTGCAATATCGTCTTGTTTAATGTAAGATGTTAGTTAACCATATAAATTCAATATGTTTAAACATGTTCTTATATAACTAAACAACAATAAAAAACAAAAAACATAGTATGTTATAAGTACGAAGGCTTTCACGGCCGGTGTTAATTAAACTAAAACTAAAACTAATAGCAGCACCATTAATAGAACTAACACTAGACCTAGAGCTAGAATCTTTCGGGTTAAGCCGTGCGTCTTTTGAAAAAGTGTTTGACGTTTCGGATGTTACGTTTCGCATTCAGAAACAAGTTCGAAGTGACATAGTACAGTGTGTTAATTAATTATCGTACCCGACGTCATCATTGCAACTATGCAACCAATATCACAGTATTGGTATTGCAATACGGAAATCGCATGTTTAATGTATATTTGGTTGCATACTTGCAATGATGACGTCGGGTACGATAATTAATTAACACACTGTATGTAAACATAGTATGTATTCTGCATTCTGCATTATTGCACCTAATAGAACTAAACACATAGATGTTAAACATCGCTCATTAAAAGCTTCAATAAAATTAAAAAAGCTATCTTATGATATTAATAGAAATTTAAGAAATTGATCCACAATTTAAAAGTTTTTAACATTTTAATTTTTAAAAATGTCGACGATATACTGCAATTTTCGCCAAAAATTGAATAAATTAAACATATTGTAATTTTTAGATTTTGTTTTCATGGATGTCAACTTGCCTTCAACGTAATGCGAATAAAATGCTTTGTCATATCAAATTCGGCTGCAATTGAAAATAAATTTTGTGAACATATTAAAAAAAGAATTTACTACAACACTGGTACAATTCGTGGGATTGAGCACACATGCCATCATTTCCAGCACGTCGACGAGCCTATACGTTTCCAAAATCGATACAGAGCGGATTGCTCGGGAATTGCTGAATTATTTACACGACTTCAATGGGCATACGGGACTTGGTTCTCTTTCCCGGGCCGAAAAAAGCGAATAAAATAGAAAGGGCGAACGGAGACCATTTGTATTTCGGATTCGGATTAATGAATCATTCAAGTATAACGCGCACGGCATTTCATCTGAGCCAATCAAATGAAATTTTCCGGAAGCGGCTACATCCGAATTGCTATACCGACAAATCCTTTGCGTATTTCAACTCGAAAACCTCATTTTTGTGGACAGATGTTTCGTATTGTGTTTGTTTCGGTATCAAAGCTTACTTTTACTTCTAAATTTGTTGCGTACAGAATATTAAAAGTCGTCTATTCAATTGGTTTTCTTACTTTCTGTGCTAATTTAAATTATGATCTCCTTTTCTTTTTATTAAACTCAACGATAAAAGCGGGCTAAATTTGTTGGAGTTATTTTATTTGTTAAAAGTACAATTAAAACAAACTTTATTTTTTTTTTAATTAGTTTCCTCAATAAAAATTTCTTGATGAAATTATTTTTAAAACTTCTCTAACTGGGCACAATTAAGAACTAGCACTTCTTATTTCCTTCATTCCACTTTTAAAATGACCATAATAAAATTTAATGCTATAATGAAAGGTTCATTTAGGAAAGTCGAGGCGAGAATGATTCTTAAAAAATAAGTTGGAAAAGCCGAGGTCGTAGCCCTTAATTAGATCCCTTAGTCTTTAACGATAGCGCTAAGTCGGTGTCCCACTTTTGCACGTCTCCTCTTCTTATTCTTCCTGCAGTCGGTTTGGTTTTTACTTTGCAGTCTGTGGCATCGTAAAGGAAAAGATCCTCTCTGCACTTTGTCAGGCCACTTTCACCACTATTCGAGCATCTTGAAAACTCAAAATCCTCTTCTTTTCTGTATAAGTAAGAGAAAGCCTTCAAATATGAATAGGCTCTTTTATCTGAGTTGGCATCAGTTTTGTTTCAACGAGAATGAAACTCTTAAAAGCTTTTGATCTCTTAATGTATACATTTGTGTATAATTCTCGATGATGTTTATTAAGCCATATGTTTTCTCTGCATCTTATATTATTTTTATTAATTATTTTTTTGTATTAACGTTATAACAAGAAGACAGTTTTGATAGATAATTTAGCACCATTTTTAATCTTATAATCATGTTGGTAATTTAATAAAGACACTGGAATTCTCACTTCGAGGTGAATGAAGGTGTGATGTATATTCTGGGTCATTTCAATTATGTTCCATGTTAATACAGTTCCAGACATTTATTAGAGAAACCTACAATAGGGAGGGACGTGTGTATACTACATCGGATGAAACTGAATTTGAACCGCTGAGTTTATTATTCATAATTGAGTTTATGAATTAGTGCTCCCGTTTTGAGTTTTCAATTCGTATTTGTGTTCTCCGGTACGGTTCATTTATGGCTTACCGAATTCTGGAGCCAGTGTTTAATTTATTTTCTGACGGCGGCGCCGGCAGAGTTATTTATATGCAACGCGGGGAAAATGCTTGCCCGGTATAGGACAAAAACGGTCCGGGCCGGAAAAATTTCTAAACTGGCAATAATTTTGTGGACGGAATTCCCGGTCGGTTTGTGTATACGGAATATTTGTGTGTAATTCGATTGGGATTTAATTAAATTTTCAGTTTTCAGTTTAATTTGAAACGACATTAAATTTGTTGAATAATTAAAAAGAAATATTTTGCGTTGAATAGAAGGGTTTTTATTTGTTGATAAAATCCTTTACAATAGCTATTAAAAAAATTGGCATCTTCGTCACGATGCGTAACCCTTTTTTTTATAAGTAAAATAATTGGACAGTTTATTAGAAATCATGTTTTTGTAAGATTTGTTTCCGTCTAAGCCACATACAGTGTAGCAGAAAATAAGTTATATAACAACTTAATAATAATAATAAAGGCCTTTATTTTGCATATAACAACAATACACTTGAATTAATAATGCAAAAAATGCTACACTCTCAGGGCGGTATAAGGGAAACAAAAGAAAATGTTTTGAGATAGTGTAAGGTAATGATTTATAAAAAAAAAATTTAAGAATTGACAATATATAAAATGTTAAACAATATTTCTCTTTATAATTCTATTTATATAATATTGTTATTTAGACGAAGTCTGTTTGTATTCTATGAAAAAAAATATATATATAATTACTAATAACCTTCTCTTACACAAGCTTGGGTTCTACGAGTAAGATTGAAAAGAAAAATAAAATAATAGATAGAGAAAAAAAAATATATATATATATATAGGTTGTGAAGCAACCGAAATAATAAAAAAATACGTTGGATCGATCTGACCTTAATGGTATCGTCTTCAAATCGCAAGATCTCAGAATCCTCAGCCTTTTAATTCCTCTGGATGCCGCTGGATTAAATTTGAGGATGATAATTTATCCCTCAGAATATCCCTTTATCTCTCAGAGAAAATGGTGGAACAAAAAAAAAGCCTATATTGAAAAATGAAAATTCTATGCGTTAATATTAAGTTTTAGTAAAAAAAAATGAATGATTTTATTTAACAAGAATGATAAAATCTTACCTCAATTTCCACGAAGCTTTACGTCGAATAAATTTTATTTCGTGACAAAAAAATTCCGGAAAACTCCGTAAATGATAATTACTATTATCAGAAGAAAATATCGTATTGTGAATTAATCCGCTAACTTTGCTTTTTGTCTTCACGACTCAAAATTTATTATAAAATTTTTAACGATGTCGAAACCAACAAATTACTCTGTCACAATCGATACTATCACGTTGACGAAAAATTCAGAATGTTATGAAAGCATATCCGGGTTTTCTTATATACCCTTGCTAACAAATCAGACATAAACAGACCTTACATCTGTTTATGTCTGGTTATTGGTACGTAGCCATTATACAGGGGTGAAAGAAATTACGATGGCGATAAACAATTGCAATTTTGACAACTATTTAAGTGCGCTTATGTCATAGTGACATTTAAATTGTGTCATCACATTTAAGGTTTATAAAAATAATGGCGCACAATTTCTTTAACGAACAACTTATGGACATGGTAGTGGCATACAGGAAATCACGGCAAAATTCTGTTCTTGCAGCTCGTATCTATGCAGAAAGATTTCCAGATGGATATCATCCGGCACGTGAATCCTTTTTACGTGTAGTGCAACGTTTTAGGGAAAATGGCAATATTCAACCGAGGCTTGGGCAATATGGAAGAGCAGCTAGACCTGAAGGCATTGTCAATCTCGAGGAGCAGGTTTTGTTATCGTCTAAGAGCAGCCTGGTATAAGCACTAGAATACTTGCAGAGCAACATGAGGTATCACAATCAGTTTGGCGAATATTGAGGCTCAACCAACATATCACGTGCAACGTGTACAAGCATTACTACCACCTCTCTCGAGTAAAATTTTGCGACTAGTTGCCACAATTGCATCAATTGAACCCAAACTTTACCAATAATGTTTTAATAATGGATGAGGCGATTTTTACACGTAACGGTATTCATAATGTCCACAACACTCTTTATTGGGCTGTGGAGAATCCTAATGTTACTCGCCGAACACATTTTCAACAAAGATTTTCTGTGACTGTGTGGACTGGAATTATGAACGGACTACTTTCATTCTGGAGAATCGATTAACTAGTCCTCGTTATTTACAATTCTTGCGCGATAATTTATCGGGACTTCTCAAGATGTGGCTCTTGATGTTAGACAAGCTAGGGTGGTAGAAAATAAAGATATTTTTTTTTCTCTTTTTTTCTGTTTGAACCACAAAGACCGCAGTTCTACATTTGGTTTCAAAAATTTAAGATCTTTACCCTACAACAAAGAATATTAATTTTTGGTCGTATTAAAAGTTTTCCTACACCTAAACATAAATAAATAAACATTTTCATCATCTAAATAGAAGAAAAATATCTTTATTTTCCACCACCCTAATTCAAATACATGATGAACACGGAGAAAACCATAGCATATTTAGACAAGCTATGTGGTTTCTCTAAGATGGTGCTCTAGCAAATGCTAGCGGCATCTAGGTTGAGAATCACCCTGTACATACATTATATCATCGTGATATCATTGATTCCCTTAAATCAAAGTCAACTAGGGACATATACGGTTTTAATGTTAACTTAATAAAGCAAATCAAAAACTTACTTATACTTCCACAATGCAAATTACTAAATCAATTAATAATGGAGGGGCTTTTTCCTGATTCGTTAAAAGTAGCTCTTGTGGTACCTGTGTATAAAAATGGTGACCATGATAAGATTGAAAATTTTAGGCCAATTTCTCTTCTACCCGTTTTCTCTAAAATTTACGAAAAGGCTTTAAAAAATAAAGTTTATGAATATTTTGAAAGTAATAAATTGTTTACTCCGACGCAGTTTGGTTTTAGAAAAGAAAAAAGCACTGTTGGTGCAATTGTTGATTTTGTAGAAAATGTTATGCAGTCCTATGAGGATGGACACTACATGATGGGTGCTTTCTGTGACCTCAGTAAGGCATTCGATTGTGTGCAGCATGACCTTTTGCTCTATAAGTTGGAAAAATATAATTTTGACAATAACAGTATTAGATTGATTAAATCATACTTAACAAATAGGTCACAAATAGTTAAGTGTAATGATTTATTTTCCAAGAGAATGGGTATTTAGATAGGTGTACCCCAAAGATCAATATTGGGCCCTCTTTTCTTTTTAATTTATATTAATGATCCTTAGAATATAACGAATGGGTCGGTTGTTGTGTATGCCGATGACACAACCCTATTTAGCAATCACAAAGGTTATGAAGATGCTTTGGAGAGTAGAGCTGTTTTTCTAAAGGAGGCTGAGCATTAAGTTTGATTTGCTAGTAGCAAACTAAAGTTAAATTCAGATAAAACGGCTTTTACTACGTTTACATTGAGACGGTGCCCTAACACACAGTCACGTTCTGCTTTAAAGTTTTTGGGCGTTTATCTTGATTTCGGGCTGTGATGGGAGGAACATATTTTGGCATTATGTAGTAAATTAAGTGGCAGCATCTATTTGTTGCGAAATCTGCGTTCGAACGTATCTCCACCATTTTTACACACAGCTACTTTCAGTCCTCAAGTTCAAGTTACTGTCAGTCCTCAATGACTTATGCATTGTTAGTCTGGGGCTCTGCTGCTGGTTTTGAACGCGTATTTAGAATGCAGAGAAGGGCTATACGGGTATTAAGAAATTTAAATTATAGAGACGACTGTAGAAGCTCTTATATTGATTTACAAATATTAACTCTACCGTCTCTCTATATTCTCGAATGTGTTATATATGTTAAAAAGAACACTAATAAGTTTGACACGTATAAGCACGTGCATAACTATGATACTAAGAAAAATAGCGATCTGATACGCATTAACAAAACACCAGAAAAGTGTGAACGAGTTGGCGGTGAAATGTTTTAATAAATTGCCATTACACGTCCGTCAGTTGCCATTGAAGGGCTTTAAAGAGTATATTAAACAAACTCTTGTTACAAAGGCGTACTACTCGACCTCCGAAAATATGAGTGACAGTCTTGAGATGATTTCCACCTTTAGCACTTAATGTTGTCTATTGTAATCTTATGTAATTTTATATGTTATTTTTTTTTCTTTAATATGACACTACATAATATTTTTAATAATTTGACAAGATTGTATTGTATGCCTAACACAATAAAGATTATGAATTATACTTAAGAGGTTGGATTTACCTTACTGCATTTTATGACATTTTTTTGCTTCTTTCTGACAAATTATAATATTTTCATTTGTTGGTCAGGGTTTAATTCTTTTAATTACATTTTGCACAATAGTATTGCACTCATTAATTTTTGCGTTACTTCCTTACATGTTCCATTTTTTCAGGTTTATTTTACTCATCATTTCAAACCTTCCTTATTCCAAGTTTTCTTTAAATATTCTGCGATATGTGTATTTTGATTATTCCAGTGATTTTCATGATATATTACTATACGTTTTGATTTCAGAGATATTTGTATTATAACTAATATTAATATTAATTTTCCTCCTCATAATTCTGCTCAAAAACTTTCGAGTTCAAAACATAAAGTTTCAGAAACACTCGGTATCCCATCTTTTCGTAGGATTTGATGACGTTGGAATTCTGCGTATTATTCCATGACAAATTGCTTTTATTACGCCAGGTTTAAACTTTTTTGGGGCTATGAAAGACATAACGTTTTGCAGTGTGTTTTTCAACTTCACATTGTATTCTTATAATAGTCCATTATCTGTTTTGGCCACTCACAAGCCGAATAACGTGGAAGTTCTAAGAGTTGCAAAACCTCATCATGTCCCTCACATTTCAAACATCGGAGCAGGTCTTTACTGTATATTGGATTTTTTTCTAGCATTACTTTTTTCCTGGTTTAACGCCCAATTTTTGTTTATCATACTTGTATAAAACTGACAAATCAATATGTTTATACCAGCTTTGCTCTTTATATAAGCTACCCAATGTACAAAATTTATTTATTTACTTCATTTCTTGTTCAACTAATTTAAATGTTATTCAAAAACGAGAAAAAAAAATAGAAATAAAAATAATATAGAATAATAAAAATAACGTAAATGGTAAATGGTAGAATAAATAATAGATGCTTCGGGAATTAAATGCTGATCAGTTAAAATGGACCGATGCTTATTTGTAATAAATTTAAACTGAAATTAGTCTCAGTGCATACTCCTTACTTCTAGGATATTTTTGATCTAAAACCTGTTCCCAACATTCAATAGTTCTTGAAACTCCAGTAGCTCCAACTGTATAGCCGCAATATCCGTAGCAATTGGCGTTGAGACTAGGGCTTTTAATATATTCAGCCAGTCTAAGCAACTTGCATGTATAATCAATACTAAGACATAGAGAATTAGAGAAGGTTTTAGAAACCAAGTCTTTCTCGACAAGATTAAGTTTGATAAAAGCTGAAAACACTGTGCTAAATCAGAAATATGTTTATCATGTCCTTGAAGCGACGAAAAAAAACGCAATATCTATTAATCAATTGGGAACATCCAATTCTGAGAAACATTTCCCTTTTTCAATAATAAATTGTTTAATTAGTTCCACTAGGAGTGGAATCTCGAAGTTCATCGTTCTCTATTTCTTGTACGCAACCTTTAAATTGATGATGCGTTTTGACGCTTGAGTAAATAAGTTAACTATGTGTTAACTAATAAAAGTTAGCGATTTTTAAAACTACCACAATGTGTTCTCGATGAATAACACAATGCACAGGGATAAAATTGAGATACATTCAATTTTTCATTCGTTCACAGCTTTTTAATTCATACAGAATGTTTTCGAACTACGAGTTGTATCCTTTAATGCAAAATCGTTTACATCGAAATTATTTGTTACACAAAGAACAAATTCAGCTACTTGTGGTTTATGTTCAATATCAGTAGATTCGTGTAAGGCTATATCAAGTTAATTATGACGTCATAGGAAATAACAGAATTTCGTCTTTTCATAGAATGCCTTGATGCAGGCAATTGTTTTCTTAATTTACACAATTTTTCATTTCATTCATAATTTAATTTCATCTAAAGCGGAAATCAGAAATATTTTTTTATGAATTCTCCTTCAGTGTAAGGACATTTTGCTCGAGATATATTTCGAGTATATTTTTCAGTCCGGTTCCGTGCTCAGATTGATTTAAGTAATTAAGTAAGCAAAATAAAATAACGAAGACATTTGAAAGAAATTAACGTATTAATATTAATGATGTAACAATATTTGAATTTTTTAGTAAATAAAAATCTCAAAGTTAAACGACGAATGTTTAACTTTGAGATTTTTATTGCAAAATATATACACAATGGTATATGGTACACAATGGTCAAAGTATGATAATTTATGATGACCCTGTACAGAGCAAAGCACGCAAAGCACTGGACGTTCCAATTAATTGATTTTTTTGGTGGTCATTGCTTATTTGTTAATGCAAATAAATTAAAAGCTCTTTCAAACATTCCGTTCTGAAATGTGGCTTTTAAAGGTAGTTTTCCATTCCGGGTGATTCCGGGAAATCTCTTAGAATGTATTTGTTTGCACAAAGCACTTTCCATCCACATATCTGTTCGACTTCTTCCTTTAGGCATCTACATCAATAAAAACATGCAACTCCTCTGCAGCTCTATTTGTTTACTAATTGGAAATTTAAGTTTGAAGTTTAAAATTGCTTTAGATTGATCTTTCACGTTGTCTTTGATCTCGCTTTCGTCTTCAATTACTTTATAGTGTTTATTACTGCAACCTTCTTTTAATACCTTACTTTATTCGGGATCTATAATGATGAGCGTGACAGGATTAAAATTCCAATGAATTGAATGACGCAATAGTTAATGCAATTTTTGATACGTGATGTATCTAGTAACTAAGTAGTTCGAGTCACAAAAAAGTTAATTTACCACAAAAAATAAAGAAGATAAATACAAAATCTATCTTCTTATAAAAATTAAAAAAATGAATTAATCGGACTTTCAGTCAGCAGGATTAAGAGTAAAACAACTTTTTTAAAATAGCTAATATTTCGATTGTTGATTACAATCTTCTTCAGAGCATTTTATTGCTAAAAGATTTTACAAAGAAAAAACGTAAGTCAAGCAACAATTAAATAAAATAAGTAAGTCAATTTGTTGACCGAAAATCCAATTAATTAATTTTTTCTATTTGCTGCTCACGTTGTGGTCGATGATACTTGCTGTAATACTTACTAGAATTAGTACAAGACACAAAAATCACTACTAATTACTTACTTTTAAGATGATATTTACAAACCAAAACCAAAGCTGTTACACGGAATAATTCGAAGCAGTGAAGTTAAATTAGTTCTTGGAACTTTTATTGATTTACACAAAATATATGTATACACCTACTTGTATATTTTTTTAATTTTTCTGTTGGGCAGAAATATAAAGTTAAATGATAGAATTAGCCAATTTTCAAGATCTTTACAAGATCAACTTCATTGAAGTTAAAGCTGATGAATGAAGCCGAACCAAATTCCATAACGTACTATTTCAATCTGCAGAAAGCTCAGAATTTACCTAAATTGGCTATGTAAGAAATCTTTTATTCAAATTGCGTTTTACTGTTTATGTATCACCAATCTTGCTACAAAAAATTAACATTTTTGTATGTAGACTGAAGGTAGTGCAGGTCGTGGTTCTAATGAAGTTAGGTCTGCTTTTCTAAATATTCTGGAAAATATTCAATTTGATGAATCTATTATAAAAATTTGTCTGTTATGTGATGGATGCAGCGAACAAAATAAAAATTATCTTGTTCTATATGCTCTGATGTTTTGGTTGACTAAGGTGACGTCACTAAGGTGTAAGGGAGGCCATTCGTATTTTCCTGCATTTAGAGTATTTAGCCGTGCTGAAAAGGAATTACATCGCCATACCGGCACTATCTTTTCAAATGATTATATTAAAATTTACAAGCAATTTATAGCAGTGCAAGAGTTAGGAATTGATTGGAGATGATTACATATATTAAAGTATAGCTTTGTATAAAAATACTTCGAAAGATATGTTGTTAGGTACATTTTTAATGAATTTTAATTTACTGTAGCTATAGGAATCACTGTTACTAATAATAATCACTATTGGAAATACTTTTAGGTATACATATGTAAGGTTGAAAGAGTACCACTTTCGCTAAAATTCATATTCTGGTTACCAGCTCAAAAGATGCATGGAAAGATGCAAGATTTTTGCTTATAAATGCATGTTCTAATTATGCTCGTTTTGGAGATAACCAATTATTAATAGTAGTATAGAAACGCCGATTCTAGACAGGAAGTTGCTTGTCCGCATCTCCTTGACGTCATCTGCTCAATGTAAAAGTATAGGGAGGGGTGCCAACCAAAGACTTGGGGGAAAAAATAGGTTGGTATTGGAAAAGTTAAGTGGTCTGTATGTCTTGGGATCGGCGTTACGTTAGGTATAAATAGGCTAGGCGATCCCTAGATCTGGTGATTTTAGGTGGCGCGAATTTTTCTAGTTACTTTTTTAAAAGTCACCAGATCTAGTTACTTTTTCAATAACAACCTACTATTTTTTCCCCAAGCCTTTGGTTGGCACCCCTCCCTATACTTTTACATTGAGCGGATGACGTCACTGAGGTGCGGAGATGTAACTTCCTGTCTAGAATAGGCGTTTCTATAGGGGAAGGGGGTTTTCCTGATGAGCGATACGGATGATGTCACCGAGGTGCAACTTCCTGTCTAGAATCGGCGTTTCTATACTACTATTAATATTTACCGAGTCGTTCGCTTGGTTGTGCTGTCTATTAAAAATTTTTTCTTATACCATTTTATTCTCCTCCTTATACAATCTAGAAGGAGTTTTTTAATACTCTGTATAAATATATAAAAATTCAATCAAAAGCGATGTTGAAATATTAATCGGTTTTCGGGCATCCTCATTAGATGCCTGTACATCACCTGTTTGGTTTCCACCCCATCAATTGTCGTATCCTTGTTCGTTCGTCGTCTAATTTTGTCATTTGGGACACGATCCTGTCTTGATACTTTGCATGTTCTTTTTAGAAAGTCAACTTCCACCGTTTCAAGTTGTTTCCTGTTTTTCGTAGTAAGCTGGCAGCATTACGACCCGTATAATAAATTTGCTCTATTACTGATCAATAGATTGTTTTTAGTTTAATCTAACTGGACTATAAGGAGTAGTATACGAACAGTTTTTCGACCTTGTTGCATCCTTCTTGTTCTTATTATTCTTCTTGTTATATAGTTATGCTGCCCTTATTTGTAGTTTAGGATCATTCGTCATTTCCTATTACCATATATTCTGTTTTATCCATATTGATATTCAATCCCCACATCCGATATTTTCCCATGAGTATCCTGAGCACAAAGTCAATATCATACTCTTCATTTACTACAACTTAAAGCAAAGGGCTGTCAGGCGTTGATCTTCCATCTTTATACTCATTTTCAAGATTTGTCTTCTCTCTTCAATATCTAGTTTAATAATTGTTGTTAGCATCGATTAGAGAACACAATTATTTAACAAAAACATATTATTTACCTCATTGAGTTTCCTCATTGTCTTACAATCAATAATTTTTCCTATTTCATTTATAAAATGTATAAGACATGATGTGTTTTAATTTTAGTTAAAATTCTTGTTAGTAATTTAAAATTCTGATCAACATATTTTTAGTTAATTTAGTTGATTGCCAAAAATAACTATCAAGTTTATTTTTCAAATTAAAATATGTTGGAAATGTAAGCTTGTCAATAAAGATGTTTAATAAATTATTTTCGAACTCCTATCTTTTTTGTTATATTCAATTTCATCAATAAATTTTCATTAAAGTGACATAAATTTCCGAAGGAAATTGGATCTGATGAAAACGACCGTAAATTATCTTTAGTTTAAATTAAAAAAAAAAACAAATTACTTCCTATCCTGTTCCTTATAAAACTTTGAACTAAACTAAATTTTTCAATATAATTACAAAACAACATGAAACTTTTTTTCCATAACTTTTCAATATTAAACTCAATGTTCTTTAAAGTCTTTGTAAATATATCAAAACGGTTTGCATATAACAGAACGAAATCGTTCTTACAATCGATTGGACATCGCTCAAACACAACATCTTACCACAGTGACGTTAAAACAGGCCAAAGTCTTTGATATTCGAATGTGCCACCATATATATTCCATCGAATATATCGCAATAAAACAGTAATATACGTTTTTTGCTTGTTCCGATTTTGCCGGCTTCGCGATTTTATGAAACGTCCAAAGATAACATGAGTTACAACTACGGAGAAAATCTCTTCTTTTCCTATTCCGCGAGCCCAAATTTACATTCTGCTTCACTAAATATTATTCTTATTCTCTAGTTACGAACCGTTCTGTTCTCTATTTGGAGAATTCACACTCGAAACTCAGAAATCTATTTAAATTGGTTTATTAAGTTTTCTTTCAGTTAACTAAAAAAAAATATTGGATTACTTTAAACCATAATATTCTTTATTGTATTAAGTGGATTGGGTTGGGGAAACTTGAATTAGTAACACTTTATCGATTTTGGTATCTAGGGTCGCGTGTGTTCTAAATAATTAAGTGGCAAATCGATGTTCTAAAAACGAAAAATGTTAAATTAACAATGCAGTATTATATTATGGACTATTTTGTAAAATACCTTTTATTTTCCCCCAATAGGTAATATGTACAAATATAAATTTATAAAATAATTGTTGTCATATACAGAGATGTAAAAATATTGGAAAATATCTGCAGTAGAGATAGTAGATATCAAGATATGACGGTTTAACCAAACATTGCCAATATATTTAAATTCAACTAAACAGTTGAATAAAAATAAAATAAACAATATTTTCAACAACAGGATTTTCTTCGTTTTTTTTGTATAAGGAAATTTTCCAACTGTCAACACATTATTCGTTTTGCCAGTAACAATACCGTCACGCTTGCATTGTCAAGGGAAGAACTTCTCTCTAGTCTACTGGGAACATATCGAAACTTCTATGACCGATTGGACGACTGACTTCCTTGACGCCAAGTTCAATTTGAAACTTGGTGGCAAAGAGGGCACAACTCATTGTGTTGTCTCGGTCTTGTTATCGTGCCTTCACAGTTAAACACTTGATACAATGTTTGAAACAATTTCAATTTAAATAATATCTTTATCAAAAGATATTATTTTCGTTCGAAATTGAACTATATCATTACACAGAAAACTTGAACAATAATTAATGATTTCTTCACATATCTTTACATAATATATGCTTTTTAAACTAATTTTACAATTTACAGCTTTGTACAACTTATCCATTATAGCTTTGGTCGTAGACATGTGTTAATTGATTGAAAACTCGTCATTAGTTTGTTTGCGTTATTTGATATGGGCTAATGAATTTTCGAGTTTCCAACCAATCAGAAACTCCCAAACAAGCTTGTACGAACATACTTTTCAACTCATAAAATCATGAATTATGTTGCACAATCAATTGAAATACACTGAAACACATATACACAAAAATGTTCTGCGAAATTTGAAGTAATAATAAAAGATATTAAAATAAAACATTTTAATTGCTTTCTAATGTACTTGCATCGGAACTAGATTCGAAAACTAATTACTCATTCTGAAATCGATTTTTGAAAGCAACATATGTAAAATATTAAAAGAAATTTTGAACAGATGACAAATAAAAATATTTGCTATTAAATAAATAATAAATAAATAAATATAAAATATTTGTAATACATTCCATGTGAGTGCATAAACTTTAGTCATTAAAAAGGTGCAAAAAGCTCTGTTAAGGAAGAAAAAAAAATCAGATATTATATCACAAAATAATCTAAAACTTTTTAATTTTTTGATTTAGAACGATAACCTAAAAGAACATTTTTATTACCAGTGTTTCCCAGAAAAGTTGCTCTGGATTTTTTGATACTGATGAGTGCAGTGAATGAATCTCACGTTTTACAGTTTTGTTTAACACCATCTATTCACCATCTTCGTCTTTTGACCGTGAACGTTTAATTTTTGATTTCTTCAGTAGGATGTAGAGGTGGAAAAACGAGACAAAATTGAAATCTTTCGTATTTATATAACTTGCAAGAATAATATGGTGCCAAATTTTCGAGCAAAACATGTAAGAGGCATCAATGTACATTCTCAATAGAGTAGAAATGCTGCTAATAGTACTGCTTGTAGTAGTAGTAGACACACTCTACTCATATTTAACCTCAATTAGGGAAAAAATGAGACAGGCTCGATTTTCACTTCTTCTTTAATAGTTTTCTGGAGTTCCAAAGTAGCTATAGATATATTTTATAATGTGGTTGTAAATATGAACAGTGTTATGAATTTATCATGTTATGTAATTTTATTTCATGCTTTATGTTATGTTTTTGGTTCTTCACCTCGGGATATTTTTTCAAGTCATTGGCTTTCAGTTGCGAATCAATTAAATAATAAATTAAAGACTCATTAATGGCTTTCGATACAATGAAACTTTCCAGATTATGAATACTATAAACTATGGATACATAAAACTCCCAGATAGCAGTAATCTGATAACGTACGGTCTCCTGGAATAATATTTTAGCTCTTCATCAATATTTTTGACATCATAATCGAAAAAAACGGTTGAGACGAATTGTCTATATTTAAATTACTGCTGAAAATAAAATCTAGAAGGGGCTATTATTTTCAAGCGCTACCCCAGTCAGTGGAATACGCATTAATATCATAGCCAATGGCTAGGTTTTCTCTGGTTTATTCTGGTGTTTTCAGCTATCTTCGTTATCCTCTCTGATGATTTTGACGTGATGTGTGCAATGTGCAACTCATTCAATACCTGAATTGAATCCACAATTTCGCGTCTTGATTGATTTCAGCCGATACTTAAAGACGTGTTTCGATTTTAGAATGATTGTTCACAACGTTCACATCATTGTCTAGAATCAAAATTTGGATACTTAAGGGGTATGAAGATCACGTTCCTTAATCACGCTCAATAAATCAACCATACATCTAGTTTTAACCCATTTAGCCAATATATACGCAGTGTTGCAAGTTTTTAAATTTATCACCATTGTTGCAAACATTGACATCAAGATTTTTTTTGTGGAATCGAGTAGATACCTTAACTATAGTCTTCATCAGTTCATATCCCACGCTTTCAGCCTCCTATTTACTATATCGACTTGCTGCAGAAGCGCATTCTTAAACCTTTTTTTTTGACTTCTACGCCGATTTACCCCGAGCGTGTTTTTGCTCTTTCTCTATCACTCCCTCAACGAGAGTTCGCCAGAGATTGCAGATTATTGCGGCTTGGATTGCCTTCACTTATCCCGCTGACTCCTAGAACTCGTTAGTGGCGTATAAAATATTAAAAAATAATCCAAATAAAAAAAATAATTTAGGTTATTAGGAGTCGTGCAAACATATGTAAATTATTTTCACTATAACTTACAGATAAAGAAGTTGCTAAAGACGTGATAATTACTTTCTTCATTGCTAAAACAGATTGTCTTTAACATATACTGTTAATAATAATTGTTATGTTGTTGCTGGTTAGGTTGGAATTATTTATACATATACTTATTTTCAGTAGCAGGTTTAATGAATTCTACTACATTGACTGTGTAGTAGCTCAGATACCCGTAATTAAGGGTCGTGTAAGAGATCATCTTGACCATTCGAATTATTCTTCTTAGATTTTGGGATCATCTACAGTTATGAGCATTTTGCTGGTTCGGTAATTCTTCGTGAAATCCTCTTGAGCTTGTACTTAGCGCACCGTTACATCATGGTGTTTTTGTTCATCATGTTCATTTTGTAATTTTCAACCAACCAGAAGATCTTGTTGCACTTAGGAACGACGTCATATCGATCAATATTGTATTTTCTAACAGTTACGTTGCTCTGATAGGCTCACTATTTCACATAAAGCTTTTGTGACTGGATTACCAAGCCACAACTACTTACCATAGTATACGGTACGCTGCAAAAGCGGCTTCTCTGTGTTACTGTATGTATATGTTACCGTCAATCTGTATAATTCAGGTATTCTATACAATGCCTAGGTAATCTATAAAATACCTGGGGTGTCTAGGCAATGTATGAAATATTATGAAGATTATTGTCCATTAGATACTTTACCTAGGTAATGTATACAATTCCTATGGATTACATAAAGTACCTGTTGGTCGACTGGCAATGTGTAAAATAAATAGATTTTGGTCTGTATTTATCCATTTTTACACATAATAAACTTTTTTATAATCTATAAGTTATTGTACAAAGAAGGCACCTAGTACCTTTCTGTAACTATAGTAAAATCACAATAAATGACATTAAACTTAAAATTTTTCTGGGATCACTAACATAATATTATTTGCTTATAAGTAATCAAGTAATAAGTATTAAAAACTTAGGAAACAAAATAATTGTGTAAAAACAAGACGTAGAATTGAGTAAGTAAAAAAATATATTTATTTATTCTTACATGCGGAACTATTATGACACTTTGAAGTGCATAAAATCTTACTTTTAAGATATGAACACTTTTTAGTATCACAGTGTTTTTTGCAACTACATTTAATAATTCCCTGACCTGTCCCCGTAGATTGCAGATTCGCAACTGTACGGAGCGTCGTTTCTTGATTAGGGATATCTTCTTTTTTAAGTAGTTCTTGATGACAAACCTATTCTTTACAACAGCCTGCTTTGTTCCTATTTTATAAAGATCGTCATCCGTTTTTTGTAAGACTACAGCTAGTATATTGCGAGCATCACCACGACCTCTGTCGACTTCCGGAACAGGGATTCTTACAGTGGTACCCAATGGCACAGGGGGAAATTTCTTTCCAGAAGTGTTAAGCATTTTCTGAGCTTGCTCTGTTAAATTATCTTTGGAACTGATGCGGTTCTGTATAACTAAAGCGTTTTTTAAGCATAATGGGCAAACAACTTTAGAACCATAGCCTTCTGCCATATCTTTCTCCGGAGCAGCACAAATAGCATGAATGGGTCTATTGCATGTTCTACACGAATGAGCACCCGTTGTCTCCTCAGTACAAACACAGCACAAGAGTGGGGAATCCAATGATTGCTCACGTTCTGATACAAAATTCAGAACATCTAAGGGTTGTTCATGTACCTCAGAAGGAAGACTTTCAACATTCACAGGTTCATCAAGAGTCTCGGCACTTTGGATAGTCATTTATTCATCGTCATGTTCATCAAACGCACTTTGAGCATTCGAAACTTTATTACGGATTTCAGAACTTTCGATGACGGGGCTTTGTTGATGTTGAGCCTCTAGAGGTTGATTTTGTGTCCGAACTCGATCTATTATTAAAGATTCTGAAAGAATCAGAATACTTGGTGATGACTTAATCACATTTTCTAGATCCTCTTCACTCTCCAAGTTGTGAGTATCATCGAGAGGTAAAGATATACCAACTTTTACTTTAGATCCAAAAAGAGCTTCGTAAGGTGTTCTTTTGATGCCTGAATGGAATGCTTTATACTTCATGAGTTGTACAAAGCGCAGACCATCACTCCAACGATTATTGTCACTATCTTGCATCCAAGTTGTTAGCATATTTTCGATGTCCTGGTTTGCTCGTTCGACACTCCCCTGACTTTGAGAATGTCTAGGCTTACCATGTACAATTGTTAAAGTTGGCCAGTACGTTTTAAGTCTGCTTACAATTTGGTTTGAGAATTCTCTACCATTGTCTGATTGTAGGATCGCTGGTGCGCCAATCAATGTAAAAATATCCAGTAAATTGTAAGCTACTTCCTCTGCGCGTTTTGTTTTTAGTGCTCTTAATATTACAAACTTCGTGAGATGATCCTGATAGACCATTACAAATTTATATTCTCGATCTGGATGAGATTGATAGTCAATCAAATCTACTTGACAGCGAGAATTAAATTCAGATGAAAGTATGGGTTTGACGACAATCCCTTTTTTTATTCCTTTTTGTTTTTGCTGGCACGGTTCGCAAAGTTGCAGATATAGTTCAACATCGTGGCGAGTTATATTCTTGTATCGTGTGGAAAGCTCGTTCAGCATACGGTCTCCACCGCCATGGCCGATACTTTGATGTACCTCGTGAAGTACTTGGAATAATTCACTATCAGCAACGTAATATATAATATTGTTATTTGGGGTATTCACAGGAAATATTAACCTATGTTTTTGACCAACAGTTATAAATTCATAATGCTTCAATAACCAATAATCCCGGGGTAACTTCTTATTTGCTGTTTTTGCATTTTTTATTTCTTCTAACAATTGTTCATACCGTTGATCGTTAATAAACGTGCAATTTTTAGTACTTGCTGATTTTCTTTTAATACACAACTGCGAATAAAATCTTTCTCTCATCTGAGAGACTCGTTTATCGGCCGCCATTTTAATGAATTAGATTCACTAACGAAACCACACGACACTTCCACCCTTGTCGCACGCAGAGTAATGAAATGCAAGCAAAAACAAGTCGCTGCGCGTTTATTTACTGCATGGCCACATGTCTCCCCCTTCCCTGTTCTCGCCTTTTACACACATTGCCTGCTTCGCATTTGGTATTTTATAGAATACCTAGGCAAAGTATAAAATTAATAATATTTCATACATTACCTAAACGTTTTAGGTATTCTATAAAATGCCTAGGTATTGTATAGAATACCGGATTATACAGATTGCCGGTAACATGTACACTTAAGTATTCATTTAGTTCAGCAGCATACTAATATTTTGCAATTAGTGTAATTTTCCTAGAGTTAACAATAAAATCGCCACCTATATTTCATTAAGCAAGCGTATTAAACGTTTAACTTACACTTGATTAGGATATATTCAGATCATTTCATCGTGACAATCATGAAATTAACTAGATTAAAACGTTTCATTGGCCTATCAAGCTTACCGTAGTAATGGAGATAACATATTCCCTTGCCCTTGCCACAATTTCTAATAAATGTGCCATCCTTCCTTGTAAGCTTAATCAATATCATTAACTGATGAAAAATTTATTTAATATGTTCAAAAATTACAAATTTCGTTTTCTTTGCAAATATGTGGTGTAATAATTCGCGTCGTAACTTAATATTTCACTTCGAAAAAGATTCCACTTTGATTCCGGATGAAAGAAAACCGAAGCCGCACTTGTTATGAGCTACCTGATCTATATTAAATTCCAAGATTTTCCGGGGAAGTTTCATCAACTTTCCCATCTCTTCGTTCTCTTCTCAATTTTATTTTTATCCTCGTTATTAATTTTATGAATTTAAATCTTAAAATCGATTTAAACCAAAATTATATACAAACGACATGATATGAAGCCTTTTATACAAATTTCTTTGAAAGGATAAATCCTTTAAAATATTACCACCAATTTAAAAGATTATTTTGATTATATAAAATTTCAATTTTCAGATCATTTTGGAATCAATTTACGCATGATAAATCAAATAACCATTTTAATTACACGTATTTGTTATTTATCGGTTCGCCGCACGTATGAGTACATAATAATCGAAACCCGGTTCGGGGACAGTATTGAAAATTAATTTAATAGAGGTAGAATTCAATTTTGTCCACCGAAGAGCTGAGGATAAAGTTCGCAAACCCGACTCGACAGTTGAACTCAATATACCAAGTATTACATCCGCTGCAATTTAAATTATTCTCTTTCATCCCGTCCATTGTATGTACCTATATTATTCCTATGGCGCCGTGTCATAATGTATTTCCGGTTTACGGACAGTCCGGTATTAAAGTGCTATTAAAGAGATATAAAGGTGATTTTTATTTTCGAATGCTCGTTCTGGGATTTCACTTACAAAAGTTGGTGTAAAATAGTCAAAGGTAAATTCTTTTCAATAAAACTCTAGTATTCGAAACGGAATAAATTTAAAACTTAACGTATAAAGTTCTAAGGTGTACTCATTCCATATGTAAGGAAGGTTTTTGACATTGAAATCAAGTTAAGGTAGTTGGAAGGATGTGAAAGATAGATAAAACGTTTGAAAATTTTTATGTAAAAGTTTTAAGCAAGTATTTTTATTCAAATTTATCGAATAACTTATTAATGTTTTATATATCACAATATTATTTATGTTTTAAGAATAGTTTGTAAATGGTGGACAATTTTTGGGTAAGATTTCAAGATTTTAGTCTGTTTATTAAATATTTTAAGCAAGAAATCTAGTTATTATCTAGTATGTGTTACATAGTTATGAAGACCTACGAAGATGAACTGATATAAATGATGTAGTCAATGTTCTGGCAAAACTCAAATGGAACTGGGAGTGGACCGCGAGTGGACAGACGAAGTAGAAGAAAGAAGACGTCGAAAGAATGAGTAACAATTGGATTTAGGCAGCACAGAACAGAACCGAATGGAACAGAATAGAGGAGGTCTATGGCAAAGGCCTGCTTGATGATGATGATGATAGATAAACATTTCGGTGGGGTTTGAACATATTTTATCAACTACTGGAAATCTCTTGCATATTGATCGTCAACAGTTTTGTTGGAGTAATTATTAATTTTGTTGAAAATTCAAGACTCTTGCATGTTTGGGGTTGTACAGCTGGACCAAAATAATACAAGCAACTATACTGGCAATCTCAGGGACAGGGATGTGGGAATGCAAGAGAGAAGGACGGCGATAAGAGAAAGTACAACCCAAAATATGCCGACATTTTGCCAATAGATATTGGATGGAGAATAAGGAGATGCAATGTAGACTATGTGGGGAAGGCTGGCTGTCTTTACACCATCTACTGGTGTAGTGCAGTGAGTTGAGGGAAGAGGAGATGGATTGAAGGCAGGTGCTGGGGGAGAGGGCGAAAGGAAGGAGATGGATGGGGGATATGGTGGCAGCGAGGAAACGTAGGATGACAGGGAGAGGCTGGTAAAAGGGATAAGCATTACAGAAGTTACAAGTATTGTACTTAGTATAAATTGTAACATTCTGGGAAACAATAAATTATTATTATTATATTAATAATAATAACAGACTTTATTAGAATGGAATTTCACAAAATAACAATATAAATTTAACTGGTTGGCAAGGGCGAAGTTAAGACGTTAAAAAGACGAAAAAATGAATAAATACAAAACAAAACTGAACGAGGTACAAATAAAACTAATAATAATAGTGTACCAATAAAAAATAAAACGAAAGAAAAGATTTTTAAAGATGGTAATACATTTACATAAAAAGCAAAACCAAATCATCGCATACCACGTGTCCCACCCTGTTTCTGATCACATTGTTCTCCATATCAAAATTTTTTGATCTTTACTTTACGGCAAAAGAAATCTAGGTAAGTTGTAAGAGAATGATCTCTCAAATAATGTATTTAATAACATGTAGCGATGGTGTGACAATTGCTTCGAACATTTAAGCTATGGACATCAGTGCGGAATGTAATCTTATCATACAAACAAGATGGACATTTAAGTAACAGTAACTTATGCTAAAATGAAACCATAAGGTATATGCGACGGTTAAACATATTCAGCCACCCAATATCGATCAGCCTGTGTGAGACATGGCACTCTCGTCGAAGCCCGAAAATCATTCGGAGACATGAATTCTCAACACGCTGAATCCTTTGTAAATTTCTAGCACACTCCCTAACACCAATACATTTACCACCAACATTGATTTTAAAATTTTCTGCGAGAGAGTCTGGTGCACCCCGCCTGCCAAAGAGCATAACCACTGATTTGTTTGAATTTACCCGTAACGAGTGTTTAGTGGATTGATCTATCAGATTATTTATGTCCGCACTCAATTTAACTTGAGCAGTGGCCATGTCCGTAGGCAAGAACGATAGGTAGATTTGGGAATCGTCCGCATAAAAATGTGATTCTGAATATTTCAAAACTGTCGAAAGATTAGAAGTGTAGATACAAAACAGTAGAGGCCCCAAGATAGAACTCTGTGGCACTCCAGTCTTCAAGCATCGCAGTTCAGATCTCTGATCACCCAATTTAACCGCTTGTTGTCTGTCTGACACATAACTATCAATCATGCTCATAACAGAATTATTGAACCCAATAAAGGATAAGATAGCTAATAACATCCTATGATTGACAGTATCAAAGGCCCTACTGCAGTCTAACAGAACTAATCCAGTAAGCCAATTTTGATCCGCCGCAAACAATATGTCATCAACTATATGCGTTAATGCTGTATCGCAACTGTAATTAGCACGAAATCCAGACTGCGTCCTAGGCAAAATATGCTTATCGACAAATTCCCGAATTTGATCATTCATAATTTTTTCTAATACTTTAGACAAAACAGGAAAAATACTAATTGGTCGCAGGTCCGAAAATGTCATAGGATTTTTAATCTTTGGCACAGGTGTTGCTAAAGATTTTTTCCAATATTTTGGAAAGATTGATCTCGATAAGCATATATTAATAATATGTGTGACGTAAGGAATGATGAAAGGACAACAGTAATGTATCATCACAACCGAGAGTTCCTCATATCCCACACTACCAGACTTGATATTTAACAAATGGCACGCTACAATATGCTCCGAGACAGGCACAAAAGCAAACAATTCATTAAAGGTAGACTTTTTCGTAGTAGTATAAGCCTGAATTAAATGGTTAAATTGCCTGGGTAAATTCTGAATAAAGTCTGGATCAGCGATCATTGAGTTTTCAGCAGCTTGTAAAAAATTATCATTAATACCTTCAACGTCATTCAAATGTTGTGGAAGTACCTGCTCTTTTGATTTGGTAACATTCAGATGCCTTAGTGATTTCCAAAGTTCCCTGGAACTTTTATTTTTAAAAGATGATTCATAGTACGCCTTCTGGTCGGTCTTTATTGCGAGTTCAACATGTTTTCTAAAAGATTCTCTTCTTGGCAATCTCTTCTTGCAGATTCTTAAAAAAAGAAATACTACTGAAGAAAAAGTTGTAGCTATTACAACGAACAATGGTGCTAATATGTGCTGCTTACAATCTATTTGGAAAAAAAATAGACACCTTCTATGTTTTGCGCATACTATTGATTTAGTGTGTGAACAGTTCTAAAACATTCAACTGTTTATTCCATTGCTAGAAAGGATTCGTAATGTAGTCAAAAATAGTGTAAATGAAGCGTTGGACAAAGTAATCAGCGTTCAAAAAGAACAAACATAAGTAGGAATTCCTGAAAAAGAGTACTTAATGTTAAATTCTATGCCGAAACAACATGGAATTCAACCTTTTATATAACGTTTTGTTGAATGCTCTTGGTGATAATCACTTCAATCGAGCTCCAATTCCGAAAAGATACAATGTCTAAACAGCTAGGGATCGAAAAAGTTGTTAGTGGTATACCCTGTTCATCGAACAGATGCAGTAAACCTGAGCGAAGCCACGTCTATTTCTTCCACTATTACACAATAGCCAGAGCCACTTACAAAAAAATACATACATATAAAGAAAGAAAATTGGGTATATAAGCATGCAAGGATGCAAAAAAGAGAGCTGGTCTTGGTTGACCTTCATAAACAGGGCTTACCAATAGAAAAATTCTTTTCAAATTTTGCGCATATTTGTGAGAGGATATTTGTAATTTTAAAAACTGCATCTGTTCAGTAAAGTAATTCTAGCATTAAGAACAATCAAGATTGTAAAGTTGACTCCTAGTTATGCAACTGGACAACAAATGAAATAAGCGATGGTTAAGTATTTTACAACAAAAATTTCAAATATTGAAAAAATTTTCTTCGAGCATTTGCCATAATTCTAGATGCCATATTTAAAAATATTCACTTCAAAGATGCTTTGGAAATAATTACATTCGCGTTAAAATATTTACGCGAGAATGTAAACACTGATTCTGGAGATGAACAGTCAACATCCGATCCAACTGATAAAGAGCAAACTGGTGAACTCTCACAACATCTCATGCTTATCATTGATCTGTACTGCTAGTCGTTGACTGCGATAACCTCAGCAACTTTGTTCTCGAAGAAGTACGGACCAATGGTGCCGTTGCTCCAAAATCTGCACAACCACCTATTGTTAATATATTGCCATCTGATGATTTGCTTGTTAACATAGCCATTTATCCAGAAATACGTCTCGTCTATAAAAATGATTTTTTGGCCAAAATTGAGGTTCTCTTTTAAACGCTCAGCGAGCAACATTCTTGTCCATGGTCATTTACTTTGAACTCCTGAGTCAGTAAGATTTTGTACAGGTGCAAACCAGAGACCTGCATGAATGGTTTCATTCGCCCAAATGAAACATTCACAGAAAAATGAATGCAGCACACAATTCGCTCAATATGGTGTAACGTTGTTCTACAACATCATTTAAAATTTAATTTATGTAAGCGTGTACAAAATTATTTAAAAGCTCAAAATTTGTCTAAAATTGTTTAAACTTGTCTAAAATGATGATGGCTAATATTATCAAAACTTGGTCCAACTTGTACAAAATTGTCTAAATTGTTTATATCTAAAATTATCAAAATTTTACAAAATAGTACAATATGATCAAAATGTTACTGAAATTATGTATACTTGTTCAAAGTTATTTAAAAGCACAAAATTTATCTAAAATTGTTAAAACTTATCTAAACTTGTTTGTTTGATTCCCTTTTATCATCGTGTGCTTAATGGATTATTTTTATTTTTTGGTTTCTACCGGTTTCGGCTCGACGCCATCTGTATAAATCAGGAAAACCACCTGTATAAATTACAATCAAATAACTTAACTAGATATATTGCTATTCATATTTAAATTTTTATAAAATTTTTTATAATATTGATCTAAAATAAACTTACGTTATACAATTTCTGCCCCTTTTCAAAACTTTAAATATATTTCATAGGAAACATTCTTACTATACCCTTACTACACAGGTGTCGGTTCTTATGTGAATCACCCTGTGTAGTTTTGACGACCCTCCAGACGAACGAAAAGCTCAGAACAAGGTAATATTCTGAGTGATTCCTATCAACACCCTTTATCCCTTCCCAAATCTCCTTACTTATAATAATATTTACAAACTCCAGACGAACGAGGAGCTCAGGACACGGTAATATTCTGAGTGTTGCTACGTTCTGGATCCCTTGATTACCATTCCTATATCCCTACTTTCCTATCAACACCCCATTCCCTTTCCAACTCTCCTTACATAGGATAATTTTCTTACATTTAACTTGATATAATTACCATAGAAAATTGGTAAATCATTTTATATTTTTTAAGCCTATAATTTTATTATCTGAACTTGTTTATTTTTCATATTTTTGAATTTTAATTTATATTTACTTAACGTAATCGACAATAACAAGTATTCAGATCGTAGTTCTGAAATTATATACTAATTTTTAAGAATGTTTTTCATACAATGTAAATTAGTTTTAAATTTAAAAACCACGCACACATTTGTGTAATATCAACCGAAAAGGTGGTTTTCCTGATGATGGCGTCGACCCGAAACCGGTAGAAACGAGAAAATAAAAATAAAACTTTTCATCCTTAAAGTACGATACTTATTTACTCCCATCCATTATCTAAACTTATTCAAAACTGAAAAATTTAAGACGAATGAAAGAAACAGCAACAGCGAATCGATTAATCTGATTCGACATATGAGCCATTCGGTACAGGTGTCGGAGTCGACAATACAGTAACATAAGAAAGAACACGACACAACATCATTCACAGTAACTATTGACGAATGAAGGCAACACCCAAGCAACGAATCAGTGAATATGATTCAGTATGTGAGCCATTCGCTGCAAGTCTCTGGTGCAAACCCAAATTCCTTGACGGACAGCGTCGATGTTCTCGGCTGATCTAGCGTTGCTTTGACGTAAGGTTGTTAGCCGATTGTTTACCGGACCGGTTAATCGAATTTGGCCACCTAACGTAGCAAAGTCGACTTTGAGGGGTCACGCGTATCGTTAGCGCTAACGGACACTCATTTTTATAATAGATTTTTATGATTTGGGATGTACTTAGCTTAATCGTTTATCTAAAGCCGACGTTACACGTCGCAATTGACTGCTATGGCGGCAACTACGGAGGAGCGTGGTTTGACTGTTCCCGTCAAAATTTGCGTGTAACATGTCTATTACCATAGTAATAACTGCGAGCAAACCTACTGCGAAGGCTAGAAAATTTTCTACTTTCGGTATATCACGGAAATTTGACGATTAAAGACGCCAATTTGACGCTAGCAGTCAAACCACTCCCAAACACGCCCCTCCGTAGTTACCGCTATAGCAGTCGATTGCGACGTGTAACGTCGGCTTTACCATGGTGATTTGGAATCTGAATATTAACTGAATAATGAACAACAGATTTAACAGACACAATTGTGCGCACTACAACCCCACTGTACAGTTTTAATATACAGTGCTAGCGTAAAGTAACCCCCCCCCCCCCCCCTGTTTAACTTCTGAACAGATTGAGATATCAATATGAACAAAAAAACGTCAGTTTCTATATTTTATCAGCACAAATATTTTCTTATGGAAAATTTTGGTATCACTTTTAGTTTTTCCGGAAAATGGAACAGCTTTGTTTTTTTAAATGGAACACCCAGTATATTATGGTATCTTTCGAAAGAATAAAACAATACGAATTCAACGATACCTCACAATCAAATATCGGTTTATTAGTTTTTTACATAAAAATTAAACAAAATGCGGAATTTCGCCGGAAAAACCAACGTATCTTCGTTGACTACCTATCGAGATACAATGGGCCAGATAAATGGTGGACGGTCAGTTAAAGGTCGGTCTACGCTCGGATTAAGCAGGGTTAAAATCAGCAATTCTTTTAGAATGTTTTTATGAAACAATCAATACAAGAAAAGGATAAAAAGAAAGTTCTTTTTAAAACTTCTAAGAAAAAATTGTCATAACAACAATTTTAAAGTTTGTAGGTACTTTGAAATTTTGTATTTAAGGCAGCATGTAAATATTTTCCTTCATTTCTATCTTTGAATTCTACCCGACCAAGTATAACCAAAGAAAGGCGAGATCAAAATGGCTAGAAGGAGTTTAGAGCACAATATCGAAGCAATTTTAATATTCGCTCGTGCTGACAGAAATCTATATGAAACAGGGCGACAATTTAAGGAACGATTTCCTGAACATCCAATTAGTCGAAAATATTTAAGAGAGCTTGTGAATAAGTTTTTGGAAACTGGAAGCGTCGAAGACCGCAAAAGAACTGGTCGTCAGATATTAACAGAAGTATTTAATGTGCCCATGATGTCGTCTGCTGCTATCGCATCAACGTGTGATGTGTTAAATATTTCCGCGTCGTTGTTGGAAGACGTGGAAATACTTAAAGAAGAATAAATATCATCCATTTTAAATAAAAATGCTTCATGAATTAACAGAAGATGACCCTGATATAGAAGAACAGAATTTTGTGAGCTAATGACAAATATGGTTGAACGAAATCGATTATACTTGAAACATATTTGTTTCAGTGATGAATGTACTTTCTTTTTGGGTGGAAAATTGCATCGGCGTGATGTTAATCCACATGAGTATCGTGACGTTATCACTCAATTTCATTAGAAAGTAAATGTTCTTTTTCAAGACTTTTGCAAATTGTACAACAGAATTCTGACGATTTTGAAATGGAACTAGTGTTTCATCAAGACGGAGCACCTCCACATTATGCGCCAATGGTAGGAAATTATCTTGATAAAAATTTTAAGGACAACAAGATCACCAGATCTGACACCTTTAGATTTCTTTTTATGGGGTTATTTAAAATCCAAGGTATATGAAATTCCGTTGGGTAGTATTGAGGATTTAAAACAAAAAATTATTGACGTCTGCCAAAATATTGATCACATGTTAAGCCGTGTGAGAGAGGAAACACTACAAAGATGGTACCACTGCCTAGAAGTTCAAGGTAATCATATCGAACAATTTACTTAATATTTGATTCTTAATAAATAAAAAATTCTTTTATTATTCAATAACAACACTAAGCAAATTTTTCAACCGTTACCTATACTAGCAAAACCTTTAATAAGAAAATTTCATTTCTTATATTGACTTTTTTTCTTTATAAATATTTTTTGATAAAATATGATTAATTCATAAATTTAATATACTTCCAAACAACTTTTATTTCATTTCTAAAAAAAATAAGTAATTGAACTTGCAATTTTAAATCCGTCTTAGCTCGAGCGTATACCGACAGTTAACCTACCGTCCACCATTTACCTGGCCGATTGCATTTCGACAGGTAGTCGACGAAGATACGTTGGTTTTTCCGGCAAAATTCCGCATTTTGTTTAATTTTTATGCGAAAAACTAATAAACCGATATTTGATTGTGAGGTACCGTTGGATTCGTATTGTTTTTATCTTTCGGAAGATACCGTAATATACTGGGTGTTCCATTTAAAAAAACAAAGTTGATCTATTTTCCGGAAAAACTAAAAGTGATGGCAAAATTTTCCATAAGAAAATATTTGTGCTGATAAAATATAGAAACTGACGTTTTTTTGTTCATAGTGATATCTCAATTTGTTCGGAAGTTAAACAGGGGGGGGGTTACTTTACGCTAGCACTGTATATGTGCAGAAAGATTCAGAACAGTTGGACACTACAGAACTCTTGAACCAGATCGGGCCTAATGATTGAATTCAATGCTGACTATATGTATCGTTTTTCATAATATGTCAAATCAACATGGTATTTTGTACATGAATCAAATAAACCAATTGAAAACAAAGACTATTGAATGAAAGCATGGATAACTCTCAAACCTGGAGAGCTAGCAACTCTAGATATAGGAGATACTTGTTGTAAAGGAAAGGGATAGAACAGGATAGAGAGTATTGTGCTGCTTTAAGTTGGATATAATCTGCTTGATCACAATTAAATCCAACATAGAACACGTATTAAAACTATTTTGAAAGGATCAGTTTTATGTATGATCCACAAAAACAAGATTTGATACGTATATATAAGTCTGTCTTAAAAAAATGATTTATTAACTGCTGCCCCATGCAATATGTTTTCCTATGCACTTGTCAAAACTTATTAGCAAAACGCAACTTCAAGATTTTTTAATAACGTTTCTGTTATGTATTTCTGTGTGTCGTTTTCTCTAACCTTAAGAATTTTATACAGTCCCAAAGTTGTCATCAAACCAAACTGATTAAGATAAATATCCCTTTTTGGATCTGTGCTGAGTGTACACATACCAATGAATCTAAACTTATCTGTATATATCAGTGAATATACAGGGTGATTCACATAAAAACCGACACAGAACAGGGACATGTAGAGGACAATAAATTAAGACGATTTAACACAACTTATCTCTATACTAAGTTGTGTACTCCTGAGGAGTTATAGGCCTTCAAAGTTGGGTCTTAAATTTTAAAAACATTGAATATCTTCGTAATTCATTAAGTTAGAAAAACCAAATTTGGTATACGTTATGAGTGTACCGAGGGTATTAATTGGTAGCAAGTTGAGACCAATTGAGGCATTTGAAAGGGTTGATTACGGGTGATGATCCCCTAAATTTTCACAGATTTTTTTAACCTTTTGGTGGATTTAACACATTATTACCTGATTTCATGTGGAATTTAATTCTAAAACTTTTTCTACTCTTATTATTTTTTAAAAAACATTGTCGTTTTCATAAAAAACTCAAATAACTAAAGACACGAATTTCGTTAATGCTACTTAAAATCATCGAAAATTCATTAGTCGGCTGTGAAATTGTACGTCAAACTTGACAAATAGGTTATAAAACCTTGTCGTCAAATATCTTTATAACCTATTTGTCAAGTTTGACGTACAATTTCATAGCCGACTACTGAATTTTCGCTTATTTTAAGCAAGATTACGAAATACGTGGGTTTAGTTATTTAAGTTTTCTATGAAAACGACAAAGTATTTTAAAAAATAATAAGAGTAAGAAAAGTTTTAGAATTAAATTCCACATGAAATGAAGTAGTAATGTATTAAATACGCCAAAAGATTAAAAAAATCTGTCAAAATTTAGGGTACCATCACCTTTAAACAGCCCTTTGAAATGCTTCAATTGAGTTCAATTTGCTACCAATTAATACCCTTGGTACACTCATAACGTATACCAAATTTGGTTTTTCTAGCTTAATGTATTACGAAGATATTGAACTTTTTAAAAATTTAAGAGCCAACTTTGAAGCAAAGAAATTGTATAACTAGAAGCACATATAAACACCAAGAGTTGAAGCCAGCGTTCGATGTGTTTTGTTTACGTTTTCACTCAGTCCAGAACGGAACGCGCTCAGATCGGACCGTCCGGCCGACGATCACCGAGTATTTCCAAACAGGCCAATCTTTTTATGGTTTCTTTGAAAATAAATTTACCTGATTAATGTTTATCCATGTTTACCGAACCCTAATAAATGAATAATTCTCTCCTAAGTAAACAAGGCTTGTGTGCGCATTTGTGTTTTGGCTTTGGCGAAGTTAACATTTTAGTAGTTCCATAGTTTTCAGACTATAAGACGCACCTTTTTACATAGAAAAATGGACTCAATTTTGGGTGCGTTTTATGGTCCGAAGGTACCTACCATTAAAATATATTTTTCAATAAATCGTCTCTAAATTTGAGATGCGTCTTATAGTCCGGAAAATATAGTATATTTTTCTGAAAAAAGATATTATTCAAAATGATTACAGTTTTTCTAATGATAGAAAAAAAAATTATATTTAACTATAAATTGTCACAAAACTATTTAAGGATTTTTTTTAGTGCAGTTAGGCGACGTTGTTGGTATTGTAACAATCCTACTGCACTACAATTTGAATAAGAATACAAAAAACTATTAGTACATACCGGCAGTAAAGAGCATGAGATTATACTAATATTTTAAATTGTTCATCAATACTCAAAAATAAAAATGATGAAATTGAAACACTGGACATTATAGACGTTGCGAACTTAGACAACATGCATTTAACTACTATTTTCTAAAAACTAATATTACTTGTCAATTTTGTTTTAATATAGTAGAAAGAACTAGTAATATTTCAATGCTATAGATACAAAAGACATATGGGAATTATGACTAAAGCTGAGTTTGTAGTCAAACTTTACTTAAATAGAGAAAAAATTATTAGAGACTATAAACGACAAAATGTATTATTCAATAACAAGAACATACATTTAAAGTTAAGTAATTCCATTTTATTAAGTTTGCCTCAAAACATTTATGATCTTTTTGGAGATCATGCGTATGATGATGTATGTTATTGATGGGCATGAAATACAATGTATAAAGTTAATAATAACAAAATTTATTAACGTAAAGTTATTTAATGAAACCTAGTTAATAAATCAAGAACCTAGGCTTTGACATATGTTAAGCAAACAAATATTATTTTCAAATCAATGAGAGTTATTTCAAAATTTATATTTATGAGTTAAGTTTTAAGTTTTTTGTTATGTAATAAAAATTTGTAAACAAAATACCAATGTTATTTGCAAATACAATATTTTTACTTCAATATTTACTGTAAAATTCTAATTATTTCATCTTTAATATACTTGTAAGAAATAAACTGTTTACAATTTATACGGTTACAATTATAAATTAATTAATTACAAAAGAACTCAAAGTTTACAGTCTTTAATAAACATTTCAACCATGCTCAATAAAAAAAATAATGGTAATATACATTTCTTCATGTACGCCACTGTGTATGTCTGATTTTACCGAAGCTATACACGCCACTGTCAGTGGGACCAATACCAAAACAAATACTCGAACGTTGGCTTCAATCTCGTATACGGCCGGAGATAGGCAATGCTGCTTCTAGTTATACAATTTCTTTGCTTTGAAGGCCTTCAACTCCTCAGGTGTACAACTTAGTATAGAGGTAAGTTACGTTAAATCATCTTAATTTATTGTCCTCTACATGTCCCTGCTCTGTGTCGGTTCTTATGTGAATCACCCTGTATATTAATTTTTGAATGTTTAAGACTTAAATAATATTAGAGTAAATTGGTTTTAAAAGAATATGCTAAATTTAAATTGAAAACCTCAAGAGTATACTAATGAAAATACACTAAACTGTTTTGCAAATAAATAACTTGAACTTTATGTATTCTCTAAATGAAATTCCCCAGACATAAAAACTTTATGGTAATAACGATAATAGTTTGTACCAATTAAAAAGTTACTGTGTGCGTTAAAACGTTTTGTTTACTGTACACCTTACAATATTAAATTCGCAGAGCACTTGAAATAACAAGAACAAATATGTAACAAAATTAAAAATTTATAATTGGGACACGCGGACCTCCTGTGCATACATTGTGGCTTCCGCGAGACGCGATGACTAATTATCACTGTTTGCTCTGACGTGTTTGCATGTTGTTAACACTAACAAGCGGCCGGGGAGAAATCCTCCGTAATAGATTACCAAAATTACCTCTCCGGAGTCTGTACTTAGGAACAACAACAACAACCGACGGGTAGCAGTAGAAACGTCACCGTTCTCGAACATTCGCTACTTGACAAACGTTTGCAATTTGCAATAACGACGACAGATCTTCTCTTTAGACTAGTTTAGACAAAGATGGGTCCGTTTGTGAAACGTCGACGTTAAGCGGTAAAGCTAGTAATGGTGTTGGGTCGAAAATACACCACCCTTCGCACCCTTCACAGTCTGATTTCCGTACGATCGTTGGCGGTGGTGGTCCATTATTATAGCTCTCGGCGTCAGACAATTAAGCCGAATCCGTAATTAATACCAAACCGCTTGCGCTCACTGCTGTTTAGACCACCGACTGTTTGAAAATTATTAATTGGGATCCGGCACCATTACTGTTAGCGCATTCAAGAACGACGGGTGCATTTGACCATCATCTTAATTGCAAATGCGGAAACCACGGAGAATTTGAAACGATTTCAATGAACTACAGGCATAACAGAATGTTCTCTAATGTTAATTAGAATTTCGAGAATGTCCATGAATTATTTGGAAAGGTATTGTATGAGATTTAATTGTAATCCATGAATTAAAATTGCATAATTTAGCTGTTCAATATTGTAAATAAAGTTTTATATACTAGTATAATCAACCTATTATTATTAATAAATTAAACATTATTAATTGTGATAAAGTTGTGTTCTTTTCTTTAATTTTGTATATTATCCACCAACATTTTTAAAGTTGTCTGGAAATAAGCATTAATTCTAAGTATAGGAATTTTTCTATAAATATTTGCAATATATGTAAAACAAATTTTGTAATAAGTAAAATTAATTAAAAATATTTGAATTTAGCAGAAATTAGTAATAATCTAATTGTTGGCGAGACGAATTAAGCAGTATCAAGCAGGCAGCGGTTTAATTAATAACACTTTGTAAAGTTCCCGTTGCGCCGTCGCCGGAAAACTTAGCCTCGGCAATGGAAACTTTACACGTGGCCGGAATGTCTGCACCGTTCCATTGAATATTATTCCGGAAGTTAACGAATTTTGGGGTCCGGAGAAACCATGGAGACGCATCAAACTTTTTAATGAAAACGTACAACTCGGCTTGTACCACCTCCTATCGCGAAACTACGTGGATATACAACGGAAATTGTCACCAAGTTTTCTTAGCCATACCGGAAAATACCACGCTAACTTAAACTAATACTCAACGTCTACGTATGCGGACTCCCAACAAAACAACTGCTACAAAAGAATAACTTAAGCTTATTTTCCTTCGTAGATTAAAATTTTCATTTTTATCTTGCTGGGGAATGTACATTGGATACTTTTTATTCTATGTGATAAAAAATACTCCATATACTTTTAGTTTTTTTATTTCATATCACAGATAGACCAATTTAAATCCCTTTGATGTCGAAATGTATCTCGTTTCAAAAGCTAAAAATTACCTCATAGACTAGTAAATCTGCTTTTTTTATTTTTTACTCACAAATTTTATTTGTACCTATTTTTTAATCATTATTAAAACCGCTTCTAAAAACAACACCTTTATACGCCAAAATCCTCAATTTACGATTTTACAGTTTATAGAGTAGGTTTAATATACACGAAACTCTATCTTGTATTGAGAAAACAATTCGAGAGTTTTACCGATAGCAGTAAGACTTTAAGATGCTGTTATTGCAAACACTTGACAATACTTTCATCAGTCGAACTGCATCTCTCGTGAACGATATTGGCTCCTTTCGGTGCGGCGAATGAGAAAATTACGTGTCGAGAATTGATTGGTCTGACGGAGAAACATCGTTAAGAATCCTAGCAATAAATAAACCTCCACTCTTCTGACCCGAAGAGAAGATCGAGATTTTAATCCCCAACCTTGCCGGATGAAACTCAATACCGCGCTCTAATTATCGTATAGCTTTTATTTCCCGGTTTAATTGGTCGGCTAGTGCGCAAGCTTTGTCCTTTTCGAAGGCTTATTTCCTGATTCGATAAACACTAATAAATCTTTTGTAAAATACTTTAACGGAATGCGGTTACAAGATTTGAAATTCAGATACGGTTTTACTATTAGTACTTGAAAACGAAATTATCATACATGTCATAAGTATGTATGCGAGATCAAAAGAATTTGTTTCGCCTATGACCATCGAACCGTTACTGTCACGCTCACGATTAAATTGAGTGACCTTTGACCCTGTTCCGCCCGTCGGTTACCCCTAAAGGGTCCGGTGGCAATACGTCACAGTGGTGGTGTCGGCACGAAATCTCCTATGGGAGTTCTCTTTACTGTAATTTGTTTTGCTGACCGCCAATCGCTCGATCTTCTCCACACCGTGACCGACCCTTAACGCTTATAAAGTAGATGATGACCTCAGCAGACCCATCAATTCTACATTACAAAAAAATAATTTTATACTTTTTTCATTGTATTCTAACCTAAACATTAATTTTAAAACGAGTGAACAACTAGAAAAAGGTGCTGAAAAAATTTCACCCTTCTTATCAACCACAATTAAACTAAAGTAACTAAAGGTGTGAATTATCTATTTGAGATCAGAGAACTTGTCAAAGCAAAAAGGAAGAACTAGAAGAAGATGGTAATAGTCGAGGCTAAAGTAGTCGGACCACACTATACTTAACAACAAGAATTTATGAGCTCCTATCTAAATGAACTGTTAGGATATGAAGAGATCGATTGTTCACTATTGAAGACAACCAAGAAGACCAAGAGACTGGTAATCTCTGGACTTCCAATTAAAAACAATGGACCCAATCAATAAACAAATTGTATCGTTGTTTGCTGAACATCTGGCTGAGGTCTTTACTGCCAACCCTCTGCAAAGCAATGAAGACATGACCAATATTGAAAATCATAGAACAGAAAATAACACACTAGTATTGCTACTACTAGTTGATTCAACTTCATCAAAGGTGAAATCTACCCTTAGATAAAAAATGCCGGAAAGTTGCAGAGGTTTACTGAGCCCAATAATAGAAACTGAAAACTTAAACTCAGATTATTACTTGGGATTAAGTCAAAATCACTAAATAATAGACCAAATGCATAGACCGACACCATTGAACGCGCTTTAGAAAAAAAGAAAGTCTGCTCGGCAGTATTTCTAGATTTTGTAAAATCCTTTCAAAAACTTGGCACCAAGGGGTGATATGTAAACTAAACAAAACGCTCCCAAATCAATACGTAGAAATATTAACATCGCATATATCGGACAGACTTTTAAGAGTTAAACAAAAAATTGAATAATCGGACTTAAAAGTTTATCTCTTTTAAGTCCTAGAATTCAACCTTTTGTTGTAGAGTGGTGTGTTGTTGTTTTTGTAGTGAGAGTGCCTCAAGGTAGTCTAGTGCTATGTCATACCAGAGCTGGGGGGGATTACGATGGCAATAGATGAAGATGAGGAATGATCTACTGGAAAACTACAAACAACCAGTAATGCAATACTTATAACTTATTATTTAAAACTTGTAACTTCCTGTCTGGAGCATACGGTCTCGACAAACATTCTCTATCGGCCTCTGTGTTTCATGCCATCAGCTTTACGTTTCCCCATGTCTTTCCTTGATCGTCCAACCTTCATCATAGTCTTCCTTCATGTTTTTGGCTATGATGGCTTCCATGCTCATCGTTATAGGTAAGATAAAAAGATATTTAGGTTAACGATGATATAATTTTATTATTCGCAATTGGTGCTACAAATGTTTCGACAGCCTAGCTGTCTTCTTCAGGCACGACGTCAGATATGTGGAGACCTTGTGAGATCTACATGTAGGCAATGTTGAAACAGTTTTCTTAAACTTTTTACAATCAAATGACAACAAAATAGTTAACATGTATCGGGTTATACTTTTAGAACTGGATGGATACAAAACTCATATCAGTCTCATCCACGAGAAAACGTTATTTTTCTCAAACCAAGTTAAATTTCAACGAGAACTTAAACTTATAAGAACACCATTTGTCCGTTATAAAGATGGCTGAACGAAAAACCGGTTGTTTACACATATTTTTATTTTATTATATGAGAATATACGCTTCGTCGGCGATTGTTGACTAAATTCTTTATTAAAAATTAATAGAATATTTCCAGAAGTAAGAGTTTGAGTACAAAACTAGGTGTCCACAGTCCGTAGTAAAAGAGGATTTAGAGGAAATGATCTGATGTTCGGTATACAAAATCATGTCTTAGAGTGACACTCTAAGTGACACTAAAATTATATCATCGTTAACCTAAATATCTTTTTATCGTCCTTCATGTTGTCCTTCATCCTCAACGCCTACCCTGTGGATTTCAGTGTAACGCCTGTTTCGTGATATTATTGTGCTTCAACCCACTTCCATTTTCGTTTCCGTAGTCCAACTTATTCTGTGTATGGTTTTATATGGAAAGAGTGTTCCTCCAATTAGTAAGTCGTTCATGCACAAGTCTACAAATAATTCACTGTTGTTGTTTCTATTTCCTATGCCATGTTTTTTCATATAAAGTGGATAATGGGTGACTTTGAATTTGCTTCTTCCTCAGATGGGTCGATCGGAGCGTAGCATTGTATTAAGCTCAGATTTCTCACATTTATGTAAAAGCGTTAGAATTATTCTATCAGATATTGCGGACCACTCTATCATAATTCTTCTTGCTTGTTCACTCATCATTATACCCACTCCGTTAACTAGGTTCTTTCCTTCTTCGTTCTCTGAGTAGATTAGGGTTGTGCCACGTGCCATTATCTGTTCTAGTCCACGTCATCTGACTTCACTAAGACCCAGCATAAATAGTTTATAAGCTTCCATTTCCTTTGTAAATTGAGCCAACCGTGTCGCATCCTGGAAAGTTTTAATGTTCCACGTTTCCATTCGTGTTCGTTGCTACGTGCCAAGAGTCGTCAACTGTAGATCCTTCTGATAGTTTATTAAGGTTTCGCTAATCAGTACATTTAGTACTCGTGGATAATTAATACACAGATCGGGTTTTGGTAATGGGGCCACCATCTTCGTGTACATAGATGTTATTGTTATACCGCTATTCCTCAGTCGCCAGAGACTCGTTTGTTATCCTACAGAATGCACTGAGTGGAATTTAGGTCACTGCGCTAGTAGGTGTATATCAATCGGCCCCTTGCATCCCAAATGTAATACTTCATTGGACCAAAAAATCGAGGATAAATTTAAGCGACGTGAAATCTGTCCATGTCAATTGTTTAGATATAAAATTGAGCTGTAATAAAGCCCACATGAGTAGAACGCTAAGTACCTAGGTATAACTCTGAACTAACTTAGGAGGAAAGAGTATGTAAAGAAAAAAGAGTGAAAATGGCCTTCAAATGCAGGAACTCAAAATTTTTAATCTCGAACAGTACTGATTTACAATCAGATCCTGCAACCAAATTGACTCTTTGGTATCCAACTCTGGGATTGTACTAGTGACTCAAATATCAAGTGTTGATATATTCCAGAATAAAGTTCTACAAACAATTGTTAATGCCTCTTACCATACCTTGGTACGTATGAAATTCCGAGATCCATAGAGACCTCCAGATTCCAACCGTTATAGATGAAATAAAATGATTTGCTGAAAAGCATGAAATTAGGCTTCGCCACATTATTCAACTACTGGATAAAAGATCAACGAGAAGAAAACCATGTAACCTTGTATAGTGAGTAGTACATAAAAGCCAGAACAAAACTAGAAGATATCAACGGATAGAATCTAATCAATAAGTATGTAGTTTTACCAGTTGAGATAAAAATTAATGTTTAATGTATAAAATTAGTTTTAATTACCGGCTCAATAGTGCAATTAAAAGAAATTAAAAAAATATTCTATTTAAAACATGATGATTAAAAAAATTATTACTTCGAACCAATTTTCTTTAATTATTAATATTATCACTTCCCATCCTGTTAGATTATGTAAATAAAAAACTTTGCTTTTCAGAAGGGTATCTTTTATTTTCGGCTCTACCGGTTTCGACTAATTCTTTCTAGTCATCTTCAGGAGCAATAGCCACCTGTTACACAATTTAAAAATTACATTAAAAACTAAATTAAAAATATATAATAAATTTTGTTCTTCAAAAAACACATGTTTTTAGGTTACTTCAAAAATTAACTTACGTCTGTTATACTTTTAATTTTCGAAATCTGGAATCATCTCTTATTTCATCAGTACTCTCTTGAATTATTCGTTCTTAAATGTTGTTAAATTTTCTCTATTTTTATGTTTTTTCTTTATTTTTAGTTCACGTTGAATGTTATTATTAGTAATGGTTGCTTTATCTTTATTTTTAGGTTATGTTCAACCTTGTGAATATAGCCGTGTATTCCTTAAATTTTAAATAGTTTAAAATATTGTGGTACGGTTAAGCTGGCTGAATATATTTTGTTATCTTTGTGGTCACAATTAGCATAAATATTATTTTCCTGTTATTTTATGAAGCTTCGTTAATGTCGAGTGAGTTCTTGGTGCTTGAGTCGAGGTTTAAAAATTCAATGTCATGTTATGTCAAGTTAGCGTTTTAGTTAGGGAAATAGGGAAAGAAAGGATAAAAGGCAGGAGAAAGGAAAGGAATAGTTGCCATGGGACCCAGATAGTTGCGATTTTAGAGTTGCAACCATGGCTTTAAAATCCTCGTTCTTCTGGGGGTTTCTTTTTAGGGAGGGGTGTATGGTGTTTTTGGCTGAATATATTTTGTTGTCTTTGTGGTCATAATTAGCATAAATATTATTTTTCTGTTATTATATGAAGCTTCGTGAATGTTGAGTAAGTTCTTGGTGCTTGAGTCAAGGTTTAAAAAATTCAATGTCATGTTATGTCAAGTTAGCGTTTTAGTTAGGGAAATAGGGAAAGAAAGGAGAAAAGGTAGGAGAAAGGAGAGGAGTAGTTGCCATGGGACCCAGATAGTTGCGATTTTAAGCTGCAACTGTGGCTGTAAATCCTCGTTCTTCTGGGGGTTTTCGGGGAGGGGTGTATGGTGTATTTAGGTAAGTATACATTGGTCGTGTCATTGTCGTGATTTGTTCGTTGAGACAAATTGTATGTGGGTTAAAAAATTTGAATTTGTTTATCTCGTAGTTTTCGAGAGCTTCCATTACATTACCTTTGTTTTTATAATGTATTATGGTTGCGTTTTTATTTTCGTCAAATTGATGGTTTTTATTGAAAATAAGGTGTCTGCCAAAGTTAGATTTTTGTTGGTTTTTGTGTTCTTTTATTCTTGTTCGCAGAGATCTTCCTGTTTCACCTATATACGTTGCTTGGCAGGTGTCGCATGTTAATTTGTATATTCCGTTGTTATCTAATTTGTTAATTTTGTCTTTATTATTTAATAATAATTGACCTATTGTGTTGTTACTCTTAGAAGTTAGCTTAATGTTGTATTTTTCAAATATTTTCCTCATCTTACCATTTATGTCTCCTTGATATTCCAAAGCTATTATGTAAATAAAAAACTTTGCTTTTCAGAAGGGTATCTTTTATTTTCGGCTCTACCGATTTCGACTAATTCTTTCTAGTTATCTTCAGGAGCAATAGCCACCTGTTACACAATTTAAAAATTACATTAAAAACTAAATTAAAAATATATAATAAATTTTGTTCTTCAAAAAACACATGTTTTTAGGTTACTTCAAAAATTAACTTACGTCTGTTATACTTTTAATTTTCGAAATCTGGAATCATCTCTTATTTCATCAGTACTTATGTAAATAAAAAACTTGTACTGATGAAATAAGAGATGATTCCAGATTTCGAAAATTAAAAGTATAACAGACGTAAGTTAATTTTTGAAGTAACCTAAAAACATGTGTTTTTTGAAGAACAAAATTTATTATATATTTTTAATTTAGTTTTTAATGTAATTTTTAAATTGTGTAACAGGTGGCTATTGCTCCTGAAGATGACTAGAAAGAATTAGTCGAAACCGGTAGAGCCGAAAATAAAAGATACCCTTCTGAAAAGCAAAGTTTTTTATTTACATAATTTTCTTTAAGTTGACCTTCTGAATAAACGGTATTTTATTATCGGATCACGACCATATCTCTTCATCTCCATCTCTTTGGAACACCCACTCTCACGTCTAAGCTATTATAATCGAATTTACGCTCCTAGCTGCTAACTGAGTACTGTTAAAATGGAGATTATCTCTTCGTGGGAAGCAAGATTCTAGGAGTGTTTAGAAACTCGCCTTAAGGTGTATCTGTATTAATCGACTTCGATGGTAACTATATATCTTATTTCAAAAGATTTCATTACTTTAAAAGTTAGTATAAATTACTAAAAGTAATTAATGTTTAATTTCGAAAGATGAAACATACAAGAAAATGCGTCAATTAAGAAATGGCTGGTTTCTGTCTGGTCAAAATCCTTCTTTTTTGCTGTATTAATTGTGTCTGTTGTTGAAGGCATCAACGATGAAACTTTCAGAAGCCCACGGACAATTAAGAAAGACGCGAACTGTAAGCCCACGGGAAATGGTCGTTTATCGCGAGCTCTCAATTGGTATATAATTGTTACTTCCGAAATTACTACTGCCGAAGACAGCTTCCACTCCTCGTTTCTCTTCTGTCTCTCCTCCTTCAGTAACGAGAAACCGAGTTCGGCGGCGGTGAAACTTGGTTCAAACTTCCAACGAGAATCAATTAACTGACATTTGTTTATCGTCGTATGTTTCTGAACTCTGCAAACCGAGTGACACGGTCTCGCAAATAAGATTTGCTACCAATGTTATTAGCGTCAGCGAAGACTCTTCAGATTCGGTTATACGAGAAAGGTTTTCGATACGAATTCTCGACGAAAGTGGTTATTATCAATGCAAATTGGACGATTTCGTATCATTATAGAGGAAATTAGGGAATTGATTGGGTTCTATTGGAAACCTATTACGATACCATTACCTTCGCATACCAAAATATTTTAACGGAATCGAAATTTAATGGAAATGTAATTACTACAAAAATTACTAAGGCTTTACTCTATTTCATATGCATGCTGATTAAGAAAGCGTTTAAGATATGTTACAAGTGAAGTGTAATAAATCATACGTGAGATTGAAAACTGAATAATAACACATCGTTCCAGTAACCACAAGAAACTGAATTACTGTAATAAAGCGACTACAACACCTTTCGTAGGGAAACGCAATTTACAAATGCGTATGTAGGAAATTTGCAATAGTAGCTCTGGTTCCTGGTGCGCTAATTAGGTCTCTATGGAGGAACACGTGTGTAATATTAAGGCACAGTAGATCCCTGAGAGCCGCTATTAACAGCGTGCACATCCAACATCCGACAATCCAACAATCCAGCGATGCACACCGCACCGGGGATTACGAGAAACGTGCGCGGAGGGACGTGTATGATTGGTGATTATGGTTACATTTGCGTTTGACGCTGCTGGAGAGGTATGGGGGATAGAGGAATACGCCACTGTTGATTTGTGCTGATTACCGTATTGTTTGTGGAGATTAATATGAGGTGTCACCGCAAAGATCAATTTGGTAATTCATATGCGGATATCCGCGAAATTAATGTGCAGATGTTTCGAATAGTTACTTCCAATATGAACACCGAAATAGTGATTAGGATGTTGAGATATTGACCGTTAATAGGAATTTAAATGACATCTGTACCAACATTGTTCTTACATAGACATCCTTGTAGAAGGTTAATCCTTTAAAATAAAACGTCGTTGTATACAAAGCCAAACAAAGAATAAAGTTTGATAGAATCCATGTTGCAGGTTTTAAATAAAATAGTATTAATGAGAAAACGCTTTAAAAACTTCTTTCCAGCTTTATTTATAAATTTCATCGATTTCGACTTTTACATTAGGTCATCATCAGCCGAATCTATATAATTGGAAAATATTTGTTTATCATAAGGACTTTTTTTAATATGTCTAATTTAAAAACAACACATTAAAACTTCTTTGAATATTTATAAGAAACTATTAGACTAAATACTTAACTAAACATTATACACTTAACAAAACGGAACGACTAAAAAGAATTGAATATAAGACAAAATATCTCTTGAAAAGACAGCACATGTTGGAAAACAAGATCTTGGATAAATTATTTTTGTTGTCGGGTTATACAATATACCGACAAATCTACCGATAAATTATCCGGTCGATAAACTTATCGTGAGGATAAAGATATTCGCTGTTGTACAAACTGTTTTTGTCGGTAGAATTGCTATCGGTGAAATAAAAGTCGGTTGGTAGCACTGGGTAACACTTTTTCCCCATATCTAGTAAGTTGTGCCGTAAGTTGATAACGCTAACGTCTTTGAACTTTGAATCATTTTGACAATAATAATTGTTTACAAAAATTTTTCATGACACACAACTGACACAACGTATGTATAGGGTTAACGGTTAATATTATAGATTAACCTATGCAGTAACCATACAAAGCTTTTACGGCGAATTTCACTTAAGATGCAATATACAAAAATATATTTCCATAGAAACCAGGGCGTGTACCTACTTACTTTGTCCCACATAAAATGCAACATGTCAATATAATTTGACGTAGCAGTAAAACCTCAATATATTATAGCTTAATACAAATATACAACAATCTAGCGCTGAATAACAACTAAAACTAGAACTAACACTAGCACTAGACCTAGAACTAGAAACATTCAATTTAGCCGTGCGCCTCTTAAGACGGACAAATCTGAATGTTTCTAGTTCTAGGTCTAATGCTAGTTCTAGTGACAGTGCTAGGTAGCGCTAGTTAGCATTAGATATCATTGTGTTGCAAATTTTTATTTAACTAAAACGAGAACTAACACTAAACCTAGAACTAGAAACCCGATACTTTCTAGTTGTAGGTCTAGTGTTAGTTCTAGTATTATACTATCACTAGAACTAACACTAGAACTAGAATCATTTGGGTTTAGCTATGCGTCTCTTAAGACGGCTAAACGCAAATGATTCTAGTTCTAGTGATAGTGCTAGGTAGCGCTAGTTAGCGTTAGATATCACTGTGTTGCATATTTTTATTGAATTAAAACTAGAACTAACACTAGACCTAGAACTAGAATGTTTCTAGTTCCAGGTCTAGTGATAGTTCTAGTTTTGCACTATCACTAGAACTAACACAAGACCTAGAACTAGCATCATTTGGGTTTAGCCGCCTTAAGAGACTCACGGCTAAATCCGAATGTTTCTAGGTCACATGTTAGTTCTACTGACAGTGCTAGGTAGCGCTAGTTAGCGCTAGATATCACTCTGCTGCATATTTTTATTAAATTAAAACTAGAACTAACACTAGAACTAGAATCATTCGGGTTTAGCCGTCTTGAGAGACGTGCGGCTAAATCCGAATGTTTCTAGATCTAGGTCTACTATTAGTTCCAGTTTTAATTGTTATGTAGCGCTTGATTGTTGTATATTTTTATTGAACGAAAAGTAGAACTGACACTCGACCAAGAACCAGAAACATTCAGGTTTAGCTGTGCGTCTTTTAAGACTGTCGAAAGCTCAGGGTTGTCATAAGGACATCACCTTTTTCCAAGCAAAACTTTTTCTTTGTACAACTACCTAATGCCTGTACTATTAAGCTATGTTGTATTTTATGTGGGACAGTGGAAGTACACAGTAGTTTCGCAACTATGGTTACTGCATTCATATATTGCGAGTTATATGAAATTCCCGGTATATAAAAACCTTGGTAACCATATCTGGCGGATAACTGTCTTATCATTACCGCTAAGTACCCGATAAGTTATCCTGCCGATAATCTCACCGACAAAAATATCCGTACATTGTAATGCAGTACAAACTAACAGCTTATCGGCCAGATAACGCTGTCGGGAAGTTTTTATATCGATATATATACAGGGTGGTTCAGTTTTTAATCGGGAAACTTTACTAGAACGTAGTACTTGCCAAAATAACACAAGTTTTTTATATAAACATAGGGTCGCAACTCTTTTGTTTTCGAGCTATGAGCTGTCAAAATTGAGCCAAAAATTTACACTTTATCTTTTATTTCGGGTATAAGTAAACCATAGAATTTGAATTTGCTGGTTAATATCTTATTTTCAACAATACCTTAAACTTCCCTAGCGCCCTCTAAGGGGATAAAATTCACAACCCCTTTGATTTTTTTATAACAACTTTTTAACACCATGGAATATTAACACAAAAAAATATGGGTTGTAAAGCTTATTCATTATTGGTACTTTTTTGTCTCTTTAGTTTTTTCCTTAAAGTTAATAGTTTTAGCGTAAAAAAATAAAATATGCTACATTGTACTGTAAAGTGCTGCTATTATTAAAAAAAATTCTCTTTATAGCTGGCTATGGAAGTAGTGCACTTACTAGGATCTAGTACTAATGAAATAACACCAATTAATTGTGATTTGCATAAGAAAAATCATAAATAAGATTAATGCCTGTCTGAACAAATTACGTTGTTTTAAACAATATTAAAAAATTGATACTGTTGCTTAATAATAGTCAAAAATTATTAATTATCATCAACAATTATGAGGCAACTTTTAGAATAATTTTGTACATAGCACGATATTTTATTTTTTACATGGAAACTATTAACTTTAAGGAAAATACTAAAGAGACAAAAAAGTACCGTTAACGAATGAGCTTTACAACCCATATTTTTTAATGTTAATATTCTATGGCGTTAAAAAGTTCTTATAAAAAAAATCAAGGGGGTGGTGAATTTTATCCCCTTAGAGGGCGCTGAGGAAGTTTAAGGTATGCTAGAAAATAAGGTGTTAACCAGTAGTACACACGTACAAAGTTTCAAATTCTACGGTTTACTTACAAGCGAAATACAAAACAAAATGTAAATTTTTGGCTCAACTTTGATTGCTCATAGCTCGAAAACAAAAGAGTTGCGACCCTATGTTTATATAAAAAAATTGTGTTATTTTAGCAAGTACTACATCCTAGTAATGTTTCCCGATTAAAAACTGAACCACCCTGTATATATAGATATTATATAAGTTCTGTCGGTATATTGTACAACCGGCCCAAAGTCGAATAACTAAAAATTCTTTAAATATTTAAAAAGAGGTGTAAAATTAAAATCTATTTGGTCATTGAGCAGGGTGTGTTTATTATCTTTTTTTATATTTATTAATTTCGAATCCCTCTAAAGAGGTGTAACTTAAAGCTTTTTTTACGTTTATGCATAAGTTTTACAGTTTCGTAATCTACTTCGTGATTTGTTGCCATTTTATGTTTGCACACATTGGAATTATTCTTGTTTTCATGTTCTATTAGTCTATTTTCCAATTTACGTCCAGTTTGCCTAATACAAATACTATTACAGTTATTACAATTAATCAAATATACACCACTTTCATTATTTAAATTGCAGTCGCTAAGATGGTAGTTAGACATAATAATTTAATTAGTGCAGCATTATTAGAATATTCTAAATTAATATTATATCTTAAAGAAATGCTGCTATAATAGAGTTATATATATTGGTTTATATATTTTAAAAACAGTTTGTTTAGAAAATAAGGGAACTTGTTTTATTTTAATTTTTCGGATTAAATTATTAATCATTCTTTCAGGATATCCATTTTTTTGTTAAATTGAAAACAAAATTAAATTCAGATAATTTGTTTTCTTCTGATAAAGGGTAATTAAATATTCTTTCAATATAATAACGAAAACTTGCAAATTTATGTGATATAGGATGATTTTAGTCATATGGTATTATTGCGGTGATAGAAGAGGATTTCAAAAGCTACCAAATTCTTCAAATCTCCCTGCAAAAATGTCATCTACATACCTCAACCATTTTACTATACGTTTTTTATAAGGATTTTTTTCATTCATAATGCAATGATTTTCTTAATAATCCAAAAGTATTTCTGCGAGTATGCTAGATAGTGGCATACCCATGGGTTCTGAAATTTTATAAATTCTGTTATTAAATTTACAATAGTTTTGGGTTACTATGTGATTTAAGATTTTATTGAAGTCACTGACATTTGTATCATTTTCAAAATGATTCATAAATAACTTTTTAGTGAGATTTAAAGTAAATTCTATTGGAACATTAGAATAAAGGTTTACCACATCAAACGAAATAAATATTTTCCAATTATATAGATTCGGCTGATGATGACCTAATGTAAAGTTCGAAACCAGTACCGAGGAAATTTATAAATAAAGCAGGAAAGAAGTTTTTTAAATCGTTTTCTTATTAATAATAAAGAATAATGTCCCTTAAAGTATCACAAAGGACAAGATAATATTTAACATTACATTCAAATTAACAAATAAACCAAAACAATCAATACGTTATATGATTTACAATAAGCATTAAAAAATTGTAATTAAATTAAAAGCGTTTTTCTCTAAAAACAATTTTTCTTCTTCAACACTAATTTTCTGACGTCTAGAATCGTTTTCTATTCAGTTGCCTCTTTAAAGACTATTAAGTAATAGGCAGCATGCTGAAAATTTACTGACGAGTGTAGTAGAGCCCAATTAGCATTTAAAGCTCGCCACGTTAGAAGTTCCTCACGTTCCAAAATTGCATTTAATAACCGTTCGGTAGTGTGAGTAAGGGTAAAGGAAACGAGACGAAGCGTCGTGACGTCGCCTTTTCTCTCTTTCATCCATGTCTACAATACCTTCACCCTTATGTCTAGACTAATTTAATTGAGCAACATACGTTTAGTTGAATTCTATGCATTAAACAGGCTTGAAGGATCGTTTTATTTCAATGCACTTTAATGGTTGCGTTCTGAATAATGACGTCAAATTAGTTTCGACGCCGAAATCGCACAATTTCATTTGCGGTGAAACAGGGAAGCCATAAAACCATTCACATATTATTGACATACTACTATAGAAGGTATTTTTTGTTGGATACTTTATAATTCTACTTTTTACTACTATATATTTTTTTGTTAAAATTATTATTACTTGCAACTTCAAAGATGTACTTATGTTAGGCATTAAAAATTCAAAACTGTACATGAAGCCGTAATGGAGCTTTGATGTCTTTGCTACTCTTAACTAAATACGTTTTGTTTCGTTCTTGTTGCAGGAGATCCCGTGGGATCGGTATGTCCACCGAACAGCTTCCGGTGTCCCGAGGGACGTTGCATCTCGAACTCGCAGGTCTGTAATTACCAGAAGGAGTGTGATAAGGCTGAGGACGAGTTCCAATCTTGCCGTAAGTACCCACACTATCTCTTCTCCTTCCCCACCTCAAACGTCGTCGCGTCCTCTTCCTGCTTCAAATCTTTCCACTACGCGTTTGTTCTTTATGCCCTGAAGGAAACGGCGTCGTTGCTGAATAATGAAAAGCCATCTTTGGGCTCTAATTTGGCAAACCATTACCGCGCCAAGGAAAAGGAGAAATGAATATCTAACAAAGAACCGATCTTTTTGACGCGAAATTTCAATTAGTTACGGACAAATTAAATTAGACGTTTTTCTATTTTTATTCCGAATAACTCGAAAACACTTTTAAGTACCTAAGATAAAGGATATCTAAACGAGTGAACCTAAATGTATACATGAGATATCCTCCAACCGGTTTAACAAGAAGAATATTTTTAGCCCATATAAGACACAATGGACCATCCGGTGGAACATAACGTCAAACGTTCGCTTTGGTGGGTGATACCGTGTCAAAGGTACGTTTTCGCGTCGAATAACGACTCTCGTAAAGATTCCCCGGTCGCCTTCCCCTAGAAACGACCAACGTAAACGACCAGTTTAAAACGGCCAAGTTCACGGAAACGACGGCATTGCCAGCTTTAGTTAACACGGATACTACAATATTTATGGTTCCCGTGCGAACGGACCAACGTGTATTCGTCCAGATGGGAATTTTCCTTCGATACTAAAGCACGGCTTGAAAGTACCCATAAATGTTTTGGCGAAGGCGCCGGAAACTGTTAAAGATATGTTAAGGCTCTTTTTTTCAATTTCACAACAATAGAAAAAAATACACAATGCAAGTATTGTTTTATATCAAAATTTTTTATAAAGGTCACAAAAATGTATTAAAACTTAAAGTATAACAAAAAATCATTTTATCTACGACTGCTAGGATAAGTCATCATTACCGCACTCATTTGAGGTGATTTGACTTACGTAATGAAGCTCATTACCGCACTGGTTTCATTACGTAACGCATTTTTAGCCTAATCAGAACACACTTAACTCGTGTGATTACACGACTCGATTTACGACCTCGTCGTGCAATTTTCCACACTCGTACTGTAATTATGTTTCTAGCCCACTTGTAATATAAATAACTATTACACTCATCATTTATTATGATTCTAGAACTTATTTTATATCAATATTTTTCAAAAATAATAATATTAATCACTTTATTCGGACAATTTTATAATTACCTCTGTCCCAAATTATGGTACCCATTTGTCTAAAATTTATGGATTAAGGAAAACTTGGAGAATTATCAAGTTGCTATCCATTTAATATAATCTACATGCGGCCTTTCTAATAAAGTATTAGGCGGCTATGTTTAAAAATAGTTCAGTTGTTACGTATGCGTCAGTTGAGAAATGTCAATTTATCCGACAATTACAAGATCCCCGTTGTGTCAACACTATGGGACATATTTGTCACGAAATGTACAAAAGAGACGTAAAGACGACGCAACTCTAACGTATGAACAGCGTACTGGAATTTTACAGTTCTTGTTACAACACAAAACCGATAGCAAATTGAAGCGCGGTATTATTAGTCAAGCTGCAAGCAAGTTTAATGTTTCCCGACCAACTGTTACGCGTATTTGGAATAGGACGAAGGAACAGTACAGCGAAGAAAATATTTCTGTCAATGTGACTTCTAGAAAAAGGTATTGTGGCCGAAAGCGCAAGAATGACTCGGAGAATTTGGATAAAAGCAAAGAAACTCCACTTAATCGCCATGGCATAATTCGGAGTTTATTGTTTGCAATTAACATACCAAAATCGACCGTTTCTCACATTTTTAAAGAGGGACGATACTTTAAAGGAATATCCTCAACAGTAAAGCCACTATTAACGGACTGTAACAAAAGAAGAACGAGACTAGAGTTCTATTTGTCGAAGGTTAAATCAAATCGATGTTTTGGGAATATGTACATATAGACAAAAAGTGGTTTTACTAATCGCAAGGTAAAAGGTCACACGCTAGACGAAGTGAAACCAAAAAGGCACTGTAAAAGCAAACGGTTCTAAATTAAAGTTATGTTTACGGCTACTGTGACCAGACCACTCTATGACAGTGCCAGAAAACAGTATTTGAACGACAAAATGGGACTCTGGCCTTTTGTTTATACAGAATCTGCAAAAAGAAACAGCAAGAACCGGGCAAGAGGAACAATGGTGACCAAAAACATCGAGTCTATTAACGCAGCAGAATGCAAAAAGATGATTATTGATACCGTTTTACCAGCCATTAGATCAAAATTTCCAAAAGCGCATAAAGCCAAGACAATTTCTGTTCAACAAGATAATGCAAAACCGCATTCTTATGAAAACGTTGCAGAATTGCTGGCCGAAGGATCAAGATGGATGGTGTATTAAATTCAAATCACAGCCACCGAATAGTCCTGATTTGAATGTTTTAGACATTGGGTTCTTCAATGCTATTCAGTCTTTGCAGCACCAAACATCGCCAAAAACTATGGATGAATTAATAAATTGTGTTGAAAGTGCCTTCGACGCATTAACTGAACAAAAATTAGATAATGTATTTTAACACTACAAAAGTGCATGGTCAAAAGTACATGATGGCCTCAGGAGGCAACAACTATAAAATTGAGGATATGAATAAAGAAAAACTTCGCCGAGAAAGGCATTTACCTGTTTCTATTATGTGCAATCAAGCTGCCATTGAAACAGCTGAACTGTGTTTAAATGTGTAAAATTTTCATTAATGTATGTTAATTAAGTTACAAATTGAATTATTAATTTTGCAAATACAATAAAGCAGTTTTCAAAGTTTTGTACATACCATAATTTGGGACAAATTGTAAAGAGACATGTATACCATAATTTGGGACAAAGGGTGTAATATAAAAATAATATACCACATTAGATACAAGAAGGATTTAAAAAAAATATATACAGGTGTCCCGAAACTCAACGTCAAGCGGGTATCAGGCAAAAGACCAAACCATACCTGTTCTGATAAAAATTACCTGTTCGCAATTTAATAGTGATTTTTTTAATAATGTATTCCTTATGAACCATGCTACTATAGAAGTCACAAATCAAACAACAAAAGTCATTAGTTTTACAAAAAAAAAATATTAATTTGATGGAGTTAAGGTTGAAAGAATTTGTCTTTATTTGACACACGATTTCTAAAAAAAAGAGAAGGCAAGTTATTTTAAAAGATGGACTGTTTAGTCAAGCTTCCAAAATGGTACAACCCTTGCCATTATTTTTTTCATAAAAAATATTACCTGTTTTTCTGCAAAAAATACGTTATTTAAAAAATTCATACTTTGTATTTACTGTTTATTTACTTTTCTTAACTTTGTTAGAAGATGCCACTAAATTTTTACGAACTACAACATGTGGTTTCAACAAGATGGTTGTCCTTAGGTCTTGCAAAAAGACTGTTTCAGATAAGGTTAACCTAAAGACAAAATTAAACAAAAGGAATTATTAATTTATTTATTATTAATTTTATTGCATTATTTTCTTAAAACTAAAGCAAATGCTCAAATTGTTTGCCATCGCCACTAATACAAGCTCTACATCGTCGCAAAAAAGATCTTTTTACTAGTTGTGCAAATCCATTTGCATTTATTTCTTCTGTTGCTGTATAAATATTGCCCAGAGAATGAGGAGGCCACGTAATCTAACCAAGACGACCAATCCATCTTTCGAGATATTCTGTATTCAATACCCTGCATCGACATCAAGCATTCGACGCCAATCATTCGAAGATTTTGTGCCGGAAGAAGGAACCCAACAACGCGAAAGGCCTGTTTTGTCACGTTATTCAACGGAAACAATCCAAAAGGTTGCCGAATATTCAAAATTGCACACATTGGCTGATACGTCGAAATACTTCCACCAAAAAAGTCATGTGCTTCTGACAGCTTTTTTAAAAACCTCAAACGTGAGCTTCGCGTTTCAAAACGCCGTGTGACTCGTTTCGTAACTAACAGGACGATTATGGACAAGCCAAAAATTTTGGAGGAAGCGTTCAAATTTGCTAGTAAAATCAATGAAGTACGAAGATGACGCGATATTTTGGAATTCTGATCAAAGTCGATTTGAATTTGAATTGAAATCGGATCGAGCATATGCGTATAAAGGTGAACGAATCGTTGAAGCAAAGGCCGAGGCAATGAATACGCTGACCCATTTGTACAGCATTCAAGTGCACATCAACAAAGCCGGTCATTTGGGTTCAAAAATGTTCATCGTCTTACAAGAACCGACCGGACCTTTTGGTCGCTTTGTGTTTAAACAAGTCGAAGCGGTTGTGGCCGAATGTAAAAACATAGTCGTTTGCAGTAGCAAATCAGGCAAACTAACATCGGCCCTTGCCAGGAATTGGTGTAACGATGTTTGTTTTGCCCGATGTAACAGTAAAAGCTGTGCTTTTACTTGACTCTTGGTCCGGTCAAGGTCAGAATGCCGGCTTTGATTCCGGAGATGAGAAAGAAATTTCCGTGAAATATATTCCGAAAGGTGTGACAAAATACGTTCAACCGCTTGACGTATATTTTTTTAAACAACATAAGAAACTTGTGAAATTCATCACTGAAAGATGCAAAAGAAGATTTTTTCTTTTTGTTTGTTTGCCTAATTTTTCAGTTATAACGCAAGAATCATTAATGATTTCTCATTTCATTCTTCAGCAAAGACTAAGTCTAGTTAGCTTAGCTAAATAAGTTTCATTAATATATCCATGTAAAAAATTAAGTTGGACTAATTTTATCGACTGAAATCTTCAAAAAATTGTCAAATTTCGAAAAAAAATTCTCTTTGAAAAATAAGAAATAAATGACAGAAAAAAATAAGAAACTGATGACAGCGATGATTGCGATAGCGATGACACTGGCCCTGAACAATCACCATCGAAAAGGCCTAGAGTCTAGAGCAATGTTATAAACATATAAACTTTGTTCTTCTTTAAACTTTGTTTGTCCTTAATTTGTGTTAATTTTCATAAAATCAATACTCTTCGGGCAGGAAGACTCAGGTCTATAGCCCTTTTGGACTTATCTCATATTTGTTTTATATATGTATTTTTTTTTATTTATTCGTATTTGTTATAGTTATTATTTTTATATTCCAAATAAACATTGTTCTCTCTCTCTAATATAGTACTACTATATTACTATATATTTATATTAGAATACTCTTTTATAGTTACAATTCGTAGAACTCTCGAGTAAAGACGTTATTTTTCAAAGAGAATTTTTTTTCCGATATTTGACAATTTTTTGAAAATTTCAGTCGATAAAATTAGTCCAACATAATGTTTTACATGGATATATTAATAAATATTATTTATTGAAGCCTTAGCTAAGCCTTATTCCTAGCTGAAGAATGAAATGAGAAAACATCAATGATTCTTGAGTTATAACTGAAAAACTAGGCAAACTAACATAAAGATACGGAAAAAATATAAAAGGTCATAAAAAAAAGTTTGGGCCGAGAACGCCAAACCCTTTGGGTATTTTACTATAGTGGTCAAGTACTTTCATCCTGACTTGGAATTTCTCACCCCCCCCGACAATGACCCCGAAAATGTTCCACAGTGTAATCTGCCTTTATTGTTCAAATTTCTTGTGTTATACATGTTTTATCGAAAACCCCTATTTAAACTATTAAATATTGTTGTTTTTTCTTTTTATTTATTTATTTTTTTTTATATGTGTATTATTTCTAATTGTTAATTTCTGTTAATAAACCTATCCCTTTCTTCATTGTTATATTAAAAATCCATATAACGACTCGGTTATTTAATGGGCGCAGTTTTGATTATTTCTGCAAAAAAAGGAGGAGGAGGTGACCGCTGAAAAAAAAGGGGGGGTTGAATTGTTTCATTTGAAATGTAGGCGAAAAAAGTTATACAGTTTTTACCTCGAATTTTTTGTGTTCATCCAAAACCCTCTCTTGTAAGCATAAAACTTTCGGATTTAGCCGTGCGGAAAACAATTTTTGGCCAGAATTGGATGAGCTTGACATCAGTAATGTGTGGTTTCAACAAGATGGTACAACGTGCCACACAGCTGGTTCAACAATTGATCCATTAAAGAGGAAATTGTAATCTCGAGAAATGATCTGATCGAATTTAACGCCGTTAAATTTCTTTTTATGGGGTTATGTTAAGTCGTCAGTTTATGGCAATAAGCCAACAACGTTAGAGGAGTTCAGCGACAATATCGAACACGAAATTACCAACGTTACGACCAATATGTGTTAAGAAAACATAATATGAGCACTACACTTGGAAGAAATTTTAGCCTAATGTCGCAATTATTTTGTTTTATTAAATTTAAAATTGCTATGTCCTTATTGAAAAATCCGATGCATACCTAATGGTAAAACCCAAATTTTTGCTCGGTTTCAATACTTTCTCTGTACATGCTTCATATACACAAGCTATTTTGGGTTAAACAATATAGAAAACAAAGAAAGAAAAGTTTTAGTATGCTTAAATTGAAATTCTTATAACAAAATGAAATTTATTGCTTAAAAGAAACAATACCTTTTGCCGACACATTCCATAATAAGTAAATATATTTTTTAATTGACAATATCTTTTAATGTTTTCACTGATTATTTTCGTTGTTTCACAATAATGCTTATGATATAAAAAAAAATATTTTTTTGATGTATAAAATTTCATGTTTTAGGTAATAACGTTTATAGCGTGGATGTGGGTGTATTGAATACATAAAAATACGTCATTTTATGAGCAAATCCACTCTCGCAAAGGAACGCAATTTTAAATATTACCGCTATATATCTTTTCTTTTGCTTACTGAACGCAGGTCGTTTATGAAAATCCACGACGTGTTATGAGTTTTCCGTTAGTAGTATTTATACGGTCGTTTATTAAAAGAAATGAAAATTCTGAAAGATGATATTTTTGTGTAACAGTCAAAAGAAATGCTTTTTATTAAATTGCGAACGTTAGACGTTATTAATTAATAAATGTTTCTACTTTAGTTGTTATAACCGTTTCCAAGATCAGTTAAGTAACTTTGATAGGACTTTATTAGTAGTTCGTACACGTTGAAAAGACAACTATTTCTCGGTAGCAGTAACTAGATAATTAGTCGCTTTTATAACCAAACTTTAGAGCCTCGTTAAGGACACGTTACAGGGAACGACTCCCCCAAATTCCATCGTTCCCTCGTCCGTGATTCCCTTTGTGTATTTTAAAGTGGCACATTATGCATGAATTAATTATTATGGCGAAATCGTGAGCAACATATTCCCTATGAGAAACTCATTAAAATTTCTATTTTCAAATTTAATACGAGATTACAATTAATTACGAAATTAAATCAAAATTGCAATAATATAATATTAAAAATTTTAATTATATTAATTACTGAATCCGTATAAACTATTTATAACAAATCTAAATAATTTCATTTAAAAGCTTTCATAACAACACTAATGCATTCGTTATAAAATCAGAAATCATATGTAAATTAAATAAAAATTATTATATCCTCGTAATTTGATTAACGTTAACTTAATTAATCAATTTTGTTGAATACCGCAATTTTGTATATTACGGAGCGTGCTGTACTTTTCGTTGCTTTGAACGTAAACCACTTGAATGGAATGCGGGGGGAACAGTTTAGTACCTTGTTAGCTAAAATATACATATATTTCCGCTAAAGACGTTGTTAATTGGATCTTAATTATAAATTAATTTTCTATTGTTTCAGCTCCACCTGATTGTGAACCAAACCAGATTATGTGTCGACAGTACATATTTAATAAACCTTATTGTTTACCACCACACTATAGATGTGACGGAACAGTTGATTGTATTGATGGATCTGATGAAACAGAATGTAGTAAGTAATTTTTGAATTTTTAATATATTTCTGTAGTTATTTTAAGTATTCTACATTAATAAATAGTAATAAGTAGCCCGATTTATCTTGGATATACGTACTCTCTGCAACATATATTCGTCAATCTATACGGCTTCAACCTGAATACATGCTATATCATCTTCAGGATTCGTAACTTGTTCACGGTAAACCTGCTCTTTCAAATAGCCCCAAGAGCGGAAATCCAGTGAGCTCAAATCTGTGGATCTAGGAACCCATAGTGTAGGTCGACCTCTTCCAATCCATCTTTCACATTTAAGTTTAGAATATTTCTAACGGGTAGTGCATAATGTGAATATGTTTGCTAATATAAGTTCGAATTAAATCAGTAAGGTGGAATCTGTGGACCAACGACTTTGTTATTTAATATCCCGCCCAATATTTATTGATCACCTTTTTTGGTATGACCTTTTGCGTGTTAAGTGAAGCTATAAGATAGCGATAAAGTGCGCATTGTGTTTAGTTAATATTACTCGTCAAGACGATTATATGTCTTGTAGAGGAAATTGTAATGATAATTTCCATACTTCCTGTATTAAAATCTCACCGGAGCAATTTTCAAAACTTAAAGAAGTCGGGAAATTGAAAATGTGGACCTGCAACAACTGTAAGAAAAATGACCTAACCGTAAATCCACAAATGAAGTTGAACTTTATGGATGATATTGCCGATTTAATCTCACTAAAATTGACGAAAATAACTTCGTAAAAAACAATCTGAACAGTCTGAAGTAGTAATAAAAAATGAAAACAAAAATAAAAAATTTACACGAGGTAATGACTTGGAACAAAATAATTTTGTAGAAATTAAATCTACCAAAGATTATAAATTTTTTTTTGACTATAAAAATTAATCTCAAATCGCAAAAAACGCACTTCCAATACAATAATGGGAGCTGCAATTAATACAACTCCAAAGGTGCCCAAAAATATCATCATTTCCATGTCTACCGTTTATATCCAAATACAACTATAGAAGATGTAATAAATCATTTAAAAACCCAAGGAACTGATATAAAATGTGAAAAAATGAATGCTAAATACCTTTAAGAATATGCTTCATTTAAAGTATCTGTATTAGAGGAACAATATGAAAAGATTGAAAATGCTACGACGTGACCAAGTGGAGTTCGAGAGAACCGTTTTTTTATTCCGAGTTCCGATGATTCAAAAACAGACTACTTAATTAATGATAGTTTTAATAATCGTACATAAATAGAACAAGAGAGCACAATTTGGAATAATAAACGAAACAAAACGTTTACAGTAAGCTAACAAAGTAATGTTCAAAAATTTACACTTATACACAACAATATTCAAAGCTTAAGAAATAAAATTGCTGATCTTTTGATCCTTGTTGACAGTCTAGATGGTGAGGTCAATGCAATTTCACTCTCCGAACATTGGTTAAAATCAAATGAACCTGCATTTATAGATGGTTTCTACGTTGCACCCTTATTTACTAGAACTAAGAAATTCCATGGTGGTTCCTGTATTTTATTGCAGAAAAAAATAGAGTAAGTATCGAAAGAGAAGTCAGAAAAGTATCGAGTCAATTATAGAGTGTAGTGCTGTAAAATTGAGCAAAATGAAAATGATAGTGATTAACAAATATTCTCCTCCAAAGAAATCTAGAACGGAGCTGGATCTATTCTTTCAGTCACTGGAGTCTATTTTGGATTTTGGAAATCTTATTTATTGAAGATTTTAACATTGATTTGAAGAAAATGAGCAAAGAGTCTAAACAGATGTTAGTTATATTCAAAGCACACAATCTTGAGGCCACTGTAAATGATCCTACCGGAGTTACTAAAACGACCAGTACACTGATAGATAATATTTTTACTAATGTTCTTCCATGTGGAAGTGACACTATTCATTCAAACTTATCGGATCATAACACTCAAAGAGTAATCATAGAAACTTATAGCGCAATAAATGATCTACCGATCAGTTGATTTCACGAAATGTCACAATTTATTTGTTGATAAACTTAATTCCATAATTTATCAGATTGTGAAAGTAAAAAAGCTAAATGTTAGTGAAAAGCAAAATAAGTGGATTACTCAAGAAATAAGAACACTATCAGCAATAAAAAGACAGATGTACGAAAGCCAGAAGAATAAAAAAATTGATAAAGAAACGTACGACAATTTTTGTAAATTATTAAAGACTGAAATTGAAACTACTAAAAAACAGTTGAATGCAGATTACATTATTAACTCTAATAATAAAACAAGAACGTCTTGGCAACTAATAAACCGCCTTCATGGTAAAGCTACCACAAGTGGTATAAAGCCAGCAGATTTTGAAGCTACAAATGAGCATTCTGACGGAAATAAATGACTATTTTATAAAGATTTGTCAAAATATTGATAACAATGTTGGTCACCACCTAAATATTCACTATAAACCGTCAGTGAGCCACACTTTCTCATTATACTTAACGGACGAAATTGAAGTCCTACAAATAATAAATAATTTAAATAACACAACGACAACGGGTGAAGATGAAATACCTACGAGCGTGCTAGAGCATTCTGCAAAGTACTTGGTTAAACCGCTAACGCATTTAATAAACACATCCTTCACTGACGGCCGTTTTCCGGATGAGTTGAAAAAGACAGTAATAATCCCAATCTATAAAAAAGGAGACAAATCCTGCTATGATAACTATCGTTCAATAGCACTCACATTGAATCTTATAATAATTTATGAGAACCACAACAGAATTATAAATTATTTAAACAAATATAATATATTGCATGAGAATCAAAATAGTTTTCGGAAGGTAAGATCCACCGAACTTGCGATGTTTCAACTGTTGGAAAACATTATCTTGGGATTAAATGGAAAACAGGCCACAACAACATTGTTCCTAGATCTTACAAAAGCCTTTGGTAGTGTACATCATTTAACCCTTTTGACCAAGTTGGAGTGACTTGGCTTTAGAGGTGTTAGCATGTCATGGCTGAAATCCTTTCTATCAGGGAGGTTACAATGTGTAATTGCCCACAGTGAACATGGAACAGAAATAAGATCAGCTTGAAAGGAAGTCAAGCTGGAAGTACCTCAGGGTTCCATATTGGGTCTTCTATTGTTCCTGCTGTATGTGAATGACTTACCACGTGTAACGAACAACATTACGATAATGTTTGCATATTTTAAAGACTATAAAATATGTACCTATCTTGTATGGAATTTATATTCTGGAATGCGCTGTATTGGTCAGGAAGAATTACTATGAATTTTTCAAAAAATATGAAATATCACATCCTCGAGACACACGCGGGAAGGTGAACTGCTGTCTGGTGTCACCAAAAACGCACATTACTAAGATTCAGAAGAGGAATATCAAGATCTACAATCACATTTCGGAGGGTACAAGGATCCTGATAGTTCCAAGATTCCGGAGAAGACTGAGAGCTATTGTCACGAAAAATCCGATGTATACCATTGACATGTTGTTCCAATTTAATGTTTGAATTCAATTTGTATTATTTTATTATACTCTACGCTTTTTTGGTAAAATGGAGTAATAAAGTATTATTATTATTATTAAGTGGATGAATCGCTTTAGAAATTTATGAAAATCGATATTTTTAGTTTAAACTGCACCTTAAAATCATAAAAATCGTATGACTAGTTTCATGTACGGAAAAATGTGTAAGTGCTCGAATTTTGATCGCAGCATTGTTGTTATCCAGAATTAGAACAACTACTATACAAGTAGTATTGAAGGTCGTAGTGGAAATAAACAAACATAAAAAATTGTACTAGTAGATGATATTGAGTTGAACTATTTAAGAAAACGCCTTTGATTTTGTATTAAGTGTTGTATTTATATAGTTCTTACTATCGCTCACGATAGTAAGAACGACCGTTGAATCGTCACGAGATGGAAACTCCAGACGATTTGAATGTAAGCTTCAGCAAAACAACTTTAAACTTTCTCAAGAGCTGCATAATGTGAAAATCGACGAGCCTTTCGGCTATGGTATATCTGCAACTAATTTTGTTGCAGTTTTTTCAGCAATTTCCAATACTGTGGTGTGCAAAATGTGAAAATTGTGATAAAAAGGAACTAACGAATTGCCCGTTGATAAATAAAGACTATGAAATAAACCGGCGCATCGTGCTCATAATACGATTGCTCGGAGTTGGCTTGCACGCGGTAATAAAATTTTGTGAACATGCAACATACACTTAATAAAACTGTTTTCCATAATAGTAGTTTAAATACTGCAAAAAAGGAAAACCCTTATCAGTTGAAAAAGGAGAAAAAATTGGAATCATTGTTTCAAGTTTTTATCCTTGTACAGCTTAGTCACTTTAATTGGATGTGATGTCCGGAAAATTGTGGATTATGCAATAAAATTGAAATATTGCAAGGCTTATTCGCCAGCGTGGAACAGAAAAATACACACCGAAGAATATGCAAATTGGGCAGAAATTCATGCGAGTGAGTGTGGAACAAATCTCGAGGGATCAACCGGAAAAATGGACTAGGATGCCAGTAATTGAAACCTTCAACGGCTTCACAGAAGCTAAGCCGCATGAGAATTTGACGATAAAAAAGAATGCGTAAATCACGTGCAGAAACGGATGGTTACTCGCTTGTGCAATTTGAAAGAACAAACAAATGGTCTTGGTGGAAAAGCAAAGTAGACTGGGAAGCTGATCAATGAACTTTCAAGTTATTACAACTTAGCGGAAAGCTACCAAACGAAAGCTATCAATACCCTAAAATATTTTTCTTATAAACCAGCTCTTAATTTTCAAGTATTCGCAACAATCAAATTAGTATATGAAAACTTTAGTAGTGGCGATCTTCTAACTCGGTGTGTAGGCAGAGGTATTCAAAGCAATAATGAGTCCTTGAATGCCACTGTCTGGGCATTAGCTCCCAAATCTATTCATAGATGTAAATCAATACTTGATGTAGAGAGATTAATTATGCAAATATTGTACACTATGGGCATGTTTTTCGGTACTTATCACTTTAAATACGTTTTCTTGAATTAACAAATTTCAAGTTGGCCGAAGCTGTTATCGTACTATATCGAATTTTGTATGGTGCACGACAATGTCTTTAAAATTGAATGAGTTATGGGTTCGGCCACATAGCTATAAAAACAAAAACGAAACAGTCATTCTTCTGTAACAATATAAAACAACAATCTAACAAATAACAAATGTCTTTTAGCAAATTTCAGTATGTTGTCTAGTTTTCATATCTCCATTAATGCAGTTTATGAGTAATTAGGATACCTGTTAGAGTAAATATGGATTCATTACTCCAGAGAATGTTTTCAATAAAATATCATTCTCGAATCTCTTTGTCTCCATCATGTAGGGCTTAAACTTTATGAGATCTAATTGAATACACTATTCCTCTTTAGTAATCTATGAATTATGCAAATCGAAGATTTATACTTGACACTATCTCAACAAATTCATGAATTTGTTCTTCTTCATCGACGTTAGCAGGATAACGTCCTCCTTTATTTTTTCAGAATTTTAATTTATCTGTTTTTAACTAACTTTTGTTTTAATGGAGTTGGAAAATTTTTTGCCTCGAAGGCTCTCTGTCCATGGCCTCTTAGCAAGCCTTTCTAGACTCAAGCATATCTCTGTCCGTCGCGTTCTCCCATCTTGCTCTCTCGAGGTACCCATAGGTTTTCGCTCCTTGCATACTGCTCTTAAGCAGTTGCTTCGGTATCCTTCCCTCCTTCATCCTTTCCACATGTCCTGCTCATTACAATTTCTGGATCTTGATGTACTCTGAGATCTTGCCTCCTTGTAGTAGCTGTAGAGTAAGTTGGGGTAATATGTCAAGTTGTTTTTTGGTCGTCGATAACTTCATAGCTTTTACATGCTGTGATAAAACAATGCTTATAAGCCATCCTTTAGGCTTTTAGGCAAATGCACTAGATCATCTCTCCAGGCTAAATTGACTATAGATTCAATAGGAATTAAATTAACAGGAAAAGTCAAATTGCTATATTCCCCTTGCAGTTGAGTAATATAGCAACATATGTTAGGGAATACGATTCTTGTTGAAATAAAACTATTTTTTAGATCTGTGTTTCAATATATTCTTTATATACTTTGGCATTTATATACCCCTATTCAAATTAGATCAAAAATAATTTTCATCGCTACATATAACCTCACGAGGAGGATTTTCTTAAGGGTACTTATCTTTATACTGACTTTACCTACTAAAACTTAAATAATTTGATTTGTGGACGTGCTTGTCTCCTTACTAACGTTTTGGTGCTAACTCCAACATCTAGTGTCGATTTAGACGAAACTTACTCAACTGCGGCGTATTTCCCAGCGCGGCATATTTCCCCACTTTACTCTATAGTTCCTTTTATTCTAATATATGGAGTCTGCAATCCTTTTCGGGATCTTACTTTCGAAGACTTCTATACTGTTTGGAGTTGCTGAGTTAGCGTCTAGGTCTTACAGCCATATGTCATTATAGGCATTAAAATTATTTTATCTTCATCATTACTTTCGTTTTCTCTATATTTGTTCTCAACCCCACCGACTTCACCACGTCCTTCATTTGTGTGTAAGTTTATTCTACATCCCTTATTGTTCAGCTAAACTGTTAATGTTGTCAGCATAGACTACGAACAACAGCCTAACGTAATGATTTGTTATACATAGTAAACCAAATTTGTGAACCTATACATTGTATTGTTAGTTACAACGACTAGTTGTCCTATGGTGGATCTTCCTTTCCGAAATTCTGCTTGATGTTGTCTTATTATTTTTTTCTGTATACTGCTGCAGTCGCTAATTTAGTATGTATATAAATATTTTATATTAATTACTTAAGAGGTAGATAAGAGTAGGTTGTGTATATTTCACGGTAATCTTAAAAGATAAGTTTTCACCCTTCTTTTAAATAGGGCATATTATAGACTTGTTTCTCTGATATCCTTTCGAGTAGGTTATATAGCCTGTTGACCAAAAAAGTGTTGGTAATCTTTTATAACATGCGAAGAAACGGTGTCAATCCCTGGCGCTTTTCCGAGTTTTAAAGCCTTATACCTTAACATTCCTTATTCCATCAATACTTGGCGGTGAAATTGGGAGACCACTATAGGCTTCTTCTTCTTGTTGCTGCCATGGCTTATCTTCAGTATTTTCCAAGTTTAGAAAGTTTTTAAAGTAATATTCCCAAGTACTCTTTATTTCAAGTCCTCTTCCATGTTCAAAAGTTGGTCATTTTCATACCTTCTCTACAGATCCTTCCTTCGCCTACTTCTGTCAATGGGTCTCATCGTCTCATTGAATGCTTCCTCCTGTGTATGTTTCTATCTACATTCTATATATTTCGTTCCTCTTTCGAATACTTTCCTCACACTCACTGTCGAATCATGACGCCTCTTCGAACCTTCTGCGATTCCGAACAATTCCTTCGTCGCCCCCACCATCATTGTCCTCATTCCATGCCATTTTCCATCCAGCAATCGTGTCATATCGCCTTCCTCTCGTAATCTTCTTTTTATTTCCTTCTTCAGTTACTCTTGTATAATGGATTTCTGCTGTTGTATTTTGCTAGTAATTCTGCACCTAAATTTCTCTTGAACCAGATAGTGTTCAGAGACATAGCAGATACTCATATTAGTAGGTGTTCTATTTCATGATGTTATATTCCAATTTGGTGACTCTATGGGGAAAACATATTGAGCTTATTGCACCCACCTAATACTTTTAAGATATTAACGTAATCGTGATTACAATGGAGTCGTTCCATTTGAAGTACACAACACTAAAGGCAATGATACTTGATCACTATGATCATCAGCCGATGACAAAACGATTTCAATATGACAGATTTGGTTATACTATATTTGGGTTGTTTAAAGATACTCTTAGGAATACAAAATAAAGGGCAATTTTTTATAAATACTCGATAACAAAGACAATCAATTTTGATTTGGTTGAAATCATTGAATCAAATTTTGACAGGAATTTTAAGATGCTCTGTATATTGTAATCTATGTCAATTATCAATTCATTTTAAATTAAGTTTATTTTATTACTATCATAATTTAGTTAATAAGTTTCATTCGATGAAGAGAAAATATTAGATTATAATTAATTTATAACATCAAAGATAATTGAATTTTTTATTGAAATTGCCAAATCCTTTTGCTTAAATAAAGTTTTAAATAAATAGATTTGCCATTACGGTTTCCTCAAAGAATCTTCACAAACGATACCAATTTTGAAGTCACCTGGCGTCTTTCGAATCGAAAACAGTTCCAATTTCCAGTAAACGCTTAGGGGACCGCGTTACCAACGGAAACTAATGACGTTTCTCGAACATTCTCAATTTCCGGCGGTAGGAGGTAGGATAAGAGGCAAGCGGAAAACCGTTTGGAAATTTCGCGATTGGAATCGGCATCATCGGAACTTTGCCTCGTCAGATCGCAACCCTTTGGTAATTAAGTCGCCACCCTTTTCCATTAGAAAGTACAGAACAGACACCCATTATGCATGTACAATTTTCGTCGACGTTCCGTAATTATATTCTTCGCATTCAGTTCAATTAAGATGACTGTATTCGGCAAAAAATAGAGCGGAGCCATTTCATCGTTTCCCCGGAGGACCGTTGCAATTTTCCTCGACAAAATTAAAGGATTATTTCAAAATATAATAGACGTTGGTGGATCGTTCTAAATTAAATTGACACTAAACAAAGTTGGAATTTTTCTGGTACTTTTTGGGCTAGAATATTTTGATAGTTTACTAAATTTTATAAAGAAAGATATCCTCGACAACGTTAGAAGTTGAATAGATTTCCCTTGTGTATTCAAATAAAAATAGAGAAAAACGAAGCATCGTGGGTTTGACAACTTTTTATGTTGAATATTAAATTGATCTCTGTGTTGGAAAACTTTAAAAATTCAACGATATAAAACATTTTTAGAATAATATATTAAAATAATATTATTCTTAGTTAATTAATAGTTTTAAATACGTTATCAATTTATTTCAGTTTATCGTAAATGTCAGCAAGACGACTTCCGCTGTGGTCCAGGAGGAACGGGAGCCCATTCGGAACAGTGCATTCCAAAGGAAAAGCAATGCAATGGATATCTCGATTGCCGATCCGGAAAAGACGAGCAGGGATGTCCCGGAGTGGCTTGTCGTTTAGACCAATTCCGTTGCGCCAACGGCCAGAAATGTATAGATCTCTCCAAGAAGTGCGACCACACCGACGACTGTGCTGACAAATCGGACGAACAAGGCTGCAGTAAGTACAAAATCGTGTTCTCAAACTTACCCTAAAAGGATATTATTATGTCTGAGTAGTCCCAGTACACATCTATACTTTGACGATAAGAAGTTTCTATACACAGCAGAAAAGCTTTATTTAAAAAATTTTATAACTTATTATTAATATTTTAAAGTTTTAGAATTCTGGATGTTCTTTCCCTTTGCGGACTTAACCAACTAAATTATCATCAAAATTCTTCCTTAAACACACTTGATCTTGTTAGTAGTTATCCATTGCTTCCTGATGACAGTGCGCACTCCATTCTAGAGTTTTTCTGCTCAATTCATTTTACTCGTTCATTACCTATACATTATGGTGATGCTTTTTGTTTTCGAAAAGGTTTTCTGAATTGAATGGGAATCAGAACTCGCTGATCGTGATATCAACGACGCTGTTCAAATTTTTTATAACTATGTTAATACTGCTGCGTGAATTTGTCCCTTTAAAACGCAAAGCTTTCAAGGGTTTTCCCACTTGGTTTTCATATAATACCATTAAAGTAATTCGAGAGAAAAGGAGGGCGCACTGTAAATGGAAGCGTTTTGGCAACCGACTTCACTACCTCACTTTTTCAATTCTAAGGAGTCGTGTAAAGTATCTAATCCATCACAATTACATGGAGCATGTTAGAAGAGCTGAAAGCAACATACAAAAGTGTTTTGGGCTTTTACTAAGTCTAAGAAGCGTGCGGATGTCATTCCTTCTACGATGTCATGGAATGGAACTGTTGTCGGCGACGGCGTCGGAGTATGCTCATTGTTCGCTGATTTCTTTTCTTCGATTTTTGTTGATCCTGCTCCGATCCAGCAGAATGTAGATTGTGTAGAAATGGATACCCTTCCTTTGAGTCAGATGCAGTTTGACAGAATTGAGGTTGAGGAGGCACTGATGGGCGTCAGGGTTACAGACAATATTAGTACTGATGGTGATTAGTACTCTGTCCCTTCCTTTAACTATTTTATTTAATGCTTCATTAATAATGGGTGTCTTTCCTTCATTGTTGAAACGGGCTTTTCTTCTTCCCATTTTTAAATCTGGGGCCGTGGTGGTATATCTGATTACCGCCCCATATTTATTGTGCCAGCATTTGGGAAAGTGCTTGAGAAAGTAGTTCATGCACATCTATTCTTTGCCCTTAAATCTAAAATCAATTGTAGACAACATGGTTTTTTTGCTGGTTGCTCGGTTGAGAGTAACTTGCTTGAACATACCCAGTATATCTTATCTTCTCTGGATGATTCTTGTCAAGTTGATTGAGTTTATATGGATTTTAATAAAGCTTTCGACCGAGTGGATCACAACTTACTTCTGTTTAAATTAATGAAGTATTAATTGGTGTTCAGGGGAAACTTTTGCAATGTCTTGCTTCCTATCTGAAGGAGAGATGCCAGATTGTTTCGGTTAATGTTTTTTTTTCTAATCCTCTGTCGGTTCTTTCTGGTGTTCCACAGAATAGTCATCTGGGCTCTTTACTATTTAATATTTATGTTAACGACATATTTGACGTCGTTAATTATGCCCAATGTTTAATGTACGCTGACGATTTAAAACTCTTTCTCCGTATCTCCTCACCTCTTGATTGTTCTAGACTGCAATATGACTTAACCCGTTAACTGTCTTATGAAGCGAAGCTGATGGTCTTTCGTAATGACGCAAAACATTTACCACATGCGAATATATACGTCATAAACATTAAGTGCATAATGCAGAAAAACTTTGTAATAACAATAAATAAACAAAAAGATTTGATACAGAAACATTTAATATCTACGATATATCTACAGGTAAATAAAAAGAAAAGTTTATTGTTTATCTTAATTAATATATTTAACTAAAAATAAAACATAAAAGTATATATATTAGTTATTCTTCTTATTCTTCATATATATGTAGTTATTATATAGTTATTCTTTTGTATGATATCGTCTAAAACATGGAGCCGGACAAAGACCTGTCCGACCTGCCCAGGAATGCCATCCTCACACCAATATCTTGATTCGTTTCTTACACCATTTTGACTACATACAACACACGTCTTCGTTGATTTTTCTTTAGTTGTAGGTGGTATTATAGCCGGAAAATGTCTTTCAATTAGACGAGAAGGTTTAGGCGTATTAGATCGTCTTATATAATTTTGTCTAGCGATAGCATTATTTTCAATCATTTGTTCAGCTAATTCTAAAATAAAACGCAACCGCTGTTTCTTTCCGCCCAATTTTCGATATATATGATAACAATTCAGCGTGGTTATACTATATAACAGTCGGTCAAGTCAACTCCTCCCATATTCAAATTGTAGTCAATAATAACTTTGTGTTTAGGAACTATTCGACGACTTCTTGTTTTTACCATTTACATTGAATCATCATGAATAGTACTAACCATAGTTATATCTTTCTTATCTTTCCACTTTAAAAACATCTGTTTTCTTCTATACATAGCAATTACTTCTCCCTTTTCAAACTTTTTTTTCTTAATTTCATCTGGAATGCCTTTTCGGTTAATGTTCTTCTTAGCAACGTATCAGTTAGACTTGGACTGTTGTAAAAGTTATCTAAATAAATGCAATAACCTTTATCTAAAAGACTATCGGTCAGATCCAAAACAACCCTGGCACTAATTGGTTCGTTTTGATATCGAGAAATTTCATATCGTGTGGTTGCTCCGGTGTAAATAATAAAATTATAAAGGTATCCTGTCTGACTTTCACATAGTGCAAACATTTTCATACCAAACTGTTTTCGTTTAGAAGGTATGTACTGTTTCCAACTAAGTCTTCCTTTCCAACCTACCAATGATTCATCTACAGCTATGTTCTTTTCAGGTATATACACTGTTTGAAATTTATTTTTTAGGTGACTTAAAACAGGTGATATCTTATACAGTTTTTTGTCGGGAGAATGTTCATTATATTTTTTGTTATTGGAAAAATGCAAAAATTTCAACAACAAACAAAATCTTTTTTCTGACTTTATTTTTGACAAAAATGGGGTTTCAGTGGTTCTCTTCTTGAAAAATACATGCTAATCTCCGGTTTTTCGCATATCCCTTGTAAAATTAAAAGCCCTAAGAATGTTTTTATTTCTTTAGGGTTAGTATTTTCCCAATCATTTGTTCTTGACTTGTCTTTTCTTGAGTTACCAGTTTTTTCAATAAATTGTAAAGTGTAACGGTTAGTTTCTTCAACCAACATTGCAATGATATCTTCTGAGAAAAAGGTCTCAAAAATTTGAACAATATTGTCCTTATGTACTGTATTTATTTGTATACCATCTCTAGACCACGATACGTCTAATGGGTCTACTAAATTTGGACGCGATTCATCCTCGTCACTTTCGATATCTGATGTTTCATATTCGCTGTTCGAGGAATCTTCTTTAGAAGAATCAAACGATGTTGATGTACTTTCATCGTCGCTCTCATCGACTTTCCTCTTCGACATTTTACTATAAATATATATTTCCCATTTAATATAATTTAAAATTTCTTTTAAAATAAACGTAAAAATATATCAAAATCGGTAATTAAAAGATTATTACTTACTTACAGTAATTAATTGCTTAATTACATATACTCGCCACAACACTGATCGTGCACGTTCAAACACGTCTCACTCGAACGTTTATTCAAAACGAGCTGATGAACAAACAAACTGACGCGTTTGTTTCAATGTACAGAATATCATATGCGCACATAATCGTATTAGACATTATGTTTAGCGCAAAAAAGTAAAGTGCGAATCATAAGCATAAGCAGTCATAAGCACCTAATAAGTGATTATGATACACGTATATATTCGTCTTAAACAGTTAACGGGTAAACAGTCTACATGATTTTTGCTTATAATCGCCTTTCATTAAACTTATCAAAGTATAATATTATTTCCTTCTCTAGGAGGATGAACATAATCCACTACAATTATAGCGTCGCTGGTGAGAGGTTGCAACGTATCTCATTTATTAGAGATTTGGGTCTTACATTTGATTATAAATTATTATTTGATAAACATATTTAGACTGTTGTCTCCAAAGCCTGGCGTATGTTAGGATTTATTATGAGATCCACGGTAGCTTTTTCTAACATTGATGCAATTAGAAATCTCTATTCTGCCTATGTCTACAGCACACTTAACTTTTGCAGCGTCGTTTGGATTCCTCAGTATCTCTCGTATAAATCTAGAATTGAGCGTATTCAATCTAAATTCCTCAAATACCTTTGTTTTAAATTTTCCGTTCAATACATTGATTACGAATCAACTTGCACTTTTCGTATGTTAACCCTCAACCAGTGTCGCTTTTGTAGGGATATGTTATATTTTTACAAGTTTTTGTACAACAAGTTTGATTCTCCAATACTTGTTGGTTCTATATGTGTTCATGTTCCTCCGAGATTACTTCGCTTTCACTTTCTATTTATGACACCTACTCCTAGAAACAATGCCTATCAAAACTCTTCTTTATTGAGAATGACAAGATCAGCAAATCATGTTAACATAGATCTGTTTCAGCATTCTTTCTATGCATTTAAAAAACTGCTCTTTACTGCAGTTGGTGTATTGCCTCGAGCGTTCATTTGATATTTAATATATGATATATTTATATCACCTAGACTTAGTTTTAGTTTTTTCCTTTTGATTCACTTTTGTACCATTAATATTAATTCATTATTATTGTAAACTGTAATTTTATTTGTATAGAATTGGTTGTTTGTGGTACAGTGTTATTGGGTTCGACCTGTTTCTGTACCCACATGAGATAAATAAATAAATAACAGGATGAATTATAAAAAAATTGTGAAATATATAATCATTGAACAGAACTACATAATTTTCATTATAAGTTCATTACCTGTTTATATTCAAGTTTAAAATATTATATACATAGATAAAGGTTGCACCACATGGTATTATCCGATTAATCCGTGTAAACAAATTGTGGGCAGTTAAACCCTCTAAGACCCATCCTTGTTGACCAAACTTCGACGTGCTAGAGAATTCGCTCTAGCATTCGCTAAGTTTGCCGTTAATAATTAACAAAATTTAAATCCGCCCTACAATAATGCTTCTAACTTAATAAGTTATCACCCAATTATGAATATATTCATCTTTGTGAAATTATTTAATAAAGTACTACGTAGTGCATAGGTTTTGATAAAATATTCAGTACCGTCCCTCAATTCATGGCGCCTACGTCTTGCACGCTGCATAACAACGTGTACTACTCACAGTTCACCTCTTCTGTTCCGCAGATTTCCCTCTGTGCCATGCATTGCAATTCAGGTGCGCTAACGCTGTGTGCATACCGAGGAACTTCCACTGCGACGGTTACAGCGACTGTACGGACGGATCCGACGAAAAGAATTGCACTAGCGTGCCGTGTCCGGAGAACAAATTTGCGTGTCCAAAAGCGCGAGGAGAAGATAAACCAAAATGTCTCGATAAAAGTAAATTGTGTGACGGAAATCGGGATTGTGAAGATGGTTCCGATGAAGAAAGTGCTTGTTGTAAATATCAATAAAAAATCTATTTATTATCTATTTCTTCAAAATCCCTTTTTTTCAGCAAAAGCATCGTGTCCATTATTGGATTGCGAATTCACTTGTAGTGCATCGCCAACTGGAGGTGTTTGTGATTGCCCAAAAGGGCGAAAACTAGTAAAGAACAAGACTTGCGTTGACTTGAACGAGTGTCAAGAATGGGGATATTGTGACCAGAGATGTATCAATACCGATGGAGGTTACAGCTGTTCTTGTGCTAGAGGTTACAATTTGAACAAAATCGGCAATAGGTGTATGGCACAAAATGCCAGCCAAATGATGTTGGTGTTCGTACACGATGGCGGCGTCAACGTTATGAACTCACAGGGTCAGGATGTTAAGTTTCTTGCAAACGCGACTGGAGCGACTGGATTGGATTTTCATTATCAGAAGAAATTGTTGTTTTGGTCGGATACGAAAACTAGAAGGGTAAGTTCAAAATTCAAGTATAAATTTATATTTTATCCACTAAGTTATATTTAAAATTTTGCGATTCAGCATTACTATGGATGTTATTTATTTTTAATACGTTTAGCTTTTGTTAAAATACAAAATATTATTTAATACGTTCATAACTTAAAATATGCGGAAATTCTAGTAACGAAATATTCCCAACAAAATATTGTAAAAGCCCTTGCTTTTGTGACACCGAAAATGTTGTTTTACCAGTAAATTATTTTTCAATTAAAACATTTAAAAATTTAGTAATTTTATTTGCATATTACATTTTGATTAAATTATATATTTATTACTGACGAATACAATACCACGTTATAATATTTTGTTTGTATAAATCTATTTGCCAGATTGATTTGTTTACGAAACGAATATATTAATTGATTAATAAGAGGTTGTATGAAATGACGAACAAGAATCTCTCAGTTTGTAAAATGTTAGTTATTTATTTAGTATATCAACTATCTTCCACATTTTAATCTCTATTTTCTTCCGAACCGGAACGCGGGTGAAGATTCCATGGTGAATACATCACCTTGAAATACTTTTACTCTATACCAAAAGCTTATACATACATAAGCTCTCAAAATTTTCATGCAGAATATCCATTGCTGCGCTGGGTGGCAGGTAGCGCCATCCTGCTGGAACTACATGTCGTTCATGTCCATATCATTGAATTCGGACCATAAGAAATTTTGACGATGAAAGCCAACATCGTTTTCGAAAAAGTGCGGACCAACGATGCCGCTGGGCCAAAATTCGCTCCAAACAGTAGCTTTCTGTGAATGAATTACCTCCTGGTGAACCGGAGGTCGTGTTAGTTGGTGTCGTCCCTTATACGGAACTTT